>NC_092359.1:1954063-3402298 GCF_030848805.1 Temnothorax longispinosus
TACACCATTGTCGCGGTCTCTGCAACTCTGCACTCTCGAGATGGAACAGCGTTTTTCACACGGCGAGACGGAAGAAAAGGCGAAGAGGAATTGAAAGTCTGAAAAATGTGGATTAAAATGAAAGAATATACCTAACGATTCTAGGCTTCTCTCAATTCGGAATCACAGATGTGAGAAAACGCGTTCTGCGTGTGCCAGGAACGCTAAAAACAGACCATATGAATACCGATTTAAAGGTGAGTATATATAAGTAATATAAGTGCGCAGCGTATTGAGTATATATCCAGAAATTCTCTACCTAGCCAATCAACGTGTTTGAAAAATTAGTACGATTCATACGACAAATGAAATGATAGTTTTTGGGGTTAGGAAATCTGTCAGACCGACGGTGTAGAAGGATATTAAAACGGAGTATAGGAATGGAATACAATTTCAAGCTTAATTTACGTTTGTCAAAACATATATATGACTTTGTGCTGGCTTTTAATTCAGATACATTGTTTTTCATATATTTATGTTTTTATATTGTTGTATTCCTACCCGTAAAAAATCAAAAAAATTTGTAAACATATATATGTGGCCGGGTGGGGGACAAAACTCCCCACTCCGCTGGAGATATAACCTAACCTGACCCAACCTATCGTGACATTAATCAATGTTGCTTATTAAAAAGATGACAATTCAGCGGGGTGGCGGGCGAAGCCCGCAAGTATATATTTATAAATTTTATGTAGAATAATTTTCAAATGATTACACATTTCAAATTTCGCGCACTTTCACGCCACTGCGCGTGCTTTCGTGTACGCTGTCGATACGGCAGATTTCCTAACCCCAAAACTGTTATTTTTTTTTTAGCAATTTATAACATTTGTCCTACTCGACAGCGACGATTTTAACTGTTACATTCGTGTTTTACGCACCAAAATACGCAATACTGTAAAATTTCAGCCAAATCGATGAGAAAGCTTCTCACCTTCAGATTTAGTCAATTCATCGTTTTATGAGATGGAGAAATTGCGTTCCTCGAACAGGATGGTCGACATATCCGAGCCGATATTGGCGGAGGACAGTACGTTTACCGCAATAGCGTTATCGTTGAGCGCGGTGTTGGAACAATTGGACGAGAGTGCCAAACACCACGATTACCTTGTTGCCCTGCTGCTCGTTCTGTTGGCGGAATGCGGATTTGGCATTCTGTCCGCTTCCAAAACACCGAAATGGTACTGTATACAACTTGTAGAATATAATATAAATATTGTTTTTAATTTACTGATTAATTTGCATGTGTTATTTACAGGGAGAGAAATACAAGATTAGTTTATATACCCACAAATTGGAAGTCGCAAGAAACAGGCGTATACGAGATACGTTTCACGTTGCGTAACGTAGATTGCATTAGATCGAAATTAGTCGTGATACCTTTCGGCGATAAATTGATACTCAATATAGTGTCAAATGTAGAAAAGAGAAGGGTTTACAGCATGGTTGTACAGACGTTGAAGCACGTGAATCCGTTTACGAAAAATTTATGTCTTCGGTACATGAATCTCAAGGAGATATCACGTAGGTAGGAATGATATATGATTTTATTTATTGTGCGAAGCATTCTTATTATTTTTGAATCTCTGTACTCCGAGTCGTGAAATGTCACAAGTTATTACCCAGTCATCTTGGAATTTTTTTTTGCTATTACTATATATTTGTCCTGTTATTGCATTATGTACAAATATACACACCTACATACTTTACTTATTTCATTACATGGGTAATAGAAACCTTACTAGTGTCATCTGTGTATATAATTTCTTTTTTCTCTTTAAGCTTATATATACATGTGTATATATATCTCTTTTAATAAGTTTATACTATAAATCTTCTCTTTGCATACTCAATTGAGAGTATTAAGTAATGAGTTTCTTACGAGATTAATTTTTCAGGTTTAAGGACACGGTAGCCATACCTTTGCGCGGAGACATATTATTAGCAACAAATTCAATGGGTCCTAATTTGAGGAGCCTACCGTTAGAATTACGTTCGGGAATTGCACGTAAACTGTCACAAATGGATCTTACATGCTACTCAGAATGTTTTAGCCCTAGAATGCTTATCAGGTTTTAAGGAACTTCCTGAATGTTATTCAAGGCTATTCTATTTCCATGAATGTCTATGATTTAAGACTGTTAAAGATCTTTGTATAAAATATTTATATGTAAAACATAAAAAGAGAAGTGTAAGTAAGTTTCTACTGTGATATCTTTGTGAAATATATTATTTTGATTCTTAATTGGGAATGTATTTTATTTTTCTCTTATTTTTTTAATTAAACAGCAATGTTTCAGCAATTATGGAAAATACTATAATTTAATATTACATTTAAAAAACGCAAGAAAAGATAAAATAATAAAATTCTTTATTACTTTTAAAAATCGTTACATGAATTACTGAATTAACGTTCCCTAATTATTCTTTTATTGACGAGACGACGATCCTTTGAATTGTTCGAATAAATTTTGAGATTACAAAGTCACGGCGATAATTACTGTTTGAGGTTATGTAATTCGGACGACCGGTTCTTTGAGGTTAAGCAAGCGAACCTAGCAAACACAAGTTGCCCTTTGAGGTTATGCGGTGCCAGAAAATGATCTTTCGATTTTTAAGTACTGATCGTAAATCACGATATTGAAGAGTTTATTAAATTTCGATTCAAGATGAACGCTGTTACGACAGAGGAAGAGAAAAAGATCATCCACTTTTTAAAATCCCAAGGCTGCTGTTTGAGATGTTGCTTTCGTTTCGTTGGATACCGTACGTCGGAATGTTATTGCAAACCTTTCGAATTTGCGGCACGGGTAAGATTGTTTTAAAAAAACGTCGCATGTCAATCTCAATAAATTCGTTCAAATTTATAACATCGGCATTGTCATGATATTTAAATAAATCTGAAGCAAAAACTGTATTGCAATAAATTTGTATAATATTAATTTAGATTAAAAAAAAAAAAAAACATTGTAAAAGAGTAGCTTTATTGCCAAGATTAACTTGGTCTGACAAGTACTTAATCATATTTTAATATTTATTGCAGCCGAGTTATGCTGATATAAGAGATGATACTTCTGTGTGTGTGGAAGAAGCACCTTGCATCACATGCTTAGGAGTTCTTCAAGATAAGGCACAAGAAAATATTGTTTCAAAAGTAAAGTGTTAACAATATGTATAGCTTTATATACGGTCTATTTAGCCTGATATTTCTGACGTTTTGCTGATACCTTCAATTATATGCAGATAGCGGAGAAAGTAAAGGAGAAAGATTATGATTGTACGACTTTCACTTGCGCATTGACCGTTCCCGTATCGGTGAAGCTCAGAGAACACGTACTGTACGCTTACATGTCCAAGGAGATAGACATTCACGAATCTGTCTTGAGCACTCTTCGAACAAGGTTACAGAGTGTCAAAGATATTTGGAAATTGTTTATGATTCCCCAACTCGAACAGGCTATGGGAAAACGTGCCGATCTGTCGACACCGTCGCCCTTTCTCATCGAGATCTTTTTGACCTACGCCGATGACGAAGTAATATTTAAAAAGTTGTAAGCATTTTTTTTAAGAATTCGTGTAATTTAAAACAAAACTGATACTAGCAACTATGTTATTACCGACATAGGAGATATTTTGTAGATAAAAGAAGATTACTTTCTATAAACGCATCTCGAGAACTTCTTCCGTTTCCACTTGCAGAATGAAACCTAAGAGAGGCAGCGATAGCCAGAAAAAGAGAAAATGGAATGACAACAAATTTAGTAGGAAGAACGTTGATACTTTGCTGACTGAGATGACGGATGAGCAACTCGTGCGACACTTTACGATCTCGGAAATCGTACCAAAAACGTTCGTTTGTGTTGACGATATCTTATGTTCTCACAGCAGTGTCTTCATAGGAGGTAACGTCTTGAATGATATCAAAATAACGCACCACGAGATTTCTTATAAAATTTCAGAATTTCAGGACGTTACAATAAACTCTCCAGGAAGCTTAGTCAGACACCGTGGTTCATAAACGGCGAGAAGAAGGTGGAAACCTCGGTGCAAGATCTGCTCGGCAATCCCATCGCAGAAATTGTGAAGGCAGAATGTACGTTTTGACTGTGTTTGTTCATGTTATTATAGCATATATAATTTTTTTTACAACAAAGCTATGAAACATTTATGTTCGCGTAGCGATAAAATTTTTATCGTCAGGAAGAGAAGACGTCGACGTCAGAAACATATACAATGGCCGACCATTCGCTGTTGAGTTATTGAATCCTCGCATGACGAATATCACTAGCGAGCTTTTGACACGTCTAACCGATAGCATAAATCAGTCGACTAAGCAGGTTCAAATAACATCGAGCTTAAAAGTTCTTTCAAGGTACGTTTTTAAAATTTAATTAAAGTAATGAGATTAGAATACAATGTAGTATAAAGTTAGATAATCAATGATAAGCATAATCGTTGACGAATAAGAATACAATGTAGTATAAAGTTAAGTAATCAATGATAAGCATAATCGTTGACGAATAAGTAATTCGAATTAAAAAAATGGTATTTAATAAGATAATTATATCGAATATATACTCCTAGGTTCGATTTAAAGAAGCTTAAGGAAGGTGAGAACGTTAAAACGAAGTTTTATCGAGCGCTGTGCATCTGTCGAGGCGCGAGTGGCGATTTACCGCAGTTGGAGCATCTGAATAAGCTGAAAAACGTCCGAATTATCCAGAGGACACCGGTGAGAGTGTTGCATAGGCGGCCATTGAGTCCGCGAACGCGTATCATTTGCGAGATGCGCGCGCGTTGGGCGAAACCTCACGAGCTGAAGGAGTTGCATACCGCTACCGAGAGTACCGACGCGTTTTTCGTTCTCGACGTCAAGACGCAAGCGGGTACATACGTGAAAGAATTCGTGCACGGAGATTTCGGTAGGACCAAGCCGAGCCTGGGCGATTTTCTTAACGCCGAAGTGGACATTGTCGCATTGGACGTCACGGGTATCAACTTAAAGTGGCCGTAACGCGAATCTAGCTCGACATTGCATCTAACTTATAAAAAAAGGGACTACAATAAAAGTATCGAACATAAAATATGCGTTGTTGAGTCGATAAAGAACAATATCCTTCTTAATCCTTCTTAAGTTTAAGCTTTTCGTTTAGGTGAATTTTTGTGTTCTACGATCCAGGGATGTCTCTTAACTCCAGCCAAGGAAATTCGCTCCGAACTTTGTTTCTTGATCAACTGCGAGAATAGATTTATAAAATTAAAAATCTTGATTATGCGTATTCTAATACAGAGATGTAAAGCATAAAGTACCTTGGATATAAGGTCTTTGGCTGGAGGTTTGATCTGTTCCGGCCACTGTATACTTATAGTCTTTATCTTCGCGTACGTTTCTTGCGTGGAACCGCTTAAGAAAGGCGGCTGCCCCGTGAGGAACTCGTAACAGAGAATTCCTAAGCACCAATGGTCAACGTAGAAATCATAAGCTTGGCCCATTATCATCTCTGGTGGCAAATAATCCAATGTTCCGCACAACGTGTCTCGTCTGAAAGAATAGATTTCAATCTAATCATTTCGAAGCGAAATTAAATTGTTAAATAATCTCCTTGAAATTTATAATAATGTTGCATAAAATAACTAGCTGTTAAAAAATGAAAAATGGTTTTGAATCATGGTTTTGGAAAAATGGTTTTGTGCTTACTTCGAGGACGGCGCGTGTACGGACCACCCAAAGTCTGCGAGCTTTATATCTCCGTTATACGTAAGTAACAAATTCTCAGGTTTTATGTCTCTGTGAATCACATTGTTCCTGTGACAATACTCCAAAGCGTCGGCCACTTGGTAAGTATATTTGGCAGACCTGAAACGTTTGAATAGTTCTTAACCATTCTTAAACATTTATAAAACAACAGTGGGCGTAGGATTACAAGTGCGTACAAGTGCTCGCTGAATCTCTCGTTTGGTTGACGTTTTAATTCCTTGTACAATTCACCTCTCGCAGCAAATTCCAATACCAGATAGATCCTCTTGTTATCATGGAAATACGTTAACAGCTGAAGAATATGCGGATGTCTAGAAATAATGTGTGAGTAAGAGGATATTTATGTGAGTAAAATATTGAATGTTTTTCGGGGACATGGAGTTATACTGGATGCGTACCTCAAATGCGACTGTATTTCAATTTCTCGCATTACTTGCTTCTCCACGCGTCCCTTTACCAATTCAACTTTGTACAACGTCTTCAAGGCAACCATATACTGAGTAGTTTTCTCCCTGGCTAGATACACACGACCGAATTTTCCTCTTCCTAACGGTGAGCCGATTTCAAAATCTTCTAAGCTCCATTGATAACTATTTAATACATAGCACAAACTGTATAAACATTTGGAAGCACACTTCCCTGACAGAGTCAAGTTTTTAATGTCTCATTCTAGATAATTCAATAAATAAATTTAAAATAACACAACTTATTGACAGTATACACATTTAATATAAAGATATTTAATACTTGAAAATCCTACCCTATGTTGACTATTTATTAATAACTTTATATAATCTCGTATAATATTAAATGCAACTATGTATACCTCCTGCTCCTGTTGTTAACATGCTCCAGCATCTTACTCGTCGTGCTTTTAATAGCTTCTTTATATTCAGCATGCATGGTCGATGGTAAGAATTTAAGTATAAAGTCCATTATGGGCAATATATTGTACGATATCTATGTTACTGAAAAAATATGATACAATACATAAATAAACTGCCAATTTATTTCTATTAAATCATATTTCTATTAAATCAACAATAAAAAGACAGATCCATTATTGCAATAAAAAAGATTATTGGAGTCAATTGGAGTCCTTTCACAACGGATGTTTTCTCTTGCTGAATTGACTGCACTAGATCGGAGTTTATCTCTTTTAGGCCTGGTTTCACCAACGTGATCTAATCGGTCGATTAAACTCACTCTTCGTCTCTTTCTAGGGGGACAGTTAGAAAGAGACGAAGAGTGAGTTTAATCACGTTGGTGAAACCGGGCCTTACTCCACATTGGAAGGAAAAACGATAAACTCTGAACTAGTGCAGCCAGTTCAGCAATAGAAAACAAATCCAAGCATTTGTCAGCATTTACTATCGTCCAGAGTTATCTAACAAGAGGGTTTTTAACAACATTATTATTCACTCACATTAAATTTAAACATACATACGTTGATGTACAGCCTTGAGATGCAATAAGCGTTGAAAAACACCAACCAATAACACGTTTCGCAAAACAGCCGGTAACCGGTAACTGACGCGACACGCGACACGCGTTTCCCTCGCATTTAAATTTACAAGGTTCGGCTAGGTTCGGCAGGGGAACTACGGTGACCCCTCGCGGAGCAGCCGCGAACTATGTATTTGTAATCATAATTGCAATTTTTTTCATTCACGCCCGAAATACGCACAGAAACAACATCTGCGAATTTAGGAAGCAATTTTCGAAAAAATGAACGAAATTGAAAAAAAGACTGCTAATTTAATAATAATTAATGTGTGGGTCGGAACTGCGTCCCAAAACTCATCGAAAAGGGATGAATATTATAATTTTCCCGCGCATAATTTTATTCCGCGGATGTGCCATAGAATATATAGCGCTTTTTTGTTATGTATGGACTTTGTACTTTGTACATTTGCAAATAATGATTCTCGATAAGATAATCTAGTAAAATATTTCCTCGCTATCACTTTGCTAAAAGATTCTTATTAAAAAAAAAAAAAAAATCTTAATAGAGATTCTTCTAATAACGAAAATTCGCATAAAATAAATTGGATTACATTTATTTATTTGAAAATTATCGCTATTATATGCCTAAAATGATACATGTAATCGTTTCAGCATATACTGAAATTAAAATCGACTGTTTTAATATCCTCAGAATATCGTATAAATGTGATGTTTCCTTTGCAATAGCATACCTCTTCTCCTTCTACATATGTGATGGTAATTATTAGGCGTATTATTTTCTAACAAAGTTCTATGTAGATTTTTAAATGTATTGTTACGTTGGGCAAAATTTAATCGCTATGTATACTTCATTTCTTAGTAGAATGTACTAAATACTATCAACTGGTTATACATTCGAGTGTTACAAGTAAAATTCAACTTATCATTCGTATATATAACAAGTACAAATATAAACGAGAAGATATATACAAGCAAATAAATTAATCGTTTCGTATAAAAAAAGAAGAGAAACGCAGGATTTTATCTCGTCGCAATTACAAATTATACTCCGTTTGCGCGCGCTATATCGCCTCACAGGAATTGGCAAAAAACAAAAATTAACAATATAGTCCAACATACAGACGTATATAAAATACAATTAACAAGAGAGATAAACATTTCATAACATACGGTGAAATATATAAAACATATATGTATATATATACACGACGTAATCCTGTCCAATATAAATTTCAATATAAATTATATAGAATATATTCCTATCTAATAATAAAGTTCCTCGATCTGTTAACGCACGTAACAATCACTGTAAACTAAATATATCATCACGTTTGCGCAAAATAAATCATGGTATTTTAGTTCTCCAGTTTTACATCGACTTGTGTCATTCCAACAGACTATAAAACGTTGCACGGTGCCTTCCTAAAGATACGTATGGAAGATACGACATTATTAACTGTACGGGGAATAAAATGAGATATCGATGCATACTCATCGTTCTTCGTTACTTATAGACAAGGTAGATTTATTGCGCTGATAGCGCGAGTGACATTGCGAAAAACGTCGCCTTTTATCATGCAGGTTCTCATATCAGACAAGATTATCCGAATATATCCGTCTGGCTTCCATCTCGTTTCTTCCGGAAAACAATGTGCACACACTGCGGGTGTAGAATTTGAAATTTTTATTATACGTGTGTCCTTATTTTTTTCTCTTTTTTTTCATATAAGTATACATATGCTTACGCTAGGTGCATGTTTCGTTTAATCGCGTGCATGCAGATAATCCTTTCTATTCCTAGTTAACAGCGGAATTGTATTGTTACTGAAATATCGTATCAATATATATATGTATATTATTTATATTACGATGCTCTTATATAAAATGCGAAGATTCTTAATGCGACCGTTGTTAAATCAATTTCGAGCGTTCGATAAATTATAGATCTACGTTTGGGTATGGTGTGTGTCCCCTCGCTTAGTTATGACAATAATATATTCCAGACTTTTTGCAACATTAACATTAATGTTCTACATTTCTTATAAGTATCGAAGGTGAAATAAGGTGATAACGTTTGCGATAACGTTAAAATTATCGATTGCACCAATTATAAATTGATACGAGTCATAAGAACGAATGCGCGGTAGCAACAAATAACGTGAAAAGAACGTAAGAGAAGTCTGCATACTCAAAATTCGCAAACGTAATCGTTATGGTATTCCAATTGTAAATGCACTTCGCGATCGTGTTCCCTATCCGCTTGTCTCTCTTTTTTTTTTGTTGTTTCTGTAGGAGTACGCTTATCCGTAGGCGATAAGTACTAATTAGATTAGATATAGCACTACATTATTGCAGAAAACATTGTGTAACGGGTATATCGACGTGTAATCTTTAGCTCGATATTAGGAAGGAATAAGTATCGTGTTACGCTAATAGTAATCGCTCGGCTTAAAGTTGTAAACCTATACAAACAAGTAGCAGCCGTATTTTCAAATCAAACGAACGCAAGAAACAGAAAGGACCAAGGGGAGAAAAGTGGAGAAGGAAGAAGAAAAAAAGAGATAATTATGAACTGTACCAATTAGACGTACACTACATTCGTTACCTTAATAAATTTGGCAGTGCAAGAGTGACAAATGATGACGGTCATACTTGATCGTCATAATTCCTTCGCCGTAAAATATCGGGGAAAAAAAAGGAAAGAACAGAAGTGAAATCGTATTAACAGTCGTGTTTTAAAGAAAACAAAGGAAAGTTATTCTTTCAATAAATATAAATTATATACATCGAAATAATGTACAATACTTGCTCCTTGCTTTATTAAACGAGAGAACATAATTAAGAAGCGTTTGTTGTTAAATTATCCTGAGGTAGGAAAGAACAAGAAATTTGTCGATTCAGTATTGTTTGTAGTCAGTATTATTTAGGCTTTTAAAGCCTAAAGTCTATAATAATCTTGGTTAATTTGTAGTAAGAATATCGATTTTTGAAAGAAAGAGATTTACAAAGTACACAAAGTAAGAGAAATAAAGACCATAGGCTCTATTACTTTACAACAACAAAAAAACAACGACATTCTCGGTGTAATACTCGCCAATATCTGACAGTAAGGCTGTGTATTTAATTAATAAAAAATAATCATGAGGATTACGACGTTCGAAATAATCGTCTCTCACATTCTTGCATACCGTGATTCTCCATGTGACTTCATGGATACGCTAACGATTTAAAAAGATGTAGTAAATAAGGTAAATAAGAAAAATTGCACGAGGAAGCAATGATAATACGGGCCAATTACATCTAAATATAAAAATGAAACTACTTTATAGTTTCCACTGAAAATAGAGCGTGACTCAATAACGAATACGCATGGTCTGGGAATATCGTTGCCAGAAAATAACGCAAGTAGAGCGCAACTGATCAGCGTAGATCCGGATTATCATGAATTTGCTTTTTTATACGTAACAATACTGTCGTGTACCACTGATCCAATCTTGAAATTGAATCGTATTCCTTCACCGCTTCTGTGTAACCTTCTAGATTCTGTTCCTCCAAATGCTCTATCAACGTCTACAGATGTACAATATTCAACAAGTTATCAAATAGTATATATATATGTAAAAAAAAGAGATAATTAGACAAAGTTAACTTAACGTGGACACGTACCTTAACCAGTTTGTATTCTCTAGAATCTTGAAAAGCGGGATACTGCTCCTGATAACGCTCGATCGCGTGCTGGGCGTTTAACGAGTCCACGCACAAGTGGCACAACGCAGCGCGGAAGAAGTAATCCTTGGCGCTGTATTTTAGTAAAGAACTTTCTAATGCCGCGGAAGCGACCTGCAATATGAAATGACAAGATTCAAACATCCGCATTCGGATTAATCAATGAAATTATTGATGTTTACAACGCGCTGTCGCGCACGTATGCGAGAGAGATGCCTTCGATTTTTACCTGCTCATAGATCCGAATGGCTTTATCGTAATTCTCAAGTTGCGCGGCGTACTGCGCGACTTTCAGGAGACACTTGTTCGCGGAGGAGTTACTTTCCTCGCCGCGGAAATAGTCCGCGGCCTGCTCGTAGTGGTGCACCGCGCGCTCCAGATCGACCGCCTCGCTTTCGTAGATCTCGGCTATACTTTGATGATGCTTGGCTGCCATCGTAAAACGACCCATGTCGGTATAAATCTCGATGGCTTTCAACAGGCAGCTGATCGCCTCTGTAAGGACGAAGAAGCAAGGATACGTTACATTAATTTCGGATACCTTAATCACCAGATTCTCCACCATTCAATCAAAATTATTCTCATAAGTTACCGTTTGTATCGGACTTCTTGAAGCAATTGGCAGCGTCTACGTAATTACTAGCCGCGTCGTGACGACTACCCGCCTTCGCGTGTAACTCCCCCGCGTCATAAAACGCCTTCCCCGCCGAACTCCACTTCTTTGCCATCTTGAACATGTTCGCCGCCCGTTGGTAACATTCCACCGCTTCCTCGACCTTTGACGAGCTCCTGCAAAGCAAAATTGAACATTGCCACGTGTTACGATGCAAGGTACGACACCGACGCGGTGGACTTTGGTATCCTTCGACGACACAATGGGTGCTTTTTTTTTCATTTAGTGACACAAGTCGACACAAACGTCAGCTTATCTTTCTTGGCATTTAATGAGTGACAAAGACAGGACGAGACTTGTGTCGACTTGTGTGTCAGTAAATGGAAAGCACCCAATATCGGTCGAAACGAGACTCTACGATGAAAGGTATGAGAGGATCGCGATTTCCAGAGAAACAGCACGAACGGACAGCAATACCGTTCACAGATGTCACGTATTGACACATGTCCGTGGCGTACGCACGTACGGGAGGGTGTCGCGCGACGTCGGAACGACGTAAAAACGGAGTCGCAATAACGCGCCACCGAGGACGGCGAGGACGTCGTGCGGTTCGCGACCCGCGATCGAACGACGCGGGATGGTAGCGCAGGGGTGGAAGGGGGGAGGGAGAATAGCGAAGGTACACGCGCTCGCGAATCGGGCGAGTTCAAGTGGCAAATCGATCGTCTCACCCGAACAGGGTGCCGAAGAAGCCCTTCGACGACGACAGCTTCCTCTCGGCCTCCGCCACCAGGTGCAACGCCTTCTGCTCGCTGTCGGCCATCTCGGCGGACGTCGGTCCGATTGTTTTCTTTCCTTTCCGCCCGTATACGAAGCCCTCTCAGGCCCGATTCATCGACTGCAAACTGCAAGTCAATAGATTTTCACCTGATCTCGCCGACGCGTACCCGTACCCCCGCGACCTCGCGACGTCACTAGGCCTAGGCTCCAAGACTGTCCCAAGAGTCGCGTAGACGGCCAACGGCGAGGGTGTCTGTTCTGTCATTGCCGTCAGGGTTGCCAATCCTTCCAATCCTCCCCCCCCCCCGCCCCGATCAAGACTTTAAAGCAGGGTACACAAGGTATCGCGCGACATTTGAAAACCGGCAACCGCAAATTGAAGAAATCGAATTGATATAAAAAATATAAAATAATATTATCACATAAAACAACTTTTGTTACAACAGACGTATGTTATTGAAAACACAATTAATAAATCTCTGTTATATGGCCCAGATTCGGTTCTAAGAATGTCTTACAAATGAAAAAGATAAATATAAAAGTAAGATTTGTATTCATTTGTATTTCTTTCAAAAAATGAACGTTTCCATTGGACGTAGACGTGCACTCCGAAGTTAGCGGAATTCGGTGCGGCGAGGTCCGACTGCAAAGTGCGATCGCGAGCTGTATGTAGTACATACGCACTGTACGGAGTACAGTTGGCAATTGACTTGCGCTTCAAGCTTCAAGCAGAGCGTGCTCGCGCGCAAATTACTCCGGCCTTCCTTCCTTCAGTTCCTTCTTCTATTCGGATCTACTTGAAAAACTGACGACGGTATACGCAACGCGTTGATCGGTCGGACATGTCGTTTCTATACAGGCAGGAGATAAAATCGCTGCAGGACGGCACGCCGAACACTTTCGTAATCGGCGTGATTATAAACAGCACGAACGTGAGAACGTTCGACGCCACTCAAGCCAGGTGTACGCATCTCCGTCGTATTCTTTTTCTCTTCTTTCCTATTGCACATTCTCGCATTTAAAACGAAGATACGGATAAAGAGATTTGGAAACGTACGGACTCTGATTCGCGGAAAATGTCCTTTTTTTGACGGAAAAGCTTGCTGAATTACGCGTTGCGCCATTTCGTCGTTCACAAACGCGCGTTCGATTTTCCATTAAACTCGTCGCGTCGTTGAAATTCGAGAAACTAACGAATAACTAAATTACTTTTTTTTTTAATTTTTGATCTTTTAACTTTATCATACTAAATGAAAAAGAGAGAGAAGAAACTTTTGTTCCTGCCTTTTAATTATTTTGTCGATTGTTGTAGTTAACAATGGCGAACGTAGCGTGTGGACATTTACTTTGCGCGACTCCGAGGAGGATTTTATTAACGTCACCGTGTGGGGTGGCACGGAATTCGTGAAGAAATTATCGACCACGTTTAACATCGGGTCCGTAGGTAAATATGTTAAAAATAAGTCGCCCATAAATTACAAAAAACACCATCATTTTGAAATTAATATTTTCTAATTAAATTAAGCGTCATTGATCGGACTACTGTTAGGGAATCGATATTAATTTAATTATTTAGTAATTGTTATCTAAAAAATTATATCAAGATATGTACATGCAGTTTCCCTTTGTTTTAGATATTTAATATATATTCTCTATATAATTTCTATTTAATTCAAATTATTTCACCATGTATAAATATAAACAGTCAAATATAAATATAATATCACTTTTCGTGAATAGAAAAAGGATAATTAATTTATGTTTCAAGATTTATAGCGAAGTCTTGATAAAGGATTCGAGTGTCTGTTTCACAGTGGAGGTGATAAGTGCGAAAATCGTAAAACGCAATTCCAACGATAAGAACGAGCAATTCTTGCCGTCGACTTCCAGCCCTTTCGCCCTAATTGTGAACGAGGGTACGGCCCTTGTACAGAATCACGACGCGCCGACTCGCAAAGGATACGAGGATCTACTGACGCGGCCCGTGAAAAGCGTGACCTCCGCGAAAAGCCTGAAAACGATTTTGGACAACATAGAGGCACTGTGCGATCGTTTTGTCGACCTTCTGGTGGTCGTTACGTTTGTAAGTTGCAACAAGTAAAGTGTCGAGTCCAATCAGACATCGCGTTTCTCGTGGGCTAATGGAAAAATAGACAAATTTATTTAATCGTAAATTAGAAATTATTACAAATCTGCAACTATATTTCTAAAGTTCCGAATTCTCTCAAGTAAGCTCAACACAAAAATCTTCAGCTGCTCCAACAATTAAAACTGTCACCTTTACGTTCGTGATTATAATAATCTGTAATTATATCGATTAAACGTACTCTGCAGATCGCTGACACGCGTCATATAATGACACGGGACGGACGAGCTCTAACGTGTCGCAGTTTCGAGATCGCGGACGGATCGACGGACAATACGGTGTCGTTGATGCTGTGGGATAAGGACTGGATCGAGAGATCGGCCCTTTGGGAACCGAAGAAGACAATGCTGTTCCTGATTGACGCTCGCATTGCATTTGACGAATATAAAAAGAAAACGACGTTGAGTATCTGTATGTTGAAGATCTGATTTCGACTTTTAATATAATATTGATTAATGAAATTTCTCTTTAAAAAAATAAATAATAATTTGGGGAAGGGCCATGAAAGTCTCCGAATAAGATTCACATATTTTCTTAAATATTTGATAGAGCACTATAATGTGTCTCGATGTTCATAAAAAATTCTTTTATTTCAAAATATAAAACAGTTCCTTTTTAAGTTATTCAAACAATAGAGAAATGGTGATATATACGTTTTTCAAATTCAATATTCGGATATTTTCCATATTGGGGAAGCGCACTATATGAATAATAGAAAGACTTGTTACTATACTTTCGCAATATTCGTCTCTATTGCACGCAGCAAGACGAACGTTGATCACGGAGTGTCTAAACGTACCGCAAGCCGTAGATATTATGACCGCAGTGCAACATTATGATCCTGATTCCGTATGTAGCGACCCGTTCGCCGTACCAAATCGTAAGAATAGCAAATAAATGTTTTATGCCGAAATTAACATAAAGATAATTTTATAGCGTATATATTTTAATGTGTCATTTTTGCGACATTTATTGCTGTGTCTGTTAAATATATCTTTCAATTATTTATTATCAATTATGATATTATCTACAATATTATCGCTTAAAGAATGTTTTGAATAATGAACATAATAATGGCAAAAGGAAAAAATAGGTACCTCTTATTCTTTCTCTTCCTTTCTCTCTCTTCTCTCTCTCTCTCTCTTTCCTATATTTTATAGAGATAAAATTTTTAGCGCAATTATATTCTTTGTGCGTGTATAATGAAAATTTTGCCATTATCATTATTATTATATTAATTTGTGTGTTAACAGCGGACACCATCACGACCGTAATGACGGTACAGCAAATCACGGAGAAATTACAGAGGAAACCGACTACGGAGGGTGAGAGATTGCAATTCGCGACAATCGTAAGAGCGTCAGTAACCGAAATGAATTTGGATGGTCCACTCAAAGACGTGATATTTATAAAATGGTACCTTTTCTTTATTATTCACTTTATATTGTTCAATTAAAGAATCACGCTGTGTCATTCTCACTTTTACTTCTAGCGCTCTGTGTAAGAAGACTGTCGCGGACGTGCAGGATTCTTGTATGAATTTAAATTGTCCGTCGGGCAATGGGACGCGAACGCCATTAAATACTGTAAAGTTTAACGTCAAAATTAATTTGAAGGACGACACCGGATATCTCATCGGATGTCGTTTAACCGGCGACATCGCGGAGCGAGTTTTAGGCTGCACAGCTGATGAATTTCAGGTACCTACTACTTTATTTAAATTTACTTAGAGGCTGAAAAACTATTTTCAATTGTACTAAAAATATATATATATATATATATATATATATATATAAATCTCTAAAAAATTCTTTGTCGATAACGAAATAGCAAAATAATGGAAGTCAAGATTGAGACATGCAAAATACTTTTTCATATCTGTTAAATAATCTTAGTTTTAAAATTAATTTGACCAATATGCGAAAAGTATAATTATATTGCAGGCAATGACGGTAGAAAAGCGCGGCGAATTAAAGTGGCTGTATCTGTTAGAGAAATGCGAGGTTCGCCTGCACATTCTTGGACCAACGTCTGTCTTCCGACGCGCCTTGTATAACGTCTTATCTATTCAACCTGACAAAGAAACGGAGCAAGCTATCAAACACATTGCAACTACGCCCGAGTATTAAAAATTAATATCTCTGATTTGATACAAATATTTAATATAAATAATATTTAATATAAATATTTAATATAAATAATATTTAATACGACAATAATTTGTCCTAATATATATAATAATTATTAGATATAATTAAGCTTTTTATTTTATGTCAAAAAATATAATATATTTCTATAAATACTTTTTTTTAACATACTTTTGTAACGTATATATTTATTCATATATATATATAATATATAAATTAAATATGCAGATAAGAAAAAAATAAAATAAAAAAGTTATTTGCCGAAAATAAAAGATAACGGATTTTATTTAATTAACAGCAGGGAATACATGTGTAAAATTTTTTGCGCCGATTAAAATGATCACATATTAAAGTTATTATATCGGATCTATCTTTTCAGCTCAGCTTATATTTAAAAAATTTATAACTTTTATTTTCCGTAATTGCTTTATTTTATTTGATATTAATTACTGAAGTGCAGAAAGTGTACGAAGGTGTAGCTAAGTAGCTGATGTAACGCCTTTAGGAACGCGCGATGAATCTAACCGCATCGGTAAACATTTGAATTTGTGACATCGTTCGCACGAGAAACGCAACGTATTTCGCCGTTACTTACTGCCGGCCGGGTGATCTGGGGATGATCCTCGTCGTCGTAGGCACGGTATTTCTCGTTCGATCGCCGACGTGCGGTGGACAGAGAGGCGGAACCGAGGTTGGCGCTTAGCATCCCAACGTAAACGTTGAGAGAGTGTCACGTACGAATTTTGTCAATTGTCACGAGACACATTTATCCGATGCCTTCTCATGACAAACGCACGTTGCAAGTTTTGCAGAAGACTTACGATGAACTGCAGCGTTATTACACTCTGTTGCGGCTGATCAGGGCCGATCTCGAGAGAATAGCGAAGAACTTCTCCGCGATAGACGGTGGGTACCGGCAAGTGTGATACTTTTGGATACACGCAATTGACTTAACCTGTGAATTGACAAACGACCTTCCTTTTTTTTTTCTTTTTTTGGAATGGGGAGTTTGTTGTAACTGGCATCCTTATTCTGTGATCTCTAGAAGCTCTAATAATACAGTGAATTCTTTAAAGAATTCTATAGTTTATCCTTGGTACTGATTAAATGATAAAGTGATTCCGTAAAGCTCTGAAAATAAAACCTCTCAGATTAATAGAAACTATGTAATGATTCCAGTTTGATCTTTAAAGGATAGCCTTTTCTAAAAACTGGTTATTATAGAATTATAGATCTTTTTATTATAGATAAAATCTTGTTATATTAGTTGTTTTCCTAATGAATAAATTCATTAGCGTGATTTCGTAGGCTTCTGATAATATTCTTCCATTGGATAAGATAAACTTACTAATTGCTTTAAAATCCCTGAAGAAAACATGGCGATAACTTGCGCGATCCTAAAAACATTTAGACTAAGTCGCTTATACTAGCAATTTGTAATATAATTTACAATAAATTTTATTCTGTAACTACAATTTTTGTACAGAATGGCTATACAGAAATTAGGTGTGCATTATGATCACATAAGTAAACGATTTACTTCTCTTGTGTTTATATTACTAAAAATTTATCATGTTAATTGAAACATATGCTTGCTCATTTCAGGAGCATAGGAGTTAATTCAAGGACAGACACGTAGACCACTTAGCAGTATATAAACAAGAAGAAAGTAAAAAAAAAATCTTTTAAAAATGGATTCTCGAAAGTCTTTGGTACATAAGAGGTTGGAAACTCTACAGAATTCGCCGACTTCTTCATCGCCGTTGCGAAGAAAGTCCATTCAAACCCCAGGTTTAAACGCCACGACGAATACCCTTTCGGAAAACGACGATGAGGCGGAACGTATCGCTCGTCGACGTGAGATGCTTATTACGTCGACAACGCCGCCTAGCACAAGCAGCAAAAGATTCTCCCTAGGCCTGGGATTCTTAGCGGATATTCCGGCGCCCCAGATGGCCGAGAGCATAAATCAATGCATAAAACTGAGCGCCGAGAACAAGATCAATGTCAAGAATGCATTTAGCTTGGAGATGATCGACTTTATGACGTATATGATAAAGAAGCAAGATGCCAATATGTCGAATCTGCAAGTGGCCAGCACATCCTTGGACGTGAGCACCAAGATCTACGGATATCGTGTGGACAGCGTGCACATGGAGATACTCAAAATGGTCGGTGGACTGGTGATAGACAATGCGGAGAAAAGCACGGAGGAGCAGGAGGAAGCTATGCTGGACGATGCGGGGGCAAATGTCGAGGGGCAGAAAAAAAAGAAGAAGAAAGCGAAGCAAAAGATCTTCAGCACCGTGGAGGCTCTGAGAGGCAACGTCGAGATCGCGAAGCCTATGTCGGCGATGATAGGCGAGACAGATCTGCAGACCAGCGACATGCTGTACCAGGCGACGCTGCCGAACCACGCAAATTCCGGCTTCTATCTACATCCGTACAACGACGTGCTCGTCGACGCCATAGAGGATACGCCCGAGTCGCGAGGTAACGCGAATGCGAAGTACGCCATACCGGCGATCGAGGACTTCTCGGATTTAGAGATATGCGCGTCGTATTCGAACTTCGAGTTTCTCAATTGGTCCGTGAATAACGAGCCGGAAGAGATGTCCGAAGAAGAAGCCGAGCCTGATGAGAATGACAACGGATTCCAATTCGATTTGGACGCGAGCGTGGAACACGACGATGAGCCGGCGCCCGAGCCCATGAATTATTTCGACATCGAACACGACGACGACAACCACGAGAACAACGTTCAGGCATGTTATCGGAAGACAGCGGATCGTACAGACGTGAATGTCGTGGACGTACCCAACGTCCGGATGTCCGAGTACTCCTTCGTTCAACCTAACATGAAGTTGCACTGGGCCGGCCCGTCTCATTGGAAGTTTTGGAATTTCGGTAGATCTTTTACTGCCACCGAGGGTGGCTCCAAGGTGGTAGCGGCTTGCATGCAGGCTAAACTGCGAAAGAGAAAACAGTTCGAGATGCTGTACGACGAGGCACGCGATAACATAGACGCAAAGTTTGCCTCGAGCCAGTCCATTAGGTTGCACGCCAAGACCGCAAAAGCAGAATGGAGCGCCGAGAGCTTGTCGCTACCGGAAGATGTGCATTACGACATCGCACAAACGAGAAAGCTCTACCTGTACCCGAAAGTATTTATAAAGCCGGCGAGCAGCGGGGATAAAGAGAACGGGGATGCGGCGACCGCTGCGGACGTGTTTGACGGCGAGAGATACGACTATAACAATCCAAACGACACGCAGGAGTACTGTCCCAATGTTGAACACGATGACGACTATGATGATTACGGAAGTAGGGATGACAATGACGATTGCAACTTCAGCGATACCGCCGCCGTGTTGGGCAGCCAGGGTCTCATCGGCGACAATCTGGTCGCCGCGCCAAAGCTGGTTAATAAGATACCTATCGCGTATTGCTTGAAGGCGAAGAAAATCGACATGCGACAATTGAAGAAATCCATATGGAGTTGCCTGAGGTCAACGAGTGATAACGCAACGGCGGCAAATGCGCAGGAGACGGTGGACGAGGCCGATACGATGAAGGAGAGCAAGCAGTTCAGCGACGTATACAAGGCGCTGCCGAAATTGCTGACGAAAAGCAACGCCGAGGCATTGAGTGTGCCGATCTCCTTTATATCCATGCTACATCTGGCGAACGAGAAAGGATTGAAGGTTTGTTCGGTACCCGACATGTCTGACCTTATCATCGAGCCTGGGGAATCGTCGTTAATGTGAGAGGACTTCGTCTGTGTATGTACATATTCAAGCAGACATATAGCAACTCCGTTGTTCGGAGTGTAATATTTGTCTGTGGGAGATTATACATTAAACGTTTTATGTGTAATACATATTGATATTTTTCTAAAAAGTAGACGTAATAAAAAATTGCGTTGCAAATTTATTTACTTTCGTTAGGATATATTTATACGACATATAATTTCAATAAGGAGTATTTGAATCGAAGATAGGAAGAATATTTACGTTGTAATTGTTGCAGGTGTCGACAAACGAAAGGACAACGAGTTAACGATCTTTTGCGAAAACTCGGCGGCAGCGATCGTATCGGAAATTAAATAAATCTAATTCGGTGTCAATAGATTACGATAAATGTACAAACGTTTACCGTATATGCCGTATACTTATCCGCTTGAAATCTTATCTCACGAAGACGTTTCGCTGTCCGACTTTTCGCGTTGTCCTCATCGACGGTCGATTTGCTAGATTCAAATTACCTGGAATTTTTATATGAAATAATTATAAATGAATAGGCTATTGGAAGTTGTTGCAAGAATGTTTACGATATTTTTTTAAATAAGATGATAATATTTAGCGTGACATATCGTACGATGTAATACGTGTATATACACGTGTATATTTTTTCATACAAAGAATAAAGTATCTTTTTCTATTAATTCGAAAAACGGGTTTGTCACCCTCATTATACTTGATCTAAGTTACAGAAGTATCAATTTGTTTAGTCTCTTTTATGTACAAAGCTTCACATGCGTTTCACACATATCGCAGATCACTTGTTTGACCACGCATAAATCCATCATGAGTTGCACGCGACCATGACAATATTCTCATTTTGATCCATTCTGCAAAATTGTGAAAAAAAATGTTATAAACCATCCTCTTTTTTCCATATCCGAGAAACGTTAAAATTATTTAGTCATGACCGTGCTGTCGAGATTGTTCCTCGATTTGTCGCGGCGATACGGACGTTGTTCCGTCTTCGCGCGTCGCGGATCTTCGAAAGTTCCTCCGATCGACGAGCGGAAGGTCCAGAGAGTCGAGAAGAGCGCGAAAGGATCGACGAGACGGGAGAAGGATGAGAATGGGCAAAGGGGCGATGAGGCTAGCGATGTAAGGGTGTGCATCATCGGCGGGGGAGTGACGCCTCTCTACACCGCGATTCTCTTGAAGCAATATCGGATTATCAAGAGCATACGCCTGGTGGACACGAGGGACTCCACGTCGGAGGCTTTGACGGACGCGTCGCACCTGGAGACCAGTCCTCGTATAGATTACTTCCGGAAAAAGGATATAAAGCGGGCCCTGAGGGAAGTAAGAGCCGAAAGGAAATACCGATTGCACGGAAACTTTTCTTTATAGATCCGTTGAAATAAAGTAGCGTGAAAGGAGAGAAATATCGGGCCTAATTTAGCAATCTAGAAGAAATTTTATTTTAATTTTTTTTAATAAATCTAGGAGCTTAATAATCTAGAAAATTTAAATTAATTATATATAACATATATATGATATAAAATATAAAAACATTGCTATAAATATACTGAAAAAAAAAAAAATGTTTAGGCGAACATCGTCGCGCTCATGGACGAGACGGACGTCGGCGCGGCGGGCAACGCGGTGACCCGGGAGCAATTCAAATCGACGGCCGACTACGTGCGTCAGACGACAGATCGGATACTGCGCTTCTGCCCGGACGCCGTCGTGGCCGTGTTCGCGCGTCCCGTCACCGCCACGCTCGCCATGGTCTCGGAGATCTTCCGGTGCTCGGGCTGGTGGAATCCCGACCGGATCGTCGGCTCGACCGCGATGTATGGCGGACGGATCGAGGAGGTGACGGCGGCCATACTCAACCTGGAGCGTGCGAGCCTCTCGGTGCCGCTGGCCGGCGGCGCCGACGCGCGAACCGTCGTGCCGTTATTGTCGCGCGCCGTTCCGTTCAACCAATTCACGAAAGTACGAACGAGAATTGTAATCGTGGAATTTTAATTTTTAATCTCAGTCCGGTAAAGTTCTTCAAGTACAAATTCAAACGCTGTCCGCCACTTTCAGGCTGATTACGACGCGCTTTTCAAAAAGCGTTCAAATTCATTTAACATCTGCGGAATTTATTAATGCAAAAATTAATTTTATTCAATAGTATGCACAAATTTGTACGTACAAATGTTGTTATTACTGTAATAATATTTAATTCTTTGAAAAAAAAGGACTGAAAAGTTTCTTCCTAAAGAAAGAAAAAACGAGCTTTTTAAAACACAGGATGGTAATCTTGTCTCAATTTCGCGTGAAATTTTTGTTTCTGTTTTATGTGACAAATAGGAGAAAACCCGTTGCATCAATCTAAATAAAATAGTCATGTGTTTATCTGTATATAGGAAAAAAAAATTAAAATTCTACTATATATAATTCTTCCGAGTTCTTTTAAAAACTAAAATTATATAAATTACTTTAAGGAAATCGAGTCATCTTTTTATAGCACAGATATTAAACGCACAAAGGTCAAATTAACGCATTTCTACTACAAAGAAATATCTCTTTGCAGAAAAGATACGATGCGTTAATTTGACCTCTTTTCTCAATGTAATTAATTTATATAAAAATATATTTTCATTCATTAATTCAGTTAACAATGTTTATACAGCTGCTATCGTATAGTATCACTTAGGTGATAATTAAGTTATACAATTCGCGCGTCTCTCTGTATAACAATTAATACCATTAATTATCAGGTGCAACGCAAGACTCTGCTGCAATCGTTTCGGGCCGGTGACGAGGAGGCAGGGACAGGGCTTCCCGGCGAGGGCCCATCGTTATCGTCTGGAACGGCCGCTGCGAAACTGCTGATCGACCTCGCCGCCGGTCTAACTGGACATGATCACGTCGTCACCTGTGCCTACGTGCGATCAGATGTCCTACCGCTCTGCCGATTTTTCACCAGCGAGTTGGAACTAGGCCCGGGAGGCGTCAAGCGAAACTTGGGCCTGCCAAAGATCTCGGCTGGGGAAGTACTCCTGATTGAGCAAGCGATACCCCTGATCAACGAGCACGTTGACATGGCGATAGCGGCGGTCCGGACGGAGAAGACGCGCGCGAGAACGCGGTGAACGACTCCCGATTATCTCCTCCAATTTCGAGAAATCTATTTCGGTACAATTAATGAGAACTGCGCGAATATCTTGGATCATGTTAAAATGTGTTTTGTAAATTTGTTGCGATGTATATTTAATTATACCTCCGCGATACGTTTCGTCCCGTGTAAAGTAAGACCTCGTTTTGTCAGGATTTATAAATAAATATCGCGCGAACGAGAAAAGATCATAGAATTAAGATCTTAGAAAAGCGAAGATGCGTTTGGGTTTCACGTCGCCAATTAGGGAAAGAGTGAGCGATTAAAACCGATCTTTTTAATCCGGAAATAGGTATCTACCTGGGATGATTTTTACACCCCAATAACTAAGAAATAAAACGTCACAGTAATTTTATAATGTGCTTCTTTCGTTTTTTATATTTTAATAATATTTTCTCTTTACATCTTAATATTTTGTTTCTTACTTTTTTCAGAAAATGTCGAGTAAAATTATATATTGTCTTTAAATATCTACTAATAGATTATAAAACAATCAAAAATATGCAATATGTAGTTATAATAACACTGGCTTTTTTAATCAAGGTGTATCAGGGTGTAAAAATCACCTTAGGTGACCAGTTATGCAATTAAAAAATCAGTCCGTTTCCCGGTTAAGAATTACAGAACAGATTTTACCAGGTGTTTGCGATCATCTTTGCGAGTTCTGAAACTTAATTATCTCGCGGGGGGGAAAGTGACTTTGCGTGTATTCATTGTATTTGCGCACATGCGACACAGCTCGCTCACGCATGCAAGCGTGTTGTTTTGACACGGTGTTGATCAAACACTAGCAATCGCGGATGACGGATGATTTGGCCATGTATCAATACCAGTATCAATGTATGTAGTTAGTAGTATCGCTTATCAGTCGGACGCGTCTGGCCGTTTCGTTGATGTTGCGGGGCTCGTTGCAGGTTGCCATGCGCGCGCGCGCACTTGTCATCCACCCTTCTCCGCGGTGTCGAGTGCGTCGAGACAGCGCGGGGTATTATAGCTGGCGAGCGTGGATCGAGCGGAGTCAGTGAGTCACCAGTCGTTCGTGAGGTACCGTTAAACTGGGAATGAGACGCGCATTGACGCGCATTTCTCTCGTCCCCTTCACGCAGGCGGAACTGCGATATTTGCGCGCACGAGTCGCACAGGAGTGTCCATTGTTCGAGCACGAGGCGTGCGATGATTCCTTGAGGCACCAGGGCCTGAGTTTTTTTTCCCCTTGTAACGCGATTCGTACGTCGAGCCGAGTATATAGCTTGAACTATTCTGAAGGGACGCAATCATGTGGAAACCCTTCGAGGCTGGCAGCTCGCCCGTGGACTGGTGCGAGCGCAACTACAACATCTCGCCCAGCATCGCCGAATTTATGAACACGGTTCGTATTGCGCGTTTGTCGTACATCTCTCTCTCTCTCTCTCTCTCTCTCTATCTCTCCTTCGTGTTTCTCCGGTCAATTTGGAAATTGGTTCTACCTGGACCTGGATGAGAAGGCCCAGGTATTGGTGGTTCTGGAGTCATTGATAATTGCGATTCAGAATTGTAATTGAGAATTTACTCCGGAAATGTGAGGGACTTTTCCAGGAACTTGAGGAACGAGAGGACAACAAAAGCTTTTTCGTTTAATACTTTCTAAATTAGTCACAAAAATATTCACTGTTGAGATTTGTACTAATCCAAGTGGTAATTGGTTTCCAGCTTTTTTCTTTCTGAACAGGTAGTTTTCTTGCACGAGGCAGATTCCACTTTTTATCAAAAAGTGTATAGGTCAAAGTTTCACTGAAATGCAAAATGTACCTGTGATAAATGGTTTTGAATTTCTTTTGCACTAGGCAGACCGATTTTTTGCTACAATAGATAGTTTCCTGCACAGGCAGATTCAACATTTATATTTATGAAATGTCAGATAATTTATAGGTGAAAGGTTTTTTGGTACGAGGCAGATTCTACATTTGTCAACAAATTTATAAAATCAAAGTCACCACAGAAATGGAGAGTAACCTTGTGATAACCGGTTTTCAGTCTTTTTTGCATGAGGTAAACAATTATTTGTTTTGCTGTGACAGATAGTACAGATTCCACATTCATAAAATGTCAAACAGTTCATGGGTGAAAGTTCCATAGATCCCGAGATAATGCTTGTGATTGAATAAGAAAATTATATGTTATTCTATACGAGCAAAATAAAGGATAAGTAGCTACGTTATGCGCACGGCTATTTCTCAATTTGAAATCTATTTTTCCTGAGCAAAGACACCTGGATATCAATGATTATTGAGTCACGTGAATTAAGATGCGATTAAATTATAATTAAACGAGGACTTTTTTTTTAGAGAGTGAAACGTACAAGCGGACAACAAAATCTCAATGTCCGGTACTTTCTAAACTGGTCACAAAGGTATTTAATGTTGAGAGTTGCACCAAGACGAGATTTCCAGTTTTTTGTTGAGACAGGTAGACTTTTTGCTCGAAGCAGATTCTAAATATGAACGTGAAGTTCATAGGTCAAAGTTCCATAGATCCGAGACAAAGTTCGTGTGTTTTGTGATTGCGAATAAGAAAATAGTACTACGCATAAACGAGACAAAGGATACGCACACTAAAAAGATAACGAGATAAAAGTATGTTTATACACAAAGGCGAGAGAGAGAGAGGGAGGGAGGAAGGGTACCTATATAATTGATTTGTATCTTGATTTTTATAAACATCGTTTCTTATCTCTGATAAGTCTCTGGTACGACGAGATTTTATCTTCTCTTATTCATCCAGGAATTAAACTACTAGTATATACGCAAATTGAAAACCATGTCATCTGAAACTAAATCTCGCATTTTAGAACGATGGAATGTGATTATTACATTTTCTACCAAATGTAGTTTTTTACGTACAAATGTACAAGAATATTTTTTTGCACAGAATTATATCAATGTTAAATCACGATTGATTGCATTGTATAAATAAACAAAGATGTAGACAGATGAATATAGAAAAAAATGTAGAAAGATAAATACAACAGAGGTATATAGAAAGAGAGCAGTATTTCATTGTTAACTTATCTACCGTTCTTATTTTTTAGTTGAGCAATGTGGTCTTCGTGTTGCTTCCACCCGTGCTCATGCACCTATTTAGAGATTATGCACGTTTTGTGAATCCAGGCATTCATGTATTCTGGTTCTTACTGATGGTAGTTGGGCTTACTAGCGCATACTTTCACGCTACTTTGTCCTTGATAGGTGAGAATTCCAAATATATATATCCCTTAATAATTTAAGAATAGCGTGTCACGACAAAAGGAATGGCATTTAAAAGTATTTGTCGAGATACATTTGCTTAATCGGTGAAATGGATAATTGCGTAATAGCTAATGTTGTGCATATATGCGATAGGTCAACTATTAGATGAATTGTCTATTTTGTGGGTGTATATGGCAGGCTTCTGTATATTCTTTCCCAGAAGATATTTCCCCAATGTCGTACATAACGACAGAAAGCTCTTCTCTATATGCGCAACGTTGCCCACTCTAATCGCTACCGGCTTGATCCTGATACATCCGGCCGTAAATGCTTTCGCATTGATGAGCCTAGGCATACCGGCGTTCGGATTCTTGGTCATGGAACTGAAGAGGTAAATTTCTTCGTACAGGCATTCGATATAGAAATTATACAGAGAGAGAAACTCCGATAATGATTAATGTAACGGAGTCGTAGGGATATTATATGTATCTCGATGTAGCAGTCGTAACACGGAGTACACGTTGTAACGGTGTCTTAAAAAATTTGAAGGACTACCTCGATAAGAGTATACAGACTAGGATTGCGATGCGGCGCTGTATGGATACTGGCGGTATTCTGTTGGCTGAACGATCGTCTGTTCTGCGATACCTGGCTGAATCTGAACTTCCCGTATCTCCACGCGCTGTGGCATCTGTTCATCTTTATCGCGAGTTATACCGCAGGGGTGCTTTTTGCGTATTTCGCCGTGCAGGATGAGAAGCCGCACCAAACGCCGGTGCTCAGGTATTGGCCCAGAGACGACTTCGAACTCGGTGTACCGTACGTGACTATTCGTAGTTACATTAATACGGATTACAATATGAATATATAGCTCTCGTAAGAGCTCCGAGATCGTTAACATCGTAACGTATTATTTATTACGGTGAAGTATATCTAACATTTGAATTTTATGCAATATTCATGCGTTTAAATGCGCAGATGATGTGTGGTGTTCCGTGATTTATAAAGATATAAATTTTATCATATTTGACGTCGTATTTTGTTTTAAAGAATCGATTATAAAGTCATTAACAAGAATTGAATTTTATATATCGTGTAAGAAAATAAAAAAATATACAAGAAATTTCTACACAAGTGCATTGAATACTTAATTCAGTGATAATTTCACAAATCACTAAATGAGCGCGTATGTAATACTTGACTTGAGACATTCTAAATTTACTGCTACTCTAAAGATGCTTTTTATTTATTTAACATACGAGATTATTGAAAATATCAATGATTAAGTAAATTACATGTCCCATAGTAGCCTAATATTTCTACCTGACAATTAGCATTTCCTCTAGTGATATTAGTTAGTAAAATGTTTCTCATCTAAAAGTCTGGAACAGATTTTTCCAAGAGAGTATACAACTTTACAACGGACATTTTCGTTTCATTGTTACAAATGATGTAATAAGTTCTGTACATAATTGAAAGCAGCGTACATAAAGAAACGAAGTGATTCCCCATACGAGTAAAGATTACAAAATCGCAGATATTTATGATCATATATGTACATTAGCGAATTAGAAATTATTTATGGAATAATTGTGATATGCACTCTTGTTAACTTTTTTACAAAGGACTATTTTATAAATGTGCTTTAATACAAATCGTATCAATCGTTATTAAGAATATCATACGCATGCGTGTGTATTTTATATTTTAAGTACCGGATAAAGCATGAAGATATAGCATAAGTATACTTAATAATGTCCTATTAGTTAATTAGAATAGAATCTCAAGATTCTAACAACCGTCTTAGATGTGAGACTACATATATATATGTGCAATAAGGAAAAAAAATGTTACGGGTGAAGCATTTATTTTTTGCCATATTGTAGACTGTAACTACAATTCTGGTTTAATGAAACTATGGCAAAACTGGAATGTGTTGAATTGTATTATATAAATGTAATAAAAAATACCAAACAAATATCAAAGATAAACAAATCTGTACAATTAAATGGTCTGATTAAGGAGATATTGTAGTTTAATCGTATTCCCCTCTAAAAAACATCACATTTTTATCAGTTTCGTGGACCTTAACTTCATACAGTAATGCGGGGTTCGACATGTGCGTCTTTAGCTCATCGAATATATAAACAGCGATGTTCTCGGTCGTTGAGACAGTGTCTCTGAAGTAATCTACTTGCTTGTCTATATTTTTATGATCCATCTGATCCATCAGCACCTTCTGCATACAGTCTTTCAGGTCCTCCAAGTTCATAACCATCCCTGTGGATGAATCGACGGGTCCACGGACGGTTACTTCCACTGTAAAAGTGAATTAATCCTAGCTCGATTTTGTCTAATCAACAAGAAATTTAATATTGAAAATTTAAAAGTTGAAAATAATTAAAAACAATGGCGTTCAATCTTTTAATAAAAACATCAATCTTTTCCTTACAATTTCTATCAAAAATTTATGTGTTAAACAATTCTAAATTAGACAGCATTTTGAGCTTTCGCTAGGAAAAGAGAAAAATACATTCAACAAAAAACATCACTATTTTTTTCAGACACTTTGTGCGTACTAGTATGTAAGATAATTAGATAATGATGCAAATTACCGGTATAATTGTGACCATGGCCATGCTTGTTGTTGCATTTTCCGAACACACGTTTATTCTCTTCATCACTTAGGGACAGGCTAAAATTAAAATTCTTTAGATCGATGCTTTGAATCATCTTCCACGAATTCTTCGATCAATTCAGAGAATCAATTTTTTTCCCTAAGAAACAACTTAATATATCTTTACATAATACACGTATATATTACATAAACATTTATTATATACTTTTATATATTTGTTTCTATATAAAATCAATTTTTAACTCTCGATAATAGACGTGAAGGACAGAAATCAAAATCTCTCTCATTCTTTAAAAAAATTAACTAGAATGTGAAGTTGAAGTTCGAGAATCGATTAACTCTTAATTAGAGAGTTTCTAAGCGACTGAAAGCAAAGAATTCTTTTCGAGAATGACACTTTCTGAGAAGCAGCTTTGTTAAAGTCTTCAAGCGAATAGCTACTTGATTTTTAAATTTGTAATTAGAACATTGCAAGGTATCTGAGAAATCGAATGTTCGCAAATGACGTGCTCCGTCGAGCATTCTCTCTCCTCGAGGATGACTCTTTGTACTGATCGTGAGATCACCGGCTTGGATTCGTACCTGTTCAGGCGATGGCAACAGGATATCTGCGCCTTCCGCGTCAAGTAAGCGATCGGCCTTCTGTTGCCAAATGGATCCATTCTCAACGGGAATACGCGAACATGGAGCTCCGGGATATGTCGTAGGCGATGAAACAAAGACGTTCCTCCCGGATGCGCGGTGGATTAATCAAGGCTCGCCGCAACAGCTGAAAATCGACGTGGTTGGATATTAGAGTAGTCAGAAATCTCTGTGGATAATCATCCATAATTATCCAATAAAAACCACAGTATAATGATAAATTAAAAATCTATTTCAGATAGCCAAACTCCTGTGAAAAAATAGATTTTACGCAGCGTCTGCTGCAAATTTTGTCGGCAGGATGCCAGTGAAAACATAAAACCTGCTCAGCAGAATATGATAGCAGATTGACTGCGTAAACCAAGCAGAATTTATCACTTCATATTTAAATATCGTGTATATATATGTATTTTATATATGTATATGTAATATACAAAATGATTTTTTCAGTTGTTCACAAGAATTACACATATACATATACATATGTGTGTGTAATTCTTGTAAACTAAAAATTAAAAAACCATTTATATATTATATATATTTCTAATTATATAATTTAATTAAAGAAAATTAAAATACACTAAGTATTTATATATCATATATAACTTTTGAAAAATTAAAAGAAAATTTTTTACAAAATCACAGAATGCTAGAAATGACTAATTATGCCGACATTAAGTGTCAAATGTTAATTGTAAAACTCGTAATATTAAATCATTTTGACAAACAACCAAAGTTTTCATAATACTGATATCATATCGACATTATTTACAATATCGAGAAGCAAAACCGCGATGAAAAAGTGTTATTTACGTCGCTTTTTCGTCTTGATTATTATCGGTCGAACGATATTTACAAATAGTTGTTTGAACGTTGACTCAACGTTCCATTTCGAAAGCAAATATCTTTCTTCCGCGAGCACGTGGAGTCGTCTTCTTCGTCTATTTTTACCACAATCGCTGCGCAAATCGATCGTAAAGACACGCATATCTTTTTAATTAATCGTTCTAGTAGCTATTTTCCTATTGGAAACATGGACAGTGATATTATAGAAAAATATTACACCAATCTAGATTACGTCAAACCAAGGAGTAACAAATCTGTGAGTATTCAGATCCACGTACGAAAACAGATTGTCAAATTGATTGCGAAATTTACCATTAAAAATAGAGAATCTAATCTAAGGTTTTGGCATTTAAAACGATCCGATCATGTTCGTTGAAATGAGTAATGCTGTTCCTTTACATCCATTTTCAGGAAGGGTCAATATCCGCTTTAACCAGAAATGTGAAATTGGAGGGTGACAATTTTTTGGATAGGTAAAAATACTAAACGAACATTTAAGTCTTAATGCGAACGACGCGACGAAAGTCACAGCTAAAATCGCATTTATCTTTGCTTCTGTTATTTTTAATATTTGCTTTTTACATTCGTAGATCCTTAGACACGATTAACTGGATGAAGAATAACATCGATCTTTTCCAATCTGTCTGTAATCACAGAGATGTACCTCGATATATTATACACTTTTTATATGCTTATCCTACAATGGTTAAGTCTCATGACTTCACTTCTGGTAATATTGCACCTGCAATTGTAAAGACATCTCATTATTACTCACTTCTTAACATTCATCTTGTTTATAACTAATAATTTTTTTTTTTTTAGAGAAAAATAAGCACGAAGTTTGGACGACAATGCTGACGCTTCTTAGTTATTGTGCAAAGCCGGAGATTCAACATTTTCTTGAAACTTACCTCATGTAACTATCTCATTCAAATTCGTATCCCGTTATTACTCATTAAATATATTAATCGGTCAATATATATTCTTTTTGTGTTGAAATTAATATTATTATACATGTCTGTTTTCGGACGAAGCTTTTCGAAAGCCTTTGTACATTGTTCTTAAGAAAATTCGAAAAAGAATTAAATGAATTATCAGCAATTTCTCTTTTGCTCTATGCTTTAAACGTCATTCGGAAAATTGAATTAATTTTTGAATTAAAAATGTATCCAACACGCAAAAAGAGTTTCGAAATAGATCGATATATTATTTTTCTATTTTAGCAAAAAATCATCAGCAGATAATAATCTATATGGAGAGTATAAAAGCCTACTTTCACGTAAGAGAAGAAACATATTTACAATATAATTGAAAAAAATACATTTTTGTCTCTCGCGTAATCAAGATTTTCAATATTTTAGATATGATCATTGAAATGATACTCCTGGAAGATGCGGATTTATACGCAGTTATTTACTATTTAAAGATATCTGAAAACTGTCGATATTTAAGTAAAATATGGGTACCGCAATCGATAAGAAGCAATTTTTTATTCCTTAGAAATAAATATTTCACGAGTCTCAGTAGTGCCATTCGTATATTTAAATCTAAGCAAGAGTTACTTACACCTCCTACATTTTATAAAGTAAACGTAACGTCCGTTTGGTCCGAAGATATGACGGCTGCGAGAAATTTAGCGACATCCTTAGATGTATGTTCCATTTAAATTGTACAGCACAGTATCATCAAATTGTTTCAAACGCTATTAACGATATCTTCTTTTTTTTAATAGAGAAACATTATACTCATCAATACGTTGGATTTCTACGAAAGCATGACGACGATGCCTCACGTAGAAATATTCAAAATTTCGCTGCACAGACATCTCGAGTTAGATGAAAATCAACATATAATAAACACGATAAAGCCTGTATATAAACCGGGCAAGGAATACCCTGACGTACCTAAAAACCGTCACAGTCTTCTGTTTTACGACGGTACATGGCAAACGCCTGTGGAAGGCATGTATTGGCCAAATAAGGACGTACTCACGGCGAAAGCAACAAGGTACAAATTCACATAACTCGTCTAACTTTAACCGTCGATAAATCTTGAACTTCCGAACACGTTAACAACGAATTTCAATAACAATTATATATCCGTAATAGATTTCTTATTTATAATATTATTCTAGCGACGACATTGGCAGATGCGTTGTATCAGCTAGGAAAGGGTTCGAAACCTGGAGTAAGTGGTCCACTGAATCCAGAATGAAAGTGTTATCCAAGTTCTCGTCCGCATTGAAATACAATGGGTATGTCCGGCTATCCAGTGAGCAAAAACTGTCGCGGTAGGACAACGGATTGGCAGCAGATTTACTCAGATATTGCAACACAGATCCGGTGTCACCTGTGCGTCAAACTTGTGTTTTGCCAGTACAGCCTGCCGATATAATCTGATGATAGAGCATTGACAGAAATGAAACAGAGATTTTGTTACTTTATAAACATTTAAATAGTTACAAAACGGCAGATTCCGCTCAGTTTCTGCGATTATATTCTGTTGGCAAGTTCTGTTACATTCTTCTACTGGCATTCCGTTGATAAGAATTTGCAGCGGACACTTTCAAAATCTTTTCTCGACAGATTTGGCTATATTCTCGTAATACTCGTTACAAATTTGATCTCTTCTCTCTTTTCAGTAAAGTCAAATTGTCAAAAATAGTACAAAAATGGACAACGTTCCCACGTCTGTACAAGGATTCATTGATTCCTCAATATCCGCCGCTGTGGGTGACGATCATAAGAATCCGCAAGCCGAAGGGCGTCATCACGCTCATGGAGCAGAATGAAACGGATCTGTTTCGCAAATTGGCGCAGAGCTTGATCATCGGCAATTCCGTCATCGTGATATGTACCAAACAGTCGTGCGATCTGGCGCCGTACTGCGACATGTTTTCGACATCTGGGATACCTCCGGGCGTGATAAATCTGTTATCGTTCGAAAACGTCAAGTCCCTGAGCGAGGGTTACAACGCGTCCGAGCCGAGTGATGTATATCGCCAGTTTACCGTGAGCAAGCAAATTGGAATCATCATCTACTAGAAATTTCAACGATGACGTTCAATGATGAGGCTGCGAAAAAACACTGACCAGACGCGCAAGGTGTAAATGGATTTTGACATTGCGATTTTATACGAAAAGACGAATTCTGTCGTTCACCAGTCGATTTGCCAAAATAAAGGTTTATGATTAAGTAATCTTGTAGATCATTTCTGATCAAGTGTTGCGAAAGAATTAAGAAAATATGCGTCATTCGATCATTGGTTAGAGGCACGTCATAATTATTGTATACGCCGTCATTTACGCTCTAATTTCACGTTTGATAGCTCACGCGCGTTACGGAAAAATGTTTCTCTTGCCCTCACACGGATTTCCAATCCTTCGCGACATTCGGAAACACTTAAAAACATCGAACCTGTCGAACTGTCAACCTCAGCTTGCATGGAAGCGCCTTGAACCTAACCTAACTTAACTTAACCTAACCTAACCTAATTCGTGCCATGGAATTTAGGCCCTGCGCACAATTTGGAGCATATTAGAATAAAAATATATATTAGGATATATAAATATATAGGAATAATTATGTAATAAGTATGAAATATTAAGATATATAAATTTAAAAATATTCCTATATGTCTTTACAATTAAATGTTGAACATAGAAAGAAGAGGAATTGAAGATGCAGAAAGTTCAGCTACGGAGAATAAATTTCTTATGAATATAAGATTTCTTTAATTTCTTAACTTTTCATCTCCGATGTCTATTTATATTAGAATTATACATCTATTTCATTTTAAACGCAGAAAGTATATGCTGCAAAGAATGGACCTAAAGCCGATCGCGCACGATGCGATTTTTATAGCGCAACTCGCGCGCCATTGGCTCGGGATAATAAGCGACAGGCCGGCTCCACATTTCGAAGTTTCCGGAGTTCGTGACCTCTATAGGCTCTATATGATTGGCGGATTCCGCTTGCCGCTCGCGCGTTTGTCCGTTCATGAGGGTAGGCCTTTTTCATTGTCTCCCCCAACGATGGAGGCTCTCGGTTTGAGTTTACTCGGAATACTCGGATCTGCTCGCCCGCCGTTCCTCGTGTGCGCCGAGTAAATTCCACGTCCGGGGACGTCAATTTCCCTTTTTCTTCCCTTCCCGTTTTCGCGCTGGATTCCGCTACCCTCGCGCGAGTCCCCGGCTGATGATACGAAACGGTAAATACGGTCGAGAGTAACGTCTGTCGCTTTGGTGCCGCACACCGGTAACGCCCTGTCTTTAACCCTCAGGTATTAGTCACTCGATGGAACTGGCGATATGACGGCTATCTAAACAAGTGTGCCAAAGAGAGAGAGAGAAAGAGAGAGTGAAAAAGATAAAGTATTCTTTTGAACGGGATAATACGTCAAGATGGACAGCAAGGGGAGGAAGATCATCGTCTGCGACAATGGCACCGGGGTAAGACCGCTCGTTTCCCTCACGAGAGGCATGCAGCCTCTGCGAGAGTCTCGCTGCACCGATTGCGAGAGAATGTAACCGAGCTAGAGCTATATTATTATCGAGGCGGACGGTCCGCGTATACTCCCGGCACTGATGCAGCTTTTGATTGCAGTTTGTCAAGTGCGGATACGCCGGCGCCAACTTCCCTGCCTTTATATTTCCGTCTATAGTCGGACGACCGATAATCCGAGCTGTCAACAAGATCGGCGACATCGACGTGAAGGTACGTAGGTTCATTGCCTCAAACTCGTGCGAGCTTAAGGACACAGGGCCAGTAATTACGATTTTGTTGTCGTACTTGAGTGTCTTATTGTTAAGTAGTCGATGTTACGGAAATATCACCATTTGATACTTCATCGTTAAATGTTCAATTTGTCACAACAGTTAATGGTATATAAAGCAAATGATACAACAGTTATTGTATTCATAAATGAAAGGCGAATCTCGATTTCTACTGTAATCGATTTATGGAACCGTACAAAAGATGAGAAGTGTATATCTTGAAATTTAATGAAAAGAACCGTGAAAGATTTAATATTTTATTGATCAAGTTGCATATAAAGTCTATGTGATCTTCGGAGCTCGGAGCTTTAAATTGTTTGTGCGTGTTTAGCAGTACTCAGTACTCAGACGATTAATAAGAATAATTATATTTTCAGCAAGAATATTGCGTTCGTGTAAGTCCATTATATAGTATTACGTCGTGTGCCCTCCCTGCTCCCCTTTAAGCGCTTAAGTCCGACTGAAAATAATCTGCGTGCTTGTCCACTGATGTTGAATAAAACAGTTTGAGGCTGGTGGCGTTTTAACTAACAAAAGAGAATATTTGTTTGAAATGTAAGATGACCATTACTCATAGCATTTTGATATTTAATCGTTTGATGAGTTTATGAACAATTTTTTGAAGCTACAATGTTATCGTTAAGTGAGTGATTTTACATTACGTGTGAGAAAATTCATTCATTGTATTGGATGCCATGTTTTTCTTGCGAGAGATCTTGAAAAGTCTCTAGTGACATAAATGTTGTGTCTGCTTTGACGAAGCAAAAAGATATTGCCTTTGCTAATACATTTATCATAAATATCGTTTATTACAATTTTTATACTTGTACGGGTACTTACATACATATTATACTCTTCCTATGATTATCTAATGTATTTGTGTGCTTACATTTGCTCTCGTAGGATGTGCTTAACATGCCTGTAAGTTTATTGTACTTTTTTGATGCTATATACATCAGTGTTTTAACGAGGAAGAATGTTTTTCCGACCGTAGACGTGGAAGTAGTACGATGTAGTTCGGCAAACTTTTTCCAAAGGACTTAGGTATACACACGTTTGGAAACTGATTTGATATAAAATACTTTCCTGACATGAGTTCCTGTAACCAGAGTCTCACAGAAGTAATATATTACGATTATACTGTGAACCATGAGATTCTATGAAAACATTAGCTAGTTCTTGGTATATAAAAAATAATCGAAAATGTTTATTTTTTTAAATATCTGTTATGAAATTTGATAGAGCAAAATTTTACATATCAGGAATTATTTTAATTTTCTTCCTATCATATGTAATGAAAGCAGATTTATCGCACACACTTTGGATATTTAGCTAGCCAGTGTAGTTTAAATACTTAGAATTTTTGTACTACAGATATATTTACTGACTGTGTACAAAATTGTAATGTTGTCTTCGTAAAATGAATATAATTATATCTAGGTGATGCACGCAGAGTTTTGATAATCATATATTATTGTCACGCAGGACTTAATGGTTGGCGATGAAGCGAGTAAACTTCGTTCTATGTTAGAGATAAGTTACCCAATGCAAAATGGGATTGTCAGGTATGTACACATCTTGTATCGGCTACTTGTGCTTGACATAAATCACTGCAATAACATTCAACACTTGATAGAAACTGGGAAGACATGTGTCACGTGTGGGACTACACGTTCGGCAAGGAGAAGATGAACATTAATCCTAAGGAATGTAAAATTTTGTTAACCGAACCACCGATGAATCCCATCACGAATAGAGAAAAGATGATAGAGGTAATACGTTGCACAATCCGGTAAAAGTTAAGTTAAACTCATACGAATTGAAAATCTTAATGAACACGATGTTATTTCAGGTGATGTTTGAGAAGTACGGTTTCGCTGGGACGTACATCGCGATTCAGGCAGTACTGACATTATACGCTCAGGGCTTGATCAGCGGCGTCGTTGTGGATTCCGGCGACGGTGTCACGCACATTTGCCCCGTGTTCGAGGAGTACGCTCTGCCACATTTGACCAGACGGTTGGATATAGCCGGACGCGATATTACGATGTATCTAATTAAATTGCTGCTGCTGCGCGGCTACGCGTTCAATCACTCGGCCGATTTTGAGACGGTACGAATGTTGAAGGAGAAACTATGTTACATCGGTTACAACATAGAAACGGAAGAGAAGTTGGCTCTTGAAACCACTGTATTAGTAGAATCCTATACCGTAAGTAAAATATTATTATACGTATACTGTAATTTTATTAATATTTAAGTAATTTTTACTAAGATATACAAATCGTTGTGAATATTTTAGCTTCCTGACGGGCGTGTGATCAAAGTGGGCGGGGAGAGATTTGCGGCACCGGAAGCGCTCTTTCAGCCTCATTTGATTAATGTCGAGGCGCAGGGAATAGCCGAGCTGGTATTTAGCACAATTCAAGCGGCTGATATCGATATCAGAAGCGAGCTATACAAGCACATCGTTCTGAGCGGCGGTAGTACAATGTATCCGGGGCTTCCATCGAGGCTTGAACGAGAAATGAAGCAGCTTTATCTTCAAAGAGTATTAAAGAATGATATCACTAAATTGAGTGTAAGTGTATCATAATTAATAGTACTAACATATATGTATACTGCAGATGCCTGTACTACGTACTAAATTTTTTTTACAGAAATTTAAAATAAAAATTGAAGACTCACCTCGGCGTAAGGACATGGTTTTCATGGGTGGTGCTGTATTAGCGGAAATAACGAAAGACCGTGATTCCGTGTGGATAACGCGGGAGGAATACGAAGAGAAGGGTCTTAGTGTATTAAAGAAATTAGGCTCTTACGAATCATAAGGAAAGTCATAGTAATGTAGGCTACGAAATTTTTAATGAGCAATCGAGTGTTTTATACCTAAAAAAAAACGTCGTTCTTGAGAGTTAGACTTGCGCCGCAGTTTTATGATTTGTTATGTAATTGTAAAAAGGTACTTTAAGAGAAGTACTTTAAAAGACTTACTAGCTGTTTGATACTCTAGTAAACTAATGTACTCTTTGATTAAACGTGATATAATTTCAAATAAGTACGGCAAAAGATGAAGGATTTCGAAGAAGGTACAGTCGAGTATCATGGTTCCAGTAAAATATTGAATGTGAACATTAAATATTAATTTAATAAAATCGTGACTTCGTCATATTTCGGATAGTTTTCGAGTGAAATACTTTCGTCAATCAGGTATGAAAACGATGTTGCATTTAATGTGTATTTATAGCTCTCAGGTAAATGTTCAACATATCGATTAAGTTTTATTGTTACTTACGTGATACCTGATGAAAAAACTTCATTCCTATTTCCTTGTATTTGTCATACTATTCTCTAAAAAAAGGTGTAAATACAATTGAAATTGTAAAAACGATTTCATTCGATGTGAAACACTATCTGCCTTTCCATTACGGTAATATGTAAAGAAAAAAACCGCAAGCATGATCGATGCGTGACTTTACATTTAAAGTCCCTATTTCATATGCATACATGTTATGAAACATGAATTATACGTAATATAAGTGAAAATAGCCATTAATCTGTTGTTGATTAAAAACTGTTTGAAATTAAATAGTTAGATTTGTATATATGGAATGTTGAGATATTTACAACTTTTTCTTATTATAAGCAACAATGCATAGAATCATAGAATGAAAACATAAAATTTTAATTATACGTGTATCGCAAAATATTTTACAATACAATGATTCCAATTTGGTTCTCATATCATACTTGTCTATGTGCTCATTATTGTCACACTCACATGCAGGTCTGCGATCTTTTTAATTTCAGTCAATTATTACCATTAATTATACTTTATATATAAGTATACATATATTATAGTTATTATTTCACGCAACACAAAAAGTTTTAAGATATGCATTTACTTTTGGATATTCTTTCGTAAGGTGTATTGTACAGATAAATGTAATTTTTTACAATTATTTTCTATTTTTACTAAGTCATATTATTACTTTCTATAAGAAGAAATATTTGCTCCTCTTTAAAGAATCATAATTGAAGATCATAAATCGGACATTTATTATGCGAGATTTAATATTTTCAAAAGTTATGCAAGAATTGAATTTTTTGTTTAAATTACCTCGTAAAATACATAAATTAAAAGAAGATTTGAGGGAGAGAATTTTGTACATTGTATATATAATTTCTTATGTTTCGTTTATTGACAGAAATGAATTTGTTTCACCTATTTCATGCTTACCTTCCTGTGCTCTTTTTGTACGAGAATGTATGAGATGAAAGGTTTGACGAATGGGCACGATGTGGAAATGATTATTTTATAATAAATCTACAACAGTCTTTATTACGTTTTTCCATGTGACCTTTATATCGCATAGCAATGTACACGTTTTTATGTCCGAATAAAAATAACAGTACAATCTGGTATTATACAATTCAGCGTTTAATTAGATTGTAATGTGTAACAAGAGATAAATGTATCCAATTTTCGTTAAAGATTTGTACAATTGGATTTTGCGACAGCGTTCTGTATGACAAATATAACAGGCTGTTATTCGAAGAGAAAAAAAAAATAGTCTGTAAACGGTGCTGTAGCCACGCGTGCTTCATCGAAGTCGGTTTTTTTTTTTCAAGTGTATATAATTGCTATACACTCACTTATATCATAAATGGCTTTTAACATAACGGTTCGTCTCCCCCCCCCCCTTCTGCATTCGCAAGCTATATAAGTCGATTATCTTAAGCAAATAAAAAAAGAAAAGGTAATATACAAAACGGTATCACTTATGTTGTAATGGCCGTTCTACAATTCCTACAGTATGTAACAATACAAACTTGTTTTTACAGTAATCACGTGAAGACACTTCGAGATAGTGAATAAGGAATTGGATGGAAAACATTGAAGTTCTTTTCTTTTTCTTTCTTCTTATCGGTCACATTCAGAATGTGATCGGCTTGTTCTTGCATTGATCGATACAAAAGTTCGTGAAACGCTTAAGGAACTTTGGATACTCCCTCTTGTAAACGGCCCGTAAAACGGCTGCCGGGGCCCATCCACCCGGATTTACTGAAATTCAAATCAAATTATATATACGCATGAAAAGAAACGAATGAAACGGCGATTAAATTATTGAACATCAATATACTCACCAACTGAACAGTACGTTATTTTACACGTAATGTTCTCCCTCTTTATTTCCTCTTCGTCTTTCGGGGGATCGATAAATGTTTGGCATACGAGACAAACCGTCAGATAAACTCTCACGCATTTACCCCCATTTGGCTGCAACGATTAATTTCACTTAGCAACTTGCTGTAACTTGTTCTAATAAACGAAGAAACTTCTGCATGAAACGTATAATACATACCGGATGATCGGGATGTTCAGTACTGTGATTGCAGACTATCCACAGATCGTGTGCGTCGCGATCCTGATCATCGGACACCCGGCGGATGTGCGACCAAAACAACGCGTCGCGCTGGCTCGCCGGCCAGATACGTTTGTGCGTTTGCAGAAATAACAGCGTGTCCTTGGAAATGTTCTCGACGATCGCCATGTCCTCCAAGGTGGCTTCCCAACCACTCCTGTATTCGGGACTGAAAAATATCTTGCAGACCTCGTGACCGGTCACCCCTTTGACGACGTGACACGCTTTGAGAGGATCTACGACCAGTCCGTCGGCCTCCTCCTCCCGCCGGTACATTCGCATATCACCGTCTTCGGCAAATAATTGCCAGCCACCCGCTCCGCCTACGCCGAGCCGAGCGTAATGCAGCTGCTCCATCGTAATTTTCTCTATCTACAAATTGGCAATAAGAAATAATCAAAAAATGTAAGCGGTTCAATTATACCACAAATATGATTAAAAATAACTGTTATTTAGAAATTAATTAATTATCGATCAAAAATTTATGTTAACATTCTACACACTATTGTCGTACAGAAATTAAATTACAAATATATATTATCACATGTTGCCACAAAAAAAGAACATTAAGAAAGCGATTTAATATCCTTTTATTTAATATTTATTTTATTTTTTTTGATAATAATTATTAATGAAAGTACATTCTCAATAATAATAAGAACAAAATCAGAGAAATGCAAAAGATATGTAATTACCTCTGGCCATAGCCTGTGCGTAGACGCTGTTGTGGTGGGGGACGTCAAAATTGAAACAGATTTCTGTTTTAAACGATCCCTTAATTGATTCTCCTCCTCGATTTTGTCCAGACCCGTCTCGACGGCATCGTAAAATTCTTCATCGCAAAGAGCGCTGTGCGGACCTTCCTTAAAAATAAAGTTTCAAAACGTTATTGAAAAAAAGTTACATAATTTTAATGCTTACTTATCTCTGTGAATCCTAATTTATAATTCACATGATATAATACATGACATAATACATGAACTCATAAAGTAATCCTATACACATTTAAATATCACTATTCTATATACAATTAAAAACTCACGTTATAAAACTTTATCTTTATCTTCATTTTTCTATTATTAAAATTTGTAATAATATAATTGAAATAATACACAGATATTTAATTGAGGAGTAAATACATAAGTCTGTACTCCTTAGTAGTCTGGAGGATACTAAGCAGGCAAAAGATTTCCAAAGTAGTGACCTAATTCATAATTGCGAAATATAGTCAGAAATTCCTCTTACTTTCTAACACATAGGCGTTACTTATGTCATCTACAGAGAAATTCAATTACGATGTCGTAAAGAATTTTTTATAAATGAGTAACTAGAAATATTATCTTCGTATAAAAGTACTTGTAATATAATAAAAGATTCAAGAATTTGGGAAAAAAGTAATAATTTACCTTTGTACACATATGTATATATCTATATACGGATAAAAATATAGAAAATAAATATTCTGATGAATTCTTATCATAAAAAATATCAACAAAAAATGTTAGTTTCTCAAAAATTAATAATTATACATAACAATTAACTTCAAAAACACCTTTAGCACGAGATATTTTTCCAATGACACTCCTATATGAAATACAATTGATCAATTTCGTATAAGTTGGTTCATATCTCTAGTATTTTCGTTATCACAATATTAATAGTTATCTAAGTGATAGTTGTGTACGTGCTGTTAAAGTGTTATCTAATATAGTGGACAAACAACTTAAACAGATAGATTTGTCCATATTGAATAATCATAAGCATTAGAAGTTTTATAACCATATTGAGCAAAAGTATTTTTTTAATTCTTAAAATTTTTCTTGTTTTTAATTCTATTATGACGACTTATCGCGTATTTAAATAATTCTAAATACTTGTATCCGCTTCTATAGCCATATATTATGGAGCCACGTGTTATGGGATCACGTGTTACCCCAAATTTTCTATTTTGTGAGAAATTCTTATTTTATTTTGGGATTTTATAATTCTGAATACAAGTATTTAGAATTTTGTTTTAGGATTTTATAATTCTAAATACAAGTATTTAGAATTATATAAAATACAAGTATTTAGAATTATAGAATCTCAAAATAAAATAAGAATTTCACAAAATAAAAATTTGGGGCAACACGTGGCTCCATAACACGTGGCTCCATAACATGTGGTTATAGAAACGGATCGAATTATAATCAGCGGATCTCGGGTTCAATTCTGACTTTCACCCCATATACACGCCACGATTTATTTTTTATTTATTTATTTCGCGTTTTTCGGCTTCAAACCAAATACTTTGACTTACAAGAGGTTGATTAAAGAATGAGGTTGTGTACGAAATTGTAATTCATTTTCGGGAACAATACATACATATTTAAAACAGAAATCACGAGACAATGAAAAAAAAAGAGAGAGAGAGAGAACCAACCTCGTAATCAGGACCCCCGTGTATAACGACCCTAGGTCTCGGAGAGCCGTTGTGATGCATGGCAACTTGATCTTTCAGAACTTTATAAAGTTCTTGCAACTTCCGTTTCTTCTCAACTTCTTTCTCCCATCTACGGCGCCATGCATCCTCCCGCTGCACCATCAATTCGACACAGTGTTGCAAGGTTGCCAACACCCCTTCGCTGGTGGCTTTAAATGTTATAGCTTCCCCTTTGAAGTCCACCGATTGTTCAGCCGGATTGAACATTGTCTCAATTTTCTTTTCTGTGAAATTTATCGCAATAAAATTAATTAATTACATAAAGCTTTTTCTACATACTTCATGTAACAATAGACCTGTTTAGGCCTGTCCTTTTCAGCTGAACTTCTTGCACGGTTCATCTTTTTCTCTCCAACATGAAAAGAAAAAGAGAAAAGATGAACCGCGCAGAAGTTCAGCTGAAAAGGACAGGCCTTTTGTTTTAATTCTACTTGTTGCACAGTTCATCTTTTCTCCTTTTCTCTACAACGTGAAAAGAAAAAGAGGAAAGATGAACCGTGCAAAAAAATTCAGCTAAAACGAACAAGCCTAATTAAAAATTACAGTTTAGATTTGAAAATTATAAATTACGGTTACATTAAAAAATTGTGACATAAATTTATGTCATAGATCTATTCCAAGTATTTGGAACAAGAGATAGAAATATGAAGGGTTGTTTACAAGGTAAAAGTTATTACCTTCTTTGGAAGTATTCTTGGCATTTTCCGCACAGTTATCAAAATACTTCTGCAGAGTATCGATCTGCTTGATCAGAATGTCCCTGAAGGTTTCAATTTCGGCCAACTTTTCCTTCAGCCCTCTAATGCCGCGCTTAGTAAGACTACCGGCGCTCGTTGTCGACTGCGTATTCGACACGAGCGAAATGGCACTGCCGTGTCGTTTTAGACTATTCTCGCTCCCATAACCGGATTCAGACTGTTTTGTGGCAAACAAAGATTGATGAGCATGGTGCACAAATCTAACTCGGTAGAGTTAATTTCTAATTTTCATTTATAAATATTGACCAAATCTCATAAAAATATATATAAATAATAACAGAAATTGTGGGATTTAAGATCAGCAAATTAAATCTTAGCACATCTCATGAAAATAATCATACAATTTATATTAATTACACAATAATCATGCAATTTACATTGATCACACAATTATATTAATAAAAGTAAACCAAAGTAAATTACATATCATTACCTTGTAAGACTTCAAGACGTCCACCCATCGCTGCTTCTCCTCCGGACTGTTTGCCCTTAAATACCAAACCAAGCAATCGTTCACGGACACGTCGAATCTACATTCGTCAAACTGGTGTGCCTGTTAAAACGGATAACGGATAACGCAACTGCTCATTGGCCTGACCTGCCGTATCATGTTTACATTGTCGAACGTATTTATACGTATTTATATAAAACATATCTCGACCTCTCACCTTGATATTAGCTTTGTACAGACTAATCGAGCCACGACACCCGTACCCGCTGTCCTGCTCGGATTTGTAATAAGACAAAGTACCATCTTTGAGTACAATAAATCTAGTTTGCCAGCCATGTATGTAATTTGTCCATTTGGATAGTGTACCCTGAAGTTCCGGAACTATGACCCCGTCGGAGTCGTCGTCGTCGCCGCCGTCGATCTCGGCGTCAACGATGCACTCGGCGTCCTCGTTACCGAGGCCCCGTGGTGTCTCCACCACTTCATCGGCCATTCTTTAACGGGTTCTTCGATCGCGATATCTCTCACGGACTTAGCACTCGGCTGGGGGAGCGCTTCCTGACATCGCCTGGAAGGCGATTCCGAGGGGGCTGCGCGAGCTCGGTGGGGGCCGATTCGGTTCGCGTGACAAACGACTCCGGTCCGGGGCGAGGACTTGCGAGACGGGGGTCAGCGGGTTGTCACGGCGTGATAGAACGTCTCAAAACATCGCCTCTGACAACTGTCGTACATAACCTGTACGCCAAATATCCCTTATCAGGAGACGTCAATCGAGGGGGGGAAGCGCTGGTATACTACACGTCTACACGTACGCGTTAAAATTAAAAGTGATGGGGTGGGTAGGAGGTAGGAGGAGGGAGGGACATCAAATCGCTATAGTATAGTTAGTATAGTATATAGTTTTAGTCGTGGTACATACGTGCCTTGCGCCGCGGAGAGTAATCTTCTTCCTAATATCCTATAAATATAGCCCTCAAGCTCAAGCAGTAATGCCGAATTGTGCTGAATGCTCCAAACACGGCCACGCGGAGAGTAATGACTGCGCGTCCGGCAGAAAAAGCAGTAGTAAGTAGTAAGCGTTTATAGTGATTCTTTCATTCTTTGTTACGATTGGTTTCTATTTTATATTTAGATCCAACGAGGAACTAAAAGCAAGATATCCAATGAGCATTTCGAACGTCAAAACGTCATATCCGTCGCACTGTGGAACGCGACGGATATGACGGATAGCAACGAAAGTTGACCAAATTTGAAGATTTGTTGCACGCGACGATTCAGAGATAATACAGGCGAAATAACTGATGAATAAATGCAATTGGTAATAATAATATATCAGCGATATTATATATAACGAATTAAAAATGTTGCTTCAAACAGTTAACGGACCGACATTTAGTCGCCTGTGTACACAATTTATGTCCATTTGTCAATACAGATTAACTTTAATCTCGAAAATTAATTTCAAGTTACTCAATTTTTATTTCTTTCTAATTCTGAGAATTATAAAAAGATAAAAAAATAAATAAGTAAAACCGAGATTAATATATAATGGTAGAAATGAAGTAAAATTGAAATAAATAATTTATGGCTATAAGGACGCGCGATCAAAATCAATCTTTTAAAAATGAATGCGATAAAATTTTGAATTGAGAAAGTACAAAAGAAAAGCTGCGTGAATCTGAATTTATATATATAATTTTATATATGTATATATAATATATATATTATATGATTATTATTATTAGTAATAATTTATACAAATACTTTAATATCTTTATGTGGTAGTGATTACTTCCCACATTGCACATTCGAGAAGTTCTACATATACAAGGAGGGACAAATCAAGAGACTCATCTCTCTCGCGCTCGACTCGTTATCCTATAGTTTTACGTTGATGGATTTTACTGCCGCTCTCTTATCGAGACGTTACAGTTATTAACATCGTACCTCGATGGACTTTGAAATTCGGGCATTTGAACATCTATGTCCCTCCTTAACGCGTGTTGTGGCGCAAAGTAAAAGTCACGACAGTACAGCGAATCCTTAAATTTTTTTTTGTCTTTAAATAGCTTAGAAAATATTGTAAGTTCGGTTACGGCTAGGTGTGTCGCGGATAACTTTGATCGTTGCATGTATTCTTTAAAATCTAGTTTAATAGAAAACGCGTCGCATCCCTCCTTCTATCCCACGACGTACACGTTTAATTCTGCTTAGTATATATACACGGCGGGGTGGTACCGTCATCTCTTGGCACCGGAGTACTTAAAATTAGGCTACCGTTTCTTTCCTTTATTATTTTTTTTGTTTTGTTTTTAGTCGGTCATTGGGTGTAAACGTTACTTTTTAAACATCGACAATACTTCGAATAAGGTTCGGAGAGAGGATCGCAAACAACAGTGAAGACGTACGGGTCCTCCGATACGTCTCTCATACCTCTTATACGGTGCCTTCTATCGAACTGTGCGATTAACGTCAGTAGAAATGTATGTATACTTCGGTGAGAATACAGAACGAGAAAAGGAAAGGGACGTTTCCGCTGTATCGCGCTTTTGAAAAATACTCTTACGACTAGGAAAGGAATATATACGCATTAGCATCGAATCTTTCGATAAATCAGTCGTCGATACGGTTAATACTTTCCTCATCGATTTCGTCTATTCTGTATAACGTTTCTTGGAATTTTAAGTAGAGTCCAGTCTTCGTTACCACGTAAGACAAGATATATTCCTAATGATTATTTCGGTGAAACGTGAAAAAGATTCGCTTTCAGCTTGAAATCAATACTAATGTACATACATCAAGATTGTTACAATCTCCATGTCATATCAGATTCAAACAACGATTCAGAGGACATGGCGTTGCTAAATTATTTCCTGTACCGATAATACTTGGATAAAATTACCTAGTTTTTACAGTCGCATCACACACACATTGTCTCTTATTACAAAACAGAGATAATTCTCCTTCAGAACTGAAATAATTATAAAATATAAAACACTATAAATTGCAGATAAATGACATTTGAAAAATAAAAGATTACTATTATGATCCGATCTTTTAGATTAGATTTTGTAGACTGCGACTGAGAATGAAGCTAGCACTCACACAATTAATTACACCTCGAGGAAATCTTTCAATAAAGTAACGCGACGCTTTTCCGCAATGTCCATTTGATTCTCTAGATCTCCTCGATCCGTTGTTTCCGCTCGTTCGATCTTCCACGAGAGATTCTCTATTTCCGCCTCTAATTGAGCTTGTTGATACTCGAACTGTTAAGCAAGATGATTCCATTTGTCATCAGTTATTACATGTATCGTCGAATATTATTATTATTATCGCGAGATCTTACCAGTTCTTTACGCGGGCCAGATTCCATGTAATAGGCATACGGATACGTGTATTGCAAGGTGTAACGGCAACGCGCTAAGAGCGACGCCGCCTCGAACAGATGTTGCCAATCTATCCACGTACCGCTCGCATTCATCACCTTATTGTTAATTCTCATCTTAATCCCCTCCAACGTTTGCTCCTCCAACTTCAACGACTTGCTATGATTCTCCCACTGGAAAGGAAAAAAAAACATAAGGCGTTGCAAGCGGAAAATATAAAAACTGGAACGGACGTACGGTCTAAGGGCTAAATTACCGCGAAGGACTTACTCGCTCGTAATAGTGAAGGTACTTCTTAGGACTTACTCGCTCGTAATAGTGAAGGTACTTCTTGAGAGCTTCTCTCGCTTGCGCGTGAACGCTCTCGTGCGCGATGTTCGGATTCTCCTTGTAACGCGAACACTCGTAGTACTCGCTGCCGTGTGCTTTCCAATCTCCAAGGCACATCCAACAGAAGTCGTGCTTACAATTGTAACATTGCATGTGGTTGCAGCCACCGTTCTTCTCTATGCAGATATGACATTTTGGACACTGCAAACAGATTTTACGATGCATTGAGTATCTCCGTACAGATTTTACGATGCATCGAACATCTCCCGTCACGTTTCATAAGCTGCTCTCGCGGGCAGCAACGCGAGATACTCACATCTTTGGTATGAGCACTAATGTAATTCGCCGTCTCGGAATCATCCGCGCATTTCGTCAACCATTTCCTAATTGTACCGCAATCGGTAGGTGCATGGTAATCCATACCACATCGGAAGCTGGAATTACAAAAAAAGTGTTTTCGCTCGCTCTTGTGACAATAAAACGTTCGGCATATATCCGAGATTGCTTACCAGAATACAGTTTTACACGATGAACACATGACTCTCTTCGCTCGTTGTTCCTTCGAGCGCAAAACTATTTGGCAATTTGGACCGGGACAAAATCGTAGCTGTGGATGAGACTTGACGTAATCGCGGAAGGCAAACTGCTGATACCTTTCTCTCATGTTAGGCTTAGTAAGTAGGGAAAGGACAAAGTCCTCTGGAGCTAGGACGTCGCAATCTTGTGCCATGCAGCTTATACCTGGGCAAAACGAGGGATTACGGCTGATAGATGTTTGAAAATCAGCAGGGTAAACCGTAAGTGGAATCTGAACGGAACGACATTACTTACCGGTAGATATACCTTGAGTTATTTGTACTTCAAAATGCATACACCAACAGTCTTTGCAAAACGAGTGTCCGCACGTGAGCGTAGAAAATCTGTCCGCGGGATAAACCGTAATGCAGACCAAGCACACGCCGCTCCGCTGACTCTTCGTTCCTGGCACTTGTTCCGGGGTAGGCTTAATCTTCGAACTGATCAATAAACTGGAAGCATTGGTACGGTACTTTGTGACGATATCCTGGGACGCCCAGTTGTGCGCGTGCAGCAACACCTTGGCCAGGGACGGCGTGACGTGGAGGCTATTGCTCAACACCTCCACGCTCTCGTTCAGAAGCCGCTCCACCTCCTCGACTCGCAGGCAGTCGTACACCGCGTACTCCGGGTCCCTCCTGTTCTGCTCGGGGTCCACGTCGTTGTCCACGTCGCCGCCCCCCCACGGCTGGATGCTGTAATAGTCCTCGTAGCCCGTGTCCCCGCAGTCGGAGTCCGAGCAATCCATCTCGCTGTCATTCTCGCTTGACATCTGCATAGAAAAACATTACGCGCGTTAGTCGGTAGGCTCGTTAGATCGTCTCTCACGCTGGAAAACGGTAAACGTGACGCCGAGACGAGAGTCTCAGGAGGCACCGAGGGAAGCACCTTTCGGCATAACCTTTACGACCGTGAAAGTTCGAGTCTCTCGCGACGAGCTAGACGGGACACGAGGGGACGGGATCCGAATTGTCGGGCACAGTCGGGCACGGGAATTCACGTTGGAACCTGGAACCCCCTCGGCGGACAGGCACGCGACACGCGTAAAGAGAACGCTCTCTCGTCGCTCGTCGCCGAGCGTTTCGGGCGCGCGTCGAGGGGAGAAAGCTTTCGCGGATTTACCATTCGCGTATTTTTTTTCTCTCGCAATCTGCCTGTCCTTTCGAGCTTTCTCTCTCTCTCGCGCTCTCCCTCTCTCGCGCTGCTTCGACAAACGGCAATGCCGTCGCGTCGCGTGGATGCGCGACGTGAGGGTGCGTTGTGACGGTTTCGTGCGCGAGCGAACGCGACGGGGGGACCGTCGTTCTCTATTTTTTTTCCTTTTTCCTTCGGGGAGAGAGAGGGAGGGAGGGAGACAGAGAGACCCACCTTCTCGATCGGCTCAATCGGCTGCGCTTGCCCGGGTTATCAAGAAAGATGCATTTATGCGCCCGTTTCCGCGTGCGAGCTGACCCGTTCACGGATCGTCGAAAGGGGGGCTGCTGCGCGAGCGAATTATCCTCCACCGGCGGCCGCGTAACTGTTGTAAGCGAGCGGACGCGGACGGAGCACGAGCACGCGAGAGCGCATCGCTTCTCCCTCTCTCCCCCTCTCTGTCTCTCACCGATCTCTCCCCTTTCGCGCGCGCGCACGTACGTACGCGTGTGAGATCGTTTATGTATTGTATGTATGTAACACATATGTCACACAGATGCTCCCCATTTAACCGCATAGCAGATAAGAACGTCAAAGTCACCTGACGCGCGGCGAAACAGCTGAGCGCGATCGTACGATTTGGGAATACGGAGAACCAGCTCCTCTCGCCGATTATTATATGTATTTTCGCGTTACCTCCTGCTTTTCCGTCCTGAAAGAAATAATGTACATATATTGCGGGATTAGAGGAGGAATAAGGGAGGAAGAGGGAGGAAATCGTCCGGGAAGCGATTAATGACGTCACACGGCTCTGCCTTGGGTTAATTCTTGGTATAATGTGATTCTCAGTATAGCTGGCTTCTTCCTGGAAAAGCGCTTAGGCAAATGCGACTAATCTAATTGCGATGAACCGATTCAATTGATGTTTGTCCGTGTATCGTGTATGCATGATTAAATTATATGAAATATATAGAATATCTGATATTTGTTAGTCAATTATTTCAAATCTTTGGTTGAAGCAGGTTTCGGGTCCCATTGGAAGCTTTCAATTAGAAAATTTCTCTTGCACTTCTTGATTATTTTAACCCCCGTTGCCTCCTAATTAAGATCTAAATAAAACTTATCACAATATAACGTTCATTATTTCTACCGATGTAGAACTTTAATCTCGGTCCAACTTACTTTTTATCTTCTTCTAACTCTTAGAACTAGGAAAAGATGAAAAATAAAGTTAAACCAAGATTAAAATTAACCTGCGTTCGTAGAAATGTACGTAAGACGACTAATTCCAATTAAAACCATCCGAGGAATGCGGAATTCATTAAGCGCGACGCAATTAAAATCCTTCGATTTCTCGAATCGTTCGGCAAACGAGTTATCGACCGAGATCGACCTCGGTAACCCTCGATCTGCATTATCCGCGGTTCGACGCAGAGGTTTCGGCGGTCACGTTCAGATGGCGACACCGCCGCGGTTCGCCGCTCCGTACCGTTCCTCTTTGTTCTCTCCTTCTTCCCCATCCGTCCTTTCCCTCATTCCCTCTCCTCGCCGCGCGGGGAACGGTGAACGGGCCGCGAGGAGAACCATTGGCCGCCTCGCCCACCTCCTCGCCCCACCCCGCCGCCCCCCTTTCACGCCGTCTCTCTTCGCCCGCTTCGCCGCGCCGCACGACTTGAAAACTCTCGCGTCCGTCGCGCGACGCGGTGCGCCCCGCTTGAAATCCGCGGGACCGTCAGTCCGTCAATCGCGAGTCTCTCACCGTCGCTGAACGTCACGATCGGCGCGAGTGCCCACGTACGTACGAGCTCCCCGGCGCCGCGCCCCGTCGAGACGCGCGAGCCACGCGATCGCCGATTTAAAAGAGTATCGGCAGCGATCATGCCCCGGTTGCGTACGCGCGACGGTGAACCGCGATCCGCTCGACTCCGTGCCGAACGCCTCGCACTCGCACGCGCGCGCACCGAGTGAAACGTTAAGTGTTTATAAGGAAAGACGCGCTCTTTCTCTCCTTCTCCTGTACGTGCACGCGCGAGCATTTCCGTGCACGCCGGTCGGCGCGTCGTCGCGAAGAAGACGAAAGGAAAATTTTCAACGGGACGCGAGCCTCGCGTCTCTCTCCCGGAGTCCCGAGTCCCGCGGGTTCTCGTTGGTACCGGAAGTGTCAAAAAGTGCCGGAAGCGATTCCACTGAGGCCGGAAACTGGCGAGGAACTCGGCAACGTAAATCGTAAACGGAGGTGCGTATACTTGGCTCTGGTTATTTCATTTTCAATCGCTCAATGTTTGGTTCGCGATGCGTACGAATGAGAGAAATTGAAATGCTCTCGCCTAGCGAGATAGACGGAAACAATTTTAAATTGCGACAAGTAGGCGAGAACGCGCGTATATAAGTTACGTCGAATCGAAACAATTCTCTTCTGAAACTCGAAAAGTCCGTGCATTTTATAAATTGCAAATTTACAACGTGACGTTTTATTTGTAGGGAGAGCGAGATTCGAATTTCACACAAAGAGGATACGTCTATCGTCGAATTTGTTGCGCATGTTAATCAGTTTCGATGGAGATGACGTCGGAAAAGAGTTACACAAAAATGGAATGGAAAATGTAACGAGAGTTGTAATCATTTTCTTCATTTTTTTCATGCGCTCCTCTTATAATTATTCGATTTGTCGGAATTAATCGTAATTAAATACAATTATCTTGTATTACATAAGTAATATTTTATTATTAATATTTTATTGCTACTATACAAACGATGTAGTCTGAAATTTTCTTCATTTTTTTCATGCTCTTATAATTTATTCGATTTGTCGGAATTAATCGTAATTAAATACAATTATCTTGTATTACATAAGTAATAATTTACTATTAATATTTTATTACTGCTATACAAACGATGTAGTCTGAAATTTTCTCACAAAGTTCGCCGCACCGTAAAATCATTCTCGCGATAATTTCGATTGTTATTGTTAGCCGCCAACGCGCGTCTCGCGCCGTTCCCCCTTTTCAACTCCGCGAGGCCGGAAGTACTCACACGTTAAAAACATCCTTTTTTCAGCGAAAGTCACGTATGTTCCTACACCCGTGTGCAAATCACCCGCTAATTAGACGACGTCGTCGGAATGCGCCGTGCGCGAAGGGGAAGACGTGGTGGACGAAAGGAAAAATCGCTTAACTGTATTTTTCATCTTCGCGAGCATTCCGCAGGGACGCCTATATGAGATAAACAGTGACTCCGGGAATTGGCGCGAGAATTTCTATGCTAATTTACTGATCGTTAAGCCGGTTCTACAATACGTCGCAAACGACGGCAACCGCCAGTTGAAAAGTGTCATTTCTGATTGCCGAGATTGCTCTAGGTATAGTTACTGTCGCCAAAAAAGTTAAAAGTTCGCCAACTCTCTTTTGACTACCGCAATTGACAAGCGCAACATGGAAATAACACTTTTATCAACCAGCGGTTGCCGTCGTTTGCGACGTATTGTAGAATGGCCCTTAGATCGGCAGTCAACGGACACTTAAAGAAAGAGAAGCCAAAAAGGAGTAAGAAGAAAGAGGAAGTGAGAGAAAGTAAGAGAGACCCCGTCAACCCGTCGTGCTGATATTTACGTGAATATTCTACCGAGTACCCCAATGGTGCGTCAGGAGTACATTACACGACGCATTCTCTTTCCTCTTCTTTTTCTTTCTTACGAGCCCGAAACGACGTCGTCGATCGTATCGCCGAACACGTCGAGCTTCTTCCTTCCTTTCTCTTATCAGAAAGACGCGGCGGGGACGCCGACGACGACGCCGTCCCCGTTAGCCCGTCGAATCGGGTCAGAGGGTTCATCAGCTTCTATTATCTCTCCTATATCAAGCGCAATTGAGAGAGAAAGAAAGAGAGAGAGAGAGAGAGAGAAAGAGAAAGAGAGATCCTGTGCATTCGAAACCAGTTCCATTCCACGCGACTACGCGAAGCGCGTCGTCCGCTCGTCGCTCTCCTCTCCGAGTTCAATGGCACTCGCCACACTTGGGCCACATTGTACTGGGCATTTTTCTCGAGCGACGGCGCGTATATACGCGAGGACAAAAGGTGTACTTGAATCCCCCGCTTGTGTCTCTCGTCGGCGACGCCACGTGTGTCTGTCGAACGGCGAATGTCGGTTCGCCTACGTTTTTTTTGAAGGACTCCTCCGCGTAATAAAAGTCGCCTCTTGTCGAGCGAGAATACTGCTCCACACACATATAAACCCAAGCTAGGTGTGTCGTTTTTTGTTTTACTTATCTTTATCTTTTCCCGAAGAGTTCTTCCCCGATAAGACGGCTTCGCGTTACTAAATGCGCGATCAGGAACGATCGAATGTCCGGTATTATCGTCGAGCCGCTGGCTTATATTCATTGCAGATCGCTCACCATTCAAGCGGTCACTATAAAGTATAACGGTAAACGATGAACACCGTCAGTCTGATCACCGCTATTTATGACAGCTTAGTTTGATATTCTCCAACTGTCGCTGAATAGCGTTCGCGCGGAAAATCATGAAGTCTTCGACGCAATCCTTGTAACAGCTTATTTGGGAAATATTTCCTCCGTCTCCGTCCATGATTCCCCTTATGAATCACCCATTGAATCTTGCCCGTATATAATTAATATTAATATAAAACGTCTGACTGCGAGAGACAAGGAATACAAGGAGACAGAACAGTTTCAATAATCTGTTCGGTCAGAGTCCCGCACTTTATAAATTTTTAATTTATTCAAGCTATGCTTGCGGTGCGTTTGTACCGATTCCTGAAACCGTAGTTCGTTCGTCCGACAGTAAGAAGGTCTCGTGTGTTTTCAGGATGAGCGCGAACCCAAACGCGCCGAGCGGATAAACGCGCGCGAGCGTCAGGCAAGACGATATACAAGGTCGACCGAGGAAGGAGGAAAGCGATGGTGGTGGAGTGGCTGTGCCCTGGACTCAGGCCGACCAGGAGCAACAGGCCTCGTCTTCTGCACTGCAAGGTGATACTCCTGGACGAGCACGAATTGCTGCAGGACGTCCTGGTAAGTTCGGCCTCGGGACTCGACTATCTTCAAGCTTCGACTACCTTTCTGCCCGACGCAAAACGTTCGCCATCGGCCGTCCTCTCCTCGTTCTTACCCTCATCACGGATTCTCTCGAGAGACACGGACGCGGCTACCGCTCGCATTATCATCTCGCGACCGTAGGATATATATGCGCCGTTGCGCGAATCGTCGTACAGGCGAAGGTATGCGGCGCGGTAACCCTATATACCGGTACCACCCCATCCCGTAATTCGTGCGCGTAGCCAAGTTGTAATTTAGTGAATTAATAGCATTTTCTTTCCCAGTTCGTTTCTCTCTGGACGGTTGTTTTGGTGTGCCCGGGCTACCCGTGCCCGCCGGCTACGGTGGGTTATGGCCGACTGTTCGGCGGCTCCGCACGAGAGGAGGCGCGTACATATCTCAGGGGGGTACCCGGAATTCCTTCGGTCTTCTCTGTTATTAGACGATATGCCAAAATTGGCGGTGGGCCACCGTGAGCCACGACGGTGGTAACGCCGTACCCTCCTCCGCATCGCCGACGGCCGTGCCGCACACTAATTCTCGCGTCTTTTCAACCTACCCGTTTCCCCCTTCTTCCCTTTTTTTTTCTTCCTCTCGGAATCGCTCTCTCGCGTTGCGCTCTCCTTCTCCCTCTTTTCCTCTCTCTCTCTCTCTCTCTCTCTCTCTCTCTCTCTCTCTCTCTCCTTCTCTCTTCCTCTTATCGCCGCTTCCCTTTCACCGTCTAGCTCATTTTGTCGATTAACATTCCGGACTTGTATAAGCACGAATCCTTCGTTGTGTGTAACGCGTATACGTGTGCAACGCCCGTAAGCCCGAACGCAAACCGAATTCAGTCAGGCGCGTTAAAAATGAGAAGATTGTTCCCCAAGGAAGGATATCGAACGCCAAGTTGATCCACACCGATTACGGAGGATCGCGAAAAGTATCCGGAATATTCACCGGTGAGTCTTTTGGCAAACACATTCGGTAAAGTAAAGTGGCGGCGGTAACTCTGCATAATATTCGTTCAAGGAGAAAACTCAAAGACGATAAAAGTCACTATCGTTTCTGAACTCCAAGAAATATCGAAGTGAACGGTATCGAAGGCAATGATCTAATCGCCAATATCCTGGCGTAATCGAACGGCTCTTGGAAATTAAAAAAAAAAAAAAGGTCGTTGCAAAATGTCGAGGATGCAACCGGAGAGGTGCGAAAGGGGGAAACGATCGTTGATAAGCGATGGGCAGTATAGCGCGCTATCGTTATACCGGTATCCAAATCCGTATCTTTCCGGTTTTACATCGCCAGTCCGTGGAACCAGTCCCCCAGTAATTGCGGCATAATAGCGCGAAAGAATGACCATGCGTCAAGATAGCGCGACCGGATAAACGTGTAACTCTTTTTTTTCTTTATCTTCTCTTTCCAGCAGAATCAGATACCCCCGCGCAACGTTCTATCGTCGCGGTAGCAATTTCAATGGAATTAGCATAAGGCGCAACGCGAGAGTTCTGCGATATGGAGAACGGTTGCCCGAACCGACGACGAGAATCTTCAATGCGAGACGTCTGCCGGACGTATCCCATCGGTATCCTCAAACTTATTCCTCGTCAACGCCTTCGCGCCAACGACACGCCAATCCTCTATCCGGGTCTCCAGCAGCGTATAACGAGACTCGCGGGATATCAATCCCGCGATAATTGGAGCTATCCCCCTCCGAAGGGAGGGAAAGAGACTAAAAACCAGGGCGCGCACTTGTTTGCGTTGGAATTCCTCGAATTCCTGTAACGTTACCGTCTCTCGCACCGCCGGGGATCACCTCCTCTCTTCGCTTCTTTCGACGTCCAATTACACAAATGGCGCTTAGTGCCCGCCGCGGGCGGTATAACGTCTCTCTTTTTCCTTTTCTCCTGTCACGATCGTTGCTACACTTTTCATTGACGTTACCGTACCTGGTCACGATATACCTGGAGGCAGAAATGAATCTCCTGGTATACAAAGCGGCGACGTTGGCTGTTTGCCGTCGCAGAGATTTGTTCTCCTTCTCCTTCGTGTCGTACCGTTTGCCAAAAGGATGTGGCTCCTATTTTCGCGACCACCTTTTCACTGCCGTCTCTTCCCCTCTCGCGGAATCAACATTTTTCGCTTTTCTTTGTAGTCTGGATAGTTTTGCATTGTCTTGCCGACAACGAGGGAATTGTTGATCGTCCGTGGCGAAGAGGCCCGGTATTCCGAACGATTTATCGCGAAACAATCTTTTTCTCGGAGCTGGTCTTCACCCAGGCGACCAGTCAATCCACGTTACGGCGTTTCGATTCCCACAACGAGCTCTAGGCGGGAAAAGATTAGAATGCCTAAATAAATGTTTAAATTACACTGTGCGTGAAAAATGAAAGAACTCATTGGAATAACCGATGGAGAGAGAGAAAGAGATAAAGATGGGACGAGCAAAAAAAGGGGAAGAAGGATCGTTCGGAACACGCAAGTTGGAGATGATTACCCATCTCCTGAACCTATACTCGGTTCTTCTAAGCCTTAGGCGAAAGAAAAAGGGCGAGGTCTTTCGTCTTCTTCTCCTCCTTCTTCCGCTTCTCCCATCGTTCTCTCCTCGGCGGTCTCTCCGCTGTATTCTTAAACGTCTGCCACTTTCATTACGCCGCGTATTTCGCGTTTCCTTTCGTTTATCGACTCGTCCGGTCTAATCTCTGTCGGTCGCTTCCCTCGCTGCACTTCGCGCTTTTGCGAAAGAAAGAAAGAAAGAAAAAGGATGCATTTACGCGTCAGATTAATATATTCCCTTCCGCGACGTCGTATCGTCGAGGCGCGTAAATCACGGAACGAAATGGGAAGATAATGACGCGCGTTATAAAATCCAACGATGAAAAACACATCCACCCGGGAGATCCCGTTCGTTTCCCTCGGGGGGGAAACAAACGAATGAACGTCACGGTTCGCAACACCAGTGGGAAACTCGTCCTCCTGATTTCAATCTTGCACCAGGGTGATTTAACCGGCGTGCAACAAGAACACGTACTTCTCTCGTAATTGTGTAAAACTCAGGAACTAATACATTTTATTATACGTACATGTACATGCGTGTTTAACTTCTGCATTGATGTTGTAAGTACATATATGTATACGTTTTTACAGAGTTCGAACCTGGGGCAGGAATTGTTGGATAGAGTATTCAAGCATCTTAACTTGCTGGAAACTTCCTATTTCGGGTTACGCTATCTTGATCACGGGAATCAGACGGTAGGATATACAATCTGTTTAATCTACAACCTTGTAGCAAATTACTTTTTGATTCCAGTAACATAATTAAGAGATCCGAGATGGAGATCTTTTGAATTTCGTGTTAATTTGAAATATGCGAATCTAGGTATTAAAATCATTTTTTTTCCGCTGAAAATCATAATCACGAGTACAGCACGTATACGTAATTTTAGCAATGGCTCGATCAAAGTAAGAAACTCGGCAAGCAACTGAAGATTCGTAAAGGAGATCCTGGATCGGACGTTCACACTCTCTATTTCGGTGTCAAATTCTACGCGGCGGATCCGTGCAAACTCATCGAGGAAATTACCAGGTATATACTCTGAGCTTCGTTCAAGCAGACATACGCTTCTACTCGAATAATTCTTTTGAAAATCTGTTTCAAAGATATGCTACGCGATAACTTTCCTCGCATCACGTTTGTACAATTCACTCTTGAGATAGAACTAATCTTTTTTTAAAATAATGTTTAAAATAATGACCGTTTATTCGCGACTATTATATCGTTCTAGATATTCTCTCGTTTTTCTTTCTTTCAATAACAACACGGTATATTTCGAGTCTTTCAATACGAGAAGAGAATATTGGAAAACGTAACGAGTCCGTTCCAGCGCGCACGATATGCGGATAATACGAACGATTTTTATTCGATGTCACGCTCCCGTGCAAACGATCCTTTCACGCTCGGCGTCTCGAAATTCCAGGAAATTCCAGGGACATCACGGTACATCGCGGACGCACGAGAATTCCACGTGCGTCGAATTTCTTGTGAAGCGCCCTTACGTACATACAACACATGCACGCGCGCGTGGCTCGCGTCAACGCGTTTCGCGGCCGGCGTTATCCGCGCTCGCGCTTCCACCGATCCATACTTAATTTCTCGCATTCTGTGGTGTGCGGAACAAACGCGTATAAAAATTACACTTTCCGCCTCGATGCGTCCCGATACGCGCTCAGCCTCGTCTTGTATTTCAAGAAAGCGAATAAAGATGAAACGACGAGAGGAAAACTGGAGAATCAGTAGTATGATTTCTGACTTGTGTCCCACAGGTATCAATTCTTCCTGCAAATAAAGCAAGACATTCTGCAAGGAAGACTGCCCGTATCCTTCGATCTAGCTGCAGAATTGGGAGCTTACGTCGTTCAATGTAAGATATGTTTTCTCAAAGTACACATTAGGAGTACACGCTTCTTGTTATTTCTTATGTACACTCGAATGTCATTCATCTTGTGAGGGGAAACGGATAAAGCATTAAAATTACGCGAAAGAGACAGCATTCATGGAAAAACGCAGAGAATATGAAAATTTACATATATATAGCAAGACGCAGCTAAACACGAGCAAACAGAAGCGCACGCCGGTGGTCCACTCGTTATAGTTATCTGTTGGGGAGATTCAAAGTCGTACAGATGGAAAAAGGGAAGGTAAACTAAAATACGCCCGTGTTTGCATCTCATCGCCGTCAAAAGAGACGAAATGAATATATCCCTACTTTCTATTCAACGATAATACACGTATATACAGCGGAAAAGAGCATAGCGTGCGAAAGAGAAAGACAGACGTAACGAAAAATAGAGTGGATTGAGAAGAGAACGTGCTTCTTCTTTCTTTGCTTTTTTCCTCGCAATGTTATCGCAGTCGTTATAGCTGATAGCACAATAAAATTGCCGGTGCTTTTACCATTACTTGTTTTGTGCAGCGATATTTCTATTACGATGACTGATCCTTTAAGTTCGGTAGAAAATTATCGACGATCTTGTACGAACGTGGACGTAATCTGAATCGATGCGCATATTTCTTTCCATCGTACATCGCGATATAAATTACTTTTTTCATTCATATCCGAGAATAATGTGCTGCTCTTTCAGCGGAACTTGGGGATTATGATCCTAGACGACACTCACCCGGATACGTCACCGAATTTCGGTTTCTCGCCAACCAAACCACGGAGCTGGAGAATCGTATAGTAGAGATCCACAAAACTCTTATGTATGTCAACCACGACGTTTAGTATTCGAATAGCGTGCGTTAGAACTATCCGACGCATCTGCGATGTATAGTGTTTCTACGTTGTGGACAATCGATCGGTTATCCATAAGCCCGTAACTTATAATCTCTGTATTTATAAAGTACTAATATTCGAGTCTTTATAAAAAATATTAGAAAATCGAATCGTGCGAATAAAATTTCGAAAGTACCATATATTTTTATTTTATTTTAGCGGAGTTAAGCAATAAATATTTCTGTCAAGATAATTGGAAAAAATTTAATTTATCTAATTGCAAGCATAAAAATATAAAACTGATTTATTTGTGACTTTTTCAGAGGACAATTGCCTTCGGCAGCAGAATTAAATTATCTGGACAAAGTGAAGTGGCTGGAAATGTACGGGGTAGATTTGCATCCCGTGTTGGTACGTAAGCGTTATTACTAACGTTGATATGACATTGCGATCGTACGCGTTAATCTCTGATAAAATCATACAATTTTCGTTCGCAGGGCGAGGATAGCGTGGAATATTTTCTGGGCCTAACACCGAGCGGAATAATATTGCTACGCAACAAGACCAAAGTGGGAAATTACTATTGGCCTCGGATAAATAAAATATACTATAAGGTATAATATAACTATAAGGCTATAAGGTGTAATTTCGGCAATGTTGTTAATTCGCTAGACCTGCTGTCTTTCTCTCTCGTAAGTATTCATCTCTCAAATAAATTCGAGAATTGGTTTTATAATAAAACAATGAAACGCTTATAAAAACATGATACAGTATTGCCGAATGTTGATTTTTCCTCTGTATTTCTTTCTGGTTTTACGATATGCCGAAACGAGTTGCATTAACTTTCAGGGGAGGTACTTCATGCTGAGGGTAAGCGAAAAAAATTCTGAGGAGAGAACGCACGGCTTCGAGACACCGTCGAAAGGAGCCTGCCGTCACCTCTGGAAATGTTGCTTGGAGCATCAAGCTTTTTTCCGATTAATGGCGACCGGCCCACCGCCACTCAGTCCGTACTCTCGCTTTCATTCGTACAGTCCTCCGTCCACTTTGGAGAAGCACGCGGCCATTAGACGAAATCCACCGCCGTTTCAAAGGACTCCGAGTCGAAGAGCGCAGAGACGAGTCGTCGAAGGTCAAGAAATGGTCGGTTCGTTCGTCGAAACACCCGTTACCGTGATCTCGAGTCCGGGCAACAACCCATCCAGCGGCAACATACTGTGCAATACGCAAAGGCAGATGAACACCTCGAGTCCGAGAAGCACGAGAAGCGCGCCGTGGACACAGATTCAGCCCCGCGGCCTTTACACCTCGTCTAGTCCTCGCTCCGTTCGCTCCGCGGGAACGGCGCCGGCAGTTAGTTGACACGTCATACTCGCTCATGTTCCAACGGCTATGCTTAACCCGCCGCAGAGAGTTGATCACAACGTCTGCTCAAACGATGATGACGCACGCGGCACAATGTACAACAAAAATTAACTCCGTTGACGGGTTAAGCATAGCCGCACTATTCATTATAAAGTTTCTGCATTTGCCTATTAAACGCTGTCTGTCGACATAGCTCTTAAGTAGACTTCAACGTCGGAGCAGCTCGGTGGAAAGTCAGAGTTCGGGGGATAGTCATAGTCGCAGTGGTCACCGTAGGCGAAGTCATAGTCATAGTCATCGTCGACACAGCAGACATTCCGACTGCGAGTCTGAACTTTCAAGAGGTTCAGATACGAGATCCGGTCATCGAAAACATCGCAGAAAACACAGGAACTCCCGCTCTTCTAGGTACGTTTACGTATTAGCCTTACGTAGCGTTACGTTCGTTCTCATCGCGATAACATCTCGTTCTCATGATTGTCTCGTAAGTAAAGTACCTTCCTGATAAATGCAAATCGCGAACCCTTATAAGCATTAGTGTGTAATTAAAACAGTTTGATGATAATAAGTCTTGTTCCCATCAATGACGGAGTTCATTGACCTTCGTTAACATCATTATTTTTGCATATATCTCTCCTTAATAAAAAGATCCTTTCTATAGGATTTTTTCTTTTATTGAATAGATTAATAAGTGTTAATTTAATCCAATAATGTTATTTTTCATAGTAGACACGAGTTGGTAGATTCGGAGCCGCAATGGAGAGAGGCTCAGAAACGGAAAGGAGAAGGCGTGCAAAAAGCTATCGTAAGTATCATTACTGGGTCATTACTGACACGCAAGACTGCTTTGTTTATAATATTTGACCAGCTAATATGCCGTAGGTAAGTCACACGGAGCCTAGAAGAAGACACAGAAGCAGACATCGAAGTCCTTCTCAGAAGCAGCCATTGCCGGATGAACTTCGAAAGTACATATATTATATATTTTAAATACTATGAATATTACAGCGTTGCAATTTCACAAGATATTCGCGACATGCTTCCACAGGCCACGGAGAACAATTTATAGATTTTTCTCTCTGATGTTTCTCGCAACTTGAATTTGCTAAACAAATTTTACCTTTGTTAATATATGCTTTTATGAATACAGACAGTTTGTCGATGTGTTTTGTGAATAATATTAAAAATATGAATGATATATTAAATGTATAACGTGTTCTTTCAGACATTTGGAATTTGGCCTAATCGACACCAGTGGGATGAGCGAGCAACAACGTCGAGAGATATCCTACACGGTAGTACAGTCGCAATCTGTACAGCAATCTCCTTTACAGTCTAACAATTCTCGATTGGACGACACAGATTCATCGTCCCTGCCTAGGTACGATGATCTCAAGACGGCCTGCAATCTCCACAGCCATCCTCCGCAATTGGAGGATGAGACGGGATCCGTAGTCATTGTTTAGTTACCCCATCACTCTCCACCACACCTCACTCCACCCCGATCTCCCTTGCATGTATTTTTTATTTATTTCGAGCATGTATGATCTACTTTAAGCATGCCCCCTATTATTTATTTGAAGCATGACGAATCCTTAATAAATAAGTGAGATTAACTGCTTGTCGCACCTGTTTATTTTTACGTCCTAGCTGTGGCACTTACTCGCTTCTGGCTGTGTTCCATGGAATTTCAAAGGCGATGCGTGCCGATCGCCTTCGTACTGGGGTCGTATTTTATTCGTGTTTTTTTTATTTCTCATGCATTATGTATATTATATACGGTATGCGCCATGTATTTGTGTAATAAATATTGGTATCTGGGAGGACAGACGATGATGTCAACGTTCAGAGGCTCGGGACACTTCATGTTCCGAGTCTTTCTTATGACATTCCTCGTATATCCCATTCGATTCCCTACACGTATCCGGCGCATCTTGTGCATTTTGTGTTTTGCAACTTGTTTTGTATTTTCAAGAAAATTACGCTTTAAAATGCGCCGCGATATATAGTTTACAAAGAAAAACGAATGCATTAACGGAGTCTGTGATTGATTTTATGTTATTGAATCTTAATAACGTATGCATCGTGAGAATATATACATATAGCCAATGTGTGTATATTAACTGTATGTATACTAAAACAAAAACAAAACAAAAAAGAAAGAAAAAGACATCGATCTGAGTCGAGCGCACAGTGGACCCGCTGGTCGCTAAAACGACTGAGGTGCCAGAGACTGTCAAGGATTCCCTTTCAGAACTGTCGGATCCGTTGGCAAAAGAGAAAGAAGACTCATGCGGCATTATCGTGATGGAAGTTATAACTTGCTGTCGGCAACGTCCAATCGAGTCGAGGCAAAGTATCCCGAGGCTCGAAACGAATATAGCACGAGGAGGGATTTTTATTATACTCGTAACAACCGAGTGTCAATAGGGAATAATGCGGACAGTGGACTCGGGGAAAGCACGCCGCAGGACTTTTCAAGCTGCTGTTCAAGTTCTGCCGACAGCAATAAACCTATTCACGTAGTACGTATCCTAGCTCGCATTTTTTTACTATAATGTCCATTACCTTCGCTAATTATCCGTTTTAAAATAAGCAACGACTGAGCGATGCGCATTTTACCTTACAATTAACTGTTTAAGAATGATAAAAGTTTTCACGAGTAAGCACGAATTTCATGTAGTATAATTCGTGCTTACTTCTCGCAAACAGAAATTCAATTTTCACAAAATATTTATCACACATGTTTTTTTTACAAGAAAAAACACAAAGTACTTCTATATACAGATATGGCTGAGGTATTCCTACTCGTCCTCGCACAAGTTTTGGCTTTCAATTACATCAACAAATTTCTAAGATATCGGCATTAGAAACGCGCATAATCCTTTCCAGCGACACAGTTCTCGTATATGCATGCTAGTAATTACACAGTAGCTTCGTTTTACGAAGCAATGACGTAATGTGGAATGATACTGTTTCTTCTAAATAGTAGACTAGTAAAACGGTTTTGTTTGGTATAGACACAATTGCAATTAGGGGGAGAGGTACACTATGAATTGCCTTCAAATCAAGAAATCTACCCTCCTGTTGACACTACTCTGGACGCTGTTCTCCAACCCATTATATCGTAAGTGCTTGTTTTTGTCGCTTTGTGCTTTCTTTTCTCTAAAGTATTAAAATCAGATCTCGATTTGATTTATATGTACCTGGCTTTATTAATATCTAATACAATATGCATCACATACTTAAGGATACATACATTGGATATATATCAAAAAAGTTAACACATTATATAAACGTTGGAAAAGTTCTCTCTATATTATATCCTTGATGTCGCTCGATTTAACTTACACGATGAATTTGGGATTGTTTCAGAACTTTAACGAGAAGGCAACGGAGCCACCCGAAACAATTGTAAAACTTTAATACAAAATGAAACAGTTTTATATGCACTTGTTGGTACATGTAAGATAACGTTCATTACCTTAATTAAAATTGATATCTGTGGACCGCAGTCGTTGGATCATGTGAGACGAGAAGAAAAATCTTGTTGAATAAAAACAGCACGTTTTTAGTCTTCACGAGGAACATATTTCTACATACACAAGTCTCATTTAACTGTCTTTCGACGCCATGTGTCTCATGAGATTGCCTATGAATTTTTCCATTTTCTTCAAGTCCTGAGCTATTTCCGTTTTATACTGGAGGCACTGCAAGAAATTATAATTACTGTTTTATTATTACGTTCTTAACGATGAAGAATTAACGGCAGAAAGAAATATAAGCGGCTTATATTCCTCAATCATAAGATACATTTCTAAGATCGCTTACCCGTCGATTGTCCGTTAACTTTAGACATAAAACCCCTTTACTGTGGCAATACTTCATCGTATATCGAGTCTGAAATAAAACGGAAAGAGAAGTCAACTGATTGAGTCTGTGAATAGTTATTTGTATTCGCATTGTAGTAATACAATTTGCAGTTTTATACACCATATGGTATCAGATCACAATGTTATTGCCTTTTTCTTTCTTATCGCATTGCTTTCATTACAATACCAGACAGCGAAAGAAAATCAAAAGTAATTGATAAAAAGAAGCACAAACATGGTCTTGTACTAAATTATGCAGGGAACAATACAAATTAAGATAAATATAATTAGTTAACAGAAGCTTGTGAAAGAAAATATCTCGCGTATATCTTTATTACTCTTTAGTTCTTTGCACAAATGTAAATAATAATTAATTACAAATTCAATAAGCGAGTATTTCCAGATTGCGAGATTCTTGTTACCGCCGGGTGTATCGAAAGTGTAAACGGCGCCAATGACGATAAAGAAAATACAATAATAATCTTGTAAAAACGTACGTTTATCGGATCCTGCAGATATAACCTCTCAGCGCCCCTTTCGAATTCCTCCCACGAGCTCAGATACGTCATCGTTATCGCCGACAAGTGATCGACGTGTCGGTTAAGTCTCGTGAGGCAAAAAGTACGCGCGAGGTAAACTAAATTAAATGTTCTAACGAGCTCGAGAGCAATGCCCAAAACGTTTCTCGACGAAAAACACTCGCGAAACCGTCAACCGCTTGTCACGTGCACGTAACACACGGCAGCAGAAGTGTCAAGACGCTTTCCGACGTGTTGCGGAACGCAGCGATGTCGCGAGCGCCGTGTAGCGCCCTCGAAAGGCACCACTGTATACAAATCGACCAATCGACTATTATATGCGTCCTCCGATTAGCTAATTCGACGGCTACTCGCGATTTTTTGGTCGAAGTCACCACAGAAGTTTTGTTGTGTTTACTGTGTTTAGATTGTTTAGAAGAATCCATTGTCCGCATTGTCGGTCGTTGTCGGTGGACTTGCGCGAGGGTTGAAGGTTGAAGCTGCGCTCGTCGAAGGTAATACCTTCTGAGAAGTTCAAGTACCGTGCCAAATTTGTGCGAAAACAAGGAAGGCCTCGGAAAATTGTCGACGTTCATCGGGACAGCACGTTTCGATAAGGAATAATGAAAGTTTGGACGTGCGCCTTTCGACGATTCTCGAGCAATCGTCGAAACGATCGTATGAGGAATATTTCGAGGAGCTAGGTGGTGAGAGTTGAAATTCGAATCCCAGAATATCGAAAAAAAATCAAAATAATTATTTGGAGATTTATTTCGAATAGGGTCTCGAGCTGATATTACGAAAATTAATATTCTTATAGGCTGCGTTCCTTCAGCGCCGAAAGCATCGCTCCATTTGATAGGTATTCGTTTGATATTCGATGAGCAGCGAAGACGATGCTTACAGCGCTGAATTAAAGCGTCAAAAGGAACGCAGCCCTAATCATATACTGTATCAGATAGATTTTAAATCATATATATGTTTGTAAAATTATGTATATATAAAATAAAATAATATGTCCGTGAATAAATTCACATCCAAAATTAAAGAAAATTAAAGAATTTTGATTTTCAAAATTTTAGCTATTAATATATATGTATATGTACATATATATTTTTTGACAATTTATATATATTTATAAATATATATTTATTTATAATAGAAACGTATGCCTGAAGTACAAAATATTCCATTCATTTTTTATTTCGCTAGAAAAACACGCGAAACCAGAATTAAGTGCAAAAGGAAAGAAAAAGCATAAAGGAAAGTAATAAACAGAATGGCATGCAACGGCGGGGATGGAGGAGGAGAGACGATCAACAACCGGATACAACCCCCACGGGACGAAAGGAGGCGATCTCGGTGGCGGTGGCGGACGGTGTCGTGCCGCTGATCGCCGGTGGAGTCTTTCAGTTTCTTTTGGACCGCCGCGAGCGCGGGCAGCGGACGCGATCGACGTGATGCGCGTGTGAAAGTTCGCCGTTTGTGCACATCCTCCGCGCGCACGGCGCGGATACGGAGATGAGAAGCAGAAGGATGTGAGAAAGAGAAGGACGGAAAGGTATACGCGTAATTATGCGATGCGCGGCGGAACACGTAAGAAAAAAAACCGATGAACGAGATCGTTTACCGAATACGGATCCTTCCCGCGCGTTTAGAACAGCGATTACCGTGCACGCGCTTCTCGCGAGCTGCGCGCGAGAAAGAAACGCTCGGTAGGGAGCGAGGGAAAACGCATCCTCCGCCTAATAATTATATTACTTTGTTATTAGCGACACTACCGCGAGAAATCTCAACACCATTGTTATTTCTGTGAGCGTTACTTAATCAGCAATCAAGTCATCGTCACTTTCTTTCTTCATGTATTATAGATACCATGAAGCACTTCTGAACCTGTGGTACGACGGTATGTCGGTGTGTCGCAATTGGAATCGGCGTGTCGCTCCTTCGTTCTCCAAGTAACAGTCCGGGATCTGTCGCGTATCGAACACCGCTCGAAAACGAAAGTATCGGCTCGAGTTGTTGGCATTTTCGCTTCACGGCGGATTATATGGATATTTGAATCGACGCGGGAGAGAGAAGGACGAGACGAGAGGAGGCGAGATATAAAACCGCTTGGAAACTTTTTCTAATCGCTCGGTGATCCTGATCGCGCAAACCTATATAGTAACTATCACACGGGTCACGGGTCCATAAGATCGCCAGAGGATCGGGATCACCCGAGACGTTTCAGGAGATCCCACACGTTTACGGAACGCGATGCCGTAAACGGTGGCGATTCCGTCAAGGATCCGTATATGTCCGTAAACGATCCGGAGATGTCATTCGCGCGCGCGAGAAACTTTCGACGACCGCGAAAGCAGTCGCGAGGATCTTTCGGGGCTCTCCCCCGGTCGAGAGCAACGAGAGAGACCGTTGGCGAAGCGAGGCGGCACGGTCGGCGTGGCCGGTGATGATCTTTTTTTCCGACGACGGCCCTGAATGAGTGCGAGTGAAAGTCCGTGAGTCAAATATTTTTTCGCGGTTTCGTTCCGCGGGCCGCGTAACGCTCGCCGCTCGGCGGTCCAACACGTTGCGCGTGTCTCCGCCGTGTGATATCTTCCCTCGCGTGCGTATATATGTAACAACCGCCAGACGTAGAAAGGCAGTCGGAACTCTCCGAGGAGAAAATATGCTAAGATCTCGCGCTGTTTCTCTCTCGCGCGCGACGCCCGTCAACGGCCGACGTCGAAGATCGTTATCATCGCCGCGAATGCAGGAGGCACCGTGACTCAAGTTTAGAAAAGGCCTGGCTACGCTTTTATCATTCCAGACCAGACGTGCGAAAACGTATTCTCATAACCGGCTTGGATATGCTACAACCCACGTACGACGACGTGCGTTCGCGTAAATAACTAAATAATTGCCGTGTTTGCGTCTGTTTTTCGTCCCGGTTCGTCTTTTGACACTTATATAAAAATTAATAATTAATTAACTATAGACCCTCTCGATATTAAAATGAGCAACAAGGAAAAGTAGGTTTTGAGAGTCAAACTAGTTGGCTAGTTAGCATCGCGAGTTAACGCTCTATGTAAATTTAATTAATAATTTAATACAAAACTTCTCTTTGCCGGTTATAGTCCCAATTTTCATTTCTAGTCCGAATATTTTGCGGATTATGAATATTGGCAGAATTTTATGGTATTTTCTCTTGAAGTTAACTATCTTTGTTAATTTTTAACATTCACTTTATACTCGTCGGAAAGGTTGAGATTATTTATCTATCATCGCGTCGCTGAAGATTGCTCAAAGTAGAAACGTACGATTTATAACTTGTATTAAATTATTAATTAAATGTTACATAGCGCATTAACTCGCGCGTTTAACTCTCAAAGCTTTTCCTTGTTGCTCGTGGACTTATATAAAAGATTATATACGATCTGTTACGCGATTTGACACGTGTACATAAAAAATACGCATTTTTAATTTAGAAACAAGAAAGCCGGTATTGAATTATGGATTAATTGTCAGTCTGAGTCGACGAACTTGGGAAGAATTTGTGAAAGTAGTCGCGTTCTCGTGCAGAGATAACTCGAATCGCTGTTCGCTGAGAATAATCATTGATCGCTTTATGGGAGGATCGTTCCTCTTTCGCGCGTAACTTTTATTAATGTTGTGCGATATTTCAGGGTGCACGGTGTTATAATACACGTAAACATTGGCGAACGTGTCGCGCTGATGTGAAAGTGACTGGCTGCTGACCGTCCGGGTGCCGATGATGGAATGTACGACAATCGGGTGCTGCGGCATGTACATTGATCCACGTACCCTGGGTAATTACAACAACACGTAGCTTTTGCTGTAAGGACGTTGATCTGCGAACGACCGATCGATTATTACCGATGGAGGGACTCGAGGATCACGACTGGGACCGAGAAATGAGGGAAAAAAAACGGAGTGGCGGGCGGGTAATTGGATATGTCGTGTATATCGTGGCGAACGACACGCGCAACGGAATTTAACGCAACGAATACAAAGGGCACTTTCCAATACTCATGTTGACCTAATTCGAAAGCGGGCTATTCTCGCACATCCGCTTTCTCTTCTCCTCGTACGTCATGTTGACGAAATTTGACACGCCGCGCCGGAGAGGAGAGGAGCCGTTCAGAGCCGTTCGCCTCGTGCCGAGGGTACCGATAACGCCGCGCGCGCGAAGGAGAGCCGGAGGGAAGGAGAAACGGATAACATTCGCAATCGGGAATAACGTAAGCTTGATGAAAAAGGACAACGATGACCTCCATTAACGCTCGCTCGTTCGACACGTCCCGAATAACGTAATAGGCGCTTTACGTCGGCCGATTTCTTACGTGAACACAACGAATGTGAAAGCGACCTTGAAACGTGGATCATCCGTCGCACGCGCGCGTTCGATAAGATCGTCTGGTTAAATACACGCGTGTATATAAATACATAAAGCAAAAGCCGGAGCGCGATTCGCTTTCGATAAAGAGGCAGAAAAGACCGATCGCTATTATGTTCCCACAGGAAGCCACGAGGTCCGTCGACGACGAAAGCGCAGCTGATCGAGCATGCAGCGATGGTTACTGCATGGCCTTGGACGAGCCTGCATCCGATCCGTGCGGTAGCGTCCGAATGCCACCGAGTGCCGTCGGGGGATGCGTCCGAGTGCCGGCCTAGCGAGGCGAGTGGCGGTCCCGCGCGATCCTGGAACCAGGAGTCGGATCGATCCCGAAGGTGCGGAGGCTGACAGGCGCGTTTACACCGCGTCTCTCTCACCTACGATCGAACCTACATACGAGATCGAGTGGTAGGATTCGAATCATTATACTTTTAGAATTCCTAAAAGAAATATGAAAAGATCAGAAACAAGTGGATTCTTATACCTAGTCGCTATACTTGAAATCGTAAGAAGTTTGTCGCTCTTCTACTAGTCTCTTTCAAGAAAAGATTGAAGAAATTATTTCTCAGAGATACATTTTGATAGCCGAATGATGATTTTCTCGATTCTCATAAAATTATCTAATCGCAACTTTATGCGAGAAATATATACGACATATACCTTTTTTGTTCCAATTTAATAAAATTATTTAATATATTCATTTTTCTATTAAACGAGTATTGTACAATATACTATTATTCTGTTACAAAGAAATATTAAAGGATGAAATTTAACCCAATACCTTGAGTTAAATAACATTTTGTTATTTTTAACTACCATATGAAATTTATTATTGATTTAAAGTTAAATTAACGACATATATTGAATAAGAGCGGTGACGATCTATAGAAATGGTTAAAAATGACTCAAATTGAGTATAACAATTGACACTATGAATTTAACGATGTACTCGAATAATTTTTCAGGATAAGATCGGACTTGGCGGACATTGAAATTTCGAAATTCGTGAGCGGCATCGTAGGCGGCAAGTCAACGGCGTCACGCAATAATCCACGAAGATGTTACAGAACGTCGACCAGCTCCGGTTACTCGAGCCACTCGCCGCCGTTGTCGGCCGGCTCGTATTCCTATTACGCGTCAGCGTCGACGAGAGATCCGTCGTACGGCGGTCTGGCGGTGATTCACGAAAGCGAGGCGATTCCGCGGCCCATTTGGCCCTCCGTCATCTATCATCACGCCGAAGATCGCGGTGGCGATTACGAAGGTAACGATGAAAAGTGTTCAGAACGAAAGCGATGACACTATATCCATCTTCACTTTTCGAAAATCTCGCTTATCGAAGCGTCTCTGTTCTATCGTAACAGGTATTTATACGTGTCGGGTATGCGGTTGCACGTATAATTATTCGCCACCGCCGCCCGCGCCGCCGCCGACTTCATCATCGTCAAGAGCGCGCGAGGTGCTGCTCGAATTATCCCAAACCCTCAATTCTGTGATAGACGGTAACGTCACGGCGGCACCGGAGGAGATCTTGCGCGATATCTCGCGGATCGTCTCTCTGGAGATCGGCACGAGGAACGACAACGTGTACGAGTACGTTCGCCCACCCTGGGCTTTCAACGATAAGAATTCATCGATATGGCCGAGCTGTTTAAAGAACGTGCCATCGAGAGTGAATCCAATCAACTCGAAACTCTACGTCAGCCCTCGTTGCCTCTACGGGTACAACTCGGCGCGGTCCGCGCCGTCGCTCAAGAACGACAGGACGACGAGACGCGAAGGCGACAGCGAGACGAGAAGGAGCTCCGGCCTCGCGAGAAAGAAGCCTTGCGAAACCGAGTCGAAGTATTCGACGGTGAGTACGTTCCGCCTAGCTCAATTAGCGTGACTATTTGAAAAGAGAGAACTTTTCGGATTTACGTTGTCCAATTAATTGCGTCCTAATTGACTTGTTTCGTACAAGCGTGTATATAGTTGCGCTACATGGAGGAACGTTGTTTCAGCAGCTGGAGTGCAGCGACGTCGGGTCATCCGCCGAAGAAACGATCGCCTCGTCGACCGCGAACGGTTGGAATCGTCGCTTGGCCGTTCGTGGTTTGGGAGAGGATTTTGACTTCACGCTCGACGTGACGCAGGCCGAGCGTCTAGGCCGGATGATCGCGAGAGCGAAACGGAAGCGGCAATGGTGCAGAGCCATGACCACTCTCTTCGGTCTGGTTTTCTTCGTGTTGAGCGTCGTCGTCGTCTCGTTATCCGTAACGAGGGGTCGCAAGGTGTTTGGAAGCATGTAAGAGTCAAATGGAAAGAATTTACCCGCGATCTAATGTTCATCCGAGAGTATACTTACTCGCATGAAGGAACTGATTCGTCGGGTTGACGAATCTCGGTTCAACTTACTTTATCCTTTTTCTAATTTTTAGAACTAGAAAAAGATAAAAAGTAAGTTAAAAGAATCGAGATTAAAGTGAAATAGACATGAAAACACATTAAATATTTCAGCAGCTCTTACCACAAATATTTTGCGATACAGATACTCTCGTTTCGTAATATATCTCTTTCAGTACCTTATAACATATATAAATATAAATATATGTATATTTTACACATATTTAAGTGTGGAATCCAAGGATAAGATCCTGCAATCACGATATATGGCTGTGACCATGTTCTTTTTTGCATGCGTATTACACCGCATCACGATTGTGTTAAATATGGATAAATTAGACTTCTCTTGCAGAGGCAGGCGCTAATAACGTTACCAGTCGATTGACGTCGCGCGGCAAAAAAAAAACGGGTACCTACATAGAACCGGGGTGACTTCGGCTAAACTCCGATTAACTTGATTCGGCGATCAGTTTAACTGACAGAATTGTTCAAAGCAAAATTGCATAATTCACTGTCCCTGATCTAATCGTTTTTTGTTTCTATACGTTAAGTAACAAATGAATAATAATTACGTCCGCGTTAAAGTATTACTGTTAAATTCGCAGGGTCGTGTTATACTCAATTTGAGTCATTTTAAACCATGCTACTACTGCTCTTACTCAATATGTCGTCAATTTAACTAAACCAATGGGGTTTAAATAACACTGTTTTGTGTTAGAATAATAAATTTCAATTAACACACATGGTAGTTAAAAATTAACAAAATACTATTTAACTCAAGGTATTAAATTTTATCTTTTAATATTTAACAGTGTACTTGATAAGTTAATCGGTGACTAATTCAACCGAATTATTGTGAAATCTGATTAAATTTCGTCACCTTTGATTAAATCTCCTTTTCTATATCTTCTGTCAATGTTTTGTTTTTTATTTTTTTCCAGTTTTAAGAAATGGAAAAAATAAAAAGTAAGTCAAACCGAGATTAAAGTCAATCTACATTTGATAGAAACGGATATTAAACGACAAAATATCATTATATCCATGTTAACAAAATGCAAACGTTGCTCGACAAGTTAATCGCCGTTTAAATTAGCCGGGAGTTTGACCGGAGTCGCCCCAAGAAGACTAGCTAGTAACCTGCGCGCGCCAATTTGACACTAGTCCGACCCTAGTCGCGCACGGCGCGGCGCTAGCGAACGACAGGCGAATAACGGATGTGTCGTGTATACAGATCACGCGAGTGACAGGTCAAGCGAAGAATTGTTAAAGGGGCGAGTCGACGTTCGGAGGGGTTATATCTAGCGGAGTGATCTTTAAATTGTTGCGCGATCACCTCGGCTCTCACAGCTGTTAGCCATATTCTCTGCATTCCTCGGGAACATTCCAGGCATCCTAATTCACGATCTCGTCCAGGTTATGCTCGTATCGATCTCTCTCACATTCGCCCGATTGTTGTCCCGTGGAGGCTCGATATAACGTCGCTTCTCTGCCTCTTCTCCGAGGTAAGAATCACCTTTCTTTCCGCCAGGAAGTGAGCGTGTACGGCAAACGCAGTGACGATAAAGAAAAACGACATGATTTATCACGAAGCTGCGGATGCTGTATCGGTCGCTCCGAGACGGACATCCGTCATTTCTGTCTCTCTCTATAAACAAAAACAAAAATTGCTTCCCTGTATAATTTTAGATCGTAAAAATAAGTTAGATACAGAATGGTGTGCGTGCCATGCTTTGCGGTTCCTATAATCCTAATAATATGGAGGTTCCTTATACAACCGTTACTGATCAAGTGGTGGCAGTTGAGGAATAAGGGACAGGAGGCCAAGGAGGATCGACCGTGTCCAGATTTGATAAAGGAATGCAAGAACGGGACGTGTACCTTGTCGTGGAAAGATAAGGGTGACGCGGTAAAGAAAAGCGAATGAGAGGAACAGTCGGGTCGTCGGTTTTCGCCAAGACATGCCGGTTTGCTCAATCGACATGGCTTACTTTGATATTTACACATTTTGTTGAATAATCAAAAGTTTATTATTTGAATATATTCTATTGATACGGTTACACGAGTCGCTAGGACGATGATCAATCTGTATACGTTTCGACTAAAAAGTAAGGTAATCTTTCATCTCGATTAATTAAACTATGTAACTGTTATGCATATATGGTATTCGATGTGTCAACATATTAGAACATATTAAATTCTATAAAGACTTAGTTATGTGGTTTGTAAGGGGTCTTTCTGTTACATATACGTATGCACATATGACAGATTCACTAAATGGAACACAATTATCTCATGTATAATAGAATAAATATATAATGTACATAAATTCTTTTATGCATTTTATTTTAATACCGCTTCAGTGATCTAATATGTAATTTGGAGCGACAGAAATTCTAGGAAATATGCGTGTCAAAATATCAAAACGACATATTAGTATCGAATTATATAATAATTTATAAACACGAGTTATTTTATATATGAACGTATCATGTTATCGAAGTTCATGCGACTGCCAAAGTTTTGACGGTCAATCTATGACACTAAAGTTACGACTTATTATTTGGACGTTTCGTATATTCATCTACAATGTGATACTTCATTTAAATTTGCATTTTAATTGCTATTGTTCATGTTGTGTTGTCCATATGAATGACAACCATAGGAAAAGAACAGTTCTAGATTCTAATTGCATTACAGAGTACGCTAATTTATGAAATATAAAACAAATTGTAAATTTAATGTTATATCATAAGGGGGGAGGGTGATCGTTCAGATATTTATATAAATAGTCGAGGTTTATTATCTCTTCAATAATTTACAAGTTAACCAGTTAATAATAATCATCATTTATTCTGAACAATTCTTACAAACGCTATCTTATCGGAGATTGACTTGAAAATTTACTCTAAAAATCATATATGATAAAAAATCTTTAGACTTGTCAAATATTTTTTTGTTGAGACGATAAGAAGAGAGATACATATACAGGGTGTTTCCTAAGTGATGTCGAAAACTTCAAGAAGTGATTTTCTCAAATGATTTTAAAGAAAAAAAGTTACTAAGTATGAATATAGATTCGGAAATGCTTTCCTGCAGAGTTATGGGCCTTCAAAGTTTTATTTTTCTTTAACTTTAAATTCATGTTCATAGTAACTTCTTTTCTTTAAAATCGGCCAAGGAATCACTTCTTGGAGTCGTCGACATCACTTAGGAAACACCCTGTATATCATTAATTTTATATATAACGTTTTTCTTGTCTAATTCGCTTCTCTAAAAAAGTATTTCTTGTCTTTATGTAAATATAATAATTAAAATATAAGTTAAAAAATTTGTCTTATTCTATTGAGTAGTTGTAAAGAACGTATTTTTTGAAAAAGATCCTTATAAGAAATGCCTAGGTTGTTAATATTTACTTGACTTTTATAAGTTCAATGTCATATATAAGTGTAGCATGAGGAGGAACAGTGGGTCCACAGCCTCTAGATCCATAGCTGTAAAAGAAAAATGTATTAATTCACATATTTTTTCAAAATTAGGTGACAAACAATTGACTGAAGAGATTGCAAAAAAAATTTGTGAAGATGACCCTCATTAAAATGTGGAAACGTGAAACGAATTGGAATGCATGAGCGGCATAAGCGAAATGCTATACATACCCCATTTTCGGTGGTATTATGAGACGACGTTTTTCGCCAACTTTCATTCCAACTGCTCCTTTATCCACACCGCGGAGCACAATCCCTGCACCGAGTTTGAATTCCAAGCCATGTCCTTTTAAGCATTGATCGATCTGTGGCATTTTTGACCCAATCTGTACATGAGCCGAATAATACATTGTGACATGTTTGCCCACTTCCGCGATTTTCCCACTGCCGGGTTTTAGCTGTATCACTTGTAGACCACCGGGTAAAAACCATGTTGTATCATTTTTTTCCTGCTCTTCTTTCTTTTGCTTTTTCTGTTTCCCGTTGGCTTCTTCTCCGGTCGCTTCCTTCTCTAGCTGTTTTCCATTTTTTTCTTGCCCTTCAGAGTCTTCCTCTTCACTTTCCTGGCTCTCGATTTCATCATCATCACTATCGGAGCTTGTTGATTCATAATAATCATCGTCATCATCGTCGTCATCAGAATTTTCTGTATCATCACAATTATCATTATCACTGCGATTCTCACTGGAATTAGCTGACGACTTCATGCGCTTTGCTGCCTCGTCTTTCGGCGAATTTGCTTTCCTTTTCGAGTTTTCTTTCTTTTCACTTTCTTGGTAGTTTATTCCATTTAAGGGGATCCTGGAGTGACGGCACTGTCGTATAGGTTTTACTATCCAGCCTCCGTATACGTCATCTTGGTATGTTATTGAATTGTTTTCTATATAATCGCTTATTTCTTTTGAAGTAGTTGGACCTTCCATTATATGCACAGGAATAATGTTTTTACGGTCAGGATCATCTACCACCTTTTTGTAATATCCACTTAAGTGTACATAACCTCCGCCATTGCACAAAAATGTTATAAAAGTTCCTCTTTCAACATGTAAGTTGAGCGGTACTTGCATCACGTTTGTCTTGTCTAAAGTGCAAATCAAATATCTCGTAGCGTCTCCACCGACAATCATCATTACTTGTATTGGATGATCTGTGAAAAGAAAGAGGCAATAAGGATTTTTAAGCACACATTGGCTGCGATCAGCAGTGAAAACTGCTTTATGCAATTGTTGTAAAATTTGTGAATATACGATTGTTGTGTGCTTTTAATTTTGACCGGCGAAGCTAAGAATATAACACTAATCAAATTCATGAATTTTAACAGCAGTTGCAAAGCAGCGGTCTCTGCTGAATGCGTTTAGAACATACGGTGTATCAATAGTATACATTTGCATTGTTCTAGATAAATAATGGAAACTCGTAGAAAAGTATCTGTTGAGCTAATTAAGTCATTTACGATGCGACGATTACAATCGTTACGTATATCTGTCCGAGCACTCATTGAGAGCATGTTAGGCACCGAATATTCGGATGATAAAATGTGCGGCGTAAAAGATGATACCAAATTAGGAAAAAAAAAACAACATGCAAGTTTTGTCCACGTGACAAGAATAAAATAAAAGGACTTAATTTGCGAACCTGCGGTACAAAATTCCTCGATGAGTCTTATATCAATCTTTGTGCGCTCAATGTACTGAACGTCATAGATGACGTAATCTATGTGAATAATTGATTTTTTTTGTATTTCATTGTTTTTGTAAATAAACATGCATTATCGTTGGTTTGTATTTTTTAACAAGAATTCAAACTTTTATCTACAAAATCGCTTGAAACTAGAAATGTGAAAATTCGTCATTTTTGGAGCTTTGCAATTTTGATGATATTCCAATGTTAAAAATTTTTTTTGTACTTTGAAATGTGCTCTTTCAAAATCTGACGTTTACTTTACATTTATGAATAATCAAAATTTTTCAAGACGTATTTATTGGTACTTATTATAATTTTATACTAATTCTGAATTAATATACGTATTTTTCAGTTTATTTACGATCGGAAGAGAAAAAAAGATTAAAATACGGTGATGGTTGTAATGAAAAAATATCTGAGATAAAACCCTAGTGTGGTTTCTACGGACGCGAAGTAATAAAAAAATAAGTGTATAACTGGGGTTAATTTTATCGTCGTGTCTCCAATTGATTTCAAGACCGTGAAGAATTTCAGTTATTTAATACAAAACTTTTACTAATCTTTTTTTCCTCCTCTTAAGCAGGGAACCCTTCTTTTGATCACACTATTCCCCTTAAAGAAAATCTCGTCTTATGTCTATTTTTACCCATGTAAATTAACTTTAATCTTGGTTTAACTTACTTTTTATCTTTTTTTTTTAGTTCTAAGAATTAGAAATAGATAAAATGTAAGTTAAACCGAGAATAAAGAATCTATACATTGACAGAAATAGACATCAAACGAGAATTATGCGTGACGAAGTTCGGAATCAAACTCACGATTCTTCGATTACCGATCATTCGCACTCACACTGAGCCACGTGTCATCTCAACGATGTTATGGCTCCTGCATACAGAACGCGAAAAGAGCGCAGCAAGGCGTCCGGTGTGTAGATGTTATTACGACTCACGCCACGTGTATGCACGCGTAGTTATGCCCCAACGCGTGTAAAAGCGTGTGGAAACGAAAACGGCGGGTTTCAGGTATGCCGTTGAGATTTCACGAAAGCGCGTCGTAAGTTATATCTTACCGATGATAATCTTCGAGACATCCAGACTCGCCATGGTCAAGTGGAACGACTGTTTTACGAGCTGCGTGTACTTTTTGTACGGCTGCAGTAGCAATGCTGAAACACAAGTAACGCGAAATTAAGCGTAACATCACCGAGTGATCTTTCATGCCGGTTTTCGTCTCGACACGTGCAACCGGATTCCTCAATTTCGAAGCGGACGAACGGCAATAGGTGACCGCTAGCCGGACGAGACATCTTGCCACGATATACATAGATTTTATTGACATTTACAGAACAAACTCCTATGTGCCTTACCCCAAATGCTGATATATGCATCGCCATCAGTAGCATTGCTAATAAAATTGCTAATAAACTTGCTAATAGACTTGCTCGTAGAATTACTGTCTCTCGTAGAATTGCTTGTAGTATTCTCCATATTAAAACGGAAGACCGATCGAGCCAGAGAGAACGAGATTTGTCCGTACACGACAACTCCTAGGACACATGTGGTGAATCAGGTAAATAGAATTTAGTTTGCTTGCGATCACGTGCAGTGGAAGGGGGGTTTCCATCGAACAAGAAAGATCTTACGCGTGCGTGGTAGGGTCAACTTGTGAACAATAGGCGATTTTTGGCGATTGTTTGGTACATATACCGAGGTTGCTATTGGTAGGGGCGGAGCTTATTCTGTCAACATGTACTGCAAAATGTATGTATATACTTTTCTTCACCTTTCTTCTTCTTCTTCTTCTTCTCCCCTCTCTCTTTCTCTCTGTTCCAGTTTGAGATTGGATGTGGCGATCATGGCGCAGAAAGATGTGCGCTGCTCTAATGAGCCGAAGATCCGAGTTCAAATCCGACCAAAAATCGTCGGTTTTATTTGATCGTTACCTCTCGGAAGGGTAATGGCAACCCACCTTGAGAGTGTTCTTTAGGTTTAAGGCACTAGGGCAAAATTATTGTTACGAAACCGAAAGGAAGGCCTCGGATTTGATGAAGGCCGAACTTCAAAAAGCCATGGCTCCAATCTTGAGCTGTAGAACCATTAAAGAAAAAGAGAAATTTGCTAAATTTCTCGGAAAAAAAAAGAACTCGTCTGCATACTTTTTACGGAGGTATTCCTCAATTTCGTCTCCTTTCTGCGAATCCTAAAGAAATTGGCATCGTGGGAAAAAACGAGGTGGACGAGTTAGGATCGACTGCGCGTGAGATTGAAGGACGACGTAGGAGTACCTCTACGTCGTCCTTCAATCTCACGCGCAGTCGGTCCTAATTCGTCCACCTCGTTTTTTCCTACGATGCCAATTTCTTGGGCACCTTCCTCCCATTCATCGTCATCCTCAACTTCATCTATGATAAACCCACCAACTTATCCTTCTTCTTTTTCTTTCTCGGCCGATCATCATCCTCTTCCTCTTTTTCTTCATCATATTCACTATTATTGTCCAAGTCTTCTCCTTCAGGTTCCTCTTCCGGTTCGGAGCTTCTTCATCTCCCGATCTGACTTCTTCTGCGGCGTGTTTTGGGCGTAGTGGGGTGCCCTTTGAAACATAATATTCTTCGTTATCTCACGATGTATCTTATTTTGTTATCTCATTAATTATATATTAATAGCGGGTAAGATGGTATTTAAGCGTCTCGAATAGCCAGATCTGTCGAGAACAGATTTTGAAAGTGTGTTCGCTACAAATTTTGTCGATAGAATCGGGAAAAATATACGGGATTTTGTTAACAAAATATAATGGTACATTTTGACTGCTGAAAGTGAAGATCAGAATTCGCCGTTTTATGTAACCATTTAAATGCGATGTATTCCATTGCATTTGAATGTTTGCGAAATGACAGACACAATTCTATTCCATTTCTGCCGACAATCTGCTGTCGAGTTATATCAGCAGACTCCACCGGCGAAACATGATTTTAAAATGCGAACACAGCGATATGATACCAGATCTGTTGCAATATTTGAACAAATCCGCTGTCAATCTGTTTATTATATTGCAGACAGTTTGATTATGGAATGTTATGTGAAGTACATTAATTGTTTATTGTTTTTTTATTGTTTATTCGGATTTGTGAAATGCTTCTTACTTCTTACCGATTTACACTCGAAAGGGACCAAAAGTCAGTGGTCGAAACGTCGTGACAACTGTAATTAAAAACAAAGACAGCCGGTTTGGCCGAATAAAATATCATTATCGTGTTAGTTTATTTACCGGCGAAGCAAGGTCTCGTATCAGTTTGACAATATATTCATTAACCCTCTAATATGGCAAGGTGGTTTGTTTTTAGACATATTTAATCAATGTACAAAATGGGTAAAAGAAGTAAACCGTAACATAAAACTTTTTCCTTTCTTTATGTGAAAAAGAATACGATAAACGTTTGAATTAACTGACTTTAAATAATTGCAGTAAAACAAAAGCAGTAAAATAGGCAAAGCCAACCTTACCATTAAAGGGTTGAGAAATTCAAACGAATACACGACCGTGCCGAATACGTAAAATTGACGATATTGCGCGCAAGATCGATCTTAATTAAGTTTGCTCGATGACATTAGAACGACTAGCATAACGTAACGTTAATCTTTACGATTCATTATCGTCCCCGATGCTTTGCAGATCCGTATATATATTTATTGCATAATGATATATAATTTTTACTTAAAACGTGCACTTTTAGTACCGTCCAAGTTTATCCTGCACGCGGGTGATAACGGGGCGCGGAAAGAATGCAGTTTTGCGGCGATACGCGATGTCGTCGTAAATATGTATAATCTATTATACGAAGCACATCCGTATAATAGTAAATCGTGAATTTAACACCGCGCCGCGAGCCAGGTAGCCAGGTGGAAATTTCGTTTCAAACAATTCCGCACCTTCCCGCAGGTGGAACTAATCGCCGAGCAAGCTAATCGGAGATCTCGATATCTCGATCGAAGAGTCGCCCTCTGTCCGTGACGTACAATACATCCACAGCTGACTCTTCTAACGGCAGATTCACGCTCTCCGTTCGACGTCCAATAAGAAGATTAATTTCCTAGAAATAAAATGGCGTCTTCGGGAATCCCTAGGATCCGCGCTCTCCCATTGGACGTCGCGTATCCTCGCACTTGTCGATGCCCGTCGGTGGCCCCGACGACGTCACGACGGGAAAGGGTTGAAAAGGCGAGCGAGAGAGAGTGAAACAAAGCGACGGAGAGAGAGGAGAGAGCGAGAAGGAGAGGCGACAGGCGACCGCAGCGCGGCGCGCGGCGCGTCGCGATCGCAGTCAGTTTGAGTCAGTTTCGCAGGCGCGGCGCGATAGGTGGGTTCGCACGATCCCTGACACCTGGGGATCGCTCGACCGCTCGACGGCCTACCCGAGGTAGGCTTCTCCGTTCCCGAGGAGCGCGAACCTCGTCCCCGTTGCAGACGCGCGCCCGCGCGCGCGCGCGGACGCGTACATATATACACCTGTGCCCGCAGACCTGCACGCGCAGACATCCATAGGCACGCACGGCACGGGATGGCGTCCACGAAGAGGAAGCAGGACGAGAGGAACCTGAAGACGCTGCGCGAACTGGTCTCGCAGCCGGGCAACAAGGAATGCTTCGACTGCAACCAGCGCGGCCCGACTTACGTCAACATGACGATCGGCTCGTTCGTCTGCACCTCTTGCTCTGGTATGCTGTAAGTAGCTCCGGCTCTCTCCGACTTCTCTGCGTGGCCCTCATCGCCTCCTCCTTCCCTCCCCGTCTCCTCCTCCTCCTCCTCCTCCTCCCCGCGGATGTTTCCTGGATCGCGCGCGTGTTCGCTGCGCGGTACCGTTCTCGCGTTCCCCCACGACGGCGGCGGCGTGACATTGGGCAAATGTCATCCGTGGTCTCGGACGACGACGGGGGGAGACGGCGGCGAGGTGCGAGGATCCTGGCCGAGATACGATCTCTCCTCCCGGGACCACGGTGAGGAGGCCACGACGGTGCCAGTATCCTGCGATTCGGGACACGACCGAAGCCGCGATGGTATCGCGATCGTCGCGCGAGCAGCGCGGACTTATGGAGCGCTCATCGGCTCGGCGTTCCAAATCCTGGTCCTGATGGCCGTGACGCGGTGCGACGGCGACGGCTATAAATAGAGGGAAGGAAAACCCGTCGCGCGCGCCGCCGAGCCACGGAGAAGCCCCTCCATGTAGGACGCGCGGCCTCCGCGCGAGAATCGCTTCGGGCGACGTAAACGTACACGTGTACAGGCCTTTGCGTTCACGATCGTTGCGTCGCGACGCGACGAAGAGGAAGAAGAAGAGAGACGAGAGAGGAGAGAAAGCGAAGGGAGAGAGGAGAGACCGTGCGCTCTCGCGCGGCTCTGAGTCATCGCATTAAAACGTCGGCGCGGCTTCCACAGCCAGGAAGTTAGCGCTATCAGCGACGTCGACGTTTTTCTTTGTGCGCAGTTCTGGTTATCTATCAGTGGTCGAAATGTTACCGCCGTGGAGAGAAAAAGACTGCGTCTTCCTCTCGTCTCCGTCTCTTTCTCTCTTTCTTCTTCCTCTTCTCACGCTCTTCTCTTCTTCTTATTTCCAGCATTCCCGAGGAACTGGCGATCGTTCGCGCGCGATACGGCCGATTATCGAGCTCGCGCTCTTTAATCGGTCAAGTCGCATAGTCGCATTGCGCCGATTGCGCGAGGCGGCCGCCGCGTTGCACCGCACACGCGCGCACGTGCGGATTTTTAAATCTCGTTACACGGCTATATTTGCGTCCTACGACGTATTAGAGGCACGCGAGGCCTTCGTTGTTATTCCGTCACGGAAACTTAACGATTGACCGGATCGGGTGGTCCGGGGGTATCGCGGGACGAAAGTGTCCCGGGGCGAACCGCGGCTCGAAAAATATTGTCCGTATGACGTAATTACAATTGCCAAGCGCTCATTGATTTTCCGCGAACTTCCCTCTCTCCTTCTCACTCTCTCGCTCTCTCGTTTCGTATTGTCTAACAAATAATTTCGAATTAATCGGCGTAGAAAGCCTTGGTTTCCAAAATTACGGTCTCTCGTAACCGCCGAGATCAGCTGTAAATGAAAAAATTTTTATTGGAAAGGATAGTACCGGTAGTACCAATTTTTTAAGCAATGGGGAACTGTAAGTATTTACGTGAATCACGTTGCGTTAACAATCACGAGGTTTGTCCATCCGCTCGTCAATCCGATCTTCATATTGATAAAATCGAGTCAGAATCCTAATCTACAAGCTCTCGCGTTGCACTTCCAGACGAGGCCTGACACCACCGCACCGGGTAAAGTCCATTTCCATGGCGACGTTCACCCAGGACGAGATAGACTTCATAAAGGAGCACGGCAACGAGTACTGCAGGAGAATATGGCTCGGTCTGATGAACTCCAACTCCCCGCAGAGCTTGGACACCAAGGACGAGCAGAAGATGAAGAACCTGATGAGCGCCAAGTACGAGATTAAGAGATACTACCTGGACCCGTCGATCGCGAATCAAAACATAGTGGCGCAGCCGAGGTCGCAGTCCGCGAGCAGCGTCCCGAGGGTACCGAACTCGGGAACGTCCGCGACGCTGCCCGCGCCGGTCAGTCAGAAGTCGGCGAACACAGACGCGATGAACAACTCGAACACGTTCTCGACGGACTTCGTCGCCGACTTCAGCAAAGTTCCTGATCCCTTCTGTCCGGCGACGACGGCGCCGGTCGGCCAGTTCGGCCAGCAGCCATTCGCGCCGCAGCCGTTCTTCGCTAACTTCGACAATAATCCGGTCTTCAATAATTCGAAGAGTGAGTATATTGTCTTCTCCCTTTTTTTACGTCAGAAATCCACATTGTAACACGACGCCTGTTTTATAATGAATAATTTTATTATTGAGGTATGGAAACGTCCGCAATGTTTAATCAGGTCGGTGGGAACGGCACGATGAACATGAATGGGATACACGCGCCACCTTCGGAAGATCGTTACGCGGCACTTAAAGACTTAGATTCGCTGATGAAGCAAACGCAGTTGAAGGAGGAGACAACCTTATCCGCATCTACATGGAACGCAAATAATTCGAATGGTGAATATCATTTGCGGGGGGGTTACCTGATAATAAAGTGCCGATTAACTACACACCGATTGATATAAAAAAGGAAGCATTGGATTAAATAAAGTTCTCATTTGCAGCACCGAACGCTACGTGGAGCATAGGAGTAAATAATCAAACACACGTCATCTCGAACCCCTTCACGGGTGGTGACTTATGGCGGCCGTCTGCAAACGTAGTCAACAATAATACTCAATCCGTCGATAGCTCTCTGTGCAATCCCGCGAATCCGTTTAAACCGACTCAATTCCCTGTAAATAATGGTAAGATATGACGATAATTCACGCATTCCTAAACTAAAATTAAAAAAAAATGTTACTATAATTTTATATAAATTATTTCGTAATTTATTTTTTATTAATGTTTATATGTACTTATTTCGATCACCTTCAGCTTAGAAGAATTCGAAAGAATTCAGGAATCAGGAGCGTTAAAGAAGACAAATATTGTGTTATATTAACCGTCGGTAATTTTAGTTTGTAACAACGTTAATGCTTGGGATAAACTTTCAGATTCGCAATGGATAGGCATCGGCACACCTAGTAACGGAGATGTACTCCAATTAAGTCAACTCATGACGCCGCTAGCGAACAAAGTATGGCAACCGACGGTACCGGCGTACCACGCAAATCCATTCATGGTAAGCCGTAATTTTGTCTGAATTCTCGTAATAAACTTGAAAGACTCTTCCCCTCGATATGTTTACTCAATCATCGTTAATCATCATTACAGGTGGGCACGGGAGTGAGCAACATGACAAGGAATTCGAACAACCCCTTCTTATGATTATGTACGCGTAAGCTTTTAATGGAGTTACGAACAAATAATTCGAACTAAAATATATTTAGATTAGGCAAATTGTTATATTGTGACCTTATTGGCAATTAGTGCCATTAACTTTTATTCCCAGGAGCACCAATCTCATATCTATATAAATAAAAAAAAATAATACTTTTATTTATGAATATAATATACGTTAATAAAGATTAATATTTGTTACTAATCGTGATTGTTACTTGGCGACAAATTCTTAAATAAGACAAATCTTTCCTTTTTCATCATTTCTTTTGACGATATATATGTACCTAAAAAAAAATTAATTATGCAACATGGCAATGACCAATGATGGAAAAATAAGAAGTAAAAATCTTACTGTAGCATAAGAGTTTTAAACGCATACATATTTGTATTATAGCTATTATTGAACTGAAAATGGACAGAAGAAATAAGTCGAAAGGATACATTTTTTTTCTTATGCACACTTAAATACAGTTTATTTACTTAAAAACTTCTAATATAAATACAAAATCACAAATGAACACTTAGTCTTTGTTATAATTCAATACCAATAGCTCTAGAGTAGAGATCCACTTAATCGTTCATAATTGCATGATAATTAATTATTACTTGATCATTACACTTGCAGTCTATATTATATGCAGTTGTAATATATTACTAATAACAGTCGGTTCGCGTTTTACAATTACATATGAATATAAAGATAAGCCTTGTGTTGTCAATTAGCTCATGTAGCTGTCGTATTAATGTTTCTTTGTTCGTTTGTTGAGTAGTCTGGAAGCTCCGAGGAGTGTAATACGTGTTACCGATTCACTTAGAGTAATAAATTATACCTCACTGTGTAAATGGTGAAAAACAATCGAGAAACACTAATATACGAGTAGACCAATTATATTAATTGTTATTGTATAAACGTACGAGAGATGTGTGATATTGATATTACTAGGCAGGCGTCGCGTATCTTGGCGATACATCTGAAAGCGCATGGACTGTCTCCTTCTTCATGGCACGAATTCATCTAGCAACCGTTACTACTGGCATTGCCTTTTGGTAGTGGGCGCACCAAGTACAGCTTTTCTCCCTGCTTATTGGTGTAGATTGGGGCCCTCTGGTAATGATCTACAAGCTGATCTAGCGTGTGGAACTTCCTCTGACCGATGCAGTATAGCGCTCCTTCCACGTGTACCCTAAAGTGCTTGTTACGTCCCGGCGCTTTCAAGGATACCGAATAGTCGCCCATCTAAAAATTGACAATAATTAGAGCGATAAGCAATTACCATATTCTTGTCATACTTTGTCAATACAATTAATTAAATACAGCGAGTTCTTAATTAATTGTAAGTTTTTAGAGTTTCAATGAAATCTTGAAGATATGAATTTTATTGAAATACAGGCAAAAATTATATACGTGGATAAATAAGATAAACGCAAAGATCTTCAAAAGTTAAGTTTCGACTGGGAGATAATCGATATCTCACGAAAAATTTGCTAAAGCCGACTCAAACGGAAGTTCTGATTTAATCGCGACGGTAGCCGCTGTACTCACGTTGGTTTCACTATCCCTGATTAGGAAATCTCCGTCGTGGCCGTGTTGATTGAGCAGCGTGTCGCATTGCGAGCGCGTAATACTACCGTAGTACCAAGGCTTGCCGACGAGATGCGGCCGATCGCCGGGATCCGGCCTCCGTTCGAGGGAATCCCCCTGGCTGATCTCGCTACTCGTCATACCGCGCTCGCGGTACGGTTGCGTCAAGTACTCGCTGAGCTCTTGGAGATAATTGCGCGGTACCAGGCCAACCTGTCCCTGGCTGTTTCTCGCCTTGTACCATTCCGGGTCCGCCGGTGGACGATCGAGGATCTCGAGGCGGTCGCCTTTCTCGAACGACAGCTCCTGATCGTTATTGGACGAGAACGAGTAGAGAGCCACCACGATGTCGAGCACGTTCTCGGCCATCGCGTACGTGTGAAGCGTGTCGTCGGCGTCGCCTTCCTCCTGGGTGTAGTTCGACGGGAACCAGCCGGCCTGGGTGCCGCTCTGGCCCCGCCACCAGCCGTCATTGCTCTTCTCGAGTATCAGGATCCTGGTGCCCTTCACGAGGGACAGCTCGTCCGCCTGCTGCGCCTGGTAATTGTACTTGACGACCGCGGTGCCGATCGCCTCGCTCGGATCGGCCGGCAGACGTCGCGCCATGATGGGGGACTCGACCGCCCGGGACGGCGAGTTACTGGATGGCAGCGTCTTAGAGCCGGAGCCCTTCTTGACCTTTTTCTTAATACTATCGAACAGCGAGGGCTTCTCCTTCTTAACATAGTTGCTCGGCACATAACCAGCCTGTCCTCTCGCGCTCTGCACTCGCCACCAGTGCTTCGAATCGTCCAGCAACAGATAGCGATCGTTCTTACGTAAATCTAGCTCCTGAGCACCCTGTGCCCCATAATCATATTTGGCGACAACGTAACATACGTCGTCTTGACTCGTCTTGCCTGAAATGTATCACGGCTATTATCATTGCACATACCGACATAAAGATGCGTGAGAAATGATTACGTTAGACTAGATTCCACTTTTAATTAATGTTTGTTTAATCATCGTTTGATACACGTGATATTTACTACAAACGCTTCACTATAAATTATCAACTATCAGATTCAACTCGGATTTTTGTATAATTTATGAATACATAAAAAAGATTTACGCGTCACAACTTAACAAAATAACATTGTAACAAGATCATCAGGTTCTCACACTATTTCTGTTAATAGAATACACGAGACAGAACCAAACTTACTGTTCTTAATCATCACACAAATTACTTCTATATATCTGCTCACAGAAACAATAAATGTATACTTTAATATAAATTTACGCAGCAAATGTCACAGTCAGTACAAGGATCAATTATTCACGCAGCAATCCAATTTGATCAAAAGACGACAGAAAAATAAAAATCCTTAATATTCTCAGAGAAACCAAGGTAAAATACGGTAAAATTTATCAAGATACACAAGGACGAATTAGGGTCGAAGTAATTACTTTACGTAGACCTGATGACAAACTTCGTCGAGTCGAAAGAAAGATTTACATACAAAGCAAAAAGCGTACGAAAATAAAACGTACCATGCTTCATGGCTGCCATGTGCGTAAAAATAAATACATATATATATGTATACGACGATATATATGTATTTAGATTTTTGTATGTACAGCTGAGTGTGGCGTGTGAGTAGCTGCTACTCACGTACTACTTCAACAAATCTTAAGTCTGCTTGTACAGAGTCGACGGCGTGAGTGCAGCAGGCATTCATTATTTAGTTTTTTTTGTTTGCTTATTTTTTTGTTTCAGTGCTGATGCACCTGCTGATTTCTTTGGTCAGAATCCATCGTTCTCAAGGGTAGCGCAAGCAAGTGCATTACCAACACTTTGGGGGAAAACAAAAATAAACGATCATTAGCACAAGATTCATCAGAGACGGACCAGTATAAGACTTCATTTTTATCATAATATACTTAAAGAGCTATGGCACACGTCATAGAGTGCGTTACGCACATTCCGTAGTGGCAATCCGCAACTTCTCTACGGAGTTGCGGAAGCTGCCAAGGAAAGCATTTGATAATCGGTCATTTTACAACTGTGCAATATGTACTCTCGTTACAGTAATTCATGCCGATAAACACAATTTTGAATCTGACTTTAGGAGTTACGTGGAGACTCTTTAGACAAATTTTCTCTTACGAGAAATGAGAATGACGACACAATACCGACTGATACGTTAATGACTCACTCTATGGCATGCCCGTTTACGTTTCTAGAATCTTTATTCCTCTATATAAACATGCAATATATTCTATCGAAATAACAACCACTGTATCACGATAAACTACGCCGCGACATAATCGTTTAAACTCTTTTTACGTCCATTTCCATCAATGCAAGATTAATTTCAATCTCGGTCCAACTTATGTGTTTTATCTTCTTCCATGAATCTATAATTCCTGGAACTGAAACGATTCGTGGAAAGGACAAAAAGTAAAAGTTAAACCAAGATTAAAGTCAATCTACATTGATAGATCACAACTTTATAGAAATGAATATTAGCAAGCGACTCGAGAGAGGCGATGATTAATAACGTTATAAAACCAGTTGGAAACTGCTGTGAGCGGCGTGTAAATCAACGGCCATCGCGTACCGCCTATTATGTTACTTAAACTGAGTGACAGTTATGCTAATATAATAATAATACTTCTATAGACAGCGCATAATCTATCAGAGTGCTGTAATACAAACACATACGCATGCGGTAGACAAGTGCGCTACTCTACTTGAGCTAATAAATATGATCACCAATCGGCACATAAGTATTAAGTATAATGTAACTAACATATTTATCCCGATATATCCGATAAGAAAGATTTGAACACTAATCGACCTAGCAATTCAACCACTCGTTATTAAAACAGAAGCTCGAAAGAAATGAGTTTTTCGCTAAACAAAATCCACCGGTACGCGATAACGCCGATATGTCTCTCCCAACTTTCCCCCCCACTTTTCCATCTCGTTTCTTATCCCCCGGCGTTTTGACGTCCATTTCTACTGATATAGATTAACTTTAATCTTAATTATCTTCTTCCAGTTCCGAGAATATTTCCAATTCTCAACGTTTTCTTTAAAAAGATGAAACGTCCGAACCTATAGAACCTAGATCAAAGTTAATCCGCGTTGGTAGAAGTGGACGTGAGAGGAAGGAGAGCACTCGGAGGTGACGCGCGATCCCAAGGATCGATCAAACGTCATCAACGTCATTCTCGAGCGACGATCGCCGTCGCCGTGTCGCAACCGTGATGCAGCTGTGCTCTCTCCAGGAGCTCCATCGTGCGTCGCGACTCGCGGACTTACGGAATACGGAGCATCCGAAGCTGGAGGCACTTGAAAAAACCGTCGAGTTCTCTCCTTCCTGTCGCGCCTAAGCGGCGAGCTAATCTGAACGAGAAGCGGTCAAAAGCACGAGGAATACAAGCCGGTGTCGCATCTGCGCGCACCGCGGTCACTCGAGATTCACTATCACGTTCGCCGCCGGAATCAAAGGCGGTTTTCCGACTCGCCGCGCCGGCGATCTACTTATTGCGTTATCGAGAGGAAAATCGGTTCGCCGAGGCGACACTGACTCGACACGAGCAACACGAGCGACCGTGGGGGGCTCCCTCGTCTGCTTCTCTTCCCTCCGTCTCTCTGTTTCTCGCGAGGAAGGGAAACAGCCGAGGTGACACGACACAACTTTATAACGCGCTTCACGGAGATCGTGCGAGGAGCGCAAGAAGAAGCGAAAAACGGACGGGCGGACGCGCGCGCGCGCACGCTTGCGGACGCCGCACCGGTCGACCGTGCCGTCGGACTTACCGATTTTTAAACTTGACATATTCCTGCATAAAGAGCTTTTGGGATCTTACGTCGTTACACGGCTTGTTTTCCCCCACCCCGAGCCGCAGCCATGAAACGACTGAGCGGAGCGTACCGCGTACCTACGTGCCGGGGGGGCTCGTGCGTGTCTGTCTCCCTATCGCTCTTTCTTTCTCTCGCCTTTATCTCCTTGTATCTCTCTCTCCCTCTCGCTGTTTCCCGTGCAAGTGAAGAGAAGCGGGGAGTCAGGGAAGGAGCGCGCGGCGAGCGCCGCGTTCCATCCACTTTCGATCGTCGCCGTCGCCTGTCGTCGTCACCGGGCCCGAGGGGCCACGCGCGAACCACGGACGATCTCTCACGCGCGAAGCGGAGCCGCCCTTCCTCCACGCCGCCACTTTCCGTATCGCGCGAGTCGACGGCCGACGGCTCGAAGCGATGCCTCACGCACGCTCACGCCGATTCGCCACACGTTCGCGGCCGCGCTCGTACGCGACGGCGACCCCTCCCGCACGAAGAACAGACCCACCCTTAGGCCGGAGGTGTATGGTGTATACACCGAGGATATCGGGTGGAAGTGCGATCCCCGGCTCGATGCTCGATGGCCGATGGCCGCGAGACCCGAGACCGCCTAGGCGCCTACTGAACGTTTGCCGCGCCACCTAGCGACGAACGAACCCTCCAATACGCATAGTTATGGTCGAGGTATCGCGATTCGAGCTATCGCGATTCGAGCTATCGCGATTCGAGCGTTTCGCATGGTTGTCAGCACTGAACGGCAGTGCCGCCACCTGCCAGATAATAAATTTGAATTTGGGAGAGTGTAACGTACCGCTCGATGTTTTTCACCTGTTGCTCTCGGTTTTTCGTGTGACAGCGCGTGTCCGCGTTATCTCCCAGGATGGTAAATGTGACTGGCATTTTGACGAGGGATAGGAAAGGTGAGGAACCGCCCGCATTGTTTTATCGTATCTGATTAATAGTGGATACGCGTCTACCTAGCGAACGTATCGTGGACCTCTGTCATCTTGTCGACGCACGTCGAACTCTCGAGCGTCCGTAACTAAATTATTAGATAATTTGTTAATTTACGCACGTATATAATTGATTATACTTTTGCACGTGCGCATCTCGTATATACGATTAAGTTTGAAAGTAGTGGAACGGATGGCGTATCCGACAATATTTTTACGATTAGGTTTGTTTGTTTGTTTTTAATCGTTGCACTGGACTGCGCTAGAACTTTCCTTCTCGCTTTCAAATTTCAAACATATACTTACCTATTTTACTTTAAGTGCAGAAAATAAGTATGCTAGTTTAGCTACAAAGAAAAACAGACACCTATTGACATTGTGATGAAAAAAGTTCAAGTACTAATTATATGAGATACATTCTTATTCTATGTTCTGAACATGAACTCTCAAATATTTAGAATTGTATATAAATACATTTTAGAAGACATGAGGACATCTGCGGAGGATATGGATGAGGAACGTAGGAGAGAATTGTCGTATCATTATCTCTGCCACTTGGAGGAAGCTAAGAAGTAAATATAATGCGCATACATAAATTACTACATTTAATTATCTCTTATTGATTGATTATATTTGTCTGTTATTTATCTTTATCAGAATCAAAGGATTTATATTTGTTAAGATAAAAAATATATTAGCATCACTTTTCTTCTGCAGATGGATGGAAGCCTGCTTGAGAGAGCCGTTACCTCCGTCGATCGAGCTGGAGGAGAATCTTCGCAATGGAGTGTATCTAGCGAAACTCGGCCACTTCATGGCACCTAATGTTTTACCGTTGAATAAAATCTACGACAGCGAACAGCGCAGATATAAAGCTGTTGGATTGCAATTTCGTCATACGGACAATATAAATTATTTTTTAAAATGCTTGGAGTCCGAGCGTCTACCGTTGGTATGTACAAAGTAGTTTTGAAATCTAATGAAAGAATTATATCGTTGGTACAATATTAATTGTTAAAATGAGATAATGCAAAATTTGCCTTTTACAGACATTCCTGCCAGAAACGACAGACATATACGACAAGAAGAATATGCCGCGACTGATATATTGCATCCATGCTCTTAGCAAGCATTTATTTAAACATGGAAAAGCGCCACCAATGTCAGATTTGTATGGAAAAGTGAATTTCTCTGGTATGTACTTTTCTACAATGCCGTCTAGAAAATGCAGAGATATTAAATATGAAATGATTGAAATGCATTTTAGATATCTATTTCTTTTACGCTTTTAGGAGATATATATTCTTATATATTTATATCACATTCTTTCAGAGGAAGAAATCGATACCGTTACTAAAGAACTGAAAAAACAAGGTATTCAAATGCCTGCCTTTCAAAAAATAGGAGGTCTATTGACTAACAGCATTACTACGGATACAGCCACTCTTCACGACGCTGTCGTCACAATTAATCAAGCTGTGATAGATAATGTATGTCTATTTTATTTCGTCTAGAAAGCAACTTTGCGTGGTAATACTAACTGAATTGTGTATTTTCAGGATAACGATAAAATTTTACAAAAGCTTCAAAGTAAAGAGATGCAGTTAAGTAATGTTGAACCTGCTTACATAGAAAAGTATAGTAAGGCATTGGCGGAAGCTAAAGCTGCGAAAACAGAAGCGGCACTTAACAAGGTATTGTTAATTTGATTGTATTGCATAATTTTGCATGCTCACATTTAGGGCCAATTTCACCAACCACAGTTAGCTTAACCGACGGTTAAAGTTAGCAGGATTGACCAATAGAAAGCAGGGTGGATTCATTTCTATTGGTCAATTCTGTTAACTTTAACCATCGGTTAAGCTAACTGTGGTTAGTGAAATTGGCCCTTAAATACTTTCATTGATCTTTCAATTTATACAATTTTTCAATTTTATGCTGTTTAGTCCCTCAACGACAGCTACGTAGCAGATGAATACGATGAGTTATTAACACAAGCAGAAATACAAGGACACGTTAATTATGTAAATGGTAAATAAATCAAATTAATATGTCAAATTTTTTTATGATTATAAAATTTTGTTCGGTTTAACTTATAAAAAAGATGTATAAACTTATTGTGATGAAATATATATGTTTCAGCTTCTTGCGCACTGGAAGTCATTGCTTCGTCTTTATCTCATGACAATGCTGAAATAATAGCTGCTTTGGAAGTGCCAGTATTATCTTTCAAGGTATAGCAGAAAGCATTCTTTTGTTGCATATAATGTAATAACTATTAAAAATTTTGATCATAACGTCACATGTATATTGTTTTACAGAATATATTTTCTGAAAATGTTGAAGATTATAAAGAACAACTAATGCTGATGTTGGATAAATTCGAGTGGAGTGGCATATATCCATCTGAAAGCATTCAGTACTGGACCGATACATTTCAGAATGCGATTGACAAAGGAAACGAGAACGCACAACAACGTCGCAAACGTTAATATTATTTAATTAAACGTACTGTATAATTTTCAGACGGATATAAGCTGCTATTCTCATTTGTTACAGGAGAGGAGGCTGTCAAACGTCTAAATATGGCTTTAGAATCTGCGGACAAAGAAAAGTTTTATGAGATCTTGCTAACCCCGTGTCTAGAAATCTCTCGCTACATCGATGAATTTGCACTTCCGTTGTATTATCAGGAGATGAGAGAAGATCGTATAGACTCTGAGGTAAGATTATCTACGCTATACTTTATTACATTTCTTGGATATTAAAAGCTATAACTCTTTTGAAAGTAGATTTTATTTACATTTACATTTATCAATTTTAACGATTATTTTTTTTCTTTTTGATAGACCAATATCACTTATGATGACATAATCGCCTGTATATCTGTCTTATCCGCTATTGCGGCTATTACCAAAGCGGTGGACACAGGAAATCCAGATTTCGTGTATGAAAAGCTATCGAATCCTGACGCACATTTAACTGTAGGTATAGCAACAATCTACAATTATTTTTTCACTGTTATAGAAATAAATTGTTTTAACATATTGCTGTAAACGTTACAGGAACTAGATGAATTTAATAAAGTAAAGTATGCTCAAGAACTAACGACAGCTCGGCAAGTAAAGCTAAGAACGTCTGAAGAATGTTCTATATTAACTTACAGCGATATTCAAAGGTGCATCGATTCGGTAAACGAACAATGTGATGAAGGTTTTGAAGGTATAATAAAAATGCTGCATAAATCGAATAATTATATTTAAATATTGCAACTATTAAATTAATATAATGATAATTACTTTTGTGTTAATAGTTATACAGATTTTGCAACAAATTAATCGAGGCGTGGCGACGAACGACCATGAGGGTATGATGAAAGCCTTAAAAATGATTACCGAGAAGTTCGATATACCTACATATCCGTACGACGCACCGTTTTATTTGAAACTATTCAAGAAACGTTTACTTGAGAAAGAATCTGACGGATCCGAACTATGGCTGGATGATGTCAAAACTGTAGCGAAGACGGTGACATCAGAGATCGAGGAAATGCAAGAAAGTATGTCACATGGTTTTGAATGTGTTTTTTTGTCGTTTTTGAACATACTAAATTAGACAATTGATCTTAACAAATACTCAAATTATTCTTATTTATTTACAATGCGTTACAGTGGTGGTATTTTTGTGCGACATCAACACGTATGTGGAAAACGATAGTCTGATAGAAACTCTCAACTGCCTGGAAACGTTTGGTATACCTGAAAAATTTGAAGGATTCAGCGAAGAATGTCAAGAGCGATGTTTTCTGGAATTGCGGCGGTTACTGAAGCGGAAGGTAGGGCACTTTTTTTAAAATAGAGAATATATAATATATGCTTTGTTATAAACGTTATTTAAAGTTTTGTTTGTACTGTAGCGTGAAATATACAATTGCCCATATGTTTGCTATACTACCAATAAAGGAAATAAAATTTATATCGATTTGAAAGGCGAAAAATATGCATGGGAGCGTCCGATAGGTTTTACGAAGACTCATCATCTCACCATAGATGATATAAATGTATGTATGGGTTCTCTCAAAGTATCGTGCCTAATTAAAAGTACACATTGATAATAATTTATTTTTACGTTTATAGGAAACAATTAAATCTATTATAGCAGAGAAACGTGAAGAAGATTATATGATGTACGATGAAGAATTATTTGCTAAATTTCAAGCTTGTATTAGAGGATACTTGTTGCGGAAACAGATCGCTGACAGATACGCTTATTTCGACGATAATTTGAGAAAAATTATCATGATACAAGCGTGGTGGAGGGGCATTAGGCAACGAAAACAGTATCGTAAACTATTGCAAAAAAGGAGACAAATTATGTTACAACATCAGAGTAAATGCAAATCCTTAAATGCAAAAATAAATAAGGATGATAAATCATGTCACAGTAAATTATCAAATGCAAGAACAAACGACAAGAATGATAGATTAAGTCGATATAAAAGACACGTAAGCTTGAACCTTTGAATATTTTAATTGCATTTTTTATCAGTAATTTCTTCCATAAAATTTCATTTTTTCTATTACATAGGAGGATAAGATAATTAAGATACAAGCTCTGTGGCGTGGCCGAGCATCGAGAAAAGCCTTTCGCTCTTTATTGCGCTCGGAAAAACCGTCGTTCCCCGTGGTCAGATATTTTTCAACGGTATTAGGTTTCAGCGCGGAGGATTACGACAAGGATCTAGAATTACAAGTATGATAGCCTTCGTATTACTTGCATATATCTCTGTTTCTGCGTATCGAAGTTCTGCTCTTATGGCCGTTTGTTTTTAGAAATTGAAGCACGAGGTCGTACAATGTATAAGGCACAATCAGAATCTATCGGAGCAACTGAACAGCATGTTCGTTAAAATAGGATTACTGATCCAGAACAGAATAGCGTTACAGGTATATTTTCTTAAATTAATCGAATATTTACAAAATCGGAATTTTGCTAAGAAATATTTCGCGTTTCTATTTAGGATGTGGTAGCGCACGGCAAAAGTTTGGATACCCTTGCAAAGGAGAAGAACGCGGGCAAGGATCAAAACGTCTTGAGTGACATTAGTACGATGGCACATAAAGGTCTCAAATCGTTAACGAGGGAAGGTCGTAAGATGCTGGAGGGCTATCAGCACCTGTTCTACGCGTTGCAGACGAATCCACAATATTTGTCCAAGCTGTTATATTTGCCTCCTAGCAACAAGTCAAACAAGTTGTTCCTGAAGAATATCATCTTGACGTTGTTTAATTTCGGATCGAACACCCGGGAAGACTATTTACTGCTGAAACTCTTCGGTTGCGCATTGAGAGAGGAGATCAAGTGCAATTGCCATCAGCCCTCCGACGTGTTGACCGGCAAGCCTTTGGTACGCGAGATGGTGGTGAATTACGCGAAACAATTCAACGGTCAAGCGTCGTTAAAGCAGATTGTAGGTTCGTTGATCGAGAAGGTCCTGGAAGAAAAGGATCTCTGCATAGAGACGAATCCGGTAGACATATACAAGCTTTGGCGGAATCAGCTGGAAATGGAATGCGGCCAGTCTTTGGACATGCCTCATACGGTATCTCAGGAACAAGCGTTGAAACACATCCCGGTGCAGGAATCGCTCACGAGAGCGATAAATCAATTGAAGAGAATATCCCTCGAGTTTCTCAATAGAATAACGCAGTCTCGTGATCTGATCCCTTACGGGATGCTCTACGTTTCGAAGGTCCTGTACAACACGTTGATGGACAAGTTTCCGCATGCTCCCGAGAAAGATATCCTTAAGGCGGTCGGCAATTTGATTTACTATCACTTCATCAACGCCGCGATCGTGGCACCGGACACCTTCGACATCGTCACACTGCCGGTCGACCGAACTTTGTCCTCCTGCCAGAGGAAAAATCTGGCCAGTATAGCCAAGGTGCTGCAATTCTCCACCTCGAAGAAAGGTTTCGGCGAGGAGGCACCGCACTTGGAATGTTTGAATCCGTTCATAATTGCCTGCCACGAGAAGTTCAAGGACTTCTTCCGATACTGTTGCCAAGTGGAAGACCTCGAGGAACACTTCGATATTCACGAATACACGGAGGCGACGCTTATACAGAATCCGGAGATCTGTATATCTCTGCAAGAAATATGCGACGTTCACGCTTTAATGTTGAATTATGAAGACCAGATAACACCGGATCCGTCTGATCCTCTGCATGACTTGTTGGATGATTTGGGCCCGGCACCAACCGTGGCGTCGTTGCTCGGGATTTCCAAAGCGACGTACGATGCAAATTTGGCGCGATACAGTAAGCAGGAGGTGTGCCTGGTGCTGACCAACAAGTTCCAGGTGCCGCGAAATGACGACACAAATCTGAGCAATCTCTTCGTGAAGGCGAAAGAATTACTCGTGTCGGTTATCCCGTTCTTAAAGAAGCCGACTCTCGTGGAGTCCTTGGAGGCCACATCTTCTCCGATGAGCGTGAAACTGTTCGATTATTCGTCCGTGTCGCCAACGGTACGCGAGAGTTCGTCCATAAACGACTGCAAGATGCAATTGCGCGCGTACCTTAACAAGCTCGAGCTCGAGGGATGGGTCAGTCGCGCGGACGGTTATCAAACGATCGTGACGGCGATAGCAAGGGATATTTGCAACAAGAGCAAGTATCGCGTCGCGAGGGACAAGGAGTTGCAAGGGCTGCGGGCGACCAAGGTGCGATTGGACGAGAAGACACGGTACTACGAGGAGCAGGTCGGATTCTACAACGAGTACATAAAGGGCTGCCTCCAGAATCTGCACAGGGGAAAGAGCTCGCTTCGCGCGTATCAGGCGACGCAGAAGGACATGTACACGCAGTGCAAACTGCGATCCAAGATGACGGTGAAGTATTCCGCGTGGAAGCTGCAGGAGAAGGGCGTGCTGATGGAGGTCGATCAGGCGTTGAGCCCGACGGAGATGAAGAACGTCATCTTCGAGATAAGCCCGACGGAGCACAGCGGCGTATTTTCTGTACGCTGCAAATTCATGGGCGTCGAGCTGGAGAAGCTCGACATCAGCATACAGGAGCTGCTCGAGCTGCAGTACGAGGGCAGACCCTGCATGGACATGTTCGGTAGAGCGAAGATCAATGTGAACCTGCTCCTGTACCTGCTGAATCGGAAGTTTTATGGCAAAAAGAGTTGAAGGAACCATTGTCTCAAAGTTCTTCCAACGGAATTCGGAACGGCGGAATCGATTCACGCGTGTTACATGTGCAATTCATTGCTAGCACAACGTGTTCAGAGCGCAAACTTGATATTTTATCACCGCGACGAGTATCGATGATTTATTTACGAGTTTTTTTTTTCGTATTTTCGAGGTCGTTTTCGAGATTATTGATACATTTTGATATGCAAAACTGTGCGTAACATGAAGTAGGGAGAAATTCGTGAAGATTTCACTTTTCCGTCGGGGATTAAGCGAACCAGTTGTCTCATCCTCGATGACGCAAGTGCAGTTATTTACACGTGCGTCGTATACAAAAGGTCTGTTTTTTTTCTGACTGCAAGGTATTTTCTTTCAACTTTACTCTCTTCTCCTTTCCTCCTCCTTTCTCTTCTCCACTTCACTTTCTCCTCTTTTCACTTTCTCCTGTTTACTTTCTCGCGTAATTATGTATATTTACTTCACTTTTTGGGCAAAAAAAAGTAGCCGGCAACAGGCCAAAAAAAGAACAGAACCAAAATTTAAGTTTTTCCTCTACTTCAATGCGTCTTAAATCACAATTAAGAGTTTTCTGCGATCTATTTTTAGGTACGTTTTAATTATCAAAAGTTATTCGTTAACTTGAGGTATAGCAGATCAATAATGCTTTATTATATGTCTTTTCAACAATCCGGAAGATACGATACATCACATCGACTTGTCACTAGTTTTACTGACGTAACATTCTTTTTTTAAATAATTAAGTTATTTTTAATAATTAAGTTATTCACAAGCATTATACTAACACGACGAACTGTCGCCTCCCAGTAATACGTTTAACAATCCCATTTATTACAGCAATCTATCTAGTCTACGATACAGCATGCGTTTTGTAAATAATCGTGTTCGCGAATATTTGAAGTATTCAACGAATGCAACAATTATCGCTTGACATCACAATTAATATAGATATGACGAGTCTGCGAATTTATTCGATTCATGATCTATATATGCGGACTTCGAAGTGTGGATGTAAATTAGTACTAAGTTAATAATAGAATGGAATAAGAAAGCTTCGATTGACACATTGTAATATACAGTTTCGTCACTTTCGTACAAATCGTCAATTTTACTAAATTTTAATAAAATTTCTATCTGCAACTTTAAACGTGTTTCGTTTTCAATTTTATTGCGTGTTCTTATACAAACCTTTATTAAATTATTAACTATAAAAGAAAGAAGAGATTAACAATAAAAAAGCCATAGAATATTTGAAGATCTCGATAATTGTATCAATTGGTTTGCTGGGAGGAGAATTGTTGATAGCTTTAAATATCCGAGATCAAATCCATTACTTATTTTATTTTGTCATATCCTATTTGCAATGACACTACACTATATAACATTCTGGATTGAAGAAATATTTATATTAAAAATTAACACGCACATTACATTTATATTTTGGACATGTTATAAATTAATATGTTATATATTTTCACGAGAAACTTTTTAATATAATGCAGCTTTTAATTACCGGCTATTTTTTTATTTATTTTACGGACGCGTACGCCTCTATAAATATAGCCCACGTGTATTTTGAAGTGCAGAAGGTGCAAAAAATCAGCTGGAAGTGCTGGAACGAACAGATCGGCACATATCTGATGAGCTGAAAGCTTTTCCCGTGTGAATAACTTAGGCCTTAATTATTTCCGTTTATACTATATTTAATATCATAACTCATCAGTCGGACCTTTTAGTTCAATGTCGTTTTCGCTGCATGACATAAAGTTTTACATGGATGACTCGAAATGTCGGTGAGTAAACTGAGTAACCTCGCTATTACGGAATGCCTTTACTTTTGCATCTTGATTTCGCAACCTAATGCAATCCTAATTGTGTAACGTTTCAAACAAACATCAGCGATATGACACTTTTCGACGGTCTGTTAAAACCATCAAAAATTTTGATTTTTTTTATCTGATCTATCCAGGTATTACGTTGACCCCTCTGATGAATTTGTTTACAGCCTAGATACTCAGATAAATTTCTACACACAGTATCCTCTGAATGTTTATCATCTCAAGGTATAAACAAACGATTATACATTGCTCATTTTCAGGGTATAATCCTTTAAAAGCGTATAAATACGTATTATTGGCACAAAACGCACATGGGGATTTGATGTTTTATTTGTTAACAAATGGCTAGTACAGCAACCGCAAATATGGAAAGTAATTCTAACAAGAATGGAGACAACACGGAGACGGAGAGGCAGCTCAAAGAGAGAGCCGAACGAAATCGCCAGAGAGCACTCTTGTTAAGAAAATCTAAGGTTGTAGCTCATCCATATGCGAGGTGTGTATCAAGCGTATACATGAGATATTTGTTAATGTATTTGCCTGTAATGCAATCATCTTTTAAAGCTCAATTCTTTGATCTTGGAGTCTTGGATTTAAAATAAACCTTTTTTTTCTTTAAGAATTTGATTAGATTCTTACGTGTTCTTATTAATAATGTGGTTGTAGGGAAAATGATGACTCTGTAAAAGGAAGAATGATAAAAGTACAAGGGCAGCGTGTTATCGACAGTGGTGGTGGCTTTCTGATAGAAGAAAACGATGAATTAGAACAGCAAATGGTAGCGGACACGTATATACATAATTATATACATGACATTGTTACGTTATACAATAATAAACATTTATATTTATTTAGCTTAAAATTAGAACCGAGCCAGAGCCAGTTATTGGTAAATTTAACGAATGTGAGGAGTGCCAGCAGAAATTTGGAGATTCATATCTTTTGCAAACGTTCGATCTAACTGTCTGTGATAAATGCAGGTATGAGAGCGGCATTTGAAGTAAACAGCTTCATTTATATGGTATCTGGTTTCCTCTCCCTCATGTCTCTTGATAATGAGAAGTCGCGAATATTATACCGTTATATATATCGTTTTAGGGATAAAGAGGGAAAGCACTCCTTAATCACCAAAACTGAAGCTAAACAAGAATACCTGTTGAAAGATTGCGATCTCGATCGACGGGAACCTGTGCTAAAGTATATCGTGCGAAAGAATCCTCACAACGCGAATTGGGGCGAGATGAAGTTGTACCTGCATCTGCAGATAGAACAGAGGGCTTTGGAAGTTTGGGGTTCGGAAGAGGATCTGTTGAAGGAGAAGGAGGCGCGCGATGAAAAGCGGGCGGGAGCTAAGATCAAGAAATTCAATAAGAAGGTACCTTAACTTGTATAAGTGATTTAAATATGACGTCGTATATCGTTGCTAAAACAAGTTTTACGTTTTGCGGATGAGTGAAGATGAAACAGCTGCGAATGCAAGTGAGAAGTTCGTTGTACGATAAGACAACAAAAGCGTCGCACGTTCACGAGTTTGGAGAAGACACGTACAATGAAGAGGATGATACATATACGCACACTTGCACGACGTGCGATTATGAGGAAACGTACGAAAAAATGTGAATCCCCGAATATTATCATTCGCGATAGCATGAGTCAATTTGATATCACTTTATACGAGAGAGAGAGAATATGATTTTTCCTTGAATATGATCTTGTAGATGAGTCTCGAAAAAGAAATTTGTTTTTTCTCTCGAAAATTTGAATGCACGGAATATTTTGTTGATCAATGCAGTTTCTATTTATACATCTTTTTTTTATATTTCACGAAATAATTTAAATAAAAGATATGATAAATTATGTATTTTGTTATTAATTTCATAAGTTTTTCCCGCCATGTGTGAATATGTTGTTAAAAAATTATACTTATTTCATTTACGTTATAAAAAAATTACCTATAATTATATACAATTACGAAAGATGTAAATTATTATATTTATTTCGCTATTTTTTGTACATTGGAGTAATATAATTTTGCATATTTTTTTCTTATTTAAAAAGAACAATGTTTTAGAAGATATGCTGCTTAAACAATATTTGTAGATATCACGTAGACAATTAGATTAAAATAAAGTTTTTTTTCTTTTGCGAAAACTTAATCTGTTTATATTTAATCCGATGTTTATCATTACAATAAATAAATGTATAATTGTACGCTTGTTGGAACCGAGACGAAAATCTAAACAGATGACATAAGACGCGATTGCGTTGAAAATATCTGCATAATCTAATTATTGTCCGTTGGTGTTTAACCCTTATTAAGACATTGGTCAGTTAAAATCGTATTATCGCTATTGTATTGCAATTTTTCGAAGCCTATCAGAGAGATCTGGCGATTATATAATTACAATTTATGCATTATAACATGAATTACAATGCAATAATTATATATTACAGTCATATGCATTGCAACATATAAATAATACAGATAAAAGTCTCATTTTTTTATTTCGCTGTAATTCGCACGTGCTCGTTTTTCGATTCCAGCGTTCGATTCGTGGAATTAAAAAACGAATTAAAAAATTCTGATTAATACAATGGACATTTCGAAACAATCAAAAAGTTCATTATTTACATTAAAGCACTATAGGAAGAGACAGTTGATCATTTCCGTCACTTCTTTTTCCATATACATATATACATAGACATAATATACACATTATAGTCCGACCTACATCTCATCGCATATTGCAGAAACATTCTTGACTAACTGTTTCTTTGGAACACTAATGAGGCAGGTGCGAAACGATACGTAAATAACAGGCCGCTTCATACAGAAATTATGAAAATACATATTTGCCACGAACTAAAAATTTTTGCGCAAAGTCTACACAAAAATTTTAAAACGGTTAAACGTTTGGCACAGTTAGCCTGTTGTTGTCGCTACTACTACTGCTGTGAGTAGTATGCACCGGGTTACTAACTTCGACAGACGATCTGCAAACAGAAAGAGAAACGTGCAAATCAGTTACTTGCTAGAAAATATTTAAGGCTCCTGGACGGTCACCGCGGCCATACTGGATTCTTACTATCGAGGCGAGGAAAACACCCAATTTTGTTGTGCATGCTATTTTCAAATAAAAAGACATTTCAATAAAACATCACTATAGATCGTTTCAGAACACTTCCGAAATTGACCGAAAACTACCCTTTTCCCTCGACAATAAACAAACAGCTATAAAACGAAGCCTAAACATACGGGAAAAACAGCCGTTTAACGACTATCGAAAGGAGGTGAAAACGTTCCTTCCGCATGCAAATCTTACTTTTCGGTCAATTTTACGACTTTCACGAATACGTTAAACGTTAGAGCACAAGCGCAGAGCGAATAATAAAGAAATAGCATGCACAATAAAATAGGTTGTCAACATGTCACAAAAGACTTCTCCATTGGAGAGAGTTCTTACGATGGTGACGACGGTACGTCGTCACCGTCAACGCAGAGTTCTCGGCTGACCATATCCAGGGGGCTTAAAAAATTAACAGTAATTAATAGTTCAAGATGATTTGGAAATAAACTTCTTCAGTTATTTTAATAATTAGTATCTACATGTTAAGAGAAAATTGTTCTAAAAATTTTAATAATGATTTTAATAATGATACCGCATTCAATTTCTCATTTAGTTTCTCCAAACATATAAGTATAAATTCAATGAAACGCTCAAGTCACGTACCTGTTATGCGTCAAATGACTCTTGACTAAGTCCCCGGAAGTCAACGCGGCCATCAAAGATAGCTCTCCGGCGAGTACGGTGGCGCAAACGATTTGGGCGAGTTTTTTGGCGTTCAGACCGGGTTCCGTGGAATGCGCACCCTTGATCCCCAGCATCGCCAAGCACGCACTTTGCGCCGGCAAAACAGTACCACCGCCCACTGTGCCGACTTCTAGGCTGGGCATCGTGCAGGTAATGTGCAGATCCTTGTTGTCCACACCACCCGGTTCCATCACCGTTATACAGTTACTGCTGCTAACGTTCTGTGCTGGATCTTGTCCAGTTGCGATGAAAATTGCGGTCACGATATTTGCGGCGTGCGCATTGAAGCCGCCCATGCTGCCTGCCAAGGCTGAACCTATCAAGTTCTTCTTGATATTGAGCCTGACGAGTTCTTCCACCGAGGTCTTCAGCACGCGCGACACGACGTCCGCAGGTACGATTGCCTCGCTCACCACGGTTTTACCCCTACCCTCAATCCAGTTGACAGCTGCGGGCTTTTTATCGGTGCAGAAATTCCCACTGAGGGAGAGTATCTCCATGTCCGGAAAGTAGGTCTGTAACGTCTGCAGAGACCTCTCCGTCCCCTTGGACATCATATTCATCCCCATAGCGTCACCGGTCGGGCCGACAAAGCGTAGATGCAGGTCCCGGCCGGCTACTTTCGGGTCGATCTTCGTCAGTCGAGCAAATCTGCTGGTTTCCTCAAAGCTGTCCTTTAGTTTCTGAAAGTTTTCCGGCTGTTTTATCCACGATATCGCTTCGTCCACGCGTTCAATGTTCGGGAATTGCACTACAGGTGCTCGAGTCATCCCATCCGTAATTACGCGAGTGGTCACGCCGCACTTCAAGAGCGCGCGGCTGCCGCGATTTGTAGACGCCACCAAGCAGCCCTCCGTCGTTGCCATCGGCACGTAGTACTCCTGGCGTAGTACTCCATCGTCGATCAGCAACGGCCCGACGCTACCAACCGGTACCGGGACGTACCCGATGACATTTTCGCAGCAGGCGCCAAACACCTTGCTGTAATCGTAGTGTCGGTATGGTAAGTCGGTCATTTCCTCGGTGAATTTTCCGGCGTCACCCACGACGAGACGCCTGATGTCAACACCGCGCTCAAAGTCTCCTACCGCTTTTTCCAACTGGTACGCAGCTATGTCCTTGCGTTTCACCAGTTGTATCACCTCCTCGTTCGTCAAGGCACTGGCTCCAAGCTTATATACACATACGAGAATATATATAATTATATTATACATATACTAATACATTACATATTATTATCTTATTATCTATTATTATCATTATATATTATTTTCTTACCTCTGACTTATATATCTCGAGACAGTCTTCCACGCTCCGGGGAGCTTCGGACTTTTTCGGTGAGTCAATTTCGGAATTGCTCGCACCATGGTATATCGCGTCGGTCTGTACCTCCTTGTCAACGCACTCTACATCGTTCTCATTACCCCAGCCACCACCCACGCCGGACAGAGGAAAGACCGGCTCTTGGGTCGTCGGTAATGTTACGCCAAAATGTTCTTGAAACCACATATTCATCGTGATATCCATATTGTCCAGATTAGTTGAGCCGTCGAGAAGCTTTACTTTTTCTTCCACTGTCATCTCCTTCGCCTCGCCCTCCTCTTCCTCCTCTTCTCGTCTGGCGACCACATCGCTTCTATCCTCGAAGAAGATGAACTTTATCGCCAGCGCTAACACCAGTATCAATATCACAATGTTGTCCGCGCTGGCTGATAGCCAAGTCATTTGGTGTTCCTTCAATTCGGAACTCTCGTGATCGGAACCGTTTACCGCGTCCGAGCTCGTGGATGTCGCTGCCCTTCTCGTCGTGTACTCGGCTTCTTCGCTCTTAAAGGGCCAGCGGCTGTAATATGGAACAGACAATTAACATAAATCTAAATTATAAATAAATTAAAACAATCTAGATAATTATATAAAGCAGAGAATAGATATTTTATTACTATAAAATATAACTCTTCCAATGCAATATGGAAATTATAGATGTAAATGCACAATCCTAACAAGATGACAATTGAGACCGCAAATCGTAATTGTGTGAAAATATTTAAGATAAAAAAAATTATTAGAATGTTTACGTAAAAACTTCCTCAATGTATACACCGCAATATAATGATAGTTATGTTAATGGACAAATGAGAGAAAGTCGTTTTGAACGAAATACGAAGCCCACGAAGCGAACGCAACAACAGTTTTTCGCAAACTAAAACGTATTATAATTCAGAATGATAACTGGTAGCACAACGGAGAGAGAATATTCGAAGTATTCTGTACCACCACCACCATCCTATAATGTCATTTATTTTTGGACTCTCATTTTACTTTGTATGGACGACAGTCCTTTTGTACACGAGTTATTATTAACGTTCTCATGCAATATTAAAATACGCTTTGCCATTCACACGGATCTGGTACAAAAACGTAGCACTCTCGATACTTTAAATGAAAAATATTTACGTATTGTATAACTACGATTGCATAAAGATGAAATTGTATAACAACATACGTCATGTTGAATTAATGTTAAAATATGACTTTTCAGATTTATTTGTTTTTTGTCGAAAGCGTAAAACCGTGAAAATCCAAGGTTACATCCAAACTAATATATGAGATTATTTATTTTTTTACTTATTTAATTTTTATAATGGCAGTTCGATTAAAAAAAACCGTCACAATTTTTTTCTAAAAATATATTTAGAATTCTATGAAATAGAGTCCATTCGATTTCGCATCTTATCTTTGTAAATATCCACTCGAGAATATCCGAGACGAGAATGATGAAATTATACATATGAATGACTTTTTTTCCCATTGCGAGATTATTTTGTTCGTACTGCGATAGCCGACAACTCTTTGAAAACGTCCAAACTTCTTGCTCGATAAGATCTTGCTTCCTGTGGAAAGCTTCATTGAATATGGATACTTCATTGAATAGAAGTCTATATCCAAATGCTAATGTTTACAGATGAACCTGACCTGACGTCAAAATTAGGCGTCACAAACTGTTTGACAAAGACGGCGTAAACATAAAAAAAGTAATGAGGGTCAGATACAATAGCTCTTCGGCCACGGTTTCCTGCTCCGCCGCGTGTGTACCATATACATTATCGTACATAGCCGCTTTATATTCTAAAGTTTGCATCAAGGAAAAGGAGAAGGAAAAGATCCCTTCTTTTTGTTATATCACCACAAGAAACAATAAAAATGTATACCTGTTGGCATGTACTACAAATAGGCCGGCGATCATGATCATTTTGACTCGCTCCACCACAGGATTCGGTTTTTGATCCTCCTCGTTTAACTGCATTATAAATTTGTCTGCGCTCAGTTGGCTCATATTATTACTCCCGCGAGAAAGCTGTAATACAATAGCGTCCTTTACACAAATACAAATTTAATGAGTATATAATTTTTATCGCATACGATATTGGACAATTAAATTCTTCGTCTTTTTGGCGATTTTCTAAATTTGGAATCTCGGGGGCCTTGAAACATTTCTAAAATCTTGCCAAATTCGACGCTTACATTATTCTCAAGTAAAAAAAGAACTTATATGGTATTTGTATAATGATGTACGTTAAATATACTTGATAGCATCGGATTTCTCTAACAATAATGGACCTAATCTTTTAAATCTGTGCTTTTCAACTTTGCTACGTTACGCTTTCTGCGTTTAAAACGGAATACTCGATTTGTAAAAGTACGGGGAAAGGAGTCGTTTCAAATGAGAACATCAAATTGAGCTATACCTCGAGTATGAGCGACAAGCAGGCCGGATAAAACGTCATAAAGACGATGTAGTTGACGATCACCCCGAGGCATGCAAAGGTGCAGAGGATCTCTAGCCTCCTGATGCCCGATAAGGATCCTATGCCGATCAGGAGGGTCTCCACGAGGGTATCCAGAGTGATGGCCGGTCCCAGCAGAGACATGCCGCGCGCGATGTTTGCTTTGACTTCTTCTGGATTCCGCGAACTTAGAGCATACTGCGCCAATGTCGCGGCCTTTGATAGGTCGATAAGAAGCAAAAAGAAAACTAAAGCGTCCCTAGAAGAGTAATAACGTTTCATTGTAATATCGCGCGGATAGAGAAGTCATTATAGTCTCCTCGTATATAAAGCGACGGTAACCGCAACTGCTTACCTCCAGTCTGCGAAATCGCTGCGGCCAAAATTCATCACGCTGGACGTGAATACCACGCTAGAGCACACGGTAAACAGGCCGGCGATACCTGAAACGCATACGACAAATCTGTTGAGTATGTGATAATCGAAATTAAGTGTGTTAAATTGCGATGAAACCGACATGATTTCGATGCGAAGGACGTGTAAGGAAAAGACAGGTCGCTCTCGTCGTGTTTCGTTCGTTCACGAGTAAGTGAACGGAAGGATTTTTATGTGCAGGGTACCTATCCGTGGGAATATAACTCAGTATTTTACCTCTTTAACGATCTCTCGTCGGTCATTACTGTGTCAATGTCATCGGCGGAACGCAGTTCTGCATTTACGCGGCGCGTGTTCTCGTTGCGAATTAAATTATCTGCACGCATAACGTTACGCGAAGCGTTAAATGGCGTAAAAAGAATTCCCAGTAACCGAATTCAGTAATCGAGCATAACGCACCGGACGAAACGCTGTCACTTTCTATGAGACTTTCACTGTTCGCTGTCGTGGGCTTTCACGCGCCGCTCGGGAGGATCCGGTTTTATCAATGGTCCTGACACGCATAATTATTACGCATTTTGTTCCGAATGGTTCCGTCGTCGACGCACCGGTGTGTATCGATCTGTAGTAATCATGGAAAAAAGAGAAAGATCCTACTTCCGGAGAAGCGTAAAATCGAAAGGAACACTGTTGTCCGATTCGTGCCGTCTGACTCTCTCGCCGCGTGCTTATTTGAGATTCATTTCGTATTTTCGCGAACGGTTTTAATATAAATCGCGTATTTATGATAATTCAATGTATCTATATATATAGTCTAGTATTATATTTCAAAGTTCAAGGTCTAAAGTTGTTAAATAACACTGTTCCACAAAAGAAAAATCCGCAAAAATGACAATAATAGTTTCCTGTAGTTTTGAACGCTGAGTGCGATAGCGTTTGCCAAATTATTCTACCGTGTCATAATTTTTAAAAATTTGCAGTTGAATTTGCAAAAAAGACTATTTTAGTGTATTCTGGTATATTATAACTACGATTTGTGTGACGTGTTGGATAAGTTTTGTTACAATCAAAATTAAGCATGTTGTTCAGACTTTCAGCTCTTAAAAGAAATTTGTTGTGTCGATCATGGTTAAAAAGATATTGATGATTAAACATAGATTAACTATTGCTTCAAAGTTGCGACTACATGACCATTACTTACATAAACCATTAACTTATAAAATATTTTTGACAATAATAATAAGTGAATTGGGATCGATATGGTATTCAATCAAATAGAGAAAACGCCAAAATATTTTTTAATTATGTTAAGGGTTTTTCAGGATGTCTAAATTAAAAAATTGTTTCAGACTTATTTTAGACCAATTTTTACTCTAAAAAATAGTCCTTTTTTGCAAATTCTAAAAATTGTGGATAGAGCAATTTGATAAATGCTCTATCGTATTCAGCGTTCAAAAGACTACGGAAAACGATTATTCTCGTTCTTGTGCTCGAAAAAAAAGGAATTTTTGTTGAACAGTGTAATCTACGAACAGCTTGTACGAATTAAAATTTTCAATTTAATTCTCATACATATGTTTGTCAAGCAACGTAATAATAAACTGTATGACTGTAACGAATGTATGAACAACAACTTTTTGCGATAAAACTTTAACGTTACTAGATAATTAGAATTAATAATGAGAAATTTCTTGTGCAAATACGTAATCGTCTAGAAACTTATGCAAAACTCAATACATTTTACATGCAGTTTCAATATAAATCATTATTCTATAATGAATTATGTAGGTAATAATACATAACAATACATAAACAATGAAAGTTGTTTTAAGCGTTATTAATTTTCTTACCTAAAATGTATTTGGATCCCATTTTTTGCAAATTGCGAAACTGATGATAAGTGAATAGCACCGCCAGGCAACGTATTATCGTCATCACTATAATGTCAGCCGCTTTTAGATCCTATCGAACAATATGCATACGTTAGGAATTTTTTCTATCAGAGTAGACAAAAAAGTATTAATTAAAAGAAACAGTAGCGCACATAAAAATTTTGTTTAATCCAACAGTCACACACACACACACACACAATTATTTCATAAGATATAGAAATAATATACAAGGGTCGGTAGTAATTTTTCTCGTCATTATGTCATAAAAATTTCTAACAACACAAATGGATTTCAATGCAACTCACTTCTTCTACAATAAGAAATTGAATATTCAATATAATCACTGCCCTTTGACTGCTATACATATTTGACATACGCGTCAGTTTGAACTGCTCGTGTGACACACTTATGTAACTGATTACAACGCCTTTTAACATAATGCCACTTAGAGACTACAAGTAACAACTCAGTGAAATGCAAAAACTTTCTATGGCGCTAGATTCGAAAGAAAAAAAAAATTTGGTGGCATTACTTTCGTACCGACCCTCGTAAATAAGTATCTTTTAATAATTCGATCTAATACAACATATTCATATACCTATACAAAACATCGTAAAAATCAGGACTTTACGTGACAGAAGTTGACGTCCTTAAGAAAATGATCGAAGCGTGGAATTTCACACGACGATCTCTGCTCACCATAGTATTGCATTTGTTGTGACGGCAGTACGTGGCACCGAGCAAGTCCTCCCCGCGTGCCCCTTCCTGTCCACTTCTAGTCTCCCTGTTATACATACACGCCGTCAAAGTAAAGATCGTCACGATCACCTCCAAGGGATGACCGGCGCAGAACCGGCCCAGTTTTTCGAATACGTGAGCCAGCATCTTTGATGGCTCTCGTGAAAAAAAAGTTCTTCCGAAATCTGCAACATATTGATCGCGTGTTTCAAATCTTAAAGACTTATCGAGAGAAAAAGAGAAAAGACGGGCGATTTTAAAGATTCATCGCGCGCTTCTTTGGTCAATCCTGATGAGTAGCGATCACGAAACTTTTATCGTAGGGCAGAAACATGAAAAGTGAAAAGTTTCATGTATAACTATCTCATTCTATTGGTGTTGAATAGAAGGAGATATATAGTCATATGAAATTTTTCACTTTTCACGTTTCCGAAAGTTTCTAGGGGAAAAGTTACGCGATCGTTGCCCTGGAGTCAATTTTTTCCTTAGCGAAAATATTAAAGGGGATCGTCTTTTATCGCACAATTTCTCGCACTCAATATATCAGCTTGCGACGGTCTTTTTTTACACCAGAACTCATTCAAACACATTTATTTCTTAAATTCTCTTGGTTTACTTTCCATTTATTTTGATGAGAGATCGTGAGAATTGACTGGTTTCTTTCGAGAGTGAAATAATATATGCGTGATCGCGCGCGTCTATGCCGACATGTAATTTGCATGCGGCGCAGACGACGACGCCCAGGTTTGGGGAAAGTGACCGTTGCATCACTTTTTCGAGTGTCAACAAATGTATAATAGCTTTTAGCCAATTAACTTATATAATTGTTATGTAATTGCCGAATTCTTCAGCAATTCTATACCTGTTATCCGATCTTATACAAGTTATTCTATACCTGTTATCCGAAGTTATTTTTTATGTCGTATCACGTCGATTTTATCGCGCGTTCTATATAAAACGAAATATAATTTTTTATCTCTCTACGTGTGTGCTTGTGTGAAATGAAGTTATAAAATACTTCTCAGAAATATTTTATAACTTTATTTCCATATTATTTCGTATTTCTTTCATACAAGCATACACGTAGAGAATTAGAAAAACGTTATTATATCATTACGTCGTTCTATGGAACGCGCGTACAATCGACGTGCAACGATATGAAAAATAACTGCGAATTGTATAAGATCGGATACTAGATAAATTTGTTGAAAAATTCGGCAATTATATAAGTTAATTACATTAAAATACATTAAAATAATGTTGGGAAATCATTAAAATCGAAAGTGCTGAACAATGTGATTACGGTACTTTTTATTGATGTCATTAAATGGGGTACTCGGAATAGCTCAGTAATAAGTACGGTAATAATGTTTTTTCGCTTAATTTTATAAAGAGATTATGTGTATGTAAAATTATGTATATACATGTATAAACTAGTGGATTTCCAAGCTATACAAATAAGATGCGGTATAAATTTACAATTCGTATCTATTCTCATTGTCTCTTTGTCTTTTACTCCCACTGCTTATTGTCTACCGTTTGCACAAGCTCTATGTCGATTTACATGTGTTTTGTTTATTTTCTTTGTCACTCTCATCTTCATAGCATCTGCATATCGACTGCCCGAAAGAAATTTACGGGATTACGCAAGAATAGAAAAAATGAAATCTGAATCTCATGAATATATTACGACATCGTTAAGATAATTCGAGTTTGCGAAAAATCCGTCCTAATGCGTTCTACTAGACTGGCCAGTTAAACGAAATCTTTGCAAGAGTTGGATGACAACACGGAGGGATCGACCGATAACACTGTTACAGCGTGTTACGAAATCGTATTCTTGAACATCTTAAGCAGCCCGGTTCGCTTTCTAGTTGATCGTTGCCTCTCGAGGACAAAAAAAATCGTTGAGAAAAAAATCAAGCGGACTTGGTTCCACATAAATGTGTCATTCCCACATTCGAAACATCGAATCAGTAAGTCCTCGAGGGGTGAATCGGATGGAAAGGACGCATGCTCCGCAGGGTGACCCTTTAATCGCGGGCAAAGTACAAGTTCTAGAGCGTCCTGTGTAACGCATCTGTCCGGATAGCCGAGATCTTTTTATGCATATACAGTAATGATACAGGTTGTCGACTACGGAGAAAGAGCACTAATTCACCGGCGTGACTCGAAATGTCTGTCAAGGTCGGTGACTTTCCAAGTGTCGAGAAGTACTCGCGCGAGTATTTCTACACACCTGACTGATCATTATCCTCTTCTCAGTTTTAACAACTATCGCGGAATTTACTTTTCTCGCTGGCTACGATCTGTGCTCTTTATAAAGAGTATATATTGTCGCCTGAAAAATTGTCACGTTTACATGAATTAATTAAAATCAATTAACTTAATTCTTCGATATAAAACAAATAAATTAATCACATTTGCATAACAATATGCAACTTTTTCACCACGACTCTTTTTCTTGGGAATAAAATTTATTAGGCCTTTCAAAAGTGACAAATTTCTTTAACAGCAATTTGTTATCGTTTATCCTATATAGTTTTAATATGTATATGTATATCGAGCGTAATATATATGGAGAGAGGTAAAAGCCATAGATAGTGATGTAAGTCAAATTTTTTTAAGTATTGACTCGTGTGCATAGATGCAATTTATATATTGTATATATTGCAACTATGCACACGAGTCAATATCTTAAAAATTGGACTTAAATCACTATGACTTTTATCCCTCCATATATATATATATATTTTACGCTCAATAAACTTATATTGCGCACAATTATAAATAAAATGGTAGAAGATAATAGTGAAAATTATAGTGATATTGTAAAATCAGATCTATAAAAAGCTTATGCGATAGGACATCAAGATGGAAATATCGCAAAATATTTAAAATTTTTCAAATTCTTTAATATTGTCACGTATTCTCTGTAGAGAACTTATATTTTTCATTTTAGACATATTTATATATGTCAGCAATGTAATTATTTGCCCACGAAATGGCAATGTTGCCGATAGATAGGAATGAGAAACGCTTAAAAATAAATTGGTTGACCGTGCTGGAAAGGATTAGTTACACATGTTAATTGATACACACCTCTTAAACAGATAATGTAGGTTCGATTGGCAGTCGCTGCATGAAACATGCATCGCTAATTATGCAGGGAACCATGTATATTGATTACCTTCGAAATTTCTTTCGCTTTAGAGCCGGTTGTTCCAACCTGTTGGTAAACTAACTAATAGTTAAATCATATGTCTACCTTTATCTAATTTGAAGGAAAAACAAAGCACATGCTTTAACTATTAGTTAGTTCACCAACACGTTGGAACAACCGGCCCTTAAACTTGAAACGAGATAAATATGATATGAGAGCCGCGAAATTATCAGTTGTATAATATTCTTTTAAAAATCGACTTGTTGCATAAACTTCGCAACCGTGTGGAATATATTAAAAAAGAAAATAAAACATCTCAATGAGCAATAACTTTATAAGTGTTTCTCGTAAAAGATTTTAAATATTTCTTTATATTTTGTATTAAAAAAAAATAATAATAATTTCCATCACATTTTATCATAATTATCACAATATATAAGTTGTAATTCTGCAAATAAAAATATAGCTATACATATCTGCATTGTCATTTATATTACAAAATATAATATTCATTGAATTAAATCACGTTAAAATGCGACAAAAATTATATATCGGATAAAAATAAAACATAAGTAATAAACGATCGCATCGCAAGTAAAAAGCGAGTTAGTTGACACAAATTCCTCTTTCAGTTTCAATTGCTCGAGGACTATCGGCTTCTCGAGAGTCACACAAAAAGGGACATTCCTTTTACTCAATCCTCGATATCTGTAATCGAGAGAGAAAGTGCGTGCGTATATTCCTCGGACGTTCTGCATATTCTACTTTTTTCTTCTCTCTCTCTCTCTCTTTCTTTCGTACTTCCCTTTTCGTCAGTCATAGTGTATTTAGAGGCGAATTTTCCCGTACTTTACTATATACGCTGAGGAATCGCTACTTTCTTTACTTCTTCACGTTCCAGGAACGTTCACTTCTCTCCTGGCGCATTAATGCAACGTTGCTCACTTTTTCCGCGATACGTTTCTCTCCCGCGACCGGGTGACCCTGAAGTAAATGAAATTTACTTTCTTCGACGAAGCGTAACGAATAGTGCGTGCTCCGGCGCGTCTCTCTATCATCCCTCTCCCTTTCTTTTTTTTTCCTCGTGTCGGAGCGACTAATGAGTAGCCGGGGCATACTCTGACACTAAGATTGACCTGCGAAGATTGATAAATGTCCCAAGAAGCCCAGAAGGTCCGGTGGCAAATGTCTATTTAGGATAATCGGGAGTCCGTCTCTGACGAATAAAGATCCTCGCACAATGCCAGGCAACAGGAACAGGGAATAACACAGGCAATAGATCTTCAACCTATCGAAAGCCATATTTCTCTCAATCCATTCTATTCCTATTCCCTGTTTCTATTGCCTGTACTTTTGTATTGTGTTCTGACCTTAAACCTCCAACAAGCTCCTCTAATTGTAAGGTTCTGGCGCGGAGCCCGAGTCCGAACTTGTGCTCCGAGCGATACGTATCTTTATTACAGATATTTACTTTGCATGTACATGGTTCCGTAATTAATTAGACCCTGCAGTTTCACAAATATCGGTTAGCTTTTAACCTTAGATTAACTCACTCTTCGTCTCTTTCTAAGGGGGACGTTTAGAAAGAGACAAAGAGTAAGTTAACCTAAGGCTAAAAGTTAATCGATGTTTGTGGAACTGGGCTTTAGACAGCTAACTGACAAGCGGCGCTTTATCTCTTTTTTCGGCAGCCAGTAAAAGCCATACGTAAAAAATCAGTTATGCAATTTGCCTTTCATTAGCGATAGTCGGTCCTCAGCGAGAAAGCAACACTTTTTTTTAACTATATATACGGACGACGTTCGATCGAAAAAGAATAAAATTAGAAGTTTGCAAATTCAACGACTCTCGCTTATAAATATGTATATTGTATATGTATATTCTATTTTCGCGTCGATGCTCGATTACAATCCGCGGAATCTAAAATATGATTGCAAAATTGATAATAAACGTAGAATATGCCAAGCGAATGCGGTTTGTATTGTTCGAGTAAAATTTTATCTTAACATATTTAATTTTTAATAAAAAAAGACATTAAATATTAAATATAAAAATATCTGTGTGAACAATCAGACACTGAATTTTCATTGAGGGCGGATTGATTTACAATAAAAAAAAACAGTAATGAAAATGAATTAAGTTCTGACGTTAATAATAAATAAAGGCATATAGACTTGGTTGAATTTTCTCTGTTAACAAATATGTCTTTCGAGCTGTCATATAGTATCTTATTCCCAGAAATAAATCATTAATTTACCGATATAAAAGTTAATTTATATATTCAGACGTGAGAACGACCAGGTTTTCACATCCAGCGATGAATGAAGGTAACTTGAATTCGTAGTTCAAATTCAAATTATATTCGATTTAACAATGAGTCATTTTTAACAATTTCTATATAGGTCACCACTGCTCCTACTCAGTATATCATTAATTTAACTAAAACAATAGAGTTAAAATAATACTGTTTTGTGTTAAAATAATAAATTTCGACACACATGGTAGTTAAAAATAACAAAATGTTATTTAACTACTCAAGGTTTAAATTTCATCCTTTAATATTTAATAGTATAAATACTTATATTTAATGCGCATAGATTGTAGCCATTATGAATTAAAATTAAATTCTAATTTGCTTGACTCATATGTCATAAGTATTTATAAGAATTGTATTTATATAAGAACAAAGAAACTGAACACTTTAACATTTAATATTTAATATTTAATAAAAAATATTTTCATCAATGCCCCTTATCTGGAAACAAACAATACTTACCTCTGTAAATATACAATATTTAATAAAAGTATAAGTATTGTTTGTCTCCAGATAAGGATTCGTTCATTTCGTCTCGGGAATTCAATTTTTAATAGTTTAATCAAAATAATTGATTGTATAAACGTTAATAAAGATAGATCAAAGGTCTATTTAGCGAAATAGAAATTAACGCTGTATAAGCTGAGTAGCACACAGTATCCGTACTGTTCGGAGTACCAAAGTATATATATATATTTGGATTACAGATATCCGATCAGAAGACATCAAGTAAGAAAATTAACAGTCGAAAAATAATACGGAAGCCGCACGAATACATACCTTATTTGAAAATAAAATAACAATCCGTGGATTTTCAATCCGATATCCGGCGCTGTTGCGCACGGTTCGACGCCTGGCGACGGCCAAAATATTATTTTCTCGAAACGTGCCTTATCGATCGCCTGATTTTCCAAAATCTTTGCCTATAATCCCACGAAGTCGACGAGATAAACGCGTGTGCGAGCACGTCGACTTCTCGACGGTGAAAATATTTGGACGTCACGTTCGCACGGATCCGTAACTGTTCCCACGAATTCGTCGACTCAACTATGTAGGAAGAAGCGGAAGAACCGCAAACGGAGCACCCGGCCACCCGGCGATAGACACGTGGAGAGACCAAGTGTCGGTTTTGATCTGCGGCCTGACGCCGTAGACGCGAGAGATTTAAACCCTCCCTCCAAATTCGTCGGCCGTCGGGTCGGTCACCGTCGGCCGTGAACGACGCTCACAATTGCCGCCGCGTTGCATTCTCGGCCGTCTCCGCGCGCGCTCGATTGCACTCGGGGGATGGCGCGCAGGCGCAGACGCGTCCAGTCGCGTGCACGCACCGACCCGAATGGCGCAATTTTCATGCGATTTGTGAAATTTCTCGATCTGCTGGAAAAAAATGTTTTCAGATGAATCGACGTATCCATGGTTTCTTCATTCCGACACGTCCCGACACGCGTTTGGGAATTCGTCGCTTCGATAACAATATCTAAATGAACAACGTCGATATGCGATACATCGAAAGTCGCGCGCCGAGACTTTAAATATTCAAATTCGTTACGCGAACGATATAAATGTAAAACAAGTGAAAGATAAGAAGACATTAAAGGTGCCAATTCATGAGATGCTGAATATTCAGCGTCGTCGCTGAATCGTCGTTAATCGTGCCAGTACAATCAAACATAGACTTCAAAATACGTAAAAGATTAATTACTTTCAAGTAATATCTTCAAGTAATAATATTTTATGGATACATATATAAGGGCTGGTTGTTCTCCGCCTGTTGGTAAACTACCTAATAGTTAAATCATATGTATGTCTTTGTTTATCCTTTACATTGGACAAAGATATAATAGACATGTGATTTAACTATCAGGTAGCTTATCAATAGGTTGGAACAACCGGCCCTAAATAAAAGATATTATTTCTGAAGTTTTTTGCTTGCTGAAAATGAGCGTCGAGCGTCAACGTGAAGAGGCACCTTTATGACCTCACCAATCGATAGCATAATCGAGGCATAGCAATAAAATATTTTTTATTAAATATTAAATATTGAAGTCTTCGCACAGTTTCTTTTTTTTTCTAAGTAAAATTCTTATAATACTTATGACGTATGAGTCGCGCAATATAAAAATTTAATTCCAATTTATAATGGCTATGTATCCATACGCATCATACATACAAGATTTATATTATTCATTTTACGAGTGCGTTTTTAGATAAATTCGGCGATCGTCTCAGAATAAAAAAATAGAGAGATTTTTTATATACATATAGATATGTAAATCTGTGGAAAACATTGTAAATTTTTTTCCAACGTCATTATTCATGTAGCTATTGTACATACAATCTATGTAACGTTTTCCGTAGATTTATATAAATAATTTATGACCATTGGTTTAAACATTCGAAATACTTACTATACATGCTGTACCAACAAAAATTACTATAGTTGCAAATAGCTGTTATTACGAATTTAGTGGGGCCTTCTACTATAATACAATGGAGATAAAATAATAATAGTAAAAATACGTAATAACATAAGAAATGGAGAATCCTCTATCGTACGATTTATTATTGACGTACCTATAAGATGCTAGAAAATATATAATATAATAATGCCGATGAATTTAGATAATCAAAATGTCAACAAATTGCGCGCTATTTTGGTTAAGGAGGTTGGTTGCCGTCACGTTGCAGCGGAGCAGGGAAAAGCCTATATAGGTGTGTTTTCGTCACGTAAAATAAACGAGTTTTAGCAAATGAATACGAGGATCAGTACGAAAGTAATGCCTCCTAATATTTTTTTTTAAATCTGGCGTTATAGAAAAAAAATTTTGCGCTTTAATGAGCGCTGGTGTTGAGTGGTATTGTGGTCCTTTACGTGAGTTTGTCACACGAGCAGTTCGAACTGGAGTAGGTACCTATGTTTCAAATGTGCGTAACAGACAAAAAGGACGGTTGAATTTCTTACCGTGGAAGAAGTGAGTTCCAATGGCTGCATTCAGCGGAAAAAGCGGCTCAATAATTTTTTTATTATAATTGGTTTCTACCCTTGGATCCAGGGAAGAACTAAAGGCAAGGTCCAATATTTAAAAAAAATTACTGATCGCTTGCCGAGTCGCTTTTTCTGTTGAACGCAGCATTGAAATTTATTCGCATCTCAGAAATGTTTATGTTAATATCATTTTTGAAATACAAATAGATTTCAATAGGACTCACTTCTTCCACGGTAAGAAATTCAACCACAACCCTTGTCCGTTACGCACATTTGAAACACACGTCACTTCGAACTGCTCGTGTGACACACTCATGTAAATGATCACAATACCACTCAATATAACTCAACTAGAGACTTCAAATAACAACTCATTGAAACGCAAAATTTTAATATACATAAATTTAAAAGAAAAGAAAATATATGAAAATAATGATGTGATTAACCGAAACAAATTATTTAAAGAACACCTTCAATTCCATGTGAAATCCACTATTGAAAATCTCTTATGTAGACATGCAAAAATTATGCAGACTTGTGTAATCTGACAAATGTCAAAAGTTAGTAAATGCACGAATAATTTTATTCTCGCGTTGCAAGAAAATTCAATAACACAATACTGATTTGAAAAAGAAACGACACAATATGCTATATATTAAGCTACATATTTATCTATATATATTTCGTTACTGCGCATTCTTTATAATTTCTTATCTATAACGGCGCTCGTAAGTAAAATTAAATATTAAATATTAAAGTCGTCAATGTCTTTTTCTCTGTAAATGGAATTCTTGTGAATATTTATGACGTATAAATCGTGTAAATTTAGAATTTAAATTTAATTTTAATTTATAATAATCGCTATATAATTCAAACGCAAGTTACAACTAAAAGCACACAGAATTCAGTGAGCAGTAAAAAAGTATTTGGCATCAGTTCAACTGTAGGAATTAAAGTGGAGATCCGTGATCAGTATCCACAAAATAGTGCACGATTGCGACTCGAAATACACAAACTTTATTCGATGCTAATATCCAGCTTTAATCGTAAAAGTTTACTACGAATGACTAACCAACAATTATTTCCAACGAAACGATCTGCAAAGAATATAAAATATATATATATATATATATATATATATATATATATATATATATACGTACGCACGATCTGTTTATTGTAAGCCATCCGATCGTTACGGCTGGCAATTTCGCAATTCGCAGGCGCATTTTAGAAAAGTAGTAATGCATGCGTGCAAAACTTTTCAGCTTGTACGACGATTTAAAAGAAGACGATGTCGTGCGACAAGTCAAACTTGATCCCGATTAAAAAGAAGCGAATTATTATTCAAATAATTAAAATAAGAATAATTATTCAAATCAACTGTTCAAAAAGAGATTGACTGGAATGCGTTAAACAAATTTAATTCCAATTAAAAAAAAAGAATTATTAAGAACGGTCATTTAATGCCAAATTTATTTTGTTTAATCAATTGTAAGTAGTAACCGAAAATCTGGACACGGATCATCGTTATTTAAATTGTTCGGAAATTACGTGCTGTACTTCGTAGTATAGCAGGACATATACTGCTGAGACGGTACAACACTTTCCTGAAGCTATTTTAACATCCCTTATAGGATTAGATTAGAAGTGAGTTTCATATGCTGTACATCGTGCGTATGTGCACGTCGACAGTGGAAATGCTTTCGTGCGCGCGATTCCGGCCGACGAAGCATTCATCTCGCTGCTTTTCAAACTGTATCTTCGCCGACGATCGACTTCGCAAACCTCTCGCAAACCTCTGCAAAACTCACTCGCGCTTCGAGAGGTTCAACTTTGTTTGGTAGATAAATGAATATGGGCAATTCCTGGATATGTATCATCACATTATCGCGTGCGTCATCCCGATTCGCGTTAATCGATTATTTATGACAGAGAAACACAATTGGGGGAGAGCTTCTTACGCACATATATATTTACGACAATAAATTTCTTTTCTACTACGTAGATTTGTAATTCTTGGTATACACACGCATATTTCTCGTACTTCAAACGATGGTACAAAGTCGATTGTCTGATGTGTTCCATCTATATACAAAATAATTCAGAAAGACGATCCATCTCGATTCGACAGAAGAACTACGGTATAAATCAATGGTTAATTATACCTAACGCTATTAATTGACAAAATGATAAAATGATACATGTTAAAATTCAAATTTATATATCGCAATACTTTCAAAATAAATGGTATATAACCAGGAAGTAATATTTTACTTCAAGAATTTTGATTGCGCAAGTAGAGATAAACTTTACATTTCTTTTCAAAATTCAAGATAAGGTAAAGAAAGGTTATTTAAGTCAGTTAAAAAAAAACAGCTAAACAAATTTTCAAGACATATAAAAATCCAAACCAAGTGGCTCCAAGAGCTTGGAGAGGAGGGGCGGGGAAGGGGGACTGAGACAAGTAAAAACATCGAATCGGCCTTAACAATAAATTAATGTAGAATATAACTATATAGAACATCATGATTCAAAAAGTCCCTCCCTACCCTATTCAGGATAGTTTTCCTAGGACAATTATTGTTGTTCTTTTCTTTACAAATCAACGACTCTTCGGAGCTGACAAAAGTCAGACGACAACCATGCACGGCGGGCACATGTGTACGTGGGCCAACGCAATTACCAAAACTTATAGAAAAAAAAAAACAAAGGTCGTTCGTGCCTCGTGTTACGTTTCACGGTGCGTAAAGCCCCTTGCACAATGCCAGGCAACAGGCAATAAGAACAGGGAATAAAAATCAGAAATCATGTATAAATGCAGAATAACCAGTGACACAGGCAATAGGCACAGAGTTTCCGTCACGTTGGAAATTCTATGCCTATTGCCTGTTGCCAACCAATCATAGCATTCGAATTTTTAGGTTGTAATTAACAATTTTTTGGTTATTTCCTGTTCCTATTGCGTGTTGCCTGGCATTGTGCAAAGGGCTTTACGCATCGTGAAACGTGACACGAGGCACGAACGACCGTTGTTTTTTTTTCCCATAAGTTTTGGTAATACGTGCGTTGGCCCACGTACGCACACGTGCCCGCCGTGCATGGGGAAAGGGGCTTAAAGTGCGTAGTAAGATGGAAAGCGGGAGAGAAACCCGCCGGTCGCGTCGAGCAAACAGCGCGGTTTCGGGTAATCGACGGTCGCTGCGCGAACAGCGCGAAGGCTTCGACAAGCAAAGTGGAAAATCGCGAGCGAATCCGGCGGGCGATCGCACCTTCTCTTGTCTTCGGCATCGCGCCCCGATATGCCGTCCAGTTTTATTCAAGATATAAAACGGCCCTGCTGTTCTCGGCGACTTTAGTTCTCGGCGTTACACGCGAGAAAGGCCCAGCGCGCGAGGCTTTGCGACGCCTCGTAGAAATCGGCTACCTCGCTTTCTAACGGGTCGTTTATCCGCGATACCGTCGGATCGTTTCATGCGCCGCGAACGGATCCCGCGCGTTCTCCGCTTCTTTTCCGCCGCAAAATCAAATTAATGATTCATTACAACGAAGTTGATCTCGCGTTCTCAGAGCTGAGAGTTCCTCGCGTAAACGGGGAAAGGGTTATCTATACCCGACCGGGGGGATTTCCACGTAGAAGTTGCGAGCGGCGAGGGATCTAGAGACGTCGACGAAAGAATTGCGCATTTGCCGGTTTGATTTGGCGCTAAAATTAAACCGCGACCGGGGGAATGATGAAAATAATAAGGAAAATACGTGCATGCTCCGTTTCGTGTCTCGTTTCTCGATCGCGAAGAGCTCCTCTCTCTCTCTCATAAATCGCACGCGTTTCAAACAATTTACAGAAACGGCACGCGGCACGTACGTTTTCACGGTCAGCAGAGGGCCGAAATTAACGGAGTATGTTTTCGCCGGAAACTACCGGCTTCGCCGAATGCGGAATGGTGCGTGTCCACTTGCGAGTAAGAACTCTCGAGAGCAAAAAGAGAGAGAGAGAGAGAGAGAGAGAGAGAGAGAAAGAGAGAGAGAGAGACTCTGAGAGTCTCTCTCTCTCTCTCTTTCTTTTTGCTCTCGAGAGTTTTTACTCGCAGGTGGAGACGCACCATAACAGGCGTACCTATATATACGCGGTGCGCAGGTAGTCGCCAAAGCGAGCAAACGTAATTCGACGAAGTCGCGATGTGTTCTCGCAACATCATGCATGAGACACCGGCGATCATCTTTTATTCCGATCATCTGTCCGGCTTCTCGGATGTATCATTTGCGCTATACGTGACCGCAATATACACGACAATCTCAGCTGCACGCTGCACAGATCGCGATTATTTTCAGGGAGGAAGGCGAAACCTTCCACCGAGATCCCGCGGCTTTCAAATGCTAAACGTTAAAACGCCACGTGAATATGATTACATCACGCGGTTTCGCTGTTCCTAAAATACGCCGTAAAATCAAACATTATCATCGGTATCGCTCTGCATATGATCAGCCTTTTCGGTGCATTCGGATTCTCTAAATCTGAACCAGTGAAAAGTTACTGAAATGGCATACTTTACTCTGATATCAGTGAATAGTCATTGAATGCATCAGTGACTATTCACTGATATCAGTCTAAAGTCCTATGCCATTTCAGTGACTTTTCACTGATTCCGATTTAGAGAGCAAAGTCATTGTTGATTGCTAAAAGCTTACGCACTTGGCTTACGCACTTGAAGCTACGGAGTGCCAGATGAACTCAAAGATTTGTTTTTTTTTTATCCCATCCGTTGTCTACGAGCGGGGGGAGGAGACGAAAGAAGAATTTATTTCGACCTCGCGGTATCTGATGGTGGACATTAAAAGCCGGATTGGCTTATCGTTACTGACGAACTACCGATCGACCAAAAAGGAAAAGAAAGGAAAGCGAAAGAGAATGCGTCAACGTAACTACATGTGTCGGTGCACAGAAAGAAAAAAAGTGTCAAATATATGCGCAATAACAATCTATAATCTTCTTCTAAGAATTTCTTATAAGAGCTTCTTATCTCGACCTTTTTTTGCCTAATTTAACGGTAAAATATGACAAAAAAATTATCTCCGTGTATAAGTCTTCACTTGACACTTCTTTTTTTTTCTGTGTATGCGCAACATGTATACGTCAGCGCTGCAGACAGATTCGTCGGGGCACGACAATGCCTGCGACAGTAAATGTTGGAATAGATTTGTCGCAATTTAAAGTCAGTCCCACATACACGGAGGAGCGGGCGCGTGTATGACGTTAACGCACCCGCGTTCCTGCGTGCACGCGCGACGCGGTTTCTCTCGCCGTAGAACGCACGCGGCATACTCATGACGCGTGCTGACGGAGAAAAAAAAAACATCCGGGATTCCCCCGAGTCGAGAGTGCACGGCCAAATCTGCGAGAACCCATCGTCTGATAAGTCTCGATATTAACATCAGCGTGATTCATATTAATCTGCTCTGTGGCCGTTACAAATATTGACGCAAGTACGACGCACAGGAACTTATCGCAACTAGGAAACGATTAACTAACCAAATATTAACTCAAACATTCTCGTTGGCTAAGATATATCGCAACTAGGAAGCGTTTAGCGTAAAATTAGCTGAAGTAATCTTCAGCTTAAGGTCGTAATCATTATTTGACTATCCTCGTAAAAATTTCGATTGTTACTATTCGTTCGACGCATTAATACACTTTTAAAGCGCAATTCTTCGTATATTCGTCGTTACATATTTTGTTTAACTTTGCTGTTCTTTTTCCACCGGTCTTCTGCGCGCGATTAATCATTCAATTCGAAAAATGGACCTGTGCATTAATACATATATAACGCTTGAAGGGAATCTATGGAAGGTTCTCCGGAATGCTTTATCCATGTACTCGCGCGTCCCGCGAGATCCGCGTATTCGGCGTTATCACCTCCGTGCGAACATAGAATCTTTCAATTTACGGTCAATTTTGCCAGTTTTGCCTTTTAATTTGTGCCCGTGACGAAAGTTTGCTCGCCTAATCTATCGCTTCCTGTCACACTTTCTAAAGAAGTCCGTATGTGCGTGTACGTGACCGTCCAAATTATGCACGACGAAGTTATGCGTGTACACCCTACGACGTGGCACAATCGAGTCGGCGAACCGCGTAATAATAGACGATACGTTCAACGAAAATCTCTATTTCCAAATGTCGGTGCGCCCAGTAAGCGAGCCGACTCGGAATCGTTTGTCGCAGCGGGATTTAACTCTTAAATGCGCAATTTTTCGTAGCGTTCTGAGTATTTTCTGGAACGACCTTTCCATCCAAAAGGGAAAGAAGAACCAGAAGGGCTGTTTACAGATCTGCAAAGCGCGTTTTATTTCGAACTTCAGGAGGGAAAGTACGCGGAGCATCGAAAAGTCGCTTTGCATACATGTAAAACTTAAAAAAAAAAAAAGTTCGGGATAAGCCTCAACTTATTGTCGCGTCTCCAACTGGGAATTCCAGTTCTTTAAGTATACTATCAACAACTATATGAAAAGCTGCGCATTTAAGGGTTAAAGTGCGTCGTGTGATCACGCGACGCGTGACTCCGATTCGATTTGAGTTGCAACAATAGGCCTGTTTCACATTGAGGAGAAAAAGAGAAAAGATGAACCGTGCAAGAAGTTCAGTTGGAAAAAAGTAGACCCGGACTTACAGCAAAGATATATAAATTGTTGCTGTTTACAGCAACAATATGTGAATTATTTCCATCAATAATATGTATGTACATCAGTGATAAAACCTCCGGTCGTAAACTGTTGCTAGAAAAATGTATTGCTCGAAGCAAATTCAATACTGTTGCTGAGCATTTGCGGAGGTAGATTTACATGACGGACGTTTATGGACATAAATATAACAGACGTTTTGCTAACGTCCGAGAAAGTTGAAACTTCATAACTTGCTTTGTACTTCAGCGCACTATTTTGTCTCAATAAAATCGTTAAATCGCTTTTCGACATTACTGCTCAATCTTGCTTACAAGATGTTATGTTGCACAGCTCTCTTCAAACTTTTAGAAAATTTCAGCATATTTTTCTTACATCTTTTTGCAAACAATGGGAGTTTTCCAGCAAGCGACACAAGTCGACACAAGTATTGCTTCATCTTTGTTATTTATTGCTTAAAAAAACGATACGATGTTTGTGTCGCTTGCTGAAAAGTTCCCAATCGTATAGGTAAACTTTCCAAAAAGAGAGAAAGAAAGAGAGAAACAGAGAGAGAGAGAGAGAGAGAGAGAGAGAGAGAGAGAGGGGGCATATAATATACTAACAAATAAACATTGATAAGAACAACAGATAAGAATTGCTCGTAAAAACGAGAATATACTATAATATATACGTGTGCAAGTATACTTAAAAATGCTCCAAAATCAAAAAGGACACGTTTTCTTCCTTTTTATAATTTTAATCTTGACTCACTTATTCTATTTTATATCAAATTATTACAGTTGAGGACGAAGACTAACAATATATCATATTTTCATTATTTTCTTTAAATCAACCTGATTTTCTTTTAAACCAACATCTTATTATTATGCTCGAAGGCCGTTGACCTTCTCACTTAGCTTTGCCCATTTCGTTGACTTCTTTATGATTAATTTAAAGGACATGTTTACGAATATGTACATAAGAAACTTTCGGGAACGAGGGAAACTCGTTTCCCGCAATATATACGTAAACGTAAATATATGATAATTTCGAGTGAAGTAACATTAACCTAACAAGTCAAACTTTAAATTGCATTCCTTTTATTTTTTATTTATTTGTTTTTTTAGTTTCCAAAGTTTTCCCCCCAAAATTTTACGCTAACGGCAGCAGTGATGAGTGATATCTAATCCGTTACGAAACGCGAAAATCCATCGTTCGATCCCGTTGCCAAACGAGCTTAAATTTCTACGAAAGGGGGGTGGAAGGGTGATATGCGAGCGTTATCACCCGCATACCCGAGATTGTCAGTATCAGAATTCGAAAAATTCGCTCGTCGATCGATTGATCGTGCGTTATTACACGCACGTGCGGCAAATATCCCCCGATCTCCGATCGTCGGAGCGTCGCACGCTCCGCCGTCCGCCGTCCGCTGCAGTCACATAACCTATACGGGCGAAAACGGCAAACTGACTCACGTTGCGATCCCCGCCGGAGATGTGTCGCTGATACGGCGACACCGCCGAAAAGGTATCCGTCCGCGGCGTGTCAGCCCCCGACTGTCCCCTCCGATGCGTACGCCGACCCTTCAGTCAGCCCTTCATGCTCCCGTCACCCACGATCACCCACGATCGCACTGTTGCAACCGCACCGAAACCGTGCGCCGTGCGTGCTACATAATCCCAAATAATCCACTAATCCAGTCGTGGACGTGGGACGTGGTCACTCGTGGTGCGACGAACTCCTTTTTATTACGACATCTACCCGACATTTCGGGAACAGGTTGCGTCATGTATTGATCGCGCGTCCTTGCCGGACTCGTTGTCAGATCGGTACATCATCGGCCCTTCCGACTTTCGACCGGCGAACACGTGGCGAATTGTCCCGCGAGCAGACACGACTGATCATTACGGTAGTGCATGGTAACCGGCGCCTTAATTAATGATCGTTGGTGACTGGAGAAATTTTTCGAGATTTTGTAAAAAATTTTGAATGGCATACTTAAATGACTGAATAATGACGAAAAGTGAAAAATGCGTCATTCGGCGGGTTATCCATGAAATTATAGTCTCATTTAATTATATATTACATTATACTAATAATAATAATTTATTATTAATGTATGCATACGATAATAAAAATTCCAGGGTTGAACGCGTAATTAAAATATAATTTACATCTAGGTGCATATGTAGTCGTGTCGTCTATGTAAATAATCTATGTAAGTAATCTATGAGGAGGATCATCGATTTATATTTTATCACAAAAATCAGAAATTTATGTATTTCGCGTTTACAATTTTATTTTTAATGCTATTATTTGATTTGGGTACAATTTTTAGGATGTTAGAAAAATTAACAATGGTTTTAAAAATTTTGATCTTATACTTATGGAAAAAGAAGATAAACATGCATATTGTGCGTGTTGCAACTGTGAGCTAAACAATATGCTGCTTTTTGTCATTTAAAAGCTCATAGAGGAATAACGTAAAAAATTTTTCTATATTGATATCGTGCATCTTTTTTATCACTGTACAGTTAATAAATAAAAAAAATTGTAATTGAAATGCATCTAACATAACTAACAAGTCTAAAACTATTTTTTATCTTTGTGAGACTGTTTGCAAAAATACAAATTCAAGGAAATTAATCAATCGAACATTCAATTTATAATTTACATTACTTATATTGTCTGCATGAAAAAAAGAATCGTTTAAACATAACATAAGCAATACGTAAACAATCCATGTAGATATATTTCTGAAATTTACAGTACAACTCTGGAAAATTCGATTGTGGCGTATACACCGGTAAGACATACAAAACTCGTCGAGAAAACAGTGTATGTTAATAACTCTGCGATTCTGCTTATACATTCGCAGATGCGCTACCAGTCGAGAATCGTTCGACTCCACATAAATGTTTGCAATATTCGCGAGATTTGGTCTCTGAAAAAAACGCGTACCTTTTGCCAAATCTAAAAGTGAGATGACATTACCGATGCGCGTTTGATGGTATCTGATTCAAATGAATATTTGAATTTGATATTTAAAATGTTCTAACTGACGTCAAAATGACAAAAACGTTTTGCAATTAAAAGGAATCGTCAGTTGTCAATAATGTCATTTGAAATGCAATACGAACTCGAGCCACTATTGAAATGTATATTTATCGAAATGTAAATGTAACATAAAGAAAAAGAATTGATAAAAACGTAACTTTAACCATAAGACTAGAGGCGCACACTGCCTTACAATAATAAATAATGATACCTGTAACGACAGAACAAAAGTAGAAATGTTTAATGTCATCTTTATTATATCGATAATATTATATACGCGGCGTCGCAATCTACACGTACAAAACTCGCGGACGAGCGAGCTGTTATCACAGAAAAACCGAGCGTCCCTCCGCCCCGTCCCTTCTAATTGTGCGTGGCGGCCGATCGTTGCGTCTCGCCTGAGTGTCGGGCGTGATTCATCATCGACTCGACGCGGTTCGCCGTCTCCCGCACCACGTCGGATATCTCGTCCGGCAGGTGGTCCAGCGTCGGGATGTGCGCCGACAGCCTCTTGTAGACGGAGTCCCGGCTGCCGTCCTTCTTGTGCCGCCTCTGCTCCTCGTATTTGAGCTGCTGCTTGAAGAATATCGCGTTCTTGATGAACTCCAGGGTATTCTCGAAGCTCTTCCCGGCGCCGTGCATGGTACGGATCGCGCTGACCGCGTACTCCACGTCGTAGCACCTGCCCAGCAGCTGTTGCTGCAGCGCCAGCACCTCCACGCGCTTCTCCACCATCGGCGGCAGCGCCTTCCTCACGTGTTCCTGCAGCCTGTAAAACGCGAGCGACGGCTCGTTCGCGACGATGTGCATGTTCTCCGATATCCGCTCCGTCGCTGCAACAACGAAATTTGTCGTCGCGTGGATCAATATTCATATTTTTTTTCAGTCACGTATCAACGTTAACCTCATCACACGCATAGCGATCTCTATTTATATTCGTTAAAAAGCGGATCGCGACGTGGAAAAAGCGGATTTATCGAGTTTACTCGACTCGTGACGTCAAAAGCGAATTTTAGCGGAAAGGGGAGAGACGGAAAGGGAATTAGGAAAGTTGCCAAGACAAACGGCTAACCTTTCTTAACTTTCGTTTCCAGCTCCTGATCGGGTTGATACACTTTGGCGGCCATCGCTTATACCAGATTTATCGCATCGGGCGATCAAAAGTCTGCAGTTATAAATATATCACGCGGAGCGTCAGTTCGACATGTCGAGAGATGCAAATAGTAACCCTCTAACAATACCGCGCCTTGACCCGCGTCACGCGAAACATATCAGGGTCGTCACAGGTCGCGGTGTGGTACTCCTCTAAAAATAAACATCCGTTCCTTTCGGGATGCGCTGCTCCGCGTTTTTTTTTTTTTTATCTTTCCCTCTTGCCAAGATTCTTCTAAATTCGAACCTAAAATCGAAGCGACGGAATCACTCGCGTTCATTCACCACATTTAACAATCGGGCGACTGTCACGATCAGCTGATCGTCAACGTGTAGCGACTTCTTCGGCACTTTATACTTCCGCACTTGCACCTTTTACACTTACGCAGCGATAATTTTATTATCGTTTGTGAATCGAAGGGGACGCAACAAATGATCGGCATCCTTTTTTGTTGTAACAATAAAATTCCGTTTTATCTCTCGCAGTCGATACTGAAAATTCCTTGCAATCCGGATTTATTAAAGTTATAGCTAGCATATTTTTTTTGTTCAATTTTTCGGCATTCGGCACTCGTTTTCCCAGATAGCAAAGCGCGTCTGAGAAAAATCGCGCAGACCTGTGATTTTCCTTATGACGCTGGCAACTTGCCGTATGCGTAATAAAATATTCCAGCGTTGTTGAACATGTTTTGTGAAAATGTATAAAATAGCAAACGACGCGCGCCACCGCCGCGCCGCCATCTTCGCGCGCTTGCAGCGCGTACCGGAAATAACGATGTGTACGCGGACCTATCATCCCGTGTCGGAAACGTGGCAGCGGACGAGGCGCCGTTGGCACTGCTCTCTCGCGAGAGCTCGCGAGTGTCTCCCGGTGGCTCGCACGCCGTCGTATGGTGCGTCCGCGTCCGGCACTGAGAGCAGCTGACACGAGAGACGTTTCGCGCGTTTGGAGACATCGGGACGACAGTAATCACCGGCCGTCGAACGTCCGCACGGAGAAAAAAATGTGAGTTTTACTTTCACGTACGTTTTTTTCTATTTCAACGAGACCCGACGATTTTTCCCGCGGAACTGACCGATTTGTGTTTGCTGGCACGATCGCACGCGTTCTCGAACTTCTGCTCCAGAAAACGAGACGTCAACAGCTGTTCCAGCGCGCGAGACGATCGTGTTTCGTGTTTCGTAATTTCTGAAATGTGTTCTGGAAATTTCGTACACATCACTTGGTTACTTTTACACGTATCTGTCAGAATTGCGCTTAACGGCAGAATCGTCGAGACGCGTAAATAAAGGACCCCGCAACGGTCATGGGGGGTTTTGGCTCCCAGTCAAATTTAACAATAATGTAGGATAATTTAGTTCATAAAATGCTGATGAAAAGTGTCTATAGGCAAAAAGCCCAAAAATGGACAGTTTCCGAGATATAAGTCATTAAAGAGTGGAAAAATGAGAGTTTCAGGTTTCAGCTAATGGCAGTTTGCAACAGGCTGAATGCCATGCTTTCACTAAAACATTTACTTGATTGCTGAATGAATTATACTTATGCACAGTATGCGTGTTCACATAGTCAAGTCAATGATCAAACCATACATAATATAATGTCATTGCATCGAATGACATGTATGCAACATATACCGGGTGTCTGAGATCACCCGCCCACCCCTTTTCTTTCAAAAACTAAGCATTTTAGAGAAAAACGTTTTGAACACGCATACTGTGCATAAGTATAATTCATTCAGCAATCAAGTAAATGTTTTAGTGAAAGCATGGCATTCAGCCTGTTGCAAACTGCCATTAGCTGAAACCTGAAACTCTCATTTTTCCACTCTTTAATGACTTATATCTCGGAAACTGTCCATTTTTGGGCTTTTTGCCTATAGACACTTTTCATCAGCATTTTATGAACTAAATTATCCTACATTATTGTTAAATTTGACTGGGAGCCAAAACCCCCCATGACCGTAGCGGGGTCCTTTACATAAGGTTGACATAAAGTATTGCGATGTGCGAGCTACGCGACTGACGTCGGTGAATTCATACGCGTAAACAGTGTTTCGCAGCGAAAATTGATGACAAAGTAACTAATGAAGTCTTTTATCTTGCAGTATGAAGTGGCACATCTTGCTCGCGGCGTTCGCCGCGCTGTGCGTAGCTGTGTACGCAGAGGAGGAGGAAGAGGCTGCTAGATTATTAGTGTCCAAACAGATACTCAATAAATACCTGGTAGAAAATATGGACATAGTTATTAAGGTAACGAGAAAGGAATATTTTTCGCCTATATTTCAAGCTTTTGTCATCTGTACACAGTAATCACATTGAAGCGTTCCTTTAATGACCTCTATTTCTACAAATGTTTTCTACGAAATATTATTTTTTACTTGGCGCAGTCTGCATTTATTAAAAAATATTACTAATGTAACGAAAACAAAATTTGCAGTACACTATTTACAACACCGGCAACGTGGCAGCATTGGAGGTCGAGATCACAGACAATTCGTTCCATCCGGATCACTTCACTCACGTGAGCGGCGAGTTAAACGCTAGGATCGATCGCGTGCCACCGTACACCAACGTGAGCCACACCGTGGTTGTGAGGCCGCGTAAGTTTGGATATTTCAACTTCACTTCGGCCGAGGTTCTCTATCGCCGCAAGGAAGATGCTCCCCGGCTACAGGTGGCTGTGAGCAGCGAGCCTGGCGAGGGGCTCATCGTGGCATACAGGGACTACGACAAACAGTTTTCATCTCACGTGGTAAGTATGAACATATGTACTTGTGTAACGATCGTATATTAAGATGTTGTAAAAGAGTTACAAGACATCGCCGAGATAGGTAGCCTTATAATTATACAAACTTTAGAAAGAAACTTAATCGCTTATGTGGATTATAATGTGAAACTAAATACTATGCTGACTGCATAGTATTTTACAGTAAAGTCTTGTATAATACAGTATGTACATATTATAACTGTACTACTTGTTTTTATTTTCTTAATTTATAACACAATATTTAATCTTATTTTTTCCTTTCCGAGTAAGATCATAATTATTCTATATCGTTTCCTTTATAACAAAATTACAATAATTATTCCCTAAAGTCTTAGTTTAAAATTAGATAAATCCATGTATATACTATAGAGTTAAATTTTATCGCCTTGTAATCCTGTTTTGTTATGTTTCATAGATCGATTGGGCCGCGTTCGCCGTGATGACTCTACCTTCCCTGCTCATTCCATTCGCCTTGTGGTACTCGAGTAAAAGTAAATACGAGAAATTGCTGAAGAACACAAAAAAACACTGATTGTATATTGTATGTTAGAGTCGTTTCCAGGAATTTCTAGGTCACTTTATAAATTTTCCTATATCATTGTAAGAAACACGACTGTTCTACTACTTACATCTACTTTTGTAATAAACGTGACACTATTTATGAACATCATGTTGCACTTTATTTATTTAAGAATTCAACTTCTTGCTATCTGAATTTCCATCGTCCAAAGAATGGAAATGGTTTGTTTACCCAATTATATTGGAACTTTTTGTTTTACGGTGAAATATCTTTTCTTCTAAAAAATCATTATATCATGTTCGGACTTTATACCGGATCTTTATTTGATAAGCGAGTAACTCTAGATATTCTATTTCTCCTAAGCACTCCTATACTTAACTTAGAATACAACTTGAAAAATTGCTACGCTATACATATGTCCTACAAACGTGTATATATATCACAGCTTCACAAAATATAAAAAAATAAGGTTTCCTTTCTGTGATAATATACGATAATATATCGTGTATATCGAACAATAAGTTGGCTGCCGTTTTATTTATGTAAACAAAAATATATAGTTTTATGACTAGGAACTATATCGTTATTAAAATGAAGATGATACACGAAGAATCGTGCATCATGGCAATGTTAACAGACTGTTATAATCATTCTTTACACGCACACGCACACACAATTGTCACAAAGTCATATAAATATGTACAATAATGTCATATATGTGTGTCACGTCAAGCGAAAATACAAACGTTTCACAAAAACTGAGCTTGTTTTTTTTTTCCAAGAAATGGACCTGTTTCCATACATAAAAAGAACGGATGATAATTTTGACCCCTTTAAGGCACAATTCTGTAATGATTATTATACTAATTTATAATGAATCATTTTTAATGAAAGCATCAGTCGTTATCCGTATTAGTCGCTTTACGTCGACAAAACTAAATTTTTCTCATGAAACTGAGCATCTTAAATTTAAATAATGTTTCTTATTGTTGATAGGGGAACGGACGTTATTTTCTAACGAATCTTTGTCAACAATTCGGAGCTGCTCTGTATTCGATTTTAACTCTCCTAACATATCTTTTTCTAACATATATCTCTCCTCCTGATATACGGTGTGCCGAAACTACGCGGGTCACCGTAAACAGACGATTCGAACGCCGAAAACGGCCTTAACGGCGGAGTTCGCGGGCTGGGAGTCGTGGGAGTAGTCGGAGTAGTTGTACACGGAGTACAGATCGTTTTCCTTATCATCGGCGGAGATTTGTCAGCTGTAAAAAAAAACCATCATTAATATCACAAATGCTATATTGAGAAAAACGTCGTACGACAAACATCGTAAAATTAACGTCAATGAATAAAATATGAAAGAGAAAAAAAAAAAAATGGTACGTACCAAAAATACCTCTATTCCTGACTGTTAAATCGACAGCTGCCACTTTGTGTTTCCAGACTGAAAAATCCACAACTTTCGTTAGTAATACTGAAAATAACGTAAGTTTATTTTATTAAAAAAATTTGACTCTCGTCTTACCATAAAAGATGGTGATCACAATAACAGCGAATGTTCCCAGCGTGTATCTGTGGAAATACATGTAATTCACCCATTGTACTCCGGACATAGGGATGAATTGACTGTATCTTGCCACGCGTATGTGAAGCTGGAAAGAAACGCGTGATATCATTTAATGACTATCGCTATAACGTCCGGCAAGTAAATGCGTTTAAAACCCCCATACAGGTTACTTACAGATATGTTTTGCTTGGTCAAATCGTTAGAAATGAACATTTTTTGTCCCTGAATTTCGTCCTGATTATGCATTAGACGCAATCTGTACTGTATTGTAGATTTGGAGACGTATTGCCAAGTGACGGCCACACCATCCGGTACAGCGATCTGATAGAAAAAAATGTAAATAGTATTATATTTCATAAAATTTAAAAAGAAATATACAAAAAGAATATTAACGTTTAGCAAATATAAATTTTTAACTATTAGCATCACACAATTCTAATAAAAAATAAATAATTCAATAAAGTTAAAAGACTTAATAAATAATTTTAATTGCGTTATTTCTTATGCGTAAGTCTAACATTTTCAGATTTTAAAGAAAAAAAATTTTTTTTTTTAGATTCTTAAACAAACGACTCACATTGAGATACTGTAACACCGACGACAATCCATACACCTCAAACGATGTCGACAGCACACCACCAACACTTTGAGTGGTGACAAACGTGATCTCCTTGGCGTCGACGTACACAGGTGGCAAATAAGCGAGTTCCAGAGCTGCTGACTCGATGTCACGGCTCTGGACGCTAATTTGAATACGGCTTTCCAACACACTGGCGGCTATAGTCGGAGAACTCATTGGTATGATGTCGCAATAATAAAAGCCTGTGATAAGCAAAAGAAAAAATCGTTGCAACAAACGTATCTTCATCTTTCATCGTGCGCGATAATAAGACTGCACCAACCTGTCACGATATCGAATCGCGGCTTCACGACGAACAAGTCCTTCACGCCGATCGACGAACTCGACGAGACGAACTGGATGTTACACGCGTAGGGAAACGTGTTCAATGCAAATGACGATAACGTCCGACAACCGCCTAAGCCTCTAGCCAACACGTTATTCTCCTTGATCTCCTCGTCCTTACTCTTCAGCACGAGCGGAACGCTGAAGATTTCCGTGCCGGTGATGTTTCTTCCTCTCAAAGGAACGATGGATACCTGTGCGAAAAAAAAAATCACTTTATTACGACGTATACCGCGCCGCATTATGATATGTTATATTTCTTTGTTAAGTGATTAATTACCCGTGCAACTGGTAAAACGTTGACTTCTATCTCACTCTGTACGTGTGTCGCGAGGCTGTGTTTTATAACGGCGTGGCCGACGTTTCGGGCGCGACCTATACCCGTGAGGGGATCCACCGACAATATCTCGGGCGCGGAGGACTGCCAGTATCCCGGATCACCGTCGGACGAGAGAAGCGGCATGGAGAAGCATATTATATCGCCAATCGTCAGGGTGGTCTTCGTGGGAAATATGATATCGCCGATCATCATGTGAACGTAGTCGAACATTCCATTGGGATGTTTCTCGTTGAAGGTCTTGATGACCAGCTCGCCGTTTTCCAGGAACCTGGCGGTAATGACGTTACCCGCGCCCGCGGTGAACGACGCTAGATCGGCGCGATTCAGCATGGCCTTAACGTTCGTCTCGGCAGCGTGGAATTTGTTTCCTACATTGTCGTAATATTCAACGATGTAATCCAGCTCCATTCCCTTCGGTAACATGTTCAGCTCCTCGCCGTTCCGTATGCGCAGTTTGGATTTCAGGGAGAGCATCATGTAATGAATAGGCTTGACCTCGACGACCACCGTCAACGATTGCCTCAAGTTGTACGCTTCCGTATTCGTAACGGAGATAATCGTCTGACCGTAATTCTCACCGGATCGCACGATTCCGTTCTTCTCCACGGTCACGGCCTTCGCGGCGGGCGTCAAGGCGCGCGGGTCCTCGAATTCGTCGCCGTGCGTGCCCGATAAGATCCTGTAGGTCGTCGTGCCGTGCCGGTCGCGATTGGTTTGCAGCCGTAGAACGGAATTCGGTGACATCAGTAGCGTCGATATCGAGTTTCCCGACGATGGCGGCTCGGTCAGGCGCAGCTCCTCGAAGATCTCGATCTTCACGAACGTGGTATATATGATGTCGTTCTTGCTGTAACTGGACAGCATGTTGCAGGGCACGGTGGCGTTCAAGTAGATCGTCGCCACACCTGGGCTCACAGCCCTGGCTCTCAGCGACACCTGATTCTGGTATCTGATGTTGATGCCGGTGCCCTCGTACATGTTGTGTAAAGTCAACAGACCGGGATCGCTCGACGACCACGCGAAACTCAGCTGCAACTGCATGGAACCGATGATGAGGGGCGTCAGATAATCGGGGATACCGAATGCCCAGAGGGGAAACGTCGCGCCTGCTCTCACCCTGTTCACCGGGGTCGAGATCTTCACTCCCTCGAGATGCAGCACGTATATATCGGCGCGATCCTCCGAGTAGACCACCTTGTTGCCTTTGGCGTCGAGACCAACGGCGCGCACGTGAATCCCGGTCCAGCCCGCCGACTTCCCCTCGAGAATCCCGTTGCGATCGACGCGCAGGATATCGCCGCTCTCCGTCGTGAATTCGATCTCGGCGTTAGGCGGACCGCCGACGGTCTGCATCTGATAAATGGTGCCGATCAGTATCGTCAGATTCCTCGGCTGCACCCGCAGCGGGACGAACACCTGCACGGTGACCGGCTCGCTGCGTATCTCACGGTCACCTGTCTTCACGAACGTCAGCTGACTTTCGCCCTCAGACAAGCCGTGAATTTTGTACAGGATTCGCTCGTAGGGCGCGACGTCTTGTTCGGTTGCGGGCAACTGCTTGATCTCGATATGCTCGTTGTCGATCTCAGCGTGGAATTCTAGCGCGCCAAGAGACGGCAGTTTCACAACATGATCGTTCGTGTCGTAGAGTCTCAACGCGGCTGTCACGCATTTCCCCTTTTCAATCTTATCTACGGTGTCCACCTCGATTGCCGCGAGTTGTTGAACCTCCACGTGCACCTCCGCCAACTTCGAGGGTAGGCAGAGATCCATCAGTGCTATATGAAGCTCACCCGGCTTCTTCGGCGTCACGCTGATCGTCCTCGTCGTGTCCATGTATCGAATATCCGCTATATCTTTCGAACTGAGAATGAACTCGTAGTAACCGGAGCCTTGGCTGACCTGCAAGTACGACTTCATGCTCGAATCGTTCAGAATTATCAATTTACTGGGACTGATGACGGTGTCGTTCACCAGAGTTGCCTCTATGGAGGCTTCTATCAGCGGCGTCTCCACTCCACCTCTTTCATTCTCGACGGGAAACGGTGGCCACTCCGGCGTGAGTTTCAGTCTATTTAGAACAAGCTTCTGGTAGCCGGTCACAGTCGCGAATATCGTGAGAACGCCGTGATGCTTCTTGAAGATGATATTTTGATAGTGACTCTTCGGCAGAATCACGTCCATGTCCGTCCAAGTCTCCTCCATCGTGCTGGACTGGATTTCTACGGTGCCGCTGCCCGACGGCTTCAGATTCCACTCGATGTTCAAGCTCGTGATATTGTCGAACCGCCTACCGTCCTCGTCCTTGACGATTACAGCGATCTTCAGACGCTTATCGCTGTGCGCGATTATCTTGTCCGTGTTCTGACCGATCGGACAATTTTTGTCGTGTGCCCCTTTGAATTCCGGCTGCAGGTAAATGTACCTGGGCTTGCCGCAGACGATCTCGATCGTTTCCGACGCGTGAGTGTGCCGACAGTTCGAGAACAGGGGGACGTTCGACACCGTGTACGTCAGAGCGGTTTTGCCCAACGCCTTGCAGATCACCTTGAACACGGTTCTGTCAAAGGGTCCGCTCAACGTGTCCTCGTATTCAGCCACCTCGGCGATCTCCTCGTTCGACAGTTGTATCTCCCGTGAGTAATCTTGGGACTTGTTCGTCCATGGCAGCGGTCCGCCCTTGAACACCACGTACCTCGAGGATCCCACAGCAAGTAACGTTTCCTTACTCCCGGGGTGTATCGCCGTGAGTGGTTCGTATGCCGACACGGTGACGTTATCTGTCAAATAATGATCGATCACGTCGTTGTTGTTCGCGTTGTAGGCAACGGTTACGTCGGACGTCCCGACGTAGCGATAATTTGTCACGGTTATTACGGCGCACGCAACGCCGATCGGTTGAACGTTCTTATCGTAACTCCGCACGAAGTTCACGTCCGGGATATGCACCTCGAAATCGAGATCCTTGCAATCGCTGAAAGGTATTTCTTTGGCGTCGGATCCGTTGAGCAGTATCCCAAATAACGCAACGTGCAAATGAATGGGTTCTCCTATGGCCGCCTCCATGTTATAGTCGACAATTTTCAGCTTTACAGGCGACAATACGTGTATCTTCGCCGTGTCTCTGTTATATTGATTTCTCGCCATTGTGACGACTACCTCCGCCGTACCTGCTGACAGAATTCTAATACCGCCGTTCTGCGAGACGGCCAGTATCGACGGTTGTCTGCTGGACCAAACGTACGACCCATCTCCCCCGCTCGCCTTCAACATTATGTCGAATCTGGAATACAGTGATAGAAAGCGATAAAAGAGAAATCTATATTAATTCTTTCGACGTATTAACAATTCCTCTATGCTCACCTGGATTTGTTCACGACGTCCCATGGAACAGCCAAGACGCGAGGTTGAACCTTCACCGGGGTGTGTGTCGTGAGTTCGACCCTAGTGGAGAGCTGAGGCTCGAAGGTAATCCTTTTGCCACGTTCATCGATTATACCGCGTAGCGTTGCCTCCACGATCGTCGTCCCGCAAGTGATCGGTATCACGACGGCATAAGTGCCGTTTTGCGTAATCGACTTGGGCTCCAGATATTGCTCGTCCATCTTCATGGACACTTCCACGCCTTCTCCAATGTGGAATTTATGATCTTTGCTGTCGTAGAGTTCAACGACGATCTCGTGAGCGTGACCCAACACCAATCCCCAGTTTCTGTTCGGCAAAACGGAAAGGGAGATGTACGCGACTTCGTGTACGTTAACTATGGCGGATGGTAGAACAACCGGATACTCCTCGCGGACATTCTTGTCGTGTAGAAACACCTTCGTACGTCCCAATGTACGCCCGTAGGCGAAATCGTGGTCGTTATCGATCTCCAGGATGTCGGGATACTCGGCCTCCAAGTAATACTGACTCAAAGGCAGGCTGATCTCCTCCAGGCGACCCTGACGAGTGTGCATTATCTTGTATCTAAAGCTGTCCTGTGCCATTATCGTTATCTCTGGTGGAATGATGATCAAATTGGCGATGACGACCAGCTCCAGCTCTATAGATGGGACATACTTGTACTCCGAATGTGGCAGTCTAACGGATACCTTAGCCGTGCCGGTCCTGACACCTTGTATGAGAATAATGTGACCCCTTTTGCCGACGCTGTCCAACGTGGCTATACTAACGGGTCTTTCGTACTGCGACTCCTCGTAGGTCATGAAACGTAACACGTTACTCGCAAATTTGCCGTCGGACGACACGTGTTTGTCGGCGTCGCCGATAGTCCACACGAATTCAATGCCCGCCAGAGTCGTAAACTCGTTTCCGTGCTCATCGTACGCCCGTACCTCGAACGCTTCAGGTATATCCTCGATATACAATTCTCTCGTGGTGGTAATGAGATTCAGTGAGAAAATTGCGTCCACTATAACGTCGCATCGCAGAAAGTGGCCGGTATTGATATCTTCCGCCAAAACGATCACGGTATTTCTCGTCAGTTCTCTCGTTATGGTTTGAATCAATATCGCTGGCGAACATGTCCTGTCGAAGTTCTCGTTTATGGGGATCAGCTGGATGATGTCTAACCGTGAGGTCGACCTGTGGAGAACGGAGATCATAGAAAAAAAACCGGAAAAATCAAATATTTCAAAAGAATTTCCCTACAACGCGAAATTTACTGTACGCAGACATAATTAAAGCTGTAATTTAAGAGTACCTGAATACTCAAGTATTACTTGAATATTAAACAATTCCGCAAATATATCCGCCCGTTCTGTCTTAAAACAAAAGATCGCGCTGCATCACGCGCCGCGTGAACAATCTTCAATTCGCGGGTAATTACTACGTCATCGCTGCCGCAAAGGAAAGGATGCGGGGACCGCGGATGGCCGCGATGAGGTTATGGTGCGACCGGCAACGTGCCGCGCGACGGAAAATTTACGCTCCACGGAGACGAGAGCGATTCCGCGTGATTAGCGACTCGGCGTGATTCGCGCCAGCTCGGTGCGAGGAACGGAACAGAAAAAGAAGTATATATAGTCACCATTTGTAGCAACTGCCGTCCGTCACCTCCAGCGTGAAATTCACCGCGAAGTTGTTGAACACGGGCAACAGGATGCGGGGCACGTTCAGTCGGTGCGTCGCGGAGACCGTCGCGGCGTGGAACGTGGCGACGAGGACGACGAGCAGCACGGCTCTCCGAAGTGTCGTCGACCCGAACATGTCGCACGTGTGTGTGGTATTCGCGCGATTTTCAACCCCCCTGATCCCCCCCGCCGAACTGTTTCAAACGGTGAAAAACCGCGTCTGCACTGTCCGCAGGCGCGTGGCGCGTCGATACTACGCGCCAGGGATGTTCGAGAGTACGATTCTGAATCGATCTTTACTTCGAGAAATCGATTCTTGAAATAGATTTGTGAATTGTGATACGAAATTTCGATTTGTTTAATAAAAATATGTCTTTAGACTTTAAATTAGTTTAGATTATCTTTTTCCTGGTTGAAATAAGATGTCCGTTTTGTACAATAAAAACATCTTTTTATATAAATCAATTCTTATGAAATAAGGTAAAAATAAGGTGCAGAATTATTTTTTATGTGATTTACTTTTATTTTAATAATTTAACTTTTATATGTAACATATATGTATACGTTTAATTTTTAAACACTTTATTATCTTATCTTTTTTTTTATACATTCTGAGAGTGTAGGAGTAAAATCGATCTGTATCAAATACGTTGAAAAATAGTTAAAACTATAATGAAATTCGCGTGTTTATATATATAGTTCGATATTGATATAAAACATATAAAATTCAAATACATTTCTACTAGACAAAAATTCACGAAGGAAAGCCCGGGCAACGTAAATTACATACATACATGTATGTATATTATATACTTTGTATGCACAGTATGTATATGTATATATTATATATGCGATAAGCCAGCCTGCGTCGCCATGATGTGCTTCTCCTGACGGTCCCGATGTGACAGTCGTGATTTGATATGATGGTTCGTCGCGATGTTTCCACCTTCCGATAACGTTCGTCGACGGCGGTTATGAGAGTCGCGGAGCGTGCGAGCGAGCGAGGGGATCCGCGATGCGGGATCGTGCGATCGGTCGGATCAGTGTCGTGTGATGAGCGCGATAGCCTATTGCCTACGGCAGCGTTGTTAGTGTATATACTTGTACATAGATCTCTCATTTCCTCGTAATGCGTACCTGATTAATTAGCACGCTTTAATCGCGCCACGTTGAAACGCATCGACACGCACGATGTCCGCTCTGCGAAAGAAGGCGGGCCGGAGGAGAGAGACGAGGACTGACAATCGTGTAGGAGGTTAAGTGCTCTTGTATACACCACTTACACGTATCGCGTTGTAAATTTACTTGTCCCTGCACCCTGCAACGCGTACGAAATTTTACCTCAAAATGCAGAATGCTAAATAATGTTCTTTGGTATGGCTATGAAAAATGAAATAAACACGAATATAATGTTTATTTAATCTTGAATGTGAAAACTTAGAACAGCGAGAAGCTGAACAAATGTTTTGTCGAATAAAAGACTATATATATGTATATATTTTTTTTAATTTACTTTTTACATTTGTGTTTCCCCATAAATAATTGTTGTTTTGATATTTTACAGCAGATGTGACCATTGACGACTTTGCTAATACATCACGGATACATGCAAGGTCCAAGAAATCAGTTACAAATGTCTCTAATGAAGGTTAGAAGATAACTTATTTACCTCACTTTTTACTGAACTATTTTGTTGGATAAGTATTATAGCGTATTGTTTCAATTATATTATTGAAATTTTATTTAGTGAAACAAGAAGCGACGAAAGAAGAAAAACCAGCATGGGATGAAACAGATGAAGAGACCTTATTAAGAGATAACACAAGAGGAAGAAGGAATAGAAGGAAATCGAAATGTCAAAAGGATAATGATGAAGATGAAGGTAAATGAAATGCGTTTTAATTAAACATGAACATTTTTTCTAACGATTGCATCATAAATGTACAAAGTATCATATATGATAAAATGTAACAAAAATACTACGTTTGTTTAATAGGAATCGACTATCCATTGGACATATGGTTTATTATCTCGGAATATATACAGCCTGAAGCAGTTGGAAAGTTTGCAAGTATTTGCAGAAGTTCTTACTATGTAACCACCACTGGAAAATTTTGGTTCCATTTATACAGATCGTAAGTACTTTACTGTACAGTCTGATAATGTTATATGAACTAAAATGTGTGAATTTCTTTTTAAAGATTATTTTCAAATTATTGTCTTTTTATTCTGTTTATGTCTTTAATACTACTTTTTAAGTAGATTAATGGTTCTAAAATGTAACATTTTATATTTATTTCTTAATATGGTAAATATGATATATAATTGTACATTGCAGCTGTATGACTGTACAATAATTTAAAATCAGATTGTAATTCTAGATATTACAAATTCGTACCAAACTTGCCGGAGCGCTTGCAGCCACAATGTATGAGATTACATGGACTAAGAGCTTGTGTTATCAGGGCATTGCATTACAGTTATTTTAGAACGCCGGAAGGGGAAGGAGACGATATGTCTTACTTACGACAGGACGAGCCGCATTCTCTCGTGAAAAGAAAATGCACTCTCATGTGGAGTAAAGTAAATTGCGAATAACTCTTTATCCGCATTTAAACTATTAAGCTCAAGTAAACGTATAGCTGTTCTTTTGTATATAAATTTTAAATTATGTAATTATGTAAAATGGTATCTAGCAATTGTGTAATTATATTGGACTTGTCATCCTTTACTTCACGCCGCATGATAATACTTAATGTTGTGTGTTTTAGGAGGTGAAAGTATGGTATTTCTATTTTAAGTTGAAGGAAGTTTCCAAAACGCGCAACAGCTCTATAAACCAATGTAAGCAACGTGATGGTAGAAAAACCGAATTTCTCGATACATTGGAAGATGTAGCTGTTAATCCTGAGGAAGGTTGCAAAGTGCTTAGGGTGTGTAACATAAAAGACTCGTTCGTAGATTTTTGATGAAATGAATTTTTGTTTGTAGTAATATATTTTAATGCGTTTAATAACTTATGTGTAGGTGACTTGTTTAAAGTATAGTATGTTACCACCTGTGATCGGATTAGTCCTGCAAACAGTATCTGAGAATCTAATGCCCGGCTTCAGAGAACGCAGACTTCAACTTGGATTCGGAACGTCGGATGCTCCCGGTACATTTACAAATCAAGTAGTACTCCGTAACGTTATCAATTACCGTATCTTGAATTGGTGGGATCCTGCCTATCCTCATCAGGACGTGAGCTACACGATCGAATTGCCCCAAAGTGACTCGTGGGACTAGAATTTATTACAGATTGTTCTTATATTTTGTGTATTACATTGGGAAAATAGACAAGCCTTTAAATTTTGTAAAGACAAATATATCAACGCGCAACAAATGCAAAGTTGTTTGAATTAATACCTCCTCTTTTTCATCAGATATTCATGAACGATGCATGATTTATGAATAATTTCTTAATTAAATCATAATAACATAATTTGAGGGAATATAAAAAATGCAAATAATAAAACAGAGACAATGCAAATTTTGTGCAAAGACGTTTTATGTACATCATTGTATAGGAGGAATATGTACAACAAAATAAAATTCTTACACATACGATTATAAATCATAAACATTCAACTTGATTGTGACAGCTCGAATATGAGATGTTATTCTATTTTCGAAGCTTTTAATTGTTACAGTGACGAACGATTTACAATGATGTAATTGATAAGACGGCGTCTTTGGGTTATTTCTGAATTGGCACATTTTGCGACACAATTAAAGATTATTGTTAAATTTCATTTTTTAACAGCCGCTTCTACAGCATCTACCAATTCCTGCAGGTGATGTATGTTGGTAGTCGAGATATTAAGATCTTTGACCTATAAATAAATGAATAAATTAGACATAAAAATTTATTTTAAATGTGCATATTTCCTTACCATATTTGTGTAACCGTCCACGTCCACTTTAAGCTGAATACGTATCTTTTCGTCGTCGCTAATTCCCTGTGGTTCTGAAGGAAGAATTCCAGTGGATTTATCACGAATCTTTTTCAACCTCCTTAAACTCTCCTCCGTCTTTTGCACAGACGTTAACACATCCGTGACGAATAATAAATAGCTAAAACAAAATTAAATATTTCTACTGTATGGATAATAAATTTTACATTGTTTTGATACATTTTCAGATTTTTTAATAACAATATTGTTGGGGAAATAAATTTATCGTTTACCTTTCTGTTAACGAAGATAAAGTTAACTCCAACCAAAGAAGAATATTTTCGGGAATGATCTTGTTGTAATCTGTATAAAAATTAGTAAGAGGGACCATCGCACTCTTTACGTAAGGACAAGGTTTAGTTGGCACGTCTCGCTTTGTTCTCCTAAATAATCGAGGAATGTCGCTGACTTGTTTCAAGTGCGTTACACATTGCTCTGAAAGCTCATTTACAATTTCTTTCGTAACTAAAGGTAAAAGATTAGCGAGACTCTTCGACGTTTCACCTAAAGAATCTAAAATACGAATCAAGGTGAGATAAATTTAATATTATATAATGTATTATTTTTAGAAAATTCGTGCTTACATATTACCTTCTAATAATTTCGATACTGTAACATTCTCGTCTTTAATTTTTGATTGCACCATTTGTAGGAAAGATGGAAGGGCATTTATCAATTTTTCTATGTCACTATACAAATATACTAGAAAGTTTAATCTCGTGGAACGTTCTGAGTCACTTGAATTATTAGTTTCATTTATCACTGGCCATACCTATAAGCACAAAATTGGTCTCTGTACATGAAAATATCGAGAACTAAATTTGTATATAAATGTCGCATTGTAATAAGCTAAATGTGAAAACATACTTGTTTTATTGCACTCTGACACCAAGTTTGATACCTCGAGCTTATTTGAAGACTGAGTTTCCAGAATCTGACAACAATAACAATGCGTTAGTTTAATAAAGACGTTAGAGTTGCAATAGAAATTATTATCACAGGCAGAATTACAGATCAGTTGCTCACCTGTGGAACAGTTGATACAAATAGATGTCGTCAGCCCAAATCCTTAGCAGATTATCCCAAACCACATCGGTTGCATAAAGGGAGAAATCTTTTTGCGTCAGCGAAATCAGACTACCTTTGACCGAGTCCGGCGATACTGGCTCAGCTAACATTGCCTCCACGCTGCCGGCTATCTCTTGAAATCGTATTTGAAAGTACACCGGCAGATTCCATTTCTTGAGAAAACTCTTGTATTGTGGATGATTCTTCAATGCCGCCAAAATTTCAGGCGTAACGCACTCCATCTCCAATTTCGTTAAAAACTCTAACGTGGCTGTATACCTCTAAAATTTAACGTTAACTTGAGAGATATACATTTCTATACCTTAACACAAATTTCAAATATTTTTCATACTTTGTGAAATAGTACTGGATCTCCCGGGGCAAAAATGGACTTTATATATTGCTCGATCTTTTCTTCGATCTCAACCCAAAAGCTGTTCACCAGAAAATTAAATCCTTTCACGGACATTCTACAACGCCGAAATAATGATCAGTGTATTTACAAATAAATAATTATATATGCTCGATCAAATGTAACTCATAATGTACCTTTCAGGATGTAACGTGATATCTAATAACTGTTTTAATTCCACATCTAGAATGTTCAGTAATCTGTGATAAATGCTTTGCAGACCAAGCGGGTCAGATTGAAGGTTCTCCTCGTTAATCACATTGTATATTAATGGCCTTACAAGCTCGTGTCTGACCAGTTCTTCGGCGTTGGTTATTTTGTCGAGCGTGAGATAAATTCTGAGGCAACGGATCGCCAAGTTTGAATTCTTCTCGTGTATACACGCTAAGAACAACTCGTTCAGACACGTTAGATATAAGCTTTCTAATTCGATGGTTTCCTATTATAAAATAATCGTTTTGATTTATTTGACTATTGATGCATCATCATTTTGTTTCTAAAAATACGTACCTTCTCTTGATCAGCTGAGATATCTGATTTACACCTGGACATATGGAATTTCAATTGATTCAATTCAATCGCAGCCTGTTCCAGAACGTCGATCTTCGTGGGATTTTCCATAAACGTTTTCATGCATAATATGGAGGTGAGTTTTCTCAGCGACTTGTACACGTGTTGCAAGCTGTGCAAACTTTGCTTACGTTCCCTTATCTTCAAATTGTCATTCAAATTAGCCGAAATGGCTGTAATCTCATCGTCTAGAGCTTGTCGCACTTGCTGCCGAAACAAAATTTTCTGTTATTGGATCCAAATAAATATTACAGATATGTAAAATAAGATTTCCTGTGTCCGATCTCTGATCTGATTGTAAAATATAACTCGTTGAACCTTTAAACAATCTCAGATATCAGTTCCAAGTGTGTACTTTTCTATTTTTTACCATAACTTCCTCCTTCAACTGTCCAAGCGGCGCTTGCAGGTCATTGATGGCCTTGTCCAGTCCGATCAAGTTGCTGGACAGGTTCACGAAATCCGTGTAATCCCGGTTAATCAGGTCGATCATAGCCGATCTCAGTAATTTCAAGTACATGCCAAGATCATCCCGCATCGTCTCCAGTTTGCCATTCTTCCTGTGATCTTGCAGGAAAGTGTCGACATCGAAATTCTCCTACGACGGCGAGCGCAGGGACGGGGAAAAAAATTAAATTAAATTTACATCTCGTAAACACCGTAAACATTGCGTAAATGAAAAGAAAAAAAAACTTGTCAAACCTGTACGAAATCGAGCTCGGAGAAGCACAGGTTCTTCGGGGCTTTCGGTAAGGTTATATTGCCGTTAGACATAATTGAATATTTACACCGTTTCTCTCGCTCGAGGATCTAATTGATGATCGTCATCGCAATCCCAATTGCACCAGATATTAAAAATCTCGCCGCCGCTAATCCTCGTATCGTGACATTTGTGACGTGACAGTTTGACGTCCTCCCGCATTCACAGCTGTATAAAGCTCACATCGCACCGAGCGTTAAAAATCAATATCGCATCTCGATCGCGCGACAGCCAATCACGTTCCGACACCTCCAAGGAAGCGGAGAGGCGATTGGCTGTCACGCGGAGTCACGCTTGTTCTTCGACGTCGCTACGTGTGATGGTTTCTCATTCATAATTCATACATTCATACGTCCCTCCGTCTACTACGAGGAACATCCTGTATTTTCGGATAAACAAATATATTCTAACCTATTTGTGTGGTTCCGAGAGCGCGTTTATTGATCGAAGACATTAAATTGTGTATAGCATTGTTGCCGAAAATTTGTAGCGGTGAGAGATGAGCGTGAACGAGGATTGGGACGTGGAGCAGCACAAGGTGGAATACGAGTCCGACGAGCACTGGGAGCTGCGACGTAAATTTCTGCTCGCCCACAAGGACAAGTTCTCGGAGGACGTGCTCGTTTGTTTAGCCCAAGTGTTCGTCAATGTCGAACTGTTAGGATGCAGGTAGCGATATCTGATTACGCATGTTTTGCTCTCGCTTTGCATCAGTGATCACAAACACGACGATGCGGACGTTACATTTCCCAGTTTGTAAGTTTGTACAAATTCGTTGCAGATATCCGCAAGAAACGATGGACCTAGTGAAGGAATTGTCGCAGGACGTCGCGGCCGAATATAGAGAAAAGCAAAAGAAAAAGTTGCAAAGAACGTTTGTGGAAGCGTCACAGGCAGCTAGTTCTAAGGTGAAAGGTATAAAGAAAAATTGTGAGTTGACTTGTATTTTTTTTTGTTTTTTTTTTCCATATTTTTATTGTACACGGTGTCCGTTATGACTCGTGATCTATGTGACGATTATATTGAGATATTTTTGTATCAGGATGCGCCGCTAAAACATCTACTGTCACAGAAAGATCTGTACCGAACACGCCTAATCATATACCAAACACAGCCAATCATATGGATCAATCTTATAAAAATAAAAAACGTTCCAAGAAAAATAAAAAGCTCGACGTTATGAAGACATTGCCTCCTAATGCCATGAAAGAATCTGTATCCAACGAAATCAGTCATGACTATCAGCCATGCAAAAATCCTGATATCGAGGAAAGACTGTCTAAAAGATTAAAGACAGAGGAAGACGTATCATTGAAAGATCAAGATTTATGTAGAGATTTATGTAGAGATATCGTTCTGTTAGAAAGACCGGGTGATAATGTGCATACTATATTAGACGTTTCAGCCGCTGTATCTGGTGTGGCCTTAAAGTACAACTATTCTAAGAAAGGAGAAGAAGGCTGGTGAGCATATCTTTGTACTATATTTTAAAGACACGTGCTCTATGTGTGTGTACGTGTACATGTTATATAAATTTAACATTCAAAAATTATCAAGGGATATATTCCTAATTATGTCTCTTTTCAGGGAATGCTCTCTTAATATTGCTAAATCACAGCAGTTGGGTTGCAGCATCAACTCTAATAAGAAAGTAGCCAAAAAAGAAGCAGCCACCATTGCATTAGAAAAATTACAAAAGCACTGCTATACGGTTAAGGTAAAGAAAAAATAAACATGTATCTTTATCTGAATAGAGCCGTCTTAAAAAAATCTCTTAGTACATCATTGGTACCTATTTTATGTTATTCTATAATAAATTATAGCGAAATACAGATGTTTTTCATCCCCTTGTATACAGTTTTCGTTATCTTTCCTTTTAAGTATTTTTACATATTTTAAAATTCAGGTTAAGCAAGACTCAGATTCAAAGTCGCGTGTAACTGTAACAGCAGAGGAAATAAAACCACAGGATTCTACCCCCGACGATGATTGGAAAGTATCTAATTGCGTTGGAAAGAAGCTGATGAAAATAATGGGCTGGTCCGGCGGTGGTCTTGGAAAATCGGAGCAGGGTATTATGGAACCTATGTCTGCGACGTTAGTAACCGACAACGTCCCTTAGTCTCTAGAAAATTCTCATTTTTCCCCTTTATTCTCTTCCATTTTTATTCTATTTTTAGGGTCAAGTCACAAATAAATCGAGAGGGTCTTGGCTTGAAAACAAATTCTTACAAGGCAGACGAAGTAAAAGCCAAATGTCGAAAACTGTTTAAAGATCTTTTACAAAAAGATGATTGTATGAATAGCGATATTATGTTTCTGGATTTTCCCAAGGAAGACAGAATGCTGATTCATCAGTATGTACCGTTTTATAAGTTACATGACGTTTGAGAGAAATGCCGCTTAAGTCTGGTAATAATGCCCCGATCTGTTTCAGGGTTGCACGAACAATGGGTCTCAAGTCGTGCAGCTACGATAAAGATAAACGAAAACTGAAAGTCTCACGTAAACTCGATATATGGAATTTGGTCAGGGAACTGAATAGTCTTGGCGGAGTCACCGAGAAATACGAACTGGTAAAACCGACCGACGAAAAGGTCGTTTCGTTGCCAACTTCTATGGACATATGAATAAACGATAAATAACGATAAATAAACGATATGTGGTCGAACGATACCTTCTGTGACATTGATGTAGCACATAGATATATGGAAAATAAATAGATAATCTCTTTTTCAGAAGTCTTTCCGTAATATTTTATTGTTTAAACGATCCAAAAAAACAAGCTATTTGAAGTGATATCGTCGACGTCCCAATCGATACTCTTCTAGCACGCAAATTCGAAGTAGCGAGATTCGTTCGATTCACACAGTATTTCCGCCGAATGGAAAAGCCATACGTTATATAGAATCGGAATACCGCGCCACGTCGCCAGTAAAATTGAATCGCCAAACGAATGCAAAGGGTGAGATACGGTAAAAAGCAATCTTCTGAAATTTGCGATTGTATACAGGCGTGACCTGCGAATTCAGATAAATGCAAATGTATACACTCGCACGCACGGTGAAATCGGTGTGGCACGGTGCGATAATTGGAGGCACTAGCAATTAAAACTTAAGAGAAGAAACGTTCGCTTTATTTAACAATTATATAACTGTTCGCACGACAAAATTATTATCCCAAGAGCGCTTGGCGTTCAATCAAATAGAGAAGAAGTACAAAACCTTAAGAAGCGGATGGTTACTTTATACAGTGTACAGAGTATGTCGCAGATTGCCGTGGTAAACATGACGTATAATAAGAAACGCTTTGGCAGTAGAACAATCAGAAGTCGAAAGGTAACATATACAGATAATACGACATGGTGCGTGACACTTTAGTACATTATCACATCGTTGAAATCTCTGAATAATTAAAATGGTCAATAGGTTCTCTGTTTTTTTTCTTCTTTTTATACATATAGGTCGCGTATATATGCATATATATATATGCGTGCCATCGGTTTGAAATGACAAGGTTGAAGATTACATGCGTCTCCTATATAATCACTTCGATTTATTGATTAACTTAACGTCTACTTAGCTACGTACGCATATTACAACGGCGGTGGAACGCAGCAATGTAAATGGGCAACGAGAGCAACGAAACAACGCGTGCGACGTGTGTGTGAACGTATATAAAAGAAAAAGCATCTTCTCGTTAGTTAATTAATTGACCGTGCTGTCTCGCGCGCATAATAGCCGGAGTGAAATATTTTCACAAGAGCCGTCGCAACCGTCAGCCACCGCGCGTGGTTGAATTTACGGGAAAGAATGCTTCGTAAACTTTGTGCTTGACGTTATTATTTGTATTTTTCCTCGGAACCTTTCAATACATTTCGCGGCGGTACAAAGGGTGTCTGTCGGAAATTGAATTCGAATGTAACGCGGAACGAATTTAACGAGCTGCTAAATTTGTTGGTGCGGGTAAAAAGACGCGCGTGCGGGAACATTGCCGCTTTATCATTTAACGTAGACTGTTTTTATCGCAATCCCGTTTCACCACGTTACGCAATTTCGAAAGCGATTAATTCCCGTATGCAGGAAATACAACGTGTCGTAGCCTTTCTTTTTGCGATACGTCACTTTCAGCCCGTCCATTTACATTCAGCGCCTCGTTATCATTGGGATAATAATGCCAAAGGGCACGGTAGAACCCCGATCAACCGCATTATTCATTACCGAAACGCTGTGGACGGATCGACAATTTTCCCGAAACCAACTGTGTCGCTGTGTCTGAAATTTTAAATCAGGATCAGTCAATCAAGATCGACAGGTCTACAGAAAGTCTAATAGGAATAAGAATAAATGCATTTTTGAACTTAATTTAACGTTTACAATAAGACAGTCTGTGAGAGAATAGCAAATTGACAAACCAGCTTCGTCCATTTTTCGAAATATCTGCAACACGTGTAAATTATAATAATAAAACTCGGAGGGGGGGGGGGAGAGGAGTGGAAGGGAGGAAGAGAGGAAAATATAATCTCTCATCATTCCAAGACGATGGGTAACGCGCCTCCGAAACGTGGCATATATATGTATATCAGATATTGGTGGAACTCCGGTCTGCCGCTCTCGGGGGAGATAGATTTGACCTTTATGACTTACGACTCGAAATATTGGGGCCAAAGGGTCAAGGCACGCGGCGGAGATGCGGAGATGGGGGCGGGGGAGAGAGAAAGAGAGAAAGGGGTGTCGCGGCGCGCCATGACCCCTCGGTCTGATGCCCCGTTCGGTTGTTCGCTAAAACACACAAGTTCCCTCGGATTTTGCCCTCGGTCCAGGCCCTACTTTGGACCGTAATTGACATCTGGAGGGAATATTAAACTTTTTTTTTTCATCTTTATATACCAAAATATTATCTACCATCTGATAAAAGAGTGATTTCTCTGTTGATATGTATCCGCTATGTATATATATATGTATAATATTTATATACTTCTAAACTCGCTTACGTTACATTAATTAGAAGATATGTCTCAATGTATCGTTTGTATCGATTAAAAGATACGCTTAGTAAGTATGATATGTTACGTCGTTACTCATCCCGCGGGGGGGGATGTATTCTCTCGAGGTAAAAAAAAGGGGGGATCTCGTCAGACTCGCGCCCGTCCGCGATTTCTCGATTGTCGCGAATTGCACAATTTATACATATTATATATATGTGCATGTGTATATATGTGTGTATATATAGAAATTAATAACGCGTTAATTTTTCTCTCTTCGAAGTACTTAAAAGGAAAGCGCGACGGGAAACGCTACCTCGAGAGAATCCGGTGAACCCCGTTACTTTCTTCATCATATATATATATATATCTTTCTATATATACATATATATGTATATAATATATCTATATAATTTTTTAAATATAATTTACTGATATGTATGTGTACTGATATGTATCGTGTTGCCGTAATGAAAATATCATACGCTAGCATTATATATATATATATCTTGCTCTCTTTCTCCTAATAAGTAAAATGCGCGTCATACCCTGAAAGAACGCGACGCGATGCTCCATTTCTTCCTCTTCCTTTTCTCCCTATTACTCTTTTGTACCCATTTCAACATCGCCGCATTGTGTGTTACGATTGCGTGACGTTTACGGCTGCACTGAGAGAAATCAAAAGCACCTGATCCTCTTAACTTGAAGAAGGATCGGTATTCCCACCGCACCGTTTTGCAAAGTTAATTAAACAAAGCTGCTTTATCTTGTCTTACGTCCGCCTCCATCGGGAAACCACCTTAATCAAGACAAGAATTACAATTTGGTTCAATTAGATGCGGTGAAAATACCGAATAAACCGAGAACTTCCTCGGCACGGGATTTGCTACTTTCATCTTCTTTCCTATTTATTTTTTTTTGTTCGCCGCGGTCTCGCGAAATTTAACGCGAGATGAAGTTAAAATTAAAAAAAAAAAAAAAAAAAAAAATACGCACGCGCAAAAAAACGTTGGTTTAAATCAATATATTGTTTCAGCAGTAATCGCCTGTCCAAATAAAAGCTGTCGTGAATAAAATCTCTCACTGATCCACAATATTATTCTGTAATCGCAACGGAAATTGCACAGCGCCGTCGGAAAGTACGATTTAAAAGGATACCCCAGGGGAGTAATCGAGAACAATCGTTATCCCTTTACACGATCCTTTTACAAATATGCAGAAGTAATTAAGGATACCTAGAATCCCTCGTCCCTAAACCAACCGGAGCACATCTAGATTCAATAGTTGTACATCCGCAATTAACATAAAGTTGTTCCTGAGGGAGCCAATTTTTTTTATGGCATTGTATTAACATTATCGGCTTCTTCCGCACGACCTTTCCGAAGTATCGCGATTCTGATTAAAAATCATCCTGCCGTGCTCGAACGTAATTACTTCCTGAGAATTTTATCTCGTGAAGTCTTTCATGTTTGAAGCTTGAAGGTAGCAATCTCGCCGAGAGAATCCCTTTGACTAAGTTTAAGAATTTTAATTTATCACGTAGACATTTTACCTGAATTACAATCTCATAAAAAGGAACATTTCAAGCGTTAATCATAAAGTAAGTTTTCGCGAAAATAACTCGCGTACTTTAAGTAAAAGTTTCAACGCTAAGTTTCAAAGTTTTAATGCACAACCGTCGGATTGTTACGCCACTGCCGATCGCGAAGGATTGTCATCGATGTCTCATCACTTATGCGAGATGGTACCTACCGTGTACGTGCTCGCATATTAAAGACACGGCTCAAATAAAACCGGGACACGCGAAGCAGCGTGCACGTGCACACGAGAGTGAGAGTACTCTGTAGCGAAGTAGTTACAAGATACATGAGGAAGCTCAATATTTTAGAGATAGGTCGGATAAAAGCTCATTACTTGTTCACACGAGAAAGGCTTGCGCCTCGACGCGCAGCTAAGGGAAACGAGAGACGTAAGAGATTCTGTCAAAGCGTAGCAAAACATTTACATTCAAATCCGATTATGTTATCCAGGATCACTAAAGCTTAGAGGAAGTAAAGTAGGCTAATTGTAAGTAACACGTTATTCGTCATAAGACGTTTCAGTTTGAGAAGTTAAAAAGGTAATATTAAATTACAGATCGTACAGAGAACCTAATACGTTTTTCAATCCCTCGATTATGCTTTTATTAATGATATATATGCGAATTCAAATCGCGACGTAATTAAAACTGGTCCGAGAGTATGCGTGGCACATTAATTATCAGTCCTGATTATTGCGTTTTTCTCTAAGTGGATCAGCAATACGCTTGACGCGCGTGATGAAATAATCCAAACGTGATAGAGCTTACGAGATATGTGAAACGGGAACCTGCCTGATTACTCGTCATGCAGAAAATTCGGACATTCGCTTCCTAACGCCAGATCTCGACGATCATCCCGGTGCTCGTGATCGCGCTCGTCGCGTTGAAGCGAGAGCAAAAGATTCGAGAAGGATAGGAAGGAAAAGAAAAGTGACAGGCTACATCCTGCGTGTAAGAACTCGCGACGAAGGAAAGATAAAAGTGTCCGCGGAGAGGATAATTTAGGCTTCATCAGACGAAGGGACTGCTGGTGCGACGACGGTGACGTGACACCGGCGGCGATGCGGCGACGACGACGGCGGCTCCTCGTCGATGACGACGGCGGCGGTTCGGCGGCGGGTGTGACCGTTCAATCGAGGAAGCCCGTCTTAACGAGTTTCTCGAGGAAGAACTTGACGTCGCCCAGCTCGGAGTCCTTGATACCGATGGACTTCAGCATACCCAGGTCGCCGTTCTCCACCGCCATGAAGACCGAGCGCAGGTGCTCGAGGTCTGAGCGCATCAGGTGTAGCGCCGCGCCGAAGTCCTCGATCGTCTGCGACTCTGATAGCCGAAACAGATCGTTTCAGGGGCCAGATCGCGGGCCTATCCTTCGAGGATAGGACGGCGACGCGCTGACTATATCGCGCGAATAAATCGCGCTGACTATGCGAGATTAATAATGTTCGTCGGACCGATATCTCTTACGCAAAGTCTGATTAAGATACTCGCGATTTCGTCCTATATAATGCAATATTGCTGCTTTTAATAGATTTCCGATACGTGGGAAAGATTTACCGCGTTACAGTGATATCGGAGAACGAGGCGGATAGCTCGATGATATCCTGTTTGGTGTGGGTGGTCGCGTTTGGCACTTGGTACCGCGAGATTCGTGTCGTAATCTATAAACCCGGGGAACTTACCGGACAACGCGATGGCCACCTTTTCCACACCACCGAGAGGCTTCAGCGTATCGCGTGCTTTGGTTCCGAACAGTTTCTCCAGGTAATTGGGACCGTGGCTGGCCAGCAGAGACTGCAGAAAACTCGCGGTTTCCTCCACGGGCGGTCGTTTGGCTGTAACAACGTGAAAGCAGGTATTCCGTAACTGCTGTAAAATAAGACGAAACAAATGCAAAATGCACAGAGATCCCCGGTATGCCGGGGATCAATACAGGAGCGCCGTATCCCATAAACATATATCACTTAAATTTTAATTGGAATAATTTTCTTCCTGTGTTGCCTCAAAAAATCAATGAAGCAAAAGAAAACCATGAGGGAAAGCAAAATCTTGGTTAACCAATATTTATGGGTACGACTCGTAGAAAGGTGAAAGCGGGGTAAAAGGTAACATCTTGCGTAAACGCATCGAACGCGTGCAGCGGCACAGCTCTCCCTTATCGTATTACAGCTGCCCGGTGCGGGTGCACGGAACGTCATCGAGTGCATCCACACCGAGCGGTATATCGGGATACACATATCCGCTCTCTCATATAGTATGCATAAAATGAAATCCGCGCCAGTACGTGTATAATAAAATCTAACAGCCAGGTCACGCGGTAATCCGTAATCCCAACAGACGGATAAAAATCACATTAAAAGTGTAAAATATATTAAAAATCGGACCGTATGTTTCACGTGCTGCAAACGTGATTTATTTATAAAATCAGAATGAGATGTGTAATTAATAATGCTAAATGAATACTGTTAAATTCGTGGTATTAAATTATACTCAATTTGCGTCAATTTTAATCACTCCTATAAGTTGCCACTGCTCCTACTCAATATATTGTTAATTTAATTAAACCAATAGAATTAAAATAACACTATTTTGTGTTAAAATAATAAATTTCGACACACACATGACAGTTAAAAATAACAAAATGTTATTTAACTCGAGGTATAGGTTTAAATTTAACCATTTAATATTTAACAGTAAACTGCCCTACCGATTACATCTTATTAATTAGTGAATTCAGAATTAATAAGCTCACCTGCGGTGCACAATCTTGAGTCCTCATCGTATCCGTCCTGACAATCGGGTGCTCCATCGCAGAGGTACTGTATCGAGATGCAAATACCGTCGCCCGGGCACTTGAACGGTTCGTACGGATGACAAGCCTCTGAAACGCACACACAAACTCTGAAGAGAGCGAATCAAGTAATCTGAGCGCGTATGCTTTTCCAAATAATAATTAGAAACGTGCGCGCGCGCGTGTGTCATGCGGCTCAATCTCATTCCGCGGAAATGGATGTTCAGGAAAGTCGATTACGTTCGCCGGTGGGACGGTCGCCAGATGATTAAATTACGACGATAACGTATTAAAAGCGAGGGATCCGAAACGGGAATTAATACGCGCGGCGCTGGTAATGCGGCAGCACCCACTTCTTCGTGCGGGGTGGGCTTTTGGGATAATTGAGCGAACACGCGATCGCCACATTGCTCACGCTACAAACAGCCGGCGCGCGTATATAGTTGACGGTCCTGAAAAATCAATTAGCAAACCGCTCAATCTGATAGAACTGCGGGAAGAATTGGTAAATACGTAATATCGATTATTTGCTTCTCTCTTTCATAAAGCTCGTAAAATCAACTCCGCCAAACTTCCTTCGTCAAAATTTGCTCTGCAATTAAAGGTCTTTCCCCCCGCAAGATTTTCTACAGAAACAAACGCTCTGGGTAAATATTATCAGGTTTAATAAAAGTCGCTCGAAAGAGTAGAAACTTTTATGTATACCGACCCTGCTAAAAAGAAGAGCGAAATTTTAGGTGTCAAGCCTTCCTAGAAGGGAGAAGAAATTTTCTCAGAACCCTTGGAACACCTGTCGGAAGTCCTGTTTCCCAGGAAGATCAACGATCGACGTCCTATTTGTTTTACGGAGGAGGACCCCGCTGCGAAAAAGCTTCAACTTCTGTCTTTAACTCGTAGGAAATGTTTTGTAATACCTCACGTGCGAGACCTTTAACTCGTCCACTCCACTTAAACGAGAAAAAAAAATATCAGCGACTTAATAAACGCGCCCACGCGTTTGTTCGGGCGCACGTTTTATCCCGGATGAGAATTTTCGCCCGACGCGGGGGAAACGATTTCCGTTTCGCACGCGCGAAAAACGATGGGAAACATCGTATTGTTGTGTGCAGCGGCGATCGATTGTGTAACATTGTGCCACACACTCGTTATACAATCGCCCACGTTCGTTTCGCACGTAAACGTAATTTACACCGCAAACGCGGAGTGTCGCGTCCACAAAGTGCCCCGTGACAGTCAATTTTGACCGCGTTAAAGAATTCGATGTCTATACACGCCGCGTGTTTATCGAAAAACCGTATCGAACCGGCTATACCCACTCGGCGGTGTGGCCCCGATCGCCATCAGCGTTATTACGCGTAGAATTACGTCGCAGTTCTCCTTCTCTCGCGTGTTTGTTTAGACAGGACGCTTATACGTTAGGTTTCAGGCAAACATTTTACTAATCAACCGGTCGTATCCGGAATTCGTTATCTGTCCCATATCAAGAGAGGGAGAGAGAGAGGATTGCGTTTGAACTTAAAACAACGTTCGCGAGGCGATTATTATATAATTGCTGCACGAGCGTTGCAATTTGTCCTTGTTTGCGTTTAGACAAGTCGCGTACATGTCGTGGGCGTATCTCATCAACAATGTTATTGCGGACATTTCACCGATCGACAACGATGCAATGATTCCCCGGGGAGTAGCCGCCATCCCCCGCGGGACCGCGAACCCCGATCTCGATGCATTCTGAATGAAATGATCGTCGAGGGGACATTAGAAAAAAAAATAAGATTGTCGCAAATACCCCTCCGCGAATGATGGGCGCGACATATGCGATCAATTTTAAATAAGAACATTTCGATCGGCGACCCGCGCTTCGAACTTTTATTCCCCGCACGTTACGGAATTTTCGCACGTATAAACTCGTTGAAACTTCGTTGGCGCCTCTCCATATTATACATAAGATACAAGTTATAAACAGTTTAAAAGCGAGCTCGAATCCATTAACGAGACTTGCGAAACTCACCCCTTCCATCGGCGAAAGGTGAAAAATGAATAGAAGCTTATCTAGTAACATATATCTCATCTCTAAAAATAATTTTCGCTTCATCGTCGAATTTACGAGGGCACGACTTCCATCGACTTCATCTTTTACTTGATCCTTACTCGTCTCTTATTTAGGTTGGAATGAATTCGCGTAAACAAGTCGTCTATATAGACATTTTACTGTGTCTCTCGAAATAAAATAAAATGGTAAAAGTTCCGCAGAACCAAAGTAACTCTAAAGTTTGACAATTACGAGAAACAGGGGCTCAGGAATATAATATGTTTAATATCAAAGCACGGTGCGATGAAAGAATAGTTATAAATTTTAACGTAGTCGGCGCAACTTTGTGACATTACCATTTTTTTTAGGAAAAAATAAATAGATTTATGAATAATTATATACAAGAAAGGCTTAGGTAAGACAGGGGATGCAACGACCGCATGAAGCCCGCTTTGCGGCGCGGCGGATCGGCCCTGAATAGCCGCGAGCTGAGTAAAAACGCGTGCTTCTAAATGTCATTGGCGTGCTATATACGACTCGGTACGCGTTAAGTATGCGCGTTATTGACCGAGCAAACGCGCACGTAGCTAACCGTCGCGTTGGAGAACATGATCCCCATATGGCCGCAAGTTTCAACGGAACATCTCCATCGTAATCCCCCGAGCCCGTTAATTTCAATGAATGTTAAGCAGGAGAAACATGGTAACACATAAAGAACGACAATGTCTCCCGGAAGCCTTCTCTCTATTTCGTGCCCCTTACGAGCATCCCGCGTGGGCCCGTACATATAATGTTTACTCGCTGTAAGCTATAGAATTTACATATGTATACGTATATCTCATATGATACACAGCTTCTTAACCATTTCACGATGTCACTCGAATCGACCACATCATATCTTTTCGTTAATTTCGGATGTTAAACAAACTTTAATTGTTTACAAAATTATCGAGTACAAAAAGGTGTTGGTTAAAGATAAAAACGTAAATTTATTCAGAATTATAAATGATAAGACACATTGTACGTTTCGACTTGCTGTAAGTCTTCTTCAGCAATCGAGATATAATATGAGAATTAAAATAAAGGCTACATAGTAGAATTAATGAAAAGAAAGAAGATTAATAATAGAAGCTAAGTAATACGGAAATTAAAACATATAATAAAGAAATAGAACAGTACAAAAATAAACGAGGATACATCATACATCACAAGCTTTTTTATGATGCATCCTCGTTTACTTTTGTATTTGTTTCGCTTACTGTTTTATTTCTTATTATATGTTTTAATTTTCGTATTACTTAGCTTTTTAGCTTTTATTATTAATCTGCTTTCTTTTTATTTATGTAGCCTTTATTTTAATTCTTATATTACATCTCAACTGCGCTGAAAAAGACCTACAGTAAGTCGAAACATACAATGTGTCTTATCACTTATAATATTGTGTGAATACGTTTTTATCTTTAACCAACATCTTTCTGTGCTCGTTATTGGTCGTTGACTTTTTTCATAAGTTTTGCTTGGATCAAGCATTTGACTTCTTTTTATTTTAGAATTATCATTCGCGGTTTGATCACATAATAATTTGAGTAGATAATTAAGTATATAAAAAATATACCGATCAATGTGATGAATAATTTCGTTCAACATTCTCGTCGAGTCGACACCAAAGAAATCAAGGAATTACTAAACGATGATGGAAGTGGAACACTTTATATGCGTTCCGACATATATAATATATGCGAGAGAATTATGCAAACTCTCATTCCAAAGTTTCATGTTGAGCTAATTTATCTAATTGATTTATACAGTAACTTTCTCTAATTAGAATTTCACAACCCTATACACAAACTATAAATCAGTTTCCTAAACTTTTTAGTTTCTACAGTTGCAGTAGTTAACTCTATGTTTGCGCGGACAGACTAAGTTTCCTCTGAAACTTTTATATGCCTTCAATATATTACGCTCTCTAGAAACAGCTGACGACAATATTGCATGAGATGTATAAATACACGTATAAATTTATCATAAACAGTTGTCATTAAACTATGACAGCTTTATAACAAAGTTATAATTTTGTCAGACGCCAACACGTGTATTTTGTTGAAAACATGTAAAAGCACATAAGCTGTAGTAAATTATAAATATGATAAAATCATCCTTTTAATTTTATATTACTTCAATTGCAAGATGTTCAAGCACTTCAAGCAAAAGAAATAAAGACAGCTCTGAACGATTATTAAGATTTGATAAATGTTGGTAATTTGATTACTTCTTTGAATAACTTTATATACTGGCGTATTGTAGTAAGAAAATGTGGAAATTCCATAAAACATTGCAAATACACAATCGATTATATAAATCGAATATATGCAGAATGCAGGATGCGAGAAAATATATTTTACGATCAAACTTTTATAAAAATATAAACTTAGAGAACAAATATAACGTATATTTTTTTAAAATACGCTAAAAACGCATTTTATCTTCACTTGAACATTCTGCAATTCATAAAATCATTCAAAATAAAAGTTTCATTAAAATTGTAATGTTCGTACAACACGCGTTTGTATATAGTTTGTATGTGCAATTCTTCGTGTTTTCCCGAAAAGAATTATGTGCCTTATAGAACGACCGTATTCTCCGCGCGCGATTTTATTTTTGCGCGATTTCTTCCGCACGATCGTCTTACACGGTTTCGCGCCCGAGACTCGCGGTCTCGTCGGCAGCGCGGAATCGTGCTTTCTCGAGCTTTCCCCCGTCCCCCGTAATTCTCCGTCGTGCCCGAGGGTGTCTCGTCGTCGACTTACCCGAGCGTTTCGTGTTGAAGTGACCGTAGAAGCGGCTGAGGTCGATCGCCATGACGGCGCGCGGAAAAGCGGCGCAGGCCGTCAGGGCGATGCCAAGTGCAACCGCACCGTTGCAGAATCTCCGTACCATCCTCGCTTCGAGCGGATGCGAGTTGCAGGCAGGCGCTCCTTCTTCTTCTTCCTCTTCTTCTTTTTCTTCTTCTTCTTTCCGCTTCTGCGACGAGTCGAGGGCTTCCTCTCCTTCTTTCACCTCTCGCTGGGGGGTGGACTTCTTCTCTTCACCCCGAAGAATCCCTGGTTCCTCCTCGCGAACGCGAATCTGGTGGACGGTGGACGTATCCGTCACCCTCGCGAGAATCACCTGGTCGCTCGCTCGCCCGTTGGTATCTGGTGCGCCACCAAGGTTCGAGTAACTCCTCGGGGTGGCTCGTGCAAGGTTCCTCGCCCCGAGAGCGCTCCGCTTCGGGCTGCGCGATGTGTCTGTATGCGTGGGCGCGAATGTTAACGGCGCGGCGAGGTCGCTCTCACACCACCCACCTCGCTCGCCCTTTCTCGGAATCTTTCCGCTTTCTCGCTCCCTCTGGTCCGCTCCGCTCTCGCCACCTCCTTCTCGCACTTACGCCCGTGAAAAGATACGCTACCTATCCCTGTTGGGCGCGCGGTGACGGTGCACAGCGGTGCACAGCTACACTGCGAACCCTGCGAACAGTCGAACACACACCTGCGCCACGCGATCTCACCTGCGGCCGGCTCGCGTTGGTGATTGGGGTGGGGGGAGGGGGAGGGCGGAGAGGACGCGTGGGAGGCTGGCCGACCAATCGGCCGCTGGGTTACGCCGGATACGGCCAATCGGGTAACGCGAGATCGCAGGTCTACCCTGGAACACCCACGCTTGCCGTTGCGCCCAGTCGCATCGATTTCAACCCCTCGTCGCGTACTCCCAGGGGCGTAAACGAGGGGTGGCTAACGCGAGCGGCCCGCACAGGTAAGATACGTCGAAATCGTATTTTTTTCTTTTTCACCGTATACCTACCTTCTCTGCCATTGTATTAAATCTCCACGTAATTGGCGTACCGATATCTGTCCTCTTTCTCTCCCTCCTCGCATCAAGCGTGTCCTCTCTTATTATTACGCTTCCTCCTCCCCGGCTCGCCGTTACGCCCCTGCCTCCGCCAAATAGGTAACTAAGGTAACTTTCGCTTGTCGTTACAATAAGGTACTTTTAAGCGCCCGCAATAATACGTCGGCGCTCAGTAATTTTATGGCGAATCCGTCGTTATCCATGTCGAGAATCGCCGTAATTGCTCGATCCTTCCGAGTAACGCACGGAGTAACGACTGCTCAAATGGCGCGCGGTATTTTACCTCGATTGGATTTCGTCCAGACGAAACAATGAGCTTAATAATCGTTGCGTAATGTCGAGTACCGTTTACCGCGACGGAACATCGCCGGCGATATCGATTACCTTCAATCGCGAAGAATGAACTCCCGGAATTTGCGCAAACTATTCGCCGCGATGTCGTTTTGAATGAAGATACGTCAGACACGATAGCATAATGCCACAATGCACATTATTGTTACAGAACTGTTAACGATAATTTCGCTGTAGACTCGATTTTGCAATACACATAGTAGCGCGCGATAAAATAAACCGGTTTTCGCATCGATGCCGAATTGCCCGAATAAGATTTCAGAAGGAATATATAAATGCGTTCAAACGACAAAAATAAATTTCTAAACTTCTGATGTAATGCCTGTTTTTTAAATATTTGTTGTTAAGAAATAGATTTCTTTTCCCTGTATAATTGTTAAAATTAATTATGAGGAAGAGAAATTTATACTTTTTAATTTAGCTTTTAATTTAACTTGGTGTTGAGTTTTATAGAACTTGTGAAGAAGCCTCTATTTATTAGATCCCTCGAGAAGATGAAATGCGGTTATTCGCCGGTTATCCAAGCTATTACGTGGATTAAAGCGTCCCACGCGTGCTTTCATTTTATTTCTTCTTCTTACTACACTTTTCTTTTCTCCACGATACGAGAATATCACAAATTATTGACATTTTTTGATATATTATTATTGGCACAGTTTTTCTTGATATATTATCATAAAATTGATCGTAAAAGTATTAGTATATTATTCCAAAATGATGTATCTCTCTATAGTCAAAAACGTTAAAAACATTTATTCGGGAAAATTGGAGCAATTCTGTCCTTTTATTCTTATAAATTCTACAAATTTTGATCGTACGTACTTGTTTTGACCAAAGTGTCCTGATCTGTCTCTCTTTTAACATTCTCTCTCTCTCTCTCTAATCGTTATTATATTTATTTATATATTCACACATTATCCCAGGTAACAGAATGACGTCTAAATTAAAGCATCTTAGTGACGTATTGAGACGTCATCAGACGTTAATTAATACGTGTGACATCACTCTGCTACCTGGGATACTTGTATCATTCAATAACAAACCATGAATAAAAGATAATTCGCGAAGGACACCCTATATCGGTTGCAATTATAATTAACTGCGCGATCTCGCTATTTTATTTTTACCATCTGCTTCTTTAAAAATCTTCATTGCGTAATACGAATATTATCTATATGCTCTACCATATGTGTCTACGAGAACTTTTACGTTTGAAATGCGACCAAGGGTCAGATTCTTTCTCCTTTTTCTATTTTTATTATAAATATTATAATCTAGGAACGAAATACTTGGCTCAGAATTTGTATCGAGGCTTTTCGAGCCAAATCTTCGCACATACCTGAATGTAGCGGCGTTTGCAAGATTCATTATCGGAAACTTGAAGTTTTCGCTGCGACGAGTATCGACGTGTATATACTTGACCAACTTCAATAGAAATCGACGCGTCGGGCAACATCTCGACGGTATTATTATCGCCCGTTTCATATCATACGTTGACAAGAGCGGGCGATTGATTCTCCTTTCGTCTCGAAGGATTCGAATTAGAGTCCGCGATTCGAGAGGGGCCATCGATGTACCGTCGAGATTTATTATTATGCCGCTCCTGCTCCTTCTTAGAAATGTCACGGTAACGCAGGGCGTACGGCGCATCAGCCGATCAGCGGATCAGCCGATTGCGGTCGTATAAACAGACGAGAATGCGTCTGGCCTGACGATCGCGATGCAGTCCGACATCATGGAGGATTTGAAGATAAAATTTTTCGACCTCATTAACAAGCAGGTAAGCCCGTCGTTCACGAATACGTGATTATCGTAACACGCGAGGTGCATGAGCTCCGTTCGCTGCGCTGCCCAGAAGTGAGGTTATGCGACGACTCGGAAATGATGTGTACCTTCCAACGTTTGACGTTTCGCTGTCAAACTACGTTGCGTTTACTTGGCGTTTTCCTTATCCTCGTAATTGGTTTTAACGAGAACTATTATTGATAAAATAGCAGTTTGAGGATTTTAGCATTTTGATATCATTTATATTACGCCTCATAACGGTTATATTTATGTCATGATATATATAATTTAGATATAGAATATAATTCAATATTTATATTTGAAGACCCGTATTGAATTACATATATAAATTATAATCACTCTATATGTATTTGAAAAATACAGTCATTCAGTCTCGACAAATCTGTACTGACATTAGCCACGCCTGATTGTTAGCTAAAATTAAAAGAAACGACATTTGATTTGAATATTAGCGATGTTATTGTTAAAATAGATAAAATCCATAATCGTTTATCATTTTTTTTTTTTAGAATGCAACTAAAGTGCCGCTTATGGGTTTGAATCCCGATCTACTTAATCCACCTGAATTACAAAAATGTGAAGACCTCTGCTCCGAGGCTGATCAATCGACGGAGAGCGAGCCTATACCCGATCAAGATGTGTTGGACTCTATCGAAGACGTTTACTTCAATACCGATGGTAGCTTTGATTCGTCGCGCTACGAACTGAAGAAACTGCCAATGATACTGCACTCTAAGGAAATTGAGAAATGTTATAAGAAACTCAAGCAACAACATCAAGTTGTCTCCAAGAAAGTGTTGCAGCTTATCTTGCAGAAACAGAGTGCCTGTAACGCAGAATTTGACAGGATTTACCTGCTGCAGGAACAACTGCAGGACGTCTTAGAAATATGTAAGATGGGAAGGGCAGATCTGAAATTAGCTGAGAAACAATTTACTAAAGCGAGCTTAGGCATATTAGCTAATTACCAGAGACGACAAGTGACCCAAGATCTGTTAAATAGTTTAAATACTATAAAGACCCTGGTAAGTTATAAATATTTTACACATTTGTCGTTAAAAAAAATATATACGCCTTATAAGAGGCTAAGTTCTAACTTTGTATCACATTATATAGCAATGTACGGGGAATCGTTTGAAAGAGCTTCTGGATGAAGGGAATTATCCTGGAGCTATATCGCTTCTTTTGGAGTGTCAGAGCGCCGCTCAGACTTACAAGCATTTCCATTGTATCGCTGAGCTCAATGCAAACTTACAAAATATTTTGGATCAAGCGGAAAGGACCTTAGACAATACGCTCTCTAAAATGTGCACTGAATTCGACGTCGCGGTGTATTCTTCTATTCAGGAAGCTTATACGTTGTTAGGGAAGACTCAATCTGCCATGGATCAATTGCACTTGCATTTCACTGCTGCCATTCATAACACGGCGTTCGCCATTATTTATCGCTATGCAGGAGGTGACATGAAAAGACAATATAAACAATTGTGTCAGGCTGTGCCTCGTGAGAAATGTATAGCTTGCCTCACGGAACTGTGCAAATCATTGTGGACAATACTGAATTCGTATCATTTAATTGTAAATTGGCATAACGCGCAAGAGGATAAAGTCGAGTGTAAATCTGATGTTAAGGATTTAGAGGCGACTAGAAGCAAGCACTATGTCAAACACAAATTGGAGAATGGTATGGTCCGAGTATGGCACGATGTGGAGATGAAGATATCAGTATATTTAACGAACACAGATCTGACAAATACCAAGTTTGAACAGTTTGTTCAGGTATTGGGTATAGTTAACAGGTAAGCAAATTGATAATGTATAATGATAATTGTCAGTTGGTACTAAATCAGAATCATCCGTTAAACTGTTTGTGAATTATAGGTTGATGGAAATTGGGGAAGATCTCTGTGGTTTCAAATCGGAGAACTTGCAAGAGTCCATAAAAAAGCAGTCCCTATCTTACTTTTCTCATTATCACGCCTGTCGTTTGGATGAATTGAAAATGTTTTTGGAAAACGACGGCTGGGAGTTGTGTCCTGTAAAGTCCGATTTCATGGCTACTCAATTATTGGAATTTCGAAGTCTGAAACCTTCGCTCAATAACTGTAAAGCATGGAATAGCTTAGATAGCTCGACCTTAAGCGACAGCGATAATTCTACGGGAGTCGCAGGAGACCTGCAAAAATATCTGGAGGGCGGTTTGTCACCGTTCACAATAGGATTGGATGATACTATGGATGAAGATATTTTAATAAATGATGTAGGAAAATCACTAAACTAATACATTTTAACGCTGCCAAAATGATAGCTATGTTACTGATCTTTCACGTTTTCTTGTCTAGATTGATCAACCCGCATATTTTTCGGACGAGTCCGATGAGGATATTCCCGATGAATTGAAGCATGAATATGTCGACGAGCCAGATCATACGAAAGTTAATAAAAAGAAGTGCAAACTCAAACAGTCTGGACCTATGGTCACAAACACGACGTTAAGCATACTGAGAGTGTGCGGCAAGTATCTACAGATGTCGAAGCTTTTACGATCAATCGCGGTTACTGTCATACAGAGCATGATACAATTTTTCGAGCTGTGCTTCTACACAGTACACTTATTCTTTACGTCGGATCTCGTAAGTTCACGTTACGATTCTTAATTCTTAACTGTGCTCGCGTGACTGGAACGTGATTTAGAATACGGTTCTCTATTCTTTCAGCAAATCAATAGCGACTCGTTATACAGTCCGAAATTAAAATTATCCTTAACGCGAATCAGAGAAACTCTGATTATCTCTGAGAATGATACAATGGAAGAAAATGGCAATGCGAATTACGATAAAGTAAGACAACCACAGCTTTCATCCATTGTGAATTTGTCACAGCCCGAGAAACTTCACGGATTAACGGAACGTATTGTAGCTGTCGAGTCTCTGATATTTTTAGGACAGCAGTACGAAGGCCTAAGGTCTTATTTAGAGCATCTTATTGCCAGCAGTCCTCAGAGAGGATTTTTACATCAGTTTTATATGCAAACGATAGCGTCTGCCGCAGACTTAAGAAAGCCAGTCTATATGGCAGTAACGTCGCAAGCGTTTGACGTTGTAAATATTTTGAATTTGATGAACAAAGTTAATTGGGAGGTGACGGACGTCATGTCTCAACACAGTAATTATATCGATGCGCTAATCCAGGTACGTGTTACGATAAATAGTTTACTATTAAATATTGTCAATTATGATGTTGAAAATATTGTTTGACATTCTTTTATAGGAAGTGTGCATTTTGAACGAGAGACTTAACACTATTGGAACGTATATACCTTTGAATGCGAATATATGTAATGCAGTATGGGAAAATGTGGCTCACTTAATCACACACACCTTAGTGGAAGGGTACGACGAACTTATTATCTACATATTTTAAAAGTACTTAATATATTCTAAAGGAATTAAATTCAACTGACGAAAATGTAATTTTGTCGCTTTAGGTTTTCCAATGCTAAAAAGTGTTCAAATGGCGGTAGAGCTTTAATGCAACTCGATTTCACGCAGCTAAAGTCCAAGTTTGAGAAAGTGACGTCGTTGAGACCTATGCCGCATAGGGAGTATGTTGAATTGTACATCAAAGCGTACTATCTTCCTGAAAATAGCTTCGAAGAATGGATTAAGGAGCACAAGGTATTTACATATATAAATATTACGTATGTAGGATATTGGCAATTTTTTATTCTCTGCCTACAATAATAGCATATAAAATTCATGATTACGTCTTGCAGGAATATTCAGTTAAACATTTAATCGGTCTGATTTCGGCGACGTGTCAAAACAATAAGAAAACGCGGCAACGATTGATAGCGCTTGTGGAGGAGCAGCGGCCCAGCAGATAGCATCCAACTATTTATTATAAATCCGTGCAAGATTATATCGAAATAGGAAGCATTTGAGATGTCTATCAAATTGGGAATACAATAATCGTGTTGTTGATTGTACAGTAGAACAATTTTTTAAGTACGTTACAAAATTGATCAGATATATTCGTGTTTAAGCTATCTTAATCGAATTGAAATCTCCGAGAGAATCACGATCACGAACCAAATAAGTCACAATTCAATATATTTATTAAGTATTCTGTATATGAATCTCATATAGCTCTAAGAACGCTTTTACAATGTTACTAACTGTAGCTCTAATGTGTATATCACAAATGTTTTAACATATACATGGTATTTTAGAGTCTATACAGTTAGACCACACGCGAATTGATACGATGAAAAACTTTAGCTTATTTTTAATATACAAAAGATATCTCTCGAACGCGAAAGTGCACGGTTATACGAATCTCATTTGTGAATCTGCGAATTTGCAATTGAACTGCAGTATTACATGCGATTACCGTGGTAACTAAGAACTCAAAATGTTGCCACATTGATTTTACACAATGAAAAGATATATGTATATATATGATCTATACGCATTGCAGTGTTAATTTAAGAGTTTTTTTTTTTTAATATGACGATATTGTCATAAAAAATTGATATTTTAATATTTATCTGCTTTAAAAATTCTATTTTATATAGTTTTATTTTTGTAAAAAAGTAGAACACGCATTAACCATATGACGTGTTTTTTCTTTTTCTTTGAGATTATATATGTGATTAAACTTCGATTTACAAGAATAACAAGTATTTCCGAAGCTAAAGTGAAAAACATGAAAGATAATGTGATGGTTAATATCCCGTTTTATTCAAACTAATCATATTGGCTGTCGAAATAGTAAAACCATGACTGTTCGCTGAATTTTAACAATGTTATTTATTTTACTTTATTATTGATTCAGTCTTATGTAAATTGGGAATAATATATATCAAAGTACTAATAAAAGAATTAAACTGTAAAGTATCTCTAGCGTTATCTTCTATACCCAGAAATTATTATTACAAGTTGCTGCGCGTTCATTGCATGGTACATATGTATATACCGCAGAATGCACAATTTGAAGAAATTTTTATTATACAAAAATGATAGTAATATACAAGTACATACATACTTTCTAGCTTCGTCGATTTCCGATTTCGTAAAAATTGCTATTATATATTTATATATTGCATTTATTATATATTTATATTCCATATACACACCATAAACCAAAAAGCTCCTGTTGCACCAGTATATATAAATGCTCCTAATGCTTGAAATTATTTTAATGCCCGAAATTCTTTGTGAACAATCCGCTCTTCCTATCTTAAAGAATACGGATTACTCGTTGATCTAATGAAGATTCCTAAAGTATTAGTTAGAATTTATTTTGAATAATTACATGTAAATAGCTTTATAATATAACATTCGAGGGCCATATAATTAAGAATGTAACATACTATAGACTATTCAAACAATAGGAATAAATAGCAAATATGTAAATTAACAGAACAGTATTGATTTTCTCCTTTATTGCGCTAAGTCTTCCTTTCTTCTAAGGCAGATATTTCGTTCATGGATGTATTCTATTCATGATCGTGGTGCATTAGGAATTCTCTGGCTGATAGCGTCGATCAATGTGTAAGCTGACAGCGTCGATTCACGTGTAATATTATTCCTTATTACTCCGCTTTAATGAGCCTTAAATTTTTTTTGTATGGCCCCTGATACGATGTCGTACTTATCAAATGTCGTTTATTTTCTAAATGGCAAATCACACCTGGATATTCTTCTAACCGAAAGAATAGGTATATATATGTATCTATATGTGTATGTATAAATAAAAGGGATGACACGTTATTGTATGCCTTTTCTTGAGTATCTTGAGTAAAAATCTCCAGCGCATCAATCTCTCAATAGCAATAACTTTTAGGGTCTCTATGTAACATTGATAATATCAAATTACCTAAAAATTGTATCAAATGACACAACTGTACTCTAAATATTTACGAATGTTTTATTCTGCAAGACAGTGCAACGCAATATCGTAACAAAATTATTTGTTCAAATAATTTCTTCACCGAACCGAGTTTGGAAACCATGTATTTTAGAGTCCAAGATTTGTAATCTTTCATTGGCCTTTTCATTATTTTATCTCTGAAACTTATCTTTAACTCTACAACACATTAATTTATTAAATTGCTACTGGACATAATTGGCCGTGTAGTAACAAAATTACAGTAATTACTCCTACAAACTAATCATAGGTTTTTCTTTAATGCTGTAAAATTCTCGCTACGTTCAGGCTTTGGATATCAGTGAAGCAAAATAGTTGATAATTTAGAATTATCTCTGACTTATTTACCTCAATGCTAAAAAGTGAAATAGTTTATTTATTTAATAAACAGATATATGTAAAAAGATTTAAATTTATTTTCCTTCTGGAACTTATATTGTCTTTTTAGAGCGACTTTTTTCCTTGCCTATATAAACCTTTTTTTTCTATCAAAACTGCCGTGAAATAATATTTTCTATTAGTCCTCGAGAAACTTTTCGCGTATATGTAATTCGTTATTGTATTTTTTCTTTATATTATTTGTATTAGTATTTGTATTTTTTTCTTTATAGCATATTAGTATGGATATGTGGAACATATAAGACGCTCGACATAAACTGGAATATATCAAACATATTTATATACATAAAAGTTCGTCAATTAACATCATAACATCACATTTAATGAGAAAATGGCTTCTGCTAAAGCTGATGATAAAACGTAACACAATTACATATATTTTTTTATATCATTGAGAGAGAGAGAGAGAGAGTACATGATAATGATACCGATGCTTGAAACAGTGTTAAAAAATGTAGAGATTACGTTCATGAAATTGTACAAATACGTGACCATAGAGTGCTAGGTAATATATCTAACGTTCTCTGGAAAACAGTTCAGCATTTCCAAAGCCTGATTATGATTTTTATACAGACGATGCGTTCAACATTCACACCATCTCTTAAGTGAGTTAAATGAGTACTTAATATTAATGGTACGGATGTTGGGAAAGTTGTACAAACTTACGTCTGGAAAGATCTCTTGTTATAATCCAATTGTGAAGATCATTCATATAACTAAAAATGTTTCTCTAATAGTCTAATTCGCTAATGTACCATGGAATGTAAACAAGGTGTCAATGCATCCATGAATTACAAAGATATATCATCGCTATTATTTACTCGTAACTCAATTTGATTCGATAATCATACACAAACATTTTGAACACTTGTAAACTTCTACGAATCAATTATGAATCTCGAAGTATATTCTTACTAGTCTTACTCTATGGATTATGCTATGAGAAATGAAACGGAAACATTTATCTCATCCGTTTAAAATGTTGCTCTTAACGATCCGATCGTTGCGACCTAATACTAATATGCTTTATTATCCAATACTCACTTAAACAGTAAAAAATATTGGCAGATTCAATGCTGTTACGTTCTTTGTAACATTGTTTCCTTTCCTCGCTTTTCTTTTCTTTTTTTTTTTTGGTTTTTGAGCTCACAATATCAGTAAACCGATAACTCCTTATTGCATTGCTTCCTATACTCTGTGACTTGTGCGTAATCATAATAAGTCTGATGATTAGATATTATCGCATTTCGACCACCCGTGATCACGATAAGCGGAAAAAGATGCTAATTAAGGGATCTAATTAAAATACGCGCGTTGGAAGACATCCAAAAAAGAAAAAAATAAATAAATTAAAAGCAATTTTTCGGCACAGAACTCTAAATAGCAAAAATGTTTACTAACGAAATAATGTCGCTGTACTATATAAAGCCTCAATGTAGGTATGGTAAATTTATTTACGTATTATACTCACGGGCTATATGTATGTATGAATATTATATAGTACACATTAGAGATAGCCTTTTTGACAACAAGATATTGCGAAGTTAAAAATCTAGCCGCGTTTCGTTAAAAAACCTGAGGTACTTTCCGCTCGAGAAACGCAACTCCGCTCAAATAACAGTTACATAGATATTAGATATGATCCTGCAAAGGTAAGTTATACAGTATACCAATCCTTGTGAATCTGTGAACCTCGTGTAATATCATAACTAGATTCTCGTAAATTTTTTCTTTTTCTTTTTAAACTTGTACAACTTGTGTGTCTCATGAAACAGTACACTTGTGTGAATATGTTACATGTACAGAGCGATATTAAACCCGCTAGCGTAACTCTATTCAATAATTATTTCCATGAAATGGGATAAATAGCTAGCATAACAAAGGTCACGTCCCTTGGTACCTCGTTTACAATAAATTACTATTCATCTAGTATCAGTATTATTGGAACACACCATTAATAGTTATCTTTATATTGTTTGTTTTTTCCCCTTTTGCACCTGTGATAACTTTACTCGTAAAAAAGATGTCGTCAAATGTATCATTGTCAGTTGTTCGTCTTAACGGGAGCCTCCACATGATAAATTAAAAATAAAAAATACAAAGCAAACGTGTATTCTCTGTATATATAGCTAATTTGTGAAAAATAAATATTTGCTCATAATTTATGATTACTGGTTAACCACGTAAGGCCCTCGTAAAGCCCGTCTCCCGTTGTGGCACAAGATGGCTGAACGTACCAATTTCTATCTCGTATCCTAGTTAATCCCAGTTTCTCCTGTATTTCGTGCGGTTTCATAGCTAAAGGAAAACAAAAGTATTGGCGAAAATTAGTATATTGTGCTAAGCCATGTAAAGATATCTGTAGCACATATATACAATGCGCCACACTACTTACTAAAACTACTAAAAAATATTAATTTACAACCAACACAAAACCATAAATATCAACTTACCATCCGGAAGATCTTGTTTATTCGCGAATATTAAAATAATCGCATCCCGCATTTCCCTGTCATTTATGATTCGATGAAGTTCTTGGCGGGCTTCGTCGATCCTATCCCGATCCGCGCAGTCTACTACAAAAATAAGTCCTTGCGTTCCTGTATAGTAATGACGCCATAACGGACGTATTTTATCTTGACCACCTACATCCTGAACAAACAGAAACATTTCATATGATTAATAACACAAACGAGGTTAAGGTAATTCTCTTTAGGTGATCTTTACAGATTCTCGTGAAAGTGCTCGATACTCACCCACACGTTAAATTTAACATTCTTATAGGTAACTGTTTCTACATTGAATCCTACAGTTGGTATAGTTGTCACAGACTGTCCTAGTTTAAGTTTATACAATATTGCTGATATAATTTCATTAAGGAAATAAATATAAAAAACAGTCAAATTAAAATACATCTTGTCTACGTTATATAATGTATATCATATGAAAAAATCAATTGAAACAGAACGAGTATAGATAATAAATTATATGTTTATGGAATTGAGATTAACAACGTAGCAAAGGATACTAGTTTTACCCGCCGCATCCAATCCCAACATTAGGATGCGCATTTCCTTGTTGCCAAAGATCTTCGACAACAATTTTCCCATTTTGCAGGCTGTGTTCTAGGCACCTGGCACCTGTAACAAAATGCACGGGTGTAAACAATCTGTTAGAGAACCCGTGAATCTATCAAACTTATTTAACAACGTCACTGTGTCATTCCGTCACCGCGGACCTCCATAACAGTAGAATATAAGAAAAATCTGACAAAACGCGTTCAACAAAAGTCCGTCTCGGTATCAAGTATCGTATCTCACGGACGCGCGCGAGACCAACGGTAACCGACCGGTCTGTCGCGGCGAACACAGAAAAGAGAGAGAAAAAAAAAGAATAAATACGAGGCTCGTCGTAATCGTGTCAGGCTCGGGCGGAAATTGACGTGGAGGCCGCGAGGACTTTAAAAGCCCACGTTTAAATCCCACGCCTCGTCCGCGCTGTCACGTCCGATCGATCGACAGGTTACCTCGGCGTCTAACCTCCGCTACGAATTTCTCATCGCGGTCGAGCGGGCGCTGGGGACAACCTGCGGGCGGGACGCGGACACCTCGGTAACGCGGATAAACAGAGACGAGGCAGGCAGCGGCCAACACTTCCCCTAACCTATCAGCGCGAGAACATCGTCGGCCGCCACCGTCGCCGCCGAACAGGGTGTAAACTTTCGGTGCAGCGCGCAACGTTTGCTGCACTTTCTGCCACCAAAATAGCGATCGTTGCATTTGTGCCCTTCGCATTTTCCGCCGCTTTCTCTTACCGATTTATAGGATCGGAAACAGTAGAAATAATTGCTTGATTTCGATAAACTCGCGCGGTTCTTTAGATAATGTCCTATATATTTTTTTTTTATATAAAAATCTTTCGATAACTCGTAGAATAATCGACCTCGTTCTTGTATACTTATTATTTTATTTAGTCCATATTTGAATTATTGAAAACCAGATCACGTCGCTTTTTATTTTCTACTTTTCTGATCGCGCTTGGCATTTAAAATGAGAGGCGTATGATCGGGCTATGAGAGAGGGAGAAGAGGAGAGGGGAAGAAATGCAGGAAGCGCGAACCAAAGCGAGGGCAAACATATATATTTAAATATTTAAAATTTTATTTTGGACGCAGGAAGAGTGCAGTTGAAACATTACCTATAACGGAACGCGGATACGTGTTCGACCCGCAAAGACGGTATGGGTCGAGGTGCAGAAAGTGCAGAACGAAAACGGACGGATTGCAACGTATTGCCGCGCCGCGCGAAACGGAAAGGCGTGTTCGTGTGTGGGCGACGAGAGACGGGGACGAACTTTTTATCGCGAACCGCGCTAATTCGCCCGACACGTTTTCGGGACCGCGATGTCAGGTTCCGAAAGGAACATAGTCATAAAGAATGAAAAGAAAAAGAGAAAGAAAGAGGATTCGCTGCCGCGATGACTGTTCGACACTTCGCGAGCTATCGATCGTTCGCGACGTTCCTTTTCCGACAATCGTGCGAAGCGCATACTTTCGACACTTTCGTTCGAGCGGCGGCATGCGGTCACGAGGAGCGGTCAGAGGGGTGGGGCAAAGAGAGGGAGGGAGGAGGGAGGGCGAACGACTCACCGAGAAACATCTGCAGAGAAGAGCGAGGATCTGACCGTTGACAGTATTGCACGGACACATCACAATTACGCTGCGCATTGCCGTGTTCTCCGCCGATCGGTTCTCTCCACGATTATATCGTTTCGCGCGCTCGTGAAAGCGTTATTTCATCGTCGCCATGCATGAACGGCGGCGCATTGCCGTGCCGTCGTCGTCACGTTCAGTCACGTTCCTCCCGTAAATCACGAGGCGCGCATACATCGCGGCGACAGCCGACAGCGCGCTGCGCTCAGCGCTCGCGGCCGCCGCGCGCGACCGTTCGAGCGACACGTCGCGCCATCGCGCGTTGTCGCGCGAAACCAGAGAGAAGCCTGAGAGAGGCCATCCCGGATCCCGGTCCCAGGAAAAAGGCCGGGATGGCCTCTCTCAGGCTTCTCTCTGGCGAAACTAATAGCCGCCGGTGGGATCCCGGTAGATATTGCAGATTGGTTCGCCTCCGCGCGCGGCACTTTCCGGGCCGCACCAAGAGGATAACAAGTATATACGGGATGTTCATGTTTTTAAATTCTAGCACGAGCGAGGAAATGCGATTAGGAAGGAAGATATATTGACATTTATTTCTCATTATTTGTCATTGCTCGCGTACGGTTTTCGAGGGTGTTTGAGGATCTTGATAATGCGTAAATACACTACTGTACGTGCGTCTGTATTTGACGGTATGAACTGCAGTATTCAAAGGGAAAAGGAAAATAAGAGCGGACGCGAAATATAGAAAGCGCGACTAAAGCAAACGTCTGTCAACTTTTGTAAACTTTTTGCTCTGAAAACGGAGAATAGATAATTCACTTGAAAGTACTATAAAATAGCATTTATATATGTAGATAGCATATCCGGTGCCGTCGGAAATGCAAAGAGAGGAAGGGAGTGTATTGAATGTCTAATACATATTCAGGATTTAAAAAAAAGAAGTAAATAACGAGCGAAGTTTAGAAAGCGCGCACGCCTATATGTCTATTACATTTTTTCTTCGAGAATCTTAAGAAAGCAATGTACGCTACATTGTCTCCTACGACTTGAAAACATCTTTATGAGCTATTTCGATTCTCGCAAGTCTTAACGAGGAAAACCAGAAGCAAAGCGAAATTTCCTCGATGAAATTCACCGCGAAAAATGATTTTATACTTAATGATATAAAAATTTTTTTTTTATCTGATTATTTTGACAGACAATCAAAAGCAGTTGTGAGAAAATTAAGCTTTCTCTCGGGGCTAACAGCGCATTCTTTTCGCGGACGCGTAAATTCTGCCGATTACATCGATTCTGTCATTATTCGTCGAGAATAAGATTTCAGGTAGGAGGTACGAGTTCGTAATTCCTCGGCGAGCCGCAAATGGATCTCATCGTCTACAAATAACGTCGTACATGCAACATAATATAAACCCGTAGACAATGACGCGAATTTTTTGCGAAGTCGTCAAACGACGGCGTTCAAAAGTTCGAATGACGCTCGCGGAGAATTTCTCCGTGGCGTGATACGGCGTGGGCGCCGACACCTCGTTTTATCTGACGCGAAACGAGACGGCGGCTGGCGGCGGGGTGCGAGGCGAGGTAAAGGCGAGCGGAGAGCTGCGGCGACGACGGAACGAACGGCGATCAAGGGAGGAGGGACGGGGAGGGGGAGGACGAGATGGGGATGCTTCTCGCTCCTTGTTACTCCAGATTGGACGTGGTCCGATCTTTCGCGCGCCGCAGACTGCTCGCGCTGCATTATTCCCCGGAGACCGGAGCTGTATACGCTGCGTGCTATGCTATGTACCACCTCCGTGCGCGCGCGCGCGAAGTCATGCGACGGCGCCAACATTCCCGTCGTTTAACGACGTGCGTGCGCGGTCGTAAAACGTTCGGATCGGCGGCGACGGGCGGCGGCGGCGACGGCGGCGGCGCTTAACGTGTCTTTACGGACATGTGGGTTTGTCCGCGCTACGTAAGAACGTGGGCGCTGCGCTGACTTAAATTAGACGTACGTCCGTGCGTGGCCACCTGAAGAGAGAAAACGCGCTACTTGTCGGCTATTTAATTGAATAGCGTATGTGTGCGCGCGCGCGCGCGCGAACGCGCGTTACGGGCCGCACGCGGCTGGTAAATGCATTCAGGAATGTCGCATAATCAGCCATTAATTCACGCCGGATGGTCGTTAATGCAAATACGATAAGCCGCGGCTCTCCTCTCGCGCGGCCGAGAAAAAGCCGGCACCTTTCCCCGGTCTCGGTAAACACCACGCGCCGCGCCGCCGTTTGATATTTAAATTTCGCAGCGTTTTCCGATTAGAATTTATGATAATAGTATGGTAATCGTGGCGCCGCGATGGTCGCAATATCCGCGGCCGCGACACCGCGACTGGGGGATATAGTCTCACAGGCCAATCATGTGAATACGACGGATTCGCTTGAATGAGAAATGTCGAAAAAAAAAACGCGAGATATACGGTCGGAGAGGAAAAAGAGGAGAGACGCGGAGAGATAGCCTGTTTGCCTGTCGATCGCGACGCGATTGCGAATTGCGACGGAAGAAATATGACCGTTTGATCCTAGAGATCAGGGTGTTTCCCGGTACGCCGAGGATACACCAGGTCGCGGAGTCGCGGAGTTACGTTCATCGGTATGTACCCGAGACGCCGCTACGCTTCCTCTACGTAATTTACACGCGTGAGATACACACTCGGCTTAACTCCGTCGGAAAGAAAACGACAAAGGGAGAAAGAGAGAGAGAGAGAGAGAGAGAGAGAAGTTGTTGGAGCCATAATAACGACCGAATGTGTGGGACGCGAATAATACTTCCTCGTGCGCACACCTACACGGCAATCCGCATGCCACGCGTATATAAACTCCTACAACAAATAAGCACGTGCGCAGAAAAACGTGAACGGGAAGGGAAACCGCGTCATTCGCGCGTTCGTCCAGATTCGCGAAGAAATCGAATAAGACTGAAAGGGGAGAATGATATGGTCTCTTTCGTTTTTCTTTTTCTTCCAAGATAAAGCGTCGCGCCGTGTCGACGGCTCGCCTCACAGCCTCACACGCCTCTACGCGCCGGGCGGCGACGGGAGAAAGACCCGAGAGGACGGAAAGGAGATGGGAAGATGAGATCGAGTCGGTTGGTCGTTCAACCAAGCCAGTTACTACACGCCGCGGTGTCGCGCGATCCGGTCAGTTTGGTAAGGAACGCCGGAGCCCCCCGAGAAGTCGGCTCGTGGGAGAAGATGAACGCGACAAGCGAAAGAGGCCGCGAGGCACGGCAAAAGGAGACGAGAGAAAAAGAGAGAGAGATAAATAGATAAAGCGTTTATTAATATTCTAGGGCAAAAGCCCTTTGAGAGAACAGAGGGATATTAAGCGTGGAATACGCAGTATTTTGAGAGATGAGTCGAGAGTATAAAAGCGGCAAGAGAGTGAAAAATAATGACGTGAGTTATAAATCGAGGAAGGTAAAGATAACATGCGTGAGAGAGGGAGGTAGAGAGAAAGATAGAGAAAAGGGTAGAGGAAAGCGGAGGGGACAGGGGGGAATAAGAGAGCGAGTACCGACGAATACGTAGGACGGATAATGCCTCCTCGGCGCGTGTAATGTACACGGCCGGCGGCGGCCGTCGGCGCCGGCGCCTGCACACGGTCTCGCCGACGAGAGACTGTGTATTTATAGTGTAATATTATTATAGTCTGTTTACGCGACATGACACATATTCCTCACCGATAGCCGCCTAGCCGTGAGAAATGTATAGCGCCCGTTCAAAGGACGACGCCAAATCTCCCCAATCTCTTTGAACGACTTGTTCGTTACCGAAAACATGTTAATTAATAAAAAAAAAGCGAAACCCTAGCATTGCACGAGGATTCGGCGAAAGAATTCGCTGAAAAAGTAAACATATATCCGTTGAAAGATTAAAGTTTTTCTAGGGATTCTGGTTTAAATTTTTCGTCGCGAGATAGTTAAAAATTTTAGACCTTTCAATCTTTGCATCTTTCCGTTGAGTGACGGAATCACGTCTCGCTTATTTTCAGCTTTTGTAAATTGTAGTTTAGATGATTGAAGGTGAATTGTTGCGAGATATTTGAGTTAATTTTCGTCACAAGCGAAACTTTTGAATCCCGGATAATCTCACAAGTATTGTCCATGACGTAGTATAGCGAAGAGACGAATGGAGCTGTTCGATCAAAAGCGAAAGAATGCGCCGAGCTATTATTCGAGCCGCATTCCGAGACTTTTGGTTCCGAACATTTATGAATGACACGTGAGATGGGGGAATAAAGGAGACATTTTGAGACGATGAACAATCAGACTTCGGCACGTTGGTTTCCGTTCGCCGAGAAAATTCACGATTTGTCACACAAAAGAGAAAAGTACATTCAGATCCGTTTTAAAATGTTATTAGGTAGAATGTATTTCTATATCTATATAACTTATGTGACCGTCCCCGCAAGGATCCCGAGCAGATGTCCCGAGAAAGGCGCCACAAAGTCACCACGTTGTCGCGCAGGGGGTAAGATCCCCTCGACCGCATTTCTAAAGGGGAGTTCCAAATGGAGTTACAAATAGTATTATGGATTTGCGTGTCTCGGTTCGGCGCGACGGTCAAGATTCGTCCTCGGTCATAGAGCCTTTCTACAGAAAAAAACCTTCTGGTATCGTGGAACGCGCGTGACTTTGTATCCGGCGCCAGGATTACGCCGGAGGACCCGAGGGTTGAGGGCACACGGGTGTGAAACGCCGGCGCAACAGCGCGATAACTTCATTCAGCTCGGGGTTGCTGACGACGATCCCTTCCTTTGGTTTTCTCGTAGGTCGTAGATAGACATATTGTCTCGGAGATGAATGGTACCGCGGCGCGGCAGCTTGGCGCCGGAAAGAAGGACGCTCGTTCGTTCCGCAGGAACGCCACGCCGCGCCGCGCCGGCGAGCGTCGGGCGTCCGGGGGACCGGTCATGATTTCCAAGTACAAGGCTGTTTCCGCTGATCGCTTCAAACAAGATACTGGCACGCACTGGGCTTCACCTAAATATAGGCACACAATACGTCTCTCCTTCGATTATTTATAACGCGAACGGTATGCGCGCGGATCTCGATCGGTGGCGGAAATCTTTTTAGGAAGGCGAACGGCGAACGATATTCCGCTTTTTCTCATCCGATTGGAACAAGCGCCGAGATTGACGTGAGGCGAAGAGACCACGCGGAATCGCGCGACGAGACACCGCCTCTTTCTCCTTCTCTCTCTCTTGCTCTCTTGGAGCGTATAGGATGTGCTCCGATATATCGCTGTCTGAGGTCGAGGTGACCTTAGGTTTAATTTAAGGCGACGATACGATGCGATGCGCGTCCGCTCCGCGTTCAAAAAACACGCGCTTCGTTATAGCGCGTTAGTGGTATTATCTCGCTGACCGATCGTTTACGGCGCTCTGTCTATTGCCCCATTAATCTTCGAACGTAAACGACAACGACCGTGTTGGCGACGTTCTTGAGTAAATGAAGTAAACGTAGTCGCGAGAGGACGGAGGATACCGCGCTTTCACTTTCGTCATAATTAATTAACAGCGCAAAAGATACGCGTTATCGCTCGCTTGTTATAAACGTACTTATCCGCATGGCAGTTTAGATTTCGCAAAAGCGACGCGCGTAACCCCGAAGAAGTCTCGAACTTGGCGCAATTGTGCGTTCAAGCAAACATTTCGTCACGTAATTTATCAAATTGCTGGCTGAACTAATATTTTTTTTTTATGCACCCGGTTTGCTTGCAGAGCATACGATAGAGGTATATCAGATGCGTAGCCCCGTTATTGAAGCAGGAAATTTTACGTCGCGGGCAAGATCGCTCTCTGCGCGTTATTGTTTATAAAAAATTATATAGCTCGACGCTGTATCGCCGTATCGTCTTCGTGTAAATAATACGCGCAGATCACGATGTTTATATAAAGTCGAGTTTAAAGTTAACGATGCCAACGAACGTTGATTGCGTCCGTTTCTTGCATATGTACGTGTGCACTTGTACACACGTGTATACACATATACGACTTACAATTTTATCGCCTGCGAATGCTCTCGCGTCTGTTCACATTCATGCATATACGTACGCGCATATGCGAGCAATAAGCGTAACAAGCATACGCACATAAATGTCAATATAATACAAAATTGTATGAATAATAATTATATAAATATAATGATAAATATATAAACATAAGTTAATATACATCGCATAAATAATTATAAGTATACAGTTATATTCAATAAATAAGTGAAATACAACCGATATGATATATCAAATTAATCAAATTAAAGAAATGATCCTCTTGAAAGTAATAACAGATAACAGATACAGCTAGAAACTAATAATTATCTCATACATAATTAATGTAATTTTACAATCAAATTAAGGAAAACGATCGTTGCTGAGGCGAAGAATTGTACGTAAAATTCACGCGAATAATATTATTAAGCAATCAAGATTCAGTCCTGATCGTTTAACGACGTTCTCCTTAATTTGATTATACAATTACATTAATTATGTATGAGATAATTATTAGTTTCAAGCTGTATCTGTTATCTGTTATTACTTTCAAGAGGATCATTTCGAGAGCGCTTTCTCTCTCGTCGGCGTCGCATCTCGCGTACATTCCTCAGAATTATTGAATCCTAGAGTCAAGTGAGGTCGGCTGACAAATAGTTTAACCGTAATCAGCGTGATGGTCAAGACGCGCGAATAATGCAGGGAATGAACGCCGAATAATTCGCTTGTCCCATGCGCATTAGCGGGCGTTCCGGTTTACGGTTTCGATTTCTAAGGAACTGAATACCTCGGTCAGTTGTCCGGCGGTTAGCCTGTGCGACTAAATGCGCCAATGACAATACTAAACCATCTGCATTCCGAGTATTCCGACCGTGACTATGAGTTGTTACGGTCGAAATGAGTATTGTCCGAAAATCTTTGTCGTAAAAGTAGTTTGACTTCATTCATGTGTCGGGGTTTCTTTTTGTACAGCATGCCCCGAGGGTGAGTATTATTGTTAAATACAACGGAATACATAAGAGTCGACGGTGACGACGGCGTCGGCGACGAAGACGGCGACGGCGACGGCGACGGCGCGCCGTCTTCGTCGTTGGCGGGCCGAACTCGATGAAGCGTTACGTCCGTTGCCTTGAATAAAACCACTTTTACTTTTTTCTCTTCATTTCTTTCCCTTCCCCCGCGCCCGCCACCACCATCATCTCCGCCGGACATCGCCTCGCGACTCGCGGCGCGGCGGACCGCATCGCCGGGAATCTATTAGATTTGTCATTCTCGATTATGAATAGTCGACGCGGGCCAGGCCACATCCTTTCAAGCCGATCCTCTCATAAGCCTCTCCTTTCTCCCTTTCTTCCTTCTCCTTCCCGCCTGGCGTTCCTCTCGCGCGTTCCGATCTCCGCGCGCGCTCTTTTTCACGCACACGGGGCCGCGGCGCGGCGCGGCGCCGTACCTGTGTGCGCCGCCGTGTCGTGTGAAAACGCGCAAGATGCACCGTCAGAATTCCATCGTAAAATCCTACAATAGAGACTGATGATCCTGCGAGACGGTCGCGATTTCTTCTTATTTCCGCCCCGTACCGGGGCTCCGTACAATGACGACTTAAATCGCCGGCGAAATTGGGAGTTGGGAGTCGCGCCTCCTCGATCCATCGTTCCATCGTGCGTCGTCTTATTTTCTTCCTTCCTTCCCTTTCTTCCCTTCCTCACCTTCCTTTTTTCCCCCCTTTTATTTCGCGATCGGAGATATGCCGAATGGAAGGCGGAGAGGGTGGAGTTTTGTACGTCGGGTGGGATAAATGGACGGACCAGCTAACGGCGTGGGAGTGCTAACATCTCGGTCTCGTCATCCGATGCGCACCGGCGATAAAAGCGGCGCCGCGCCACGTCGCGCACGGGGTGGCAGGCGCGAAGATACCTTTTTTTTCCCTCTTCCTCTTCTTTCCATCGGCCGAGAATCGTCACACCGACGCGGACGGGCACCGGCGTTCGTAGAACTCTCCCGAGCGGATCTTTTCTTCAAAATAGGTTTAACGCACGACATTCTATCCAATTAGTCGGCAAGAATAATAATTCGAGGGCGCGACGAATGGAAACGTGAAGACCATCCATAAGGTGGGGAGGGAGGAAGGGGAGAGGAGACGTCGGATCGAGCGCGCGGACCCTTCGCACAACCGTCAACAAAATCCGCCGTAAAATTCGTTTCGAGGCGGAAGATATTTTTCTTGGAAAACGAATACCGCGAACGAAACGTCGTCCACGACGAATGTGCATCCGGCTTAATGCCTTTGCTGCAGGACGAAGAATGCCGGCAGGTATCTCACATGGAATCTGCGAAAGCGCCGTCTCCCCTCTCGCCTTCAAACGCAAGAAGAGGCGGCGCGGCGTTTGCCTCTCCAGCCCCTCTTGGTCATTTTTCTTTTCTCACCTTGAGGTCCCACGTACTCACACTTGACGCGTTCACCCTTCCCTCCGTATAGGTACGGCCTCCTTTCGCACCTAATCCGCATTTTTCGAAATCGGCGAGCGGCTAATATGAAAAAGAAAAACCGCGCGCGCGTCAAGGAGAAGCGCAAGATTGTCGTATACCTACACGGACGATCTTCCTGTTACTCAACGGGTCCGTCACGACGCACTTTCGTCGCGAAAAGAGACGAATAAACAGGCGCGCGTGATCTTATTGTGTTCGGTATAACCGCGTATTTAAAATATGCGATTGACGTCGCGAAACGTATTTGCATCGCGAGGCGCGGTGAGCTTATTCAACGCCTACGTCATCTCGACACGCCATGAATCGACGAATTTGATTAAGATTATCGCGCGTCGGCGTCCTGTTCATCTCCATTCACAACACTCGAACCATTGATGCGTCGTTATACCGATATTTATCGCCGCGTTCTTTCCGTTCTTCGAAATTCCCGCTCTCGCCTCGTGTCCAGTCGCGCGTTTATACTCGGAATCTCTCGCGACTTTATGATTCCGAAACGGAAATATCGAGCGAAGCGAGCGTTTCTTAAGCTTCTTTTTCCGAGACTTTTACAACGAAAGATCCTTTTCACCGTCCAAGTCTGACGAGAATGTCGTCGCGTAATCAAAATGATATTTTCATTCCTTGTTTGTTTGGTCCCGACGTGCCAAGAATAGGGCGCGCGGTGTCCCACCGCGATATAAAGCGTTAAACATTCTCTCGGGGTATATATAAATATATATATACGTATACATAACGCTTTGTAAAGCGTCTTCCGTCGGGCGGATTTAACATGCTATTGCTGTATGAATTTAATCCCCTGGCGCTGCATAAACTTTACAAGACTGCAGGTGTGTTTGCGCTGTTGGCGAAATTTAGATGCTTGCGCGGCCAAGATATTTCTTGTTGCGTAGCGCTCCGAAATAAGAGCGGAGGAAGAAACGAAGAGGATGGCTATAACATAATAACAATACGATGCTGATATATCGGTGTCATTATTATTACTTCCGCGCTAGTAGGAAATATTCTCCTTCTCGAAACTCCACGAGAGGGTAATTATATACGAGGATGAGGAGTCTTTCAACAAGTTACAGATTCGCGGTCGCTCTCCTTCATCTCGATGTCCGTTCTTGCCGAACGCGCGGATGACGAGACAGATAGCGGTGTCCGTCGCACGCACGCACGCACGCATCTCCGCTTCTCCGCCGCTCGGCTCGGGAGATGCCTGATGCTGGCCCGGCCTGACTCGGCTCGGCTCGGCTCGGCCTGCTCGAGGCTCGAGCACGTACCTACCGTAGTGGGGCCGATCGGCGCACCCACTACACGCGCGGCATTACCTCGCACACCTCTCGGGCTGCCGGACGGTGATTCGTTATACCCGCTACACCCACCGCGCGCGCGATCGAGGTAACACACGCCGGACGACACGAGTTCTCTCGATTAACCCTTGCTCGCGCGCGAGGCATAGCCGGGGGCCTCAGGCCCCAGGCCCCAGCCCCAGCCCCAGTCAGCGGTCGGCGGCGTCGCGCCGCACTCGGCGCACTCTCGGCCGTCCCCTATAAAAGAGACGGAGCCGAGCGGCCTGCGGGCAGTTGTCATTGCAGACCTACCGGAAGCGTTATCTGGGAAAGCGCCGATCTCTCTCGACCGAATCGATAAAGCTCACCTTTTATATCGCATGTCGTTTTCGGGTACGTTGACGAGATAACGGCAACGGTTATCGCGGCGATAATCGTTCGGCGCGAATCTTTTTTTTTTCCTCGCGAGAAGAATCGGTCGAGAGAGAGGGAGAGAGAAAGAGAGCGCGCGGTATAGCACGTGGCTGCGGACTATTATAAGAGAGGAGCGGGCGCGCGACGCCAGACAGAGCGACGCTAACGTTGGCAGAGGCGTCGGTGGCAGAGAGGGTCGCCCGTCGTCGTCCGCGCCGCGGGGGAGCGGGCAACCGTACGAAAGTGGTAAAGCGTTTTATATTAGGCGTGACGCGCGTGACGCGCGCGGCTCTCGGCGATCGAAAACTCGGTCGTGGCTCGCGACGCGCGGAACCCGCTGATCCCGCTTCCCGGTTCCTCGCGCGATCTCGCGATCTCGCGCGCGGAGGAGGACACGGCACCGGGGAGCACGGGCGCGCTCGCGCAGGAGGACCACCTCCTCCTCCTCCTCCTCCTCCTCCCACCAGGGAGGAGTTGACCAGACGGCTCGCGGTCAGTCAGTCAGTCAGTCGGACGTTTGCTATCCGATACGCTTGGCGCGCGCGGCGCAACTCGTGGTCGGGAAATCAAATCGGTGCCGGCCGCACCGTGTGTCAGTCGCAGACGCGAACCGGCGTTAACACCGCGAGGTAGAAGAAGCGGCGAAAGAGGTATACGGGAATAAGAGACGCGAGAGAGCCACACGCGGGTGGCAAGAGAGGGCGGAGTGCAGGGGCGCGAAACGAGACGGAAGAGGAGGAAGAGAGAGAGAGAGAAGAGCCGACGACACGACGACGAAGCAGCCGCCGCTCCGCTCTCCCGTGTCTCTCCGTCTCTCTCTCTCGGGGCGCTCTCGTAGCGCGCGGCCGTGTACCTACTACGCTATACCTACCACCTTATAAAACGCGCGCCGCAGCCCGCAGTATCGCGCGCTCTCGTGGTGGCCGGCCGGCGGTGGTGCGGAGGGGCGCGCGAGGCGCGAGACGCGAGGCGCGAGAGGAGCGCGAATCGAGAGATCGCTCGGAGTAGCGGCTCGGAGTTGCGTTGCGAGAGAGCGCGGCGCGCGAGACCGGGAGGCTTTCTCGCCAGTTGTTCGCTTCGCCTCGTTCCCTCCGCGCGCGCGAGAGAGCTCGTGTGTTTCCTATATGTGTGCTTGCGCGGTAACGCGGAACGTCCGCACGTGAGGATCGCGTCTTGGACCTTCGGTATACGTACCACCTCGAACGCCGACAGTGCCGACACGCCGAATAGGAATAATAGAGGCGACCGCGCGACGCGTCACGCGCTCGTTCGAGATACACAGCCTTTCAAAACGCTTTTCCTCTCTCTCCCTGTTTTTCTCGGCGGAAGCGCGAAGGGGTAGATTACGTGGTGCAGAAAAGTTTTGTGCAGTGAACGGTCGTTAATAGACCAGTGCCGCGGGGCTTCGACGACGAGGAAGGAGACCGAGAGGGAGAGCGGGAGGGAAAGAGGAGGAAGACGCGCTATATACGTAAGGCACCGGTGCGAGTGCCAGGACCGTGTGCGAGAGAGTTAGCGGCTGATAAACCGGCGGAAGGAGAAGAGGAAGACAGAGAGAGAGAGAGAGAGAGAGAGGATTAGGGTGGCCGCCGCGAGAGACCGAGAGTCGCCAAGATGCATCTCCACGGTGGTCTGATGCTGCCGATCCTATTCATCGTCGCTTCCTGCCCTTTGACGCTGCGCGCGCGAAAAGTCGCACCCTTGATCGAGGACGACTGGGCGAGGAGACCGCATCGGCCCGCCGGTAAGTAACGATCCATAAATCTTGTTTACCTGTTGTGTCCAACCCCAAACAACAACGCCAACGGTCCCTATCGACCGGCACGATCTTCCGTACCCGAAGGGAGGGCACCATCGAGACAAACGTCAAACGGAAGCCCTCCCCTTCCTTCTTCCGGTCTCGCACCTCGCACCTCGGCTCTCTCTCTCGCCGAGAGGTTTCTCTCGATCTCCGTTCCCCGTACGTACACGCCTGGTCGGTCGATTTTCGCCCGGTTGTCGCCTGGGAGCGGTCTCTTGTCCTTTAAAGGTTAGAGAGGCGTCTCGTACGTGTGGCGAACGCGGCTATACGTACGTGCCGCTCTCGGACTCTCCGCGACTCCGTTCCGAGAGCGCGACCGCGAGCGCGACGGTCTTACATAATGAGAAACGCGCGCGGGAAGAAAAAGAAAAATAAAGAAACGGAGGAAAAAAAAAGGAACAAGAGACGGGGGGAAGCGGTGGGCATCGGCGCGCCGTGCCGTGCCGGCGACCGAGTGCACATCCGTGACGTGCCTCCCCCCTTCCCCCGTCGGCTGATCATAATGCTTTCCTCGCGACTCGCAGGCCACCGCGAGATTACGCTTTCACCGTGTGAAACGTGTTCCTCTCCGTACCCGCGCCGCGGGATCGCTAAAAAACGTGACCTTCGTCCGCGCCTCCGTGCTCCGTGTGCGCCGCGTGTCGGCGCCGTCGTGTTTTTGGCGAATTTGACGAGATTGACGTAAGATAACAATCGTTTCGACGGCGAAGGCTCTCGCCGCGCCGCGGCCGCGCCGGTTCGTCTTTTATTTTTAAAAATTGGCAAATTGCTGCACGTCGTTATCGATATTGAATCTCCCGCTCTTGTTATCTTCACGAGTTTTCGAAATGCAAAATGTGTCATACCTATTTGTTTGATATTTTACCCAGCTTGGAAAAGTAAACGGTAAAAGAACAGTTTTCTACTTGACAACGTAACGTTCAAATATCTTTGAGAATTGTTGCAGCGAGAAAGAGAGAGAGAGAAAGAGAGGGAGAGGGCACAAGCGGAGAGAAGAGGACGCGAGTAGCTCGTTTCTCTTCTTTATAAGGATCTAGCAATGTCCACCGGCTTGCTCGTGCCCTCTTTTTCCCTCCGCCAATTCCATTCTTCTTACACGCGGGTTTCGTTTACCCGTTCTAGTTTATTTCTGTCTTATTTAACTATCCCGTGTCTCTCTCCTTTATCGGACGCCCCGTCGGTCGGTCGTCGATACCGTAAACGCCCGTCGCGTCTACCAGCGTGTTTACACGCGCGCGAGGAGGACGGAAGGCCGAAGGTTCGCATTAATTCGAGCCCGAACGAAACGCCGCCGTATACGAGATTGCAATGATAATCGAGGCGTCGCTTTTCTGGCGACGACGTTTTTGAAAACAGTAACAACCAAATAAATATCGTCTGGCATACAAATTCGATCGTCCAATGCCGCGCGCGCGTTTGCCGAATAATCAAACGAGTTTCGCGAAAGTTTCGGTTTAAGGAAACCACCTGTTGATCCACAAATAATTTTGCGACAGTAAAAAATTTTCTTCTTCGTTTCGCTTCACCCGCTGGAGGTAGTTCCGGGCGATTTAATTACCGCTGTACCTAACGTTATGATATTAGGAGATATTAGGAGATGGGGGAGATTTATATAGCTGCTATTCAACGGAAAATTGGATGCCTGGGTGATAATGGGGCCGGCCAATTGTGCGTTCGCAAACTCGCCTCGATTGATTTCTGCTGGCTGTCAGCTTAAGTCTGCTCAAGCTGTCGACCCTGATATTTTTCGTGGACCGTACTAACCATTTTCGGATCGTTCTTAATCACATCCGCGTATTAAAAGTAAATTCATTAGCCAGGTTACTCTGATTTAATACGGAGTGTCCTTCTAAGGAATCAGAGACCGTTCTGCGACGAGAAAACTTTTCATGTTTTTTTTTTTTCATGGACGAACGTCCATGGTTTTCGAATAATTGTACGATTATAAAGTCCCTTAAAATTTTTTGAAAACTGTTTTTATAAAATGGCGAAAGAAATTCTTATAACATATGGCGTGGCACCTGCGTGAATCGAGAAATAGCTGTATATGCGCTTTATACGTGTCGTTTTTGTCGAAACCCGGAGAGAGGCCTATTTTTCTTTTTTCCTTCTCAGATTTCCACCCTCTTCCTACGGATCTCCTTTCCTCGCCTCGAAACACTTCTCACGGAACACCTGTTAGGCGTTACCACCGATGCTAATCTCAATTAGTATTTATCGCCAAGGTGGCGACAGGGAACGATCGCGCGTTTCTACAATAATATCGTCGAACTCAACGTCTGTGTGTCTTTTACTGTCGCGTCTCTGGGGCGCGACGCGTTTCCGTGAAATTGTCTCCTTGTCTCTCGATAATATAACTTCGGTTTAACAACACACACGATAATCGTATACGCGCGATACCACCGTCACGAGAGAGGGAAACGGACGAGACGAGCCGGACAGATTTCGTCCGATAAAATCTTTAATCGCCGGGGCATCGATTTCCGGCGTTTATAATTCACCTGAAGTTCGAGTTTCGAGTTCCCGGAAAGGGAGAATGTTTTTGCATTATTTTATTTCCTCGACCGGAGAATCCTCGCGTTACGCCGCGTAAATCAGTTAACAGCACTTTTCAAACGTCGTCGCTTTGAGAACCGGTCTGTCCGTGTGTATAAACATTAATTTTAATACGCGATCGGCCAGAAGGGAGGTACAAGCGGCGAGAGGTTTCGGGCCGAAATCTGTCGAGAGAGAGAGCGAGAGAGAGAGAGACGAGCGTTTGGCTGAGGAATCACTATGCGTCTCATTGTTGCTCCCCGCATTCTCGGATTCGACCAATTTCTACCCAATTTCATACGATGGCAGATTACCTCGGAAACGCGTGTTTAAAAACGCCTGAAAGTTTTACATAAATGGGCCTTATTCACGTGGCGGCGGCGCGGGCGGCGCGATCGAAACCCTTTCCTCGCCGGTCGCCCTCGCGGAGAGGAGCGCGTCGCTCGATCCTCCGTACAAGATTCGCGGCTAATTGGCTGCAGCCACGAAGACAACGCCGCCGTTGTGCATTAAAGAAGTTTAGTAAGCCAATGCGCCATTTTTTCTTTTAAGTAGGTAAACGACGACGGCGTTGCACATCGCGCTCCGTAACGCGCGCGACGCGACTCCGGGATGTCATAATTCCCGCGTATAGATTGCTTTATTTAACTTCCGGATGCGTTCGATTATTGCGTTGTATTGTTTATAATAGAAACGAGAGGGAAGGAGCTGACAGAGAAAAAAGAAAGAAGAGAGTGAGAACTATTCAATTATGGGATTAAAGATATTTTATTTTTTTCCTTCTTCCTCTCTCTCTCTCTCTTTCTTTTCACGTTAATACCGATTATTATCCTTGATGTTATTCTTGAATTAATCGTATGTTATATTAATTAGTTACATTAAATTGAAATTGAAGTAATGGAGGAAAATTGTATACAATGGTACGAGCCTTGAAGGAAATGATTTCTAGAAGAAAATTATTTTCGATTAGATGTTCACGCGTTAATTAGAAGCTGACAATGTATAATCGCTAATGTGAATCAAGTCGAAGATGTTAAATGAGAGAAGAGGCGAACCACAGTGCGCGGTGCTCTGGTCCTTCGGTCTAGCTTCGATCGGTCAGATCGGCCGTAGTCACGCGATTTGTCGCCGCACTCGTGCTCGTGCGATGTGCACAGGGATTTCTCTAAAATCGTGGCAGAGTCCGTTCGTGTCTCTCCTGCTTCTTTGAGAAAGGCTGCACCGCACCGAAGAGAGGATCGTATATATTTAGACGAGCTGCAGACACAAAACGACTTACCACCACCTCCGCGACGCGGAGCGGACGGCTTCTTCGTTTCTCCTCTTCTTCGTTCTCCCCGAGCTCATTCCTTTTACTCTCTCTCTCTCTCTCTCTCTTTTCTCTCTCTCCCCTCTCTCCTCTCTCCTCCCTCTCTCATTGTCGCGCGGACGCACTTGTACGAGATCTTGTACGGCTAAGTCTGTACAAAGTAAATACCGAGTACCGGTTCGAAAATATATCGCGTTTCTTTTGCAGCGGGGCGATTTAGGGCGATCGCCGATCAAGATATCGCCTTCTACGTTCGATCGATATACTCGATTCGCGGTGAGCCCGTTAGAGCCGAGACCGGACAAGGCACGGCAGGATGCACAAAATACTATTGCCATTATCCTCAGATGACGTGGGTGCGGTGCGCGTTTTATACGTTTCCTTGTAGCGAACAGCCTTGCCTTACCGCGTAACCTTGCTCAACAATCGGAGATAGACGACAGTTGGAAAGTATAATTCAAAGCTTTCGTGAATTCGTCACGAGGCAGCTAAAATGAAACGTGCACTCTGTGCGCTACGTGACACGCTCCGTATCCTTTCCTTTGCTCCGGGGGGGGGGAAAGGTAAGCCGGGGGAAAATTAATCGGTTAGCCGAGGACAAAGATATCTCTAGCGGCTATAGACGCGACGCATTAACGAGAGCGGACCCCGAGGAACTTCAAAGTAGAACTCGCCTTCGTCTACGAGCGCAAGTATGACATAGTGCTCCGGCATCTTTTTGTCTTCATATGCTCGCTAGGTCGACACACACGTAAGAGAGGATATAAGGAGCGATCGTGAGGGCGGGAGGGAAACGGAGGAAACAAGAAAAAGGGAGGAGAGACCTTTCGCTCGGTGGACTTGATGAATCTAAAATTACGAAGGCGTTTATTTGTTGGTTTGCTCTTTTACGCTGCGTGCACCCAAGGTCACCAGACGCAACGAAACAAGATTCCTCGTTACGTATGTGCGGCATACGGTCGACGTACGTATGAATATGAGTTTAACGTGTATGCGCTGTCCCGTGCGCGCGTATGGCACCGCATTAAGGCGCTTTTTTTTATCTCTTTACCCCGCGTCTTCTTTCACCGCAAACTACCACCGGCGTCGCGGGTATACGCCAACCTTTTGTAAAAAGGTGTATTATTTTTCGATCCCTTTTAGACACGGTCCGCGCGCATGTACGAATGTAAAATTTATTTCAACAGCGCTACCTTAATATGCATATAAAATTAATTGAGATGTCAGTGCGTAATTCAATTAATTTCTGCGTCGGTGCGCGCCGTGCTGCGCTACGTTGCAACGTTGGCGCGGTCGCGTTCGAACCTATATCGCGGGTTTGACAAAAAATGGGATAAAAACATCTCATCCGCGTCGTGTACGTCTCGTAGGTGGATTTAGTGAATGAACGAAAGGCATGGTCGGTTACTTGATGTTGCGCGGGGGAGTTATCAACTCGGTCCGAGTCAAGGTTTCACTTTCTTCCGCATCGCACCGAGATTCGACCCACGTCTGGTTTTGGTGAATGGCGAATCCGCGCGGATATTTCTCATCTAACTGATTGTGAGTCTAGTTCGATATTATAATCGCGAAAATGCAATTATAATAATTGGCAACGTATCTCTCTCAAAATTCAACCGGATATAGTCTATATGGTGTGCGCGCGTGCACTGTTAAATATTAGAGGAAAATTTGAACCAATAATTTTTGAGTTAAATAATATTTTGTCATTTTTAACTACCATGTGTGTCAAAATTTATTATTTTAACATAAAACAGTATTATTTGAACTCCATTGGTTTCCATAGTTAAATTAACACATTGAGTAGGGCCAGTAGCGACTTATAAGAATGGTTAAAAATGATTAAAATTGAGTATAATTTTATATGAATTTAACAGTATGTGTATGTGTGTAGCATAATCGTATCGAATTCCGAGATCGTATTTACAGAATCTAATTGGGTCCTCGCGTCAAATTTGTCAACGAATTTTTACTCCTTTTCACGAGTTCCCAATTTTGCCGCTGCGACGCACGAAAAGTATAACCGCTAGTCAGTACCGTTAACGTCGCCTTACATTCCCACTTTACGCCGTTACTTATAGCTACTTACTTAAAATTACTAACTAAGTCGAAGATTGGCGAGTGTCGGCGTCCGCCGTTCGATACGCTCCGTGCGCCCGTCCATATCGGCTCGTATCGTTCGTATCGCGCGTATCGCGTTCATATCGCGTCCGTATCGTCTCGCTCGTGAATCCGAGAGTTAATTTTATTAATGGAGACATGCGCGCGCGCGCGCGCTGCCGTTAAGCGGTCCGCTCGTTTTTTCTAGTTTTTTTTTTAACATCTTCCCTTTCGTGCGCGGAACGCGTGCGACTCGTCCTGACTTTACGAGCCGTCGGCGTCGTCTCGATTTGTCCCTCGCGCTTCTACTCGCGCGAGATAAGATGCGTCATATCGCGACATCGCGCCGCGTTGCTTAACGTTTCGCCGCGCCGCGCCGGCCCGCTGAAATAATATTGCGCGTTACGTTTCTCTTTCTCGCGGATGAGTTTAGTCTGGACGGCTGTTCGAGAACGTTACTCTGGCGCCGCTCTATATATAGTAAACCTCGTCTCCGGAGTAATCGTTTAAATCATATATCGGAACATTTTCGCGATCCTCGTCACCGGAGATTTCGTCGCGCGGGAATGGAAAAATTTCGTCTCCTTCATTACTATTTTTCATCGGTAACGTCCCCCACTTTCGCAAGGAGCACAGTACGTGTGACGGATCTCGAACGATTAATAAGTCGCGAGTCATTGGTGCGCGGAGTGATTTCGCGGAACGGCACGAACAAACCGGCATAATCACCGCGAAATCTTCTAATTTACGTCATTACTGCGGCAGTGCCGCGCAATTACTGTTGACGACGCGTCGTCAAAATCTGTCGGGTGCCCCGGCGAGCGAACGGCAGTTCGCGATTGGTCGCTCGTTATCTATCATCTGCCGCGGGAGAGTGTTGGAATCATCATCGCGTAAATAGGCTTCCTCGGAAATTTACTTTAAGCAGACGAGAAGCTCGCCGAGGTTCTCGAACTTGGTTAAATAGAGGGTCGGGCTCGCCGCGTCGCGTCGCGCCGCGCCGGCAAGTGCACGCGCGGACGACAAACATCAGCTTCTCGGTCGAGGTGCCAAATGCATCGTTGTCGGTGCGCGCGCGCGCGCGCGTCGATTACAATGCCGATTATTATCTCAAACTATTATTATCCTATACATATTAATAACGAAAAAAAAATATGCGTACCGGTTTCGAGATACATATAGATTCTGGCTGATCAACGAACGATCCCAGCAGTTTGTGCTAAATACTTTAGCGTCCATTAGCTTAATTTAAGTTTCTTGCACATCGAAGATTTTTCTACTAAAAAGTCCGCGCGATATCCGTCTCTCTTTCTCTCCGCACTGACGCACCGCACAAAGAGCAGCGATTTGGATTGGTATCCTTGAGCGGAACCGGCAAAGACCTTTTCCTTATTCTCAGTGGCGATCGATCGTCGCTCCGATAAACTGACTCCGAACTGACTCGCTCGGAACGAAGCCGTTGATGTATTATTTATCGTTCGTACTTGCGGCGCATTCTCGCATCGTCAAGCCGGGAGCAGAAGGAAAAGTAGGTATACGTCATCGGCCGCGACGATCATCCATTTCTCATTATTTCACAGCTGTGGCGACGATCCGTAATGGGCACGGCGTATTTTCCACTGCATACGTGTATTTGCGTGTAACTGCGCGAATTATTACGCCTGGGAAAGACCGATATCTCTCCGTGAGACGGTATACTCGGAACGTTTATATATGCACTAATTATTTTCTTCGGAAATTTCTCGCCTTTGACGGATATATTTCCGTCAATTATCACGCGTCGACGATCGATCCCGTCTCGCTCGCCGCGGCCGCTGAATCAGCAGCCGGTTTTCTTGGCTCGCGAGAAAATCGACACGTGCCAGCCGTGAAATTTGGAGTAATACGAATGAGCCACTTGCCGACGTAACAGCAGTTTATTCGTCACACGGTTCTGATTTAAGCCAAGCTTGAGGCTCTGGCATAATCCCAATGCAGTTAACTCAATTACTCTTTCTCGCGCGCGCGCGCGAGAGGAAGAGAAAGAGAAAGAGCGCGGGAGAGGAATAGAAAGAGGAGCGAAAGTTTCATTCTGCCGAGAAGAGTTTGAAATGAACCGCGTCTTGTTCTTTCGTTCGTTACGAAGAATATCATTACTCGTTTCAATTCTCGAAAACGCGCTTCTTTTATCCCAGATTTTCCTATATCTATAATACGATACGATTACGTCGCTTTCTTGACCGGCTTGAAAAAAAGGAGGAAAAAAGGAACGCTGTTTACCGGTTGATTGAACGTCACGCGCGGGAGGAAAAACGACATTTGCCTCCAATGTATGTAGGTCTTACCTGATATTTCGTCTGACGGGGTCGGCGTATTTACATATCGCGCGCGTACTCCACGTGCGTACACGTACTCCGCGTCGCGGCAGATATGCCACCGCCGCCGTCGCCGCCGCCGTCGTTTATCAGCACGGCCGTCGGACGACCGACGGAGGGATTGGCCGAAAGGCTTGGCGAACATGAATGCATCGCATTACGCGTGCACTGACTTTAAGCCGCGGGCGCAAGGTCGGCATTTCTGAGCCGCGCGTGACATCACGTAGGTATATACGGGCGACATATACCTGTACATACCTGTACCTGTATACACGCGGAGATGAACGCGCCTGTCGAACGGTTTATACACACGGAATGCTTTACATACGCGCAAATATGTGTATCGAATAGCGTCACCGGCAGAATTGAATTAGAGAGAGAGAAGGAGAAATAATAGAGAGGAGTATTTTCCTGTTACATAAATTGTATGAAATGACATACCCGCGTTTCTCTCCGTATCTTTATGAGATACGTAAGCGAGAGGGGGAGAGACAACGCGTGAGTGAGATCGCGGTGGAAAGAACGCATCGAGAAACACGAGGCTGCTCCAGAACCGATTCGCGAGACGACACGCGCGAAGATATTTAGAAGCAAATAGCGACCTCTTTCCGAACGTTCGTCGCCGATCGGGCGAGATGCGCGACGAGGCGAGATGAAATTCAATAACGCAAAAAATCGGGTCGAAGCAAGGGGTAGAGGGGAATGGGGGAGGGAAATAAAATGTACGGCTTGTGAGTGATGTGTCCGCGCGCTCGTGTCGCCCACGTAAATCTGCGCGCCGACAGGTATCGGGTGCGCGGCGGTTCACGCATACATAAACAATCGGGACGACACGGGGCACCGCGCGTCGCCTACGTGTCCCGTGCCCGTCCGCTTTTAGCGGAGACGTTAGAGCGTCGTCGTGAGTCGGCGCGGCGACGCGAAGGCGGTGGTCGCTCGAGAAAGTGGCGCTCGTCCGGAGCCGGTACCTTACGGAGGTAAGGGCCTCCGCGTCTCTCGGTCTAGACGAAGAAGACGCTTCACGGTCACACACGCGGCCGTTACGTAAGGCGCGACATCCGTGACGCAAATGATGCACGTGACGTACGATGCGCGCTCGACACCTCCGGGAATCGGGCGTAATTATAGAGCGCTATGCAGGTATCCTCTCTCTCTCTCGCGCGCGCGCGCGCGCCGATTACCCCGTCTCGACGAAAGTCTCCCTTCGCGGAATTAAATTTATCGCTGATTGTATTACCGCGATGCGCCAAGTGCCATTAATGAAAATCATCTAAATGATCCGACCTGCTTTCCTGGCGGAGAATCGATAAACGTTCTCGATCGACTAAACTGTGCGCGATCGAGCCGCGCGTTTGTTTTTGTCGCGTTTTCTTCATCTCTCCTCCCTCGGTTACGACGCGACGGATAACCGTCTTATGCATACGCTTCGCGTCACGATGTCACGATGCAAACGAGCGAACGAGCGAACGATCTCGCGCGCGCGCGCGATGCTAAAGGTGATGTGAAACTCGAGACGAAGCGGGTAGATGCCGAAAGGCGAGAACGAGTGGTGGAGAGAGCGGGAGGCGAGGGTACGAGCGGATAGACGTCACGTTCGTAAATCTATCCGAGAAGGATACAGAAGTGCGAGTGGTCGGCGGGGGAGGAGGGTGTGGAAAAGCGAAAAACGAAAGGTGTAGCACGTGTTTGCCATTCGCTTAACCGCCTCCTTAGCGGATTACGAGTCCAGCGCGCATTCCGTTGCACGCACACGCGCGCTCCTCTTCCATACGCTCGCATTATTTATATTAGCGAGCGAAGACGTACTCATGGCACCGCATAGCGCGAACTACATTTTATTTTCTCTCTCCGGATTTCGGCTCGCGCGAGGTCGGGCGTCGATTTTAAGCGCGGCGCCCGTGATTCAGGAGGAGTGTCGTGAGAAACGATCGTCGGTTTAATACATATCGTCGACGGATCATTATCATTATCGGCGAATATATCGCCCGAGAACACGGATGCGAGGATTACGAGTGCAAGTATAATTGCTACGTCTTCTCGAGTGTTCCCGATAGGCACTCTCCGTCCAAATGATATTACCGCTTTATTAAGTTCCGTGCTCCTCCACGATTAGAATTCACGTCTCTTCGATACGCGTGTGGACGATACGATAGTGCGCGTACACGTGTGCACAGGCACACGTATACGCATGGACAAAGGGGAGAAATTTATTTCGCCCGTTGCGTTGGCAAGAGGCGTACGCGCGGATGAGTTGCGAGTACGTCGCGGCGGCGCGTCGTTACTAATTCTCCAACCCAAACAACACCGCGATTATTCGTATACAAAGTCGCGATAATAACGATCGCTGAAAGTGGCCGCACTCGTGTCGGGACTCTGTCGGGGAAACTCGATTTATATTAACACGCGTGCACGCGGAGAAGCGTGTCGCGTCGCGCGAGAAAGCCACCCCGGGTGAGAAACGAGAGAAACGGGAGGGAAAAGCCGAAGGAACCGTCGCTATCGAGAAGAGAGATAGAGAAAGAGAGAGACATGGAGAGAAAGAGAGAAAAGAGAGGAGAGACCTAATACGCTTCACCTTACCGCGCTATGCCGCGTGACTCGCATATTTTCGATGCGGTAGCTTGTGTCGTGGCTCTCTCGGACAGCTCGGACTCCTAGTTACTTAGGGCCGCGACTTTGCGCTTAGAACGACTTAGCGCGCGCAGTGCAATGACCTCGTGCAAAACGGGCCTCTCTCCATTTCCCTTTCTCTAACACTCGCACATGACCGAGTTCTCTCTTTCTCTCCCTCTCTTTCTTCTTCTCTTTGCAATGGATAGTTTTTGAGTATCTTGGAGCGATGATCACGAAAATTCCGCTAACGTATATATTTTTTTCCAACATTATCTCTCTCCTTTTCTCTCCCTTGTCCCCTATGTACATATAGGCGTACGGATATCTACATATTAAATATTTATCTTTTTGTTTGATATTTACATGAATAAAAAAGATCGTTTCATCTTTTTAAAAGACCGCGTAGAACCTGTATAAGAGTCAAATTGATTTTTCCTTTCGTTTTACATTAAAAACAAGATACGTATGCCTCGTGTAAAAGTGCTTTTATAATAATGAATCTTGATATCAATCCCGCCAATCTCGGATTGGATGTAGAACTGTGGATTATTATAAGAGAAAAAAAGCCAATATTACGATTGCTTCGCAGAAATAAGGACACCGCGCGAGACGCATGCGCGCGTAATACAAACGCAAATGATTCCCATCGCGTTATTTTCGGACGGAAATGAAAAGACGAGCGGCGGAAGATAATTACATCGCTAATAAGCTTGCAATCTCTCCGTTTCCTTTTCTTCCTGACGAATGAAGACACGAGTCTAAAGAAATATCGGCTGCAAGAGACGGCCGATATCGTTATCGATTTAATGAAGCGTATTATTACATGTTTTGCTACTGGCTATCAGCCAGCTTGTTGTAGGAGATAACGGTCTCGTCTTTATCTCTTCTCTCTTCGGGATTTACGTCTCGCGCTCTAAAGCCAATCCGACAATCGGGATTCGGTGCGGCAAGTCGGAGAGAGACTCGTCCACTTTGTCACCGACCGCGGCATCGACCAGCCGGTTGCACACGGCGCGTCCGTAATGCGCAAACAAGAGCCCGGAGTTTTACATCGAGGATAAATGATGTCGCCGCATTTCACACGACACGGCGGTTTGCGAAGTGGCTTGAATGAACGCGCGACGCATATATTGTCGATGAACGCGAATGAATATGCGCGTGGATCAATGTATGTACATACCGAGCGCGTTACGTTACACTCGCGTCAAATTGCGCCTCATTCGTCGACGATGGCAACGGAAGTGCGTCAGCGTGGGGCGAGCCGCGTTTTCGCGCCTAAAATATATCCTCTTTTCCCTCTCCGACCGCTGATATCTTGTTTAATGTCCGCGATAGGCAAGCTCGCTAGTAGCGTAGCGCCAGTAATCGATAAGATGACATTTATGCTTATGCGATTTATCTCGCTAATGTTATTAGACGATAATGCGGCAACCGATGACGATTAGTAATGACGATGTTTTTCTCCTCTTTTCAGAATGCATGTTCGGCAAGCAGATTCGCGAACTGGGCTCGACATGGTTCGCGGACTTGGGCCCGCCCTTCGGAGTCATGTACTGCATCAAATGCGAGTGCATACCGGTACGTGTGTTGCAGCATTTTTATCTTTATTAAAAAAAAAGAAGAAAAAAAAAGGAAATAACTCACACTACGGCCCGCATTGAAATGTGTAGCGTGTCGCGCATGTAGCGTTCGGCGCACACGTAGTGTTTAGTAAACAATCAGTACCACGCCAGCATTTATTAACATACATGAATAAAGAGCGACGCGTGATTCGTACCCTCTCTATCCTTCGCCTTCGAATTTATTGTCGAGAAACAACGCTATAATCACATCTCAAGTACTTATTACTTTGCGTTCGCGACGCCCGTTATTTTTTTTCGCCTCCTCCTTTTAAGTCAGATCACATCGATGTTTACCGAGAGACGTGGTATGTCATAAAAAGTCTTGTAAAACAGAGAGGATAATTTTCTATCAGGCTAAATCTCAACGTGGCGCACGCGCGCGCGCAGCGACTCGTGTATCGTGTGTATACATTCTTGTAATTACGGTATACCCCGGTTCGTTGCGCGCGACGTATAATTTAGCATCTCGGGGCGTATAAATGCCACGATATTGACACAAAGGTGACGTATATCAAATGTCGAGAGACGTCGGATCCGAAACGTCGCTCCGCGAGCGGGTGGGGGGAGGGGGGCGCGAAAAAATGTCAACGGCAGTCGACTCGCGAACGCGCGCGTGCGTCACGAAATACGCACGGATACATATTTATTCGAGATCGCGCAATAATCGTCATTTATATTCCGATTGTACGTGTTCCTCTCCCTCACCTCACCTCCCCGTGACAGCGCAACGAGTGCTCGATGCGCAATACCGAATTCTTCCATTTCGCGTTTACATGCAGTAAGTAAACGATAACCGCGATTGTTCATCCGGTGGTGTAATCGTATAATTAACATTCGTGTCGGGCGGCCGCTACGTCGCTTGTAAATACAAAAGGAAACATTTGTTTTAACGCGCATTACGAACGCGTGCTACGCGCGACCGTAGTGCTTCTTCTTGCGACCGTGCGCAATTAGCTTTCTTCCCTCACGCGCAGACGTTTCATTGGCGTTCGCCGATTTTTTTTATCTCGCGCCTTATCGCCGTTTAATGCACGCGTAAATGCCGCATGATGTTCTCTCGTAAAGTATCTTATGTTCTCGAATACCTTTTCTACATCTATTTTTTTTTCAATAGTATTAGCACATAGCGCGCCTACCACGTTTTTCAAATATTTAATTTACTAATTATTATTTTGATTATCATTAGTTTCGTTTTTCTCTTGTATCATTCTAATCACATATCACTTATTCCTTTTTCGTTACGCGCGATCTATTTTGTTACATATGAAAATTATCAAAGCTTTGATTGATGGAAATATTTATTTCTGATAATATATCTCAATTAATTTTTCCGGCTTAAACTTTCGATAAATAAATTGTCAATTTTTATTATTATTTAAATACTGCCCAAGTACTATTTTAATATTATCTAAATTTTTTAACACCACGTGATATTCTGTACAAATATAATTTCATACTTCTTGTATTCCTTCTATTGATTAAAAATGATATTTTTCAACATTCTTGAAAATTTCCGAACATGGTAAATGCGTTACGCTCCTACGTTAAATGAAATTGAAAAGTATTCGGGATCAACTCCCGAGAACGTTTCAATCGTTGTTGATCGCGAGTCTCGAGTCCGGTCGTTATGAGAATTTCGAGCGCGCCGAATCGTTAAATCTTAATGTGGAAATGTTGCGGAATTTATGCGTGCACTAAACGACGATAAAGCGAGCGATAAGTAATCGGTGTAAATGCTAATGAGACGCTATCTGATGAGTTTACCGAGAAGAGAAAATTAATTATACGGTCGCGCACACAAGGAGAGGTGTACGGTACCGCCTTACGTACGGCGCCATTAAAGTCGCTAGAGTACGATCAGATCATTAGAGACCCCGCGAGGAGTTCTAATCCTTCTCGTAATGTGGCAATAACAGGAATGATCATGAATGAGAGGATAATATTTTTGACCGGCGAAGAGGCGATTCGAGGAACGCGTAAAGCCGATTCCGTCCGAATTTCAAGTCGAATTTTGCGGGCACCTCGGATAGCGGCGCGCGCGCGAGGTTAAAATCCTTCTTTCTTCAAAGATATATTACGATCGACCGAAAAGATGGATGGTACGGAGACGGAAGAGAGGCGGGAGACGCTGCGGCGCGGCGGCGCGCTGTTATGTTCGGCTCGTGGACGAGGAGCCGCGAGAGAGCGCGGCCTCTATTTTTAGACTTCGGAGGAATGACAGTCCCTCTTCAGTGTACATGAGGAGCTATTGATAGGTCGTGGTCTTGGTTGGTGGAAGAAGCAGACGCGTCGCGTGAATCACACGTCGCGGCGAGAGAGAAGCCATGTCTCCTCACCTAAAGTCGTCGGAGCGCGATGTCGCGCCGATGTCGCGGACGTTGGACGCTCATCCCCCGCTCATCCCCGCACGGGGATGCCCGAGAAGTACGGGTCGACGCGATCTTGAGGAGTAGCCTGTTAATCATCGGCTTTGAGAGCTTAATAAATCGTCGTGCTCGATAGCGGGGAGGTTTTATTCGCGTGCCGCGACGTTCCAAATTCGCTGGCAGCAGTCGCGGCTGTTCCTGACAACTCCAAGTCGCGATCGCGAGATATAATCCAGCTCGCTCCTTTCCTCCCGTCGAGTCAATCGCGTCGAAAGTGCGTCGTTTCACGCTTCAAGAATGCCACGCGCGCGCCGCTCTATAAAACCACCGACTTAATTCTTCTCCGTAACTGGAACGACGCGACTCGCGGCCGCACTTTTAACAACTGCGTCGCACTGCTACCGCGTGTCACAGTCTCGCAAACGTCCTTTCCATCGTCGCGCCGAGGCGCGATCAAAAGTAACGCGAACAAAGTAGAGATTAGGACGAAGTAAAAGGGGGAGATTCCCGAAAATATAGCACGCGGACACCTCGTGCGTGTCGCGTACGCAAGAAGAAGAAATCTCTTCTATCTCGAACTCGAAAATCATCATAATAATAGTTTGATTTAATTTTTACCAGCGGTTGTCGTTTCTGCTTTCAGGTGCAAAAGAAACGGCGGATCATCGCGAGAGTTCAATGCCGCAACATCAAGAACGAATGCCCGAAACTCACGTGTGACGAACCAGTTTTACTCCCGGGTCGATGCTGCAAATCTTGTCCCGGTGACTTCAGTAAGTTACGCAATATAGCACATCCGTATTATATTTTTCACCTCGCCGCGATTATTCCCGCGGTTAATCTCTTTTTTTTTTCCCCGGTCGCCAAGAGTGCGGAAACGGTGAGATAAGCTGAGATAAGATTTTTACGCGATCCACCATGTACATCTATATTGTCCCTCCTCCTCCCTACGATACGTTATCGGGAAAGGAGTCGCCGTATGGCTCTCGAGTATCTCGGCTATGCGATTTCCTCCATCCGCATTCTACTACGACTAGGGCGATACGCGGATCGGCCACCGCGAAGAGAAATAGAATGCGTTGCCCAGCCTCCCGCCCGCCGGAGGAGCGGTGCGCGCTCTCGAAGAATTTGGCCCGTGCCGCCCGATGCAGTGAAAGTAGTATATATGTTATCCCGCGCGCTGATAAGGCTACCAGATAAGGCTCGCGTGCGCCAGCTCCAGCGCGACGGTAATGAGCGCGAATTGGCGAAACCGAGCTCCGCTTCGAATATAGCGATTACTATCGGCCTTTACGGTATTGCCTCGCATTTTATCGCGCGTAGTTTGTTTACTCGAGGAAATCGCAAATTGACCCGTTAAATCCCTTCGTAGTCTTAGAATGACCCTCGTAATCGCCGTCCGCTATCGGCTGCCGCGTTTGCTCGCGGTACCTTCTGCCCGTATCACACTAGGCGATTGGCGATTGCGTTTACGTTTGCGTCTACGTCTTTTGACCAATCAGAACGGAAATCGCAAATCGCAATCGCCAGCAGCTACTTTCTGATTGGTCAAGAGACGTAAATGCAAACGTAGACGCAATCGCCAATCGCTAGTGTGATACGGGCATTCGGAGATATCGATAACCCGGGGACCAGGTATCCTCTCCCCATTTCCCTATCCATAAATATATGGGTGAGCGAAGAAGAAATCGGAGCGAAACGGTTTACCTAGCGGTGAAGAGGATACAAAAAAGGGACGGATGTGAGAGAGAGGAAAAAAAGAGGAGGAATTAGCGCGGGGAAGATTGGCCGATCGTGGTTTCTCTCTCGAGAGAGGGAACTCGAGTTCGTAATCGGTGGAAGAGGTGCGGAGCGAGAGGGGACTGGGGACGGACGCCACGGTTTAGCACCATGGCGCCGGCTATATTACCGCATGGCGTCACTTCGATTAAGCCGTGCAATCTAAATGTAAATATTAGCATACGTAATGATCGGGCATAACGCGCGCGATGGGGAATAAGAATAGATGGTCGGATGGGACGGGCGGAGGATAGATGGAGATGGAAGAGAGATCGGCGGTAGTGGAAGCAAGAGAATCCGATTCGGGAGAGATACGAGCGCTTTTTTCTTCCATTCTATTTAATTTTTATTTTATCTTGCGCCGTTTGTACAAGTTTGTTTTCGATCGTTCCTTTTGGCTGATTCCGTCCGTAAACAGAGAGACGGGGTCGTTGTTTCGTTAAATTTTTACGGCCGCTTATCGCGCGGCTATTGGCGATGCAACGGGAGAGGCGCGCATATTATCAATTAGGTTAATGTGACACTTTTGATAAAGAGAGCTCGTTGTCGCCACAATTCCGCCGTCCGTCCGTGCCACGAGGGGATCGGCGGCGGCGGCGGCGATGACGGCGACGAGGACAGAGCGAGTCATTTTTCGATGATCGCGCCACTCCCGCGCCGGTCATTTATCCTCATAGAAACGTTCGCGCATCAATATCACGCGCAGCAAGTTTATTTTCTGCACGCCTCGTCTAACGGTCGTCATAATAATCACATTGGCGATCGTCGTAGTTGTCGCCGGCCGTCTGATAGAAGCTCGTTGCCCCCTGCTGATGAAAGGTGAAACTGGCCGCAATTAGCGATGCCTGCCTTTTACGTTCCACGAGGAAACATAACTGCGACCCTTGAGCCCGTCGATTGGATCGTCGCATCGATTCTCATTCGGTCCTCGTCGATCCTCGTCCCGGTCCCGGCCCCGGCCGTGACGGGCGATCACGAAAGCCGGCCTCGAGACTCTTTCTCGACAATACGCGAAGCAAATTAGATATCGTAGGCGTCTGGAGTCGGGACGAAAAAGAGAAAGCGAGAGAGAGAGAGAGAGAAAAAATTCTAGTAGATCGAAAGAACACAGTTTTACGAGCGAGACTCTATCTGCGACCTCCGCTCCGCCGTTCGTCCGAAGTTCGCGACATTTATATCTCTCTCCTCGACGATTCTTAATCCTGAGTAACGATCGTCCTTCGATCCGAAACGATGTCGTGCCTAAGGTGACGGACTTTTGGTAGTACAACCGCCGCCAGTGACTATAAGCCGCCGACATATCTGTTAGATGACGCGTTATATATCCTTTCTAGTTGCGAAACGCAATATCGTGGACTTGCGAATCCACGTCATTATTGTCACAAAGGTCGCGTAACGATTTGGAGCCGCGCTTGAAGAAGGATTTGTCGCGAAGGCCGACGAGAGACAAGCGACAAGTCCTCGTGAAAAGGAGGGAGAGGGGGGAGGATTGCGATGCAGGAGGGGCAGGCCAATCTATCTGCGAAACGGAAAGGGGATGCAAAAAAAAAAAAAACGCGGTAGGTGGGTCTAATTAATACTCGTAATTAACATTATCGCTCATATCCGTCTCTCGGCGATATTAATGGCGCGACAGACCGGTGCCATCGGTCGCCATAGATCCGATTAGGTAGGCGGAAACGGTTTAGTTAGTAACTGGTCTCTCTCGGCCGTCGGCGTGAGGCGTGCTGTACGTTTTGCGCGCGGCAATTAACGTCTCCGTGGCGCTGAACCGGCGCGGCATGCGCCATAAAAGTAGCATTCAAAGTAGCGGCGGTTGGCGCCAGCCGACTCTTTTCCTACCGCGCGCGGGCATACTTTATGGTCGGTGCACATGCCACCACCGGCCGCTGAATCGGCTCAATGGGGATCGACGATCGACGATCGACCGGTTATTTTTATTTTTACGCCCGTCTCGAAGGAGAGACGCTCGGGGAACGGAGGATATAGGGGGGCAAGAAAGAGAGATAGAGACAGAGGGTACATGCGTCCGTCCGATGCAAAGTGCAAAGGACTCGCCATTCTCCTGCGTGAGAAGTTTTATCCTCCCGAGAGCTCTGGCGCGTAGAATATACCGAATTATACATTTGCCTTTATATCGCACGTGAGTTACGTGGCGTTAATTCTGACGTATAGTATAATTTACGTGCCCTCTCAAGAATACGCTTTCGTTATCATTCTAATATATTCTGCGAATTATTCTCATTATCCATTCAGTTTTGAAAAGGAATGAAGGCAGATCGCGAAAATTGGTTTCCCGAGAAAAATTCAATACCTATTAAGGAGTTTCATAATTAATTTTTCGAGAAGTTACTGCGCGTTGAACGACCAGAAAAATATTCGCGTCCGCGTTTACGATGAAATAAATCTTTTGTCGCAGACGCAGACATAGCGCAGGATCTGCCGGCGCAACTGACTTCGGAGGAAGAGGAGCGGAGCCTGAAACGTAAGATTTTTAAATATTTCTTAAAATTTACATACGCATACGTTTGATCTTGAAATCGTTTATATTTGCGCAAAAACAATATTGAAGACTGAAAGACCCGGGCTCTAATGAGATTACGTTAGTTGTCCACTCGATCATGGACGTTTGCGAAATGCCGCCTTTCTTTTTGGCTTAAGCGATCCTCACTGGTTACAGATTTCGGCACCCTGTTGACGGGTAGAACGTCGCAGTCCCTGCGTCGCGACGAACCGAGTCCGACGTCGGTTTATAACAGCGCGTATAACTACCTGGCGACTGGTCGCTTCACGTTCCATCGCAAGAACATCTACTACTCGTTCTATCTGTCCGCGTCGACGCCCCGGCCGCGCAGCATACAGTTCGTCGACGGGTCCGGCAGTATCCTCGAGGAGCAGGTGATCGATCCGGTCGGTGGCGCTTATCAGAACGCCACCGGCAAGCTCTGCGGCGTGTGGAGACGCGTGCCGCGCAACTATCGCAAGCTGCTGCGCGAGGAACGGCTGCACGTGTCCTTCCTCTGGGAGCCCTCGTCGAGCCTGACCGGTCAGCTGTCGCGTTATCGCGCGCTTTCGACCGAGCAGTTCTCCTCGCTCTTGGAACCGGCGATGGGCGTCGACCGGTCATTGATGGCCGGCGCGGGCGCGACGGCGATCGTGTCCGCCTCGTCCGCTTCGGCGCCGTCGATCCACGTGTCTCTCGTCTTCAACGGCCTCTTCCTGCCGAACGACGTGGCTGATATCCCGCTGATCGTTCAGCTGGAACATCACGAGAAGGATTACGTGGTCCTCCGCGAGGAGATAATAGTGAGAAAACCGTCGAATGAGCTGAATTACGGTGAAGTTCGCAGCGCGATCTCCGGGACTGACCTTCGTCTCCTGGCTCGAGGCAAGTTGTCGATCAGCATAATGTCCCGCAATGATTCGCAGGCTCTTCGACTGATAGGCACGGTTGGCCCGCGCGCGACCTGCGACATGTATCAGACGTTGTTGCTGTCGGAGACGCCGTCCATGGCGTCCGGATTGGCCTGGGCCTTTCTGGACCGTATTGGCGCGCTACGTTACGGAGTACAATTGATAGGACTCGAAGAGGAGAGCCCCCTGGTGACCCTGGTGGACGAGGGGGGAAAACGGAGGATGGAACTCGAGGATCTGACACCTTCGTTGGTCGGTGGTCTCGCGAACGGTTCTCTAGATCGGCCCGGACCGAGACTACTGCAGCCGCTCTTCAACGAGGAACTCTCCGTAGTCGCTGCGAGTCATGTTGGCTCCATGTTACGCGGCAGACTTTTGGAGCGACCCGTGGCAGACGCCAGAGACACGGCTGCGCCAGTGCTGCTGCGGAGATTGACCAAGGAGCCAACGCATCCCGGACCGGTCGGCCTGATATGGACCGCGGTGGACCTAGACTGTTCTCTGCACTATGAGCTGGAGCTCGCCGGTTTCCCGCCCTCCTCCCAGGAACCACGGACGTTCCGTTTGTACTTGGAGACGATGCCGATGCTGGCGCAGGGAGCTCCCGTCGCCAGGAGACTTCTCGAAGAATTCACAGGATACTCCTTGGAGGGTTCGGTCACCGGGCTGTCGCCGATGGAGCTTTACAGGATCGAGTCGGGCATCGGTTTCCTCGAGGTGACGGACAAGCAAGTCACCCACATCCTGAAGGCCCCCTTCAAGGCCAGGGCACCGTTCAGCTGTCTGCCGCACTATGCTGACAACGATGTTGCCTCCGTGGTGGCGTACAATCTGCAGCCATCCAGGTCGGACATCGAGACCGGCGCGTGCTTCCACGAGACCAGATTTTACGAGGAGGGCACGCAATGGACTTCGAGCTCGGACCCCTGCTCGATGTGTCATTGCTATCGCGGCTTGGCACAATGCGACACGGTACCCTGTCCGACGATCTCTTGCGAGTTGGGAAAGCAACTCAAGCAACCGCCGGCCGGTCATTGCTGTGCGATATGCGCAGGTAAAGGGATTTATTAATTTTTTTATTTATTAAAATTGAAAATAAATTCGAAATTTGTACAAAACAAACATATCTACGCAAGTAAAGAATAGAATGGAATAAAATGTATTGTATAGTAAAATTTATTACGAAAGAGCACAAGTTAAATAACGCCTAAAACGTTTGAATAAAAAAATTATATTAAAAAGTTGTTTAGTAAAGTTATGCCTAAACGATATCCTCGACGTTTAATGTTTTGTTAATGATACTTAGACTCGATTGCCGAAACTAACTCTACGATCAAGGACAATGCCACGAGAGGTTGTACCTTGGCCGGACAATATCACCTCGCGGGATCATCCTGGCATCCGTATCTACCACCAGTAGGATTCGACACTTGTGCAGTTTGTACTTGCGACGTAAGTCTCTATTTTCCTTTTCGTCCTATTAGAGCCGTAGGTGGATAGATAGCGGACAAATATTCGTGAAATTTTAAAGTACCTATATTTTTTCTGTATCGCATAATTTCTTTGAAGTGCAAGAAGTCACATATTTTTCCAATACGTTATAATTACGCTTCGGCTCAAATCGCGTATCAAAGTAATCACCAGTATTCCGCGAAAATTACCTCGGGGCGATTTTGCAGCGCGGAAAAACCTGAAACGTGCCACACCACGTCCGAAGAATGCGGTTGCGGTCTGGCAGTTAGTAATGAGCTTAATTGAATGATTCAGCGACAAGATTTTCTAAACGATTGCACTTTATTTAATGCTCGGCAATCGCTTCCTAGCCAATTGACACCAGTGCAGAAAGTCACTTATTAAAATACCTCGCGTTATATATTCGGCGAACGATAAAGACGCGTGCGTCTTTTACAAATTACTAGACAACGAGTATTCTTCATTCAACGAGTACATTCGATACGCCTTTCAGCCGTTAGGATAGAAATTTGTAAATTACTACAAAAGCTCCAGTAATCAATTGTGATACGCGGCACGACGAAGTGAGAAAAACGCGTGAAACGCGCGCGTTACGCGCCGGGCGTGGCCATCAGGTACGAGAGGTCACCTCTGTAATTTACATCGGAAATCCATTTGTCTCGCAGGCTGTCACGCTGGAGGTGAAATGCCCGCGGGTGCAGTGTCCGCCGCTCGAGTGCGACGAGAAGATCGCCTTCAGGCCGGACAAGAAGGCCTGCTGCAAGCAGTGCCCGGCGACGACGCCTCGTAGCGACGTGGCCACCACCGAGGCAGGCGACACCGTACGCCTACCGAGGGACCAGGCCTTACCTTCGACGCGGCGCACCGCGGAGGAGATACTCTTTTCCGGTGGCTGCAAGTACCCCGTCGGCGGGCCTTACGAGAACGGCATGGAATGGCATCCCCGGCTGCACTCGCACGGCGAGATGAAATGCGTCAAGTGCCGTTGCAAGGTGAGAAATCCCGGAATCTTCGGTCGAAGAGCGGATAAACACGCGACCACCAGCTGCCGCGATTCTCGAACTTTGATCGCGCGGATCGGTCCAGAACGAGAGGCTGGATTTGCGAATAAAACGTTATTCTTTACGGTCTCTCTTTATCGAGCGTACCTAATCGTCTTAATCGAACCGACGAGACGCGGGACGAGTCTCGCGGTCGCGTCTTGTTACCAGGCAGAGAGAGAGAGAGAAGTCTTAGAACTCGCTTTACTTTTGTTCGTTACACTCAATTCATTCGTTAGAGTTAGACGGTCATCGTGCCGGTCGTCTCGTTGCGATATCCAGACACGGGCACGGCGAGAGAGATCTTTAAGGAGAAAACCTTTAACCGGGCTCTCGCTCGTCTGGCCCCGACCATTATAGGGTCCATCCATTACGATGAAAATGGAACGACATGGCCTCGGGCTGGCTCGCGTCGCGTCGCGTCGCGACGTCACGAGACGGAGCGAAAAATAATCGTCTCGAACGTGAGAAACGGATTTTGTATTCCTACAGAGCTCGTTGCACCGGTTCTTCTCGCGTTTCGCTTTTATTACTCGCGTTCGGTTTTTTTCGTTGATAGATAAATATCGCGTCTCGCTACATATATATATTTCTTCCTTTTAACTATGCTATACATCCTTCGAGAAGAGGGAACACGAAAAGAGTATAAAGTATGTAAAAGAAAATTATTATTAATATATTAATTTTATATAATTAATATTTTATAATTGTTTTCAATTCATAGATAGGTTTCGATAATAGTTATTACAATAATATATATTGTAATAATAATTTAAAATTATCTATAAATTGAAAAGAAAATTATAAAATATTTGATAAATGTAATCCATGCGCTGAGGGCCGTTTTCGCGCGTTCTTATTTTTTTATATTTGTCCGAGCATTATTAATGTGAAAATAATGTGCGTTAATAATATAAAGAATATACGCATGTATATGTATCATCCTGCGTTATATCATAAGAGGAATTAAAAAGGAACGACTCGAGGCTGGTCGCGGATCGCCGATCCGCGGAATGATCCGCTTCCGCGCCGCGGCTGGCATTTCTCGCGCGGATCTTCGCGCGACGAACGCGTAAATGGTTTTGATCGTAACGGGGCCGCTCCCTCTGCTTCTTTCAGAACGGCGAGGTCAGGTGCGACAGGAAACGCTGTCCACGGTCGCTCTGTAACACGATCGCGCATCAGTTGAAGCGCGGCGAGTACGTGGCGGACGCCGACGATTGCTGCACGGCGCAGTGCGAGCACCGCGCGAGGCGTCATCACCGCAACAATCATCATCCGGCGCGGCGGCACTCCGTGACGCCGCGCGAGCTGAGCTGAGCCCGGTTAGTCTTCCGGAGAAGAGGTCTTGCCCCGGTCCACGAGGAAGCTCCGCCGCGTGCGCCGTAATCACCGTTGGGGATGACGACGGGATCAGTTGCGGCCGCCGCGACCGCGGATTCCACGATCGCAATTGTCCGTCCGCGCGATCACTCCTCGTGCATCGTACCGAACCGAGGGGCCCCTCGACGACACGGAAACCAAGACAAACCGAACGGTTCTGTACAACGCGCGCATTAAAATCGCGGGAGGCTGGAAACTACAAGGCGTTCATCCGAGGCGAACCGAATTAAAGGAAGGGAGAGGAGGAGCGGTAGGAGGAATTGCAAAAAACGAGGGAGATTCGTGAATGAGATTCAATCGCGCATTTCGACTGAGCGAGAACGACGGCGCGCGCGCCAACTCTGTCATTTTAATTTTCAGCAGTGGTACTCGAGACGACGAGGGTAATTAATCAAACGGAATGACGGATGCGCGCTCGTTGCTCAAAGTTCGTCATTGTCGTCGGCCGCGCCGGCGGCGGCGAAGAAGCCGGCGAACGCGCGCGCGCGCGTGCAGGAAGTCGCGAGAAGGCAGCTTCGTGTAATAAGAGGAAGGACGTGGACGCGGTACGGACAACGCGATCGGATATTGCTATTCTTGTCCGCGACGGGACCGCTCGGTCGTTCGCTCCGGAGCGCTCCAGCGCCCGCAGCCAGACGCTTATTAATCAATTGATCCCCATCAACGGATTAAAAAAGAAAACGAGGAAGAAGAGAAAGAGAGAGAGAGGGAAGAGGAACGTAAACCGAGCGCCCTTCTCTTCGCCAAGAGCGACAACCACGGCGGACGTTACGGCCGAATGCGTGTACGGCGGGGTGAGGGGGAGGAGGGTGAAAACTCGGAAAGGGACGAGTTTTCAGTCGCGGCGGTATCACAGTGCCCCTGTTGTACCCACTAGCCTCTTCGAGTTACCCAGCAACCAAAGAAGACTGAAAAACCTCCGACGGCGGCATCAGTTATTACGCGCGATTGCTAATACTTTACTAATAAACTCCAACTTATTGCTATTTTATTACTATTATTACCGTCATTTCTATTATTAATAGTATTACTACTGCTATCCGCTTAATAATTGTCGTCTTGTAATTGGTATCGCTGCGCGGCCGCGTCACTTTTATTGCTCCTTATCTCGCGATTGTTGTGTGGTAAGCCTAAATTATCGCTCTTAATGTAAAGGTATATTTATGTTGTACATTGCATTACCTGTATAAAACCGTTCGGCGAGGAAAACGCAGCGAGAGCCGCGCGTCGTTACTAACACGACGAACAGGCGCGGTAATATTTGTTAACGCGATAAACGTTTGTTACTATAAGTACGTAATATTTAAGTCTATGTAAGCGTAATATTTATTATTAGAAGTAATCCTCTAAATCGGATCGTACCGGATCCGTGGATGAGCGGATCAATTTGCACTGAACCGTCTCTCTCGCTGACTAAGCCTGCGCGATGATCGAGACGCAGAATGTGTAACATACGTAATATACGTCGATCAGCGCAAATGTAGAAAATTCTTCCAACCACAACTTCCCCGGCCAATCCGGAATTTTTCACTACAATTGGATCGGAAGCTTTGTGTTGTCCCCCGTAATAATCTTCATCTATTTTTCCGACCGTTAGTTTTAACGAGGCCGGTACGAAAGATTTGCCATATACCTACTTTATTTAATCGTACTCCCTTGTGTAACGCTATTTCGTATAAGTTTTGGGAAGCACGCGCGAAAGCGAAACTGAATAGTAAGATACTCCCGACGAAGCGCGACAATAGGGCGACTTCGACTCCAAAGTTTGGAGTCCAAACTCCGAGCAACTTAATCGGTTCAACCGGCGGAATTGGCAGCAAAATTTCTAGTTGTATAACCCGTTGTCCCCGAGCTCTATCTACTCTTTCCTTCTACACTGTCAAATATTAAAGGATACAATTTGAACTAATACCTTGAGTTGAACAACACATTTTGTTATTATTTTAACACAAAACAGTATTATTTTAACTCCATTGGTTCAGTTAATTGGTGATATTGAGTAGGAGCAGTGGCGACTTATAAAAATGGTTAAAAATTACTCATCAAATTGAATGTAGTCTTGACATTACGAATTGAATAATGTAGATGTCAAGTAATGTCAAGAAATTAATGATTCTATTTACGTTAACAAAATAGTAGCATTATTTGAGTGGTTGTGTTCACCGATAAAGTTAATCGGATTTCGGTCGAAGTCACCCTTGCGTGACTTATCAACGTGGTACCGAATATCAACTCACCGGAGCGATGTAAATCCTAAATCTAGCGGCGTTTAGCCAACGGAGGAGACCCGTGGTGCCGATACCGCGATTCGAGAGAACTCGAGGCATATCTAAGCAAGCAATAGCGGATATCCGTCGCGTTCGACTTAGGCTCAATTGTTACGGCCGCGACGGCTTACGCAGGCTCCGCTCGCTATTTCGATGTCATGATGAAATGTTATTCGACGCTCGTGCGCATCTCGCGCGCGGAGGCGTTGATTCACCGTTTACCGTAGGTGCCTTATACTCGACTCGGTACGAATACACATATACGTAGTCAGCTGACGTCGGCGTCGCCTATAACCGCGTGCACGAACGTTTTGTAAATAAGCGCGTACAGCTCGAGCGGCTGGAATTGAATCTTATTCCGGCGACGCGCGCGTCAGCATTATACACCGGTAATTATTATTAATTATTTATGCGTTACGACGTAATTTTCAGCGCTACCCTGAATCTCCCCTCCCCCTCTCTCCGCCTGTTCTGTACGTTCATCATGGACTATATTGCTATTGTCACGATTATTTAAAAGTCATCCTCCATGCGCGAGCTATCGGTCTTGATATTAAACGAGTTAACATTAATTATTGGGTAAGCGGCATGCTCTTTATACCGACATGCTTCATGTATACACGCCTGTTTTAATTTAAACGCGGCTATTCGGCGCGGTCTCTGTAACGCTTACGTCTACGCTGGGTGACAGAAATATGTAAGAAGCTCGGTCTTTATTTTTTATTAAACTTAGCTGACGAGACTCAGCTGTCGAAAGGGGTGAGGGGGGGAGGAGGTAGAAGTAGCTTATACGCGGCGTTACATCGCTCGTGGGAGGGTTGCCGTTGCTCTCGGCGTGAAGCTTTCGGAGAAGGAAAAGGAGGCGAGGAGCGGACGTTCTCGGATCGCACCGGGATTTGTTTTGCGCGAAACTGTGCCAATTGTTGCGTTGAAATATATAGAGCGCGGTTAATTCAAGATGTGACGTCACGGTGCGGCGATGCGATATGCGTAACGCGGAAATTATCGCTCTACGGAGAAGAACGAATTTGTATATTTTGCTCCCGCGGCCACAGACGCGTTTGGAGTACAACGTCCGTGTACGCTCCCTAAGATATAAACGATTCACTTTTCTCGTGCCACCTATTGCGGGCGGCGACCGGAACTACTATTTTTTTTTATACAACGCGATAATTTTAATTAAATAAATCTTTTGTATTTCTGCGACTAGATAGGCTGCTGAGAGACGCATGACGCACACTTCGATAGTTTTGTAGAGAATGGAGATCGATGCTATTCTGTACTGTGCCAAAACGATTTATTAATTAAATACCAATTATTATTATTATCACTGTTGCTGTTGCTATTAAATAAGTAAGACAGCCTTACAATTCCCAAAACTACATGGTACGACTTTACTCACATTCAGTTTCAACATGGACAAGTTATCAATGACAAGTTCGCGTTAGTGATCTTATACTTTTGCTTTTAATGCATGTTGTAATCCATCCTGGAGGGCGGAAAGTACACGATCGACAGTAGAAGTCTGTGCATTGACTCCCATCAGGCCGACACGTAAAATTTTACCAACTGTTGGTCCTAGACCCCTGCTGATCTCAATTTTGTATCTGGAAAGAAAAAAGGGAAAAGGTTGCATCCCGAGAATTCGCGACGATACAAAAAATAAAAGACGATAGAGAAATAATCTCACTTTTCCATAGCTCGCGCGATCAAGATATCACTATCGATGCCGGGTGGCAGTTTTATCGGGATAACGGTTGACAATTGGTACCGCGGATCCTCGACGTAGCATTGTAGCCCGAGATCTCGGAGGCCCTCCCTAAATCTGGCGGCTGTCGCCGCGTGTCTCGCCCAGGAAGCGGGAAGCCCTTCCTCCGCGAGTTGCATCAAAGCCGTCCTCAGGCCGTACACCAGCGTAGCGCTTATTGTGTGATGATACACCCGCCGCGACGCGCCGAAGCAATTCCAATAGTCGCCGAGGATTCTCACGTCCCAGTAGTAAGCGGGTCGGGTCGTTCTGCGAGATATCTTGCGCCTGCAACCGGCGCGCGGGGTCACAAAAAAGGATGCTAGAATATATATTTCCGGACAGATTGGAAAGAAATGTCGAGAATTCATCCCCCTCCGACGAATATGTATATATATGATTCACCGATTGTAGGAACCGAATAGGTGACCACGAAAGGATGACTCACGAATTTCGATTGATATTCAACGCATTCTCAATCCCGCGGGTATCTCACGACGGAATTAGTCGTCGTTTACCGCAGAGAAACCCGTTCTCCATGCGGTGGTGGTCGGTCTCGATCGATGGCATACGTACTCTGCGCGCGGACCAAAGGAGACGGGCGTTATTCCTGCAGGCGCGCCGAGGACCTTCTGGCTGCCGGCGTAGGCCGCGTCCACTTGCCAGGCGTCCATGAAGAACGGATCTCCGCCTAAGGACACCACCGCGTCGACGATCAACAGGGCTCCGTATCTGCCGGTCAACGAACATCGAAGAGAGTAATTTCAGTTCGCTCCTGTCTCGTCATCGTGAGTACAATCTGCTTAACGATGAAGATTTTTTATTCGCTCTAACTGGCCATCTTTTATAATCGTCGCGACGTTTTGACCATTATTGGTTCTCTCTCTTGGGTTTTGGTTCTTCTGAATCAATATAATTAACTTTAATATACAGGGTGTCCTAAAATGACCGAATTGCCTTTTACTGACAGATTCTGTGGAATATTCCAAAACGAAAGTTCTTGTGCGAAAATTCGCTCGCTTATATAGGCATGATGCATCACACAGCAAGTATATATATCTATATAGATATATAAGCATCCTTTTTTTGACTGGGGATATTTTTCGCAACATTCTTTCACAGTAATTTAAAAAGACATGCTTATATATTGCATTTCAAAAGTTACATCGATTGAGGAGGACTAAGACCAATGGTCAAAAACGTCTTGACGATATTATAATCAATAAAGGCGGCCAGTCAAGTCGAATAAAATATCTTTATTGTTAATTATTTACTAGCGAAGTGAAAGTTTCTGATTCGGTACATTCTACTTACTTGCGAACCAACTCGCCGACGCCCTCCAGAGGTTGTTTCATGCCCGTCGACGATTCCGCGTGCGTCACAAACACGACCGCCGGCCGGTGTTTTTCGAGAGCCTCGTCCAGGGCAACCAGATCGAACGGTACCCCACACGCCGTCTCCAGAAATTTTATCTGAAATGCACGTTTTTCCGAGAAAAAAAAATTGTAGAAAATCTTGTTGCTCTCTCTTTTTTCTTTTACTCTGTCTCCTGTGTTGTATATTTATTTCGTACATTTGCGCCGATGCGATCGGCCATGTCGGCCGCGCGTTCCCCCCAAATGCCGCATTTGGCGATCAGCGCGGTCTCGCCCGGCTCGAGTAAATTGTCCAGGCAGGCTTCCATGCCGCCGTGACCGGACGTACTCAGGGCCAGAGTGAGCCTGTTCCTGGTCTGAAAGGCGTACCGCAACCCCGCCTTGATGTCGTCCATTAGCTGCGAAAGAAAACTCCAAGCAATAAACAGAGTTTATCGCTCTCGGCTTCGCGGAAACTATCACGCGCGCGTGGCGTTACTTTAAATCTCAAACTCGTGGTATATACATTGAACGATGAAACGCGGTAGTTTCAAGGTCGCGAGATCTCGCGTAGCCCCGGAAATACCTGGCATATCTCCGGGTGAAGGTGACCGAGCACTTGCTGCCCGAGAGAACGGAGAACGCGATCCGAGCAGTTGCTGGGACCGGGGCCTGTTAAAGTCTTCACGGGCAGAGACACCGGTCGCAGTATCTCTCCCGGTGGCTCCGGGCAAACGGCGCATCGTCGCCAGGTAGGTGAATCTTCCATAATTCCGGGTTTTTCTCACGGAGACTCTCGCGGTTCTACCGAAATCGCGATGGAGGAAATATAAAGAGATCTCGCGCTCGGGCTTCGGAGCAAAGATGAACTGGATGGATGGATGTGATGAAAAACACTGTGTCACGCCAAGATGTTATAGTTGTAGATAAGAGAGTCGTCAAGATAAGAGAGTCGTCGTCGTCGTCGTTCGATTTCTCTCTCCTCGTGCGTGCGATTTATCGTCTGGAACCGCGCGTAAGAAAACGTGGATTCGAAACGTGGTTTCTCTCATTGCGCCGTCGAGGACAAAATCAGGTAAAAATTATCGTTGATCGGATAAAGCGTCGAGTATCCACGTTTCGAGATAACGTAGATATGCGACTTAAATTCCGCGTGTTTGGATGACACTGAGGAATCAGTCCACTTGTGCATCCGATTCCTATCAGTAATTAATTCATTTGATCGCGTGTCACTCGACACGAAAACCCGAGATTCTTCATCGTGAGATAACATATTAGTTTCATAAATTTTCCTTCTACTTATCTTTGTCTTTATCTCTGTCTGCCTCTTGCTCTGCGTTTGTTCGTGAAGCAAGTTTAACGATAATCATCCAAGTGTTCCATAACAATGAAGATAAATGAATAGCAAATTAAATTTGTCAAAATAAAATATTGTTAAAATAAAAGTGAATTGAATTTAAAAAGTCATATATAGATAGAATTAATCTCAATTTAAATATTGATTTCGTTATAACATTATAAATTCTTTTTTATATATTTGATGAATGATTATCAAGTTTTTCAAAATAGTTTAAACGTCTAGCTGACTTTTCATCCTGTAAACATAAATATATGTACTACGACACTGCGTCGAATGATAAACATCTCGATACACAGCGAGATACGTTAACGATGACAGTATAATATTTATTATCGTCCATAAAGTGAGATAGGTCAGGAACCTGGAACGAGAGGGCATTTGCAGCGGGGAATCTTTTATTTTAACAAAATTATACAGATACATGTCGAACCTGACAATATCGAGATATTTCACGCTAGACAGAGCAACAGGCAAATGTCCTCCGAGCGTCGGAGGTCGGAGGATAAACGAGTAAACGAACGCCGGGTATATATATTCGGATACATCGTTCGCGCGGCAAGTGGATTACCGTGGCGCCATCTACGGAACGACGCGGGCGTGCGCGCGCGCACTCGGGAATTCGGCACGCGGCTCGTTCATGGCCCGTCGTGCGACGTGCGAATCCCGCGCGGTACGTTCCCCGATTCAGTTCTGTCCAGTCTCGGATCTCGATCGGATCGCAGGTGAGACCCACGTATGTACAATTCGCGAGACGTCGGTCGCGTCGTGCGGCGCGTGAACGTGTTCCGCGCGACGTGAAACGCGGCACGTTTATCGATCGAGCGTCTCTTCGATCGTTTTGTCAGCGGGTCGAAAACACGGCATTTTTTTTTCCCTCGGACGGAGTCGCGCGTCGTTTTTATCGACCGAGTGATCACCGAATGATCGATCGGGCGGCGGAGGGGGAAGGGGAAACCTGGATTCGTCGGCGTCCGGCGTGCTTCCTGTTATTCGGAATTTTCGATAGATCAGCGACGCGCACGTGCGCCCGTCGCGCAGAACGAGAGTGAACGTACATACACATACGCCCACGTATCGCGTGGATCACGTCGATCACGGAAACTCGGGAACAACGGCTGCGTCGTCGCCCTTCTCTCCGCGATCTTTCGTCCCTTCTCTTCTCCCCTCTTCCTCTTTGCCTTCTTCGCCGCCACCCGCCACCGCCTTCTCCTCCACCATCCTCCTTCTCTTCTCTTCGCTACGGCTTTTCTCGGTCGACCGGTCGACTGCCTTCTCAAGGGGGCGTGCTTGCTCGCGTACAACAATGAGCGAACGCGAAACTATCTGAGCACGAGGCGCAAACGAATCTCCGTGTTCTTCGTGTGGTTCGTGTGTGGCCCCGGCCGGCCGTAAACTCGGCGCTCGGTGCGTGGCACTCGATCGCGAACAATCGTGGCACGTGAACGAGTTGCGGTTTGCGGAGGATCGTAGGGGGCCTTCTCCTCTTTCTCTCTGCGTATCTGCCGTCGACGATCCGAAGGGATAAAAAGGGCCCCTCCGCCGAGGAGCGTTCGGACTCGGACGCGCGGAGATCGTGTCCCGTTCGCGGCACTCTCTCGAGGCTGGGCTCCTCTCTCTCATCTCGCCGCTACGAGGTATCCCCCCGTTTTATAATTATACCGGATCCAAGTACGTACGATTTTTGGCCGAGTCTCGCGTTGGTCTCTCGCGCGACGATCGATCGAAGACGCGGATCGACGAGCCCCTTCGTCTAAAATCTCGTCGCCCGAGGTGGTTGACTTCTCGCTTCGCTGGTGTTTCCGAGTGCGATAAACGTGCACGCGATAGACTAATCTTTCGTCTCTCCTTTTCTCTCTTTCTCGTTCTCTCTTTCTGTGCGTCTGTGAAGAGTGTGAAAGATCTATTACCCGTCAAACGTGAAACGGATTAACGCACAGTATTGGACCCTCGAGAGAGGATAAGTAAGGATAAGGATTTAGACAAACAACCTTCTCCAGTCAACGACCGTACCGTTTTTTTTTGTCGGAAGAGCGATCGACGTTGAAGAGCTGCTAAAAGACGAACCTTTTCATTGTCGCGAGATGGATGAGTTCACGCGCTTCTAAATACAACTGTATTGTTCGCCAGTTTCTTAAATAATTTGTTTTTCACCGATTTCAGCGATCGCTCGGATGGCAAAAGAAACGCCCGAGAGTTGAGGTCTTTAGTTTTCGCACGTGCTACCGAATCTGCCTGGAATTTCTCCATTGTGAGCGATCGAAATGTTGACGTGTTACATTACCAGTACGGCGGAGAATTTTAATGACTAACTTTATATCTTTATCTGTAATATGTATTGTGCATAATGTGTTATACGTATAAGCAATTTTGTGCGTGAATGTGAATGTGTTTGTGGAATTTCGAGTCTCGGCGTCAACACGTCGTTTCATCCACATTTCGCACGCGAGATTCTGCCGACTTTCGAATTCTAAATTTTAAGAGGAAAAAAAATTCAACCAAGTTTACGATCGTAGGTCAATCGACGTTTATCGGTCCTGTGTGCTCAGGTGCGTGGCTCTTTGCGCTCGAGATATTTTTATCGCGATATTATGAAACGTCCGGAGTGTGCGCGCGTTTACGCGGGGTAGTAAATATTTTCACACCTCTGTGTGTGACTACTCGAAGGCACGCGAGAAAGAGAAAGAGAGAGAGAGAATTGTGCCTCGTGTCGCCGCGCCGTCCTCGCGGTGATATTCCACGTAATTTTGTTTACAGGCGAATTTATCCGCGCCTAAAATTTTTTATTTACGACGAGCGCGAGGCTCAGCGTTGTCGTTCGATCGATTATCTCCCTCCGCGCGTGATTAACGGACCTCACGATAGTGCGTAAATATTTAGGATGGAACGCGCCCGCACCTGCATCCCGGTCGAGAAAGATCACCCAGGCGTGTCTTATCCGCCACTCGCGCGGACTCCGCTTCCTTCCGACTTGGTATTTTTCGGTCGTCGCGCGCGATAAAACGTGGGACGACGGACGAATTTCGCGTTCGCTTTCTCGCCGGACGAATTTCGCAACCGCCTCGCGTTTCGGTAAGTGCGTTAAATAACGCCGGCGTAATCCTCCCGACGAGGACCGTGAACAACCGACTCTATTGTCTTCCCGGGCACGTCGCGCGCGCGAACCACGCCGCACGGGCGCGACTCACTCACGCGGTGTAAGATACATTTGTTTTCCTTGCTTCTAGAGAAACCCCGATGGAACGCGTAGCGTGGAGGGAACCGGGGTGGTTCAGTTAAGGCTCCCCGAACGATGTGCCATGGCCTCGTCCTTAGGGGGCCCAGGAATGACCGCGGGCGTCCCGCCGCCGCGAATAGTCAACCTGGAATTTCCCCCACCTCCACCTTATCCGCCGCCCCACAGTCAGGTAAATCTCGCCGAGTGCGAGTCGTTAATTTCGCTAACGACGCACGTTAATTTCATGCGTTTAATTGCGCGCGACAACGAATGACGTGAGCGACTCTCGTGAAAAGATTTATCCTTATTTATTCACGCGCATCTCTTTTTAAGCATCGTTAACTTGACGCTGCTTATACCGTTCAAAGGTTTACTTTTTAATCACAGCGGCGATGGCTTTATGTTTTTCGCAGATATCGTGCCCCGCGTTAATGGAACCGGTATCGTCACCCATCACGAGCTCACGACAGCATCTTTTGGATTATTCGTATGCGTACTACCAGTCTGATTCTGGTCATTTCCATGCGACTTATCCGTCAGAGGTGCTGTCGCAGCAGCAGCAACAGCAGCAACAACAAGAACAACAGCAACAGCAGCATCAGCTACGACAACCTCAGCAACAGTTGCAGCAGATAAGGTCGGATGCTTTAAAGAGACACACTTACACAACTTGCTACGGCACGGAGGAAAACATTTACGAAGAGATATCGGAAATCAGGTAAGTGTCCATTAAGAGATCATCTGCATGAACGGATTATTAGCTCTGAGAAATGTTGAAACTCGCGACAAATACGCGTTTATACGCGGCTTACGAATGGTCGCGAAATAAATCTTCTCGCGGGCGTAAGCGAGTAATACGCGACGCAAGTGAACAACAATTACCAACTCCCCACGGTTCAATGTATCTTGGAGCGGATGCCAGAGATAGCGATTGAGTTAGGAACAATAAGAAAACAAGTTGTGTGGATTATTCATCCAGCGTCCTCGACTGGCGCATAAGTCATTGAGACGAGATAAACCGCGCGCGCGTTCAAATTGAGAACGCTCGTTAAGTGCACAGCTATATTATTCCATACGTCGTCGAGAGGCCACGGATAGTCTATCACTTCTTGCGAACGGTTAAATCAGTGCGTGAATTCAATTTAATTGTGTATTCATTTAGCGCAGAGTATTCATACATATAGTTTATAATTTAGAACGAATTACCACAACATAATGACTCTGACATAAATACAGTAACATAAATAATCGCGTGAAAATTAAATTGATCTCTCACCGAACTATACCGGATAAATATTTTCAGCAAGCAATGCCATCGCGCGTTACACGGATCGCGACGGTCGCTCGTGGCAGAGGAGGTGCGTCGCGTACAATCGCGACACCGTCGCGTGCTCGGGGAACTCAATTTAAGCGTGGAGGCGATGCTGATGCCGACCGCGGTCGACAATAACGAGGAGGAAATGGCGCAAGAAGCCCATGGAACCTCTACCGAAGAGCTGTTGCCTTCGGTTGGCCCCGCTGACGATCTCCTCTCCCGCGTTGGGTGTGACATGGACAGCGGCTTCAGTGGGAGCTCTACCGCGAGTTACAGGTACGTTAGAGAACTGCTATCGTGTTTGTTTGACTTCATTCGTGCTGGTGCGGGTAGATCGCACGCACGCTGTGTTTTTAAACGGTGCTCAGTTTTGCAAGCAAATCTACCAGTCTTATTTGAATTTAATTCACAGATCGGGCTTGGGTTCTTTGAGAAGAGGAATGGGAAGAACGAGCGGTTCGGAACCGATCGGCGTTCTGCGCAAGACGAAAGCCGCCATGATTTGGAAGAAAGGCTGGAAAGGTTGGAAAAAACTCCACTCCTTCGGGAGCAGCAGCAGCAACAGCAGCAGCAACAGCAAGATCGTTGGTGAGTCCGATCAATCAGTAGCATTGATTTCGTTCACAAGAGATAAGATAAAGGAGGCATATGGTAGCCAAAGTATCCAATACCCATGCGATAACCCATCTCGCTGTCGTCCTTATCGCATTCTCGTCGTTTCGTGAATATGATAATCGTAGGCTCGGTAGTCGGTTGCAGACTGCGTGCGACTATGAATTACTCGCGCATGAGCAATCCGTTACAAATTCTCGATGCGTAGTTCGTTGCGCGGCAAGAATACAAACGGCGTTTTTCTTGAGGCGCGTTTCTTAGAAGCGAGAAAGGAAAGGGCGCGCAGCGCGATTTCTCTCTTCCTTATTTTACATATAGTCATATAGGCACACGCGCGACGAACGAAAAATTGTTACAAAAACGCGAGAAGCGGAGGGGAAAGGGAGAAAGGAGAGGGGTATTTTTATATATCGTAACCATTACGCAAGGTTTCAAGAATCGTGATTGCTCGTGACAAAACGGAGAGCGCACCTACGATTTACAAAAAAAAAAAAAAGTAAACGATTACGGAATGCTCTCGGGGGAGAGCGGATATTCGAGCATTGTCCCTGCGCCCATTTTAAGGTGTTTTGTCGCGCATAACTGCGCGAGTACGCATAGCCTTTCTTTTTATGAGAACGCCTGCTCGCGGAGTACGAACGCACGAGCACGTTCATACTCTGGTCCGTGCGCTCGCGTGCATTTGGCGAATGGAGTTAATTATTGGTACTTGGAAGGGGTCAGCCATGGGGTCACTCGGTGGAGAAGCAGATGCGAGATCACGTGAAACCTCCGCCCCCTCCCTTCCCTCCCACCCTATTTTTCTCTCTCTCCCCCTCTCTTTATCTATCTATCCTTGCTTCCCCTTTTTCTTCTGGCTTACGTCGCGTAACCCTCTTTCGGCTCTACACGCTCACTTGGACTCATTATACTTCTCTCGTCGGTTGTTTCACCACTTCGTGAAAAAGCTGGCGATTTCTATCTCTACTTCCGATAAATCAAGGCGATCATTAACGTACCGTAATATATTTTCCGTGAACTAGCTTCATATAATAATATACAAAATTTATATCTATGCATGCGAGTGTGTATGTTAATTAACCGAATTATTTTCCGTATAATATAAAGGAATCTGGAAAAGGTAGTTTTGTTTATAGGCTCAAACAATTATTGCTCGTCTTTTTTTTTACGTTTATCCCAATCACTTTACGTATTATTCGTGCTTTTTTTTATTGATAATGTGGTTCGAAAAGAGAGGAGTGAGTACTAGCAGTGGATTCAACAGTTCATCTAGGAGCGTTTTGAAAATTGACAGCTGAAAACGAATATTTCTGAAACGCTAATAGTTTCTCGAGTTTACGGTCTCATTGTGGCAACGTAAATAAAAATAATCCGCGTGGAATTACAATCGCGCAGCTAGTGGTGCCGTCTAGCGGCAATGCTGCGACGAAAGAGATGGTGTCGAGAACGTGTTCGGCGTGACACCGTACCGGTCGAGTTGCATTCGTGTCTCTCACGTATACATTTATCGTATATGTGTACCGTGTATATATTTATATTCGTAATGCGAGGCCTCGACGAGGCCCCAGTAGCGAGAAACTCGCTTCGATTCACGCAATATAATTCCATTCCGTACCCGCCCTCACGGTAATAGAACGAGAATTACTTTTATTACCCGAGTCCAATTACCCTCGTTAACACGTCACGCCGATTTATAACAATCGCGGTACACCTTGCCGCGCGGCATACGCTTCGGCAAAGAGTCGCAATGCGTGCCACACACCGCCTGGTGTTCTGGCGGTACTGGCGGTGGTCCCCCCTCCCTCTCACCCCCGCCTGAAGCGAGATTACCACGCGTCTTTCTCTAGCGCTCGCGTTATCTCGAGTCTTTCTCTATCGCTCTTACTATCTCTACTCCGCGGCACAGCTGTTGTCACATAAATATATATATATACATATTTCCATCTCTCTCTTCTTTTCCCTATCCCTTCTCGCGCGTTCTGCACCGCGCCTCTTCCTCTCTTTTATATTCATTCACCGTCTCTCGGAGACCGACTCGTCCGTCCACCTCTGTTTTCTCTTCCTCTCTCGGCCTCCGTACCACAGCTGCGCTGCGAGGCGAGCGGCCGAGGCTGTTCGTTCGTGCGTTTCACTCTCGATCGCTCGTACTTTCTCTCTCGTTTGTCGGCTGCACACCCTCCTTCGTCGTGTCAGCCGCGCGGCCGTTCGCTCGCTCGCTCGCTCGCGTTCCTTCCTCCCTCTCTCCTCTCCCCCTCCCCCCTGCCCAGCCAGAGTACGCTTCGGTCTCCGTTTCCTCCGCATGCCCTTCGCCTCTTTCTCGAACCTCCGGCGTCAGTGTTGTATAGCGGGCTACGCGCAGCGAGCGAGCGAGCGCGCGCGGAGGGCCGGGGCCCTCCAGAAACACGCGGCGCGGCGCGCGGCCATGTTGACTCGCGTCGCTCGCTCTCGCTCGGCTCGCCACGGCATCGGCATCGCTTCGCTTGTGGCCGCTTCTTCGTCGAGCGCGGCGCGGCCCGACGCGAAGCGTCCCGGTTCCTCCTCCTCTACCTCCTTATCGCTGGACGCCGCGGCGTTGTTAATCGCGCTGGCCGCGGCCGGCCGCGTGCGCACGTGCCCGATGTGATTTTTCGCCTCGTATAAAATCGCATAATAATCGCGCATCCGGGGCGTGCGCGTGCGCGCGGGCGAGCGCGCGCTTGTGTGTAATGTGTGTGTGCGTGGGGTGTGCGCGCGCGGGCGCGCTATGAATCCGCGTGTGGTAGCGCGATTGCGTTCCGCGAATACGCTCGGCGCGATGATGGTGGAGTGAGCCGAGCGAGGGAGGAAGAAAGAGAAAGAGGGGGTGTGTGTGTGTTACCGCGAGTAAATCGTCGCAAGGAACATTCGCCTCCGCGAGATGGAGGAACCGCACAACGGGGTTGTCCTCATCAAATGTAAGTAGGCGGATTTTCAGAGAGCACAACGCGATGCGCACCGACCTCCCCGAGGGTCCCCGGTCCTCCTCTCTCTCCTCTCGGCGATGTACGCCTTCGCCCTACGTTCGGGGTTCGTCCCTTCGGGTCTCTGGACGTCTCGCTTGTTCGATCCTCGCGATCGAACGGAACGGAATCCGGAGCGGAAACGGATGTGATATATCATTTCGAACGTGTATGATCGCTTTATCACGATGCAGTCGTTGCTTTTCGCGAGACAGAATCTCTCGCGCGCGTTCGCGCCGGGAAGCGTCGTTGGTTGCGTCGACGCTTTGACGGAATTGCGTTATGTCAGCGGTACCGGTACCAGTTTCCGGCTGACGCGACGTACATACACGGGACATCGATGGTTACCCCGGGAGTCTACGATTTAACGTTGCGCGACGCGCAGACGATAGGAAAGATTGTTTGCATTCGTACCCTTCCCCCCTCTCTCTCTCCTCTCGTTTTCCCTAAAATCTTCCGCAGGATTAGGATCGTCGAGAGACAATGCTTGGAAGCAGCCCGCAGATCTCGATCTCGATTAATCGGATTAGATGTAGATTAATTCTCGGGACTAGACGTGAAAAGATCACTGTTAAATATTGAAGGATAAAATTGAAATCAAGTACCTTTTGAGTTGGACAACATCTTGTTATTTTTACTTTAACTACCATTTGTATGTCGAAATTTATTATTTTATCAAAATAGTATTATTTTAATTATTATCTTTTAATTATTATTTATTACTCCATTGGTGTTTAAATGTTAAATTAGCATTATTTTAGTTAAATTAATTACTTTTGAATAGGAGCAGTGACGATTTATAGGAATGGTTAAAAAGTGACTCAAATTGAGTATAATTTGACGCTGCGAATTTAACAGAAACCGGCGATAATTTCAAATTGCCAACACATTCTTGGAGATATTCTTTTTTTAAACGCTTATATTTTGCAATTTAGCAAGCGGTCTTAAATTTTGATTTTATAATCGCGTTTCAATTTTTTTGTGACATTCGATACTTTCCTGGAAAAAAAGAACTTGTCAGAAAATACCTACGCATTTCTGGCAGAGTTTTTACATATAAAAATATCCGACTGGACGTAAAGAAGCCAAGCTGTAGTCCGTGTATAGGTACATGGAAGTATCACGTGTTGTCCCAGAGTTGTCTGCCCAACAAGTTTCGTGTGGCTTACCCTACATGCCGCGGTGAAATTTCCATTATAAGTATATAATAATAAAATATTCAATATGATCAGTACCTAATAATGTGATTAATTGCGTTAAATTCCAACTTATGCCAACTAAGTTATAATTCACTAACGTTATGCGTTGAGGATGACAAAGAAAAGGGTCGAAACATACGCTAATATTGCTTGATTGGTTTAAATTATAATAAATAGCGCATTAATTACCGTGCCTGGCTCTTATTGCTAAATTTGTTTATATTTTTTTATTTTATTCAAGAGAGCCTAATATATTTTTATTTATTGTTGTTTAACATGATTAAATAATAAGGATCCATCCTCATGGGTAGCGTGTTAAATTGCATATTGTTTATTTTATATTATTATCTCGCCATGTCAAAATTTTATATCAACATTTTAAATCAGATTTATTTTTTATAAGCGTTTAAAAAGAATTTCGATAGCGCCGGTCGCCGGCGATCATCCAGGGCGCCGCTGAAAAATCCGACGCCGGTCACGGATGATCACGGATGGCGGTCAGCGTATTGACGCCGCCCTGGTATTTACGTCCACGAGTGTGATCTCGATGATCGAATTTGCGTCAAGCATATCGGCCTTGCGTAGCCGCGTCCGCGTGCACGGTTAATTATAGTTTCGACAGTTATCGCCAGTGGGAACGGCCATTGGAACGCCCGCATCGACGAAGATTGGGACGATTGCGTCGGCGTACCGACGCCAACCCGCCATAGTTCACCGGTCCATTTCGCCGCGCGTTTGCGTTTCGTCAATCCGTCATCTCTCCCGCGCTCGGTTTTCGTCGATCGCCTGGATCGGAGATCAGAGATCGGTAATTGTTCGTCGGAGCGATCGACAATCGAGCCGTTACGACGCCGTTTCCCGGGGGGGTCACTCGGTAAGCGCGTAAGGTCATATCAGGTCGGCCCCTCGCGTTAGTTCGGAACGCGCAATCGGTTAATCATTAACCGACGCTCTGACCCGTGATACGGTATGGAAAATCGCTGCGTTGCTCGCGCACGTTGAACATTGCTGAGACTAACGCGAATATGAGAAACGTTACGAAATATAGTGGAAAAAAAACAGGAAAGCTGTCATTAATCCGCGTTTTCGAAAAGTTTCCGTGTTATCGTTGCCCAAATCGCATCTTGGACGATTTATAATTCGTATGAGAATTTAAGGTAAAATTTTAATAATTTACATATGTGTAGTGCGGAGAAAACATTTATGGAATCATAAATAGATACGCGTCTATGAAGTACATATCAAAATACACGAAAGTATAAAATTATAAAACGAAAGACATACCGTTCTGGAGTCCGACGTAAAGATAGATCGTCCAAACTGAGCTTTACATTGCAGAATATATTATTTAATCTACTGTAGCTAAATATTTCATTAAAATTATTATTTAATTGTACTATAGCTAAATACTTCTAATTTCTATTATATTTAATACATGTAAATCTCTAAAACTCTATCTTCGTGCGATATACAATTTGATATTGTAAAGAGATGAGTATAAGGATCGAAGGACGTCTTACACAATCGATAAAGAAAGTAATTTGCAGCTTAATCTGCATATGTAAAGTAGAATGTCTGTCTATATGTTTCCCTATTAACTTTTAAACTCTTTAACCGATCTGGACCAAACTTTGCATAGTTACTCTCTAGACTTCTGCGAAAAATATAGGCTACCATGAAACCCCTGTGGACACTCCACTTCCCGATTTCATCTCTTTAACACTTGGTGATAATCTCAGGCAACACCGCGGGTAGTTCAAGCTAGTGACGAATGAAGATGGATCTCTGAATGAGGAAAAGATGAATTTGTGTCCTAATTATAGAATTAGATTGTATAGAATTATATCTCTGCTGTCGTGTGCCTTCGAACAAGCGCACCGTCCACGTTACGCAATACCGAATATCTAGTGCATCGAGGGAACCTTGCTGGCCGTGCGTGGGCGCACCTCTTTATCGCAAAAGCGCCTATTGAAATGTCACGCGGACTCGCGGATTTTTCGCACATTGCATTGCTCGAAAGCGCGCGCCGCGCCGTTGCTCCATATTCATAGCCGCCACGAATGAACTGGTTGAGATAGTGAAAGGAAATTGGGCGAGTACTCAGATAAATAAACGCGCTGAAATGCTTTTAGATTTATGGCCCGATCGACGCGCGGAGCGTCGTTCGACATGAAAACGTCAACGCGTGACCTTCTCCTCCATTTTTCCCACATCCTCCTGACGCGCGTCGTCGCTTCGAGCTTTCGCAACGCCAGACACGCTCGCGCGAAGGAGAAGAGAGAGAGAAAAAGGAAAGAGACGAAAAGGACGTTTTACCGAGTAAACCGACGACTCTCCTCGCTCGCCGTTGTCAGGAACGAGATTACGGCGTTAGCTTAAGAAGAGAGCCGGCTGATCTCTCTCGCCCGTCGCGCCCGTCTGTGAACGAACGCGACCGCGTCGTCGCCAAGGCTCGATTGCCTTAAATATGTAGAGTTAAACAATTGTCTCTCGTTATGACATTTAGGTTTAATGCTCCCGCGGAAAGTGGAACGTTCCACGCCTCCCCGCTTCCCTCCGATTTGTCTTCGGATAACGGACAATGGACCGCAATATATCGGTTGCATCGACCTTTTCTATATGAAACGCCCCGCGCGGTAAATTAATTGAGTTTCTGGGAGATGCGATCAGCGGAAGCCAGAAACCGCGAAAAAGTATACCCATTATGGATAAACACGGCCGTTCAAGCGGGTTCAAGCTAGCCGGCTACGGTTCTCGGCGCGGAAACGAGCCGGGCAGGAGGGAGCGATTCGTCATACGTCTCTCTTTTCTCTCTCTCTCTCTCTCTCTCTCTCTTTCTTCTTCTCTCTTCCTTCTCTCTTCCCTGTGTATACGCGGGGGCACGCGCGAGCAGGTTGATAGAGAGACAGAGGCGCGATAGAGGCTCGCTCGTCTATCCCGAGGAGGAGTAGTGTCGGCCGCGTGTGCACGTCGCTCGGTTCGCGAAGGAGGATGCGCGGCGCGCGCGGCATCCCGTGAATCACACGCACGCACGACGCGTTCGCGGTCTCGCTCTCCTTACCTGCCTGCAGGCGTCCGCCCGCTCTCTCTCTCCTCCCGAGCTCTCTTCTTACCTGCCTTGCCACCTTGAGCCTCGTCGGCCGCGCGAGAGCGTGCGTGCGTTGCGCGTCGCGCGGCGAGCACGTTTACACGCGCGAGCACGCAACGTTCCCCCCCCGGTGCGTGGGTAGCGCAAGAACACGAAATCGGGGCCCCGCGACGGATGATGGGGCCCGCGATCTCGTCCCGCGTTTTCTTTCCACGTGAAAGTATTAGGCAATCGGCGCGTGGTAGGCGTTTGCGTTTCATTTTTGTGCGGCTGTCGGTGACACACGCCGCGTATAGTCGCGGCGCCGGTTACGCGCGTGCCCCCGTAATCGTTCTGCGTTATAAAACTCGTTTTTTTTTCTCTTTCTTCGTGGAATTGGTCTCGGTGGAACGAGACGAGCGAGAAATCGACGATACTGATCACCGCTCGTTGGAGCAGCGATTTATTTACCGTCGTCCCGGTGCCCTCGGTTCGGAATTTCTAAAGAACCTCGCGACGTCGTAAACTGACATTGATTACGTAGTTTATGATTTCACGTTTTTTTTTCTTTTTCCCCCCACTGAACGCGCACTCTACGTTTGTATAAGTATTTCTTGCGTATCGCGGCGTGAACGTGTTATCCGCGAGACGTGATCGCTTTGTTTCCGCGAGAGGATTCGCCAGAAGAGGGGTCCAGTCCCTCGGTGTCCGACGATTGCGTCGTAGATCGTTGCGTCGGTAAAACGCGCATCTCGCCGTCCGCGTACGCGAGAAACGTGGGAACGGGACGTCGGCCACGTCGCATTTAACCCGATTATCGTCGCGACGTTAACGGCGTTGGTAACGCGAGCGCGCGACAACAGCGGAAGGTCCAATAAAACGCGGGGCGACGCGCAGCGAGGTGACGTTTCCGCGCCGAGGGGGGCCCCCCCGACTGCGTTTCTCTCGCGTTTGCGTTTGCGTTCGCACTTGGCGGAATGTTTTTTTTTCCTCTTAACGGCCGTGGCCGGTCGTGCGTCGCGATCGTATCTCGCGAGAGGATGGAACACGGAAAGAATCGCCTTGTTCTCTCGATGGTGACGCATAGCGGATATCTATAGTTTGATCGCGATGACGCGCCAGGATTTTATTACTTAGTTTCATCGTAAACAGAACGCGCGCTACAAATAAATCTCGCAAAACCATTTTTCCCTTGTGACCCTCTTTTCTTTCGAATCAGGAGATGGACGCGCGCGAAGTTGTCTTTTCCTATCGTGAACCGCATCGTGAGTTTGTTGTTCGTTTTCAGATGAGCCTCGTTCAAGGTGCAGATCGTGGGATGACGTAGGACCGGGCAAGATGGAAACGGTTAGCGGGAATTCGCACGCGCATCATTCCTCGTTAGAGACCAGCAGGTCCAACACGTCGACGCAGTCCGCGAGAAGCGAGGACTCCTGGTGCTCGGCGTCGGACCACGATCTCTCCTCCGATGACGAAAGCGAGAAGAGCAATATCAGTATTAAGTAAGTTCAATCTCCGTTACATAACGCTGACGAAGCTAAAGTCCATAATGAAAACTCGCCCGTTCGCTCCTTGCAGAAGCAACTGTCAATTGAGAAACACGTTGCATAAGGCGCGCACGCTTTGCGACAAGTGGCGGTTTCAGAATATGCCTGTGAACAACGTAGACCTCCTGGAGTCCTCGGGGAACCACGGCCGCCTCTCGAGGTGGTTCAGCATCCGCCGAGGTTCGTCGCATCATTATGACGTCGACTCCTCGGACACGGTGTCTCTGACCAGCCCGGTCAAAACGTCACAAATGCCACAGCTCTGTGAAGTGAGCATCTCTCCTTTACAGCTTTTCGTCCTCGACTGATCGCTCGTTTGTTTATTTGACCATTTTGCTTGAAAGGATATTAATCGAACAAATCGTATTTTAGGTCGACGAGGAGAACAGTGCTATGGTACAATTTCAATGCATGCAACAGCGAAGACAGGCTCCGCCTACGCTTCCACCGCCACCTCCAAATCTGTCCCCTCAGCAACTGAAACGCAGACATATCGTGGCTGCGATAGTACACTCCGAAAATAGTTATGTATCTACCTTGCAGAGACTGGTAAACGTACGTGTCGAATAAACGATCTGACATCGCGTCAATGATGAAGAACGACGGGCATTTTCTCATATCGGTTATTGCTTTCATCTTTAGGACTACAAGAAACCATTGGAGGAATCTTCGCCACCCATATTGAGTCAATCTAAAATTGCCACGTTGTTTCATAGGCTGCCTGAAATTTTACAATGCCATACGTTATTTAGAATTGCTCTGGCAGAATGTGTACGATCCTGGGACAAGGATGAAAAGCTGGGAGACGTATTTGTCGCGAGTTTTAGCAAGGCCATTGTTCTTGACATTTACAGCGGCTTTATAAATAACTTTTCTGTGGCGATGGATTTAGCTAAACAAGAATCGAAGAGAAAAACCGCGCTCGCCGATTTTTTTAAGGTACTACCTCGCGAAATGATTCGTAAAAGTATCTCAATGTACTTGAGCTTTTAATTTTGTAATCGTTTTTATAGGTGAAGCAAATAAGTGCTCACGATAGATTATCTTTCTTTGGATTGATGGTCAAACCCGTGCAGAGGTTTCCACAATTTATCCTATTTTTACAAGTGAGTATATTAATGGGGTATGGCATATAAGAAACAACTTTCAGTTGCATTAAAATAATACATATTTTGCATTTAGGATTTATTGAAGCATACACCGCAAGGACACCATGACAGAATGTCACTGCAGTTAGCGTTAACGCAGCTCGAGAGTTTGGCAGAAATGCTGAACGAAAGGAAACGTGAAGCGGAACAATTCCAAGCGTTTAAAGAAATGTTGCGGCACGTTTCTGGAAAGTTGTCACACCGTCCGCTTTCTTCAGCGTCACGTTACCTTATTAGAGAAGATAATGTCACGCAATTGGTAAGATTCATTCAACGAGTACAAATATGTGCTCAAAGTACAACGTGATATATGTTATGTACAGGCAAACAATTATTTACAGGAGTTCAATCAAAACGGCATGATAACGAAATCCAAGAGAAGAAGGCTATTGCTACTGAACGATCTAGTAGTGTGCGTTTCCGTTACCCCGAGATCTACGGAAGACTTTTCAGGAAACGAACGACTAACGTTAAAATGGACATATCCAGTGTCAGATATTGAGGTATGTAGAATAAAAATATTACAGCACAATTTTTATAGTCTTGACAATTGAATATTGAAGTCAATTATTCGTGATAGTAAACTGATCAAACATTTCGTAAAAGTACGCATATAAAATTACTAATATCACTAACGAATCTATTTCAATAGTCTTGACAATTGAATATTGAAGTCAATTATTCGTAATAGTAAATTGATCAAACATTTCGTAAAAGTACGCATATAAAATTACTAATATCACTAACGAATCTATTTCAGATTCAAGACACTAGTACTTCTCCGACTTTAAGTCGATTGCTCACCGCTGGATTGAATAAGGGCGGTAGTTTAAAATCTGACAAAAGCGGAGAGTGCGGACAAGCAGCTGATGCAGACAGTCTCTGTGTAGAGATGAACGATCTTATGCACGATTACGAAGTGATGTCCAGAATAAGTGATTTGGTGGCCCAATTAAAGGGCAGATACGAGGTAGGGATAAAAATTTTCTATTATATCCCTTTGTATGATCGAAACAATTTAAGAGTTGTAATTGACTTGCGCGAACTAATGGATGTGTTTCTCTTATTTGGATTCAAAGGGGATGACGCTTCAGACTACCAAGCAAATTCTGCAATCGATACAAATGTCGATACAGCAGAAAGATGAGGACATGGTATGGGCCGATAGTTGTTGCCTCCAACTAGTCACGAAACAAGGTCAAATGTATACGTTTCAAACGGAAAATCCATTAGTGAAAAAGGATTGGATAACAGAGATGAGATTGGCGCAATTAGCTTTGGATCCTAATAACTCTCCATCGTGGGAAGTGCCTGAACAAGAGCAAAGACCGTCGACAAAAATGCCACTTTTCGTTAGTTCACAAGCCGTATATCATTCGCAACATCAGACCGAAGTAAGTCGAGATAAGAAATAGATATGTATATCGCTGTTTCTCTCTCTTATTGCTTGTACATAACGTATTTACATGTTGCAATATATTTTGCTTGCAGGTGCGTTGCGGTTGTTATTATTCCATTGAAAACTCACGTCCCACGAGACGACGTGGTAGAAGTCAAAATTATTTGTGGATATGTACAGGAGATGGTATATCTAGCCACGTAACAATTTTCGGTCAATCGACAACAGCTTCGGCAACTTGTTTGAAACGTATAACCACTTTCGATCTGGTCGAGACTAGAGTGAGCGCTATCGAGTTCGTAAAAGGGGTGTCCAGCGAGTTTACCACACTCGCCAGCGATCTCGTATGGATGGGCACGGATTCTCGGAGGATTATAATTTACGCCGCGACGGAACCCGAGAAGGAAGAAGAGATTGGCAGTTACCCCGTTTCGGGACCCGTAATAGAAATCAAGTATCATTGCGATAATGTTTTCGTAGCTTTAGGCACGGGCTTGTTACTTTTGTTCAAACGACAAATCGACGGCGCATGGAATCTCAAGGAACCCTTCAGCATATCACTTGGTAACGATCCTGTCTCGTGTCTAATGCCGATCAATACGTCAGTTTATGCCGCGTGTGGCAAGAAGGTGTGGGTACTTAACGCTACTTCGGGCGACGTCATCAAGAGCTTCAGCGCGCAACACGAACACGTCGGGAACGTGAAGCTCATGGCCCATTCCGGAGTCGGTCTTTGGGTCGCCCTGAAAAACTCGAGCACAGTTTGCCTTTATCACACGGAAACATTTAAACACCTGCAAGATATCAATATAGCGTCTAATGTGTTGAGAGTGACGAAGATGAGTAATCCCGCCAACTCGAGCGGCGGCACTCTCGCTGTTAATAATCAAACCACGGTCACGGTCACGGCGCTTTTAGCATGCAAGGGTCTTTTATGGGTCGGCACTAATGTAGGCATTAGTCTGACTATTCCACTACCGCGATTGGAAGGTGTGCCTATTATCAGCGGTCGTGTCAATATCTCGTATCACGCTCACTTCGGTCCGATCACCTTTTTACTGGCCATACAAAATACGAAGAACACAGTGTACTCGGCGAAGGAACGCGTCAACGTTGATGACGAAAGTGTACAATTGAGAACGAGAGACACCGAGCAGAGATCGCGCGATAGGACCAGTTTAGATTCCTCTGTGAGTAGCAACATCGTGAAGCTGAAACAACAGTTAACCGGAAGCCCGGTGATGCTGAGAAGAAAGCGCAGCAAGGAGTACGACTGCAGAGGTTCGAAGACACTTCCGAGAGGATTAGGTGCTGGCTGTGGATTTCTGTCGAGCTCCTTTTCCAGCTCGCAAAGTTCCGGTGAAAACTGTGACGTTTATGGGCTTTATGGTGAATTGATGTATGTGAAGGATTATGAAAATGAAAACAATTCCGGCATAGATCCCATTTACGAGTCGTTGAGAAGAAGCGATCCAGAGTTGGCGGCCATACCAAATAAAGTGAGTACCTTGGATCGTAGATTAAAAATGAAAATCACTAGACCTAGATCGCTGGATCTTTCCAACTGGTCGGTGGACTCTCACGCTAGCTCCTTGTACACGTCTTCGGGATCGGAGGAGAACCTGTCACTAAAAACTGGAAAGTTATCGCGTAATAGTAGCATAGCTAGTCGTAACGGTCCCTACGAACTCTCCACACCTAACAATAGCGTAGTAGAAACAACGGGATTGGAAACAACCGCGACCAATCTCAAGGCGAACGGCAAGAAAAATGGCAAGGCGGTTCAGCAAGTAGAGCAACCCAAAAGAACGGTGCTAACGCTGATGGGTGGACGCGGTTACATCAATTGGAGGCAACTCCATGCGCAGTCCGGTGTTGACAAGAGTTCGAAATCGACCTACGCGTTCAAAGATCCTAACAGCAACGACGCACATATCGTCTTATGGGAGATGAAATTATGATATACGATCGCGTTTTTAGGCCTGTCGTTTATACATTGGTGCGAGAAGCGAAATTTTGACGCTGATATGTATGTAGTATAGTAGACAATAGGACCAAAAGAGTACTGATAACACTTTAGATAAGATTGTTGATAATTGTAAAGAACTATCGGACACATGGTATAATCTCGATTGCGTAGGATTATGTAGCAGCGAGTATCCGTGTCTTTTCGGCTAGAATGTGACGTTACATTTAGTATTGATTGTTGGTTTAAAACAATTTAAACGAGAATCGAGCTACTGGAATCAATAAAGATGACTCGAGAGTATTAGAATATTGAACGTCCCTCGATTATTAAGATACTTAAGGGGGTATTTTGGTTTAAAATGTAAAAAGGGTATTTTTTAGGAATTTTTTGTAGGGAAACGAAAAAAGCGAATTAACGTTAAACTTTGCATGTTTTTTTAGCCTTATTTTAGAATATATTTTTATTTTCTAAGCAACAGACGTTCTTTTTTATAGTCACTTGGAGCTCGCAAAAAAACGCATATGGACGGTGTAAATGATTCTAGGTATCTGAAACGCAAAAATTTTATTCAGGAGAAATGTGACAGAACTAAATATTTCCATTTCCGGTCCAGACCAATATGTCGATTCTGGACAAAAGGTGGCCTTTTTATTAAAAATAGTTCACACACAGACGATAGCTACATTTCTCTTGAATAAGTAAATTTTTACGTTTCAGATACTAAGAATAGCTACAACCATTTACATCATTTATATGCGTTTTTTATGCGAGCTCTTAGTGACCAGGATAAAACAAAAAAGAAGAGCATTTTTGTTACTTCGAAAATATAAAGATATTTTTTAAATAAAAGTAAAAGAACATGCAAAGTTTAACGTTGTTCGCTTTTCTCGCTTCCTTACAATAGATTCTTGAAAAATATCTTTCTTTACGACCTTTCAAACTAGAATACTCCCTTGATAGAGGGGCTGCACGCGGGTTTCTTTTTAATGAACAACTTTTCTAGGGAAGAATAACGCTTTATTAACTAAACAGACTGAGATATTTATCGATCGTTGCAACGCATGACAAGATTAATATAAATCAAATACCGAATACTCTTGTGCGTCAAAAGCGTGTAGATTTGAAATTTTTCGAAATTTATATCTCTGCTTAAGGTATTATCTGAATCTCGTTAGTGTATAATGAAACATGTGATAAGACTAAAAAATCTTGAGAAGGTGCACAAAAAACGGAACTTAAACGGAGCTTAAACGGTTCCACATTGTACGTTTTTTTCTTTTTTACATTTAATACTCGTGACACATGAGAATAATTGCTACAAAAGTGTTCCGCTCATGTTATATTATACGTAAACGTTCGCACTCAATTAAAACTAACACGTTGTTCGCGCGCGTACGCGTTATAATTAAAATTTAGATGATTAGCCGGGTCTCTGGACTACGCGTTCGTATGCGAAATATTCACCGCGTGCCCTGCAGAAATGCTGTATTTACATAAAATATTTTACGGCGTTGTTATGAATGATTATCACGTTGTTTTTCATACTCTGATACGTGTTATCTACGCAACATTAATTTGAGCGAAAATCGGTCGAACGTTATCCGGAAGTTATTCGGATTTTATACATTATGTCGATACACGCGGTATTATTTGTTTTTAAAATATATACATATGCATTGACTTGTGTTTTAAGCGGTAATCTCTGTTCTTACATCGAACGACATTTAAACAATTATATCAAAGCTCATCGTTTGAAAAACTGTAATTACCAATATGATACACGCCGAATTGCGCGGGCGCAACTATTGACATATTTTGGTAGATAGTGATGCTGTTTTGATATTCGACGTATGTTTATAAAGTTTCATAGTGGCCGTAATATAAGACAATATGATGCATCTGTACTGTAAAAATTCAATATTTCGCGAAATTATAAACTTTCATTCAGCTAAAGAAGTTAAGGAAATTGAGCCATTTATTCACAAAGTTCTAAAATTTGAAGAGCTACTTAAAATCTTATTGTTTACAAATTTTGGTGAATAATCCATCAATATTTAACGAACAGAATTTAAAAGTTTTTGTCATTTAACCATTTATTGATTTTTATGATAATTATTAAAATTAAAATGTTTATTGAATCCAGATTGTCGTTTATATAGAGATATACTCTTTATATATATAATAATAACGTAATAATGTATTTCGGAAAATAATTTTGGTTATCGAATGTTTATTAAAATTTTTCAGTTGCGATGATTATGTCCGTTTGGGATATGTGAAAACTTGTTTGCCAGCCAATATGAACGTGATTAAATAAACGGAGGACACCCCCTATTTACAGATTATAAAACATTAATTACCAACGGCTATTGCCTCTTGTGAAGGGATTATTAAAAAATTTATAGCTTCAGTTGTTCAATAAAAAAAATATATATACAATTTTTCATAAAATGTTAATGCTGTCCAGTTTTTGATACGATCGAGTCTTCAATGAAGAAATGCTGATCTGTGTATATATCTCTCTCGTATAAAATATAGTAATAGTGTATGTGTTATGAAACCGTTGAATAGATTTATATTTTGTACACTAAATTTTGTTTGAATACATAGCCTTATTTTGTATTTATACCTTTAGTACGCGCGTTAGTTACACAACGAAACTTTACTATGTATTTATTACTTATATAATATGATGTCACCGTTATAAATAGAAAATCTTGTTACTTTGCTGCGCCGAAAGAGTGCAGCGCTATAGTATACTTTCCGTTCATTGTAACATTATATGGCTACATTAAAATTATTTTAAATGAAACAAGAATCTCTCATTCTTTATATATATGTATGTATATATATGGACACACAGTTGTTTATTTGAAAAATTACCAGGATTGTTCGCAAGGTGATTGAAGTGGGATGCAGTCAGGTGAAACTATCGTGGATTGATATAAAATGCAATCGAGTGTATTATAATTTCTAACGTTATTTGTACAATGTTTAATTTAATACAATGCCCTTGCCCTTAATATCAACTGTCCTTCAGCACCTCCTTCAAAATAGATCCCGTATTTCTGGCTGGAATAAAGTCTGGGAATGTTGGAAGAGCGACGTTGGACAACAATAGTGTAGATTGCGTCGATGGCGATGATGACGATGACGACTGCTGTTTGTTATGTCCTGGTCGCGATGACGGCTGCGATTATAGCGTGTAATGAAAGTAATGTTTTTTAATGGAGGATTATCTCGCCGAGCTATTGTTGTCACTTACTGAATTCATGATCGGCAAAGCTGGTAACTGAGGCTTCGGCTTGGATTCACTTTCTAGAAATCTCACGAAGGCCGTTGATAAGGATGCTTCCTGATCCTGCGAGATATAGATCATTAGGTATCGGCGATGCGACTGCCAGTTGGTCAAGTTATTGAATTTTACAATGCGAACAGGTATTGATACTGATCGGTATAATAAAATTAATAAGTCCGTACTTTTAAAGACACGCCACTATTTTTGCTGGTTTGACTGCCGTGCGCCGTCACGCTGTTCAAGCCAGTCTTATCCTTCTCCGACTCGGTGAAGTCCAAGACGTTGGCAAAGACCCTGAGGATCGAAGACTTGTCCGACGTGGCCGAAGACAAGTAACCCAAGAGAAGATTTTTCACGAGAATTCTGCAAGATTGTTCAGAAGATAATTTTCGTTCGTTTCGTTAAGAAAGGAATATGTTTACTCACTTGTCGACTTTTCCCTCGTCATGTTCCGCCACCTCTTTCATCTTTTGCTCAGCGAAATTCAAGGATGCTGTCAATCGTGCCACTAAAAACGAATATTACACATGTTATATCTATTACTGTTAATACGATTAATAAAGGAAATAATTGTAATCGAGCGCTTTTTGTAAAGGATTGCAAATTTCTTCTTAAAATTTATTTTTGGAGAGAAAAGTGAGAAGGTAGAGAGGGTTTAGTAAATGCATTTATCCTCAGGGAACCGACGAATCTTTTGCGGAATGTCTCTGATTTTTTTTTTATGTACACCATGCGCGGCATCCATCGTTGTAAAGTCGGCTCGAATTGGTAGCTCGAAAAGACACGAGCGTAAGTATAACACAAGTACTGGTTGCCTCGATATCACACCAGTACCTGATGCAATACTCTCGCCTGCGCCTTAAGTTGCTCATGCTGCATTCTTCGTTTATCATGCCGTTCTACGAAACTAAGGTTGCGCGCATGCCACTAGAATTAAAGAAGCGTTTTAGTAAAACGATCCGTACTCCGGAGTCACGTACCGGAGCACGTTCGAACGGAATTTCCGAGAGAGATAGAGAGAGAGAGAGAGAGGGAAAGAGAGCAACTTACATACGTAACGCTTTATTTTTTGCCACTCCTCGAAATTTATTACTTAAAAAAAAAAACAGAATTACATGTAAATTTTTTTTACTAAAGACCAAAGAAAAGCGACCGATTTTTTTCTGACTGTTAAAAATGATCTTTGACTTTGATCTCATAATTTTGACGAATCTTGGTAACGGGTGGGAAACCCCACGAGGTAATATGAGCTTTTCGTATTTACACGCTCACAGTTACCGCATGAGATTACCCACGGCCATCGCTACCAAATTATTACTACGTGTTCGTTTATGCATTTATATTCGACATTTCTGCATTTTTACTTCTATTTAATATTATTCATTTGTATCTAATATTCGTACTAATACACATTACAGCATATGGAATATCTCAAATTCATCACTACGATGCAATCTTGCGTGAAATTAAACAAAGATGAAATTAAACAATTATATCTCGAATCGTCTAAACGATTATATATAGAAATTAATTAAAGCTCCAACGTATTTTGTTTAGAAAAAATAAAATAATACTGGGAGAGGGATTGTAAACAAAAGCAGTGGCAATTGTTTCGTAACAATCCTACCTGTCATAATTAGTATATAATTATGATCGCACGATTCGATGTTTAAATATCGTTAATACAGCTGGCTTACACGTAGAGCAGGTCCGACAAATTACAAAATATTTTGTATCCTCTTTTGTACATCGTCCTATTATTTGCATGCGTTTCGGGCAGATAAAATACATTATCAAATTACATTATTGCGTGATTATTACATTATCAGACAATGTAAAATGAACAAGGCAATACCTACTACATGTGCAAAGGTAATAATAAGGTACAAATTTGATGTAACACACAGAAATAGATTGCTACTGGGGAATCGCTATGGTGTACAGCCATTCAATCGTACTGTTAATTAGTCATCGTATTCATAATTAGTTGCGAGATAACAATAACACGAAATAAATGACTCGATCGAAAACAGGCGTTGAGGATACTGAACTGAGCTTATTCGTCATGTAAAAAAAGAAAGTGTAACGTTAATACCTGTCCTTTAGTTTCTGAACGTATTTTCGTTAGTCACCAACAAGGGATGGGGGGGAAAAAAACAAGAACTCGCATGTGGTAAAGTGCAAAAAAAAACGTAGTACCAGCACCAGCGGTAATTGCATGAACCAACCAATACGTGATATGTGAGTATGCAAAGGCGATGATCCAGTTCGTAGCCAGATACCAGCAAGAATCCTGGGCTACTGTCACAAATCCCAGAATTACCAGCTGATATTTGACTACATCACCGGATTGTGTACGTGTTTGCTTTCGCAGATTAGTCACAGGACGCGAACACACCGATAATTCTACAACTGTAGTTCATTTGCGCTCTCGACAATGCAACGCTTTTATCGTATCTTCTCCTCGTTCGTGTGTGTGTTACATGTTACGCAATAATATACGAATGACGTCCCTTCCGGTGCTACCTAAATCGTATCCAAACGATTCCTCGTATGCGACGTGTGCTTTATGTTATTTACAAAGAAGCCATATATAAGATTGACGTATATTCCGTTCAGAGATCTACAGAGCAAGAATTTAGTAATGCCTTCGTGACACGTGTCCGAATATTTTGCCGATTTATCATCGCAGCAGCTGCTAGGAAACTTTAGTATCGTTATCATTAGAGAGAGAAAGAAGGAACATGGACATTTTTTACATATCATTTTGACAGATTAATTTATATATGCTGCGATCTATAGTATTCGTAGCATTTGGCAAAACATTTTGGCCGTACTCACAAATCAACTTACTAATACTTTATATATTTGAATAGCGTGATCAATTTTTCACTGTTATCAAGATGTGTTGCACTCTTCGCTGACAGTACGAATAAGTTGTCGCGACGCAGCAGGATGATACTATCGAATCGCTCTGACATGATTTTAATCTCATACTTTCTTTTTTTCTTTTTATTACACATTACGTCTATGCATATATTATATAGAATTTATATTTGATGCGTTATTAAATTTGTGCCGTAGCGCGCAACTCGACCTTTGTCAATCACAATGGGTTAAAATAAAAGCAGAAATATGTGTAAGAAAAATACGTGACCAGTCTTCTATATCGTGATAAAAAGAAAACTCATTCTCTCAACTTGCTTCTCACGATGCATAAAAGGAATTTAATTGAAAAACACTAATCATGCCATAAACAGGGAACAAGATGCAGGCAACGCCAGAAATACGTAATTTTTGGTCAATAATTACCTTCCTCATTGAGTCGCTCGATTTGTTCGTCCTTCTTCTCGAGTTGTTCGCTCAGTCTAGAGGCAGCTTTCAAGCATTCTCTAGCTTCATATAATTGTTGCTGTAAGCACACGTATGTGCGATATATAGTTTTGCAAGAAAATAAATTCAGTCGGGCTGTTATGTGAATGCATGGGAAAGATATAAAGGCAAACCTGAAGATTCGACATGTCATCTAATAATTTATCTTGTTTCTCATATGACTCAGTGAGTCGAGATCGAAGTCTCTCCGTAGCCGCCATGACATCGCGTTCTTTATCTGTAAATATGACATATCATCAACACATCATAGTATTTGAAAACTACGTTACAGATATATATAATTATTATATATGCTGATATGACATATTGTAACAATGATGTATAAAATACTATTACTCACCTAGTTGAAATTGTTCCAAAACTATTTGCAAGTTAGTCAATGAAGCAGACTGCAGCTGAATGTTGTCCTCCGCGGCGGATAATTTCGCCTGTATCTGATCCCTCTGTTGAGTAATCAGAGCTATTTGTTGCTGCAACGTTTCCACTTGCTGATTAGCCCTGATGTTTGCCGATGTGAAGGCGGTCGAACTACTTTTCACTTTTTCTTCAGCCTGTAATAATCTCGCTTCTAACTCTTGACGATTATTCTCGGCGATCAAGGCTTCCTCCGTATAACTCGATTCCATTTCGACCAAGTGCGTTCTCAGTCTCTCTAGTTCTTTAGCGGAGTTGGCTTCCTTGTTTTGAATTTCAGTAAGCTGGTTCTGCAGGAGTCTAGTGTTGGACTGTTCTTGCACCAGAGCAGCTTCTAAGGCGTCGCATTTTTTATTAAGAGCGACGATTTCGGCATTTTTGGAATGATCGACTCCATCGTGGCCTCTTTGTTGATTTTCTACATTCGCCTTGTAGCGCATCTCGTTCGCTGCTCGCTCGGAAATTAATTCCTGAATGCGAATCTCTTGTTCGTTTACGCGTTGAATCAACTTTTGAATCTCGTTTTGATATTGTAAGCTTTCATTGTGTTTAACAGAAACGAGTTGTTCGACCTCATTTTTCTGATTTTTTATCGCGGCAAGGTCGTACAAAGACTGCGCGATAATATTCTTCGCGTGAGTTATCTCAGCTTGTAAAGTGTTTATCTCTTGGTCTTTTTCTTGAATAATATGAGAAAGATCTTCAATAGTCTTTTTAGCCATCTCTGCCGACTCTTTATTATTCTCGAAAGCGGTTTGTAACTTGCTGCGCAAATCGTTAATTTCATTCATTAAGTTTTTGTTCTGTGCTTTTACGGCGTCTTTTTCTCGCCTTTCTTCATCGACAACTGATTTAAACATTTGTCGTTCGTCAGACATAGCCGTATTTTTTGTCATTAAATCGTGCTTTTCTGCTTCTGTACCTGTGTTTTCTCCGACTAAATTATCTTCAGCAGTTAAAAGTTCTTCCTCTTTATTAGTTTTATCTTTGTTTGCCGACGATATCTCCGTCGTATTTTTTTCAAATTTCTGTGTTTCTTTACGAAGCATTTCAACTTCTTGCTCCAAAAGCTCGCATTTTCGTGCCAAGCTCAATTCGTCTGTGAACGGCTCTTTAAGACTTGATTCATTTCCATGTCGTTCTATTTCTATCGCTTGACTTTGAATATCTTTCTTATGTAATTCAAATTCCTCATTTTGCATCTTTAACGCATAATATTTATTTTCCAGTTCTGTGTTACGTTGCTGCGTCTTGCATAATTTTTCCTTCAGCACAGGTAATTCTTCCTTATAAATCGACACCTCCTGTTTCAAATCTTCATGCTCTTGCTGAAGCACCGACATTTCTGTGTTCAACAACTCTATCTTATCCAAAGATTCATCGTGCGTAGCAGTTAATTGCTCTGACAGAGATATATTTTCTTTAATTAATCTGTCATTATCCTGACTCAATTTTGTTATTTCAGATTGTCTCATGTCAACTTGAATATGCATCGCGTCCAATTCTTCTTCCTTGTGTGAAATATCATTTTCCAAATCTAATTTTTCACGATTGGCTTTGTCGAGCCGTTCTCGCAAGTTTTCCAACAGATAAACATTTTCTTCTTGTAGGTCACGTGCTTGCAAAGCCCTATCATATAATTGCATCTCAAAGTGTTCATTCTTCTGTAACAAATCTTTATTTTCTTCTGTCAATTTATTTACAGTATCCCGCAGAGATGCAAGATCAGTTTCTAACAATTTCGTTTTGGATACCGATAGCTTTAATTCTCCTTTCATCTTTTCATGATCGAATTTCAATTGCTCGATCGATACCATATCTTCGTTTGAGCTTTTACTCTTTTCTAAAACTATTGGAAGCTCTTTGTTTTCCTCTACGTATGTATACAGTCTGCTATTTTTATCTATTTGTGAGTTATCGTTGTTTGTTAAAGGCACTTCGTTACTTTGTCTAGCGAGCAAAGTTGAATTTGTTTCTCGTATCGTCCTGTTCTCAGCCGAAAGGCGTTTTACTTTTTCCCGTAGAGATTCAACGTCCATTTCTAGAGAAGCTACTCGTTCTTCGCTTGCCTCAGGAATAGATGGCAAATTCAAATCTAAACCCTGACACGATTTCATTCTCATATTTTTCTCTAATAATAACGAATCAATGTGAGATTGCAGTTCCTCGCATTCCATTTGCAGACCATCTTTCATCTCTTCGGTTTCCTTCAAATCTCTAGTAAGCTCCGTTACCTTCCTTTCCAAAACGTCTAGTTTCCATTTAGCATCGACGTACTGTTTCGCGACAGCTTCAAAGATCGATTCTCCCGGTTCAACGCTACTTATGGTACAGTTCTTTAAAATAGCTTTAACTTTCTCGGTAATATCGTCTAGACCGTTCGTTTCTGATACCACGTCAACTTCCTGCGAAGAAACTGTTATTTGAACGTGTTTGTCCGATTTATCCGCATTATCCGTCTGAACAGACTGATGAATTATTTCTGTACGGGTATTTTCATCGTGTTTCAACATATCATTTCGCAATTCGATAATTTTTTTCTGGGCCTCATTGTAATCTATGGAAAGTTGTTCGTACGCATTTTGTAGAGAGCGATGCTTCTTACTACTTTCTTCTTTGAGCGACAATAGTTTTTCTGCGCAAAAAATCGGAATTTATGTCACAGTTCTTGGCAACGATAAGATTATTAAACGAGAACTATTGATAAACTATAGAAAAGAGTCTACTGTTTACTTACCAATCGACTGCGTATGTTCCTCGTCCAATTTTTCCATAGCATCCAGAAGATCTTTATTTTCACTTTGGAGTTCCTCTATTCTCTTCTGCAACATCTCTTCTTTGTCGATCAAAAGTTCTTCAGCCGTATCGTGCGGCTTGCCCTGTTGCGAACTTGTATGTTTGAGAGCTAAAGGATTATATTCGAAATCATCAGCCTTCTCGAGTTCCTCGTTAGATTTCTCCTTAATTTTTTCATGCGTCTCGTTTTCGCTTTGTAAAGCTTTCAGTGCCCCGCTGACCAAATCGAACTTCTCACGTGAATTCAATTTCGATATTACCGAACGAAAATCATTGATAAGACTGGCTTCGTCCAATTGGATATGTTTAGCGTTTCGTTCTGCTTCCCGAGTCTAAGAAAAAATGCAAAAGGTCGATACTAGATATCGTTAAAAAGTAATCTAATTTCAGTATGTGAACTTCAATAAAATTTTAACTGTCCATTCGATTTTGTTAAAATCATCTTTAATAAATCAGAAAGATCGCTTACTATTCAAAGATAGCGAAAAAAAATCGTAATGTGATTAATAAAGAAACTTCAAAAAGATTAAGTATAGGGAACAAGTTCTCCTACTCATAACAATATAACGAGTATTAATTCCTAAGAAATTGTTCCCACCGGATTAAAGTAGCACACGAACTCCAACGTGAAAAATCTAACTCCTGAGAAAACGTCTCTTTTTTTTTCTTTCTTTAATTATGTAACTTTATATTTTATGTACAGCTTTCTATTTTATACACGAGAGCCTTCGCCTTCTCTTCGATTTTACCGTGACTCGAGGTCATCCTTATTTAAAATTTAGAATCGTAAGAGGAAGATGATGTCAAAAATGTATAATTGATATATCGCTCCGTACCTTTTCTTCCATTTGTATTATACGGTTCAGCATGTCTTGTTTCGCCCGTACGACCTCAGCCTTCTGATGTCCGTCGGATATATCATCCTTGAAGGACGCGTTGTTCACCTGCATATTATTTCCACCAACTTATAACGTCGCATTATCGGGGAAGGGGGGGGGGCGGCGGGGAGACTCTGCTGTTAACAATTATTACCTTCTGAACGTGCTTTAGCTCGCATTCTAATTCGCGTACTTTCACGGTGGCTTGTGCCAACTGCTCCTGCAACTGGCGTACATGACTCTGATTCCTGGCGTTGCGATTGTCGACGCACGACGGGTCCCAGAAGATCGTCCCTTCGGTCTCATCGGAATGACCCGCGTCCCTCTGCAACAAAAGACAGGATTACGAAGATGACGCGCGTCGAGCCGTCTTTTTCAACGAAATTCCAGAGGTCGAGACCGCGAGTTTTTCCTTCTGATTTGGAAGTCAATTTGTATCTAATCTACATCTCCAAGCTGGACGTAGATCTATCGGCAGAATTTACGTGTACAGCCAGATGCGGATGTGTCTTTCTGGGAGAGGAGGAAGGAACTTCAATAATAGAACAGGAAATCGAGACAATTAGTGATTCTCACGTGGCAGAGGTCTCTCGTTTGTGTCTTTAAAATGTGTGGCTCTTTGAAGACGGAAACACATTCGGATCGGCGTGTCCCATTTCATCGACGCAGATGCGTAACCGATACGGAAATCTTTTCGAGGTAAACGATACGCGTTGTCGAAATGCTAATGGCACGCACGGGCGTTATGCATACGGCCCTGCGACACGGGGAATAGCGTTGTGCTGCGGACGATCTTGCACGCGATAAAATGTCGATTTAATTCTCATCTGGCGCACCTCATCCAACTCGGATCGAGAAAGAAATGAGGAAAAAAGAAACGAAGAGATGAACGACGAGCGCGTTCGACGAGAGGAAAGCGCGGATGAGAGATGGCGAGCGGAAGATACGGCTTTGCGGGATTTATAGCGCGTCCGATAGCGCGTGATTAGCGATATCAGACACGAGCAATAATATATGGTGTCGCTTCTTCTATACAGTCTCTCGGTACTCCGATCCGTCAGCAATACGTGTTCCCCGCCTTCCAGCTTCTCCAACTGAACGTGCTCGGAGGAAAAATTACTCCGTTGAACAGTTTTAAATATTAAAGGATAACATTTGAACCAATACCTTGAGTCAAATAACATTTTGTTATTTTCAACTACCATATATATGTGTCGAGATTAATTATTTTTGTTGTTTTTAACTATCATATATATCGATATTTATTATTTTAACACAAAATAATAGATATTATTTTAACTCCATTGTTTTATTTAAATGAACGACATATTGAATAGGAGCAGACCTACAGGAATAGTTGAAAATGACTCAAATTGAGAATAATTTATCATTAGGAATTTAACAGTGAAGGCACCCCAACTGTACGTTATCGTGGGATTATTATTTAACATCTGTTTAACCCTTCCGTTATGTGGGAGCTATTTCTTTTTTCCCTTCGGTATCTTTCATACAAATCGATTCGTGCGTTGCATCGAAGACACGACGGTTGCGTTTCGTGGTCCAAAGCGGCGGCGGCGGGGGGGACTTCGAAGTGGGACGATCCTAATGAATATGAAAGGAGGTTTCGTTGGGTCAGGTCAAGGAATAATGCGTCGTTTGACTTGCATACAGTGCTCGCGACAAGAGTCTCCACCTTTCCTCCGCGGCGGCCTTTTTCTTTTTTTATTCGTTTTAACACCATTTCGGTATGTTAAGAGCGAACGGGACACGTCTAACGTCGCGCCGCCGCGACGACGATATATACGTCGCTCGCAAACGACATTTACGTAAAATCCAGACGATTCGCAAAAGTGGAATATACAATTACGTCAGTTTATTTGCATCGACTCGCATCGATGCGCGACGATCGCGGCTGCAAAAACCGTCTCGGACGACGCGGACGAGTAAGTAATTATTATTACGACTTCCAGCTCGCTCGAGCTATTATATGAAACCGACGTAAAAATCGTCCGTACGTTTTGTGTGCAAATGAAAAGCAAAGCCATAAAGCTGAATAATTCAATAGACGGAATTTGTTATTTCAGACCGGAGTGCAGCGTTCGTCGCGGAATAAAGGGGGAGGGAGGAGAGGGAGTGAGAGATTTGCTCAAATCAACGTGTGCGCCCAGAAATTTTACGCGCACCGAAATATATTTTTTTAGCCATCACCTTTTCGAACGTTTCTCTTTTACTTTCAACGTTGTACGCGTTGTACCCGATATCTACACGGCAAACATCGTCGCAATGCCGTTCCGCGCGCGCGGTCGGCGCATCGCGTAGATAACGCAATCCTGATACTAAGCGTGGGAAAGGAAGTTACTATCAATCGCAATGTAAACGCGCGCAAGTTATCGTAATCTCGCGAATGAAAAACTAACGAGGTGTACCTGATGCATTCGGTCGTCGTGCGTTGCGGTTTTAATGGCAAAATACGAGGGAGAAAAAGAAAGAGGAAAGGGAGTAGGAGGAAACGAAAGAAACGGTAGAACGAGTCGATTGGGAGAAACGAATTTCTAATAGAGCTCGCGCTCCAACGCCGATTCGGCGTGCAGATGTTATGTTTGCTCTACATGTCCATACGGGCCGGCAATGAAATCGCTATTACATCGCTATATAACGCCACGGGACACGTGCTCTCTTCCCAACTGGGACGCGCTCGCTCGAATCGTATTATACGCTTCGAGATCTTTTTGCGCGACAAGTTGGTCGGAGGCACACGCGCGTCTCTCTCTCTCTCTCTCTCTCTCTTTCTCTCTTCTTTCGATTCGATTCTCTCTCTTTCTCTCGTAGGTTTTTCAAGCGGATCTTCGCCACGGCGGAGAACGCGTCGAGTATCGCTCGATCTTATCGCCTAATACGATTAAACGGAATTAGATATATATGTATGTATAACCGAGATTTAACAGGCCGCTAACGCATCGCCACGTACACGCTCGCGAGCGAAAACATTTTTCTTTCTCGAAGTCGTTTTTCATCCTCGGAGAGGTAGCAAGGACGCGAGATCGCGACACTCGTGTGTACGAGGCATCTCTCGGGCGACTCGCGCCACTTTGCGCATTTTTCATTCCTTTTTTGCTGATAATAAGGGATATATCGCTTACAGGTATTTCTCTCTTTTTCTTTCTTTTTCTCTCTCTCGCATGCGACGTTATGAAACACACTCCGCTCGCGTGGAGAGGTTTCAGGTTAACGCGGTCTGCTCTAATAGCGTGGCAGGCATATTGTACCTGCGTCAGTAGGAACATAATAATGTCCACGATGCCAGTGACGTAACCGAGTGGCCGCGACGTTGCGCATATGCACGCACGCACGCACGCACTACACGCGCGCGCGCGCACGCAATGTTCACCGTGGTTCAGGGTTCAACAAATGATACTGAATAAATAACAGCATCTCGGTTGCGTTCTCCAGGTTCGTCTGCATCTCGCGCTTGCATCGGGGGGATCGGGTGGGACGCGCGGTAAATAAAAACTCCGCACTCTCCGCCGACGTTCTCCAGTTACACGATTATACGTCGCGTCTAAATGACATTCCGGGATATTTCGAGCGGGACGGGAGAGAAAAATAGGAACGCGAAATTCGGGAATCGCGCTGATTTTCGTGACAGTCCGGCGCGACGAGCGCCCCGGAGGAAAGCAATTTCCGTTCGACGGAATGAGAACCGCGGGTTACTATTTCCGGTTTCGACTCGCATGACCCTCGCATTGTCGAATATCCTGTGTCAAGTAATGCCCCGATCATGGATATTCCATTCGGTCGACTCTCTCTCTCTCTCGCGCGCGCGCGCGCGACGCGATAGCTCACCGCGGCGCGATAATAGAATTTGCTCGTTGATGGGGAGATCAGCGAAATCGACCGACGTGTCGTGTCGCGTCCTTCTTCGACGAAGGTCTCTCTCGCGGTACTCGAAATGCCGGCGCGGTCGATTAATTAGCGGCGCGGAGATACAGAGGGGAACGCTAATGAAAACGCGCGCGCGTCTCCCAGCGCCGGCGAGGATGCGCGCGAAGAAGAGGAGCATATTATCAACGAGCGTAGCGAATAACACACCGTCGCTGGTGTTAGATACTGAGAAGTTAGGGCTCAGCGCGTTCCTCGAGGCGAGAAATCGTCATCGGAGACGACGGCAAGAGTCAGCGAGTATAGCCCACGAGTGTATATACGGCAGAAAAAAAATTGTATACGGCGGTAATACCGTGTCGCGCGAAGATTCATGCCTCTATGCCTCGCACCAGACGTTCTTGATCTTTGATCGCGGTGCGAGAGAAAAGAGATCTTTCTTTACGAACGCCAGCCGCACACAGACGGTTCGATACCGACGCCTCAATATCGCTCTCATTGATTCGCCGATATTATAATTGGCGAGATCTTCGATATCTTTTTCTTCGAGAAAGTGATCTTTCTCTCCGTATCGTCGGGATCGCCGAAGTCGCTTGGCGTGCGATGTCGAACGTCGCGCGTTTAATCCATCTCTATCCGTTCAGTTTGTATATACGTATATCTATATCCGATCATCCTCCGGTTTAACGCTTATGTTTATTAATGCCGACGACAATACTTGAAAGTCTTCGAAACGATGAATGCACAAACGTGGCGTTCTTTTATCGCCATTGTGCGAGCGAAGGCGAATGAATAGCCCATAATACTTTTTACCATCTACACAGAATCCTTTTACCCCTTTCCAAGACTGTATTTGCATGTGCGCGCGCGCGCGTGTGCCTCACTTAGGTCAATATATAGACTTAATTTTCTGATGCCGAATCCAAGGTACGTAATCGAACATGTATATCTTATACACTGTTAAATTCGTAATGTCACACATTATATTGAATTTGAGCCACTTTTAATCATTCCTGTAAGTCGGCACTGCTCTTAGCCAATATATCGTTAATTAACTAAACTAATGGAGTTAAGATAATACAGTTTTGCGTTAAAATAATAAATTTCGACATATATATGATAGTTAAAAATAACAAAATGTTATTTAATTCAAGGTATTGGTTTAACTAAACCAATGGAGTTAATAAAATACCTACTGTTTTAAGTTAAAATAATAAATTTCGACACACTTAGTAATTAAAAATAACAAAATATTACTTAACTCAAGGTATTGATTTAAATTTTGCCCTTTAATATTTAACAGCGTACATACATACCGCCCGTTGCGTGTAAGGATATCCAAATGATTCCATGAGTTTCCACGAACCCCCTGATTGTTACCCTAAGTCACGTCCATTTAGTCCTATTATAATAAGTTAAACAGAGATAATATCGATCATTCGCGAGCGTACGTACGCGATACATATGAATAAGTCTTCCTCTTGTGTTTCAGAAACGGTGGACTTCGCGCGGAAAACCGCGAAACGAACCGATAGGTCGCTCTAGAATATATTTCAATACCTTTTCATATATTTTCCATTTCGTGAGATTGACACGAGTCAATCAAATCAAATCGCGCGTACGTGTGCGCGCGATGCGCGTGCACGTAAGTTAGAATTTTTTATTTCGATTGACGTACGATAAGCTCGCGGCCAACGCGGCTTTTATCGTTTGCAAGTAATATACTGATTTTTGCAACCGGCAACGATATACCGTCGTCCAACGTCGTGCGGGCGCACGGGTATATAATCGCGCGTCGCGTTGGTTAAGTAATCATAGGTAAGCTTGTCCTTCGTGCATTATCTACCGATAACTCGCGAGCCGTAGCTTAACGCGAAAAAGGCGCAAATTCGACGTGGCCACGTAACGCCGCGGCTGAATAAAAATAAATAAGGCACCGCTCGCTCTTCTAACGCTCAACATTGGCCTTCTTGCATTTTGTAAACGCTCGCGAAAATATTCGCCGTCAAATTATATAGCCTCCGCTTTCCCGAGCTTCCCGTTTCTAACTTTCCATATTGTTTGGAGAATTTTGTACAATTACAATACTGTTACATAAATAATTATCAGAAAAATAATTTTTTATAATTTAATACAATACTATTGTATAGTTATTTAAAAAATGATGTTTTATAAAACAATACTATTGTATAGTTATTTAAAAAATAATGTTTTATAATACAATAATATTGAACCTAAAATAAAGAAAATTGAGATAGTTTTACGGAGGGGAAATATATCAAATTCTATGTTTCTAAAAATAGAATTTTTTTCTAATACAATACTATTGTATAATTATTTAATAATACAATAATTAGTGTATAATTAGTATTATATTATAATACAATAATATTAGACCTGTTAAAATAAAAAAGAATTAAAATAGTTTTATGTGGAGGAAGTGCGTCAAATTCTGCACATTTCTAAAAATGATTCATAGAATTAGCATTAAATCGAGGAGGACATCTGAAAGTCGACGATAACTTTGTTATTTCGCTATTGCACATATCTATATCGCAGCTGTAAAAACGTGTAACGCAAATAGAGCAAATTATATTGTTGAATGGAGAGAAGAGGAGAAACGGGAGGAATAAAACAAACGTTATTACTTTTACATTGAAAAGAATGCCTGTGCTAAGCGTTTCTAATCTTCGGAGCACCGGAATGCCGCTCGACAAACTTTAGGCTTGGAAAAAAGAAGGAGGAAGGGGAGATACGAGCCCGCGTATGAAACTAAAAAATGGAGTTATCTTTGACGGTCGATATAAATCGACGGCGTTTAATCTTCCGCGCGAGAAAGGAAACAATTGTTGAATTATGAATTAACTATAAACTCGTCGCACGCGTGCGGGGAGGGAAAACTCCCGGGAAACTCGACGCGAAACTTACGAAATAGCGGTCGGCGGATGATGCGCGCGTGCGCGCGCTAAGTTGCCTGGTCATCGCTTTGCGCGCGAAATAATGGCGCGATATAGAAAAGTCTATACATTATTTCTAAGCTATATAAGTATATACATTATTTCTTTGAACCGCGGCCGCGAGAAAATTTTGCGCTTTTAACGTTACTTCCTCACGATGGGGAACAGAACGTGGCTGGTCGACTCCCCGCGGCGTGTCCCCGAGGCGAAGGTGGGCAAAGCAAGCGGAAAAAAAGAAAATGAAGAAAACGAGCCTTCCGCTGAAAGGCGCGACGTTGCGTCGCGTTGACCCTTCGATCGCGGACACGGCAAAATCGACGAATTTCGCGTCCCGATCGCGCGAAATAACGCATCCGGAACTTCCGCGGCGGAAATGATTTCAAAATTGTGCGGCTTACGTTACGCAGGTTGAATAATCGTCGTCGTCGTCGTCGTCATGGTCGTCGTCATCATCGTTGACTTCGTCGCCCAACTCGTGCGGCTGCGGTTCCGCGCGTCGCTCTCCAAGGAACTCGCGGTATACCGATGCATTGTTCACGATCGTTCCGGGTGATCTTTTTCCGGAAGGAAAAGGAAACTTCGGGCTGTCCATCGCGGGTTGGCGCACGTACGGATTGCGAGGTGCACGACGCGTGCTCGTCGCCGAATGACTGTACGTCTCGAGAGTTCCATCTTCCACCAGCTAGCGTAGCGGCGACTCTAGCTAGCAGAGCTGGAGATGGTGGTGGTGGTAGAGCTGGAGGAGAAGGAGGATGGCGGGGAAGGAGGCTAAGTGGAGGTTACGCGGGGCGATGCACACGTAAGACCGTGTGTGCCGTGAGGAGCGTATAGCGTGTGCATACGCGCGACTTCGTGTCGCAGCACCTCATCAGGATTTCCTTCCCTCCACCTTCCTGAACGTCACGGAAATGTTCCCGAAAAACGTTTTCCTCGTCCAGGTCGGGTCGCGTTTTCCACACATCGTGAAATTTATTTGACAAACCGCGAGCCACGTATCTTCCACGTGGAAACGCGTGAACGCTTTTACTTCTCCTCCAATCCTAGTCTAGTCCACCCCGTGAGAAGGAAAATGGAACTGTTTAATCAGAGATGGAATGACGAAGGATAGAGCAAGAGCTAGATGTTTATGCAAAATATGTAACGATAAACGGATAATCTACTGGTTAACTGGTTATTAATTTTTTATATTTGAAAACCCTTTCGGCAATAAACAGTTCTAAAGTCGACGTCATAAAGAGTCGCTGTTACACAACAGTCGCGGGCAAAATTATTTAGAAGCCGGGCGTAAAATAACTAGACCGTTTGCCATTAGAACGCAATCGTGTGTACGAACGCACAACGCGTCGCTGTTATTAACGCAGGCGTCGACAGGACATTTTTTATCGGCCCCTATGGTAGCGCGTTTGCTGCGGGCACAGCTGAAGGAAATGGGAGAACATTTTGACGAGAGCGCGCGGTAATCGCCGTAGGAAGATCGGCACAGAGAAACTCGTCTTTTCCGCCTGCACGCCCAGAGGGAAAACAATTAGGAACAATTAGATACAAATTTTAAACAGAAAGGAGGAAAGAGATATACGTTGTCAACGAGACACAATGAATCATGGAAGGATAACGACAAAGAGAACGACTATATATAAGCATCACAGATACTCGTATTTTATTATTTGATGTGTTACTTGTGGCACCGCCTTTGGTCCCTCGCAGTTACCTCGCAGTTACGAAAAATTATTTTTGACAAAAGACATAAAGGGAGTAGAAAAAGAACCAAAGTCGAAGAAATAACAAGTGGAACTACAGGTCGCAATACATAATATATATATCTTCGTGAAATATATACAGCGCGATGCTAATGGCGTTCTACCGATATTATTCTTTCCTGCGCGATATTACTCTACCCTTACGGAAAAATACTACAGAAAGACTACTGTAGTTGCGAAGAAAGTACACAAAACTACAGTAAATATTACAGTAATTGCTACAGTTTTGTATGTTTTTTTTTCGCCAACTACATTAGCTTTTTCCATAAGGGTGGTACAACCTTGCACAATTTTTTATCCCTCCAATAATTGTAAAGACAACGTCATATTGCTTACGAAACCATGAAATTAACGAGATCGATTACGGGGAGTGGAGCAAGTGATGCGTTCCATGGAAAAAAGAAAAACAACGTAAACTTATTTTTTTTTAAATGAGTGTGCGAATAGCGAGACATATTGGGTCTATTTCTTTTAGCTGCACTGATGGCTGAACTGGGCTGAACTGGTGCAATAAGTTAGAGTAAAACATGTTTCACTCTAACTTATTGCACCAGTTCAGCCCAGTTCAGGCAATGCAGCTAAAAAAAAAAACAGACCCGTTGAAATAAGTTGAAAACAAGCGAACGGCGCCAGGTCGCAAAGTAGAATAATTGGCAGAATAACGACGTATCGCTAACCTTGGCAAATTTTCCAAAAGACCTTTCGTATCTGCTTTTAACTTTATCGCACAAATGGCACTTCGGCTAACTTCCGCGCAGGAGCCCGCGTAGGCCTGTATTTATAGGCACCCGATTGAGAGAGTAGCCATAGCCACTATCGCTGAAAAACTGAGCAACCCCCGATCGCGTATTGCTTATCGCACTTCGGAGCGTTATCGAGACGACGCCGACGGTGAAACGGCGGGGGTGGTACGTGAACTGCTAATCGAAATCGATCGAGCCTCTCTCTTTCTCTGTTATTATATCACAGAATATGAAGTTTATTGTTATTATGCCACGAAGAAATCCCGGTATTCCGCGAATCCGCTAAAAAGTCGATCCGCATTGTTAAATATTAAGGGATAAAATTTAATACACACCAATATCTTGAGTTAAATAATGTTTTGTTATTTTTAACTACCATGGCATGTGTGTCAAAATTTATTATTTTAACCCCAAACAGTGTTATTTTAACTCCACTGGTTTAGTTAAATTAACATTGCCTGGTTTGCTATAGGACGATGTATTGTACCATAAATTCACGCGAATAATATTATTAGACGACCAAGATCCAGTCCTGACCGTAATGGCCTTTTCTCTAATTTGATTAAATTAACATTGTTTTAATTAAATTAACGACACATCGAGCAGGAGTAGTGGCGACCTATAGAAATGGTTAAAAATGACTCAAATTGAGTATAATTTAGCACTGCAGATTTAAAAGTGTAATTTCTCGCGCACGTTACGACCGGCGAGAACGGCGAGACTGGCGAATTCGAGAACATATATATATTATTATATATTTTGTTTCTTTTTCTATTTTTTGGGGGAATTTTTTTGGAACTTGGTGCGCAGCTGTCTCATTACTCATTGTGTAAACGCGCGGGGATGCCTCGGGCACTCGTCATCATCGATCGAGATTCGCGTTTTGAACGAAAAACGTGAAATTTCTCTATATCATTTAAACTACAAGTAATGTATTAGGCAATTTTCTGAACTGATGCGCTCGTTTCGATAGAGACTCCAAGGACTATTGATGCACTATACTCACGTAACTAAGCGCGGGCGATGAATCATCGCGTCATCCTTCTGCCTTCCACATTTTCTGCCTTTACAATATAAAGGAATTGGAAAACCGACGTGCTCTTGTCTCTCCCGCACTTCTGCCACGTTATCGATTATCAGGAATGAAGAATGACGTGGCGTTTAATATACAAAGTTTAATATATACAACGTTCTCTCGTCGTCTTTTCAAATTACGGCAATTCGCATTTACATCTCTTCGATTTTGCACGCAGGCCACGCCACGTCTCTTGACGCGTCGCAACGATTTTGAAAGTAATATCAAACATCCGATAAATTGTTTCAATGTAAATATGACAAATACGCGCACACACGCGCGTCGTTGACGCGGAAAAAAGAAGGGAAGGAAAAGATTGGGTAAAAGACGGTTGTTGATTCGCCCGAAAGAAGAAGTAAAAAGAAATTCTCTTCCCGGAGAAATTCGTGACACATTCCACGGCAAGTGAGACCGATCCTTTGTTGATCCAAGATACGTAATAAAGTGTAAGAACGCAGCCGACGACGTGTTACCTTCTTATCTTCCGTTCCTAACGCACGTTCTACAAATCTACACAATGAAAGGTTGAGACGTGAAACAGAAATCTGAAACGTTATTCGGGCCGAAGATACCGGGCATCGCTCGGGCCTTTTCGTAAGTACTCTTAATTATATCTCGTCACTCCCATTTTCTTTTCCTCTTATTGTTTTCTTTTTTTCCAGAAACGCACGTTCCTTTTTCCGCCGCGGGGTCAAAGTCCGCCGTGTCGAAACGCCGTTGATTCGCGTGCAATCGTCACCAGACGGTGTATATCACAATGGTTTCGGGAAATATAACGGAAATACGACGACGCGACATCGAATTATATTATACGATGTTCTATACGCCAACGAAACAAAAGAGTTTCTTATCTAGGTGGTGATAAGGAAAAAAAATGGTCTTCCCGCTATTAACAATTACTATCGGCTATCCGCTAAGGCTAAATAATGCCAAACGGCTAGTTGCCGTTATCGCGCGGGCGCTTTTGCTTCTCGCACACATGTACAAATACGCGAGCGCGCGCGCGCGCGCGCACGCGTATTATCGTACTTGCAACCTAATGAGCGGCAGCAGCGCGGGTAACTTAAAGACAATGAATCGCTCTATTATTACAATGATGTAACAACAATGAATTATCGCGGTGATGTGGAGGCCCCCGGGAGTCTCGGCTCTGTTAACGAGGAAAGGGGCCCCGAGAGGTGGTGGAGACGCGCGGCGACGCTCCGCGCGGTTTATAGGTCACGTAATCGCGAGCGGTTCTTACATTTGAAGAGGTGATAACCAGCGCGTCGAACGTTCGCGAAAAATCGCGCTTACCACTTGCGCGTCCGTTCGAAACAAAAAAAAAAATTAAGGACGACATACATTGAAGGAAGAAGCGGGACGCGACCGTCGTTCTTTGTCCGTTTCCATCTCCTATTTTCCGTTTGCCCACCGACATGCAACGTCATACCTTTTAACCAACGACGAGAAATAATTGTGTCGACCGTTTCCACATTGCCTCGAAATACCGCAAAAAGTCGAATGCAAATAGCATAGACGTTTTTCTTTTTTTTTTTATCTTTCCTTGACCGTTAGCAGCTTCTCGCGGCAATACCGAGTTATTTAATATGGAATCATCGACTTACCGATTCCTTGGACTTTGCGTTTATCTCGATGACGGTTCGCTGCAGCTCGCAATTCTGCCGGCGCAGGAGAGAAATCTGTATACGACAGAGAGACGATTCTTATGTAAGTTACACATATAAATTAAAATCACGTGTAAAAAAAGAAATTGCGCCAAGGTTATAACTATTGCATATTCATATAACACGCCAATTCCTTTTCGTTCCTTTCTCATGCGCGTTATGCACGTGTCACCTCGTTATGGTATTAAAAAAAAAAACGATAACGGGCATTAATATTTATATTATTATTATTAGATCTTATTATCGACATATTATTGAGATAATTTTTCAAATTTTAACGCTATTAATAGAACGAGCGATAACAGGGATATCGAAAAGTGATCGAGGGCAAGTCGTTTAAAACGGCTGCTCGGAAATAAATAATCCCCTATAAATTCGAAGCAACAAATGTTATTGCCGATTATCGCGATTGTCGCCAAGCAAACAGAGAGACCGCTTTTGGCGTTCGGATCTGCGCTCGCGGAGGGATTTGTCTGGTGAAATATTCGGTAAGAATCCCGCCGCGAGCCGATCCGGGATCCGGGCGCTCAAGACGATCGCGCGTTGTCCCCCGGCTTAAATATTAGGAAGCACAGTCAGAAGGAAGTCCGGTGGTGCCGCGTGGATATACACAGGACGTACGATGCGCGTTTACATTTGCCGCTCTTATCTTACGTTTGCATTGCGATAAGGGTCCCCCACCCTCTCACGATCCTCGATGCGTTATCTCGAGCATGACCCCTGGGTACCCCGCCAAAACCCCTCGTCCCCCGGACGCGGGGGTTTCCCCACCAAGTCCCCGTCGGCCATTCGCCGCGAGGTAAAAAAAAGCGGTCGTATAGGTATAGGTATATGAAGTGCCTCACAATCGTGATGCTCTTTCACTAATCCGGGAAATATCTTCGAGCACGAGTTTGTAATCAGAGATATATTTTTCTTTCCACTTTCAGGTACCTACATATTTTTCCCGCCGGCCCGCCCGCGCCGTCTTCGACCGATCTGAAAGACCCCGCGTGATCGTAACATCATTATAACGGATAAGGCGGAATGCGCGGTGTGTTTGCTCTACACTCGTTCGCGATTATTGGGGAACGCGACATCTGTTAAAATAATTTCTAATCACAACGCAGCCCTTTCCCCCTTATCTGGACTAGCAGACATCTGTGCGTATATCGAGCGTGACTTTTTTGGTATTTTTTTTTTTCACGACGACGTGGGAAATACACCCACGAAGGTTATCAGCGAGAATCGTTTATAAGAGGAAGTCGTGAATGCGCTTGTCGATGAGTTATAAATTAATCACCCGACTGCACTTCGGATATATCTCTTTTCACGACTGTGAAATTGTGAATATAATATAATATAAATATAATATACAAGCTATATGTAATATAAACTAATTTGTAATGTAATACAAATACACTCACTTCCGCGTCTTTCGTGGTGAGCAGATCTTGCAGTTGGCTGCATCTTTCGTCCGCCTCCTTCAATGCCTTTGATCGTTCGTCTGGAAAATGGAAATAGACAATGGTCAAAATTAATTAACTGCGATCGCGCTCGCTCGCGTACTAGTCAGTGTTATGAAACTTGTATTATTAATTTATATACATGAATTTATATACGTACATGAAAAAATAACCAGAAAAAAATTATTATGATAATTTTTTAAATAAATCATCCCTAAGATGTAAAATTTTTCCCGCAGAAATCCAGATAGAAAATGTCGATGAAGGATCATGAACACAAAATTGAAACGAAACACGTAAAATTAATTTAGCAGAAAAAATAAAACAATAAATTTTTAGAAATAATGAAGATCAGTCTTAATTTTCTGGTTTTCAAATCTATTCGATATAATATTCATGTGTGAATTCTCGATCAGTGTTAATTTCGTTATATCTAGTAATATTTTAATATAAAATATAAATTTTATCTTTTTTGTAATTTATTCAAATGTAAAATTTTACTGTAAAATTGTTATATTTAGTAATATTTTAATATAAAATATAAAATAAAAATATTACTAAATATAACAATTTTATAGTAAAATTTTACATTTGAATAATAAATTACAAAAAAGATAAAAATTTTTTTATTGATTAATAAGTATACACTGTTTTGATTACAGTCGCTAAGAAGATTTTATAAGTATCGATCGAGAACAGTTTCGCGCGAACCACGTGATTAAACGAACTCGGTCGGTAACAGTTTCTCGGTAAGGCAGAACCGTCATTTGACAGCCGTAACCTAACCCTTTACTGGAAAAATTACGCATTACGAATACATCGAGATCACAGAGTCGCATTACAATTTCGGGACATTGGTACGCACCTATTTCGTCAACGATACCGTCGGACAGGACCTCCTTCGTGAAATTCGTGATCTGTCCCTTTAAACTGGAGAGGCTGGACAAACTATCACCGAACCACGCCATTTTACGCGTTAACACGGCGAACGTTGCTTGTGTTATTTGTTATTCGTTAAGTACCCTGGCATTTATCACTGTGGACGATCGTAGCGCGTTTGACACATCGCGATGACGAAAAACTCCGACTCGTTATGCCTGTACGAATTACAAAACATGCCAACACGTATACCACTCGACAGCAGACAGATTGAGACACTTCCTTCTGGATGAGTTTTGTGACGCACCGAATCGTAAAGCGCGAACCACTTGTTCACGGATCAGCGCAGTGAGCAATTATGCATTATGCCAACTGTCGAGGTCGCTAAAGGAAATTTAAAAAGGTATGACGTTTAATTTGATTCAATTTAAAAAAATTAAAAAAAAATATTTAATTTAAATAATATATATTATATATATTAACATAAAGATATTTCAACAATTAAGGGCTGGTCGTTCCAATAAACTTGGTAAACTAACTAATAGTTAAATCATATGTGTCTTTGTTTTTCCTTCAAATTAAACAAGGATAGATTTAACTATTAGTAAAGTTTACCAATAGGTTGGAACAACCGGCTCTGTCAGATGCAATGCGAACCTACATTACATCGATGCGCAATCCGTTTGAATGAGCTTTTATGTGTTATCAGTTATCATAAACATAACCTCTTTTTTTACAGAATATGCAAGAAGCACGTAGCGAGCAGTAGCGGAAGATGTTTCGAATATATAAAATAAATAAATATAGTCAAATTAAATGACGAAGAGCATTTATAACGCCAAAAGTAAGTAATAATAAACTATCTGAATAACTTTAATTTAAAAATAATGAGGTGCCGTGTCCGTGACTGGTTTTATATCAATCCAATGAGATGTCCTTAAATGGCTTAAATTTTCTTTAGTTTTCTGTAATTGAAATGTTATTCACAGTCTTGACATATAGTATGTTTTATTTATCTCAATATCTAAACTTGCATCCTGAATATGTGTATTATATGTGCATGTAAAAATTTCCCTTATTTAGAGTGATGTTCATATAGCCTGATCTTGTATTTAAAAATTAAGATATATCACTTTAAGGTTTTGAGATTACATTTAATGAATAAATTAATGACCTTATGGTATTCTAAAATCGTATTTAAATATAAAATCAAATTATTGATATCCCTCTGACAAATTATAAATATCTATGTTGAAGATTATCTTTTATACAATTATTAAAGAAATTAAAAATTATTATTGAACACTATTATTCTTTTTATTTTATATTATAAATTTTAATTGACGATTGTTTGAAATTTTCATAACTGAAAATTGACGTTTTATCTACATATATTGTAAATAAAGAATATTTTAAAAAATAAAATTGCTATATCTGTAAAAATATACAAGATAATTATCGATAATATATGCTAAAGATTTTTTATATTTCCGCGTTTTATTTTATATTTTTATTTCAATGAAAACTCTAATAAAGTGCTGAATATATAGAAGCTGTTTGTCATGCTGTCATATTCCATTCCCAATATTATATTATAGCTCGATTATAATTGCGAGGTTATTATTACTTTGAAATTGTATCATTCATAAGCGGAAACATAATTTGTGACGTGCGAATGACTGCAATTTCGGAAATGTTATCCCGAATTATCGATTTTTGCCGCAAGTGCAGCGCATCCGCGCGTTGCTAATTTATTTTTACTGAAAATATACTCGCCGCGCATGGAAACCAATGTTATTTCTGTCGTTACGTCTCCCTCGCCCCCGTTATAACGACTCGAAAATTGGAGAGTCGCTTGATGAAACGCATACAAACTGCGTCACTGCGTCTGAGAAACGCAAGGAGGACCTCCCGAAGCACATAATTTTGTTTCCGTTACCGATCTCGAGATGTCTGCGCGAAGATAAGAAAGGTCTAGGCATACATAAATAAAAACATTACGTGGATAGAGAAGATACATCAGCATAAGTTCTACTGGTAATGAGAAGATATCATTTCCAAATTATTACATATGTAAAAGATACAAATACGACGCAAAATTTGTATATAAAAATAAACGATGTTTGTACATTGCGTTCTCTGTTTTTCTCAATTGGCATACGAGTTATTATTCCCGCGAACGGATGTATCGCTGAAGTACGTGCAGAAAATATCCTGAGCAATCAATATCGGTATGCAAAGTACACGGAAGAGAGCTCGAAAAATAATCTGGAAAACGGATATACGCGCGTATATACTCGGCTGGCCATGCGTGGTGCAAATTTTATCGCGTGACCTTCGCGTCGTTCCCTCTACTCTGCAGGGTAGAGCGATAGAGCGAAATTGCAGCGTCGTCGCTATATATCTCGTAAACATTAACTTCACTTACATTTATTGATTTATTTAAAAAAATACTAGCTCCTCTCCAAACGAGCCACGAATCTAGAAGAATAACGGAACGCAAAATGCTATAAATAGAAGCGTCGATAAGAGTCTAACTTTAGATCCGCGTAAACTTTAGATTGCGTAACTCCTATCCCGTTATCTATACTTAAAAAAAAAAAATAGATAAACATCGTCTTACTTGCACCGCGTAAGTCTGATCCGCGCGATATTTGCCGAGCGATAATGCGTCCCTCAATGAGCTCTGTTACACGGCCATCATTAATTGGGTTTAGTAACTATCGTGTACTATATATGTCCAATTGATTCAAATGTTCAAAATATAAAATAGGCTTACATTTAAGTCATCAAGATCATTATGATAAGAAGAAAAAATTTAGATGGGATAGTATACAGTAGTTGTAAAACCGAACTATATATAAGTCGTATAAACGTAGTCAATGTAACTTTAACGCCGGAGATCCTTTTTATTTTCGGCAGTCTTACATTTACGTCAATTACGCTGACACATTTCGACGCGACGAAATTGCACAGCGCGATTTTAAATAGCGTCGAGGTCAACAGCACGAGAAAGTCATTATTTTTCACTCGATAAACACCATTATATATATATACGTACTTAAAATTCTTCTTTAAAAACATCCCCGAACGAATTTTTCCATATAAAGCTTCTTGGAACGAGCGCGACGGCGAGGAAAAGCCTGGGATTTTAACGGTAGTGATAAAATATCTCCGAAGAAAATCGCGCGCACGTGGTCCCCTCCCCCCGCGAAAATTTCTGTCGGCGCCCATGGGTAGAATCGGGGACGGTGTGGAGCGCCCCCTCTCTCGAGGACGCAGCGGCGAGGAAATCCTAACCATAGGGGCGAAGCGAGGAGATCCGCGGTGGTAGGGGGCGGCGCGGCGATGGTGGCGGTGGTTCCGACGATAGGGGTGGCGCGCGGGCGCGAGCGCCATCTGGCCGTTCAGTGCCCGGCCACCCTCCTCGGTACTCGGTACACCCCGTGTGTGCCGTGTGTGTACGTGACTCGCGCTCGCGGCTTCCGGATTATCGCGGCTAGTTTTGCGGGCCCCCCGAGGATCGCGGACACCAGTAGTGCACCGTGCCTTAAAATACAGTGACCAGTGTATGCCTTGAACGCGACGCGACAAAAAGGTAATTATCAACGGTGGTGGTGGTGGCGGGCGACCGCGCGAGAGCGGCTGTCTCTCTCGCTCTCCTCCCTTTCGGAGAGAGCAGTGAGAGGTCGGTGAGATGTACGAAGTAACTGGAAGAACGGGAGGCGACGGCGACGGCGACGACGACGGAGGTGGCGGTGTAAAGAGAGAAAGTGGAGCGCGCGAGTAAGGTAACGACGACGGCGGCGGATCGCTCGCGTCGCGGAGGATCCTCGCTCTCCTCGCGAAGCGACGTCGAGGAGAGTAGGCGCACGCGAGTCGACAAATCGATCCGCCCGCCTGCCGCCCCGATACCACGGCGCGATATTCCTCGCGCGAGCTGCTGCGACCCATGCGCGGATATACGAGTATAGAGAGAAAATAGAAAAACGATCGCGCGAGGGAGCAACGTCGTCGCGAAGCGCGGAGTCTTCGCGCGGGCGATGTTTCCGAGTAGCTCTCCCCCTTCAGGCGCCTCCCCCTCGCCCGCGAGGCCGATATCGGCGACGTAGTATCGGGGCCGACGGGGCCGAAGGCGAGCGCGTCCACACCAGGGGCGGAGAGAGACTCTTCAGGCCCTTCAGGGTTCGCTTACCGAGACTACCGAGAGAGAGAGAGAGAGGTAAACGGCGCGCGCGAGGATATCGGCCGCTTTCGGTGTACCCGCGGTGATGGAAACGTGGGCCGCCTACCTCCTCGTCGACGCTCGGCCGCGTCCGTCGGGTCTGCCTCCCGATTGATCGTCGGTGCGGCGCGGCGCGGCGCGACGCGACGCGCGTCATCGCCGTCCGTTCGTTGTTCGAGTCCCCGCTCGCGCTCGGCGGGTAGTAGGCGCGTGTCCGGACGACGACGTGGAAAACGATCTCCCCGATCTCGATCTCCCGAGGCGAGGCTGCGTACGCGCGGGGACGGGGATACGGGATGATCGGGTGGACGAACGCGCGCTGGTGACGGTTTTTCTCGCAGCCGGTGCATGCGCCGTGTCGCCGGAACCCGCACGTCGGCGGAGAACGGAGAAGACGCGACCGGAGAACGGAGTTTGAATCTTTGTGGGGTTCCCTCGCGATCGCTGCTCGATTCTTCTCCGACGAGTTCTTCTTCCCCCCCATCCGGAACGCGTAAGGGAGACCTTTCGTCGCGCGAGAATGACGCGAAATCGCGAACCCGAGAGAGCTCGATTTAGTTTCTCTCGAGATTAATTATTAAGGCGCGTTTAATTATCGCGACTGTTCTCCCGGTGCCTCCTCCCGTCTCCGCGAGAGACGTCGTGACCTCGTATGTGTTTTTCCCGAAGTAGTTTCCCGTCGGACTCGGTCGACGTGACTCGGTCTTGTCGCCTCCTCCGTTCGACAATTAAGCTCGAAACGTGACTCCGCTTCAACACACGTCAACACACGTCCGTCACGATGTCGAATTTATGCGGAGCTAGCAGCGAGCCGAGTCAGGTGGCGAGTTATTTGCTTTAGCTTACGACGAGAGAGACGAGAGTGGAGGTAAGCGAACGATTTCCTGCTTTGTTGCGTCTGCCCTTTGGCTTCGCGTGTAAATCATCCCGGATATGGAACGAGAGCCGGAATCGTGTCAGGAAAAACGCTTATCTTCCTTGAGCTGCTTATTTACTTTGAGAAAATATAAGGATAATTCGCTCTTTTGACTCTCTCTCCAGCTTCGCGCATTCCCGGTTTAACGACAAACTTTTTTTTACGCCAAGTTAACGGGCAGGCAAGTTTGAAAAATAGAGCGAGATACTTATTTACCTTATTCAGAGGGAATAATTAATTCAGAGGATTTTCCTCTGAAACTCAGAGTTAATTTTCAGGAGAGTTAATTTTTAAGGGAGTTAATTCAGGGGAGAGTTAATTTAGGGGCCGAGTGAGAGGCTCGTTTCTATCTGATTCTCTTCCCTGGTTTTTTTCCCCGCTTTCCGATCTTTTCTCTAGCTCACCTTGCCCCGACTCGCCTTTTCCCGTGTTTCGTGCAAGCTCGACGTTACGCTCAAACGTGGATACGCGACGTTAGCGGAGAAGCGAATCGCTGGCAATATTTCAGTCAATTTATCTAATCTCTCGGTATTCTTTCGCAAGCGCGAGATAGGCGAATCGCTCTGCCTTCTTACCACTGGCTTCTTATATGTTCGCGCCTCTGGGAAAAATTAAAGACGGAAATAACCCACTTTGGGGCCCACGATTACGCGTAACTAAAAATCGTAATTAGCTATTCTATCTATTTCAAAGATTTTTAAGTTATATTAGTCAATTCTCTCAATTAGTTTTTAAGCCCATTCTACAATAGCCGTAAAAGTATGCGTTAAGACGTAAGCAGTAAGCTATTGACTAATGGGATTTTTACAATCCAAGAATGATCGACTGTAGTTGGTCAATTTTTACTGCTTACGTCTTAACGCATACTTTTACGGCTATTGTAGAATGGGCTTTAGTCGATATGCAGTTACGCAAAAATAATTTTCACTTAAAGGGCACTAACCAAAATGTTAATTAGGGTTACGATATCCAAATAATTTGATTATCTAAAATTGTGGGCCTCAGAGTGGGTTATATTTTTCCCAGAGCGGCGTGAGTGCCGTTCCTCGGCGATGACTCGCAACGTCGTCCCTCGGACGTTCGGTGCAAATGCAAATACATACGCACCCGCATACGTACGCACGCAACGCACACACAACACACAAGACACACACACACACACATACACGGCGAGTCGATCGATTTTCCGTTCTCGATTCCGCGGCGCCCGCGGTGTGCAATGATCGGCGGCGAGCCGAGCGATACACCCGCGCGCGCATACACACGTACCACACACGGGGGATTCACGCGGGTTTTCTGTGCCGTTTCTCACGTAGGTCGTCAAGTCTCGGGTTGACGAAGCGTTCTGCGATAGCGATGCGATCGTTCCTATATAGCTATAGACACGAGCGACGACGGATGGAATCGCCGCGACTCCGCGTCGGAGAACCGGGAGAGTTTGAGGATCTAGGTACGTAGCAGTTTTTCACTCTGTCCCTCTTGCCGGCTATCTCTCTATCCCGAGGCGATAAAAATCACCGGCGAGCGATCTCTGTCCGGGAAACGACGGGACGTTCGGACGGACGGAAGGTCGGTTTAATTAACGGGCGGAGGTGGACGCAGACTTTACACAAGATAACGAAGAGCACCACTTACGGCTTGATATCTTTTTTCCAACGATCTGAATCTCAGGACGATTTGATCTTTCGATTAGTAGTACAACAGAAAAACTTGATTTTATAATAATAGTAACGTGGACCTTCTGCTTTATCGGATAATTAATTTCATCTTGCTCTCTCGTATATTATTACACGTATGCCAAAACGAAAAGGTCTGTCTGGGTTCGCGTGCAACCGTACATAAAGAATAGTACATAAAGAACGTAAAATAAAACGAAGTCGAAAATATTTAGCATTCGTTCCTTGCCTGCCATGTGTGTCTGTGTGTCACGTGCGTGGTTAATTGAACTCGAGCTCGTAAAAACTGTTGACGTAGCAGTCCGGATTGCTTCAATCGAGAATGCTGTAACTCTCTCTCTCTTCTTCATCTCTCTTTCACCCCCTTCTCTTCCTTTCTCTCTCTTTCAGACGCACGCTGATTTTCCCCCAAGTATTCACGACACCACGTATAGCGCATCCGCGCGTAGTTCGTTGATCGTCCAATCTTAATACAGGCAAGACGTCCCCCTCCCGGGATGTACAATCAAGTTTGATTAATCCTCTGTGGCGCACAATCTTGTTTAACATAAACAAGGCGGACCAGTAGATGAGGGTCTGAAATTTAATAGTGAGCAAAACAAACGATTTCTGTATCAAAAGATAGCTTTTTCCCTCCACGTACAAACACTGTAAACACGGAATTCTCTTCGACATGGTTTTTTTCCATGCCTTGCGAGACTTTCAGATTAGATGTTGCTCGTTACAGTATTTGTATTCCCAAAATTAATTAGCAAGTAAACTTGGCGCTCGACTTGGCGGTTTTTAAATTATCTGGCTCTGTAACATTTAATTTCGTCAGCTTTCGCGTAGATAGGCTCTCGCCTTTGATTTAATTGCTTAACTACTATGTATTGTACTTTTGGTTATCAGGCTACTTTCACACATTAGGATTTTACTTTATATAAAATTAAATTATATAAATTGTATTAAAATTAAATCTCTCTTATATATATATTAAAGAGAGAGAGAGAGAGAGAGAGAGAGAGAGAGAGAGAGAGAGAGAATGAGAACAGTTTTCAGAGAATAAAATTCAATCAGAGAACAGGATCTGCCAGTGAGATTAACGAGAATCATTGTCAGAGGTCAAAATCCTACCGTGTGTGATTCAGTTAACAATAGTGACGGAAAAGCCCGAACTTTTTTTTTCGAGGCTTCGATTCGATTAAAAACTCCATAATACGTGGAGATTGGAGAATATAATTTTACAATCAATGTAACGAAATTTAATGACTAAATCGGCGTAACGTTAACAATAGAACGCGAGCGAGATGTCGATTCGATAAAAGCATTTTCGGAAACCTGCTTTTTTCGAATCCGATGAAAAAGAGGGCACAGGCTAGGATAGGAAAAAAAAACCTCGGGCACGCTGATTTACAACCGATCGCCCAGCGATATGAAGTATTCGACGTTCGCGATCCGCCGGAGTGACTTCCTGTCGATTCCGTTTGGCGTACCTGTTTTTTGCGGCGTGCTGCCGACAGGTGCTCTCGTGGAATATCGGGCGTCCTATCGTGAATTTTCGCGAGCAAGTGCACGTCGCAATCGTAACGGTGTGGTGCCGTTCACCTCTCCCAGACGAGTCGTACGTCTCTAATCTCGTCGATCTTAACGCCCGCGCGAAAAAGGGCTCGATCTTAACGACGCTTCTCGAGCGAGTTCTTTTATCGTCGCGTGGCAATCCGTATTTTAGAATCGAGTGAAACAAATGGTCGCCCATGTTCTCTCCTTCGGATTCCAAAACGCCCATGAATTCTCCTCGTTCTTCCCATTACTTCTTTGCCCATCAAGTAAAACCCGCCAGACATAAAATAGCGGTATAGATTCGTAATGGAAATGTGACGCAGTCTACTCTTTGCGTGATAGTCGTTTATAACAGTTCTGCGAAAGTTGGTTGCTGTCTAATGCATTTATTCGAATGCCAGTATAGGGACGATCTTACCAACACATATGGAATGTTTCTATCAATATTAAAAAATGTATGTTATGTATGGTATATTATCATCTCGTGCTGTATTAAAATGGAGAAATTTAATATAATTTCCTATTTGGGAAACTATTAATATTAAAATTTTCAGCTTTAACACTTTCCCATTTGGAAAGTGTTACAGCCTCATCATGAAGGCTATTTTTGTTCTCCGATAGAAAGAGAGAGAGAGAGAGAGAGAAAAGAAAAAAATCCTTGCATAGATAAATATAAATCGTGCAGATATAAGCTGTAAAATATACAATTTCGTCTGACATTATGTGTTTGAAACATGTATGTGAATGTATATTTCTCTAAAAAGGAGGGAGAGGAGAAAGGACGAACTGTAAAAATTTCGCATTCTTCTAGTTTGACCCCGACCTGGTTCGAAATAGCGAGCAAGTATGGCAGGGGACTCTCTACATCTAGTTTGCATCGGTTTTGCATTTCTTCGCGGGGGGAACATCGTTAGAAGCGTGTCGCACTAAAAAACCAGAGAGAAAGGGAGAGATCGGGCTTCACTTTGTACGTTACCGCTAAAAATACGCGATGGCGGTAGGACAGGGCCGTTGGGGATGATGCTGCAGAGCGGCGCATGCATCGCGCCACTAAAGCGGATGCTGCATGTGCATCGGGCATTGTCAATAACGCCGCCAAGATGCGACGGACTAACAATACGTTTACGACGTGCACGCGCGCGTAGAAACGGCCGTGAGGACGTTTAATCCGCGAGCTTTAGCTGGTCGTCAAGCCCAGTTCGCAATATAAAGAGAATATAAAATAAAAGGAATTAATGTGGAGAATGGAAAAAAAGATCAATAAATATAGTATTATTTCAAGTCAGGTTTTTTTTTTCCCCAAAAAACTCGTACATTTTTAATGACAAAAATCTGCAAACGTTAGAGGGCAGAATTAAAAGAATTGATTTTTTTAGATGCGGGACAGGTTTATATGTTTTCTCGTAATATATTCAAGATCGATATTTTCTTTATCATATATATGTATTTTCCGTGCCATTTAGGACGTTGCACGTTCTCAATTCTTGAACAGTGTGTTATTCGTGTGATTTATTTAAATTACGGAACCTTTATGACGTATATTATATTCTTCTACCTTGCTCAGTGCCCGAATCCGGTGCCGTTCCGAGAGCTTAAACGCGGAAATCACAATACCGCGGAAAAATACTCTCGACGGTATTAATCGCGTCGTTAATACCTTACTCTTTGTTTCAACGAGTTTATTCGTATGCCTCCCCCCGTCCTTCTCGGACATAAATAATCACCGTCGGCACGTTTTTTTTTTTCGCTATATGTACAGATTATACGAGACGCGGGCAGAGCCGTAGAGAGTTATACCGTACGAAGCAAATGTATAATTTCAGTAATTTTGAATTCTCAATTGAGAATTCTCTCATCGAGAATTGAACGTACCTGTAATAAATACCGCGTAATTTATTGCTACGGAAACAATGAACACAAGGTCCAAGTATTTTAGCCGCATCATTGTATCCGTATGGTTTTCCCGAACTTTGTTATCCAAATATGTATGAAATCGAACGACCAAGTGATTAAAACCCTTCGACCGTTTATTTTGATGCTCGAGGTATTTCCGCTCGCCGGAGCGTAAGTGCGGAATGAGAATAGGGCTAGGGAGAGATGGACGTCTCGTCGTCTTCTCCCCGCGATTCGTAGATGTGAATCATCAGCCTGGTATCGACGTTCGGATACGGCCGGAGACATATTGACACGCGAATCCTATATATATATAATCGTGACGAGACGTCAGAGGGGATGGCGTAATTTTGAAAACCATCAGCTAACGGACGTTAATGACGTACCGTAACGAGTACACGGGGAGGCGCAACAACAGAATTTTGTTGCGCCTGACAATTGGGCGCGATTGAGCTGCGCCAATGCAGAATTTGCAAATGCGACATTTGTGTAATTGAACAGAATTGATTGCGGTGGAGTGACTCGATGCGCCGTCTTTCCCGCATTCCGGTTTAGCGCAAGGTCTCTATCAAAATCGATTGTCAATTCTACCGTGAAATATCAGCGTACAAATTCTGTTAAGTAATGAGCCACGCGAAACTCGGCACGCAATTATGAGAGAGAGAACAGACTTATTGAAAATAACTGTCGAGAATAAAATGTAAAATAAATGTAGAAATTGATTATCGAGATATCGATATACCAGTTTAACGTATTCGCGGGATAATAAACGTCATTCCAAACGGCAAGAAATCCAATCTTATTTCCGGATGGGGATAAGGGGTCCAGTTTCAAATCGTTAAGCATATTCCCGTAACGAGGGAGTAACGAAGGAAAGGAAGGAGTAATAAGAGCCGCAACGAGAGAGTTGACACACATCGCCGTATGCGCGACAATTAGGTGGCGCAAAGAAGTTTGATAACGTTGCCGGCTCGACCTGAAATCCAGCGCGACATTCGGCCGCTAAAAATAGGAAGCGTTTACCCGTCCATTGAGATTCCGAATCGATCGATCGCGCATCCTGGCGTGTAACATCGACGAGTAACCGACATCTACATCGTTTGAATTTCGTTTTTCCAAAGGGACCGACCGTCGTTGTATCGATCTGTTGACCGTCAACGATGGCGGCGAACCGAATGACAAGCGGATAACGTAAGGAGAGGTAATGTTAAAACTCCCACATTGCTCTACGTTATTACAAGATTACGAGTGGGTGAGGCATATCAGGTTGTCTTTTAAATCCGAGGAGCTCGTTCCGCGGTTTCCGCTCGACGTTGTTTCAAATGGCGAGATCGATAGACGAGGTTTTCTAAAACGGGATATATCCACCTCCGGAAAAGAAGATAATGTTAATACCTTCTCGGAATGATGATCTCGCAGTCCTCGACGGCGCCAACTCGATGATATTGACTCGACATAATTTTACAAAAGAAAAACTTTGTTTTTTACATTTTACATTTTTATAAAATTATATTGGTAGAATTAATCCGTTCAACTCGTGGTCCGTTCCGTGGTTCATGCGTGATTCAACGTGCCATATATCGATTTCTCTCATTGTCAGTAACACGTTTATTAATTCATCTTGTTTATTATTATTATACTGTTTTATTGTATCTCGAATAATTGTCATATTTTATTATATTTATCGATTATTTTCTTATTTTCCGTTCAGCGATCTTATTTAGAAAGTATGTTATTTTCTCAAATACATTTTTTTGCTTCAATAACACAGTAATCTTCCATCTAAGAGCTATATATAACTTTCACGGAAAGGATTTCTTTTTATATAAACCTGGTACATGATGACCTATACCTATAATGGTATGTGTATTTATATTCAATGTACATATACAACGTTTCTCAATGTACATGTAATTTCTAAGGTAAACTCGAAACATAGTGCTCCATTATACTTTGTATTAAAAAGTCGCATTATTAATGCCTGGAGCAACAAGAATATGTGTTCTTAAGCTTAATTTTAAACACTTATAAAATAATTTCTGTGAAAAATAAAAATGAATTCCTAGAAAGTTCTCTTAGTTCCTAAGGATTTTTATATATCTTCTGAAAAAGAAAGATGACAAAATAGAGTATATCAAAAAGAGTACGTTTTATCGTCACTTTAAAAAAATTAAATTACTGAATATCCTGTACGATTTAGTAAAAATAAGATATCAATATAGAATATAAAACACTGACCCGTCAAATTTTCTTTATAGTCACATTTGTTATATAAATAAAATTATACAAATAAAAGAAAATTGAGAATTGCATCACTAGAATGGTATTCTCTCGAATTCAACGCGGAAAATGAAAGAATCAGTAGGTCGACATTACCAAAATTCTTCTCTCATTTTTCTCTTTCTTCCATCTCTCTCTTTCTCTTTCTCTCTTTTTCTCCTTTTATTATTATTTATCCCTTTAATTTGTGCCCGACCGTTGGCGATATCTCACGGCGAGACGTGCCGCGTATGAAGCGTGCCCATAATTCGTCGCGATCCGACAATATACGTCAGGCTGGAGCACGATCTTTTAAATTAAAGCCATTAGATCCGTAGGATTATTACCGGAGGCCTGATACTCCATGAGGCTCCATAAAATCCCATGAGTTGACTCAATGACGCCGTCAAGGAAGAAGCCCGTCGCTTGACGACGTCAACATACACTTAATGGAGTTACGTATCTCAATAAGTCTTAATTAGATTCTTATTTTAACCGAAATTTTATTTAACGCGTAATGGCCGAAATGTTCAATATGTTAGTGTCAAATTAGGCTCGCTCAGGTTTATTAACTTCACGAGTTAATCAAGAAAGGATTAAAACTGAAATTGAAATTAGAGGAGCTTCCTCCGGATCAACTTTGCGTTGTCACGTAATCTGTGACTGAAGGGATATCCGATGATTTCATAATAATCCATCTTTTATTCATATGCGTTAAATATATTCGTTTAGAGGTGTCGCTGCGAGAATTCGTCGCTGCGAGAAAGGGGAGAGAGTTCGGCGAGAGGTACAAACGCCATTAATTATTAAATTAATTCCCACGTGTCAACGATCCGTACCACGTCACTGAATTAACGCGAATAAAATCACCGACGAAGTCTACGTTGATTATCGAGTTGACTAATTATCATCTTTTTTTTCTTTTTCTCGCGAAGTTTTCCTTTGATAAATCAAAGTTCTCCTCCTGGCGGGATAACGAGCATGAAATTATGAGCTATTCGCTTTGCGCGATCGTGGAATTGATTCGATTCTCCCTTTCTCTCTCTCCCTCCTCCCCCAACTCCCTTTGCACCCTCTTGAAAACGTCCTGTTTTTAATTGAATCGGATTATGGAAACGCGTCGGGCGTTTCAAACGTCGCCGTGGCGAATGTCAATAATCTTAAGTGGCCATAAGAAGCGGGATTATTTGAAATTCATTGGATTTGCGAAAATCCCGAGGTACCGGCCGCGGCTTTTTACGGAATCGCGAGATACGGAGAATCGCGATCGAGATCGTGTGATAAAAGGTAGAGCCACGGTGCATCCGTACATCTTGCCCGGCGCGCTGTCTACTAATAAATTTGCTTGCCGACGTTGTACACACGTATTCGGCTTTTGTAAAAAGGGAACAATATATCTGGATCCCTATCGCGGAGAATAAAAAGGAATTTACACGGGAAGTAACACGGTATTTTAGTTTTCACAAAAAGAGCTTCTCTAACGGGAAATTTTAGTTTTTCTCAAAAGAGGGGGATGACGTTCAGTCCCGCTATCCTCAATCCGTTACTCGACTTTTTTTTAAAGAAGCAGAATGTACGATATCGGTAAAGGGAAAAATAGATATAACAATGAGCACACATTTGAAAAGTGAATTGATTGTCAGATAGTATTAATAACAGTCTAATTTAGGTCAGAAAGTATATAATCAAGTTCGACCGTTGCTCGATGTATGGTGCAACTATTGTTCGTAATGAATACAATGAATTAATGTGGATCTCATTGTTGAAACATGTAAAAAAAATTCAGAGAAGTTTGGCTCGGAGAATTAATATTTAAATCTGGATTTTTAAGACCGAATTGCCGGCGTGTCTCATTCTAAGTCTGAAATAAATATTGTGGCAGTTTATGACGATGCTTAACTTCTACTGAAGCGAATCGATCTCCAAGTTTGGCCAAGTTTGGCTGCGAATGGTGTGCGTGCCACGACAGACAATACGGACGGACTTAACGATCGACTTAACGATGCCGGGCTTCATAAAAACTCATTGTACACACGTACGAATCATAATTCGCAATATATACGACGAAGTCGAAAACAAGGCTAATGTGATTGCCCATAATTGCCGCGCGCCTCGCAGACAGCGCGCCGCGGTGGGAGTCCTTCGCGACCGAAACGATGCCACATAAATTGAAGCATGTTGTATATTGGCTCAAGACCAAACGCTTAAGAGTTTACATCATCCGAGCGGTCCATGTATACGGATATACGTATATCGAATGTATTGATACATCTAGGAAGTACCAGTATTTCAGTAGCGACGTCTTAGAAGTGGCAGTACTTTACATCTTGAAAGTGGCCGATGCTTTTAATAAGCATCAATATTTTAAAATTCCTCGCGCGAGAAACTGTGACGGGATCTGAGTATAACAACGCGGCTATACCAATTCGTCGATCGTAAAGTCAATTTTACAAAATTATCAGCTTAACGAGATTACGAAAGTTGTGATATCGGATCGTGTGACTAGAGAATTAATATTTTAGCGATGCCGTAAGTTTTTAATATGCCCAGGCTATTTAGCTCCGCTGCAAGTTTCAAATTGAATCGAAGTATGAAATTGCCGTTTATCGATTAGATTAAAAACGCGGGATGTCAATTTATATTCTTCGTTACCTGGTCTGATATTAAAACCCCTCGCGGCTCTGTGAAACGAGACGCAGTGGCCACCGGGTCGCCACCGTCTAAGAGGGTTGGCCTTCCTCCCTGCTCGACGGTGGTCGTACACAGAGGGTCGGGAACGAACTTCGTCCGCAGCGCGAAGTACTCGAGGGATACGTGCGGAAAACGCAGACGAATTCGCGGCACGAGTCCGCGCGATAATCGATCGCCAGGACAGCACGGCACTTCGGTGTCGGACGCCTCTCGCCCGACACCGCGCCATTGTCGTGCGTTCCCGAAAAAAAAAAGAACCGCCCAGAGAATCGTTCCGAAAAAACAAAAACCCGTTCGCTGTTTTTTGTCACCGAGGAAGCAGGAAGAAAATGCAATGCGACGACGCTCGGCGCGGCGTGTTGAGCGTCGCGGCGCGGCGCGGCGGGATTCAAAATGTGCCGATTGTATCTGTTGGTGCCAGTGACCCCCTATTGATTCCACGCTCAGCGAAGCACAGACCAGACCCTCTCGTTTCCCACCCTCTCGCCACTCTCTCTCGTTCTCGGTTTCCCCTCTCTCTCTCTCTCCCTCTCTCTCTCTCTTTCGCTCTCGCTTTCTCCTTCTCTACCTTTCTCCCCTCTTTCCCTCGCTCTTTCTCTCTTTCGCCTCTTCGCCACCCTCTCGTTTCCTCGTGTTCGACCACCCTCTGCGCGCCCACCCACCCTCTGCCCTCTTGCTCTCTTACACGGTTACGCGCGATATACCGCCCGCTCGCAGCAGTGTCCCAACACCGGTTTCACCCTGTAGTAGCTACCAGCCGACTAACCGACCGACCAGCCTGGGCGAAAATAATTTTAACTCTGTCACGAAGAGACCGCGTATAATCGACGTCCTACCTGCGGCCGCTCGATGCGGCTGGTATCCCGCACATTGGCTAAGTCGGCCGCTTCTTTCCCCCTTGACACAATGAAGGCGGGATTATTAACGGGGCTAAGCGTTCCGCGTTTGCTTCGTTGTCCTCCTGAAAGCTCCTGGTGAGTCAGGAGACTGGCTTGAAAAAAGTGTCGGAGACTTCAGAGTTCTGAAAGACCTATGAAAAATCCCTGTAGTAGGAAAATACGCCTTTTCTTCCGAGACTTATTTCAATCAGACTTCTTGCGCGTCTATATTGTTCCACGGAAGCCATTAATTTTGTTGCAATATTTTGCGGTACCTTTGAAGTAAACAATTGGCTCAAAGCATATTCTTTTACCGAATGCCTTCTCTCGTGATTTCTTTGTGTTTAATATTAGATCTCTTGGCGATCAAATAGCCGGGTTAACACTCTGTTAAAGCCCGCTTGACGTTAATGAGAATTAAGGTCTGTCATGTACCCGTGCTTATGAATGAACTCTTGCAAAAATGTATGTCTAGTTGATATCAGGTTCTGCTACATTAAACTTCTCGGCTCGTGTAAAAACCACGATCCGAGCGCAGCTAAAAAAAGGTTCGATCAATCATAATTTCAACAGTCCTAGATTTTTCCTTTTTAAATAAGCATCGTTAGTTTTATATGTGTGACTCGCGATATGTTACACTTTATATCAGTCACACTCCGTGGAGAGACGCTTATTTTTGCTGTCCCGAGCAGACCCCTTTAAGTTCTTTAAGAGCTACGAGAAATTTGTTTGTGTCCAATAGGAGGCGCCTGTGATAGAGTTCGAAAACAGGAGCAAGTCGATAGTGGCCGCCGGTAGTTTCACTGGAAATCGCACGACGAAGAGTTACTGGGACAGCCAGGTCTATACATATGCCATTGTCCTCCCCCCTCTCCCCGGTCGCTTCGGAACCTGCGTTAAACTGTAGATCGTAGATTAATGGCATAGTAGACTACGTTGAAAATGGAGGAATGAAACCGTTTATAGAGCGTATTCCCATATTTTCAAGGAACCCGTACGCCTCGCCACACCGTTTTCGATCTTTATTACGGCGGCCATCGGTTCATAAATTTGTGAGAGTACTCGAGTACGCACAGTTGTACTTTATTAGACTATTACCTTTTATGATTCTATGAAGATCGCTAAATTTGACATGCATATAAGCGATATGAAAAGTGATGTAAAACCTAAAACTTTTTATGTAAGTCCAACAGAGTTTTGCGGACTCGTAATTAAATGCGATTAAAAGGGAGGCGATCTGATCAATGATCACACATCTGTGTTTTCGTGCCGGCTACGCGGCGAGAATTACGGACGTTTCTCTTCGGGCAAAATTAGTTTCGTCGGCGCAATCTTCCTCCATTCCATGGGGTAGATGATCACATGTCTTGTCATATACGATGGAAGATTCATGGAGGTCCCATTGTTACATAGGCGAGGCTGGGTAGCGCCGTTCATCCCGTTTCCGCGCCAAGTAAGCGAGAGCGTACTTTTATCACTGTCGGAACGGAACGGAATGCCCGTTCTAAGTTTCTACGTGCATAAGGTCTAGACTCGGTGGCACGAATTATACGCTATTTGGGCCAACGTACGCCGGCTCGCGTGCTTCCGTAATTCCGGCTGTTTCACATCGGCATCCGGCGGAGAGAGAGTGAGAGGAACCCGATTCTTTCCACCCGAATCACGAAAAACGAGGCGGAACACGAGACACGGATTTCGCGTGGCAAATTCTACTTTTGTAGTCCCATGCACGTACGTATACTTTTGCAGCGCATTACATCTCGCATTACGCAAAGTTTATGCGACCGTTTATACGGAATAAATCATGCCTCCTTCAACAGCCATGCGGTACCCGCACTTGTATATTATTACGCAAACTTTTTCTTCGCCTACCGTTTTTCCTCGCTTTCAATGGGAAAATTCTCAAACTGGGGAAGAGGGAGGTAAATAGAGAGAACTGGGTGCGTGTATAACGGAACGCGGATCCACGGTTCTCTCGTTTAGAAAATGCCACGTGAAACGACCGACGGGAATACGTTACCTGTCGGATGCCAAGCCGCGGCGGACGCGAAAGGATAAATCGAGTTCAGCTATGCGAAACTAATAATGCCGCGTGCCTGTCCGGCGCTTCCCTCGAAACGAGCGCGCCGTTCCTCGCTTCTCGCGCCAGCTACGTGCTTCCGCAAGTGAAGCCGACATATAACGCGCATAGGGGGGTGTGTAATATAAATTAACGAACTTATACGATGTCGCTCGCTCTCCTTCACGCTCGCTCCGTAATTCAACGCTGACTCACGCACCGCAACGCACCAATTGAACGCGTACGATGACTCATGCACGCGTACGGTATCTCCTCCCTTCCGTATGACGAATCGGGGTGTCCTCGAAAAAAGAAGAGAAATTGGAACCGTCAGCGTCGCGGTACCCGCTTCTCGAGGACTGAACCCGGTTCAGTTCTGGCGCGTTCAATTTCCGGCAGATATGGATACGTTACAGATATACGACAAGTATAAACCATCGTGCTCGGAAAGCCAAATATTTATTTACAAAGCGAGCAACGACGTCGAGAGTTACTCCGGGGCACTCTCTCTTCCCATTTGCCGTCTGTCCCTCAAACTGAATTCGTAGTTATCTCACACGCGGACCTGAAAATGCGCAACGTCTCTTCTATATTTTTTCGGAGAGAGAGAGAGAGCAGGTTGAACCATACAGCACACCGCGCCAACATCGGTGGAGAATTCCGCGTGGGGCGTGTCGACCGCGGAATTTTCATAAGTCCCGTGCGGGAAAACTGCTGTTAATTAAAAGGGTAAAGTTCATCGCGCGAGTAAGGCGCGTTGAGAACTCGACGGGACTTCGCTTCGCATCGGAGTTACTGCATAACAATAAATTCGGCGCGGAAAGTTCGCGACGGGGTTGGTCGGCTGCGTATAACGGGCGTTGCTATATGCTCGAGGTAATAACTTGAGTTTCGGAATAACTGTTTGCTCGCAAATTTCTCCGCGAGGAGAGGAAACTTCCGGCACTCGTCTGCGCGAAGGATGTGTACGCACGAGCCCATTATGAGATGAAAGAAACTCGCGAGTGGATAATTATTGTCGTGTAATTGGGGATGATTCACCCTCTCGGAATTTCGTGCGAAAATTTCCTACAACTCGCGAGTGGCTTTATAATAAATTAAAAAAAAAGACGAATGCCTTTTACTATGAGAACTTTGAATGAAACTTTTTGTATCAAATATATATAGCTTGTGTTGGAAATGTATACCTTTCCAAAAGTCTAACGGTGTAAGTTGAGCAATTTTCGGACCACAATGTCTGCAATTGTTTCTCGCAATAATCTCTTTCGGATAATCTGTCCCCGATAACTTTGGGCGCGCGAGAAACCAACCAACGGCCGCTCATTTGGACGTATCACGGTCTCTGTGTCTCACCCCGCGGCCCGTGTACATACATCACTGACCGACCCAACCCTAGCGGGCGCGGTGCTTCAATCCCCTTTGACGGCTCTGTATGAAGTATCGCTCTCGCGGTGTCGCGCACACGAGTGGCGGCGCAAGTGCAATCTCGTTATAGAGCAAAGGAAAGAACGAGATTTTTCATTCGCATATACAGAAAGAGCGGTTTGAAACTGCAGCGGTACACACATTTCGACGGATGACCTCTTTAGATACCATGCACGAAATTGATCTTCCTCTACAGGGGATTTAAAACTAGCGGTGCGAATCAGCAAGAAATACGTTGAATGTCTCGATTGTATTCGAGATCTTTTTAAAAGAAATATTGTCTCGATCTCAGAGACGGAAAATGCGCGTACATCATCGGACACTTTACATGACACACGTGCAGGCAGATATAGGGATGTTCGCGCGAGACGTTGAGGAACACGAGGAGAGATCGCTCGGGGAGATCCCGCTATCTCTCTCTCTCTCTCTCTCTCTCTCTCTCTCGCCTCGCCTCGCCTCGCCTCGTCCGGTATAACTTAAAATGAACGCGCGAATGTACGTCGCATCTCATCCACGCCGCGTTTAACACCGCGAATTCCTTTCTTTGGTGTGCCCGCAGAATGGACATCCTGCTGCGAGACATGAACGCGCCGTGGCGATGACAAGCCTGATCTTGGAGAACGCCGACTTGAATCGACTCTTTCCGAAATGCCGGCCTAGGGGCGGCCCACCCCCGGCCCCGGGGGCCTCCACGCAGAGCAGCCAGCAGCCGCATGACAGCCCCTGCCAGACGGAGGCCGCCGCTATCACCACCGCCGCCACCGCCGCGACCGCCGCAACAGTCGCTGCCACCATCGCCTCTACGAACACGTCGACGAGCGCCTCCGCGATATCGGACGACATGATCGACCTCGAGCGCGATACCTCCGACAGGCAAGTTAAACCGATTTACCGAAGGGGGGAAAGAGGGGAGGAGTACCCGAAGGGTCGGGATCGGGTTAATCGGGGTAGCTCCGGAAGTACCGCGGGAAAAAGCCGGCGGATAACGGTGATTCGAGTCTAATATTCCAGTAGACGATCTAATATACGTGTCTGAAATTGACGTCGGTATTTTAAAGATCCATTTCACGCAGCAGAAGGGAACAGAAAATTTATATACGAAGCACTAAGTGCGCGCGAAACAATGTTATGTAATTGTAATTTTCAAACAGTATACTTTTCATATCTCTTTTTAACGTTCTCATAACGAGCAGGATATTAGTGATATGCGAACAATTTTATTCCTGCGTACATTTTTATTATGCAATTATTTCCATCTAACGTCTTACGCGAAATTATAGGACGGTTAATTACGTAATTGAGGAGCCAGATGGGGCACAGGCGTGCGGAAATAAAGATGAAAAACTGCGTCGGGAGAGGAAAGTAAAAAGTAATTAGATTTATACGACGAATATACGTCGCACACTTGCGAGAGAGAGTAGATCTTTTCCGCCAACTATTTAGATAATTCCAAATTTTTGGAGAAACAGGACGAAGTCGCGTTACACCCTCGTCCCATCGGACTCCTCAGTTAACGATAAACAATAACGCGCTGTCGATTCCCACCACAAAACGATGGTTCGGGAACTCGTTTCTTCTTTTTCTTTCTTTTTAAATTGTACTCCCTCTAATCGATTTGCCGATTGTTAAGAGTGCCAAGTTACGTTCGTAGGTATAGGAAACGAGCGAATGGCAGAAAAAAATCAGGTTCGCTGTCCCGTAGGACGGCGAGCGTGGTGCCCGGTTTCACGGTCGAGGGCCAACTGCCGCACGCCACGAAGCCGCTTTCGTCGAGCTCCTCCTCGGCGTCCGGACGCAGCGAGGATGCGCCGCAATACGGTAGCCTGCCGGGTAGCGATCATCAGGGACAATCGCAGCAGGACGACAGCGGACCCGAGGGAAGCCCCGTGTACATTTTGACCTCGACCAAGGGAGGCCCCAGCTACAAGCTTCGGGATTCAAGGTAATCGAGAGAATCGTTTAACGTTTCGTGGAAATGTAATTAACTCTAGAAATATCGACGGTTTCTCGGTTCTATTTATTACCAACGGAAAGATTAATACTTTACGAATATACGAATATATCGCCGCTATTTTAATCGACGCACTTTGGGGTGTTCACGAAAATGTCATTGTAAAATATCTTTTACAAAATCGTTTTTCCAAAATTTAAGAAAATATGAAACTTTGAGTCCAACTTTCAGTGAATATATAAAGCATCTTCTATACATACGTCTTTATAGCTAAGGTGAATATAAAAGTTGACTAACCAAATATCGGAGAATTGAGTTAATATAATTATTCCAAAATAAAATTCGCGATTTATATTGCACTATTCACCATTAATAAATCCATATTTATCATCAATAAACCATGTCAATCAATTCGGCCTGGTATTTTTAAAAAATTAGACGACGAAAATAAAGCGCGAATAGTAAAATAGCGCGCAAATCAAAAGTGCTGTAAATAAAGGTCACAGTTTTCAATATTTATAAAAACGAAATGAATTAAAATAGAAATTATGAAGTTAATTGAGGGGCGTTCGAATTACCGAGTTAAACTGTTAAATCGCACGGCGGAGGAATCGATAACGGGCACCGCGGAGGCCGACGTGTGCGAACACTTGTGTACACGCAAAAGTGTGTTACGTGTCGTATCGCGACGTTAAATTCGAGCGGTTCGCTCGCGATGAAACGTGTGTCCGTCGTCACGATGAAAGTCCATTTGACGTACGGTCTTTGTGTATCTACGGTGGACACGAGCGCCCGGTTTCGATATCCGATACAGTTTCTACAGAGGTTTCCACAGTGCGCCCGGACACAGAGCGGCGATTCCCGCGCGCGCCATGTCCATGTATATTCAACGGGGCGTTAATTTTAAGCTTAATACCGACGATATACTCGGACGGAAATGTCACTCAAATATCAGCCTGCTCTCTCTTCCTCGCGACTGGCCGTTAATGTGTCGCGCGGGCTGTTCCGATGTACCTTATATAGGCAAACAAGTCAATATGTTCGCGACAGTGTAATCCGTCCGGCAAATATTTTTTTCCTCTCTCTCTTCCCCTGGCGTGGTTTCTCGCGACGAAACATCTTCGTCGTCGGCAATAACATCGCGCGGCTTGCTCTCTACGACTTGCAGCGAAGTTGCGCCAGTTTTTCATTAAAGGAGGTTGAAATTCAACTTCAACTCGTTCACGTCCGGTGACCTAGCGCGTTTAAAACGTTGCATTTCTGGTGAATGTTGAGTCATTAGGTTCAAACACGGTTTATTTTGAAGGGAATTGCTTAAATTCTAATTAGTCTAATTAACAAATATTACGATAAGTACTATTATTAAGTGTTAGGAGTTATATTATTTGCAATACGTATCCTTTTTTTTAAATCATAAAGAATTTATTAACATCAAAATTACAGCGATTGAGAAGGACCAAAACCAATGGTCGAACTATCGCGACAATTAATAAAGATGATTATAAGTCGAATAAAAAAAAATGTTATTGTTAATCATTTACTAGCGAAGTAAAAGTTTCTGATTTTGATTTGTTTGCGTAGCATGATCCAAAATTTCTCGGATTAACTGGATTCGCATGGCGCTCACATTGAGCCTTACCTTCGCGCGTGGCGATTATTCAAATACTCGAATATTATAAGTAATTAATTTCTCGGATTATTCGGGCCGACATTACGTGCGTCGCCCTGTTTAAGATGTAAAAGCGAAATATTTAAGTTTCTTGTAGTTTCATCATGGTAAAGGAATAGCAGCAGTTTTACTAGTTAATACTTGCGGAAGTGCAATACGATATTTTGCGATACAAATTAGGCCGGAAACTTTCGGCCGCTTTTGGCCCTTATTATACGCGGTTCTCATCAATATGCGTTTCGTTACATATTTTATTCATTTTGCCTTGTACGTTAAATCTTCACTTTGCGGCCTTAAAAAGTCTCGCTACATTGGAATTTAGAGATATTTTGTTTTTTTTGCCATTGGCGATCCGTTATTTTAGACTTTCTATGGTTTAATACCATTTTTTCGTATTCGGCGACCCCAAAAAGCCTGTCGTACACAATTTCAGTAGAAGTTGAAAATATTTTTTATAAACAATATATTTTTTTTGTACTCGCCACTATGAATTTTTATGTTTGGATTTTGTTTTTCGTATATCCTCCAAAAACTTCCGAAAATAATCAAACTGGATCGAAAAAGGTCGGACGTGAAAGGATTAAAACCGCTCAATATTCACGACACGTATTCGGCTATATAAAACCTACGTATCTTATCGAATTTTGTTCCCCGAGGGCGCACGTAGTAGTTAGATGAAAATACCTTAATATTTTCGTGAACGAAGGCATCGTCGCGCGAGGAATCCCTGGCGCGGTATCGGGCTTGTCATTACTAATCGATTGGCACTCGAAGCGGCCCGCTTATCGACAATGATAATCCGTACGTAGATAGGCGCACGAGAGCACCTACCTTTTATTCTCCCGATATTTTCGTAATTCGATCCGTATTTGCTCGGGCGCAGTCGGAGACGCGTTACGCGGATAACCCGATAATTTGAAAATTATCCCGTGAAGTTGTCGATTTATCGGGCGAAACTTGACGCGCGCCCGGCACAAGTTTCTATTTCCCCGTAATACGAATCAGGAGTTTAACTGCCCAATAAGCAAACTGCCCGCGGTATATGACAACAGATTGGCAGCAGATTTGCTCGGATATCGCAACAGATTCCAGTATATCATCTGTATTAAACTCGTATTTCTCGCCGACAGAGCCTGCCGACATAATCTGACGGTATACAGATTGTCGGCGGAATCCAAACGGAATCTGTCACTTAATTCGTTAACACCTAAGAGATGGAATGCATCGTTTAAATGCTCACGAAACGACAGATTCTCAGTTTCTACGGTCAATCTGCTATATTACATATATATTGTTAGCAAATACTGTCAGATTTCTGCTGACGTTCTGTCGACAAAATTTCGTAGCGGGGACCATTTGAAAATCTGTTCTCGACAGATTCGACTATCCGAGTGAAGTTGCCGATATGCGATTTTTTAAATCCGCGAGCTCACCCGACTCCCATTTCGCTGACGTGCAAAATTCGGCTCGTCTTCATTCAAAATGTTTCGAAATTCACTGTCGTGTACATATTTTTAACAAATAAAGTAAAACGTGGGCTTTGAGAGTACAACGCAGTTGACAGTGCGTAAATTAACGTTATGACAATCTTTAATTACTAATAAAATACAATACATGATTATAAATCGGACAGCGATGCAATATAACAATTTAAAAAATCCAAATAATCAGCAGTAGATGATATATACAGCAACAGTACTTCCAGATTGGATGGTCCAAAAATAGTATAATTTTCCCAAACAAAAATATATATATATATTATTGGCCAAAATTTCACTTGGATTTTAATATATGTATTATTAGCCAGAATTCCACTTGGATTTCCTTAAAATCCGAGTAAAATTCTGGCTAATAATATATACTCTTGTTTTTCTAATACAAGAGAGAAGAGGGGGAGGGGGAGTCTGTTCGTGGCTCGGGGCCGCGGTCGCGGTCGGTCACGATTCGTCGCTGACGTTGCCCGACGTCGGTTCCGTACCGTAAATCGTGGAGGAGATAAGAGGCCGCCGGAGTCGTCGGGTTCGGAGTCGCTCGAAGAGGCGACGGGAGCGCTCGGATGGTCGCCACGGGAGTTAAACGGGCTTAAAAGTCGCGCCCGTTTTCTCCTACGTAATCCTATACGTATACACGCATACGTCCTCACACGCCTCGTGAAACGTCTCGCCGTGATCCCCCGCGCCCAGCGGACCCGATGAACATTTTTCAATAAAGCATTCCAGGTGCAACGGCGGGCGGTATATTACTCCGAAGACTGATAAATTGTGCGTGAGGCCGGGCTCGGTCGAGAACGTCGGCCTCGTTAATTTAGATGCAATCGCGGCGCGTGCCACGACTGCCACGGGGCACCCCACGCGCCAGCTTTGGGGTTAACTCCGCCTGTCACGTACGAGAGTTGAGTTACGTCTCGGTGGCTCGTTTACCTGTCCCACGTGCGCGACTCGACGACTCGCGACGGAACGAATGTCGCTCATCGGGACGATACGACGTAGCGCAAACATCGCCCTGCGTCGGTTCTGACATCGAGATTTGTAGAACGCTCCCCCGTATATCCGAGCCTGACGTAGATTCATAGATAGAAATGAGCTCGCGTGGAATATTTTCTACAGAGTGTATCCATAAGTCATCTGTTTTGAAAACTGCTTTGAACGTTGAAACATATTGGAAGGATTCGATGGTAAGAGTTCCGGGAGCGAAAACGAGTCCTTGCGGAGTATTAATCCCATGCGTGAGCGTCAGTAACTTTGACAGGCATTAAGCTTGAGTGTGATGAGATGAGAAAGAATCAATGTATAATTTAAGGCTGTTTTGTAGTTGTCAAAGATCATCACGAGTATATGTAACAGCTCTTGTATTGTTTCACAGAATTATAGAAATCGCCGGTGGCCGAGAGGTATTCTCGCAGAGCCGAGGGAAGGTGCCAGCTAGAAAGTCGCGATTTCTGGCTGCGTCCAATTCCATAAATAACGAGGATATTCAGACTGATAATAAGCTGTCTGTTAAGAAGAATAACAAGTCCCCTAGCTCGCAGACCATATGGGAGTTACGAAGCCGGTAATTAAATCTGTATTTGATCAGCTGAAAAGACTTGTACTCTGTCCATAAGGTTCCAACTGAATTACCGTTGATTTTTCAGATGCGGTGAAACCAGAAAGCAACGCGCAAATCGAGAAGTGACGGAGACCGTGTTCGCCTCCGAGGTGCACTCGGTGCGACGTAACGCCACGAAATCCATTCTCGATTACGACTCGCCCAAAAGCAACCGCAGCGGTCGCATAATTAATTACGATTCAATCTTGAATAGCAATAATGTAGAGTATACCGTACCGAAAAGTATTACCGATCTCGACTATGGATTACCGAAGAGCTGCGTAGACTATCAGTCGAATCACAACACCCCCGCGAGAAGCATGGCTATTGTCAGCGACGGCGAGGTTGTGGTGTTCGACGATATCGATGACAATTGGCAGGGGCTGCGACTGGACTTGGCGTCGAGCAATACGAATCAAGTTACGACGACGAGTCTAGACTTGGAGATAGACGATTCACAGAGAGGTCGTGTCGCCCCCGAACCGCCGAGTTCCAGCGTTGGAAGTACTCCTAGTCCTACGACGGCATATCATCGCAATACTTCGGAATTTTTCAAAGTAATATTCAGGAGAGGGGACAGAACACTTATTGCATAATTTGCGGAGAACTTTACACAAGTGTATGTAATTTTTGTAGGTTGTTACGCCAGCGAGCGACTGCGAGGTAGATTCTCCCTCCCCAGAACGTAATCATAAAGTTGCGAGAGTAATTGGTGAATTACCAATCGCTCAATATTCTGGCAGCCCGAGACGTTATGGAGTTCGCGAAAATACACAGCTCCCTAGCTTATTATCATCACCCTCAATGTACATGACACCGAGACCTGGTTTCCCGCAAAGAGTATTGCCAACGACACCAAATCACAATGAGGTAAGAAAATATCATTTATGAAATTATATTGAGTGGCTTAACAGTGTACCTAATACTTATCTAATACTTGTATCTTATATTCCAAGAAGGAAGATACTTCTGCAGAAATCGTAGTAGACAAGACTGTGATAGAAAATATTAGCACAGAAGATCAGCCTATAAATCCTTCATCTCCATCGCCAAAGGCCGAGGAGGAAGAGGAAGACTCTTTAAAACCGTCGACTTTGCCTGCTGATAATATAAGCAGTCTTGTCTCGCCGGGAGGCAGCACTTTCGACTACCTGTACGAATTTTCAGAAACACGGAAAGTGCTAGAAGAATTCTTCAAATGCCCGGCGCCGACGAAAGAAAAGGAAAACAATATAGAGTCCTTTCCTTTCCAGGTAAGTCTGCTGAAGCAGCAAAAATTCACAGATATTTACGAGATGTTTCTCCGTCACGGAGATATCTGGAATAAATAACATGAGAGTTTATAATTAGAGAAATACATTTATAATGATTGGCGCTTTTAAGAAAAGTCTGTGAAAATCTAAGGATATTTAGAGGACACATGCATGCATAATATATACGTAATGAAGAACAAATTAAGAGCTTGTATATTGTAAATGACTAACACACTATTTTCTGTTGCAAGGATCTTGATTATGAATTACGAAGGCAAGGTGGAAGTGCGTATGTTGGTCAGCGATTAGCTAGTGGCCCACCCGCAACGGAGGAGGTTATGGTACATGAATCTCCTAAGAAGCAACGGGCCGAATTTCCACAAAATGTAAGTATATGACGGTATATGAAGCAAGAAACATTACCTTGACAATTTTTTTTTCCTTATTTGAAGAGCATTAATTTCGTTTCCCTTTGTGTCGGTAAAGTTTAACATGAGATTAATAATGTTTATTTATGTATTACAAACTTGGATGTAATAAAAAAAAGTACTTACAATGTAAATATTACGTTTTTAACAATTCTGAAGTATTAATTACCAATATTTGAAAATTATATCTCTCCCAGTAGTCACATAGGTTCTAAATATATATCGATATTTATAGATACAGTTTTTAAGCTACACTGTGTGGTCGCTTAAAAGGCTTTCCATGCTTGCATCACTAATTGCGGTATTGCGAAACAAATATTTACACTTGGCTTTTTCTGCTTTTTTTAGACAGGTGAACACGAAAACAATTTCCTGGATCTCTCAGTAGGTACTGGCAGCAGTGAAGATCTTGGTGAGACTGAAGTCGGCTTACAAGTGGGACACTCACGTAATTTTACATTGAGCCCCGAGACGACCGACTGCGACAGCAATTGCGGCGACTTGGACAGCGAGGTGTCCCTCATGATGATGGATAATGAATTGATGCCAGCAAGTGGCCTTCTCGGATCGGTCGGCGATTTGGGGAATAATTCGGATTCTCTGAGAATATACACTAGCATGCCGGTGTTAGAGGACGGCCTGTCTAGTGGACACGCGAGCGATACTGACAACAATAATCCTACTGTGATGCTCATGAAACGGCAAATAAACGAGATAGAGAAGGAGATTATACAGAGAACTCGTAACGACATGTTAGGCACGAATGAGAATGACTCCGGGAAGGACGTTAGTCTAAACGTAACAAAGGATATTTTACACTCGTTGAAGACTACGTCCCCTGATCTGTTTATCGCAAAGAAGGAAAATTCGTACGACACGAATGAGCTGCAGCTCGATGGATTGGATCCACTGGGCACACCGCCACCACCGGCACCTCAAGGACGGCAAAGTGTATCCTTAGAAGTAAACTGTGGCGAGGTGGAAGCGGCCATCAAAGATATCAGAATGGCCCTGCAAAGGACTAAAACTCTACCTGTGAAATCGCCATCGGAAGAACCACCGGAGCCGAGCGTTAGTCCGATATGGATACCAAGGTATTTTATGTTTTGTTTCATGCGGATAAGGGTATTCCAATTGTTGAAATTTGTCCAATATGTTGCCTCGGTACTGTTTTGCTTACCACTGTAAACGTTCCCCTTTTACGACATTGAATATACGTTTGGGATACCCTTTTGGGATTACCTCTGTGTTGCGTGTAAACGCATCTAACTAAGATGCAGTATAATGGATGGCAGGCGGAGAATCTGTATGGAAAGCAATAGCGAAGAATCTGATGCGCGTCGTATAGGTGACGATGCCGATGTGGAAATTGAGGAATGTCCAGACGAGGAGGAGGCGGATACCGATCTTGAAACGGATCGGTTGCTCGGACAACAGAGAACGGATGATCAAGGATTTTACGACGATAAGGTGGGCACACTTAACATGTCGTTCTATATTATTCTTATTCATCATTTGTTATAACGATGTATCCTACTTCCTCAATAAGGATGTTTAGGCTAAACTAAATAAGTTACGGCACTTGTGACAATACATCATATACATGCACTCTCTTTAACACAACTTCCTACTAGGTAATATTGAGACGGTGCTAATGCGTTTAAATTCAGGGGAAAAAAAGGATACGAATAATCTACATTTTCCTGTATTCTGTGCGATTCGATGGTATCGGTGTTCTACTAATATCGTCTTGGTGTTATGCAGGGGTGGAGGAAGCCTAAGACTAGGACTATGTTACCACCAATGAATGCGAAAGTCGCTACTCCAAAGCAAACCCCTCCCAAAACATTGAGTGTCGCCCCGATAGAAACGCTAGCGCCTTCCGAGCCCATACCCTCGACGTCTGCCTCGATCTCCCCTCCTCCTGTAGTGTCTGTTATACAATCGTCGTCTTCTAACGAGTGCGAAGTAGCCACTCCCGCGCAACCTACATCGAGTCCGCAGAAGACCCCAGTCAAAAACTCCCCCTCATCCCCTCAGAGCCTCAAGGAATCCAACAACAAGGTGAAAAAGGTGCCCTTTCAAATGCTACCACGGAATCTGTTTTACTATTAGTGACTATAGATATCTATTTTCTAGTGTGCTTGCGGTAAAATAGCACATGTTGGTGCATGACAGTACTATCCTTCTGTTGCTAAACGAGATATGTACTAATCAGCTTAAATATAATTTACATTATCATCTATTAATCTCCCAATGCGTTTTCTAATGATAGAATATAGATATTTGATAATTATCAGAACGTTATTTATAATTCTCATACAAGTTTTACGATGATAGTCTTCATAATCACTAAAACAATAATAATAATTCATAATAATGATAATAAAATAAAATATTTTTTATTATATAGTTGAAAAATGTTTAAGCTGATTTTTTTTAAGAGAAAAGGTACTTTTTTTTATCTTATTGCTTTAGTTTTCCTTTATGGCTTCCGCTTATTATGCTTATTTTAATGTATAACAGAAACATCGTTAACATTATATTTATAAAAATATCGCATACTAGATTATTTCGTATCCACAAATAGTGCAATGATAAGGAAATGCTTTATATAGGTTGATTTTTAATTATATGTGCTTTAAAGGAAAAACCTAAAGACTGAAACAAGAAAAAAATGTGATATGAACATAAGTTGTTTATTTATGTATTATATAACATTTTTTCTTGTTTAGGCCATAAATTCATACTCCAAAAAATTAATATATAATTAAGAATAGCTCATACTTTTTTTCTATGCTTTATAAAACAAAGCAAGTGTTATAATATGTTGCTTCGCAAAAGAAAAGGATTATAAAATTGCGATAGCATTTAGCGCCTATTCTATTATTACTATTATTATTACTACTATACTATAATTGTTACCACTATTGTTTCTAGACGTAAATATAGGGACATGTTAATGTTTATTAGCTTTCTTATATGGCAGTTTCTGCATGGTTAGCACATCCTACAGCTTTAAATGATTACGTATATGATATTTACGAGATTTAATTGCGAGCGTATTTATCAAAGCTTTATCTATCTATGGTATCAAAGTGCATTATCTGTCTTATTTTTCAGGATAAGGAGGGAAAGAAAAAGAGCAGAAACAAAGAAGGTATTGTCGCATTTTTATTCATACAATTGTTATTCTTGTATTCCTTAACGATTTTCTAAATATCAAAGTATTATTAATGTTATGATGCTAATATAATATTTCTCTTTCTATTGCTTGCTCGGATGTATATAATAAATTCGTCATCCGCTTCTAATCATTATTTTATGGTAGGTACTCTCTTCATATGTGCAAATTTATATTTTTTAACAATTAGAGTACAGTACAAACTTGCGAATCCAGCACTTCGATAATACAATGACACTATTCAATAATCCGGCACTATCGCGAGCTCCCACGATTCCTTGGACAAGAGGCAAGGGGGCGGGTTTAACGCTTACGTATATTGGTTTATCTACTCATTAGTGACTGACGACTGACTGTGTCTACGTAACATTGTTTAAGCTTTCGCGAAAATAAATTGCTACTATTCTAATTTTGTTTGGTTTGTTGTAATACGCGGGGCGGTCTCGCGCTGCGCGTGTACTTGGTGCGAGACACTACCGTGTCTCTTAATTTTAGAACAGTTTTAAAATACTCAATTATTTTACCTCCTATATTCCTTATATTCCAGTGGTCCGGTAAATCCATTAATCCGACACAATTTGGTTTTTAATAGAGCCGGATTAGCGAGATTGTACTGTATATGCTATTACACTATTACTGTATTATTAATGATAGCTGTAACTCAAAGATTAATATTATTTACTGCACAATATTACTTAATGCTTTTATAGTATTTCTTGATAATCTAATGTTTCCATCTTGTGCATGTGTAACTCTGCTTTTAACACGTGCGATATGTTTTATCAAGGTGTATCTTTAAATTTATTATCTGTACGTATATGTCACCTGCAGATCACGCTCAGAGATTTCAGATATTTACATTCCTCTATTTGTACTCCTCGATAAGGTCACCAATTATATTGATAAGCAGTGTATTGAGGAGTCTCATAAGTGTCATAATCTTTTAATGTGATGTGACTGTGACTGTTTCAATTGTGTACAATCTTTTCTCGTGCTTATATACGTATTGTAAATTAAATAAAATTACACACGGTGTAATTTCTATGTGAATAATAAAACAGAAAAGAAAAACAGTTGATCTAATCGCGAGAACAACAGGATTACAAAATCAAGGATTTTATAACTTCATTAAAAATTATATCGTTATGTGATATGAAGACTGCAATGTTAACTGAAGCTACAAACGACATGGAACAAAAGTATCCATTACTGGATACAATCATGTCATCTGTTAGACTGCCTCAATGTTCTTCTGAGCACTTAGCCGCCCTCGGCACACTGCACTATAAGACAAATGGGATAAAAAATCCTAAATGGTACGTGTCTGTGTCCCTTTCAGACTTGTTGGATGATCCATCAGTGTTGATCGAGGGTGTCTTGTTCCGCGCGAGATACTTGGGATCCACGCAATTGGTATGCGAAGGTCAACCGACGAAGTCGACTCGCATGTGTCAAGCAGAGGAAGCCGTTTCCAGAATAAAGGTACATATGTATATGGCAACGCACTTCTTTTTATTTTTATCTCAGAACTGAGACATACTATTCCTCTTGAACTGGTATTTTATACGTCAATTGCGAAAGATATGTATATACTATTATATACAGATATGTGTATATAAAAAAGCACAATATACATGATATATATATATATACATATATACATATCTCATGTACAAATAGAACTTGTATATGAGGACACTTTTTTTTCTAAAGATTTTTGCGAAGCATCGAAAAAAGATGGAGTACAGTATGAATTATTAAGTGCAATGTAAATCATTCAACAGCCACGTATATTTTCTTAGAATGTTTGTTCTTAAAAGCAGTAACTACTAATTAAGTGAGCATATCGCGATATTTGATAGATAATGCATCCACATGATATGTTGTGTTCTGTTTAGGTCAGTAGCACTAAGTTTGGAAGACACATTATATAGATCAAATACAAATACGTTTACACATTGGCTAAATGTCTCAATTGTTGACTTTCTACTGTTGAAACAAAAATAAAAAAAAAAACATTAGAAAATCTGTTAGTAAAATCGTTTCAAGAACCATTAGAATTAAACTACGAGTAACAATAACGAAATTATATAGCAGCATGCTCTGATTGCTTTATACTATTTTAATTTGCTACTTAATTTGTAGTGAATAACAGTGCAATATTTTCATCTGCAATAATGTATTTCAATGTTAAGGTTTTTAACTTTTTGAGGATTTTTAAAACTTGCCATTTCCTTTCGATGTAATCACGAAATAAGTACTGTAAGATATTGCAAATAACATATCTATAACAATCACAAGAGATTTGCGCATTTCGAAGCGCTTCTTTACCAAGTATAAAATATTTCAGTGTTATATTATTTTGAGACTTTACCTCATTAATTTACCTCAAATAGTTAAAATGCTGGAATCTTAAGTGATTAGTTAAACCTGAGAGTTTCCTGCAGGAAAGAGTACTGTCCAAATCGTGTTTTAAGACTCGTTTGTACTTCACTTCTATATATGATAAATATATGTATTGCAAAAAGGACCATAGACCATAGTTGACCAAAATACTCTCCTTAGAAAATAGTACATATCGTGTTTATAGTGTACCCATTATATTTCCGTTTACATAGTCGATATTTTTATCGATAAAGTACAATGTACTTTCTTCTTTTAATAGTTCTTATAGTTTATGATATTGATCAATCTTACGAGGAAACTGTCAATATTAAGCAGACAAAACAGTAAATTCTTTCCTCCTACTCTTAGGTTCTGCTCATGGGCAATTAAACGTCAGCATTTAGATAAGATAGACCTCTCGATCTGTAATAACCAATTAATAGTTATCTTTTTACGCAGTTTTTTTTGCCATCGTCTGAGACGACTCGAAAGAGAGAGGAATCTCTAAATGCTGATTTCTGTCTACCTATCTGATAATTAATCTAAATATAACTGTGAACTGGCCGTTGTGCAAAGAGGCCTGAATGTTTCAGTGTAGCGCCCCCCTTCCTCACATCACCAACACCACCACCACCACCTGACCACCGAACACTGTCATCTTCTCAGTGTAACTTTTGATGTGATTTCTGTATGTCTGTCAGTCTTTCTTTCTCTCTTTCTTTTTTTCTTTGCGAATATTTGGGTTATATATCTGCTGTCCGCTTGCTATGTCCGCTTTCCCGTAGTCAACTTTACGCACAAAAGATCCGTGTCACTCACGGGAGCTATTGCCCTACTCACAATCAGTAACTACGTTCTCAACTATGCAAATATCCAACAAAATTACTGTACAACTGGTCGATAGAGAGGAAGAAAACTGGAAACGCGCGAGAAACCAATCTAGATGCAATATAACACACGGCTCTGTTTTAGGCAAATTTCTGGGAAGTTGCAAGAAATTTCATAGAATATTCATCATAACTTCAAGGTTCAAAGAGATGTGATATCTGATTATAGCGAATCGATAGCCCGGTGATATACTACGATATTCTGATATGACAGTATCCTACAAGATTGAGCGTAATTAGTCACTTATATACATTCGTTCGTTCAATCTGATTTTTCAAGAATATAGATCGCTAAATATTTTTTTTCTGATGCCTTATTGTTGCATGAAGTGAGATTTTATATAGTTGAGTTGAGTAGATCAGGATTGCGGTTTTTTTTATCGCTGCAAGAATATCTTGGTTGCAAAATTAATTGCAGGAATTAAAATAGAAATTATGTTTTCACGATTGAATATCCATTGTAAAAATAATTTCTAATTTAAAAAATTGATAATATTAAGAGCAGGAGTTGTAATATTAATCAGTTCTTTCAATAGTGTATGCATGCTAATTGCAAGGCTGCTAAAGCTACGGTCTGATGTAGGCAGTGTAAATAATGAGAGAATATTGAGACTAAGATTTTGAAGAGTTTATCTTAATAGTCTGCTAAAATTTCTAGGTGATTAATATCTCGTTATACATTGATGTAGCTTTTTAATAAGCCAAAAATTCGTGCTTACTTCATGCTTTTGAATAGCGCCAACAAAAGAACTTTACTCACGCTTGCAAGTAGATTTGTTTATATTTGCTTACGAAAAGACACTTGAAGTCAAAATTAATTATTGTTACGGAGAATAATAATTCTATGTGTGGTCAATTGCTTGTATTTGTATTGCTCGTTTTCGCGGTGACAAAATTAGAAAAAATTGGCTGATCGAAGAAACAAGAAACACGATTGCTCATCGCGAGCCTTACCGTGCTTCGAGTTCTGAGTTGCTGGCTAAACACCTAGAGACTTACAGCCAAACATGCAGCGTCCGCTATCAATACGTTCTTAAATTACAACAATTACAGCGGATCCGCGTTTGCTCGTCCGTACCGACATTACCATTCTGTAACATAACATAACGCTTGCACGTTGCACAGCTTCCAGACACCGTGAGCTTGTCCGAAGGCAAAATTGCATAATGAAGGTCGCATCGTGCGCAGAAGTATATGCTACCGGACTAATGCATTTATATATGTGTGAATGATTTGATCCGGCATACGATATAGAGGTGACACACAAGCATGACACACTGTGCATAAGAGAAAAGTAAAGCCGTATTTGGTATAGCAACTCAAGAACTCATGAACATTGGCTCTTTTGCCTCTCGTTCTGTCGGTGGTGCGTGGCAATGTGACTAGCAGAGCCTTTGTTTGTTTGTTTGTTTGGCGCGTACATAACGGAAGGATGATGGGCCAGTGCCGATGCAGGCAACACTCTTAAACTATGGGGGGCAGCATGGGTATGGTCGCTGCAGCATTGCCTCGCAAGGAAGCCTAGAGGAGGACGAGTGCGACTCGAGCGAAGAACTTATAGGAAGCGCTTCTGGTGGGGGCCAGTCCGAGTCACAAGCGCTTGGGGCCCAGCCGAAACTGGCCCCGATCAGTGGCTGCTTGGGGCCCACAACCGTTTTCAGACTACAGTTTCTTGGGTCGGTGGAGGTGGAAGAGGAAGGGGGCCGTAAACGGCGTAAGCGCCTTAAGAACCACATGGTGGAGGAGGCTGTGACAAAAATAAAGGTCCGCCCTCATTGCCCTTCATCCCAGACAACCACCCCTTTCGCTGTTAAATCCGAGTGACTGCCCTTCGGCTCTTACAAGAGCAGTCGTTCGACCGTTTCATCCCTCTATTGATTTATATAACACCGACGAGGGTCAAACCTTTTTACGGCCATTTCATCATTACGGCTTGACAACTTTATTTTATTCGGCCCACAAAACCCGCAGCAATTTCCCATAATATGCACTTTTCAGTTACGATACTCATATTACCTGCGTACACATGCACCTTCTTCATAAATCATAGCGACGAGTCTCTTGCAAGTTAAATGTTGCGTCAAAGTTAGGCGACTTTTGTCTCTCAAACTCTCAGGTTTGTGATAGCGCCGTTAATGATTATGCTCAACTTTATACAGTTTTTACACTATCGTGCACTATCTTATTTTACTAGCAATTAAGCGTTATGTGTGTTTAAAATATTAATATTATACGTATGTATCATATACACATATATTTTTAATTAATTACTTGTTTATCTCTACTTTGTTACACATGCTGCTTCCTTATGATAGGCGCTGGTACGTATATTCTGTGTGAAATGTATAGGACATCCGTGGTATAATGCAACATTTTTCTAAAAAAAGATATGTGTTGTGCTTATTCAGGCACCGGACGGTGACACTCAGCCAAGCACGGAGGTAGACCTCTTCATCTCGACAGAGAAGATCATGGTTCTCAATACTGATCTGAAGGAAATCATGATGGATCACGCGTTACGCACGATTTCGTATATAGCGGATATCGGCGATCTGGTAGTGCTAATGGCACGGCGTCGTTTTGTGCCGCATGAAATGGAAGAAGTACCGAAGATTAATCGAACTCCGAAGATGATATGCCACGTTTTCGAAAGCGAGGAGGCTCAATTTATAGCACAAAGTATCGGACAAGCATTCCAAGTAGCTTACATGGAGTTCCTAAAGGCAAATGGGATAGAGGATCATAGCTTCGTTAAGGAGATGGATTACCAGGAGGTGCTCAATTCGCAGGAGATATTCGGCGACGAGCTGCAGATGTTCGCGAAGAAAGAGATGCAGAAAGAGGTAATCTACGGAATGCTAATCTGCGTCACCTTTTCCTTTTGCTGACTCGAGAGTGACTACGATTCTCACTCTAACGGCTCGTGGAAGTTCTTGTCGGTTTATACCCAACTCATCGGAATTATTAATACATGTCGGTTTCTCGTAAATTCCCAATATTGAATTAACTTCACCCTAGTTTCCAGGAGAACTATGTATCGCGAATTGAAACGCGGATGTCAATTATCGCGACTTAAGGAAAATTTCGTAATTGCATTGGAGTAAAGATCTCTCTGTTTGCAGGTAGTGGTACCGAAAGCGAAGGGTGAGATCCTCGGTGTTGTGATTGTTGAGTCCGGATGGGGCTCGATGCTGCCAACCGTAGTCATAGCGAATCTCGCGCCGGCCGGCGCCGCCGCACGTTGCGGTCAGCTTAACATTGGCGATCAGATAATAGCGATTAACGGTGTATCGTTAGTCGGCTTGCCTTTGTCCACATGTCAGACTTACATAAAGAACTCGAAGAATCAAACGGTCGTCAAGCTAACTGTCGTGCCGTGTGCACCTGTGGTCGAAGTGAAAATCAAGAGACCCGACACGAAATATCAGTTAGGATTTAGTGTACAGAACGGAGTGATATGTAGTCTATTGAGGGGTGGTATCGCCGAGCGGGGCGGAGTACGAGTGGGCCATAGGATAATTGAAATCAATAATCAGAGTGTTGTTGCTGTACCGCACGAAAAGATTGTTAATCTTCTTGCTACGTCAGTGGGAGAGGTACGTAAGCGCGTGGAACTAAAGTGTTTTTAGTATGTGCTTCGTGTGCTTATTATTTGATAGAATAAAATATCAGGAAGCAGTTATATGTATGAGGGTCAAAGAAACATTCTCTTCTTTTCTAGATTTTGATGAAAACGATGCCCACGTCTATGTTTAGGCTGTTGACCGGCCAGGAGTCTCCGGTGTACATATAAAAAGCGTTCAGTTGCCTGGCTGATGCGTAGTGAACAGACAATACATCCACCATCCACTACCATACTATCCGCTACCTTTACTGTACAGGTTATTCAATGCAAATCGCTTTGTGTTTTCGATTCTTATGGGACGATTCGATACATTCACCAGCTCCTGCTTAGTAAACGAGACCTACATAGGGGTACGTCGCAAAAACGTTACTAAATATCTACTCAAGCATAATTTATATGATTATCGATTATTGTAAGAGATATTCGTCTAGTTCTAATCAATGAGATTCTCTATAACATAAATATGTTCCCTGAAATCTTGCGAGATATTGTTTCGATGCCGGTCAATGCATTATGTCAATGCATTGCGGTGTTTAATTTATTGTCTGAGCGGTGTAGAACTTGCGGCGAAATTGCCGCGATTACTCAGGCGTTCAATTTATTACGAGTGTAGCAAAACGATAGGGGGAAATATTGATTTTTCAGTGCACAACAAGAGGATGTTACAGAGAATCGCATTATTCGCGCCAAGGAAGATGATATAGGTGATGCAGTTGCACATGATTATAAATAGCACAAAGCTCTTTACCAACAGCTGGAGCAGGGCTGGAATTGTATATTACGTAGTTTAATGACGTAGTAATATTTATAAAAAGGATCTCCCTCTATCTCTCGCGGAGACACTTTAAGCTAAAGTGTTTATTTAATCTTTTTTATCCTTAAGGCCGGCGAATACTTGCGGCGCGACGCCCGAGTATATTAATTTGTACTAAAATTACTATCTTACCGTAGTAAACTTCGGACGCGTAAATCTCGTGATAAATAATGCCATAGTAATTATATAGAAGAGCACAGTAACGTATTCTATATATATGAGAGGGATTTTTTTAAGAAAGTAGATTAATCTGTTTTTTGCAATACGTTAAGCTGACTTCCGGCAAGAGATAAATAAACTGTGTATCTCTCTCGTCGAATACACGGAAATGGTCAGTGGACAAAAATGTTGATTCAACATCATGTATGCCTACATATCGCTTTATCAATGCTATTCTGTCGTATACTCACCTGTATCAAAGATGAAGTCGTAACGTTCATCGCGCGATATTATTTTTCGGAGCGACGTTTGAAAGTCGTTCATATTATGCCTCATAAATGACTGTCACTCGCGAGAAAATAGGTAAATAAAAAAATGTTAAAGTTTATTTACTCCGAATATTGCTATATCCGTAAGTGCACAATTTCCTAATAAATATTTAAAGTTAGTGTACATTTTTGGAAAAAAATATGCACGCCTGTGTGTGTATGTGTGTGCGTTTGTGTGTAAGAGAGAGACTTGGTTTTTGTTTCTCGCGAATGGTAGTCAACTGTAAACTTGCAAAAGTCATCTTGTTCCCAGTATGTTACATTAATCGCGCTCGCTTCTTCGATCACATATTGATAAATGTTGAGAAATGGCTGTGTATTTAAGAGTCTAGATTTTATAGACGTAAGACCGTACTCGACTTAGGCACTTTAGAATAGAGGCCTTTAAATTTTTCAACACTTTACGTCCTCTAGCTCTCTCTTTCTCTCTTGATATTTCGTGAATTCCCCGCTCGTTTAAATAGAGATTCAACATCTTCATCGAATTGTTAACTCTAATTGAATCTTTAATTTAAAATTCATGGTAGTAGAGCTGTTCAAAGTATATTACGCTGACAATTTTTTAAGTACTTATCGATTAGAGGCTTTCATGTCTCTCGAAATTTTCTCACGCCATTCCGAAGCATCTCGCATCTCAATTTGGAAAATAATATTTTCGAGTAATCTCGTCTCGTTTCGCAGATTTCTCACGAAAGATTGATGAAGAACGCTTTAGAAATCTTTCTACCGCTCGATTCCTATCGATCTAATTTTGTAGAATAAAGTTTCTTTTAATTTACTCGTTTTTCGCGTTCGGAAAAGTTCAGTTCGTAAAAATAATCGTAGTAGTTAATCGTAAAATGGCTTATAAATTATAGACTGCACCTTATCCGTATCAGCTTGCAGTAAGTCTTCACTCACCGTGTATAATACTTACATGTAAAATATGTAAATTGTATTCGACTCAATGTGGCTTCACTGCATATAGGCATACAAAATGAAAATCTAGCTTTTCCCGACTTGTAGTAACTCTTCGTCAATGGAAAGTTTCTTCTAAAATATAACAGACTGACTCACTTCTATGTGTGACCCAATAAGATAAAAAAATTACTCATTCTAGAGAAACGTAAATTCTACAGTCGTATTACTAGAAAAAAAAAAGAAGAAAAGTCCTCTTCTATATAAATACTATATGCCATAATAATCTAAGTTTTATCTATTTTTGCTGAAAATTTCTCACCTTCGAGCTATTCTGCTTCAAATATCAAGAAGTGTGCGATGACAAACTTTGAGATTCCTGATGTCTGATAAAATTTCAATGCCAAAGTACATTAAGTAGGCGTAACGACGAGACAGCGGAGTATACGCATAATTTTCGACGAACTGAAAAAAGAATTATTCAGATTTTGTCTGAGAATGTGCGAATCATTTAAGGAACGATGTATCCTAATTTGCAAAAAAATTGAACTTGCGTTGTATTTATCTTCTGACTAATAATTATGATAATTCAGATATATAGGGCATTTAAAGAGCAAGCGTTCATAGGATTAAGTAGGACGTTAACTAAATATCATGTAAAAGATATCTAATAAACATCTTTTGAAGAAAATTATCTTTTCGAGGATAGAAGCAATTAGATTGCTCTCGACATTGTACAAACTGAGAATTGTTTCTATCTACAAAAAGACGAGATTTTCGAGGGATGTTAATTAAACATCTTTCGCCTAATGAATACGCTCTTCGGATCTTGAACTCTTCTTTTTTAAACAGCCCTTGTAAGTCATAAAATTTGTGTTCACATAGTGTCATAATACATATTGTAAAAACAATCATACGTAAACCTGTTTAAAAGTGACGAGAAATGCTAATTTTGTAACAAATAAACTAGAATTTAATTTCGGAAGATCGAACATGTGTTCTGGGCTTTGCTCTCTTTGCTTTGTCGACATAACAGACATGGATTCTCCGTATCTAATTGTAAGTCGATTCTTCGATTACACTGATATCTTCAAAGATCTCTCTGATTTGCCATAGACACGATATTTCCTACGGGACAATTCTCTGTGAGGCACGTGGATGAAGGGCGTGTAAATAAAAAATGTTTTGTTGTCTACGATATTTAGTGATGTAAAAGCGAAAGTGTAACGCGGTGCACGACGCCGCAAATCGATACGGACGGAAAGCCTCGTGAGGATAGTTACGTGAGAAATGTCACGAAATATATGTATAAATATATGGTAATTCCATTACTTCATCGAGGAGGGTGTAGCGAAGCATATTACGATATTGCATATCATGGGGAACCGATATATCATTGTGGAGACCTTCATTCATTACGGGCAGATATCTAAATGAGTATGCAGAAAGTATTATCTTTTGCCGGAATCATCAGAGTCTAGAATAAATCGCGACTATATACGTTAGGGCAATGGATTTTGGCATAGAAATTTTAACCATATATTCGACGAGCAACACAAAGCGGTATGAATATAATATATGGGATCAAACAAGATGTGTTATATATTGGGTGGCTGAAACTTATCTAGTCATTACGCTAAGAATAAGATGAATATATAAATATAAATAAAAATAAAGAAAAGTATATATATACATATATATATACATAATAAGTTAATACTCAACCATCGCAAGCCACCCTGACTGAATGTGTCTAGCCACATTTTAATAATGACATCTGCAACTTGTACTGTCAATCTGGCCTTGCGTGGTCATTACTTATATGTTCGTTAGAGATGAAATGTAATATTATTAAATCGTCATTACACACAGTCTTCGTTCGTTGACTCAAATTGTATGAGAAAAAAAACAATCGACTTTTTTTGTCTTAATAACTGGAAGGTATATATATAAGTTATTAAAGTATGGCTTCTCTCTTGAAGTATTTACGAGCGTAAATTAATAAATATATAGACTCATTTGACTTTATCTGTTGATATTCTATTGATATTCTTCACCTAAATTCTTTTTCTATACATTTTTTTTCTAGATTTTCTACGATTGTTGGTGAATTATATTATATATGAACGAATGCGAGGGGAGGAGATCTAGTAAACTTGTTCCGTTTATAAATTTAAATAAGCGTACACAGTTCGTCGAAATGAGAAAATTTCGTCGTGTAATTATTTCCAAGCGCTGTAAGACATTTTGTGTCACGCTTGTCCTCTTTAACGAGGACATTGGCAAGTAATGTCTGATTTATGGAATATTTCGTCGATGACAATGCATGTCTTGCATCATCGAGCCTTACAAAGTGAAGAATGATGATCGTGCAAAGTCAGTATGAATGGTAGAAAAATTCCAAAATTGCAGTCAGAATCGTTATGAGGCAATTGAGAAAGAACCCAGCCATTCATGATAAATAAAAAAAATAATTATATCTTACACACACACATATATATAGAGCTTGCGCTGTAGCTTCACCAGTCATGAAACATGCTACAAGATATCTCATGACTGTCCTTATCAATGTTTGTGAGTGTATAATAAGTTATAAACTATAAGTGAGCTATTGAATGTGTATATGGTATATGCTAGTCCATACTAAGATACAATAAAATGTAATTTTGAATTCAAATTCATACGTAGTTATGTCTGTCACTTTGAAGCACGGTATATGATGCAACTATGAAAACGATATATAGCTTTTCTATTTTTCTTTTCTCTCTTAAAGGCTTTATTTCTTCAAAATATTCCACGTGACATGTGAAGCAATGAGGTATATACATTATGAAGCTTGTTCATAAAAGCGAGCTAAAATTATCTAAACTATTAATATCGTGGAAAGTAGAAGCACCGACGAGCCACTCCTCTTTCTTTCTAAAATGTCCTAACGAGCTTCTTTACATCCATTTTAGCACCGAGTTAATGTTGATAAGGACATTTTAATACACTTTGTTATAACAGAAATACAAAATGACATATCATTTAAGCCTATAATGCTTATAAAAAAGAAATCAGTTTTATTCGTTCTCCATCCGTTAGTATTTTATTGTTATATTATTAGCTTCCATATTCTATTACTAATTTAGCAACATAGAAGTTTAAAATAAAATTTTATTTTGTAAATTTTAACATGTGTGTTTCACACATTTCGGTAAAGCAATGATTAAACGAACGTAAAAAAAGAGGGAACTAACATATTTCATACATGATTCATTACCGATTATACTTAATGAAATGTACATATAGCGGTATTTAACTTTTTGGATCTTAATTATTAGTTTATGTACGTTAATTATTCCATAGTAGCTCTTGGAAAATCTTTCGTATCGCACTGGCACAACGTGATAATGCATACAATAGAATAATTATTCTAAATATCCCAAACTCTTAATAATAATTTCTTTATTATTGCAGATTATCTACAATTGTTTTAACCTATTCCCGTGTCCTTAGATTACAAAACCTCTCTGTTGTAATTATTTAAAAAAAAAGGATCATTAATGCAATGTCCCCATTTTGTGGATACCTATATACTAACTGGTTGTACTTTTTCTCACATTTGATGCAATAAAACGTACATTAGGTATAAATCATTGACATTTTTTTATTAAGCCGATTATATCAATATTAAGATTAATTTATTGAGCCAATGCGTTGTGATAATTGTGTTAAATATGTCTATCAATATATATACTATATATATTCCTTTGCCACCGTTTTGTTACAAAGATATTGTTTCTACTATTTTTCTATTTATTTACTTACATAATGTGCAACGTATGTAAATTTAACTATTTTTTGCGTATGTTCAATTCTCGTTACGATCGTTAATTTTACTTATCAAATGGAAAATATTTACGGAAAATAATATACGTATATATATATATATATATGTATATGTGTGTAACTATGTATTTTACATTGTCTCCTTCAAGTAAGCAGTCGTCATAAAACAATATTCTTTTTATGTATTTTAATCGAGTCGATTTTCTCTATGTTAAAATTTATTGTATCTCAACGAACAGAATTTGTTCATTGTGAGACACAATAAAAAATGTTTCTATTCTCCTTACTTATATTTACACATTATAAGCAATTAATTGGCAATCATTATTAACATAATGGAAGATTTCTATTCACTTATAGCTCAACTTTTCTTAGCACAAATCAAATGTATTCAAACGTTTCTCCTTATTATACATTGAAAATTAAAGAGCTTTCGCGATAATCTACACCTCGCAACGAAATAATCGTAGATGTCGAAAGACGCTTAAGTTTACATAGATTGAAAATGCTTTCGTATCTCCTTTAATATAATATTTATAAGACATGTGAGATAAATAATAGCTCTATTACAGATCGGCCTTATCGTTCTCTAGTCTACGTATGCAAGGATACTTAAATCTATGGTGTATTAGACAGAGACAACCAGTTAGCATACATAATAAATTTGTTTCAAAGAAAAGAATGTCACATGTCAAAACGTAGATCTCTCAATCTCATCTTTAAATAATACATTAGGAAGAAAAAGGAAAGTACAAGTTGCAAATTGCACTAGCAGCAATATATTGAAAGAATTGTATGTCGCGTACTTTTCCTTAATATAATTTCAAACTTATGTAACATATCTCATCGCGTCTTCTCACAAAGAGAGGCTTCCCCTTGCGCAACGTTAATGTAGGAAGAAGACATTTACGAAGTTTCTCAATGAGCGATTGAATAAATTCAACAGTGCTTTTGCATTTCCCCCACGATATAGAAAATATCCATTCTGTTTTACTCTTACAAAACTTTTATTATTTTTATAGCAAAATTGTGGACACAGGTGTCGGATACGCAGTTGGTGCGGGTAAGGTGATCAAAAGTCTGGGAAAGGTAGGAGTAACGTCGCTTTGCTTTGTCGTGGGCGATCTGACAAGGCTGAGATCAGTTGTCCATAGCGTATCTTCGAGTCCACTCTTTGGCATTACGTATCGCTTCGCTTTCATTGACTTTCCAAAGTTCAGCTACATCATTTGCCAAAGGATCGTCGGGATTCGGCGCGCTCAGGAGCGCTTGTATGGATAGCAGAACTGTTCTGATTTGAAGCGCTGGACTCCACTTGTCCTTGAGGATATCCAGGCAAATCCTGCCCAATCTACAGATAAATCGAGATAAATCATGTTAAAGCGTCACAGCGTACTGAGACAGTAGATTACCTGTCTTTGTCATTTTTATTTAAACCGATCAATTTCTTGAAACATAGATATACATGAGCGATTTTAATTGCAATCTATATCGTTAGATTTATGTCAAAATAATATTTTGCGTGACTTCTTTTCTCGACTTATGCGAAACGCAATAAATGCTTGATAAAAGCGAGACTTGCACGGTTTTGATAATCAAGATAGATATATCACATGTTGTCATCTTTACCTGTCTATATTTGGATGATATATTTTTGTGATAAACCTAACTTTCGGTGCGGACATTGGGTAATCTTCTGGTAGGAACAATTCAAGCTTAAACAATCCACCTTCGAATGGCGAATCTTCAGGTCCCGTTACTATTACGTGAAAATATCTAGCATTTGTATCGTCTGGCACGGCGCTGATACCAGGAACTGGCTCTTGCATTAATCTTTGAGTTTCTTTAATAATCCTCCGTGGTAACGCCGCCATTGCTTATGCAAAGATCTGTGAGGAAAAGAAATTTGCAAGGTTACTAAGGATTATTCTTGCATACAATATAACCAAACCGTTTGGCCGTTTCGGCAAAACAGTCTCGAATTGGAATCCGAAAGTTCATGTAAAATTAACTGCAAAACGACGATCTCTATCATCATTTTTCACTCTCAAAGCTTCACTCAACAAGATTCCTCAATTTAACAATTTTTTTCAAGTACATATTTTTTTACAAAACTCGCGTAAACGAAATGAAACAGCTACCCTGTGTTTTCTTTTCCACTTGTCTTTCCTTTACAAATACATGATAATTTGCGACGCGAATTTGAATTCGACGACTAACGTAGCAACGAATTGTACTTCGTGTCACGCTGGGAACCTTAATGAAACGTTCGTACGCGAATTGTCGTCAATAAACGTAATTTTTTCTTTTGTTACAAAATCGTCTCATATTAAATCACAAAGAACAGACGCGATGACGCGAAAATCATCTCGAGCCACCTCGCCAGCATCTCTCGCATACCAACGGGAGTACTTTACTCTCTCTCTCTTTCTTTCCTTCTCTCTCCCACCCTTTCTACACAAAACACAATGCTGACCGCCGAGCGGTCATCTCGCACCGCGATTTACAAACCGGATATCCTGACATGTGTCGAGGAGGCGGGGGATCGATAATCTCTTTCGCGGCCAACTCGTCAATGGGCTACGGACGAACGACGATCGGCTACGAGTTGACAGCGTTGACAGCTTTGCCACACCGAGCGGAGCACGTACGCGCGCACACACACTCGCCTCCGCGCGCGTACGTGCTCCGCTACGTGTGCGCGCGCGCGTGTGTGTGTGTGTGTGTGTATATGTGTGCGTGCAGAGATCCACGGTACGCGCTGCCAAGTGTCGGGGACGACGTGACCGCGAGAACGTGAATCCTCTCGCGGATGATAAACGGGCGCGCGATAAATCCAGGGGGCAAAATCCGGAGTTCGTGGGCGACAGAAAGAAAGAAAGAAAGAAAGAAAGAGCGTACAGATCCCGGATAGTATAATAAACAAAGGGTGCGAGCGACGTAGCGGCGATCCGGTTGCCCCGGGTTGTCGTTATCGGCGCCCCGACACGGCACACGGTCGCGCACCGTCCGCACGCGGATACGTACGATATTCCCTACGTAAAGAGCTGCGAGCCTCCTCAGTCCTCCGGCAGTTTCTCTTTTTTTCTTCTCTCCCCGCGACCACCTCTCTCTCTCTTTCTCTCGGCGACTCCGGTGTTCCTCCAGAAAACCTCGTTGTTAACGCGCTCGCTCGCGCTCGTTCTCCTGGCTAGTCGTCGTCGTCGCCGTCGCCGTCGCCACCGCCACCGCCGCCGTCGGCCTCACGTCGGCCCCGCAGCCGACTCTCCGGGGAAGGTGGGGGAAAGAGGGGGAGGAGAGTTGGGACCCAACCGGCCGGTGATCCACGGGTCCACGGGGGCTACTCGATCGCGGCCCGCTAATTCAATTTTCACTCGTGCCGTGGACGGTGGTACCGCACACGGTCGATGGTTGGTCGCGGCTGGTCCTTGTTGGTTCGGTTCAGTCAATGGTCCCCTTCACAGCCGCCTCTCGCGATTCATTTTATCACGCTGCTTGATGGCGCTGCTCGCTCTCCAGTCTGAGACTCTCTTCCGTTCCTCCGGTTCTCTCGGTTCGTCCGCGTTTCTCCGGTCTGTCCGTAATCCGTATCTCTCACTCGCGGGGTCGCGGGTATACCTCTCCGTTCACTTTCTCTCTCTCACACACGCGCGCGCGAGTTCAACCCGTTCGTTCGACACGCGATAACACCCCGCTCGCCCGATACCCTTTATTCGTCCGTTGTCTCGGAGTCGGAGAGCGTTGGAGAGCGTCACCGAACGACCGCACTACGAAGTCATGAAGTCACGAGAGAGGCTAGACTGGCTAGAGTGCGACGACGAGAGCGCGCGTTGACGGAACCGACCATGGCAGAACCTGCGGAAGAAATAATGGACGCGTTCAGCAGGGCTGCGTTCGAGAACCACGCTGTCCACGCTCTTCGCACAGTCCCCGGTGCCTACAGTTTTTTCACTAATCAGCCAATCAGATATTTCGCAACGTGGTGAAACAGGACGATCCAATAGGAATTTACCGGCCTACGTTAGTACATTGTCGCTACTTGTCGCGTCGCCAGCATCGGCAGCATCGCACGCTATCTGTGCGTTGATTGCATTATTGCGTAGGTTAGTTTCGTCCGCTGTTCGCGTGGTTTAAAACAAAAGGGGAAAAACAAGGTAAATATTCTTATAACAACTTTCGATCATACGCGCTTTACATTTTAAAATCACATTATTTTTTCTCACATAAATTATCTTATTTATTTCATCATCTAATTTTTTCTGTTTACAGCGTCATAACCTTTTTCGTAACACGTGTAGCAGTTTGATTGAACTCGAGGACTGGTTGAAAGATCCAAGTGATATTTAATTTCGTGAAAAGGATCAACAAAATTATACAAACATTAGATTCGGATAGTTCTAGAGTATCTGCGCTACATAACCCAAAGGCAGGATTGAAGGTGCCTTTGCTCCTAAACGACCTAAACAAAACGAAGCAATCTAGCAAAAGAAACGTGTGTAAGGTTAAATAAGGTGACCTAAAGAACAACAACAAGTAAAAGGTAGAAGAAGATTTGTGTTAAATAACTGAAGCTCCCAGTTGGATACACGGCGATAGGACTGCCTATCCCAAAATTAAAAGATTGAAATAAAATCGATTCACCGTTGACTTGAAGTCGATAAAAAAAAAGAATCATGAGAAATCTAACGGTTCACCAAGTATATCGTAGATGTATCGATTTTATGAGCGACGTAAAAGATCTTCAAGAATCTTTGCATTGCGCTATCAATTCAAGTAACAACGATGTGTACCTGTTATTGCACAATCACCTCTACGTAATACCATTTGAAGGAGATATTATCGATCTAGATATTGGTCCTTCTCTCAAAATTGTTTCAATGGAGTATTGCACCACCCTGCAGGAATTGTACTGTGCTTATGAGTTTGGTGACGTTATTAAAATTGACATAAAAGATCCAACTCGTATTGATCAAAATGCAGTAGGGATTTTTGGTAGTGGCCTACAGTGTATGAAATTCAGTCCGGATCATGAACTCGTTGTTGTTGTAACAGGCAAAGGAAATGTGATCACTATGGTATTAGACTTCCAAATAATATCAGAGGTAATACTTATTTGGTTTCAAATCAAATTTTTTTTTATTATTCAATTTTATTCTTGTCATGCATTTGATGAGCAAGACTAGAGACTCTCCAGGGAGAGACTGGTCAATTCGCTGCCCCATTTACAATTTTATTTTATATATTAAACTAGATATATATATTTTTACAGGTAAATTTATATTCAGAAAAGTTTGGGCAGTGTGAATTTTTTAATGCTGGTTGGGGCAAAAAAGAAACTCAGTTTCATGGTTCAATGGGTAAAGCAGCGGCTCGAGCTGAACCGGAAGAACTAATCCCGAATGAGCACGACGATGGTGGTACTCGAATTCGTTGGCGCGAAGACGGCACGTTTTTCACTGTTAGTTTTCTGCATAAGAAAACGAAAATTCGAAGATTTAAAGTATTCAACAGAGAGGGTATTTTATGCTATACCAATGAACCGATCAACGGATTGGAGGAATGTCTAGCTTGGAGTCCATTGGGAAATCTGCTTGCCGTAACTCAGACAGCATACGATAAATATGTTATTGCATTTTTTGAAAAAAACGGCCTTAAGTACTCGGAATTTTTGTTGCCCTTTAAATTTGGAGAAGTAAAGGTATGTCAAATATTTGAAATGGACGGTCTTTGAAGAGAGAGATTGCCTTGTAAAGTTACAAATTTTATTAAATAGATGTCTTACAGGTAAAAGATCTGCTTTGGTCACCAGATATTTTGGCTGTTGTTTGTCACGAGTCAAAAACAAACGCTAAGCTGATACAACTGTGGACTGAAAATAATTGTCATTGGTATCTTAAACAAACTCTTGTCTTTAATGAAGCGAATCCGTTGCTATATGTAACATGGAGTAATGTAACTAATAAAAAGGAATTGATTTATCTAACCAAAAAAGAAATTACTTTCTGCTCGTTTAATTGGTGCCTGGATCATAGCAGAGGCAAAACTGTGGATGATAGAGCTGTATCTGGTGTTATTGATGGAAATAAAATATTAGTCACTGCTTTCAAAGATGGAGTTGTCCCACCGCCAATGGCGCATCAATCTTTAGAAACTCATGAGTCACAAAATGCAATTATTTTTGGTCCGAATATTAATAAGTCAGCCTTGGTAAACAGCAACGACTTTTTTACTATTTCATGCAATAATAAATTGACGGTTTTTAAGCAGAAAAAGGTAATTTATCTTAACAAAATAATGATGCAAAAATATGATATGATGATACATAATCTATATTTCTTGTTGCTTTATGTAATTTATTTAATATTGTAGAAATTTTCCACGCTGACGTATGTAGCTGCAAACGTATGTAGTATTTCTTGTGACGTACTATACGTTATCAAAGATAAAGCATTAAAAATTGATGACCGCGATTGCTTCATGCAACATTTTCTATGGTTTACAGAGAACATCATGTTGTTCTCTATAGTTACAAAAAACCACAATCTCTTGTGTGTTTTATCTCTAAATGGCATGCATTCTAATGATTGTCTGAAAATACGGTATGTGGTATCCCAGAATCATTAGATGTGTAAAATAATATCTATCTAAATTTGAATTTTTTTTACAGGGAAATTCATGTTATGGATTATCCAATAGAACATATAATTTCTTCTCCCGATGCAAATACAGCTTACATAAAAGTAAGAGATCGAATATTTAAATACACAAGAAACGGAAAACTTGAACAGACAGATATAACGTTAAGCGAACAGTGCGAGCAAATAGAAGTTATACAAATTGATTCGAAAGATATTATCCTTGCTCTGTCTCTGGAAAATAGTTTCTTGGTCGACGGAAAAGAAATTGCTAAGAATATTACAAGTTTTTACGTACATTCAGATTTTTTGCTTCTTACGACACTGCAATGCACATTGATTTGTGTCTTGTTGAACGAAGTTAATATAAGGCAGCTAAGTGAACGTGATTTAACTATCCAGCCCGGGGATTTAAATATAAACGAGATTTCATTTGCTGGTAAATACATACTTTTTATAATCTCTTTTATTTTGTATATAGCATATTTTTCTGACTTTAAATATATCGTTACAGGTATCTACATCAGACGACTCGAAAAAGGTTCTTGTATAATAACGACGATACCGTACGAATCGAAAGTAATTTTACAGCTGCCTAGAGGAAATTTAGAATGTATACAGCCAAGGGCATTATCGGTGCATATACTAAAATGTTATCTGAATAACTGTGATTATTTGACGGCACTTGCCATAATGACTAAACAACGTATAAACTTGAATTTATTATACGACCACGATCCACAATTATTTCTGGATAACGTGAAAAAGTTCGTAGAAGATCTTGTACAGCACAAGAAGTTAAATTGGTTGAGCCTGTTTTTGTCAGAATTACAAAACGTCGATGTCACCCGTACGATGTACACGTTTTGTTATGCGGATCGCAACCCTGTCAAATCTGACGCTAGAAGTAACGAAACTACAATTAATAAGGTAGACGAGATCTGTAAATTATTAAGAGATGCCATGGAGAAACATCAAGATGCGGATAATTTAATACAACCATTATTGATAAGCTTGGTGAAAAATCAACAAAGACAAGGATTGGAAAATGCACTTAGTAAAATAAAGCAAGTGAAAATGTTGGAGGATTCACAGAGATCAGAGTTACGTGATTCTACCGTGTCCGCTCATGGAGCGTTAAAATGTTTACTGCATTTCGTCACTATCGATACGTTATATGATGTTGCATTAGGCATGTATGATTTAGAACTCGCAAAGTTTATAGCGTCTGAATCATCGAAAGAAGATCCCAAAGAATATATTCCATTCTTGAACAATTTGAAAAAATTAGACCCAAATTACATGAAGTATTCTATTAATGTGCATCTTAAACGTTACGAATTCGCGTTAGAGAATTTGTCTAAAGATCCAACCAAGTTTGAGGAATGCTTAAATTTAATACGTAATCATAAATTATACAAGGCGGCAATAAAATTGTTTGAGAAGAATACTACAGAGTATAAAAAGGTGGCTGAAGTTTATGGAGAATTTTTGTCAAGTGAAGGGAAATATGTGGAAGCTGGTATGATGTTTTATAGAAGTGGCGATCTTGACAAAGCTGTAGAAACATTTAGTATGTCAAGTGATAATTGGGAGGATGTAATCGCAATATCAAAAGAGATGAAACTAAGGTAAAGATATACAATTTTTTTTTGTACATGCATGAAAGAATATTATCCTATCATCATTAGAATTACATATGCTGTTCTACACATAAGAATTAATTTTTTCAGCCCAGCAAATTCACACAAACTTTATAACACACTGGTTGAACGTTTGAAAGCAGAGCGGAAATATAAACATGCAGCTATAATATTAAAAGAATATTTAAATGATGCTGAAGAAGCAGTTGCGCTATTATGTGAGGGAAGATCTTGGAAATATGCAATACGAATAATATCTGATGTTCGACGTTTAGATCTGAATGGTTAGAAAATGGTTAATAATCAAGTGAATCAATATCTAGTATAATTATTATAGTATATGTATTATATATAGAATTTATATATAATATATAATGTGTATTTATATATAATAGTTAAAAGTAATAATTTTTGTTGAAATTGGAATTTTTAAATTTAATATATTAAATTTTCTGTTATATTTTTATAGAAACACATATTAAACCTGGAGTGAAGGAACACGCAGAACATGTAATTTCACAATTAAGTAAAATGAAGGAAGATTTTCTGAAGTACAAGTCACGTCTTGCTATAGTGAGAACAGAAATTAAAGCAAAACAAACACAAATACAATTGTATCATGAAAAAACTTATGGCGATGAACCGGAATCTAATAAAGAAATTCCAGATTGCATTAGTGACGCAATCAGTATCGCAGAATCTGTTTCAAGTCAAATATCGCGAATATCTATGTCTTCGAGGTGCTTACATATATATTTTTTAAATTTGTCTGATAGCATTATATATAAGGTTTGTTGTTTATAGCTGTACTCACGTATACTCGTTGTGCTGAGAATAGAATAGATATATGTTTGAAGTTTGCCGAAAGTGAGAAAGAAAGTATTAGTGCAGTCTAATGCAGCGATAAAGAACAAGCCTATAAATTGTACACTTTGTATTCATGTATAATCTTATATCTATATATAAAGTAAAAATATGAAAATATCTTTTTAGCAAGAGCTATCGGTCAAGTAAGAACCGTAGAAAACAAGAGAGAAAACTTTTCAGTTTAAAGGAAGGCAGCCGATTTGAAGATTTAAGCTTAATACATGCCCTTTACCAAATTGTTAGCAATGCGTACAAGGATAGAGGTTGGTCCATAGAAGCAATATAAATTCACAATAGATGTATAAATGCTCTCGAATATAAATTCAAATTATTACAACATTATCGAAGACGTCATGGAATATATGTTATAACTTTTTCATTATAATATATATTAAATATTTTATTAATTTTTAATATATATTTTAAATGTAATAAAAAAATAATTTTTACTTACAGACGATTGGTATCAGCTGGTACAGGTACTAATACGATTCGAATTTGATGAAAGCGCAGAAAAGATCATAGTTGAAACAAGGGAGTTCTTTCAATTAGTGGAAAGTAGTAAATCTGAAATTTGGGACAGATCAGCTCCTACAAGTTCAGCTGACATAGTAAGTAATCAGTATCAACAATATTTCAGCAATTTCTGAATTGCGCTTTACATTTCTTAAATTTATTTACAGGAAAAAAGTGAAAATTATACACAAGCACAATTTCAAGAAATGATAGCACCTATTAAATTAATAGGTAAGTGCTCACAAAATGCGGTAGAGTGATATTTTTTCACTTATCGGCTTTTAATTATTTTTTGCTTTTTAATTTTTCAGAACGCTACATAATGTATCCACCTGAGGTTGATGCAACATCACGCGTGCTGACTATTTTCTAACTTTTTTTACATGTGAATTAAGTATTTGAAAAATAAGTGAAAAATCGATTTTTTTAAACATTGCATATTTTTAAAATACCAGTCATGAATATAAGAAAGTTTTGTTACATAATAAATATAAGATATTAATGTAAAAATAATTAAATATAAAGGCTTCTTTTTAGCTGAATTTCTTGCACAGTTTAGCTTTCCTCTTTTTTTTTCATATTGGGGAGAAAACCAGAAGGTGAATTGTACAAAAAGTTCATCTAAAAAGAACAAGCCGTAAGATATTGATGTAAAAATTATAGCAATAAAGATGAGTTATAGTAATTTAGTTATTTATTTACAAAGATATGTGTATATAGAGTTAGTAATTTAATCTATATCATTGTGATATTATAATTAAATTTGCAACTAATTAGGCCTAAATATAATAGCCACTTGTATTTGATCTTACAATAGAGTCATACATATATTAAACATCTAAATTTGGAAATGTTAGAATTTGGATCGCTTAACAATATAAAATTTTATTTTGTTTCAGGCGTGCGCAAATACTTATATACTAATTATCTTATATACTTATTATAGGATATAGTAATATAAAATGTAAAATCAAAGAACATTTCTTTATCACCATATTGATAAAAATTTCCTAAGCGATATATGATATTTCCAAAAATTATTACTTCTCACTTTTATACACACAACTTTTATCCAATTTATATTTCAAAATAGCAATCAAAAGACTTAACGATTAGACTCCCATACTAATTAAGATAGACTACATCGGAGAAAATATAAGATATATAAAAGCATAAGAAAAAAATGAAATATGTATTCGAATACTCACATATTTTCATATGATGGCATCAAAAGTATTTGTGTAGGACTTATATCAAAATTAAAATATTATTATAATCAACTAGGAATAAAAACTAAAAGCTTTATTTAATATTTCATTATAAAAAAGATGCATTTTACGGTTTTCAGCTATATACCTCACTACGGCAGTCCAAAATAAAGTCCATCAGTATTACCCGACTAAATTTTCATGCTTACAATAACAAACGTTTTGTATATAAAGCTCTAAATACATGTCCTTTGTTTTTTTTTTACGTGACTAAATGAGAATAGACTTTTCAATAAGAAATTTGTGCATTAAATGTCTAGCGCGCACAACATTAATTAGTTTGCGATAAAGCTTTACTTTATCCTTCGTTTATCTTTATTTCTTGTAAGACCCAATGTGTCATGGATCATAATCCACGATCATATTCATCGATATGACATTTAATACATCAGACAAACACCTTATTGAAAATATCTCCAAATTATGAGGAGTTCAGAAATAAATTCTATTCCGTTCTATTACAAATTTAAGACTCATTGCTTCTTGCTGCAATGGAAAGCATAATTGGCGATTTAAGCTCTGGTCGAATACTAATTTTCATGTGTTTCACATGGACGTACTTCTTTCTCACAGCTTGATATTTACTGTCCTCTGCGTTAACTATTATGGCAGCTATATCTTGTACTGCAGGTAATACATCGTCCTTGGAGTAAGTGCTGTAGTGTGTTAAAGTATCTGTCCAGATAACCTTGCCTTCGTCTTCTTCATCATTACCGATAACTCTGCAATCATTTATCCATTAATCGAAAATATTATGGAAGGAAGGTATAACGTAAGGTGATTCAATAACTTACAAAAATGCTAGATATATTGCTGCTGCAGCGATAAGACTAGGTGAATAATGACACATTTCATAGTGAACCAAGCTTTGCTCGAGGAAATACTTGGCCATCGTGTGATGTATAGGGAGCGCCTTGAAATAAATTATTTCAACATTACTTGACAAGTTACAGCGCCAGTTATAAATAACGTAACTAAAGCAACGAAATAAAAATTGAAATTCCGAGCGTTACGAATACGCACTTTTCCAGCTTTGCTGTATCTCCGAAGAAAATGCAGCGGTAACGGTCGCCCGAACGAATAGTCCAAGATTTTCACGATGAGCATTTCCATGTTCAATATATCTGCCTTTGAGTACGCCTTGTCCGTGATATATACAAAATCACTTATATCCGGCGAATACATTTCTTCATATTTGCTAGCGATAAACATAGCTGTTACACCTACCAGCTGCAATTTCTTCCTATCTATGCTTCGGTAGAGCTGCAACAACAAAATATATACGCACATAAACAAAAATATATGCAAATCATTTATAGCGTAAAAATTAAAAGACGTTCGCCTCCGATGCGGCACGTTACATCAATTGCGTCTTACTTGTAAGAAGCGATCGATAACTGCGACGGTAAGGTACAACGTCTCTTGCATCAATCGAAACTGTTGATGTACTTCTACCAACCAATCTACCAGCACACATCTCATTTTAGGGGTGACTTCCTGGCCCGCTAGAAATCCCTTCTTAATGGGAAACTTCTTCTCCAACGTCCTTAAATAGTCGTGTATGTCGTTGGTGTAGAGAGAAACTAGAATGGGATTATTCTCGTCCTGTTCATCAATGTCTTCAAACTTTAGAAGATCCGTTGAAAATGAGTCTCTCTCCTCTCTCTTCTGACTAACAGCAGCAGACGTAGGGTGTACATCGACCGCGTTGGGCGCATTATTTACACTGGTAGATGACGTTTTCACAACCGGTTTTACAATTTGCACTAGTGGCTTCTCGGGTACATTTGCTACTGGCTTTGCCGCTTGTTGCTTCGGTCCTACAACTTTCTTCTTTTGCAATAGACTAATCCTATCGACGGGCTCAACGCCCCTCAACGTGTTAACTCTGTTACTTATTTCACATAGCACCGCCCTTTTCCCTTTCGATGGCACGACAACCATCGAAGGCTTCGTATTTCTAATATTCTCCTTTGCATTTGCATGGTTCACCTGAAACACACATATGCATATATGAAAGAAATTTTGAAGATAAAATTAAAAAAAATATGATATTCGACGTTCTCGTAATACAGAAAAAAGATATATACTTTTCTGGCGTTAACATATTTTTTTCAACAAACATGGACAAAATATCAATAAGAATGGAGCAGCAGGTATGTGTGTCGTACGTACGGAGGAAGTCATCGTTACAGAAGAATGGCACAAACTCAGCCTACTTTAAACTCTTTCCGTTTGTATAACGTTTATAAATAAACTGAAGATACTAATGTACGACCCTCTCGGTGTTTAAACATAACGTTCCTCGTTCTCGTCGACGTCGCATAAATATCGCTCTCGACGAGGGAGAAACCTCCTACGAATCATCCCTTCAGATTCATTCCCATAAAAATGAAACGCTCGCGAAGATTGTCGCGCTCCACGAGGCTCGAAAGGGCAACCGGATAAACGCGGATAGACGCTATAACGCGAAAACGTGGCCGGAAAGGCATTTAAGCGCCTTTAAGCACAGAGGCATTTAAAGATGTCAGGCATCGGGACCACTGCTGGGCCGTTGGCCGACCCACCGCCGATTTACCGCGGATTTACCGCTCGCGAAATCGAGTTGTCGTGCTCACCGTGACCGCGTTCCGATTTCTCGTCGCCATTGTCAGTCGCAATCGCGCAAAGGGGCCCCTTGTTTCCGTTGCAGGCACGAATCTTCGTCTCTTCCCTCGAGAAGTGAGCCGCTTGGATCGAGCCCCGGGTTCAACACTCGTAACGACTTCTCTCGTCTCGTCGATTTGAATTTGTTTGACTCCTCTGACGGATCGCCGGCCCGCGCCTGCGCGTTCGCGGCCGCAGATTGTGGTCGTCAGACGGCGCCGCGTCCATTGGCTCCACATTATTAGTCCATTGGCCGAGCGGCCGCGCCTGGCAGCCGAACTTCGTTCCGTTCGGGAGACGCCTCGGGGCTACGATTTGAGGAAGAAAAAATGACGTTTTTTTGAAACAAAAACGACCAAAAGGTCCAGAGACAATAAACGAGAAAGGACGCGGTGCGCACTCGAGCTGGCCGCTCTGCCAATAGATTAAACGCGCAAAAAAAAGCGAAGAGAAACGTGAAAACTGCCTTGCATATATAGTATAGAGGAGAAATTCTTAGATGTTATTTTGTGATCTTACCTCGCTTTTATCCTTGTTTTTCGCATCGATTCTATATATCTTCAGATATCTCCAAATGTTTCTAAATATTTCCAAATTCTGTTCTCGTACCAAAATTCTGTCACTTGATAGGGCCAACTGTCACGTTTGCTAATTCGCAATTGATATGATTGTTTTGGAAATTAACCCCTGCGAGAATACCACGTAGACGCTGAAAAAAAGCTTGCCGTTAGTGTAATTTTGTTTATACGTAAATAAAATGATCATTTTCGTATATTTTTATATTGTGAATTGTGATATTAACGACTTGTCCAGAATCGCGAGCACGTGTTATGTCTGTTCGGAATGGATTATCGCAGAATTACTCCCTAGATAACACAATAGAATTTGGAAAATATAACTAAAGGAGAACGCTTCGAAGCGTTCTCTTCTTCTCACGATAAAAATTTCAGAAATAAGTAAATAAGACGCTTTGAAGCGTTCTTCTTTTACTTCTTTCTTTACTAAAAGAAAGGAGAAGGGGAGCATTTCTAAACATTTGTGTAAACGGACTTTCGAAAGTTCCTATAACACGTGCCCAATGACAGTCGGAGCGTCTGACAGGGCTGACTGTCGGCGGCGAACAGCTGATCGTAAATCACGATTCGAGATGACAGCTGTCTACTCGCGAAACTTTTAAACTTTGCCTTCAGCAGGTGGATCACTTATCAGTCTTATCACCTTTCTTTTGCCAAGTTGTATCGTACATTTGGAATAAATCTATGGAATTAACTGAAGAACATCGAGCGCATTAGCGACTATTAATCACTCGACTGTGTGCGACTTCTCTTGACAGATGAGCTGATGACGTTTTCAGATACACTCCTTTGACAAACGTCAAAAAGAAAGTTGAGGACCACCCGCAAAATGTCTATCAATATAGACATAAAATTGAAACGTGCGAGCAAGATATATCGCGAAGGGGTTAGATTCACTTTGGTCTATTGCGTTATCGCGTTAATTGTGGATGTTCGGGATTAAAATTGAGGTTATGTCGCAGGAGGTGGTTGCCGGTCTGATACTGTTGAAAACCAACTCGGACGTGAAGCACGATGGCATATTTCTCACCATGGAAGGCTCGGTGAATTTGCAGCTTAGCTCCAAGAATGTCGGTATCTTCGAGGCGTTTTATAACTCCGTTAAAGTAAGCATTTTGTTGCGTGCATATTGACGCGAGGAGACCGTTGAATTACTTGTTTTTTTATCAGTTTAATTTTTACAATGTTTTGTTTTAATATGATGAATGCAGCAGACACTTTTTATTATGTAAATTTTAATCGTTTTCAGCCAATACAGTTAGTACAATATACCCTGGATGTTGCTCCATCGGGAAAGATTCCAAGTGGCAAGACGGAAATACCATTTGAATTGCCATTAAAGCCAAGGGGAAACAAATCCCTTTACGAAACGTATCACGGCGTCTTTGTGAATATACAGTACCTGATACGCTGTGACATAAAAAGGAGCTTCCTCGCTAAGGATGTGAGCAAATCGTTGGAGTTTATAGTCGAGGACAGGTCAAGCGCCAAGGTGGAGAAGGATCACAGCAAGATCGTGTTCTTCAAAATAATGCCGGAGTCTCTGCAAAATACTCGGGACCGACCCAACGTACCGAGGTTTTGCATCTCGGGAAGATTAGATTCCCTATACTGCAAACTCTCCGAACCTCTGACAGGAGAAGTATGTGGCTTCTTTTTCTTCACTTATCGGTATCATTCAGGATAACGGCTTTCCTCTATCTATTATGTGTAGGTAGTGATCGAACAGTGCGACGCCATTATAAAGTCTATAGAGTTACAATTGGTGAGAGTAGAAACTTGCGGATGTGCGGAGGGATATTCTAGAGACGGTAAGAATGTCATTACGCGGCCAGGTTCATGTAAAAATGGATGCATTGCGGTAACGGGAGAGATGAAAATTGACAAAGATGTAATTTTACAGCGACGGAGATACAAAACATACAAATTGGGGAAGGTAATGCTTGCACAAATCTCGCTATTCCAATTTATATGATATTTCCGAGATTATTTACGTGTCCTACATTGAGCACGAGCAACTTCAAAGTTGGTAAGAACACTATTACGTTATTGCATTAAAACGAAAATGCGAATTACAGTTACAATGTAATTCCTTTTTTTTTCTTCTAGAATTCGAGGTAAACCTTATCGTTGTGTTTGAAGACGATTATTTAGTCACCGAGAACTTTCCTATCATATTATCGCGATATTGAAAGTTGTAGAAATAAAAATATTTTGTATAAAATAGTGTGTCTATATATATATATATAAATTTTTGCCATATAAAATATATATTTAATTGCCACATATGTATTTCAAAAATGTGTATAAAAGATAATGTTTTTTACACATACGCACCAGTGGACGAGTTCGTTATAACCGAAGGCTTGACATAAAAAGGCTGTAAATGCCAAAAATACAAATCACAGAGAAAAGCTGTTTAAACAAAATTTTTTTCTTGTATACATTTTTTAAAGCACTTGTAGTTTTTTTACGCTATTTATGTTGGCACATGGAGCCTATTTTTTATGAAAATGTGGCATTTGGCAACCCTCTTCTTTTATGTCAAGATTTCAACTTATATAAATATCAAATTTCCATAAATTTTCATTCTTACTCTTCTCTTATTCAAATCCTGCTTTCTGAATAAATAATCTATAATATTTTTCTACTTGTTTGTTCTGCGTTAGTCCGACCGAGGCTAACAGTACGACATAACCGAGCACAAACGTCAGTAATTTGTGTTGCTTGAACCATGCCAGTAATCCCGTATTATCAGTAGTACTGAAGACGTAAAATATGTTTATAGCAATAATTGCGTGATAAAGCTCAGTTAACATTATGTTACACACAACTTACCTAGTTGAATGGAGATCTTGACTATAAACGAGCAAATAGCGTATTCTTACTAAATCGCTGTTTGTCACTACGAAATACTTGTCCGGTATTCTTCCACCAAGTGAATCACTCAATGTATTTTGTGCGTTATCTCCTGCAACACACAACACTATTCTAGAAACTTACTCTTTAAACCTTGATACGCTGTAAATTGTTATCACTCGCGTAGATACAGTATACGCTTACTTGAATCTCCTCTCTTTATGTCAGGATGATTAATAAGCTCACAGAGAGCTATACAACTTATCTCGCTTCCAAGAAGACTAGCGCCCCAACCGTAACCCACAGGACTGTACGGTAAGCTCACTCCTAATTCGCTCGAAAAGTATATCCCTTTGCCAAACTCTGACCTCTGAAACAGCAAATTACTTAAAAATGTGCGCTAATTTTTCGTATTTTTAGCGACACAGAAAAGTATAAGATGACAGAAATAATTCCAATTTATTTCAATGTCGATTTGCTGTACTTTGCACATGTTTTGTTGTAAACCGTAATGCACGATGGAATGGAAGTTTTCCAAACGGCTGCCATGATACGCATAGAACGTCGAATGATCTTTAGCGCTTGATTTCCATTTCTCTTCTGCTGCGGATTGTTTCGCGCTTGCCACTTGAAATATAAGATTTGGAGCTGCAACCGGCACCGCCAATGGCACTTTCCTCAGTATGGAATTATACTGTAACGTAGAAACTTATCTAAGATTTTTTGTGCCATACCGTAGCATGTTCTTACGATTTTTGAAACCTCGGAAATTGTGATATGCGTACTTACACTTTCTTTCGGCACGCTCTTGATATACGAATCTCTTAATCGTAGTAATACCCAATACAATAACTCTATTGTTTCGCCGTAATTCTCGTAGGCACCAGCCTCACCAAGCTCTTTGCATATCACGGGCAAAGGAGGGACTGACTCTATGGCTCTTCTCTGTAGAGAAAATGATACGATAAGATAAATATCGTATATTGTTCCATCAAATATCAGAGATATTTACCAAAGCTTCAATGTCCTTGCATTCGTTTTTAATGTACATAGGTGGAAACGGTCTTAAGCAACTGTCATAACGGTAAGTGTTGGACGCCGCCACGAAAAGGGACCACTTCAAGTCGGCAGCTCTTGGATCTTTCTCCAGTAAATGTTTCAGCGACGATATCTTTCTTTCCGCATCTTCTTCGGTCACACCGCGATCTATCTGAGACGTATATAATATATCTAAGCCAGTCTTGGTTACAATCTTATTCTCCCCTGGAACCTCGTATTGTCCAATCTGCCTTGCTCTGGCACCTTTAGATGCCTCGTGATTTTGATTAAAGTACGCCATTGTTTTATTTATTAACTCTTATACCTACAAATATAAAATACATTGTGTTATTTTGTAATTAATTCATAGGAATAATACATATCGTTTCGTATTATTACAACACATTATTGATAAATATAAAAAATGCCTGAAATAAAGTGCAAGAACCGAATATGGTAAAGTTTTTCATGTTGCTACATAAATATGTAAAACTACAACTTTACAAGTCATTAGCACGTGGTATCAAGTACAACTTAAATACAAATTATACCATTTTCAGAAAATAATGCATAACGACATAATACATAAACATTATCGTTTCGCTATCAATTGCAAAATTACCTAAGCACTCGCACAAAAGGTAGAAACAAATAGCTCGCAAAAACAAAGTATAAGAATCCAAGATAAACGTACAGGTATCACTAAAAGCTATATTTACCATGCATTAACGAAGTCGTGCAATGACGCACATAATTTTTGTATTTTTATCTTTTCTATTGTCCTTAAATTGTCCTCACTAACATAGTTGGGCATAAACAATAATAGCGAAATTATTGTGGAGTTCACAATATTGTAGAAATAACAAGCATTTTATCTGACTGGAAAACAACTGTTCTACAGGGACATTTAATTCCTCGCCTGCGTAAATATCTAGTAATATATATTGTGCTTAAAGGCGCACATAGATGACGCGATATATCAGATTTATAATTCACGAGAAGAGAGCTACAAATAAAACTTTACTTTTAATAAAAAAATATATATATAATTCACGACATAAAATGTTTATATACACCGATAATTCGTCGATAATTTATTAATTGTGTTATATAATTACGAAAAGTAGCTAATAATAAATTTTACAATAACGTTTAAACAAAAAAAGTTTAAAGGGAGGAAAAGGAATAAAGTACAATATTTTACAGCAACATTACAATTTTGGTAACGCAAATTTTACTGGAAAAATATTTTGTAAAACATTGTCGCAAACAGTTCGTAACTTGAAAAATTCAAATTTGTAGACTATCGTCCAAATTAATATCTATTTATAATAATAGGAATCAATCTCTGATTATTTTTTATTTGGATCACTACTCTTTTTTACAGATACTTTTACATTTTACAATTAAAAATTGCTCTCTCTTTCTCCCTAGTTCTCGAAAAATACGAACGTTACAACCGTGCGACTGATTTGTCATAAAAGATTATCTGTCTCTTTATACACTCACAATGTCTAGCATTCATCTTCCTTGATCCTTGATACGCAACCTTATCGCGCGCTAGAAACGATCAGCATTTAACGAGCATGGAGTTTCTCTATTCAGTGTGGATTTGCTATTTCGTTTCACAAGAAATTTTACCTCACAAGGGAAATCGCGCGAACATGTTCCTAATGTTTTTCGCGACCTGTCAGACCTGTGCCATATACATTCGCCTTCCGTTTGTTTCGTCGTTTTCATTTATTCTCCGCGGCGCATTTTTTGGACGTTTAATTATCAAGGCACGCATGGGAAATGTGTGTCTATTGGTATGCGCACAAGTTCACACATTAGGGGCGTTAGAATAAGGAGCGTTGAGGGTTTTAATACTTTTAATGACCCCGCGTGTATACAAAACTGTGTGGAAGGCTGACACTGTACATATGTACAATTTAAATTTGAATCTTCGGAAAAGAGAGACGGAATTCAACGGCGGATTTCGCGACGACGACAACGCTAGAATCATATACTCGAGAAATTTCGCGTTTCCCTTTCGAAAATACCGGTACTATGGTAGGTGCGCGGCAGAAATAACATCGCGATGTTAATATCCTTAAGGTCTCTACCTTAGATTTCGATCGCGCGTTATTGCAGGCAGGCCGTATCGCGGATTTTCGCGTGTGATCTCGGGATTATGCATATAAAATGTCGCGGTTTCGTGTGGGTACGCGTTTATTACCGGTTAGCACGAGAGACACGAGCGGCAGTTTAGCGCCCGTCTTACATCACGTCATCGGGGCGTGCGAATGACGTCGCGCGCGAAATGTCGACGAAATGGCACGCCTCCTCGTTTTACCGAGTTTTTCGGTCCTAACGCTCCTAAAGAAATCTCGTCGCGAGAAAAATGCCGATCGAACGAACACGCGTATAAAAATGTATTTGCGAAGCAAGCAGAAAAAAAGAATAATTCATTCAGGCCGAAACGTCATGTATGTTACACGTTACACGCGGGAGTCGCGGGACCATTAGTACGTCAAGAGTCAAGACATGAATTTATATGCTCCGATAAGCGCCTAAATTCACGTTGTTGAGGCACCAATGACTGGCAATGACCCCCGTGCATATGTAAAATTGCAAATAGTTTCTAAATAGAGACGAATATGATTTTCAGATTGCGATATCAATGGCTCGGAATGATCGTATCTGACATTGCTGGGGAGATCTCTTTATCCTTGCTCCACTAACGTAAATACTCGTGCACAAAGTTCTGGCGATACGAGGTGAATGCTTTTCGTCGCGCAGACGAGAGAACGTTGAATATGGATGGTATTAGATTGCTACATTTTTCATTAGTCGTGAATTTAGAACCGTAGAAACCGTTTATCGTATATTTCTAAAATACCGGCACCTTTTTTCCTCAAGGGTATAATGACTTCATAAATATCGCCGCGTATATTAATGACACAAGATCGTGATATGTTAATGGCGCACTTTGTCCTCCATTACGAACGGAAGGGTTATACGCGCGCCGCGGGGGATACTTAGAAATAATCACAGTCGCAGGGATATCGACTTCATATCTTTCTATTCGAACACGAAAGCGATCAATCCGCCGATACGACGCACGTTAATAAGTACGGTGCGGCGACATTTTTTAATTTTAGCATAATTCTACATTACACACTTATATACCTGAATCTTTTCTCTTTTTGTTTCTCTAGGAAAACAACATAAAATTACTCCCAAAATTGTCGTTTTTCCAAGAATTTTAATAATTCGATTAAATCTTATATAATATTCCTATTTACTTAAAAAAAAGTATGGCAAATATATACTCTCTATCTGCTATTTTAATTATATTAAAATCTCCTGATAACTGTTCAGTCGAATACTTCATGGGATAAGCTGTTTTTCAGCAGTATCCAAAAGTGATTCTGCATTTTTATCAAACTTCTCAACAAATCCGGAATCAGTTATTAATATTAGGTTCCTTATTAAAGCGCATGGCATTTGGTCAAAGGAAAGATTAGATTAGAGACGAATTAATAATAATAATAATCTTTTATATTTGACCAAAATGGCTGGCTATAATTTATTTAACGTAATTGTCACGACGTTTCGATCATTAATGTATCTAATTGTAAGTCATGAAAGCAGTAAAAAGTATTTCAGAAACATATCCCTCTAGTCGTAGCATATGTTGTGCCAAGCAAGTCACAAATCTAAAAGATGTTTCGCATGTCAAAAACTCAAACAATATACACTTTACTTTGACGTACAATTAAAGCACCTTTTAGATTCACGATTTGCTTGGCACAATGCCATGACTAGGATGGATGTTTCTGAAATACTTTTTACTGCTTTCATGACTTACAATTAAATACATCAATGATCGAAAACGTCGCGATAATTACATAAAAGATCTTTTTTTTTTTATTGTTAGGTACGTATTTACTGGCAAAACAAAAGTCTAATGTTTAGAGATAAACTAGGCGAATTAGAAATTTTGCTGAAAGCAATTCCGCCGGTCGCATCAATCTTAAATCGGAGCTCGGTCGAAGTCGGGCGAGATCGCGGACGCGCGATGACGCGACGACGCGGAACTCGCTGACGCGCTCTTGTCGCGCGCAATGGAAACCCGACCCGCGCGCGACGGACGCGACGGGGGATTTTCGCGGCGGCGCGATTGGCCGGCCTGCGGCTCAATGTCACGCGGCTTCAAGGTAAACTATCGGTGACGTCAGTGTACGTCACTTAACAAGTGGGAGTGGATGGATAGATGTCGGCAGCCGCCGCGGTGTGGTACCTCGCGAATCGCGCTCGGTATTTGTCGAAGCCCGTTCGCCGCCGCTCCGACGCGATAATGCCGCGCGTTTCTTAAACGATATGTAGTGCTGTGTGACGGTAGCAGCAGTGGCGTCGACCGACTCGTCGCACGTGTCTCGCCGTGCGTGGAAAATCACCGAAATACGTTCGCGCATGCCCGACCGCCGATGACGTCACGAAAATTGTGCTTTTGATCCAAGCCAAGCACTCTCCTCGGCGTGTGTGTGTGCGCGCGTGTGTGTGTTTGTGTTTGTGCGGTCTTTTTTTTCCTCTCTCTACCTCACCCTCCGCCCTCTTTCGCTCCGTCTTTCTCTATCTACAAAACTTCGTCCCTCCCTCCTTTCCGTTTTCCCCGACGCTCGTCCCGCTCCCTCCCTCCCACCAGCTCTCTCTCTCTTTCCTTCTCTCTTCCCTCTTTTCCCTCTCTTTCTTTTTTTTTTACTGGACGCACAATAATGTTGCTGTGCAAAATCAAATAATCACCGGGGGGCACGCGCACACGACGGGGGAAACCGTGTGGGAGCGGTTGGACCGCCGACGGAAAATCGTGAGTAGCAAATCGTCTTCTTCCTCGCCTGTTTACCTTTTCAAAAGTTATCCGTCACAGAGTAGCCTGTGTCGGACATGGCCTTCGCTTAGCGCGCACACCCGCGCGCGCGCGCGCGCGAGCGCGAACGCGAGCGGTGTATGTATTGAATGTACACACGTACGCACATGTACGCGCGCCCACCCACACGTTCCCGCGTGCAGCGCGAGCGCGTAGCAGCCGCACGCACACGCACGCACGTCACGTCTCGGTCTCTCGGATTTCGATGGACCGCGAAACGGAGCGCGCGAGAGCAAGAGAAGGAGCGAGAAAGAGAAGAGAAAGCGAAAAAGAATCTTCAACCCTCCCGAAGGTCGCGCGACAAGATGCGTGCCGGGATGCATCGCGAGATTTATTGATCCTCCTCGCGGGTGACTCTGGATCGATGGAGAGAGATGACGGGCGCGCGCGACGATCTCGCGATTGCCGCACGGCCCGGCCGTAGCGAGAAACCGGTAGATCCGCGTTTCTGCCGGGTGGTCGGGGGCGGAGGGGGAAGCGGGACGGCGAAGGAGGATCGGTAATCTCCTCGATGGATTGCCGGTGGGTCCCCGGGGGAGAAACTTCGAGGGCTGACGTTCTGGGGTACCGCGCTCAGGACCGGGAAAGAGGCCGGGGAACGGGGGGAGGACACGCAGCGGTGACAGCGTCGGCAGGCAATCCGGATCCCTCGCGGATGTCAGGGGAATCGGGGATTCGAACCAGCTGATGCTCTCTCTCTCTCTCTCTCTCTCTCTCTCTCCAATATGGGACTCCGATTCTGATATTACGGGAGAGGGAGGGAGATCTCTCGATCGCGGTGCCGTGCCGGGTCGAAAACGCGCCCGTCGGGAGATCCGGCGTCGAGATCGGCGAGATTTTTGGCGGAGGAGGAACCACGCCTTCGGAGATCCACCACGCCGGCACCGGTTGCTTCGGCCGAGACGTTGGCGATTACCGTTTATTACCTCGCGCCAGATGATTTATCGTCGATCATCGTCGTCGGCCGATCCTTACGTGCTACCTGCTGGCGCCTTTTTTTTTCCGCGCGAGAGATGATTTAACATATAAAGATGATTAATAACGCGGGTACGTGTGGGAATGCGACGCGCGCGTACGTTGCGTCCGTGCGTGCCGATTCTTTACGATTTCCCGCAAACGCTTGTCCGTTTGGTTTTTTTTCAAGACACGTCGATGGGTGTCTGTGGCATTTTTTTTTTCCTAACGCGACGGAAACAATAACAGTGTTGCGGACACAAGTGGCCAGCCACCGTCGATCAATTTTGCGCATGTTTCTTTCCTCGGTTTTGCACAGCGAGAGCTCCCTGCAGACGATGCGTCGCTACGACGACGAATTCCATTTCGCGAATCCTTCGCGTCGTCGCGAAATAATTAAGTCATACGTCGACTCGCGGTGGATTGAGAACAATCGAGAAAGAACGCGTTAAAATGTTTACTACGCGTATCAGACGCGGTTGCAAAGACGCATTTAGTGGCACGCGGGGTGAGATGTATTTTTTTTTCTCCCCGACAATGAAGTTGCATCGTAAATTCGCTTGTGGCTCGAGCCGATAAATCGCACGGGCGAGACGTCGCCGCCGCGATATCGAACCTCTATCTCGCGGGTATCGTTCGGGTTGTTGTTAAATATTATAAAACACACAACGTGCGTTGCATCCGCGCAACGCTCCGTTTCGTACCGCCATCTGCAGCGGGCCTCGATCCCACCGTCCTCGCCAAATCGCGATCGGTAATGCAGAGATCTGTGCGCGAATGCAACGTTGTGGCTGCAGCTTCGTTTCCGATGCCCCAATATCGTCGACCTCCCGTCAATGGAGCTTGCATTTTGTACCATGGGTATAAAATGCATGATCAGACGGGATTCAGTTCTTACGAAGATATTAGAATCGCGAAACTCTAGACGTTAAAGTTTGGAAATTGCAATAATTTAGAGAAAATTAAATATGTTTATAAATCTACTCTATACTTGCAACTTGAAATTATCGTTACAATCATTGTTTCGGTATAAGAAGAAAAATATGCGACTCGATGCATTTGAAATGAGAGGAACATATCTCATTATTTTATTATCGCCCATTTGTTTTGCATGCGCATGTATATCTATGTGAGTGCGTACGCTGTTGCAAGTTTTTTTTTGTGTAAGAAAAAACAGGCAATGAAGCATATTTTATAGCGTTTAAAGTTTTAATCTTTTAACCGTGCATCTTTTGGATTAATAAAAAAAAATATAAAACTGGGTCGAAAAAACTTATCTTTAAAAATTGATTGTTTATATGCATTAATTATTTATTATTTGCCATTGTATGGTTTAATATCGTACGAAGTAATTTTCAAAAAGGTCAGGCTGAATTTGTTAAGCAAAACAGGACAACGTAATAATTTTCCGATAGTGGAGTAAATTATCAATTTTATGATATTTTATGCAATTAATTAAAGTATCCGCGGTATGACTGGAAACATCCTGTCCCAAATTCTCAACGGTCTTAATTATCTCATTTATTGCCAGAAATATTATGGTATCGTGTACTTTCGGTATACGTTCGCGTGGGAAAACGCAGTCGAGAGATGACACAATATGAGGAGTGAGTAATGACAGGCGCCAAAGGTATAATCTTAAAGAGACGCAAAAATATTCTCTTTTCAAAGATCTCGGAACCGCGTAATTATATGGACGAACGCCTAATCTTTTTTGAAATCTCTGAGCTGCGCTCCTTGCGTAATCGTAACGGAATATATGCGTAGTTAGAGTTTGTTTTTTCCGCATGTCCTTCAGGCTACCATCGTGATTTAATATTATATTTAGGACACCTCTCGTGCAGTATATATCAATCAAATTATACACGGAGCCTCGTCCTCGATTTCGTCGCGAAATTATAGATCGTCCTATCAGGACGCTTCGGATCCGCGTTATTCATCCGTGTTCGTTGCATGCCATAAGTTATTCCGCGAGGAGTCTCTTCGGGCGAGAAGAGCGCTTTTCACCCGCGCTCGCATTTTTTCTCCCCTTTGTTACTTTTTTTTTTTCGCCGGAAAACAGGCGGACGCGAAGAGGCAAGCGGGACACGCGAGACACGCGTTCCACGCGTTCGACTTTTCACACGCGCGTTTCGGTAACCTTATCGCGGATGCCGGTTTATCGCGATATATCTCGGCTAACCGAGGTGTGGCGAGGAGGGGGGGGGGAAAGAGGGTAAACCTAGACCTACACAACGTGTATAATATGTGCCACGCGACAATACGCGGCCCCTCGTATGACCTCACGCGGCACAAAGCGCGTCACAATGTACGTCCCCGAGGCTATGCAAATCCGCGGGCCAACATGTGATGACCTAAACGTTGACTCGCTCCATTCTATTCGAGAGTGTGGGCAATACCGACTAGCTGACGAATTATTCGGTGGCCCCGCAGTCTTTAAGATACATGCACATTGCACGTGCTGAAGTACTGATTGTCGGGAAGTTCAAGGTCTAGCTCTCTAGGCCGATGGTAAAATCATTTACGTAGGGCATCAGTCAGTGGACTGATAGCATCCCTTTTGCGCCGAGGTTATCGTCGACCCCGTGCGAATGAAGACGATATCAACTCTGCGTCTAGTGCAGGTAAAAAGTGCTCGTAAAAATCATCTCGTATTTTGTCCGCTTTGTACCGTGGAACGTTTCTCTCGGAACTGAATAGCAGTGATATTAATATAATTAAGAGGATAATTAAAAGGATGTATAAGGATACATGAAATTGTACAATATATTGTTACTTTCTATGACGCACGTATGTGTTCGTAATATTTTCTGTAGATTATTATTCATAAAGCTCCATTTTGTCAATGTAATTCACTTTTTATAATTCAATTTGCATTTTATTTGCGTTACATTTATGTCACTATGCGTTACATTTATCTGCCACTCGGCAGATAAACGTAACGGCAGATTTTTAGATACGATCCGAATCGAACTTGATGAGTACAAAATTATTTAATTGAAAAATCAATGATCGACAATCAAATTCTAACTTTATCTCGGATATTTATATGCAAACAAATGTGTAAAAAAAGTTAATTTTAATTCCATTTATTACTTTGAAAAGTGCTTCAAAGCGTTAGCTCTTATCTCGATTTCATTCAATCGGGTTTTTTCGAATTAAAAGTATAAAACCGAGAGGCAAAAGTCGATTGATTAAAGTGAAATTATTTTTCAAGATTAATTCGCAGCTTTATAAGAGATTCCGCGTAATCCTCAATTGCGGAAAATCCAAACTGGAATTAATCGTTACTATAATCGCGTAATGTATTAGGTGCATCGTAATATATCGAGCCCGTGAGAGCAATGTCACTTGAGGAGAATTAATACCCAAGAGGGCAATCGTTACCATCGGATAAGTACTCGGCACTTGTAAGTATTCGGCGATAAAAGCGTGTGGCAGCTAGAACGCCAAAGTCCGTGTTTGATTACACAGCTCTTAAGCGATTTGGCGATAGAATATACATACCCGCGAGGAATTAATGGACGATATTTATGAAATAACATGTTTACATACTCGTACAGTAAAGTATTCATGTTAATATTCAATTACATTATAATTTTTATACGCGATTGATTGCTGCCCGCTGAATTCTGGCTGTATCCGAATACGTAAATATCAGTTTTGCATAAATGTAACGCAATTAAAATATAATGATATAATGACTGAAGGTCACTTGATTATTAGCAACGCAAATTGTGTATGAAAAATGTGCGAATGTATTAATATTTCGTAAAAAATATGTCAGCAGATGCGAAAGCATTTTTTAAAATGAAATATACATTTTTAGAAAGTGTCATATAAATTGTGAGATAACTTGATAAATATGTCAATATAAATACTTGAATACTAAGAATGAAAAATACTATATTTTCATACTACACATTTTCGATGAGAAATATTAAATCTATTTTATTACTATAAGGGAGTGTGTGCCTGATATTTATATTTTTGTCTAGTAATTTCGCTTTTCGTGTGGCAATTTTTGATGATTATGGTATCGATTTATCAACAACAATTTACGATCGCGTTATAAAATATCTATCGTGAGATTCAAAATTGTACGTTTGTAAATTCTCTATTGGCGTTTGATATTTTATCCGGCAACTGGTAGTCCCGTTATCAATAAACAATGTTTGAAGAGCGCGCATCTAATTTTCAATTACGTAAGGCAACGGTTCTACCGCGCCGTATAATCTTATCAACTGGTGTTCTAGACTTGCACAAATTCATATATACCTATCATCGACGTTAATACACTCCTCGGCATAGCCTTCTTTTCTCATTCTAATAAGCAAGGCAGGCGCGATAAGAAGTATCTATATTACATTATCCTAACATCTTTTTAGTCGTAGATCCTCGCCGATATGTTGTATAGAATGACATCAGCGGCGTGACTAACGAATTCAGTATCGAACCTGATTTTCGCATACATTACGTATTACATATGAGGTTCTTGCTAATGCATATGCTATACTTGACAGAAATATACATATACATATATATATACATATTAATATAATATAATTTTATATATATAAAATAAACTAATATATTACATCATGGAAAAAAATTTAGCTAAAGGATTTGCTACTATATACGGACAACTAACATTTTTTGCTGCGAGAGCTAATTAATTTTGCAATAATAACAAGACCTTTTGCTGCAATAGCAAAGTTCAGCAAAACTGTTTGCTGTTGCAACAAAATGTTTTGCTATTATTGCAAAATTAATTAGCTCTCGCAGCAAAAAATGTTGTTAGTTGTCCCATATTTAACAAATAGATTTGCTGTTGCAGCAAAACCTTTTTTTCCGTGATTCTATATATATAGATATGAAATAATGTATGATTAGATACGATAAAAAGAGAAATATATTCTATTGACTTCTTTTTGTACTTCGGGGTATCGCGGGACTGCTATATTAGCTCGTTACATATTTAATATATAGGCAAGGGAGAGAAACCAAGTGTCGCGTATTTTGTCGCCGGCTCAAGATATCGACCAGCTGACGCACTCTGTTTACCGAGTAACACGCAAAATACAATATCAATTAGTACACAGAAGATTCCGCCTACCGGGGGATCTTACCTACCTTACCCGGCACGTAAACTCTCGTGTTACGTCGACTACTTCACAGCGGCGGGTTACGCAAGGTTCACGATGAGATTATAGTCGCAATGACTATTACCCGCAAAACGGATACGACGTCGGCCGCAACGGATTGTAACGCGGAAGACATAACTTCGCGGACGTGTCGGCGCGGCGATGCATCATTCTTTTATACTCGGCTCTACGTCAAACGCGTTCCACTTGGAGATGCAAAAATCTTCAAAGATTTAAAAGGCGCGGTGCGCTCCCGATCGATCTCGAAAGTATTACAATGGATTTCGGTTAGCATGCGTCCCCGAGAGACAAGGTAATCGGGATTAGAAAGGATATATCATTCGTCTCCGACTTTCAGACAGATTGTTCAAGGTGTACCTCTCTCGAGTCACTTTTAATCGCATTTGGACGCCTATTCACATCGAACGGTGATCGATGCTCGTTTTCTAATATTCTCGTCGTCGTGCGCGCACGTTATATTAAAACGACCCCGTTAGCGTGACGTTTTCTGTATCATTCATGCTTTAATTCTTTAGCGCGGCCGTTAATATGTGCAGTTAGATCGCGCGCGCGCGGCCAAACTTACGACGGAATTATCCGCGGACATTTTTGGAAATCGCACCGCACGTATGTATATTTCACGGGGACCTGATTTCTAGACGCGCAGATATCTCTCTCGTCGCGCCCGAAAAAGCTCGTGGGTTCATAAAAATTCCACGAAAGAAGAAACTCTGCTGTGCACGTCGCGCGGTCGCCGATCGATTTGCGCCGCGCGCCATCGACGACGAAGACGACGACGACGACGACGACAACGACGACGACGGCGACAACAACGAAGAATGGTTCCATCGATCAATTTCCCGCGGGTATCGGATCCAATTTTACTGACGTCAGGTGTTTTGGGAACGTTATTACGTGAGCGAGCGTGCCGCGAACGCGTCATGTGTTACATGTGTATGGATCTGAAGGGAAATAATTCTTATCGCGCCAAATAAGCCGTCAATTTATGTGTAAGACCTGCGGCGTTGCTTCGGTTACTTTGATCGAACGATCTTCCGCGTTAAGATCCGATGCAGCAAGAACGAACGATCGAGCTACCGTTTTTGCAAGACTGATATTGCCGAATTTGCTCGAATTTCAAATATATGTTCCCAAAATCGATAATCGCGGTCCGAAAATATAATTTCATTACTTATATCGGCATCAACTCTTCGGTTGATTTGCAAACTTAAAAATTCTGACAAGTACATAGATTATACAGATGTCAGTAACACGGAGACTTTTTTCATATCTTTTATTAAACGTATTACAAGAAATCAGCATGAAGCATGTATTACCCGCGTTAATTACAGAATAAAAGGTAAATTTTTATTATTCGCTGCTTTATTACTGCTAACGTATTTCTGGACAGTGCATCAATTTTGCAAAATCTGTATGTGTTGCTTTATCACGAAATTATGCTGGCGTGAATCAGGTGGTAAATTAATAATGAAGATTATACCGAAGTTACATGCTGCATTGTTAACGCAAAAAGGTTGTGTCACTATACGCGTTGGTTGTACATATAGATTAAATATTACGTGGTGATTAACGATTAACGCGAGTGTCGTAGATCTGAAATTTCTTTATTTCATTTTCGATTTGATCCTTTTTGAACACCGTTAAAGTAAAATAGTCGCCAAACAAAGCGACGATACTTTCCTGGATTTTTCGCAAAAAGTGACGCTATTGTAAGAATTTCAATAAACGTCGTTTGCAATAGCAATAGCTATTATTATTTTTCGAGCGATAAAGCGTCCCATCTATTATAATAATACTGAATAATTAAAACACCCTGGATGTGATTTAGACAAGACGAAGCGTTGACTTATTTGATCCAGTTACTCTAGAATTCTGACGCGCACTTAAATAATTCAGTATGCTCGTATTTTTAGAAGCGAGATAGAAGTCCGCGATGGAATATATGAGATAAGTATATTAGGGGGAAATTTGATAGAAATTATACACTAATTTTGGCCATTCGCGCCATATTTTGTGGAAATAAAAGAGACATACTTTTCTTCTTGCTTTATTTCAACTCCGGCGTGCATTAAAAGATCTCTCGAATACTGTCCATAAAAGTCTGTACAGCGGAAAAAGCTTATTTTAAACGTCATACATAAATATATCCAACATTTTCTTGATAAAATTAGAAATTTTAAGAACCGTCTGTTATCTATAATTTGCAGAGTTTGACAGATCTTAATCTTTATTGGTATTGAAATGTGTGTAGTTGAAAATTGTGATGTAATCGACATCGGAAATTATATATGGAACAAGTGGAATCAATATACGAATAATTATTTAATTGGTAAATTTTTAGTAGTGGTCATTTTTTAAATCAATATTTGTTCGTTAGTTTTCAGAAAAAATAACTTGGGATAATTTATGATTCATATAAGCCAAAAAAGAATTATCGTCGGTATTATTAATAATGTAATCAATAATATTGTTTATTATTAATGAGACGCTCTATCGAATATAAATAAAATTATTTTTGTATTTCGTATTGATCTGCGAAGCATGAAATATTTAATACATTATGAAAATTCTATTAATTATGAAATAAATATAATAATTCTTGCTCAATGATAATTAATCAAGTATATATCATAAAATCACGTAATTATGAAAGAAGCTTCTTCGTGCAAAATGTATCTCGTAAAAATTATCTCTAATCTTTCATGTGTAATTCCATGTGTAAGATTATTATGTATATAGTAGACATTATTATTCTCGAGATAAAAACAGCTATAAACTTTTTCAATAATTTATATAATGAAGACCAATTTTCCCTTTATCAAAGATAATAAATGAAATTCCATTTCAAAGGACTAATTAAGGGCTAAAGATTGCGGAATCAAGAAACGTAACTATTGCGTAAGATTACCGTCCCATGTCGCCAAGGGTTACCGAGGCACGCTGATAGCAGTCTGACGCGATTAACTATATGCTCGTTATACTATTTCTATTATACTTATACTCTCTTTCGGCGGACGCCCTTCGGCGATGATCGTCGCGCGCGCCTTCGGCGACCTTGAGGGCGCGCGTCGGGTCAGGACTGACGTAAATCTTCGGCGTGTGCTGGCGCAAACCCCCGGGTGCATTCTTCCGCCCACCCCCGTGAACGGTGTGCACGTGTCATCGCGTCGCAAGAGGAGTCAATTGCGATGTTCGCGCGTATCGCTCGCTGCAAAGGGAAGAGAGACGGAGAGAGAAAAGAGAGAGAGAGAAAGAGGGAGGCAGGGAGCGAGACAGAGCGTCAAATGACGCAAGTCCCTCGGCTCTCGTGCGCAATTGCGGGCAAGACGCCCGTACGTTCGTTCGTACGTTCGTTCTTTCCTTCGCTCGTTCGTTTGTTCGTTCGTTCCTTCGTTTGTTTGTTCCTCTGTTCGTTCTTTCGCTTATTCGTATACGTTCGTTTGCTCTTTTGTATGTTCATTCATTCGTTTACGAATGTTCGTACGTACGTACGTACATACGTTCGTTCGTCCGTCCGTCCGTCCAACCGTTCATCCGTCCGTCCGTCCATCCGACCGACCGGTCCCCTTTTTTCGCTCCTTCACGCGTGTGAAACGCGCAGAGTGAGCGACGCTATAAGGGCGCCGCTCACCCGGCAGGAGTTACCACCGTTGCACCTTGCCGATGTTCATCGCCGTGCTTGCATCGGTCACCGATGCAAAGGGAACATTATCGAATGACGTAAGTCGATGCGGTGCGCTCGAGCAAGAGGAAGGTGCATCCTCTCTCCGCCTCTCTTTCACTCTGTCTCTCTCTCTCTCTCTTTCTCTTTGCCGGCTTTACCCTTTGTCACGTGTGGCTCGCACGTGTACGGCGATCCCTGCGCATCTCCGGCGGACGCCTCCCTGGCTGATATTGCGACTTTCAAATATACATGCATCGCGCGCGGTCCCGATCACGGTCGCGCGACGCGGAACGCGTGAAAATAGCAAAACGACGCGTCTGCTCGCTCCGTGACATCGCACGGGTCTTTTTTACCCATAATGTCGAAGGGAGGGAAGAAAATGGACATTTGAAACTTTACTTACGGATGTTGTAATTAATATATAATTGTACATAATTATATTATATAAATATATAATGAAGATGAGAGACTTGTCCAACTTGTCATCCTAATTTTAGTGACAGTGATTCGACGCCCAATATCGGGCTTACGATTTCTCATTATATATGTTTTATTATATATATATATATATATATATATATATATATATATATATATATGAGGCATAGTCTATAAGTAATTTTAAATAATATAAATCGTATATAAAGAAGATAATATAATTTAGTCAATTTTTCGATAAACCGAGAATAGGAAATTTAGTATTCTAGATATTTCTATTTCTGTTTCTTCGAACCTTTAGTAAGTATTTTTTTTGTCATTAGGAGGAAAATGTATAACAGTAATAATAATGTAGATTAAAAATTAGGACAATTAGTAGCTCTAAAATGAATTATGTTCTCGTACTTTTTAGCTAAAAATTAAACGAATCCGAGTCTGAACTGAGATACGTTCACAAAATGGATTACTATCATATTTTCTTCTGACTTTAATGTTTCTTAAAATATATTACTAGAATGGAAATGAAAGGTTCGCACATAACTATATAACATTACTGAATCGTCTACTTCGGGGAAAAGAATTCTGGAGTGTCTTTTTAAAATATTTCCGATCTTACTATACATAAATGTTAATCATCATTGTTATTTATTATTCAAGTACTGAAATTTTATCCTGGCATAAGGTTCTATTTTATAAGGGTGAGGAAGAGAGAGAGAGAGAGAGAGAGAGAGAGAGAGAGAGAGAGAGAGAAGATAGAAAGTTGCGATCGATATAAGTTGGCTTGCAAGTTTATGGATCGTAAAATTCAAACTATCGATGTATACATGTCGGCACAGTATTCGCCGATCGCATTACGAACATGCGAGCTGTCTGCATCCGATTGAAGAAGTGTCCATTTACACGAATGGTCGTGCCCACCGCAAGAAATCAGAAAAAAGAGATGAGGATCTGTGCCGCTGTCGCGGTCCAACCGCGACGTGCTCCACAAAAATGGTAGGGCAGTCACGGGGGTTAATCGATGTCAGCTGCACTCGCGAAGAAAATACCGCTTCTGACCGGCTCTCGTTTTGATCCTCTGGTCTCATTAATCTATCCGTTATATTTTGAAATTATTAGACAAATATTTCTCTTCGCAACTAATCACCTCGTACTAAATGACTTATTGAACCGCTCATTTAAAATCGAACGGAGGATGCTGTCACACTATCTATTTATGCTCCCCCCCTAAGTTTAATTTACGAAGACCTTTAAAGTTTAATTGCTTGTAACTCGACTACCATCAATGTCTCTTCGAGCGAGCGACATTCCCGTTGATCTGACTTGCAGGGTTTGTGATTTCCGATAATTGGCAGCGGTTGCGGGACACCTCGCATATTAGCAAGCGTATGCTTCTTCTCTTAAATACGCATTTATGTATATTTTTCAAATAAAAGTAATATCAGATCTCTATTTCACTTCGTCTCCGACGAACTGAATTTACTACGACGAACAGTCTTCACGAATCTTTCACGAATTTCCAGACGCGGTACGTTCTTTTCCGTCAAGAGCGAATTTGTTTGATACGTTCAATGCGTATCTGATTGGATAAGAATCCAAGTTTAATTCCGAACGGTGAATCTTTTCGTCTCCTCTTTTCCCACGTGCGATTCGCACGTGTCGAAGTATCTTGCGATACTGGCACGTAATGTCCTTCTCTTCGCGGTTCGCGTCGGTCACCCCAAACGCGGGGGGCACGTCGGCGGAAGGAAGCACGTCGAATGAAAACACCATTCGCGTCCGAGAGGGAAAAGGGGAATTACAACATGGAACTTACAACGAGATCCAGGTTAGAGAAAGAGAAGGAGGAGGAGGTGGAGGGAAGGGGCAAGGGAAGGCAGGGAGAGACACGAGAGGTACTCGTAAGTGGGAAAAGCGAAGAGCGTTCTCGCACGTGGCCGATAGGACCACGTGGGTTTTTCGCCTGCGTCACCGACCTACCGGCCGACCGAACAAACGAACGAAGGAACGAACGGACCGACACCCCGTCGCCTGTATTGATTGAGGGTGGCCATGGTCGTTTCCATGGCGACGTTTCTTTTACCTGTATGCCGCGCGCCGTGCCGCGCGCATGCATGATACACCTTTCCGGCCGTATAATGCTGCCGCCACCGCCGCCGTCGCGTAGGTGCACGAGGTGTACCTGCGGCAGGAGGATCGGGTGGTATCCTCCACCCTCCCTCCCCGACCTGACCCTCGACCCCTTCTCCTTCTTGTCTTTCTCCGCTACTATGCTACCGTGCGGAGGAAACGGAACGCGCTCGATATCGAGATAAGAGATACGAATCCTCGCGCACATACACACACATACATATATAACACATACACACACACATACGGATCTAACGTTCCCGATTTCTTTCGTATTGAATAATAGAAACTGTTTTTTTCTTTTTTTTTCTTTCTGACAATTTTGATGCGCCAAGTGGAAAAAGATGTTACTTTGTGCCCTTTTCAAAACTTCGCGTTTTTGATGACGTATCGAGGCGTCAAGTGCACACACAGGTACAGTTCGCCGTGCAATTCACCGAAATAGAATTTCTCCCTTGATTCTCCCTTGCAATAGGAATAAAGTGACGGAATAACGACACGCGAGCCACATATAGCGAAAAACATTATTGCGAGTTAAGTTGTTACAGTAATCGAGCCCGCTTCTTTAACGGGCTATAATCTAACCCGCTCGAGATGATCAATTTAAATTTGATTTTCTTAAATTAAGGCTAATTTTTTCGAGCTCTTAAAGAACTTGGCTATGTTATTATCGTATCGCAGTCTTTGATTATTCATTATTTGTAAGTCGGTAACGGGTAAGCTTCAAACTAGTCCTTGATTAAATATACTCATTATTATGTTATCTCTACAATCTGGAGTGCGCAAAATGCAGTCAGACGATTTTATTTGGTAATTTCTGGGAACATTGATTCTCTAGAAAATTTATTTTGTTTATACTGCGCGCGCATATTCCACGTACATAAGATATTTTTTATTTTATATATATATATATATATATATATATATATATATTTATTTATATATTTATATTTATACATATATATACGTAGAGAATTGTCTCTCTGCTGTTCTTCTCAGATAACGTTGATACGTCGTATGTTTACTTATGTTCGTACACATATACACATAATGTAAGCTACTATAATCTGCAAGTAAAGGCCACAAACGCGAGTAATTGCCTGAAATGTAAAAGCACAGTAATCATAATGATAAGGCAATGACATTCGTACTGTTTTTCTCGAGATAACGTTGTACGCGTAACGAGCGAGAGTAATTTGACGATTTTACATGAAATTTACAATGTCGCGATGTACAGATCGGATTTAAAGAAATCACGCGTAGCCGAAGATGGCGCAGCTTTTCGCGAATTTCTTTTTAAATTGCCAGACGATAATCCGGGACATTATCCGAGCGTTGGGTTATCTTTGTTCGCCCTGTGTATCTCTCTTTCGTCCTCATCGTAGAGAGAAGCTCGCCCCAGACGTGATTATGTTACGTCAATACCTCAAAATATTTCGCAAATCCAATCGTGTTTTTAAGAAGAGCCGTTTCAATTAAGAATTATATTGTGCCCTTTCCGGCATTCCTCGAGTTTTCATCTCATCAATTTCGCCAGATGAGATTAGTTTGCTTTTGCATGAGGTAACTTTGTATCATAAATTGGTATATTAATGGCTTCCGTATTACCTAGAGTCTAAGGAAATAATCTCTGAACGAGGTTTTCCGCACGGATATTAAAATTGAAGTTTATGAATTACTTCCCTGGACATTCTCTGTTGCTACTGAGAGGTATTCTTGTTTCCGTGTGAATTTTGATACTTTACCATGTTTACAGTCAATATTTCATCGCTATTAAATCGTAAAATATCACCGACGATATGGGGAAGAGTGAAAGAAACTTTGCACCGAACAAAGATATATCTTGCCGAGACTTTGAGAAAATTGATGGATTATGCAGGAAAATGATCGCTTTCGAATCGAATGTTTCGCTTCTTTTTTCTCGCTCTTATATATCTCGAAACTTATTGTGTCCGCGACTCTGCGCACTCGCGATCTACCTACGCGAGATGCGAAAACGATGGGGAAAACGACGTGGAACACGTGACTCGACCTCTCACGAATCGATACGTGAGAAAAGCCGTGTCGGTCAGCTGACAAGGCGCCGGGCGATATCCGGCAGTGAGCGAGGAATAAAAGGAGCGTGGGAGTTGTAAAGAGGATGGGAGGGATCGTAGAGGAGGGATGGTATGAGAAATGCGAGAGATCTGCTATTACGTGTTGCCGGTCGCGGCAAGCTCCAGCAGACTGTTTGCAAGTTGAATTTTATTTATTTATACATAGTTTACAGTCGGAGCTTTACTGGCGTGTCCTTAATTTCTTATCGATTAAAAATTCAGTCGAGTTACGAAATTGAATAATCGCATGAAAATATAATTCATATCCCAACGCTGTATCGATAGAAAAATAATTTTGGAGCAGAGAGAAGCGCCTTTGTCCTCGTTTAATATCTTTTAAGAAGAAAAACAACGGAATTATGAAATACCTTTCTAATAATAATGTTGTCTACTTGAGTGATATAATAACTTATAATTTTTTAAAAAAGCACAATTTTACATAATAAATTACCTGCACACTACATTTCAAAAAGTATATCCGTCTTATTCTCCGAAACTCGGAAGTTGTATAAGACTTTGATTTTATTTTTTTCCTCAAAAGAAGCCTTCTTCATAGAACGCAGCCATTGTTAAAGTCTTTTGTAAAAGGGCGATATCGAGAAAAATGTTTTTGCGAAATATCTCGAATTTCATTTTATTACGCAGGATGGATACAGTAATGACAAATAAATTAAACATCGTTATCTCTCCATTCGATCGCGCGATTAAGTACCGCAAGCAACAGCGTGTTCTCCAAATCCTCGGAGAGAAGGGAGGGAGATGTAGAGGATACGAGGGGGATATAGAGGGAGAAAAAGAGATTAGGCAGAAGAAAAGGGGAGACGCGAGGTGGATGAGATTTCATAGAGGCCGTCGCGACGGTTTGTGCTCTTCTCAAGAAGGTGTCGGGGGCGGCGCGGAGAGGGAACGCACGGAGGACGCGAGCAGCAACGTTGGAGGGGTCGAGGGGAACGTGTCGGAGGGGGACGAGGAGGGCGCGAGCGACGCGGGGAGGGCAGTTGCGACGCCGGGCGTCCGGTGATCGCGCCTTAAAAGGTCCGACGCCGCACGCGCCCAGCAGCTGCCAGCTCTCCTTCTTCCTCTCTTCTTCTCCCTCTTCTTCCCTCCTTCTCTCTCAGTCTTTCTTCCTCTTTCTTTCTCTCTCTCTCTCTTCCCCTTTCCGCGCTAGCGACGCAAATGCGCCTTTCAAGTTTCTCCTTGCTTCTTTCTCCACACGTCACACACTTCTTTCTTTTCTTATTCCCCTACGGTCCCCCTCGCTTTCGTTCTTATCTTGACGAATTACACCGGACTGCAAGTTTTCTCGACTTTCACCGGTTTCCTCGGTTAATCTTGCCCTTTCCGGCCATCTCTTCCTCCCACGATTCTCCCTCCTCTTTCCCCTCCCGTCGTCGCGGTCGCCGCCGATCAGCCTCCTCGTATCGTCACGCTCGGCCCTCGCGTTCTGAACCGCGGCGGCCGAGTATCGCGTTTCAAGTTAACGCGGCAACGTGCACTGTGTGGGAGAGCGAGCGAGAGGGAGTGAGAAAGTGATGGAGAAGGAGCGAGAACGCGAAAGAAAAGGGAAAGGGAGGTGAACGCGCGTGTGCGTGATTCACGCATGACGTCTGCGACGCCGCGACTGCACTTAGCTGCGACGGTAGTAGCGTCGATATCGTTAACTCGCGCTGAAGATTGGTCTCCAGACGACGAGATGATGATGATGATGATGACCCAGGTGCTGTTCCCCTTATCGCGCGGTATCTTCAAAATTTCAGGATGGGGCCGCACGAGCCCACGCTTTAGCCTCCTTCTTCATTTTCAACCGGTTTTTAAAGAGGCGATAAATGTTGATTTTTGCATAACGGTTTAATATATTCGATAAAAGCCGATTGCTCAAAACGTTTTTAGACATTCGTGTTTAGAATTGCATATAATTATAGCTAATAATAAGCTATATTATATTACAACAATGGAAATATTAATCGACTCTATACTGGTCATTATAATCGCCAAGACAACACGATCACAATTTGGTTCGATTATTGTCAAGCTCTTTTAATAAATATAAATTGATGTAATCTTTAATACTTATATTATATTACATATAATATAAGTAATATAATATAAGTATCAAAGATTACATCAATTTATATTTGTTAAAAGAGCGAAAGTACCGAGTTAAAAGAGTTAAAGTACTGAGCATTTTCTTATATTATATTTATCATTATCTTATATTATATCATATTTATTATAATAGCTTATATACACATGTAATTTGTTATTTTGTTATTTTTCGACCTTTAATGATATATAAATGCCACTTATACGACAGCTAATAAGAAGAGACCTGTAATTCATTTTTCCCGCTGCAAATGCTTATTTTAGACGGATTTAGGTCACATAGTCGGCAAGAAAGTCTAATGCAATCAAACATTAAATCTTTGATTAATAGAAAATGTTCGGTACTATTTATGAAATCAGCTTTTATTAAATCTGGTTTCCTATTTCCTGTTTATCAAAATTGATCGTATTTCCGACGTTTTGAAAAATGATTTTATCGCAGAAAATCGATACTTTATTACAGGAAACCGATTTTGAGGCGCTTCTCCTCGCTTATTCACCACCGCAACGTAATTATTTTTACGTAATTTGCAAGGAACGTTGGAAATGATGCTCGCCTAATTTCCCGGTTAAAAAGCCTTTAGAACGGAGCTAATGAAGCTGCGAATTAATGCCGCGCGCAAGTAGGGCGGAGGCAAAGGGCAAAGCTCTTTCTTTCGGCGCCTTTTCAGCGCCAGTCGCAAATGCGAAACGGAAGTGGCAAGCCGGAGAGAGACGTGCACCGCTATATCCACGTACACGCGCGTGCTCCGTTATCGGAATGCCATGCCAATGCGCTCGTGTAGCCCTCGAAAACCCTTTGGGCAGACCCCTCCCTCCTCTCTCTCTCTCTCTCTCTCGTTCGCTTTGTACCACCCGGCGGAAGGGTGCGGCGCGGTGCGGCGCCTCGGCACTTGCGTTCAAGATGATCTCCGCTCGAGAAGCAACGCTGCTGCAGTGGGCCACATTGTAATACTACATCGTTCACCCTTGAGCGAGAATTTGCACAATATTATAAAAGGCATTTAGCGCACTAAAGGGGCGTTCAAATCCGAAAGAGGAACCAGATTCGATCGAACATGTGAAATTTAAGAAGATTATTTTTAAAAGGTAGAATCGTGCTTACTTTATCTCTTCTTTTTAGAAATTCTATATATTATTCTTTTCATCTCTCAATTTTGTTTTTTTTCTTTTAAAAGAAAAGGGCAAATTAGAGACGATTACGCAATTTCATTCTTTTTCTTTTTTAGAGATGCTATTTTGTATCCTCCCCAATTATGTTTTCCAAGAATCTTTTCTTTTACATTACCCCGTCTGATAATAGTCTATTTCATTCATTTCAAAATGAAGTACTAAATAAAGAAGCATAGTCTTTCATTTCGATTTCTTACCTACTACGTTTCAGCTTGAATATTACAACGAGCGTCAAATGGTTGATGCTTGCATTTTCTCTTCATCCTTTCCATTATTTGCTCCCGACGGAAAGATGAATTTCCGATTTCGTGTTCGATCGGCGAAGCGGCAAAGCGTGTAACGACGCAACGTCTTCCACGTGCTCCGGATGTGAAACACGTGTGGGGATTCGAATAGCGACCGATCATTTACGAAATCTACGTGTAAATTAGAGAATAATATTTTACGTGCTTATGCGGGGACAAACGGAATTCCGTCGTTGCAATGACTCATTGACCGGACAGGAGCATGCCTGTCGTTCGGATGAAAAAAAAAAAGATCGTTTTTACTCGCGTGTTTACGCAATGTATATGCTAATTTCGAATAGTGTCACATAAATTTAATATATTCATGAATCTACGTTTTCAAGGAAATTGGACTTTATTTCTCTCTCGTCGTAAATTTCACTGGTCGCCATTTCGTTCCGTACCGCGATTAACAATTCAGATATTCCGTTAAAAAGTTTCTTGAAATCAAGTGGAGAATAAAACTTTGCCACTTATATTTGTGCGCTTCCGACGGTCTTCCATGAGGCCGTGTAACGTCTGAACGAGAAAAAATATAATTACAAATGCATTAAAAGAAGAAAGGGACAAAACGTCACAGAGCGACGAAAGCTCATCTATCGTGCGAGAGGAATCCCTCGGTTTACACATAGTTCTTCTTGCCCGATCGATGCGCGCGGGCAACATGAAAATCTGGCACCAAACGTCGTATCACCCCACACGTGGCCGCGTTGCTATCCGAGTGCTGGACATGTGTTCTTCGCTCTCCTACAGAGAGATTTTTCTCCGGGATAAGAGATTCGGCGCTTGGGGTTGGTCGCGTGATGTACCAGTCCTTTTTTTCAAAAGGGTCTTATCGTTCGGCCAAGAGAACGTTATCCCGATAATGCGACACACAATTCTTATTGTGCGCATCTTGGTAATCGTGAAAAAATGCTGCTTAAAGAAAAAGTAGTAATGAGGCGAGAGAGAAGTAAAAATTGTGATACGTTAATATACATGAGAGTAGCATAAATTTATGCTACTCATGAGTTTATTATAATTTTTGATGTTTTTGTACCAGAAATTAATCCCCCAGTCTTTATTACTCTTTTAAACTTTATTGTTGTCCAATACGCTAGATATAAATTCACGAATCGAGCATTTTAACTCTGATTTTACAATATCGATTTTAGTAATTAGTTCAGAAAGACATATGTATACCGAATTATTCGTTAATAGAAAATTATATAATACAATTATTTATTATGATTTATCGCTATTTTCTTCCAGTGAGACTTTCGTATCCTTGTTATATCGGAAAGCTGTAATTTTATTGATCAACTTCTTCTCGCAGAATGAAATGCACCTTAATTAATATTTAAATTGCATATTTTTTTTAGCTTACCTTCTATTTTCATACCGTAGGTTTTCGAAAAACTCTTCAATGTGAGAATCTTAGATTGTTTTCGCGATGTTCAATAATTTTTTGCACTCTCAGAACAGCAACTCTCAGAATTAATTACCTCGAATCGCGATGGAGGTTTACAGGTTCCTTGTCAATTAGAAGCGCATTACAACGCTGTCGCACCAAAAGAGAATAATCCCCATAGGATACGACCCGCTTTCCAGATAATCTGCTTGATAATCGGCGCGTATATATCGTGGATCGCGAGCATATCGTGGCTTCCAATATGGCTTCGTAAACCGAGTTAAATGCAGATGTTGTGTTCGCTTATACAAATGCATTGGAGATGATATTCTACTCTCGTGCTCTCGGCAAACGAGATGGCGGATTTGACGCGTAATGAGAAGATAGCGCTGACGATGTGCGGGAACAGGGATAAAGAGAGGGGAGAGGGAGCAGGACACGCGAATAAGGGCATGCAATTTGAGATATTGCGTTGTAACGTAATGATGTTATATGCGGCAAATAGGAAATAATAGTTATTCCGGGGTTTTTAAAGCCTCGATCCCGTCTTGTCAGGCGCAAGGTAGAGATCTGAGGTATTACAACTAGCGAAACTTCATTACGTGCTTTTAATTCTTGGCTTTACTGCAAAAGCAAGCAGTAATGAACTGCATTCTTTCATCTTTTTTTTTTTTAAATATCTGTGCTACCTACGTTTTAACGACATAAATTGCAACTTGAGAGCCGAGTGCTGAAAACTGAGAAGCACGCTGAGAACCGAGAGAGTCGACATAATTTGCGTAGAAACTAACCTACATTCGTACTTGCCATTGTCTTTTAGAAAAATTGTTCTTCTAAAGCTTAATAATCCGTTAAAATTAAATCACAACAAATCTAAATTTAGATCAATGCCACCGATGTAATTAAATTGCAATAACGAATTCCTATATATAAATTAAACCATATAGGTTTCGCGTTCGACATTAAAATAATATCAACTGATTCATCAGAATTTTAGTTTGAAAGAATGACAATTTAGAATAAAGACATATATTTTGGAGGTATTTCCACCAAGTTGTTCAAGTATCGCGATACCTCGAAGCACACTGTAAGCATCTCTAGGGCTCTATCGCGGGGATTTGGCGGTCGTTTCGAGATGCCAGGCGGGAATTTCGACAGGAGGGGGGGCACGTAGAGCGGTTGGGAGAGGAAGGCGCGAGGGGGTGAGAGGCGGTACGCCAGGGGAGGGCGCGCGTCACTTACTTGAAGCACGTGCTCTGGTTTCTGGCGGCTGCTCCTGCTCAGCCTCAGCGACTCGGCGGCCCTGGTGCTCGCGCGCTGCCTGCCGCTGCTGCCTGGCGGTTTAATTTTAGCCGCGAAGCTTTAACTTCGCCGTGTCATAGGACAAAGAATATGGCGCGTTGCACTCGCGCCAATATCCATCCCTCCCGCTCCCCCCTTCGCCCTCCGCGCGCCGCGATGCGTCGCGTCGCGTCGCGTTGCGTCGCGTCTTTCGCTTCTCGCCGGCACGCACTTCGTCCCTGCGTTCTACAAGAGATACGGCGAAGAACTTTGGTTTACCTTCGTCTAGAGACCGGTCTTCGCGAAGATACCGGAGACATTTTAGCCTCTCGAGCGAGTCGCGGATTGCTGAAGAAGTACGTGTATCAGTTTCCTTATTTGCCAGCGCGCGATCGCTTTGTTAGCTGAAAGTCGAGGAGCGGCGATGTAATTTCGCCGATCGTTTCATTTTGAGACGACTTATTGCCTATTAGCAGAATTATATTGCGATAACCTTTATAATTTTTAGCGCACTGAGAGAAATTTTTTGCTGTATTAGCAAATCATTTGTCAGTATAGTGATAGCAAACACTTGGTTTGCTGCGAGAGCCAATTAATTTAGCAATAGTAATAGCAAACCTTTTGTTGGCAATAGCAAAAAGTTTGCTACTCGCAGCAAATCAAATGTTTGTTGTCACACTAATTTTTCTCAGTCGCGAGAAATTATATATGTATAATAATCGCATCGTCAGACGGAGAATTCGTTTAGACGATACCGGCAGCAAAAGCAAGATTTCTCTAACGCGTATATATAACTACACTTATCAGATCTAATTAATTTACGTTATCACGTTTTCTTAAACTCTGAATAATCTCGCGCTACTCCTTGACGGAGAAAGGGTAACCGTGCAAGAATATCACGTAAGCCTGGCTTACAGCTAGGCGTGAAATCGCGAAGTTATTAGACGTTCCACATATTTCCCAGCGAGAAATCTCACAATCGATATTCGCGGAACGTTCGAGAGCAAAAGATCGCGGGAAAGCGAAAGATCGCGGCGATGCAGCGAACGAAAGAACGTCGATGTCCGACGGCGATTAATTCGTCGCATTCTGAGAATGAGTTGGCGAGATCCGCGGAAGATTTTTCGTGGGCGAACGACGGCGGGCGGCGCGGCGCCTCCTTTTCATACCTAACCCGCGAACCCGGTCGGAAAGCTCGCGCGCGAACAGGGTATATATCGAGTTTACAGTGCGAAAGGCGATGACGTAGGTAATGCGTTCATCGATTAGACAAGTGCAGCCGCTAGGCGTACGGTACACCGTGTATGCGCGATTATACAAAGCTATACGTACTCGGCGGAGCGAGATGTAACGCTCGCGGCTTGAACGTGGAAACTCCAGCGGAAAACTCTCGCTACGCGCTGCTTACTCGTGAAAGCAGCCGTTTATATGTATAAGCGCGTTGATTATTATAGCAGTCCAGGAAATTAAAAGAGTCGCGCACACGCACGGACGGACAGAGCCGACGCGCGACGCTGTCGCGAAGCGGTGCGATTTGTTCGAAAATCGAAGTCGCTTGAAAGTCGGTTTCGATATATCTTTGCATTGCATACGTGTGCAATCGAGATCTGAAATCTGCATGACTCGCAAGTATATCGAATAGCGTGCTGTCGCGAAATTTTCAATTCTCCGCAACAGCACAAAAATGATACTCGTATCTTCCTTTACAAAATAATGATTATTTTGGAATATGAAGACCTATAAACGATGTCAGAGCAATTTCATAAAGGCCTGGAATTACTTAGATTAAAGATATTGCTGCTTTTTTTTATCTTAGAGATGCAGAGAAAACTTTTCGCAACATTATCTTGTAAACTAACGTAGATATCTCTTCTCCGTAATGTTCAGTTTTTTCGAGAGTTCGACCTTGCGGCACGCATGCAATATCGCGACAGAGTTTTGCGTTCGGGTTGGCGCGGCGAACGAGGCGAGGCGGCTGACCGAAGCGGCGGAATATAATTTAGCGGAGGAAGAAGTCACGTCGCCCTCTCATCCCCGCCGTGCCGCGTCACGGGCCGCACGTGTGCGCGCGCTCGGTTGGGGATGCTGGCCCTCCTGGACCGTACGGTGAACGCAGAGACGAAGAGAAAGAGAGAACGTGTGTACGCGGGTGTACCGCGACAAGAGAAGTCAGAGAGAAAGAGAGAGAGACGGAGAAAGCGCGAGACGAGGAGAGGAAGGGGTGGATGGGGGAGGGAGGGCGGCTCACAGCAGCCGGCCGCGCCGTCAGCTGCCGACAGATTTATCGAGTGGCACGTGCCGATCCGGAGCAATGTCGTTTTGTACTTTTCTGCTCTCGGCTGAGAGTAGCGCCTCGCCGAGAGGGCAAAAAGTCCCGCAGGATCGCCGCGCCGCGCCGCGCCGCGCCGGCGGCCGGTCGACCGGAGCCCTCCTTCTCCACCCGCTCGTAAACCGCGATCGGTTAGCTCGCCATTGCGCGTTGGTCGGTCGGTGCGATCCCGGTGTTCTTCCGCTTTGAACATTCCTCGATGATTCTCGCGGGGTTCCTGGAGCTCGGTAGAGAGAGAGAGGAGCGAGAGAGAAAGAGAGAGAGAGAATTATGAAGCTGCCATTAGCGCTACGTGGACGTGACGCATTTCGTGCGTGCGGTTATTTTTGGTAGCGGCGTACGCTCGCCGACGGTTCTAATTAACGTTAGGGCCTGTGGCAATGCGCTATGGATGTCTAGTTGAAATGTCAAGGTAATAAAGATTCGGGATTAAGTTTGATTGACATTGTTATAAAGAAGCGTCTTTTCTCCCGCGAAGAATTTCGAGAACTTCACGATTGCATCTGGGATCGAATTTCAATGTCTTATTGACGCGCATCTATAACGAAGAAAATGTGATAAATCAGTGTAAATTATGTACCGAGTTGATATATAAGACATATCTACAACTTGAAAATAATATTTGTTTATCACTTTACCAGAGCCGTCATAATTTTGATTGTTCACTGACTCGCAGTAAATTCGACAGCAGATATTAGGAGACTATAAATATGGAACAATATTTTGTTCCCCGATTGTTTCTATTTTGTTTCTGAAAATTAAAATTCTCTCATACAAAAACCGCGTTTTGTTGGAAATTTAATTTCGGAGCAAGCGCACGTCGGGATCGATATTTTCATGATCTCGTCGCAAATTCGTCAGAACGAAGGAACGTGTAATTGTAACGTGTAAAATGTAATATGTTCGAAGGTTTCAACTGAAAATCGCGCTAAGCTAACCGAGTTTAACCGCGCACGAAGTTTTCACCGCGGTAGAGATATCAGATATACGAGTATTATCGATTCCTGATAATTGGCGGCACGAACTTTCGAAGTCGCGCGTCCTCGCATGCGAATTAATATTTTCATGGACCAATGACGTCGGTGATAACCGCCGGCCAGGAGCGGCGAGTGCCGCGCGGGATGAGGGGTTGGAGCACGGGAGAGGAGAAGGGACGTATGGGAAAGATTTTCGCCGATGGAAGAGAGCGCGGAGCGTATTAAGAGTGACTTAAATTAATAACGCTCGCTATTTCGGAGTCGCTTCCAGGCACCGCTAACCCGATTAGTAGCCGAATGCAGTAGCAGTAGCAGCGGCAGCGGGAGAGAGCGAGGTGAGATAACGCGGGCATAAGTAATTCATCGGCCGATCTCGCGGCGTGACTGGCTGGCTATGGTAGTGGCGCAGTAATTATGGAAACTTCGATGTTACGTCAGGCTTTATAATTGGACGGGTATCTGCCTTTCTCTCTCTCTCTCTCTCTCTTTTCGCGTTTACAAGAGGGATGTTGCGAAGGGATACGAGGAACGGCGGATTCGGTGTCACGAATCACATTATGTCACGTCAGTCACGGATCGGTACAGGTTCGTTTCTCTCTTCCTCCCTCTCTCTCTCTCTCTCTCTCTCTTTCTCTGGAGTCGCGCGATTTGATTTATACAACCAGGCTTCGCTAAATAAAATAGCTTAACCTGCCGCTTACCGCTGGTTAACCGTCACTTAATGACGCTAACTATCATTTTCGGTTCCCAGTGCTGTCGAGCGAAGACATCATACCACGCCGTTCCTCTGGAAGCCTCAGTCTCCCGCGCCGTAATTATTTCAGTTATTCCCCTCGAAGATGCGCAAACTGAATTTGCGACGCGTGGTCCATGCTCAATCGTTTGTACACGATGGTCGATATAATTTCATATTTATACGAAGCTGCCCGGATCTGTACCGGATGTTGATTTTCTCAGCTGTCGATGAAATTGTAATAAAAACAGCGTTACAGTTTCAGAATGTTATAATAGCATCCGCCACAATTTCAAAGCATTACGAATTCATTATTATCAATTATTTGTCATTAGGTAGCTGGTAGCTTATCATTATTATTTGGAGATATTTGAAAGTTAAAGATTCTCTCAAATTATCAGGTCAGTAGACAAGAATAGCTGGTGTTTTAGCAGAAACTTAATTCGAAGGTGACTTGACAAGATATTCAACGTTGAGAATTAAAAGACTGTGACGAATGTTGATCTCTTATAAAATTTACGTTAAGGAAAAATAGATTTCAGAACTCTCGGAAGATTTGTAGCTGACATGACAACCACAGTAACGGTTGGAACGGTTTAAATGTCACAGCGATTGTATCACAGATATAGGTAATGCTTCGCGAACTTTCGTCTCTGTTTAATCCATGTGTCCGTGATTTTTTATGAGGCGTTAATGATTCACGATGATGATTAAATGTAAATTTTATTGAACGGCACCGACTATATTTCCGATTATAATACAACAAAACATTTGTGCGTGTACGCGTGTATTCCGGTGTGGAATGCAGTGAACTAGATTTATATGATCTTAGCGGGACTTTCTTTATCTATCGTTGCGTTATAGGTATCTCTAAAAACGCACTAATCGATGCCGACACCAATTTAGTTTCACTTAACGCACGACATGACGTCATTTTCGCGTCATACCGTTAAAGTGCTGGCTATTATATGTTTTCTCGCAGTTTTCCCTTTCTGAAACGATTTCCGATGGAAACGTGTCTTCTGATGATTTTTTCTCGGACATATAAGAACCGTCAATGTTAACTTTTTTATGATTCTAATATTCTGTAAGACAAAAAATCTTGCACCTTCTCCACCTTTCGCGTTAGAACTGCTTCGCTTTTATACAAATCTAGAATTTTAATCGGGATTATGCTGGACAAAGATCATATCTGCCTGATTCACGTTGAAGAAAATTCGCTGAAAACGTCGGAATTTCACGCTGCACCTGATCAAACAATCCGGACTCCCCATCGATTCGCTCGAGGCCGCGAACGATCGCGGGAGTTCTGGATCTCTCGACTTCGTGGATCCTTGGATCGCACAATACTGCACGCTTGCGTATATATTGCGAAAACACAGCACAAACGTCGCTCTTTTCAGAAAAGTGTCATGCCACGTTTCTGACTCCCGTCATTGAAAGAAAAGAATTATCATATTAGGTTTAAACGCAGGAAAATCTCTCGCAGCATGAATAACATACAAGCAGGTAAGAGAATAATTAAACAAATTAGGGCTTGAAGATGTGATCTGCGAAGCCTCATCATGAGGTGATATAACAAACAGTTTGATTATTAATAATCGTGTTATTCAGGTTATAATTTCGTGTTCAAGTTTATTACAAAATAATATCGGTACAATATCGATGAGTTGAAATCTCGATGTTATAGATACACGAAAGCTTACTGTGATGCTGAATGCTTATTTGTGACAGTAAAAACAAGCCATTGAAATAAGAATCATTTTGTGTAGCAGTAGATCTACAGGTAGATCTTATAAATTATGTGTATAAATTTTTCAGTTGTTTACAATGATCTCACCCGTTTTCACTGTCGCAAATTCAACCCGTCCGCAAGATTCATTAATGTTAATACTTTACGCCACACAAGTGGATCTTACAAGTCGCGTGCTCAATTACTCCACTCTTGTTTAATGTAAAACGACGCTTTATATTTTTTCAAGATATATTTTTCCTGTATCTGTAACATCGAAAGGTGGACTCACCGAGATTATACTGATTTCATTCGATCCTCGGTCTCTTTGAGCTATGACGAGGAACCGCCATAATGGCGTGGCTCGAGATGCCATCCTCATGCCTCCTCATGGTCGTTGTCGCGGCGCGTCTTCATGGTCGCCGCCATCGTCGCGGTCATCGTCGTCGTCTTCTTCTTCTTCGTCTTCGTCGTCATGTTCGCGATCGTCTTGTTCGTCGGTTAGGTTGGCCATCGTCTTCGTCGCCGTTGCTCTCGTCGAGGTTTCGCGCCGTTGGTTGGGTGTCGTCGGAAGAGAGGTGGGCCGTTCTTGCGCGCACACACCCGATCACTCATGCACACGCACATACACACACACCCACAATCTCTCCATCTCTTCTTCTCGCCGCGTCCCTCCACCCCACGGGGGAAAAGGGGCGCTACTATATCGGTGGTATTTTGGTTTTGGCTCGGCTCGGCCCGCGGCAGTTCTGGGAGTGGAGTTCTAAAAACAGCAGAGGTAAGTCCTGCCTGCTGCTGCTGAGCAGCTGCCCGCTTGCTTCTTCTTCATCATCATCATCACCATCATCGCCGTCGGCGCGTCGCGGCATCGCGATCTCGCGGTTCTCCGTTCGCGTTCTCCGCTCTCGCGGTACCATCGTCGTCGTCGTCGTCGTCGTTCCTCGCGTACCAGGTCGCCGACGTTGTCCACCTCATCATCAGCAGTACCCCGTAGTTCTCATAGTTTCCAGACGCGAGCTTTCGGATACCATCAGCCGTGCGCGAATTCGCCATCTTCGCGGTTGCTCTCCCGAAGGACGTCTCCCTCTTTCGCCTATTTTCATTTTTCTCTCTTTCCGTTTTCTTTGTTCCGAGAAGAAACCGCGACACCGAGATCGAAAACCGAGCCCGCGGCACTTTTGCGACTACCCGCGGCGATCGCCTCGCCGCGTCTCTTATAATACACACCCGCTCTCTCGCTTCCGATGGCGGTTTACTAATTCAGCTTACTACCCAGAACCCACCCGGTCAACCTTCTTTTAGGCACCACCCTGCCTGCGGCACGGGCGCACCTCTTCTTGCCCTGCGCGCATCCCGGTATCCACGGATTTATTTCTTCGCGCGCGGGAATTATTTTTGGTGTCTTTTCCCGCGGTTTGTTAATATACACCCGCCGCGGCCGGTTCGCTCGCTTCTCGATCCACCTCTCATCCGTACGTTCTCTCTCTCTCTCTCTCTTTCTCTCTTTCTCGTCCTCGTGTATACTCGTACCTATTACTCTCCCGTGAAGATTACTCTCTTTCCCTCGCGACGGTCCTCGCCGCTAAAACCGTAACGACACGTCGCGTCTCGCGATCGGTACACGGTTACTCACGCTTTTAGTCGCTTTGCCGCGAGCACTGTGCGCGCTTTCATCCGTCCGATAGGATTTAGCAGGATCCGGCAGCTCTAACGATGGCCGTCGTAGTCGAATTCAGCGGTCTAGGATCGACGTCGATTCGACTTGGCTTCTTCATCTTCTTCATCTTCACCTTCGTCTTCTTCGTCTTCCCTTCGTTCGTCACGACGAATCACGTTCGCAGCGGGTGTTGTTAGTCGCAACGGCTATAGGTTACTCGCGGACGTAACGGCTACTCAGTTTGTGGATGTCATGAAGTCGTTGCTTCATCACGTAGTTCCGATGCAAGTTCTCGGAATCCGTGAAGTGGAACCTGCTCGTTGACGTGAGGTCTCACGTAGAGAGGGCTTTGCCGTCGTGGACAGATGTATGTGGGCTGCCTCGGCTGCCAGATCCAATCGCGATCTTTCACCCTTTACCGTAACGTGCTACGATAGTTAACAGAGATCGAACTGGTCCCTCTATCCTCAAGGCGAAAATACATCGCGCTTGGAGTCGGAGCTTTTTCATGCGTGTCACTTTTAATGGCATCTCAGCTTTTATTTTCGCAATGTGTCTTCAAGTCTAATGTCACAGACGAGCAACTGTGGCAACATTATTGAAAATTTAATATAACCTACATTCGTAAAAATTTAAATTCTTCCAGCTAATTTCCTCGAAATCATTTCCCACAAATTGAGTGGAATAAAGTCGTTTAAAACAATCTCTGTCTTGTCGGGTTCGAGATATTCGATCACGGAAAAGAGTATAAAAGCTGCAAACTTCCGCGGCTTTTACTCTTGCGAATTCCAATCGAATTTGCAAATTCATGAATCCTCCATATTCACTGCGAATATATGCACGTAGCTATCATCGTTTAATTTAATTTACTTCCAAGTAATTTCAACCGAAACAAAGCGCTGTTCGTAATAGGAATTCCTCGTATTACTAGCGTATGATCCTTAATTCAATTTCCAATTTCCATGGAAAATCGTGTGCGAGTTTAATCTAACATTTTCTGCTTTTACACACGTTCATACGTCGTAATTTTTTTTATAGGATTATCGCGTGCGAATCAAGGAAGAGAAAAATCACAAAAATTAGACGTAACAAATAAATGTCGGGCAAAGTTAGGGATTCTGTAAAAAGTTTCTTATATATTTTTTACAGAACTATAGAGAATTGCTTATTTTTGTTGAAATTGGAAGATAAATGATTCTCTAATTAGCGATATTTGCTGATATTTTAATATTGTACGCGCGCGCAATTAACAGTCTTATGTTTAGATGGAAATGTAAATTGAATCTTCAAATTTTATTTATGGAACGACTGTGACATTATTCCATATTAAATTTGCGAACGTTTGAGCAAGGAAAATAATTTACATGATTTAATACATCTACATAATTCATCAAATTATTTTACCTGACGCGAATCGTATTTATTTTTTATTAGAAAAGTTAAGGATCTGCTCACATTTTTATTATTTTCGACAGCAGTTTGTTGATTTTTTGCAATTGGCCGCAATTATTAGCAATTAGTGCTGATGTGATTACTGCAAAAATAAGATGAAAATTTCCCTGACTTCTTGATTATCCTCGTTAATTGTTCTTTCCTTTTCTCGACTGTTACAAATTGAATTACTAATTGTATCTTTGCGAGAGTGTTTACGAATTAATGTTCGCTGTCGCATTCGCCATTTTCGTGACATATTCGCTTTGTATCATCATGGATCAGCTGTGGATAGCATCGACGTAAATTCTTACGATACTCGCCGTTACCTTGACTAGATTCTAGCTGGTTCTCTCTCTCTCTCTCTCTCGCTCTCTCGCTATCTAATAATGCAGAAAAAAACGCGGTTAGTGGGCGTACAATTTATTTCTGGTTTGCTGTTTTTTTTTTTAATTTTATAGCGTGCCATTACACGCCGTGTATAGGCGCAATACCAAAGTATACTCTTCGCGCGTATTTTTTACGCTCCGATGCCCTCATCGTGTCTGTTACGTTCAGCGTAACGATCCACGTTTTGTCAACTATATATATACATATATATAATTGTTTATTATTATCCCTGGCATAAAACGAAATCTGGCGAGTGGCGAGTCTCACGAGAGCCTCACAATACACTTCGCATACATAACAGTTTTCCGTTCTGTTATACGATGTTGCTTTACCGGATCTCTTCGATTCTTTTTTACATAGTAGCAATCATTTCTTGATTTATAGGAGGATTTTTATAACTTTGCGAAATCTCGCAAAATACAATATGCGATACTTGATACTCGATGTAATATGTGAAAAATCTCGTGTTTCTCTTATCTCCTTCGTTTTACTTGTAATCCATATGTTATCGACTCGCACGACTCGACTTTGCACAACAATGCGACGTATAAACGAGTGTTACGCTAGTGTTCAGCTTTTTGTATACCCGTTCGCCCGACTTATGTTAGACGATAACGACGGCCAGATGGTTCACGCCGAGGGCGACTTGTACCTCCTCGAACAAAACGTGATTTTCGTCTTTCATCCGTCGTGGACGCACAGCGAGGAGCACTAACACGAAATAACGTGATCTAACTCATCTCCTTCGCGTGATCTTGCTGGTATAATGCTGCATGTTCGTGTAACACACCGCAAGCTTTCCGTCCGTGAATTTTCATACTTAGCGAAGTAATGTCGAATTCATCACGTCGTATACGAAGTAGCTTCGCGTTTATATGCGGAGAGCGTGCCGATGGAAAATCGAGCGGATGAACATCGCTAATTAGTTGCTTTTCAGAGAACCGCAGCTTTCACTTAAAGTTGCCGTAATGCTTTCGAGTCGCGAGCGGTATTACATTTACGATAGAAGCGAAAGCTCAAGTTTCCATAAATGGATTCATAGAACCCGGAGATAACGGCGTATCGTTGCGATATGTCGATTTGATCCTTATATAACGTTACTATGTTCCTCGAATTCGATCATTTCGAGAGAGTTATTGAAATAAGAAGCACAAAAGAGAGGGAGAGACGTCCATTACGTTTCCCAATTACGAACGTTGCAGGGAAAATGGACGGGGTACATTTAATCTCCTTTTGACGTGTATAATTCGAATATCGTTATCACGTGGAAAATTGAAGAGATATATTATTCCCTTTTAATGGTTCTTGACGTTTTACGACTTACGACCGACAACGTCGCGTTGACCGTTGATTTTTCGCAATATATATTATCCGAAACGCGGAAGCGCATCCGCGACACGTCAACGATATTTCCGTGGCATTTTACATAACCCGGCGACTGAAATGCTAACGAACACAACGAGCCGCGGGTCAGGTCGACCCGGTCGGTCGGTCGGTCGGTCGGCGAAGTTCCGAACTGATATCACGCTTAATTGAATCTGACGCGTTTCATTGACATCGCGCGCGGCGGGCCGAGCACAGCGCGCGGTTTAAATGCGCGCGGGTTGCGAGCGGAGCTTTCGAGCGCCGCGCAAAATGAAGAGTGATGACTCGAAAATCCGCGCGACTATTTACGGCTCGCACGAACTCGTAGATAGGTAGCGCGATCGATAGCGCGCTCGGATTCCATGACAAACGTTTGATTTTTTTTTCTTTCTTTTTTTTCGTTTCGGTGTGCAACGTTTCTTGTTTTTTCCCTTCCTTCTTTCCTTCTTTCCTCTTTTCCCCCGGTTGGCAGAGCACTCCTCGTTTATGGTGACTGATAGCTGTATCGTCGTAAATCATATTCAGCGGTCCTGAGGCTTTCGCGATCGCGCACGGGGGCCGGTCCTCAGCCCGCCGTGAAAAGCCCCGCCCGGTCTCGCTCCTTTTCTCTTGACGTCGTGCCAAGTGCGCGTCGCGTCGCGCCGCGCCGCGACGCGGCCGAATGGCCGACGGACGCACGATGCTTTTGCACCGCGAGACCCTGACGAGAGCTTTCGGTCCGAAACACGATTCGAAAGCCGCTTGCGAAACGGATAGCTCTGAAGGATTGAGGGCGGAGATGGAACTTAGGTCCACATCTCACAGATAGATCTATATTAGGATCTGAAAGACATTCGCGCGCGAGTGGGATCTCCGATATTTTCTTCCTAAAAGATTTATCGGTCCTTCGCGGCGATATTTCAATCGATTTTTCCGTTTCAATTGAAATTTCTGCATTCTGAACGTTTGAAGTGAGATTTGCTTTGAAGTTTTCTACGTAAATCCGTATGTGTAATCGGCATATGATTTGATTATCGCGAAATCACAAATAAACTCGTTCCTGATGGAAAAATTATGAAATTAGCATCCATAACTGATGTGTGGACTAAACTACCTCGTTGAGTTATATAAAAGCAATTTTTTTATCGTCGTAGATTTTTCTTCTTATTTACGCATACGAAACGTATATATAGGCGTGTTTTGAAAATCTGTTCTTCGAATATCTTGTATATGATATACCGATGATTTTCTGATTTAATTAACCCGTTGTGGTCACATGGGGTCCAGTGGACCCCAGGCTTTTTTTTTTTAATTTTTTTCTTAAAAGTATATTATTTTGAGAGTAAAACGCACAAAGTTTTTTTACTCTATCTCAAAAAATTTTGATGAATATTTTTGTGAAAAAAATCAAATTTCTCGAAAAAAAAATTTTTTTCTCGCGTTTTTTCAACATAAAAAAATTTTTTAAATTATTGGATTATCAAGAGGAAGTCATAAATTAATTCCAGTTCAAGGTTTGAGTCGATACATCAAAAAAGAACGCAAATGGAAACTGTTGTGGGGTCCATTGGACCCCGTGTGACCACTACGTTATTTTTAGGAGGTGTGACCACAACGGGTTAATAATCCGATAGAATCAACTTCCATTTAATTAATACCCTCGTTAGCGAGAATTATTAATATTGCGCGGTTGAAACATTTTAATAACTATGCAATGTAATGTTATTGCTTCGATGGTGCGTTGGAGTTTTCATAATCCGTTCATTGAAATATCAAATAAGCATGTAGGCAGCATAATGACCAATGCACTCGCTCATTAAATCGCGTTATCCTTTTAATACTCACGATATAACTCACGCGTATATATATATTTCTGCATTAGGTTTGCATCTATTTCTTTTCTTTTTATATATAACTTCGTATTCGCGATTACTTAAATGATTATGACGCGTTTTTGTTGCGATTGAACGCGAAGTGGAAATATCACGCGCGTGGATAACGTTAAATTAAATCGCGTTCTTTTAGTATCCTCGCGGTATCACTCACGTGTCATATTTTTCTGCATTAGATTTATATCTATTTCTTTTCCACATAATTTCGATTATTTTAAATTTAAGTAATTATATGACGCGTTTTTGTTACGTTGCGACTAAACGCGAAAGAGAGATTCCACGTGGATCAAGGTGCGTTAAATTTAATCGCGCTATCACTCACACGTCATATATTTCTACATTAAGTTTGCATCTATTTCTTTTTCCCCATATAACTGCGTGTTTGATTACTTAATGAGCGTGACGCGTTTTCGTTACGATTGAATGCGAAGCAAATACCATGTGGCTTAAAGCACGTTAAATTAAATTGCTTTATATCCTTTTAGTACTTGCAGCCTTTTATTACTCACGCCTCATGTATTTCTACGTTAAGTTTGCATTTATTCCTTTTTTTTTCATATAAACGTGTTTGATTACTTAAGTGAACATGACGCGTTTTTGTTGCGCGTTTTTGTTGTTTTGATTGAACGCAAAGTAGAAATGTCACATGGATTAAAACGTCGCTCGTTCGAAGGTCGAGCGAAGAAAGAGGACTGCAGACAAAACCCCAAGAGATTATGTTAATTATTCGTGTAATTGCATTTTGCGAATTAAATTTCTTTACTGATTCATGTAAAACGCGAGGTTTTATCCCGCAACCGTTTTTATCTTTGTGTCGCTAAAATATATCAATTCCTATTCAGTTTAACGTTAACAGTTGACGCAGCGGCGGCAGCTCGTACGCTCCATGTATAATGTCACATCATTTATAGTCGTTACCTCGTTCTGTCTCGCGATTTTTCTCGTTCCCGAGCTGGTTCGCGATATGACTTCATACCTGTCATACCTTTCACATCGAAATATCATTTGAGTTACTCAAATAAAGCCGAGAAAGAGTATATTATATCCGTCAAAATGTACGAAAAGAGCGTTATAAACTACATCGGTTTTGACTTTTATATAAAACTTTGAATTTAAATTGCTTTAAATTAAAAAAAAAAGTTACGGAGAATTCATTATTTATTTAAAATATTTTTTCCTTCAGATACTCCTGCCATGATTGAAATTTTCTGTTAGATTCTCCGATACGATTCTTGTACGACACAATAAAATTTACGAATATTTATATGATATGTATATTTAGTAGCGTCTGTCGTCTCTATTTTTGTCGCGGCACGATGGGATGGAAGCTAATCGAGAAAATCGATCACTCTTTGATTCGCACCAGTATCCACTGGGTGCTATCGCGTAAAACGCAATGAAGGGTTAAACGTAGGCAGACATACTGGCTTTAACGTGACACGTTCTCGCGTTACCGCGGCAATATGTGAACATCCCGCCTACGTATGCGTATATATCGTTTCGTTAAAACTCCCTTCGTTATCCCTCGACAAACTTCTCTCAGCCTTCTGCCGTTGCTCCTCTCGCTAGGAGCAAGATGTCCCTTCGAGATGTCGGGACGAACGGCAGGCAGGGTGAGCGGATATCCGGTATGGCAACAGACGCCTGTCTTGAGTCGGAGTGTCGCGCGGAGAGTGAAAGAGAAGGAGAGAGTGAGAGAGAGAGAGAAAGAGAGATACGAGAGATCGTTCGTTAGTGTTGCTCGCTCGAACGGGTAATACGAGGTATGGTCGCCACCTGGTATTTTCGTTCGGGCACGAACGAGCCTTCGAAATCTACTTCTTCCACGGGAAGTCCAAGTTTCTTTGCTCCTCCGGAAAGGGAGCTTTGGGACAAACACCGCGCCTAGATCCAATCGCGGGCGCAAGCCTTTTCCGGCGAAGTCTTCGAGCATAACTTGACTCCGTGCGACTTTGTCAAACGGAATCTTCACTTTCGATACATGTATTTGACATTAAATCCCTGAAAAATATATTAACTAAAACTGATCGCGTTCGTTTAGGTGCCCTCGATCGCAACGTCGACTCTAAATTGGGCAAAATGTTTTACCGCGCACGGATTTTCAGCGTATTACATGCACGCTAATATCCTTTTTTGTTAAAAAAAAAAAGCATCCTGAATGCGTGTACCGAGTCTTTTCGGCGAATATTGTCGGTCGCAGATTTGATAGAATTTATACGATACAATGTGATATATAACGTCATGATATATCACCCGCCACATCCACTCTTTTTCTTTCTCTCTTTCTCCCGGATTTAAATAATTATTTTAGCCTCGTACATTTCGCTCAGCTTGTAATCCCTTTTTCTCAAAATATCTTCTTGATAAATATTCCCTGGTTGACGATGACCCCATTTGTGCTGTTTAAAAATTACACTTTATTGAATTATCCGCGAGATCCATTTTCCATCAAAGCTATACACCTGAGACAGTTTGGAAATATATTAGGAACCCGCGATATGTTCGAATATGTAAGTTAGTGTTTGAAGTCGGGATAGAAATAAGTCGGTGTTTGATGTCGAGCTGTATATATTTTCGTGGTTTCAATTTTCGCGTGTTATACATAGAAAAATGTGTCTTACACGCCAGTTGTGGCTTCCACTGCTACAATTAAGCGCAATGATCATTTCCATTATATTTATAATATGGAAATGTGCATTCTCTCCCGAATTATATCGACTTTAATCCGTAGTTCTCTCCTATACATGAAAATACTGCGATAACGATCCGCGATTCGCTTTTCTTCTTAAAGCATTATACATATATAATTGGTTATCGGAGAATTAACTTTAGGATTAATTTTAATCTTAGATCTAGGGCATATACAATTAGTATTGGAGCGTCTAGCATTGTGATATTGAGCCTTTTTTTATATTCTCTTAATTTAATTTACTTCTTTCTAAGTACTTCACTCGCTATCTCTCGCTAATCGCAAATATTTTTCTTTTTTGAAGATAACTTTCGTAGAAATGTTAATTGACAAGAAATCTATCTGACAAATAACGTGAAATTTCTCATCTGGATAGATAGAAGGATCTTTCTGATAACAAGCGATTTACTCTATTTTATAAGCGTGATCTATATTATTCCGCGGCTTTTCGAGGATATATATTATTAATTAATAATGAAAACGCGATTGAAGGTTTTCATTTAAAATGATATATTTGCAAAGTGAATAGACACCTGAAATTTTATTTTAGTTCTAGACTCATCAATATTTCACGAAATATTATGTATAATTAATCGCAAGTAAAAAATTTTAGTAGGTTAATAAAGCTTTGATCTGAAAATTCAAAAATCTAAAAATACAAGTTTTATATCTACGAGAGAATTAATTTTTATAGGATGATTATATTGAACGGATACAATTTAGATTTCGAGGATTTGAGATTGATCATAATTGTCTATTCTTTTAAATTATATCAAGTTGTGGCAAGTTATTGGCAAGAGAATCTATTATATATATCAAGACAGAATAAATTATTACATCTCGGCGGTAACAAACACTTGAGACGTATTTAAATATAAGGAATCTGTCAGGTATCTGTCTGGCTGAATATCTACTTGACGAATTATATCTCGCCGAATTATGCGCGCTACTAATTAATAACGTCACCCGCGGACTACCGGCAGGTACATGTCGATCGATCCCGAAAGCGGCGATCGTCGAAATATAAAGGATAATTGTTTTGCAGCTTTGAATTTTAAAAACCTCCGTTGTGTCCAACGTCTATTTTCGTTTCGCGAACTGTCTCGCTCCCCATCATTTTCGATGCGCTGCTATTTTCGATTCGGCGCTCGATCGACCAGGTCACACGGTTAAGCGCGGTTCATCCGATAATGAAGATGGACTTTCCTAGATTTTCCTGAAGAATTTAATATCATTGCTACCGTTGGTTGCCGCTGCCGTGCGAGTTTGACGAGGAAGAGAGGGATGGAGACAGAGAGACGAAGAGACGGAGATATATATGTATACATATACATATGTATATGTACGTATGTACATATATGTGTGCGAGAGAAAGAGAGAGAGAGGGGGGGACTTGTGGTACAGAGTGGCGAAGAAGGGAATAGCGAGAGAGGGATGCGCGACTATAACATATCGCCCCGATATTGTTATCGATCCCGCCGGTCGGAAGGTATTTGTTACGTTCATTGTTTTTCCTTCGCACCGTCGAGCAAAAGGAGATCACGAGGGCCCGGCGTCCCTTTTACAGTGCTAAAAGGTATCCGCGCCCATCATCTCTACCTGTTTTCTACGCTTTCTCTTTTCTCATCCCTCGTCCCCTTTTTCTTTCCTCCTTTCCCTTTTTCTGGGTGTTCTTTTTCTCTGTGTCCCCCCGGGAATTTCCTTCTCGCCTACATTCCCGGTCTTTTTTACACGACGATTTCAACACCGAAAAAAGACACGTTACAGCGGGAAGAGTTAAACAGGAGAGAGAGAGAGAACGAGACGAGAGGCGTTTGTTAGCAACAAGTATTTTGTGGCTTTAACGTTAGACTGATAAAAATTGACAAAAATTAGAAATTATAAATAACAAATAAATATCTCTTATGATAAATTTAATACCTTGGCAAGTCTCCGTGCTAAGTAGTTAATTATATTATAGTGGTAATAATATGAACAGAAGAGCGTTTTTTCTCATTTTTTTTGTCGCACAAATAAGACGCCGGTCGTAAATAGAAATGGGCTATATTTAATGCATCAAATGCATGATAAATTCAGTTCGCGGATAAATCTTTTTGTGCAAGGTTCGCGGTTTATTTTCGTAATTTATACTTTTACCCGCGCGACTCTCGATGCGCATCGAGGGCGGTCACAGCGGTATTAAATCGGTCTCGATTGCGGGGAATGATTTTAAACACGATTTGTTTTACATTTTACAAATTTTTAAATGACGTTCAAAAATGAGGTAGACAGGTGACGACGCTCTATTTCTATTTTCCACGACATTTTCCATCGTGACCTCGGCGCAATGGATATATCAAGATAGTAATATTATACTAAAATAATGTAACGTTGACTTCGTAAGATCTCCGAGAAAGAGAGTCCGTCGATCGCGATCCATGTCGGTCGACGGGGCTGGCGGAGCAAAAGGCGACGTTATTTTTCACGAATGGTTCCTCTCGAATGCACTTCATAACCGAGTTAATCGTCTATTATCCGTGCTTCGTCATTAATTTGTCATTTCCAGCTGAATGGATAGGTATATTTTCTTCCACGAAAGTGTCACCATGAGGAACGTGCAGCAGTCGATCCATCCGGCGCGTCGCATCGGTTCGCTTCATCTCGCACGACGGCCATGCATAGCTTATGCCGCTTAATTAAATATCCCTGTTCGCCCGAGCACCGCTTGTCTGACATTCTTTTTCGATATTTTACACGGCGTACCCGTACGAGCTGTATATATTCTCGACGATGTTCGGAGCAACGCTGTACATTTTTGCGCTATATCAAAACCCTTATATATGTAAAAAATAAATGTTAAAATTCCAGATATGAGAATTTACACACATTAGAAGTGTATATTAGTTAATTGTATAGAGAATCAGATGTTTTGACAGCTGCATATAATTATTCGAATGTAATTGTCACGCATGTAATTATCCAAAAACACGGATTACTTGCAATTTTCAGCTATCGTGTGATATTTCTGTATTAACATTTGGGAGAAAAAGAAAGATATAAACGGAATTAATGTAGTCGGAGAAACGAATTATCTCCGAGCAATTTCCTCGCCGTATTTCAGTCTTAATAAAATAATTTTAGGATAATTGATATTGTCTGAATTAAAACACGATAATATACATGTATATATAGATGGGAGTATTACTTTAAAATAGTCGATTTAAGTAATCCAATCCGACGTTAAATTTTGGTGGGGATTTTAGAGATATCTGATCGGTGATTGCGTGCGCGATTCTGATAAAAAATCTTACAAGCCAGGTACCCCACTGAGTAAGTCTGCCCCTGTCGGCGCAACCCGTCGACCTCGTTGCCCACTACGCCAAACATCGTTGCGTATCTGAATGCATCTCCCGAGTGCGAACGATCATCGTCGACCGCGGCGCGGACCCGTTTTAGGCTAATTAATTACTTATCCGTCTTCCGTTTCTCGTGTCTTCTCGCGCTCGCTCGGCGCGAGATCGATAGGCCAGGACATATTGAGCACTCGCCTGTGCTCTCTCTCTCTCTCTCTCACACACTCTCTCTCTTTCTCGACGGGTTAGGTTGTCCAACCTCTGTAGGGGTACAGCTACATTGCAGCTCATGCATAATACATTACGATCCGACCTGGAGTAGATTTATATTTACCCCCGTACCGGCGATAATTCGTTAAATATCGACAGGCACCGCGCGGCTCCCGCGCGAGCTTTTTACGTCGACGAATATCCGACACGAATATTCCCTCCGTCTCGTAGATCCTCCGTCTTATTGTACGATCCAGGCCAGTGCAACAGTTGTGCACGAGTTGTCAGGGGTTTAAACCAGGCATCCCGAACGGATGCCAGTCCGCGATCGACTCGAATAATTCTCGCAGCACGGCCGTGTGTCATGATCTCTCTGAAAATCTTATATAAATAATCCTTTCTATATGACTGGTGTCATTTTTTAAATGACAAGCGTTACTTGTATACGTTACTAGTTTGCGTTTGTCGACAAAAAATTACTTGTTGTATTTTATTGATATTCCAGATTTTCACGAGGCCGCGGATTTATATATATAGTTACGGAGAGGCCCGCGTGTTCTGTTATATCAATAAGTCTAACATTCTACTATTCTGATCTGTATTCTACAATTTTCGTATTTTACTGTATTGATTTCGCCCTGGTTTTATTCTATGAAAAAAAAAAAGCGGTTTGCCGACTCGCAACTCCGCGCGGTTGTCCGCGAGCGCAATTCCGAAATTTTTAATGACGTGTCGTAAAATCCGGCTGAAATGTGCGCGCGGCTATTTTCGCGGCGATTTGATATATTTGTCAGGACAGATTTTATATGTCGTGACTATCGGCCGTCTACGCTCCTCGACGGATGGACCGCGCGAGTGTCGGCGATTCCGACTGACGTGTTAACCGCGACGCTCGATATCGCCTTAGCAAATCGACGTCAATTTCGGATGTGATTTCCGGTGGAAATCGGAACATCGAATTTTGAATGTCGATCGCGCGGTTTCGAAAACTGTCAACGTACTATTCTAAATCGTCTGTTCTTTTCTCCTCTCATCAGAGGACCGACAAATGGATCATTTTCCGCCATGCAGATATTTTTATCCTTTAGGGTTTCTCGCAAGCTGTGGTACTGAATATCACCGTTGACGTTCGCTCGTCTTTCAGACTAGTTTTATGAATTGTTTAGTCTCTATATTCATTATGTCTCTCTAAAGCTCTTTTAAACGTTTATTATCTCATTGCCTTCTTTCTCGTTAGATCTCATCTTTACTCTTAACTTCTAAGGTTATTATAATGTTGTTATTCTCATATCCTTCTTTCAGCATCTTATTTGCTGCGTCTTTTGCTGATGTAATTATAATTATACTACGTATAATACTACGTATAATTATAATTACTGAAGGGTACCCCTCTTTTAATCCTATTTATACATAAATAAATAAACATTCTACGGATTATTATTGATTGCAATTATGACATTTTCTACAGGAGATATTTTAATGAGATTAACATATCGCAGCCTTTCGATATTAGATTCTTGCCAATTTAACTAATCCACGAACTGGAATTTAATTTAAATAAATGACTTACTTTTCGTTCATCTATTTCGACGATTATCTTAGATGCTATACGCGTGAACGTATCGCGAGCTTGAATACAAATGTCGAAACATTCGGATTATGCTGAAAGTCCCAGAGTCTGAGCGAGCGATCTTGTCGCGAATCAGTCCTGTACCCCTATTCTGTAGTTCTTAATGACAGTGTCGTTAAGACAGCTTTTTTATCATATATTGTACCTGCGCAACGACAATACAGCGATAATGATAGGGTCATTAAGAGATCAGTCTGTCCAGCCTCTCGTTTCGATCGGATACCGTCACGAAACCAAAAAAAGGGGGGAACGAGCCACCTGTCTCGCACAATGTTACGCGGAAATTGAGCGGAAGCGCGGATAACGCCTTAAATAGAATCGTGCACTTGCATACCGCGGTGCATGACTCGGGCAGTCGCCGCGCGTTCGCGTACGGCCAAGTCTATAACACAATTGTTATTTTCGTCGACTCCGAGGCGCGCATATACACACTTTGTAATGCGCCGAGCTCCGTATAAAACGCAGGTCGATTCTTGAACCGTACACCGCCGCGGTATTTCTGGCGGGCGAAATATTAATAAAGTGTAAGGATGCTACCGGTTTGCGTAAACACGCCGGTCGAATCGCGCGCATCGACTGACGCCAAATGCGACGTTTAAGCGCCGTTTCCCCGCTATTTTTTTTCCTATATATTCATTTCTCTTTCCCTCGCGTATATACGAGACACGGCACGGACGGGACGCACGCGGCGCGGCGTCTCCTCTTCCTATCGGCGTGCACACGACCGCGACGTAACGGCTCGTAATCGCCACTCGTTGTTAACTCCGTTTCGTAATTGCCTCTTTTTTCGCTAAGTATTTTTCTTGCGGTATCGGGGCTCTCCCGCACTTTGCCTTGCGTGCCGATCGAGGAAAACGCTTACGCCGTGAGAGGACTTAATCATTCTTCAACACGTGCGTCGCGAGATTGCATTCGAAACGATAACCAGGAATCGTGCGCGCGCGCGCGCGGATTGTTTATTGCGTATCGATTTTCTCTGGGCAATCCTCGCGCGATCGTAGATTTGAGAGATCGTTACGCTGGGGCAATTTCTCCAAAACTATAACTGCATTCGTGCCTTTCATCGTCTCCCAAACTTTATTATGAATCTCTAATATCTCTATAGTTATTAAGCAGGAAGTTGACCCTTAAAAATGCGCAGCTTTGGATATATGCAAAGCGACTTTTCGATGCTCCGTGTACTCTCTCTTATGAAGTTTCAACTGCAAACGCGCGACTCTAATATACATCTGTAAAGAGCCTTCTCTGGCCTTTCTTTCCCATCCAGAAGGGAAAATATTCAGAATGTTATGAAAAATTGCACATTTAAGGCAATGGAACATATATTGGATGGTATCTACCTAACTATATAATTTTTGCATAAATTTATCGCATCTTACATCAGCGAGTCTTTGCACAAATAAATATATGAGGAGACAAATGTTTCTCTCTCCTTTATTATTCGTTTCTTAATTCTCTATATCGCACGTTAGCACCGCAATAGAAAAATTTACGCACGATTTATGAAGAATTAGACCGAATACATTGATATTAAACTTTAATATGCATTTCTTTCCTCATAACTTGCATATTTTTTCTACTAAAAGGACGATTGACGAAACTACGGTCAGGCCAGGATTATCAACATAGTTAATTAAAAAGGGCGATAAAAGGAGAAAAACGAAATCGCGCGCGCGCGCGGTTTTCGGTTGTGCCGCTGTGCTCCGTTCCTCCGTTGCTCCGAGCGAAATAATCGCGTCGCGCACGCGTTTCGCTGTCGCTGCATCGCCGCCGACCGCGAGAACACGCGCGACGGCGCGGCGCGCCACGCGAGTGCGAGGGGGACGCTGCTACGTCGCTACGTCGTCGCGCCGAGAGCCAGCGACGAGCCGGCAATGAGCGGCGCGAGATGGCGCGCGCGGCGTACGGCGCGCGATTGGACGGCGGTCGGCTGACGTCCGCGGCGTTATCGACCAATGAGCGGGCGCGCCGCGGCCGACGTATCTCCGCTCGCCGTGGCGAACTTCAGAGGCGAGGTGGACCGACTGGTACACGATTACCAGCCGCGGCGACTCGTTTTTCCCCCCTCCTGCTCCCTCAGTTCTTCATTCTTTCTCTTTCTCGCTCCCTCCGCGCTCTCTCTGTTTCTCTCTTCCTCCCGCGCGCGCGCGCGCGCGCTCCACCTCCGTCCGTCTCGCTCGTACGCACGCACGCACGCACACTCTCTTCTCGCTCGGTTCTCAGCGCGACTTCCTCAAATCTTTATTTCAGGCTCGACCGCGAACTCGGGGCGAACTGGTCGAAGCGCGCGCGACCGCCCCGGTTTTTTAACCGTCCTCACGGCAAGCTCACCGCAAGCGGCTACCGTCGCCGCCGCCGCCACCGCCGTCGCCGTCGCCGTCGTCGTGCATCGTCGTACATACGCGCGACTGTGTGCGCCAGGGCAGCACCCGTCGGAGTCGCGGAGAGACGACGCGTGTCTAAATTTGAATACGCTCTGGCAGCGTAGAGAGAGGAGAAGCAGTGCCGTCCGCGCGTGTTACGCCGTCGGAGTCCTCGCCCGCCGTCTTTTCGCCTCGCCGTTCGCCGTCGGCCATCGTCGTCGTCGTGGACTGTCACGCGTTTCGGAGCAAAAAAAAAGTATATTTTAGGAAAGAACGCGCCCGTATCACGCCGTGCATCTAGTCAACGCATCTAGTCCCCCGCGATCCACGTCGCGGATAAAAGCTAACCTATCTTAACCGCGCGCGCGGCACGAATCGGAGCCGAGCGTGACACCGACGCACGCGTGCACACACGCACGACGACCTAAGAATAATTCACGCGCCGCGACACGCAATCAACCGAGACACGGTCCCTATAAATATAATCGTGCGCCCTTTTTGCGAGTGATTCACGGCGAAGGTGAAGGAAGCGAGAAAGAGAACGAGAGAGAGAGCGAGAACGTGCGAAGAAGAGGAAGAGGCAAAAGCGGAGGAGGGACTCGACTCGGATGAAATTGGCGAACGTTCGCGGTGGATTTTTCTTCGACACGGATCGCGACGGCGAGAGCGAGAGCTGGAATCGTCGCCGACGGACCGCGTGAGCGAGGAAGAGAGTAGTCTTGTTGAAGAGTGTGCCAAAGAGGGAAAGTAAAAGAAAAGGGAGATCGCCGATAGAAAGACACGACACGACGGGAAGAAAGAGAAGAGAGAGTCACGCGAGTGTGCCTGTCGGTTCGGCGTGCGGTATCGACGACGCGAATTAGTGTGCGAGAGAATCAGCATCCGGCGAGGAGGACGAGAGGAAGGAGGAAGGAGGAGGAGGAGGAGGAGGAGGTGGAGGAGCAGCGACAACAGCAGCAGCAGCAGCGGGAAGTTTTGTTTTGATCGGCGAACGATCGCGCCGTCTCACGATCTCTCTCGCCTCTCTTTCCCGTCACTCCGTCGACGCGAGGCGGCCGCGGGGGTGCTGTATCACGGTGTGGGGAGATATCGATCGCGCGCGCGGGACCATTGACGTCGTTCTGGAGAACGGCCGAACGTCGTGAGCGAGAAAGAGAGAGAAAGAGAAAGAGAGAAGGAAGAGGGACACGACGACGACGACGAACGACGATACCGTCGTTGTTCGGCGATCCGACGGCACCCGCGCGTCGTTTGCTCGCTTAGTTAGTCGGCGGTGCGCGTCCTCGCCGTCGTCAACATCGTCGTCATCATCATCATCATCGTCGTCGACGGACACACGCACGCGGCGCACGTCCTCGAGCGAGATCGCGATCGTGGCTCGGCGCGGTGCGGTGCGGTGCGGCGCGCCGCGTCGCGGCGCCGATCCCGAGGATCGCCCGCTCGCTCGCTTACTCTCTCGGCCTCGCTCTCGTTGACGGTCTCGCGCGGAGAGAGATCGATCGATACGCCGCGGCACAGCGGGAACTCGGCCGACCGACCTGACTCCCGTCGTCGACATGCCCCGCTGATGATCCAGTAGGCTACGAGATCCGGTGAGTTTACCAAACGCGGTAGCGCGGCGACGAGGAAAGAAACCGGGTGAGAAAGAGAGAGAGAGAGAGACGGTTGGTGGAGGAGGAGGAGGAGCGCGGGTGGGAGGATAGGGAGAAACACGCTCTTTCGGTCACGGTGAATCTCCGTCGAGAGACCTTTCTCCCCCACTATCGATGTTCGTTAGGTATGCGTGTGCGTCTTCTTGGACCTCGTCCAGGTCGCGACGCCTCGAGCGCGCCTCGCCGAGAGCGCGTTCGCCGTCTCTTTCGAGACTCTCCACGACACTGCCGATCCTCGCGGAGGGAGGTCTGGACCGGCCAAGATCTACTTCGCGAGGCTCTCTCTCTCTTTCTCTCTCTGGTCCGGGATGATGATCTTCGTGTTCTCCCACACGTCACGATCTCTGATCCCGCCGCACGCGAACGCGCGCGCGATTCAATCTCCGCCTTCTTATCCGAAACGCGACATTATAATTCAGGACACAATTTGTAATTTCATCATCGCCAAACCGGACTTCTTCTCGCGGGATTGCCACAAAAATCGCGCCCCGTTTAATACCGTTTTGTCGTGGTGGGAACGGTAATTTGACGACACTGAATGGTAATCGCGAATAATGCGGTAAAGGCGATCGTATCTTGATCCTTAATTCGATCACCGTGTTGCTTTAGTATTCCGCTCCTAATTCGATATCTGCGATGCTGTCTTATTCAAGGTGTCGTAATTTCATAATCACTCCGAATTAGATCTGTCACGGTCTGACGTTCTCCGGTCAGAATTATCGGACTAACAAGGGTGTATAATTCTCCTGGGATATATTCAATATTAATTTATTGATAATCTAGAATATCGGTTCGGAATGATTACCCACTGCAACAGAATTGAATAATTTTGTAAAGGTGGGACAATCGTTTTCTACAAATGCACGTTTTTGATATACGGTTTAATCATTCTTCAAGCTGGAATTAATGCTGCGCTGATAAGACAATCAGAGGAACGCGGTATTACATTGTTTACGTTGACATGTAGTAGTAACACCTTTATCTAATTTATAGCCGGGGCTAAACGACGAGATTACATAATTTAAATATTACATAATTCATACAGCTATGTAATATGGAAACCGACGATAGGCGAAAGGCGCAAAATAAAAGTAAATGGAAGAGAGAGATTTTCTGAGAATTTGATTCTTGTTCCATACAGATACCATTTGGAAAGTCTGCATTTTATCGAAAGATAAAGAAAAGCACTTTTCGCGTTCGAAATCAGCATTGCGTTCTTCGGTTGTATATAATTTTTTCGAAATCTTCAATCGTAATAGTTATCACTTTCTCACACACTATAACAACGATTGCGTTAACGTTCGCTGAAATCTCTTAGTCCCCTATCAAATTTCCGCTAATAAAGGTTGATTTGATTATGGCCATATTATATTAACGATATGTTTGCTATCGTACCGTCGTACATTTAACACGCCTATAAATTTTTATAGATATTTTTGAAACCTTTATAAAAATTCACGGTAAACCGCAACGTACATCTGAATGTCATTTATAAACAAACGCACATGTGAAAGTAAAGGAAAACGTACATTACGTATATATATTAAACCGGAGTAATCAGTGACGTAACGTATACGAAGGTTGTTTAGGATTGCGAACCATCGATTAGGGGGTTACTAATTCTTTTTTTTTTTCTGTCGCAATATCGACTTTGTTAGGTTGACCGAGAAAATAATGGGGACCCAGCTCTCGGTTCTCTCGCTCCGATTAAAGACGCCCTCCCTTCGCAGAACATGAGAGAGAAAAGAGCGCGCTTGGTATCCACCGTGTAATCCGAGGATCACGCCTCTGTGATAAATTACATCTCCTGCCCACACGACGAGATACTTAGAACAATCAGATCCTTAAAACAATATTCGATCACACCTATAGAACACGCGCGCACCGTGACAATTTTATTCAGGACGGAGAAGAACGCGGAGTGGAAGAATTCAATATATTTCAGGGTAGACTAACTTCTCTGTTTCGTCTCGAAAGATCGTACAAGTATCGTCGTTAAAACAATCGATCAAAGTTTAATCTGTATAGTACAGATAAATATCATAATTTCGAAACGTTAACACTCCCGTTTTAATTCGAGTTACGGTTGTATAACTTGTAATATTTCTTTATCTTTTAATTTATCGCGCTATGGCATACAGCGCGACATTCATTCCCGAATGCTATACCTTTTGCGTGAAAATATTTCCGACCGCGTCCGCCGTTGCCGGGAGAACGTTTAACTTTTATTACACGCGCCGGCGTTATTTTACTCGGAATACCATAAATCATCGATGGTCGTTTTGATCGGTTCGCTATCTAGCGCGCGAGCATCGGTGTGGAATCTGCGCAAGTTTGCACGCATAAACGATCCGACAAAGTGACATCCTAACGAGCCGGCATAGTTGTTAGTCGAGCGAAGATTCCATCGAGTAACACGTATACACACGCACACGGACGTAGGTCTGAAATTATCAGCTACAAGGATAAGATATAAAGAATAAGGCATAGATAGATAGATAGATAAAGTTTATTACGTATCCTTCAACAGCTTCGGGAGGCGGAAAGAGGGGTGCGGTAAACAGTTATATTTTTCTACTTCAATTCTATATATCACTGTAGAATGTGTTGTAACAACTTTTTAATAACAGATTAGATGATCTCTTATTAATCAATTTAATGGTTATATATTCAAGCGTCGCTACGAATATTTTTTTCAAGGTAACGTCGAAGTAATGAGAATCGGCGTAATATATTCTTCAAGTAATTTCCGCTAATACATCCCGTTCGCGCTGCTGCGATTCTTATACACACGCTCGCTACCTCGCTCTTCGTATCTCGCTCTCGCGTTTCATTGTGCCTCGACGACCCCGGCGCATCTCGCGCGATAATCCTTTGAATTCGATATTGACTCGGCTGCGGTCGCGGGACACAATCGCTCGCCGCGATAAGGCACGAGTTTTATCAGCTGGACCACCGCGCCGCACCGCGCCGCGCCGCGCGCTTTCAGCGTGCGACGTATACATCTCGTATAGATAGCAACGTCCCTCTCCCGATCGCCGAAGCGGCGATCTCTCTCGCTATCGCGCCGATTATTAATCGGCGCCGACGTAACGAGATGCAAATGAGCCTCACGTGTCGGCGTCGCGTCGTCGGCCGCGACCGGCTCTCGCCGATGGAAACGGACGCGCGATGATTAAGTACACGGGCACGTTCGCTCGATCGGAACCCGGTCCGTGTCGACCTTCTGATGATAAGAATTTCATAATTTTCAGTTTCTTTTTTTTCCCCCCTTTCGTCTCCGGGGTGAAGGTCGCGAGCGTTGCGCAACATTTCACGGAGACATTTAAAGCGATATATTGTATTAGGTAACGTGAGAGTGGAATCATACGCGTATACGTCACGTGTGTTTATTATGGTAAATTTGCATATGCCAATTTTTCTTCAATTACCCGATTGCCGAAGTTTTCCTCGCGACTTAGCGTATCGTCGCACCAGCTATGACGTAATATTTTCATAGCCGTTTCAATACGCCGTTATTAGCGATACTCTATAATGCCTACCGATAATATAATGGACCTACATTACATCCGGTTTGTTCCAAACCGTTAACCGAAGAATTAGTCCGTGATAGGGTGTTTGAACAGCTGTTTAGCATTCTACACTTAAACCTTATCCCGCTCAGAGAGCAAAACTCTAATTTTCCCCACGACTGATCGATCTCTCGCGCGCAAATTCTTCTCGACGATTCAGCTGTCGCGCGCGCAGCGAAATTATCCGGCGGTTCATTTCTAATATTACCTTATTGTGCACATCGTCGTAATATTATTACGCTCGCTCGGTTTTTTTTTATATTTCACAGTGTATTTCACTGTGTCTCGGTACCGAGATGTATAGGCCGGGGCAGGCTGGCTGGTCGCTGACCCTCACTCCGGGTGGCCGGTGTACGCTCTTGTATAATAAACCGAATTCGATCGCGAGAGACACGTCGAGCGAGGTCTTTCCTAGATCTATCCGCCGTATAACCGGCGGTAAAGATAGCGTAGGGGGATATATAGTAGCGAGCTCGTGGACGCGCGAGCGCGAGCGCTATGCCGCTTTTCATTCATTACTCGCGCCGCACACGAGTAATAATTTATCTCCACCCTCCCTCCCTCTCCCCTCGCTCACGATGCTGGAAAAGCAGGCTGTGTGTGCCTACTGCGCGGGGGGAGCACACACGTGCACCGATCGATCACACGCGGAACGGCCGATTCCGCTCCGAGGTGGCAAGACGGTGATAGCGACGCGACGCGCCGAGAAATCATTGTCCTCACGAGAACTCGGGGGAATGTTTACGCTCCCATTTCCTCGCTGAACATCCGCCGTGACTCTCGGTAGTTCTTTAACCCGGGACGGGAGTGAATTTTACACCCCAGATATCGAAAAAATGAAGATTACAGTAATTTTAATGTGCTTTTTTCGTTTTTAATATTCTTTTGTTTTTTCTCACTTTTTTTTTAAAAAGTTGAGTAAATCTATGTACATATTGTCCTTAAATACTAATAAATTATAGAACAATTAAACATATGCAATATGTAATTAATAACAATGGCTTTTAATTGGTATAAAAATCACCCTAGACCATTTGTGCAAAAAAAATTAGGCGTCCGTTCCCGGGTTAACTCATTGTCAGTATCAGTCCGTAAGAACCATCATTGCTTATATTCTAATTATTGCTATTTATAAAAGATAGGAAAAAGTGTGAGACTTCATCAGACTTTTTTTCGTGCAAAATGTTGAACTTCCTTGAAAGTTCCTTGAAATCTTTTTTTTCTTTGAAACCGATATTTTCTATCGGTTAATCGATAATAACTCTTATATCGAGACTTAATAGTTGACGTAAATCATGGGTGACATATAACAACACTCGATTTAGTTTATTAATTATGAAGATCACGAAGCTTTCCTATAGATATAATTTCTCAATTAAGGAGGCACGCTATATCTCGTGTATATTTTGTATGTAAGACGCGCACTGGAAACATAATTTAATCTCAGGGATAAGATAATTTATGTGCGGACGTTGAGAGATTTTAATATAGCTTGCAATTAACACTTATACTTATGAATGTATTTACGTATTTACGTTTCTTCATGCCAAGAATGCAAATCAATAAAATCAAGAGTCAAATGAGGAATGTAGAAAAGTAAATCTCATTTCCCGCACTTCGAGATTTGTAGAATTGTCCCTTCCCATTTTTTTTCCTTCAATAAAATCGAAGTGTAAATATTAAATGTTGGTTTTAGCATGCGCGCGTTTTATTTATATCGCTTAGGCGAGAATCAACAAACGTTTCGCCCACTCGATCGTTCGTGCGCGCGCTTTCGAAACGTAAACAACAGAGATTCGCGACCAATACCTACCTAATTCTTTCGCCGCTATATCTGGCAGCCGGCGTACACGTAAAAACCCTGGCTTTAACTCGCCGTTCTAATTCTAACACCCCCACGGACTATATTTACTAAAGCTTTTCCCATTCATCGCGAACACGCGATCTGTCGTTATTACGTGAATTAACGCGGCGCGGCGCGGCGCGTCGCTGCACCGGTTTTACCCCGTTATTTTCGTCGCGCTTCAATTTACACCGCGTCTCATATCAAGATCGCGTTTCATAATCGCGCACGCACGAGACGCGATCTAATCGCGCGGGTTACAATCGCGACGTCACTCTCATCTCCGATTTACGTCCGAAAGGGACCGCGATGGACCATCAGACGGCGCGACACTTCCTTTATTCATCGATGATCTTTATCTACCTATATAATGTAAGTTATAAACTGATAAAAATTAGAAAAGAAAATCTGAGTCTGAACGTAGCGAAAAATTAACTAAGAAAAAAAAGATAGTCGGCGATCTTAAACAAATAAATTACTCAAACTTAAACTCAAAGTTAAATGCGAGTACCATCTTGCGATATAATTGGAGATACACTCACGGTATTCACATCTAAAACTGAAGACAAAAATGCGGAAAATATACATCAATTACACGATAATTGTACGCTTTATATTTTAAGCGAGTTTTTAACATTCTCCGATTATATCGCGTAAATGAGAGATTAATTAGCCTGATTTGCATTAACTTTACATATTAATTTTATAAGAAGGACGGTTGCGCGACATAATCACGCGACGAGTAGCTATACCATCGAGCACCGCGGTATCACGGTACATCGAATATACGACGAGAACACGAGGAGCAAGTACAAACGATGACTCCGAAGCGCTTCGTCATTCGTGCTTAGCAGTTGCATTCTATCTTCTCTCTTACATAACGTATCCGTGATGTATCGCGTCGGTGTATTGCCGCGATCAAAAATATACGCGAAGAGAGGCACGACGAATGTATCGCGTTGCCGTTTCCGAGCTCTCGACTCCGCGCGATCCCGTCTCCGATAACGCATGCAAATTTTATTAATATTTGAACAGCTTTCGGGCCACCGGCGCCTGTAATTGAACCGTTAGAGTTACCGCCGAAATTGCGGCCTCTATACACGTGCGAGAGCGAGGATCGATCGGTGATTTCTCCTCGCGAGTAATCGTCGAGTCGCTTTCGTCCGCGTCGTCTTACGCCCGTTATCCGCCTATCACGCGTTTTGCCCGTTTTCTTGGAGCGTTTTTTTTTTTCATTGGCGTTTGGCTTATTAATCTTCTTCACATTATCTTGTGCCAGAAAAAATTATACTTAAGTATAATTTATATTCATGAATATTTTATTTGTTCTTAATCCTAATCGATATTTCTTTTTCTTTGCCTCATTATTTTACCTGATAAGCATTTAACGAGTTAAACGGATACATATGCGTATTCATATGTTTTCATGCATGCTCAATACACTAGTATAATATACTATTTTCGCTCGCACACGTATTTATGAATCGGTGAGACGTTAATCGCATCCTCGTGCTGATCGATGAAGTCCGATCGATCGGCAGCTGCTCGGCGCCGATCGAGAAACGTCGTGGCGATCTCGTGGAAAATGAAAATTCCAGAACGGACGGTAGATTGTAGCAGCTATTCCAACTGCCATTGGCTTCCGTTCGCACGCCTCGATTAATCGCGCTTCTCTATCATCAAGACATTACTGGCTCTCCGGGTCTATGTGTGTGCGCGTATGTGGCTCACCACATCCACTCTCTCTCTCTCTCTTTCCCTCTCTTCCCCCCCCCCCTCTCTCTCTCTCGCACAAGCTTTACTCGCAGTAGGACAGCGCGCGCAAGGTGGGATAGGGGCCAGGGGGAGAACACCTGTGCAAGGTTGAAGAATACACCACGACCACTCCTTGTTTGTCGCAACCTGTTAACGCGCCGCCTGCTCGCGTATGCCGGCAACAACCCTTCTTCGTCGTTCAACCGACGGGAAAACTTTAGGGCGTGTAATTCCCGGCAACCGGTCGGCTGACCGACCGGTCTGCACTGTGATCATCCCGGATTATCGTTCTTCGTTGTTTCTCAAATCCGCTATTGAAGCCGGCCGAGACCGCGCCGCCGAGAAATCGATCCTCTGACGCAGATCGCTCGGCGAACGAATGGTGGTGGTGGTGGTGGTGGCGGTGGCGGTGGCGGTGGCGGTGGCGGCGGTGGTGGTGACGGTGACGGAGGTTGTAGTGGGGTAGTGCACCCCGCGTATAATCGGATCCCTCCACGAGAGCTTTTCCCTTCGTCACCACGTATCGCGTCGACCGAACATTGCATCGCATGCCGCAAGGCATGTATACAAGGCACTCGAACGCGTGTACGTGTTTAGCACGTATGCGAATAGGAAACTGACTTATTCATTAGCTTCTCACGCGGGATGCGAGCAACGGCTTTCCTTTATAGTTGTTTACAATGTAATCCATATACCTTGTTCGAAAAAAAAATCCGTTATATAAACAAAGTTTTTTTTCGACAAGAGACATGGGCTACGGTCAACGTGACGCTACAAATTCTTTGGAGCGTTCTTTTCTTCTTCTCTTTTCTTCATTGAAAGAAAGAGAAGAAGAACGCTTCAAAGCATTTGTAGCGTCACGTTGACCGTAGCCTTTAAACGTCTGTATGGAAAGTGGGGGCAGATAAAATCGTTGTTTTCTTACTACACTCTTATGTAGGGTATTTCGTGTATGAAACACATAAAAATTTCATGCGCGTGAAATGGGGGAGATGCCATAAATTTTATTAACGTTTGTTCTCGTCGTGTTTAACTATTTGCCTGATGCAGAAATTATCAGCGAACGTGAACGACGTCAGTAATACGGTTTGCAATTCTGCTCTGCTGGGAACTTATTTAATTTGGACCAAATTATTTGCGGGGCACAACGCCGCGCGCGAAATCATAGTTATAAATAATTATCGTCTTTTCAAACGTAAAAGATCGAACTGGAATATTATTGCGACTTTGTTGCTCTTTACTTGATCACTATTATTCTTATCTTCTTCGGGAAAATATTGCTGTTAAGGATGCCAAAGAGACATCTTCGGAGCCTAGGAAAAAAGTGTGAGCGAAATAAAACACGAAGTGTACGCAAATAAGCGCGTCGTTATCAGTAGCTATATTATGTACTCGTGTCGTTATTTCCCTGGCCGATCGTTTGCATGGTAATATTACACAGCCAAATTACAGACACGTGTTTATATCGTAGAGCGCGCCGTATATCTTTTCAATCTTGCCCGACTATCTACATTTTCGCGAACTCAAAAATCCTTTCGCTGAACGTGACCTTCGTCACTCACCCATATCAATAGCGATAAAATTCTTGAGTCACAACATTGCCAATTGGCTGCTTTATCGAACAGCGCGTTGCACAATGAGATAACAATACGAATCTCTACGTCTATATCGCAGAATTGTTCTTCTCTCTTTAACTCCACAAGTATTCGCACTGATGTACTTTAAATATCGCCAGTTTCACAAAAGTCTGTTTTGTTAGAAACAGACGACGCACAGATAAACGTACGCGTCCGTGTATTTTAAGTGTATAGATATAAAAATAATTTACAAATTTGTTTGTGTATCAGTGTTTGTTCGTTTCTTTCTTGACAAGTGGAAATAAATGCCCGAATAATTATAATTGGGAAAATATCACAAACTGCTGAGTTCATTTTTCGTTTATTTTAATAATTTATCAACATGTCTATTAGAATTTCTAATCGTTCATTAACATTTTTAATTTCTAATTGAAAGTAAAATGCAACTATGCGACGTACGAATTTACATTTATTTTTTCAGCAAACTTTTCGGACTCGGACTCATGTCGTTATACGTATAATTGTACACATATCGATGTTTGTTACGAATTTCGTCTCAATTTTATGTAAATGTGCGGCAAACGTGTACGGCGCCGTATTTTTTTAATATAGACGGGCGGACAAGGGGGAGGCCTCTTTAACTATTGAGGACGAAAAGAGGAGTTTTCGACGCGTGGAAGGAACGTCATACCTGCCGCATCGATCGCGTATTACGCAATTTAGGGCACAGTAGGTACCATGTATTACACATTCAGGACACGGTAATGGCATTGAAGTAATAATCGCCACCCTCGCGTCAGCCTCGGGAGACACGCATCGCTCGACTGTCGATCGTTTCTCACGAATATAGCGTGTCGATAAAGAGACATAGGTCATCGGAAAAATATATGTATTTTCGCGTTTATCAAACGCTTATGATTTTACAACGGATACAATCGGATGATATGTTACAAGAGCGAGTTATTCCGCTGAACAGAGCCAAATCAAATTCGAGATGCAAGGTTTCGCCGATTCAGTTTCTTCCAAGTTCTGGAGTTCTAGCAAAACTCCAAACGGGGCCGAATAAATCCCATCCCATTTCCCATGTTCCCGCGGAACTTTTTATTCAAACCGCGCGGTTGCCAAGGATTATTGAATGCAAATCGCCCGGTATAGGGCGGCCCCACGAACTTTTCTCTCAGACCGGGGGGAGAAGATTGTATTTCTCCGTTATATTTTCACCGCATTAGCGATGGATCGAAGCAATTAACGCTATCTGCCACGATACGGCATATGGTTGCGAGAGATAAAGGAATCGCTTTCCATTTCCCAGCTGACGTCATTGCCAATCGCGGTACGCTATGCGCGTACGAATACAAAGGTCCTTTTAATTGCTTCAATTACCTAGCCACCGATGCTTCCGAACATCATAGGGGAAAAAGCAAGATCTGCTTTCCGCTCCATATCGTACGATTCGCAATTATCTATTCTATCCTCTTTAACGATCGCGTTACGCTGAACGTATTGATATTCACGCACCGTTAGCCGATTATCTTTAATAAGCGGTCAACCCGGTTTTTTCTTTAACAGATCGACGTGTCTCCAATTTTCCTCACCGTTTGTCAACTGTACATAAATCGAAGATTCTGGTCGCAAGGTCGCGTTTATCCTTAATCTTAATCATTTGCAAGCAAAATAGGGAGACTCTCGACTTTCTTTTTATCTCACAAAGTCCATCCTCGATATTAGAATGTTTCACAACGCGTTGAATAAACCTCGTTGATTAAACTCCGCTGTTCCGTTTGGATTTATTTTGACCTATTTTTATTTTTAAAACGCGATAACAGTCCGTATTGATTGTCGCGCTTATAAATTCTATATTTCATTAAAACCGCGCAATACTGGCGCGCGTCCATTTCTAAACCGCATTCGCGCACTAAATGCACTCGAAGGAACAAAGCGAGCGCCGTGCCCGTAGGGTCCAGTTTCCTCCTTTTTTTTTTACCGGAAAGACGCCAAGGAGCTGGACGTGCGTCCCTCGCGTTGTCCCAGCGCGACGATGAAACGCGCGAAAAATCGCCGAAGGTGAACGAACGTCGGGGGATCACCCGCGATGATCGTGCCAATCACCGATAATAAAATTGTCGACGCGAATCGTAGCGTTTCGCATATTTTGCATCACGCGTTCGCGCGCGGCTGGAAAAGCCATTTGAATTATAACGCACGATGAATCATCGTCCTCTCGGCGATTAGCGCGGTTGAGTTTTCGTTGCTGCCGCTACGTCTCTCCGCCGGAATGTTTCTCTCGCGCCGCCGCCGCGATCCCTTCAGCATCTCGATGCCGCTCTCGAATTCCTCGCTGCTCCAAGCTCCGTCTTTCGACAGTTCGTAATAGTGATCGCGAAAAAGGAAACCTTCAATGATATGTTTCTTCTACAATTTTTTGACTACAAAAAAATAGCAGTTACTTAAAAAAATGTCAATATTTTTTTCTTAACAAAGGTATCGAAACTCTGATGGTTCTCGAGCTATAATTCGGCGAAAAAACGGCAGGCTTTTAATAATTTAATCTTCAGAATGAGCGAACAAATAACGTTATCATTTATCTTATTGTCAAATAGATTTTGAAGTGAATTCCGAAATTTGGCAAGTTGTGACAAACATTTTTTGGTGCTTTCGCTGAAAAGAACCTGGTGCCAGATTTTACAAACAAATATACGTGCCTTAACATTTTCTTTTTGAACACGCTGTATATCTTCTGTTGTTTAGTTACTGAAAAAAGTTCAATTATCTTGTTATCTCGGAATAATATTTTTTATATGGGTATCTTTCTGCAAAACGAGTTATCTCGGGTTAGTAAGGTAAACGATTAACGGGACTTTTAAATTTTACAAGTCGTTTGTGTAAAATTTCACGGATTTTGTTGAAAAGTTCTGATAAATCTTCTTCCGTCCCTTTCTTTTCTTTTTATTCTTTTGTGCGTTCTACGTAGTTGCGTTTTAGGAGTCTCGAGTTAATTGGAAGGCACGCTACGCGAGAAAAGCTTGATGTTGCGCGAAGTTAAAGATTTGATATCGCGATGCAAAATCCGTCGACCCAGAGTTTATTTTTTGCCCGTAAAAACACACCCATCGGCTTAAATTAGTTCCCCTCTCTCTTGACACCGACGAACTTATTTGTGGGCCCGAAACAGTTTAATTCGGTCGCGTTTGTGGCTAATTCTACGCCGTACCGTAATAGTTCCGTATTTATAGTATATTGCGGCTAATATCGCGGGGCGATTAATTTGTTACCGTCCATCGTTATATCGTCTGTCGTTGCGCGTTTTTAGAATTGTATTGCAATAATAATGACAAATCTTCTTTTGGACAACGCATTAAGAATTGATACGATTGACAGCTCGGCATTTTGAATAGCGGAGAATGAGCAACATCTATAAAAGCGTAAAATTGATGACTCGGAGTAGGTATATCTGATATTTAACTACTGTATTAAAAAAATAATGCGCGGACACACACAGCGCATTATGAAACAGTATATTGACGCAATAAGTAAACAGCATAAGCTAGCGTCGATCAAAGATATTACGTTAATAACAGCGAATTAAATTGAATGTAAAAAGCTGAGAGGAGAAGACTGAACGACTCGAAAAAAGAAACTATATTTCAAAGCAATTTGCAAATTTTTCGAATTTAAATAATTCTATATAAGATAATTTCTTAAAAAAAAAAACCCCCACTGGATGCCAATCATTTGATTTTTTTAAATCGCAATAATCGCTTTCGATCGCTTTGGTTACCTTTACGATTGTCGTTTCACTAACGATAAGTCATCAGTAACGCTACCTGGAATTGTGATTTTTCCGCGACAGATTTCTTCGAGAACTGACAATGAGATAAATATTTCCTTTTTTTAAGAATACCTGCTGCAGAATGGACGTGCGTTTTATCTTAACACTTGGTTAAAAAATTCCGTTATATTAGCTCGTCGCTCTTGCGGCGGTAGCTCAATTATCAATTGCAATTGAAAAACACCTTCTCCGCCCATAACAACGTCGCGCACGACATCGTTCCCTTTTATTCCGCTTGAAAGCCACAATCTCGCTGGTGGTAAACGATTCGACACTTTGTTTGCCGGTCCGTGGGCTCTCTGCAGCCAGCATGCACGCCAGCCGGCGCTTTGCGAACTTGTTCGTACGCACGGCATCGTAATCGATACATGAAAGTGACACGCGCGCGAGTTTCCATTGAATATTAGGTTTTAAAGCGCGGTCCAGTTATGTCGCTCTCCGCGCGAACTGTCGCGCTTGTTTATCGCTGCTAGCCTTTTCCCGTAGCATCCCGAGGAGCAAACCCGAGCGACGGGATTCGTTTCAATTCAAAGCGAAACGTCCCTCTCCGCTGCTCGGTAACTTTTTCTATTTTTTTTTCTAGCTTGTTTAAAATTCTCGCGAAAAATATTTTTCCCGAATTAAATACTCGGCGACTTGTATTCTGCAAGATACAAGTATAAATATTTACGTACTGATTTTCTAATATTCGCTTTAGCACTGGGAAAAAGAAAACTTCGATGTTTTTACATATAAATACTCTCACGATTTTTTTACACTGTTTAGTAATGTATCATAAAATATAATTTTAATTTCCAAGGGAGTAAAAATGTTTTCTCTTTGTGTGTTGCAGTGTTCTTAATATTCCATCCATTGATTTCGAAGACTTGCCTCTTATTCAAGACGTGGTGCAACAATGGGTCGAAAGAAGATTCAGATTTCACGTATCACGGACGAACGGAATCGTCAGGTAATTACAAGTACCTATTCCGGTCAAACAAGGCAGACGACGTTCCTTTATGTAGCGATTTGGCGCTAATTGCAATTGGTACATATTTTCGGGAGTTGTAACAACCAAGAAAATTAAAGCGTACGCACGGCAGAGATACGTTTCCGTCTTACATTCTTGCAAAAAAATAACGAAAGGATTTACAAGTCGATATTTTAAATAGACGTTTTAATTCTATTTTTTGCCTCTCTATGTAAAATATAGAATGATGCATAATTAATGTAATCGTCTCTCGGGTAAACACGGCTCTAGAGATACATTTTTTTTCCTTAAAATAAATCTACGCTCGCGAGATGAGAAGGAGTAAGGAGAAAGAAACGTATAAGAACGCGAATAAAAAGATCGGACCTGCTAATTATTATTGATGCGATCTTACGTAACGTTACTGATCGGGTAATTAACAATTCGACGAATTAATATTCGCGTCGGGTGTGCCTGCAACTTTTTAGCAGTCTTAATGGCTCGAGAAACCCCGCTGACGTTCACCTTCGATGCAAACCCCCCACCTCTGCTTTTATATGCGACAGGTGACCTTTAACAAGCGGAAATTCGGCGTGATGAAGAAGGCGTACGAACTGTCGGTACTGTGCGACTGCGAGATCGCGCTGATTATCTTCAGTTCGAGCAACAAGCTGTACCAGTATGCGAGCACCGACATGGACAAGGTTCTCCTCAAGTACACCGAGTACAACGAACCCCACGAGTCCCTCACCAACAAGAATATTATCGAGGTGAGTCCCATTTATCCGCCACCGATTCTCAGGATGAACGAGGACGCGCCAAGGATCGAAGTATTGACGTCGTCGCTGATTTTTCGTTAAACTCTCTCTTTTTCTCTCCCGATGGAAGAAAGGAATATATATATATGTATATTACACACGTTTCTGAATATGTATATATGCAATATATGCCAAGGTCAAGACAGCGGTGTGTCGAATATACAGGGTGTATCGAAGAAGCTCACTAGGAATCGCAAATGACAAAAACCGGAACGGAAAGGATCCTCGACAGTTTCAATGTTAGAACACGGATTAGATTTTCTTTCGCACCGCTATTGCGTGTTAAAGGGTTCTCTTTCAGGGGTACGAAGGAATAGCAGGGCCAGTTTTCAGATGTGATCCGGGCGATCCTTGGTTTAATAGAATTTTAATCTGTGGCTTAATTAATCGGTCAGATGTCACGACATTTAAAATCGTCGATTTTGAAAGAAACTTTAAAAAAGAAATAATATTCTCAAAAACAACACGTATACCTACATCCCGACACGTTTACACACATACAAATGCGTGTCGCTGTTTTACGATGACCGGAAAGTTTTAGAACACTGACTTACGTTCTTTGCACATATTTCCTTTTTATTTGTAAAGATTATAAAATCGACGGTTTCATGTCGATACCATCTATCGCGGGACACGGTTTCAACTTCACGATGGGAGCGACGCGGCGATCCCTTTTTCTTTTCCTACGCGAGCGTAATTGCGAGAGTAAACCGGGTAGGATAAGAGAAGCGCGCGTCTTGGTGTTAAATTAACGTGCATGTGAAGGTTGAGTGCCCTCGGGCGGTGTGGTCACGTGAACCTGTCTGCTGACACTTGCAGGCGCTCAACAAGAAGGAGCATAAGGGTGCCATGTCTCCAGAGAGCCCGGAACCGGACGCGATCGAATACAATCTTACCCCGCGCACCGAGGCCAAATACACGAAGATCGACGAGGAATTTCAGATGATGATGCAGAGGCATCAGCACAATGGCAGCAGGGTAAATATTCAAATCAAGTTAAATGTCAATTGCATCGGGTCGAGCTTATGTTTATGCAAAAAAAGTTACAGTTTCTTCTTTATTACGTTTATTATTTAGATTTATGCAAAGCGCTTGCTGCCAATTAACTTGCTTGTCTGAAATCTTTATAATTTTTACGGAATACGAATATAGGATTTTATAAGTTATGTGATTTCCAAGACGTCGAATCTCTCAAAGTATCTTATCAAAAGTATTTAGAACTCAGTTCTGTCTGTCATTTAATTTTACTTGTATGGAGACTAGACAAACAATTTAACATCTTAAATTTATTTCTGTCAAAGTAATATGTAAATATGATATTTTATTCAAAATGTTTATTTTTCTATAGAAAACAACGTATGCGATTTTTTCCTGACTTCGCGACAATGTTTTTGCAACAAATGTTAAAGCAATTGTTAAATATTTCATTATTTTAAAATACATACGAGATATGTGTATAGATTATACAATTACACATATATATATATATACAACGATAATATTTTATATATTATTATCTTTTATTATATATTTATTATTATGTGCAATATTTAAAATTAATATATTATACACAATTCATAATTTATTGGCAAGAATTGATTATATTTTAATAATTGATTTAAAATGAGAATAATTATATAGAATTAATTTTTGCTTGAATAACAAACAATAAAGAATCTGAATTTCTCTATAAGAAATTTATTTTATATATTTATTTTATTAAAATTGTTTATCCAGTTGTTTTTATAATACTATTTTCGCTGTGTATGTATGAAAAGAATCAGATATGAGTGTGTCATTATACAACACGCGTCATTATATTACACAAAGTTAAGACAGAACAATAGCAAATTGCAAATTTGCTATGAACTGCTCGGCGCAACGCTTATATACATATATATCTACACTACAGATACTATTAATTTGCATTGTGTCTGTTGTGATTGCAGACAATGGGACAATCGAATTATACGCTACCGGTATCTGTACCAGTGAACAGTTATGGCGAATCTCTTCTTGGATCTAGTCCACAGATGGCACATACCAGCATTTCTCCACGTCCATCATCGTCTGAGACGGATTCAGGTAGCTTTAATTAGTAACAGAAGACTGAAACAGCAAATTCCCGATATTTTCAAGAAATTTGCGTCTAACTTGTTAAATTATTCGTTCTAGTGTATCCCCCGGGAGGAATGTTGGAAATGAGCAATGGCTACCCTCCGTCAGCGTCACCATTGGGTGGTTCACCTAGTCCAGGACCTTCGCCTGCACTCGGGGTCGGTGGAGGTAGTGCAAATAAAGGCAGCAATCCGTCTAGGCATTCGCCGCAACCTCCGCCTCCGCCACCGCCTCATCCTCACAGGGCTAACCTTCGAGTGGTTATACCAACACCACTCGCGCAATCTCTCTCTGAAGACACTAATTATGATGTAATTGTCTCATAATTGTTAACTTTAAATGGGTGTTATAAACAAAAAATTTGTCCTTTGTTTTATAATGAAATTTTTCTGAATTTCTCACATTCATGAATTATATTAAAACATAAGGTGTAAAGCTAGAAATTGGATTCCGAATTAAGAAAATAAGATCTTTCTTTCTACCAAAAATATTTTGACCGTTAGAGAAAAAATTCTTTATCAATTGCTAAATCTTATATTGTGTATTTGATAGAAGCATTAGGAAATTTACGATATGTTGTGCATTCATGCTTTCAGAATGCCCATACGCAGTCTGCATTGAATACACCTGTAGTAGCGTTACAAACACCAACAGTACCAGCCGGATACTCTAGTTTTGGACCAACAGATTACTCCTCGGATCTCGGGGGCCTTGCATGGCCCACTCATCAGAGGTACGTTGTTGATGACTTATATTCGGCAGCCACCATGTCCAGCATCAGGTAAATCATATTTCATAATTATTGTTGTGAAAGAAAGCTATATGTCCAGTTGGTATGACATATTTTTAGTTATTTTATTCACATTAGATAACAGATGATACATTTTCGGTTCTAATCGGATTAAAAAATTGAGTACATGTAATAGAATATTACACACATTTTAATAAATTGTAATTTGATTACAATTTGTTTACGTGCTGCAAGCGTACATAAGTTTCAATTAGTTTCTACCTTCTCTTTATTCTCATTCTCGTAGTTATTTCTTCCTGTTTCTTTCTTTTCTTCACTTGTCTCTTTTTAAATTAATTCTCCATATGGATATTACTTAATGGAATAATTCGCACGAAACTTGTCGCTGGGTAGCTGTAACGTAATATATCGACCACTGGAGCGCTATAGTTTTTTTTCGGTTACAATAGTGTTTGGCATGTCATTAAATTATGGAATGTTGGAGTGTTCTTCATTTTCATCTACAGATTGTTTGCGTAGTTGAGTCACACACTCTTATGGGGCGATACATTTATTAAAAGTACATTCTCATGATTCATATCATGATTTTATTAACTTTCATTCATGCATGATTGCACGTTCTCATATATGTATAGGGTTGGGATGAAAAATTATATAGCTTCTCGCTACGCTAGACTCGATAAAAACATATTCACACAAGAACATATTTTCTTTTTGAGTTTTCTAACTGTTTACATACAATTTTTTCCCCCGTAGTATCACGAAACTTTTTCGATATTGCAGTGGTCTTCCTCACCTAGCTGTATCGAGCAGTACACCGCCACCATCCACGTCGCCTTTACCTGTAAAGATAAAAAGTGAACCGATAAGTCCACCCAGAGACCCGCACGGCGGTAACAGTGGGTCCAATGGTGGACCCAGCAACGCCAGCAATCTACACCACACAAACTTGAATGTCGGTCCATCGTCCAGTACCGGTGCCCCACCGCCACATCACGTGTCTCATCCGGGGCCTCAAACACTGAACTTAGTATCGAGCAGACCGAGTAGTAATCCACCTCCGTCCCATTCGGGTAGCATAACACCGACAAATCTACCGTCGCCTGGAAGTGGTGCGGTCGGTGATATCAGAACGAACCATTCTAGCGGTGGCGGGAACGGAGGGAACAGTTCAGACTATGAGAACGGGCCGCTCATGAAACGCTCGAGAATCACGGAAGGTTGGGCGACTTAATGTCGATTAAATTGTTGCACTCATCAGTTGTTTGATACCTCCTCGACGTACAACGGCATATAGTGCTTGTGAGTTCCAGTATAATTAAACAAACTCCTTTTAAACGTCTTTGAGACGCGTACTTCGTACTATCGCGATAACGATGGCTACGGGAATGGGTACGCTTCCGCCGTAGCTAGCGGAGTGGAAAAATCTGTTTATATTTTGAAGCTGAATACAGAATATACATTTATTTGAAGAAAAAAAAAAAGAAAATACGGTGCCATAATGTTGAAACTTTATATATATATTATATATATGATAGATACATATATATATTTTCATGTATATAATATGAAGTGTTGTTTGTATATATGTCATAAAATTCGTAATAACTTTCGCGATATGGCATTGTGTCATCGATGCTTATCGTACGAAAATTTATGCGAAGGGAAACAGTATGTTAGGGAATACCCAAATACGCAGTACCCAAATTGTGAAATTTCTGAAAGTGTAATACTGAATCTAAAAGAGCTTGTGAGGAAATCTACACATAGTGTAAGATTTATAAAGACCAGAACTTACCATCGCAATTCGTTGTTGTTTTGTATGGTATAGTAGTCAGAATTACGCCATAACCCGTTAATACAATCTTGCGCTGCAAAAATATGCTTTGTTCGGAAACATTGCCATTGCGCTTCATAGACATCGTATTCCATGCAACAGCCATTCATTTGTGGGCAACTTGATCGTTCGCGGAAAACTATTAATTGCGGTTTTCTTGTCACAGAATTTATATCGAGAGGAAATTTTATATTTTACTTTGTACATTAAGATTTTTTATATTTTTGAATTAACCAACTAATTTTACTGTTAACGTGAGTTTATTAACGGTCTATGGTTCCCGAACATGCGGAAATCGGCTGCTGTACTCAAACTTTTCATGATATTCTATAGAACAAGATTCGAAATTAATATATTGAGTTATGAGGTAATACAATAGATAGGCATATTATATAGTGTTGATTAATAAAAAAAAGATATACACACAGCGCGCGTATAGATATATACATACATCTATATATATATATATACACGTTATATACATTTTCCACAAGTATTTTGCACATTTGTATAAAGATTATGGAGGAAGAAAACTTGAAAACTTTGCAACCCTTGAAGCCTAAAAATATGTAACGAGAGTTTATATACTACAGGTATATGCCGTATAGTAAAAATGTGATTAAATAAAACTTACGATAAGAAGGATTGAGTGATATTAATGTTAATAACTTTAATCGTAAATTTTTAAAGAAACCAAAATTATATTTCTAAATACACTTCATTATATTTGCCAACCATGATCAATTTTATGTATCTTAATCTGTAGTTCTTTTTAATACAAAAACTTCCAGAAGGATTGATAATGATATAATTCTATATATAGAAAACGAAAATGGTTTGTTCTTAAGGTGAGAATATCTAAGAAATATTTCGTCGCAGAGATCCATTCTGTGATATATAAGAAATTATATATAGAAGAGTTTATCCTTTTCGATATCAGAAACGCGCGACCTTCTCGGCCAACAATCACGTAAAAGTAAATCTAAACGATATTTGGCAAAACAGGGTTGCAATTGTATAACGATGTAGAATTTACCTTCTTCCTGAAATCAGTAAGATGAAAATGTGTCAAGATGGTTTCAATGTATGTTTTACAATCTCAGGATGTATCCTGGTGAGAATCGTTCTCGAGAACTGTATTTGATAAATTATTGTAATTAACATACTAATGGAATACGCAGGTATATGAATGAATAGTGCCTGGCACCATTTGTGGCCCTCCTGTTAGGATGCTTTCCCAAATCGTATATGCAGTACAATTTGTTAATAAAGTCTTGAAAATAATAAGCTACTTAAGCGAATATATATATGTATATTCGAGAAACGATATATGATGTTGTAAGCTTTATAATGTGACTTTTTGACAAATAGCGTGGGAAGGCAACCTTTATTGTAATCGAAGGTTGTACGATGAGGTATGACCCTCGATATTCATTTTCTTTATTAACGCATATTAGAAATGTTTCATATGACTGTACGAACAATCGGTATGTGGAATATGAAAGCGTAATGCGTATAGTCATTAATCTTAATCACGAATTTTTAAGATGATCACAAAGTGCAATCTCTTAGCCAACACACTTTTTTATCAAACAAAAAAATATAAAGAAATTGTTATTTTTCATAACGAAGAAGTAAACTTTAATGTATTAAAGATATATATGTCTCCACTAGTTATTAAACTTTTTCCTATTGACACGAAATTTATTATATTTAATTGATATTTAATTGTAATATATTCTATTCATATATTACGAAGGATGATTGTATATGCCTGGCTCGCAGGTATAAATGTTTCTAAGTGGATTTATATTTTGAAATTTTGTTTTACGTTTAAATGCATTTGATCGGTACATTAAAAAGGAACATGAATAAAATCGAAGGCAATCTCTCAACGTTGTTTTACCGACAATATGATATTCTCTATTGTGACTTTTTCGTAACTTTGGACGTAAAGTAAAAAACGTTAAATCGTTAATTTTATCTCGGCGTTGTTACATTGGATATAATATCGGAAGTTAAAATTCCTCACATATATGTATCTCACACAGGATATAATTTAAATTTAATCTTAACGAGTATTAATGAACCCAAAACTTGTTAATTCTTTCTCTGAAATGCCCTATTGTGATATCGAAACTAACATGATTCTTCTGCATAATGAGTCCATCTAAAGTCATTTTAAGTGTTCCGACATCGACACTTCTATAACAGTCACAGTGTGATGTGAAAAGCATGAGCAGTACTTTATATGCAAGGTTTATATGTACTATCTGATCTATTTTACCATAACATACAGTACGATAATGCATAACAAAATCCATAAGAGTAGGCAATTTGTTAAATGTACGTTAAGTACATGTACGTACACTTCAATGTATATTTTTAATATGAAGTACGGTGTAAGTTATATCTGTGAGCAAAAATAAGTTGATGTAATTAAAGATGTATTCGTCTTGATCGGCACAACTTATGACGAAGATTACATTGTTGTCAACGTCGCAGAATAGAATCAAGTTCGTACCTTACAATTTTCACGTGTTTGACTGCAAATATTGAGAAACATTTTAATTTTGAAATATCATTTGAAATAATAATACGGAGAAGATACATTATCAATTTTGGAAGACTTTCATATCCCGGTGACTGAAGCTGTATTCTTCTGCGTAAGTTTCTTTTCTTAAAATTACGGCTAATCTGTGTGATATATATTACGTTTAAAATATATATTGCGTTTAAAAAAATATTCATTGTGTATTCTAAATACTCTTTGGTTACTTGCCGTGAATTACGATCATACAGTTGTGCCTCAAGATTTCAACAGATATTCAATACGTAAAAGTAATGATAATTATTGTAGTTAAAAACTCAGAGACTATTGAAATTGTTGGAAACGCTGTGAACGAAATGGACCATCGTTAGAAGAGCCATACGCGTAAGATAAAATGAGGTCTACGGATGGTTAGACATTTTATATTGCATAAACTAAGATTGTTTGGAAAAGAGGCCATTATAGGCTTTAGGCAATGTTCGCAAATAATCGAATTGCAATGCACGGCACAAGTACCAGATCACTGTAACAATGTAGCAAAATAAAATACAATGTATATGTACTAGCCACAACTGTTGTCACCACAAATATAAATAAATATATAAATATATATATATATATATATATATATATATATATATACATATATATATATACACAATTAAGTTTAAATACAGATTTAAGTACTGGACATATCTGTAAAGCCAAGTAGCATCACATTTTTAAACGTCATAAGAATATCGTCATTTTACTGTTACTATCTGTATCTGTGCATTTTGAAACTGAAAACGGTATGACCTGTTTGATACGTACACAATTACACCAAAAGTTATAAGATCCTTCATATATTTTTTAACATATAGTTATCATATTATTGAGTTTTCCGCTTAGTTTTGAAATGCACTCTGTGAACAGATGAAGTGTATGACGGGGGGGGACATACTTTAAACATTATTATGTAGTTATACACGTATTTGTATAATACAGTTTAAAGGGGAGGTTGTTTAACAATTCCTCAAATTGCGTATCATACTGTTACAGTTAATTTCGAGATACAGTTACATTGTACAATGTATAAATTTTAAATAGAACAGTATGTATACACAGACACGCGCACACACACACCCACACAGACATACACACAAAAGATTTGCATCATGCATACACAGCCGGATGTATGCATATGTGGATATATATGTATAAAAGTTATTATAATAATGTGTAATAGTAATAACATACAATATTATATAGTCGTGCGTTACGTTAGCTGATAATTGCGAGAATAAAGGAAAGTAATTCATATAGTGCCATCATAACTGACTAATTAAGGGAATACCGATTTTACGTTTTAAGTAGTAATATCATAGGAGAATATATTTGAGGAAGGAAAAAGAAATACTTACAATGTTGAAGACAAAGACTCGGTTTATGTTTGTAATAATAATTATAATGTTTGCCAAGTTTGTTACGTAAGTACGAAGCCATTGAGAAATTTTATGTGCTAAAATCTTAAAGACATAACTTTATTCTCTTATGCACATTCAATGCCACACGCAATAGTACTTGAGTACACGAACCCGTCGAACCCGGTTTGTGCGCTCATGGAGATGGCGTAAATACGCTACGGACACGGAATTACAAAGCCCCTTTGTTTGTACGTTATACCTTTGGTGCTCGACATTACCCAGTTATTGTTATACGTTATTATTACTGATCTGTATATGACCATGCTACCATATTGCCTATTATTGGTCAGTATAATCATTGTCAGAGTTAGTGATAAATAATGATTATTTGATAACGCTCTGTGTACATCACACACATACATACAACATTGTAAACACATACACATTGTGGTTATATTTCAGTGTATCAGCATAATGATATGATTATTACGATGTTGCCCATAGAATACATTTTACTTGGTTTTTACATTTGGCAGTATTTTATTTTGGCATTATTCCATCCACCTGTAGCTTTTCTCAACGCTCAACTCTCATTGTTGACTTGTACGTGTAGTGCGTTCTCTCATTTTTGTATATTAACATTATTTGTACTTGAGAATCAGAAATCTGAAATTATTTTGCGAATTCATCATGTTGCTCGCATGCTTCCGCTGTGTATTACTTCGCGACGATTTGCGATCTTTTCTAATTTTATATGTAAAACGTTACTTACCGGCTCGATAAGTTTGTTATCATAGAAAACGTGTTTTGTTGCTTGTTAATAATGCCCATCTTTAAACTGTGTTTTTGTTAGGTAACTGTAATGTTAACACGTGAGAATCCAATCTACGTTATATCAATCTCATTGCGTTTTCTAAAATCTCACGACACACGTCGAGTTGCTTACTGAAACCAACTTGATTATGCATAAAAACTATAACAGGCAACTACTTCTATAAATAGTAATCGAAATATTTAACACATTTATGCAGAAAAAATATATAAGAAATAATTATATAAAGTCAATAGTCAATATTACATGACGGTTAATAGTATATATGCCATATCCAGCATCTTGATACACTGGCGTTCAAATTTATTGAAAAAAATGTAACTTTTAATACATATATCTTGCCATTGAAAAAACAAATTTTTATTTACTCATTATTTTTTCTTGAACTTTTAGTATCATTGTTTCATCGAGACAATTGTGTATATTATACGCGTACCTATATTATAATATCTTTATTCGTTTACGCGCAATTCTCTCTCGAGGATGTAATATATTTTTAATATACATTTTTCTTGTGTAAATCTTTGTGAGATGCGATATTTTTGTAACGCTGATGTCTCTACGACAATTCAGTTAACTGTGGACCTGTGTCTCTCGGAAAGCGCGATGATAAGAAACAATTTTGAAATGCTTAATGCGTAACGAATCTTCGTCTCTCATAGATAATTATATCTTAAGGAGTAATCACACAACACTTTGCGCGATTGCAAAAGAACCAAATTTCTTGCGAGCGGCTCGATGTCGTATGTATGTGATTACGCGTTACGCTAAAATACACTTTTTGAAACACGAAGGGATACGAGCTACACACAGTTTCAGGATGTTGTTCCTAGAATTCTGTGAAGATATATGTGTTCACAGTGATGGAAAGAATAAGATATATATTAGCGTTCTTTTTTTTTTCCGAATTCACAGTCTATAAATAGCTGCCCATCGCATCAACGCCCTTTCCTTTTTACCTTAAGTATGTAATCTATATATGGATTATATATCTTGTACTTAAATCTGGACCGCGCGATGTGATGATATTTTATATACCTGTTACAAATCGGAGACCAGATGTCGTCGCTCCAATAACGAGCGGGCAAATTTAAGACATACCAAATTTTCTCTTCCGTTTTCTTTTTCTACCGCTTAACGGAAATGTCTATGTTAATTACTTCCGCATTGTACATAATGTGTCCCTCAGTCTTTGACTCATCCTCTCTTCTTTGGACGGTCAGACGGACAGTTAGCTATGTGTTCTAAACTTTAGGGATCTCGACCACGCGTCTATGCACACGCATATACAAAAGTACATCTATATATACACACATACAAATACACACGCACATACACACAACCACACCACATACATATATACACTTTAAGATAAAAGTCGGTATGCTATTCAGTGTAGCACAATTGGTTTGCACTGAATATCAATCTTCATTGTGACGTCCACTAATGTAATTTGCAACGATTGTAATCACGTAAGATAGACATTGGAGAACAATTGACCCTCTCAAAGGGAAGGTCTGAAACAAAACCTGCGAATCGACATATCTCGTTATCTTAATAATGTACGAGTATTTAAATACGTATAGGCGTATTTGACTGTATTTGAGAGGAGCGTATTTTCTTTTCATTTGTAAGAGGGAGATATAATTCATAGTTTTTCGTGGTTTGCAAATAATTCGGCATAATCTTTGCGAGTTCTATTTAAATAGATATCTCGGACACAACACACACGTGGAAAAAGTCTTTGCGACGTTCTTCAGAAAACGTTGTTAGATATCTTTAACTGCGTTGTCTGCATCGTTCTTTTTATATTACAGCTATTATAATTTACAGAAGCGTCAATATTAATACAGATTGTCGATGGACATTTTAAATGATATATGTCTGTTCCTCGATTTTTGCGCAACAGTTCTATTTTTACGAAAATTTCTTTAATATTACAAACTGGTAATTTAGGGTGGACTGCTCATTATCTTCTCCAAACTTTATATTTCTCCATGAATCAAGGCAGATGTAGATATAATTTAAATATACGAGCCACGAAGCCCGGAATGGTCAGTCAATTCTCTCTTTCATTTATTTATCTCTTCTTTCTTTAGTAAAGAATGCTCTATCTTACGTGCGTACGACCGTGTGTCTATCCTCTGTAGAAATGCCTTATTATCACGTGCCTCAATTAATATTTAAACTGTTCACCTGCTTATATACCTATTACTCGTTAGTCTACGTAACGAATATATATGTGTAATATCGAGTTATTCTTTGTACTGCTCTTGTAAATATATTCTGAAGAATTAATGTCACCCTGTCGTCTATACTGTGTACACTGTCTCGTATATTATACGTTTCTACCGTTCTTCCACTTTTACCGAAACGCACAAATATCTCTCCCTCTCTGAAAGATCGTCTCGTAAAAAACAGTTAAATTGAAGAAAAAACAAAATCATGCTTACATTTTTATTCGTATGCTCGTAGCGTATTTGTTTGTACGTTTATAGAAATATTTAATTTCCAATCGGAAAGTATTCGCAAGGTGATTTCCCTTTTTTTCTTTCTTTTTACTCTTGTCTCTTAATTTTTATCACGCGCAGGAGACGATTTGAAGAAAACGTAACGCATTGATTGAAATTTCAAGTATGTTAAATTGACTCGCAAGTTTTCGAGCTCGATCTTAATTCTGAAATCTTTAACATTTTCTGGGAAAAATGCGAAATTATTTTTCTAATCATTTTTCAATATTTTTATTATTCTTTATTTATACTACAATATTCATTATTCTTATTATTTTTCTTATATAACAGAGATAATATAAAAGAAAGGAAGCATATTTTACATGTAATTACATATAAACAATTTTTTAGACTAATTTCGAAAACATTCGGAGGTTTTACGCCAATTCCGATTCTTTTCAATTCGCTTTCAGGGACGTCGTACTTTTTTTAATTTTTCCGCAAACTATCCGTACGTCTTCGTATCGCATGTATATCGTAATACGCAATCCAGTCTTTTCCATTTCATTTCCGCTTTTTCATGTTGCGTTTCCCCTCCGCTTAATTACTTTCACACTTTTCGTACGTCCGTCCTTAATTGTAAAGACTGATCGGCACGTAGTGACATACGAGTTTATTTATGCTTTTATAATCACATTTTTTTCCATTCCAGCACGAGCCGTCATCGGCACGAACCTCATTGAAATTTATTACGCAGAAACCGGAAGATATATAAGTTCTTATTCTCAGTTCTCGGGAAAGGGGCTAAAGATGAGCGCAAATTCGCGTGCACAAGCTTGTAGCTGTTATAGATACTGAACGTGAACATAATTTGGATAAGGAGATAAGCAAATCCCTGCGAAATTTTCAAATTCAAAAAAATTCACTTTGCCGCGAAGTTTTGTCCTCGTTTGAAATTCCGAACTCTCGATCGATGTATCGATCGTCACCTATATAACGAGTTCATACGTTTTCCTAATTCTTTCCACGTGCGAGAGATGGCTGCACCGTCGCCACAACACATTTTGAACATAACCTGACATTTGTGCGTTGCTAAATAATGTACTTGTGGATGCACATATTTTAGACTTTATAATCGTACATATAGGTAGATTTACGTATGATATATTGTGATTTTGTAACTACGTAAGCCGTAAGTCGACGGAAATAAATCTGATTGTGAAAATGCCGCCAAAATCCGCAATGGTAATTCCTCATTCCTTTATTTCGAAAAAAAAAAAAAAAACAATTACTTATGTTTATTTATCAGGACGGTTAAACGTGACTTTCGCATTTATTTCAGAATTCTAAACGCAACAGCGGGAATAAAAAGAGCGTGTCAGAACCGCGTGTGCCTCCTAGGGCGGTATTAGATACCGGCAACGCGAGCGGTTTGGATCCGGAAGCGCAGGATTGTTTTGAATTGGAACTATGTTGGTGTATACAGCAGTTAGAGGCGAGCTTGGCGACCGGCAAGTTGCAGGAGAAGCAGGCGCACGAACTCGGCAAGCAATTACATTCGTTGAAAAGCAACACTGCGCCGTTAATAAAAAAGAGGCAGATAATGAGGAATACGTTGGGGGACTACAGAGAGAAAATGGCTGAGGACGAGCGAAAGTTGAGCAGGACCGTATCGGCTGTCAAGTTTACTAATACTGCCTCGGCAAGCAAAAAGTCAATATTTGTCAAGAAAGCTAGTGGAAGTGGTACACAAGATTCTAATAGACAGATGGACGATCATAGAACGCAAAATACGTTACGAAGTACAAAGCAAGCTGTTAGCGACAGTAATAGAACTGACACTCCATTTCGGTTTGACTTTCAAGCGTGTCAATAAAATTAACTTTTACAATTGTATAATGTACCACCTTATTTGCGTAACATTATCCTGATTTAGTTCAGTTATATGTAGACATATTTTGTTTTTAGTTGAAGGATTATTTGTAAAGTATGGAGTATGATTTGTTATAGTGAAATTATGATTTACATATGGAATTCTCATTTTAATTTATGCATATTCGTGAAGTTTAGTTAATATATTATGAAACATCAAGATAACAAATTTCACGTATGTAGAACGAAATGGTATTATGAAAAATTTATTTTAGATAGATTCTTTAGTAGTAGAAAGTCATTTTTTTCAGTTTTAATAATTAAAGATTTTAAGAAGCATTAATAAATGAACGTAGAGGTGAAATAGTCACGTAAAACATAATTTTTAATTTCAAGTATCCGTTGCGGTCCTGTGGCGCAACGGATAACGCGTCTGACTACGGATCAGAAGATTCCAGGTTCGAATCCTGGCAGGATCGGCATTTTTTTTTATATCATATTTTCATACAATTTAAGTTTTACTTCTGTATGCAAAAGATGTCTGACTCTAACGTAAATGTTTGTAGATTAATAATCAGTGTCTACTCGAATACATTTCTTCAAATAATATTCACAGTCAGAATATTGTGTTTAAGTAGATACTCTGAAGTACAGTCTCGAGATGTGATCTGTAATTTTATTGACCCTTTTTAGGTGCAATCTTAAGATCGTCTAAAATCAGACTTAAGATGATTTTAAATATAGGCGCGGTTTAGAAAGAGAAAGAAAGCTTATTTAAAAATCGAAACTTAAATGCGAGAGTCAGAGAGAGAGAAAGAGAGAGAAACCTGTCAAAGCTTGCTTTCTTTTTCTAAAATATAGTATAGCGGCGTAACTGATCGCGCAGTCTACACTTGATTATATATTTTATATATTATTATATCCGACGTGACAGTGATTCTCAGGCCCTGTACACGATAGGGCACACATTAGAAATAAGAATAAATATTAAATATTAGGAATCGGAGTTAGATAAATAATAATTAAACGTAACGCACGATGGAAAAGAACAAAATACAAGATATAAAAATATAAGAGAATATTCCTACATTTATATATCCTAATATTTAATATTTATGTGCTCTATTGTGCGCGGGGTCGCATTCTCACAATACCGTGCATTCCAAAACTCGTCGAAAGAAAACCTTTTCACCTGTTCAGCGAAAAAAAAGCGCTCAGCGATTCTTTAATACGATTGGTTCTTGTCTTTGATTCTTCCTCAGATCTAAGTGTAGAAACCAATCACAATAAAGAATCATCGAGCGCTCACCGAGTTGCTTTTTCCACTGAAACCCCGTTATCCTTGTGATTCGATCGCGCCTCGCTGTGACCTGTGACTGCTGTGTGAGTTGTGACCGGCAGCTTGGTCGCGTGGGACAGCGTGAGACTTCTCCAACATGGGCGACAACGTGGTAGCCGACGTGCAAAGTCTGACCTTGGAGGATAAGGCACGAATCCCCCACTTTACATAAAACTCGAGCTTCTCTCGTATTCTGAGTATCGCTAAACTATGCTGACGAATTTACGTTTTCACGTTTGTAGGACCGTTTACGGCGGTACTAAGTGGACACATGTTCGGGTTGGTTAAGACGTTTTTTCCCTGCCTCCTCGACTCCCCCTCATAATCGTTGCACCGTTAGCTATAAAACGCGTCGTTATTCCACCGTCTAACAATACAGTCGCGTTAAAACATACCTCTTGTTTGCAACATGTAACCAACCATCAGAATCGATAATCTGACGTAACCTGTGAGCATTGTTTCACGCAAAGTATCGCCGGATGTACGCTCTCACCTGACACGCGACGATCCTTTGCGTCATTCAATTCGTCACTCGGACTCGGCTTTTATTTCGAACACTATCTTTTCCAGGCGAAGTCAATGAAGGCACTAAAGAAGAAATCTGCTGCAGTGGAGAAATCTGTATCGGAGCTTAAACCTTGGCCCTCTTACATTCAGGTAATCTACTCGGTTATCACGTCAAAATTTAAACGACGTTAAGTTTTCTGTAAATATAATTTTAAAATTTAAGCTGTAATATCTTTCTACGCATATTGATGCGTTAGAAAATAAAATTAAGCAGGAATTTATTCAAAATTAAATTTTTTTTTGTCATAATTATTATGTATTGTTTATATTATTATAATATTCTACAGTATCTTAGTTTTTATACTTTATTATATGTATAACGTCTTTATTTTTATAATTTTTGTTTTTTGTAGGAACGTATCGTATTATGGGATAAATTGAAAACGGAATACGAGGCTGCAATAGCGGCAAAAACTCCCGTAGATATTACTGTGACTCTGCCGGATGGTAAGAAGATACCCGCGCAGTCCTGGCGTACAACTCCTTACGACGTTGCGAGAAGCATTAGCCAAGGATTGGCAGATAATACCGTAATCGCAAAAGTCAACAATGAATTGTGGGATCTGGACAGACCTCTGGAATACGATTGCAAACTGCAACTCCTGAAATTTGACGACCCGGAAGGTCAGCAAGTGTTTTGGCATTCCAGCGCTCATGTCCTCGGGGAAGCTATGGAAAGAGTTTACGGTGGCTGTCTTTGTTACGGTCCTCCCATCGAGAACGGCTTTTACTACGACATGTATCTGGGCGAAAAGGGCATTTCCAACACGGACTTCCCATATTTGGAGGGTCTGTACAAGAATATAGTTAAAGAGAAACAGCCGTTTGAACGACTGGAGATGACGAAGGAGGATCTCCTGGAAATGTTCAAGTACAACGAATTCAAGGTGCGGATTATAAACGAGAGAATACAGACGCCCACCACCACGGCTTACAGATGCGGTCCGCTGATCGACTTGTGCAGGGGACCGCACGTTAGGCACACGGGAAAGATCAAGGCCATGAAGATCACGAAAAACTCGTCCACGTACTGGGAGGGGAACGCTAACGCGGAATCGCTGCAGAGAGTGTACGGAATAAGCTTTCCGGATTCCAAGCAATTGAAGGAGTGGGAGAAGTTTCAGGAGGAGGCAGCCAAACGGGATCACAGGAAGATCGGAAAGGAGCAGGAGCTGTATTTCTTCCACGAACTTTCGCCCGGTTCTTGCTTCTTCCAGCCGCGCGGCGCGTACATATACAATACCCTGGTCGAATTCATTCGCTCCGAGTACAGAAAGAGAGGATTTCAGGAAGTGGTCACCCCGAACATTTACAACAGCAAACTATGGCAGACCTCGGGACACTGGCAGCATTACGCGGAAAATATGTTCTCTTTCGACGTGGAGAAGGAAACTTTTGCGCTCAAGCCTATGAATTGTCCAGGTCACTGCATGATCTTCGACGTTCGCAACAGATCGTGGCGCGAGCTACCGCTCAGATTGGCGGATTTCGGCGTGCTGCACCGCAACGAGCTGTCGGGCGCGTTAACGGGCCTTACCAGAGTGAGACGATTCCAGCAGGACGACGCGCACATATTCTGTTCTATAGAGCATATTAAAGACGAGATAAGCGGCGCTCTCGACTTTCTGTGGCACGTCAATTCCGTTCTTGGTTTTACGTTCAATTTATGCCTGTCCACGCGACCGGAGAAGTTCTTGGGTGACATAGGAATGTGGAATGAGGCGGAGAAAGCATTGGAGGATAGCTTGAACGCATTCGGTCAACCGTGGGTCCTTAATCCTCAGGATGGTGCATTTTATGGACCTAAAATCGACATAACCATCATGGACGCGCTTAAAAGGGCTCATCAGACCGCTACGATACAATTAGATTTCCAGTTGCCAATCAGATTCAATCTATCATACGTTAAGTAAGTATCCATTATAAAAAGCTTCATTAAATTTTGATAAAAAAAGTTGGAGTACGGATTATTCATTTTTATTATGTATTTTGCAGCGAAGCTGGGGAAAAAACTCGACCGGTTATCATACACAGAGCTATTCTTGGCTCCGTAGAACGTATGATTGCAATTCTAACTGAATCGTATGGCGGTAAGTGGCCATTCTGGCTGTCTCCGCGGCAAGCGATGGTTGTGCCGGTAGCATCGCAATTCGACGACTATGCTTACGAAGTGAAACAGAAACTCTGGGACGCTGGTGTTATGGTCGAAATCGATACCGATCCGAGTGACACTCTGAACAAGAAGATTCGTAATGCTCAGCTCGCACAGTTTAACTTTATACTCGGTACGTATTAAGCTCTTGATGAATAAAATTATGAAATATATATCTTATTTCGAATTATATTACTTGCTGCTTTCGTTTATTTTACCATAACAGCTAATAACGTGAATCTTGTTACAGTTGTGGGAGAGAAAGAACGTAATGCCGGGACAGTAAATATAAGAACGAGGGACAACGTAGTTCACGGTGAAATGGCAGTGGACGAGTTAATCACGAAGTTGAAAGTCCTGAAAGAAACGAGAGATCAAAGCGGCGAATTAAAATCTTAATTCAGCAATCTATATTAAAACAAATTTATTTATTTCTAGATATTGCACGACATTTTGCTAAATTAATAAGCTTAACGATAACATGGATCCATTTTTTAATCCATGTTTTGTCCAAATTTTTTCTGTATTTAAGAAAATATACATTTTAATTTTTTGTACCTCGATTATTCTGTTTCCATAAATATGAAAATTAAGTTAGTGATATTAATTTATGTGTATTTTACACAATGTGCGGCATTTATTATGTGATCAGATATTTGATCCTTTGTACACATTTTGTTTTACTACATTATATACAATATATTATCAATTATTATTTCTACAAAATTTATTTTATCATTCTATAATGGTAATCATGGTTTAAAACATTAATATTATTAATTAATAAATAAAACTTATTAATACTAACTGATCATAGTTTAAAAATTCTTATTGACATAGTCTATTTTCATCTCTCTGATCAATAATATTTATATAATGTAAGATATATATTTTGCCGTATCTTTTTTTTTCACATATTCGAGAGTAAGAGTCCCTGATTTTTAACCCTTTTACAATTAGATCTCACTACTCCAAATATCTCCTTTCTACCTCCGTATTTTTAATTTACTAAATATGTAAATAGTGCTAACAACATTACGGAGAGTCGATTTTTTAAATTTGTATTTTTAATTTCATGATTCTGAAAATTCTCTAAAATTTTATATTCGAGGATTCGAACGGTTCAAAATTCGATAACGCATCGATACAGAGACAATTAAATAACAACAAATTAAAAACCTTGAACACGGCAATCTCGAAAGTTGTGTTCATTTCTGAATTCTCTTTCGCAGCTCGCACTAATACAACGAGCGAGACTATTGACTTTTATTCTCCATCAGCGCGATACACGAATATCCGAAGAGGATGCGCGCGCCTCGAATACACCAACGATGCCGTTCACGATGCCGAGTCGGGACGCGCAAAGTTTTTTTTATCAACAATGTTCCCTTTAGCGCAATAATAATTCTACGCATCGTCAGTAACGTTTATCGCCAATGTCATTCGCATCGTTATTGAGAGATATATTTTCGCCGCCTCGTGTATCGCGCGGTGCGACGTTTGACCGCCGCGGTGCTCCACTTCCGGGAAGAAACCGGAGCGGCGCTGATCGGCGCTACACGGGGCGTCGTGGAACGGAACGTAGCGTAGCGGGACTCGAACGCGCGAGCGACGGGGGACGTGGGGACGCGAGAACTGTCCGAAGATGACGACGGTGGCGATCTCCCCAGCCATGGCTCACACCAACAGCGGAATAATACAAGTCGTGAACGAGAGTAATCTGAGCAAGATCGAGAGGTGCGTATTTTCCCTCCCCGTGTCCAGGTCCTGACCCGCGGGCGCGGTTTATCCGGCCGAGAGAGAGAGAGATAACTCTATCGATCCGCTTTGCAGCTTCCTCAACGACACGGCTTACAGAGAGGCCATTGAGAATTCATCCAATTACAATAGCCGACTATGCCGGGAACGACGTCTTCGCATGCCCTTCCTCGACTCGCAGACAGGTAAGATTCCGAGCCCGTTTACACCGTTTACACGACTCTTGTAGAATAAATCAAACAATCGATAATTAACGACAGTGCTCTGGTGTTGATTTTCAGTCAGACTCATTGTAAACGTCGCTATCTAAAAAAAATGAAATTGTCAATATCGACTTTATTCTGTAAAGGCTTGCTTTAGAAAAAATAATATTGATTTTTTAATTATCACATCGAGTATCTCTTATATGTAATTAGATAATGAAGTGTATTGATTCGTAGTTTAGTTAACTGGGCAATACAATGATATTTTGTAAATATAGATAGAAAATTTGTCAATCTAATTATATTAAATTATTGCCAATTAATTTTATATTCCAGTAGTTACATTAATTGCAATATATTAATTATAATTACGATTACTGCAAGAACTTATCGATATGATTTTGTCTTTAAACAATAGTACAAGAGCTTGTTTGAAATCACAGGTGTTGCGCAAAATCATTCTGCACTTTTTATGTCCTCGAGAGAAAGATTACCTGGCTTATTGCACGGCCAGGTTTATACTTATCCAAGCAAACGATGGCGAAAGAAACGCCGGCAATATTTAATGCATTATCTACATCCAAAACGAGGACCAAGAGGAGATACGGAAGATGGAACGGAAGGCGTGGAAACTATTACGCATGTAAATGACGATAGCAAAGATTCGGTAGCACTTAAAGGTACATAAAATTAATCGTCAAATTGTATATAAATTGATTTATCGATATAAAAATTATTTGTCTTGGACATCTTTTTCAATTATTTTACTTAGACCAGTCTTAATATTTCACGTAAATGAAAAATTGAATGCTTTCAGACGAACACAGTAAAGACGCTTGGTATTATGATGAGCAAGACATGTTAGATATGGATGCCTATGAAGAACCTGATCCTGATAGCGACTATGATTACGAGGAGAGTTATAGCAGTAAACGAAAACGCAGAAAAACTCGTGGAGGTGGTCATCATCCTGCTCGTAGTCATCCACCTACCACAGATACTCCGGGCGGTAAACGTACAAAAGTAAGTCATAAGGCAAATATAAATGAATAACAGATACTTTAAATATCAATATAATATAATCCATATATTTGTACCGATTTATTATATTGTAAATATATATTTTTTAAAGCATATTATATTTATACAAATTACTCTACGTGAATCTTGTGATCAGTCTGTAGATGTGATTTTAATAATGTGATTTTATTTAACGCAGGGTGGTGGCCGTGGACGTAAAAAGACCAACTACGACTCTGTTGACTCTGATAAACCGTTCGTTTGTGACCGTAAGTTTAATCATAGATATAACTACAAATGACCATTCTTCCTGTTATTAGTTTATTATAAATATTATCGTTATTATTGTTTTGACGTTTATTATTTTAAATAAGTTATAAACAAATGAATAGATTTTTTCCGTTAAAAAATTTGTTAATTTTGTTCACCTACATTCATATCAATATATATTACAACTTGATTATAGTATATAAAATATGATGGAAGATTGAAATAAATTGTTAAATTGTTAAATTGCAGTTGAATATATGGTAATATATAGTTGAATAATCTTGTGCAATGGTAGTCCAGGCAATGGTAACTCAAATACGTAACAAACTATATGTAATGCGGGAAGGTGCTTTCTAGTCTTATTTTCTCATTATCGCGATGACTTAATCTTGTTTGTTCAGAGAGATTGATTAATCATATAATAGTCGGTATTTTTTTTCCAAATTCAAATACCTACATATACAAAAATTTAAATACAAAGGTTTTATTATGCGAGAAATATATTTTATTATTTAACTTTTTACTTGAGTATGGGCAGTCATGGTATGATTCTGAGTGCAAGGCAGAGACTAGTCGTACGTTCCAAATATCCAAAACTTTGTGCATAAATAGTATACGCTTTTTATATGTCTATGCTCTTGAATGTTTCTCTACATTTACTAATCGGATTAAAAATAATTAAAGGATGAATATATAATCAAAATGTTCCGTACAGACAGCTTATAACTATTATTGTATTAAAATCAAAGATTTATCATATCGCAGTTTAATTAAACTAACATTTTGTCATTCAACTTAACTATATTTCACTTTGATTAAAAGATGAATTACTAACATACGGTATTATTATGTCAAACGCTTGAATTTCATTCGGCACTTTATAATCATTACGTAACATTTAAATTCAAACAGTAAAATTTTTGAATCACGAGTCACTAACTCTTTTGTAAAGACATGTGAGGATTGCCTTACATATTTTTCTCAGAGAAACAGCTCGCTTATATACTCATTATGCACAAATTTATTGGAATTCGATTGTATTTAGCATAAGTAAACAAGAGAAAAAGATATAAAAAGAGAATTAAAATAACTCTTTGAACAATCTCGTTATTATCTGGAAGGAGTATAATAGTCATTACTAATTTGGTCAAACTTTTCCAAACACAAAGTCTATGAATTAACTCGAATGTGCCTGCAATCTGTTTACTTCTTGAAACCACTCCTGTTAGACTAGCAGATAATCTAAAGACATTTGGTCTGGTTATACTAAGCTCGTGTTAGAGACACAATTTTAATGGAGCATTGAACTTATTCTCGTTGACAGTCGAGCTAAATGTCACCGGCCCAAATATCTTCGGACTAGCTCTACCTGCAATAATAACAGAGCAAGAATGTACTGGCTCACACTGTAGCGAGCTCATTCTGTAGGAGTACAAGCATCAAGCCTTGCATCGTATTAGTTTTGCTTCTTGGGCTGGAACTCCTTCACTGCTTGTCCACATATAGACTCGTAGGTGGATAGGGATGTGTACTGGTGCGGAAGGTGTGCAAATGCTATCCCTGACCCCGCCCTGTCAGCTTTACTGTCCCGTACTACCTCCCTTGATCGTCCGTTAAACGAAAGGTCTGTCTTATCATTGGACGTTGCATTGGATGGATTGCGGGAAAACAGTATTTGCACTTTTGCAGTATGCAGCGCACGGTATAAGACCAGACCCGGTCTGGTCTACCATTACGGTCATTCCCACTCTACTTCCTCCGGTGATCCTGCTAAGGAACTAAGTCCCAGTCCTGCCGAAGTTGAACCTAGGAGCGTTGCAGACACCGCTGCTTCGAACCAGCCAGGTTGGAGCCAAAATCAGCTCAGTTTTCTCACTTTCCTTTAAGCCCGCGTTTCTTACCCCTGATTCAGCCTCTGCCTTCCCCTTCCCGCCGCCTCCTTCCCCATTTGCCATTACCTTCATTCTTGTCCCGATCACGCAACTACTCATCCGAGAACTTATCCCAATATAACAATTTATAATATATATATATATATCTTTTTTTACATGTACTGCAAATGTGTGTGCATGCATTGCAAATAAGATATCATGACGTTTCTTCTCTAATTTTTAAATTTTTCTATTTCGAAATATGTATGTATTGAATTTATACTTTCTTGCGATGTTCTATTACATATTATGTGTCAAGCTATCTATACATATATATATCATACGGATATAAAAAATATTCAAGCTAGTATGATATATGCGATTTTATTTTGCATTTTATAATTAAATATTTGCGTATATCTTCTTTATTTGTGTACATATAGGATATATTTTACATATCAAAATGGGAATGTTTTAATGAATAAGAAAGCGATAATTATTTGTGCTGCATGTATTTTGCAGTAGCATGCTTCTAAACAATATTATAGCGAAATGTTTTATTTTTTTTTTATATACATAAGAGAGAGGAAAAAGATCGTCAAGTCCTGTAGGTTGGTATTTTTCGGTGCGATTACGACGTCGTGGCTCTTGAGCGTTTTGTATGTGTGTATGCGTGTTCCTTTTTCATTCTCTTATTTTTGTTTTATCAGTAGCTCTTTTTGTAATCCCTCTTCGGCATGATTATAGTTTTTACGAATGAGCCTAACAAGTGTAAGAGTTCTTCTTTTCGTTGCTATTTTGACGCTTGTATTACTCCTAGAGCGGTTTTGGCTTCGATTCTCCTATTAATGAATGTTGAGGCTTCGTTGAAAATCAAATACCTATTTATATCTTTGAAATTACCTGTAGCTCGAATACGTTTGAAAAGCCGTTTGTTTGTATCTGTCTGTACTTGGAATCGATATATATATATATATATATATATATTTATATATATTTATATTTCGTCGTTATATATCTTGGATTTTGCTGCTGGTGATGGAATGTACTGATTGACATATGCACTTTGTTATACTTACATATAATCAGATTTGTTTTCTTTGTTGTAACAGTCGGTTGAGTCTTGTGAAGTTTAGAATAATTGATTCCGTTATATGAAGAATGCGATAAGACAAAATTAATAGGCGTTACAGACTGTTTATGTACACATCACATACGTATGTGTACATAAACAGGTTGTATAGCAATTACTTTGACATTATACAGAGTGTCCCGATTGCAATCGTTACTCCCGATTTTTTTTTTGCGATTTTTTGATTTTTTATATTACAACAGTATTAGTGATAACTGTGTGAGATTATCAAATTAAAATTAACACAGAGTCTACAATTTGCAACTTAGTTTTTTCCAAGATTATCGCAATCATTCTTCTGATTTCTATCTTTGCCCCTTTTGTTGCGAGAAACGCAACCGATCTGGGGACTCTCTGTATACATTCAGATGAATTCATCGAGTCGCCTCGGACTCTATTTCCCAGTCCTTGCAAAGATATGCTTCGACATAACCGAATCGATTATGAATAAAAAAAAAAGAGAGAAAGAGAGAGAGAAAAAGAGAGCAAGCTAGAGCGAGAGCGAGAGAGTGAGAAAGAGTCGACTATGAATTTGTCTATTGTCTCTATATTATATAAAGCCGGTGTGCATGGTCATCAGCTTGTGACGGCAAAGCGCAACTGGGTATGTTGATCGGTTTGTGATCAGGTGGTACACGTCGGGGTCGTCAGAACGCTACCTCCTCGAATACCTCGAGTCCCTCCCCGGCGGCGCCTACCGCCGCACCCACTGCGGGAACGGCGGGATCGCAGCCGCAGCAATCGCAGCAGCAGCAGCTGCAATCGGCCGTGCAGGCGCCCGTCGCCCCGGCGTCACCCACCGTCCCGGCGACCAAGGAAGATCATCTGCCCTCGGCGTCCTCGCCCGGCGGCACCGCCGTCTCCACGCTGCCGTCCGCGGAGACCGCGGGCGCGACCGGCGGCCCGCCCACCCCCGGGGGACCGACCGCGGAGAAGAAGCCTGGTGGCAAGTCGTCCGCGGCCCAGCCGTCCCCGTACTGCGACTTTTGCCTGGGTGACGCGCGCGAGAACAAGAAGACCGGCGGTTCCGAGGAGCTGGTGTCGTGCAGCGATTGCGGCCGCTCAGGTAAGCCAGAGGAAAAGATCAAGCGCAAGTACACCCGGCGAACGAATCACAATTAACTCGCACTGTCGCCGGCGTGCGACGACGACGACGATGATGATGACTACGACGACGATGACGACGACGACGACTACGACGACTACGACTACGACGACGACGACGATGGTAATCACGTAGTCAAATATATTCATTGAAATCGATATATTCCGAATTGGCGGTGAGAGTCGTACGTTTCTACGGACGACAGTTCTATTTTCTACGTCTCTTTGCGAAATTATATCGCGCACTGCGTTCTTGTGCATACACATAGCCAAATACAACTCAAAAAAGAAGAAGGAGGAAAGAGAGAAGGAATCGGCTTGTTGCAATATCTTGCGTACGCTTCCTCGCGACACGCGCGAACGTGCGAGGTGATCAGCAGTTTATTTACGGGATGATATATGACTTGGAGATCACTTAACGCGATGGTTACGGAGAATATTGGGTATATATATGTATATATATTATATACATATATATACGTGTTTTATGCTATATATAATCGTTTATACTTCCATGTTTCAGATGTTAATATCGTGAAAGACATTAAGTAATTCGTTAATTTTACGAGCGAGCAAGCAAGCAAGCGTACGTGCCCTTCCTTACGCAAAGAGAGGACCTCGCTGTTTTCTATTCGTATATATTCCAAAACGTACCTACAATTGTTAAACGCGCAATCGAGATGTTTATCCGTTACATTTGTACAATCTCTCTTCTTTACCCGTTTCGTTAAATGCGTTAATCACGAACGAGCACGTAGAAGATGTACGTGTAGCCGTTAAAACTGTGAGATATCCATTATCGGCTTTTTGTAGATCCATGCTCTTCAATACGCTTTAGGTTTACCGAGATAATAGGGATAACTTTTTGAGTTGTATAAGGTTACAGTTGTCGCGTGACGCGTCTTGTCACTGCCGCCAAGGGTAGTAGAAAAGAAACCATTGCTGTTGCAACTGGGTGCAATAATTAAGGAAGGAAAGGAAAGAAGGCATTCAATTATCTGCACAGTGTAGGATCAAACGGTTACGAGCTTTACATACACTAGTCAAAGGCGAGGAATACAAAACATCGTTTTGTCAATGGTGCAACTTGTCGCATCTGAGTAATAGGAATTTTCAGGAATTCCTTTACTACGCGAATTTGCTGTGATTTATAGTATCTCAATGATTAGTTTCTAAGATATTGAATCGGTAATGCCGTAATAATTACGAGGAAACAAAAAAAAGTCTTCGTCAGTCCGAGAGAAGTCAAATTTTCGTCGTGTGTGTGTATGCGTGATTGGACGTCGAGTAGCAAAATCGACGATTCGTTTTTTGCTTTTACGCGGAATTGTACGCAAAAAATTTGTTGAAATTCCTGTTGCACAGTACCACCAGAGCACGTATTGCGGAGGATGTGTTTGTCTTCTGTTTGACAGTGTATCCCGATATTTTCGTTATTGTGTTAGAAATCAAAAGGGAAGGGAGGCGATGCACGGCGTGAGAAACGCACCGGCAGGTTTAGGAGAATTTTAGATGCAATATATATATATAATATAATATATATATATAATATATATATATTACATATATATATACTTTATATATCCAGCACAATCATGAGAATCGTTTTAATGAAAGCAACGTATTTATTGTAAGATACTGAGAGATGTTGATCGCGCGTCACTTCAATATTTCTACGTTTTCCCGAACGCTTGTAAATACTTTGGTGGCTTTGCGTTTGTTGGATATTATGAGGTTTTAGACGATGCGAGCTAAGAGCGCAGCGCAGAAAGAGGAATAACGAAAGAGGAGAGAGTGCAATTCTAAGGATCTCCGTACCTTCCGCGACTTTGGAAAAATTCCGAATAGAAAGATCGAATATATAACGACCGCAAGAATGATGTTTTTATCTATTGAATAATTTCGATTGGTACTTGTTTAACGACTCGTTTATGTGTTCATTACGTTTACGTTTATAATCGAAAAATCGTGTCTCTCAAAAGTGAAATATCACGGAGGAAATGAATTCACGGAAATGAGAGAGACGTTCGCTATAACGCAAGATAACGTTTTTTACACGGTGTGCGCGTAAAAATCTTTCGTTCGAATAGCAGAGCTGTGTACTTTGAGTAACAATTTGTCTCTCAGACAATCCTCGTTATCTCTTAGACAAGTTATTACTCGAGAGACCTCATTTTACGTCCTCACATTAGCGAGTTACCAGATTATTAATGTTTCTTCACGTGAACCGCTACATGTGAGATGGTAATTTAAGGTAGTGAATTTATTTACGTGGATTTTAATTAACACATGTATAACAGAGTGCTCGATGTGATCGCGATGATGTATATCAGATTTCGTTATGAAGGATTTAGGAAAAAGGAAAAAAAGTGGAAAAAACGCGATCGCGCGCGTTCTTGTTTAATCAGAACTGCTCGTTGATTTCTTTCTAATGTGTCTCACATTCCATTGTATCTGCCGCCTCTTAATTACCTTTAGTTGTGGGCATTAGCTTCTCCGACCTAATGTAGTATAACCGCTCCTTGCTATTACCGTTATTTGTAATGACGCAATATATTTATTACATATTTAACAAGCAAGACGAAGATTATGGGGATAAAGCTTACATTTTATAGATTTCCATAAATGGAATTCTCTTTTCACTATCGACCGTTTTTAGTTAGGCTTCCTTTCTCTGACAATTGCGTCACACATAAAACGTCGTGACTAATACCTCTTCTTGTAGAAATCCGACATAGCTTAGTTTTGTACAAGCTTTGATACTCGTACAAATATCATTTTGACTAGGGACAACAGGATACCGTGTATGAAATTTAATGTAATACCTTATGAGTTTTTCAGGCGTAAAAAAAAAACTAGCTTCGAAACCAGACTCGAATTATTTTATACGTTTTTTCACTGATTATGATATAAGTATGTCGCAGTTTTACATGTCGCTTATTTTACACTCATACGCCACACAAGTTGTAACGTCGTACAACATTTTACTTCCTACTTGCGTAGACGCGTGTACGCTGTCCTTTTTTTTATACAAAATGTATTTGACTTCTGGAGTAAGTATTTGGAAATGATTTTACAGCCGTGAAACCAGCCGTCTTCTTTAATCGTAGAGCTTCGTGTTACAGAGTACTTTCTATAATATACATATATTATGTAACTCGAATGTAGAAGGCTATCGACAGAGATACGTTACAGCTTCTTTACATATAGCATATGATACAACGTAGGATATTCTATTATTTAACATGGTATAGCTGAAATATGGCAGACTTAGAGGATACTACGTTTTAGTTTTCTTGTATAAATTGATATTATATTATCCTTAGATTGTCGTAAGAAAAACTCACATGGTATAAAAACAATGGAAGCATGCAGATATATAGTTCCTCCTTGTTATATATAAAATTGAAGATTTGTTATTAGGCAGTTTTAATTAAGCAATACCCAATGAGGCTTATAAATATAGTATTTAAGTCACACTAGTTATATATAAATATATATATATGGCTTCATATATATATAATATATATAAAGAATGTGATACGTTATATGAGTTGCGTGTTGTGTGCATGACAATGAGAGAAAGAGAGAATTTACGAGAAAGCGCGAGAGTGTGAGAGAGCGAGAAAGAAAGAGAGAGAGAGAGAGAGAAGGAGCGAGGGAGAGTGTGCATCTGCGACGTTTATATTGTGCTGCGCAAGAAAGAACGTGAACTATTCCAAGGTACGCCCTGCTATTACTTACCACCTATTATTCCAAATAATAACAGTATGTTCAAAATGCAACATCAAAAAAAAAAAAAAGGAAATTACAAATATCATGAAATAAAATATTCTGTGCGGAAACATGAGGACGTATCATTATTCCGGACGTTTTTAGTGCTGAGGAAAGGTGAAAGACATCCTAGAGTCGTATCTTTTTTGTGGACCAGATTTGTCATTGGCTCTCACTTGTGTAAAAATTCGATTTGCGATGAGAAAACATCGAAAAAAAAGTAGATTTACGGGAGAAAAAATAAATAAATAAAATGAATAGCTTGGAGTTCACTGTTCTTCGGCACAAGATAACTGTCCTGGCACCTTTCTACTCGCATCCCACGACCGATCTCCTCGTTCCGTCCCCAAATGCGTGTTCCTTGACGTGCGTACGTTCTTGTTATAGGGCATCCAACTTGTTTGCAATTCACTGCAAACATGATCGTTTCTGTTCGCAAGTACAGGTGGCAGTGTATCGAATGCAAATGTTGCTCTATTTGCGGCACCTCGGACAACGATGTAAGTATATACATATATATCCCGCAATCTCTCTTTCGCAGAACTCGTAAAGCAATGACTTTATCACGCCCGGTAATAGAGTCGCGCGCGAACGAACGGCACGATATCCATTTCGATCTTGATCGTGAGAGGATCGGAGAGTCTTTTCTTCGCATTGTCATTTCGCGTCTCGTTTTCTTAAACAATCGCGTCTCGTGTCTCTCATAAGTAATTCTGACGACTTCTGACGTTTATTCATATGGATTGACGCGCTGTCGGACGAGTATTTATTGGTATTAACGAAAACCCCGGTGAAAATAAATGTAGTAGCATCACGCGCTTTCATACGACCATAGATTCACCTGATATTAACGGTTTGGCGAACTGAAATAGGATCAGTTGCTGTTCTGTGACGACTGTGATCGTGGCTACCACATGTATTGTCTGTCTCCGGCTCTTGCATCACCTCCCGAGGGCTCCTGGTCTTGCCGCCTATGCATAGCCGAATTTCATCACCGTGATTAAGTCCACTTTCATAGATAAGTCACGGAGCTGTATATCCATCGCGCTGTGGTATAGCGGTCATCTTATTAGGAGAATTAGGAGAGTATTCACGGGCTCACCATATGTAGTATTATATACGGCGTGTTGCGCGCAAATTTGTGCGGAGAGGAAGAAAAAAGAAAAACCCAGTAAGGCAACTTCATCGATTACTATTTATTACGAAATTTGCATTGATCCATCGATTCCCCCTCCCCTCCTCCCCCGTTAAATTATGTTAATGATAACGATAACGATAATAATAATTAGGAGGATACGTTTATATATAGCGTTACTACATTAGATATCTCAGGCACTGGTGATCTCAACGAGATAAAGATGTAAGGAAACACGTATTTATAATTTAACTGAGATAGCTTCTACGAATAGATGTATAAAGACACGTCGCAGTCCAACTGTTAGCAAGGTTCCATAAGCGGAACGGACAAAGAGATTACTAATTTTAAAGATAAAGACGGAGTTCGATTTACCGACGACGTTAGATTTTACATTCGTACTGAACAAAGTGTATTTTTTGCTCATTTTAGAAACTGACATATATATATATTATATATACATATATACATATATTATATATACTATATATATATATGTGTATATATACTCTTTACAGCGATATTATTAATCTGAATGTGAACGAACGAATAGAGATTTAATTAAAGATCGCTAAATAGGACAATACTCTCCTAGTTCTAGATTCTGCTCTACTCTTAGTCAATGATATTTGAAATTCGGTTGCTTTCAGAACTTTTGCAATTGCTTAAATTTAACGAAAATTTGGCGATCTCGAGTTTTTCACGGTAACTCTTAGCTCCTCGCTAAACGACCCGGTCCGGGCCCGGGTCTCATAGGAAAAAAAGGAATTACGGAAAAAAATTCATATTCTAGATCATGATATTAATAGTATTTGTTCCATGAATAGTGATAAATAGAATATTATCTGTTTCTCTGTATGTATCATGATACTAAAAGCTTTTACACATAGCTATTAGTAGCGGACATAGCTGTCATATACAGACTTGAAGTACTGGAGGAAAATTATATTCTACATGTTCTTCGTCATTTATAGCTCAGTATTTTTATATTTTATATATTAAATGTACTTAATTTAAGACGGCGCTGTGGGTGATATTTGGTATTCGTTGATTAATGTAAAACCTCATTTTTCAATTTCATCGATCTTACGACCGCCTAATTGTACTATCGTTAGATACACTTGAACTTCTCTCTATCGACTCACCCTTAAGTTCTTCTTTCCGACTTAGAGAGCGATGGGATTTATATTTTATATCGCTTACTTTTAACATTATGTATATGCAAATTTGAAAATAAACATTAGTTTATACAAACCGGATCATTAAGTTTAGAGCAGTCTTATTGCGTGCCATTGTATACTTTTTCGAGACTCTGTCTCTGCAGGAGAAAGAAATATGACAAACGACATAACTCACGAACAGGTGCTATATTTCAGGGATTAGGTTTTCTTTCGAATATTATCATTTACTTTGTAATATTGGCAGCGATGTTTTTAAGCCAAGGGGCACTACGACTCTACGATTATAGTAAATAATTGCTATCCACAAAAAATGTAATGTAAGATATAAGGAAAAAAGTTAGTAATCCGAAAAATATAACATTTTTTCATAAAAATAGCATTAACATAAATATATGTTGGACTATTTATTTCAGATATTCCCATTCTCGATTTCCTCATGCAAATGAAGAGAAACGTATAAAATATTCTAATTTTTTTCTAGCGCAAGTGAGACGGTGAGATGCGCAAGTTAATCGCGTTTTATCTATCTTATTACTTCCGTTAATCGATCTCGACTAAGATCTCGGACAGATCTTTCCGCTGTAAATCAGGTATAGTGGCGTCTTTGGCTGGATAACCGACCGGCAGAAGTAACACGAGCTTCTCGTTGGCGGGACGTCCAAGGAGGCTGCGTATAGCCGGTCCACAGTTCATTGGCGTGGATGTAAGGGTCACCAATCCGGCATACTGTGTTTAAGAGTAATATGGTAAATTAAATTAAATATAAATTCAATCATTAAGCAAGAAAAACATCGCGAGCAAAGTTCACGAGCTACACCCTCATTATGGGATGCTTCAAAATTTTGTAAACATATTCGATGATCAGGGATCATTTTTCGGCTCGATACTTCTTTTCTCTTGATAAATTAACTTATATATAGATACTATATTTTTCGTGAATTGTGTAAGAAAGACTCTTCGGAGCAAAAGATTTGAGATGCCAATATTCGTCGCAGGAAGATATTAAAATCACCTGTATAGCGGTAATGAGAATTCCACATGCGATAGAAACACTCATTTCATGATAATAATGAATCTTTTTCTGTCCGTTTGGCAAAGTGCTGTAAGTTTGCTTGAACACAAGTATCAGGTATGGAACTGTGGTCAGATATTCCTTTATCCAATTGGTCCTTAGTGGAGACAAGTCGGTCGTCCATTTTATACCCATCCTCTTCTTGTAATTGATTTCCTCCTCTTGCTCCACGATTTTTCTGATTTTCAATTTCGTAGTCGGATTAGATATCGCAACAAAGGTCCATGGCTCTGTATGCGCGCCGCTGGGAGCGGTACCTAAATAAAAAGAAACGTGAGTATGTAGCTTGGAAGATGCGAGCTTAAGTGGAACAGCGTCTTGGCTCAGCTTATTCTAAGCACTAGTCGCATTAACACTATAACTTCTCGGATCACCATCGACGGCATTAAATTTCAATTTCGCTATTTTAACGCATAACTTATCCTATGGATTGTTTTTTTTTTTTTATACAATATCTATTCACATCTTGAAAAAGTCTGAAACGCTGAGTTATTTTCAAATCGTGCGGTGCTCTCCCGCGAGTACTCGAATCTTGAATCTTAGAAGAAATCTCTCACTTGTGGCAAGTGTCACCGAAGTGTACCTGCGGCCCTTATAATTTCACGGATAACTTCCCTCGGGACGGGATCCGTGCTGAAGAATCTCAAGGTCCGCCTCGCCGCAACTATTCGATAAAATTCTGACGCATGGGCTAATAACTCCTTTTCGGACTTCCGGACGTAGTGATACGGTATGTGCTTGAGATCGCGCGATAAAGCGGGCTCCACTTCACACGATGTTTTGTCCATTTCTGGAAAGAATTTATCTTATCAAAATATATTTTATCGAAGTATGTATCTCGGAATATAGTCTACGTATGAATTGACGATAAATCAGACAAGAAAATGAAAGATATTGCGTTCCTGTGAAATATATAAAATTATTTCGGAATAATACGAAAGAAGGATTTCTAAAGACAAATCGTAAATTTTTTTTAAACAAGGAACGAAAGGAGAAAGTAAATTGATCAATTTAATCATTTATATATTGCGACGAAAGTCGCGAAAAATTTCAACAAATAAACTGTTATAATCTTGGTAAAAAAATAACGAACCAGTTATTTTGACTGCTCTTCCGATAGTGTTAACAAAATTTATAATTTCTGAACATAGTTTAACTTCGTAAAATTTACGAATTGGCATATTGCTAAGTTTGCTAGTACTTTACTCTTCGTTTTTTTTTTAATCATCTCGTGACCATTAACTTAATTGTCATCGTTACGTCGTTTCTTTGCAATCCGATACGCGAAGGTCTCTGTCATTTGCCATCAATAAAATGGCTAATTATTATTAAGATCTCGAGCAAAAAGGCTCCGAATGAGATGTTTTCGTTGTTTTTACGCGTTTTTCTTTTCAAAATGAGGCGAATATGACCGACAATCACGCTCCACCCAACGTACGAGACGTAGAATTGTCCGCTGCGACATTACTTTCACTCGGGTCCGTGGATTCGTCAGATGCCGTGAATGCATACGTCCCACTTTGTGCGGTTTCCTCGGCTGATGGTCGTTCGAAGAACTTTTTAAACAAGATAAATGAGACGACGATAACGAGTATGTGATAGAAGTACTTGGTCGTGAAGGGTGCGTATTCGGCGAACATCTTTACGCACGATGAGGACAGTCTTTTCACAGTTTTCACATGCTACTGGTCTCGCGACTATCGAACGGGGCGATCGTACTCGGCTAGGTCTCGATCAGATAACCGTGATCAAATGATGTCAATATCGGGCGTTCACCATCGCACTGAAAAACGTGAATGTGTACAGTTTATAACTCAGATGCCCCTGGTGAAAAAATGTCTCCGAACTTTTTATATGTTATATTAATTAGAATTTCTATAAAATTGTTCAGACTTTCTTCGAATGCTCATAATTTTTCAGATTTTGAAAAAAAAAAAAAAACAGGCAAAATAATAGTAAAATATTTCAGATTTTTCCTGCCAACGCATCTTTGTAGGAATCGAAATAAATATGAGAAAATCAGTGCAATTTATCAGAAATGTTCATACATACAGATACTGAAATATTCCGAAAATTCTCGTCCAATTATTTCTAAAAGTATCTGAGAAATTTTATATTTTTTCGGGATTTTTTACAAATCTCTCCATTCTTACAAAATTTCTGAAAAATAGGCATGTGAAATTTTTTCACCAGGGAACAAGTCCATCAAGAAAAGACAAGAGGGTCTTTTTTTCTCTCTTTCCGTCTTTCGGTAATTAAAATTTTGTCAAGTAACTTATCAGAGTATTTGCCTTCGCGATTGTTATAAGATTCCGGGAGAAACGAATTATTTTTCTTAAATCGTAGACGACTGATATGCCCTTTCGTCATGCGAAGTTTTCTGGTTTGAAATTTGAAATGCTGAACAAGTTTGTGCGATCCGACGATCATTTATGCTTCTCATTGTCAGACTCCAGGCTAAAAAGAAAAACGAACGATATCGCACTCATATGGCGTGTTACTTTGCTGCTTTGAACGGCTCTGAGGTTCAACATTGTTACGAAATATTTATCGTGGCTTTGTTATGAAACTGCTGGCCAACGGGAGAGAGGATCTTGCCCCTCGTTTACTTTCGATATCTTGTTTGCCACTCGTAACGAAAATTCATAAACTTCGAAGGGACAAACAACTTCTCGCGTGTTTATAGGAGATCTTCGAAACGATGAGTTTTTTTTTCATGTAATATCCTTATAAGCTACAAGGCGATAGGTTCAAAAGCGTTTATTTTTTAAGAAACAAAAGCAATGATTTAACAAAGACCGCATGTGTATATGTGTATATGGAAAAATTCACTTGGAGAAAGCCAGTCCGAACGACAAGATTCTATCCTGTTCCAGATCTCATCTCTTATTTAATGATACTGTTCGTCTCTGTTTTCTTTTTGCTATCTATTACATATTTTATAATGTAACTCGGTGGTCAACTGAGCGAAGAGAACGATCGAGAGCTATATAGCGCGAGTACTCGGAATACTCGGATACTCAAATTTGACAGCGAGTTTGTGCCGCTCCGTTTCAAAGATAAAAACTTCTGGTTTTCCGATTGTATTAGCCGTACGCCGTAAGCCGGCAATCATTCCGCCGACAGTTATCTCGGTTCGTTGAGATTTGGAGATCACCTAAGCGCGTCTCGTTTGCATTTTAAACGCGTTTCCCCCTCGTTTACCAAATACGACAGCTGGGAATATATAATCGAAATCGAGAATTAGTTTTTGGAGACTCCTAATAGCTTTATACTCTCTCGCTCCATTTACGTATTACATAACTTCGTCCGGCAACGGGTCGATACTTGGGTTAAAACGAAAAGAGAACAGGGAAATACTAAATTAAGAAGTGTTCTCGCACAGGTTTTTTTATTATAAGATACTAGTTTTTAACTACCTGGCGTTGCCTGAGCTTCTTATGACCTGCAGTTTATTTATACTTCATTACACAATGCTTACTTGTATAATAATTAATATTAATTTCCGCTTTAATAATTTTTTCAAGTGTGTATTTTGTGTAAATATAATTTTCTATTGTCAGTTGGTGCAATTTATTCATTTTATATTATTTTAGTGAAAATTTTCGAGCATATATTTTTACATTAATTCTTTTGTCGAATACTTTTCATGTATACTTTATCACGCAATGCTTATACTTGTATAATAATGCACTAAACTTAAATTATCGCAAAGTATCAATAAATGAATGAAATCAGGAGTTCATGGTAATAAACTATATTTTCCACGGGGGTCTAGAGAGTAACTGTGCAAAATTTGATTCAGATCGGTCAAAGGGTTTAGGAGTTAATAGGCTGACATTTTACTTTGTATATATATATAGTTGTACATAATTTTTTGTATTCCTATGTATGAAACTTCAGCAAGAAAGTTTGCTCGGGGCTGGATAACATTCTGTAATCCTGTTAAAAAGGGAAATATTTTTATCAATTCTCGCACCTCTTTTTCTTCTCGTTATTTTGGTGTTGACGATCAACGAATTAATTCTCCGACTTTGTGCGGTGCCAATCTGACGGCGTATATTTTCTCGTTTTCTCTCTTTGTTTTACGATCAACGTGATGAAACGCTCGCCGTGCTGACCTTGATTATCAATAAGGAAAAATCGATACCTAGAATTAACGAGAACGTAGTATACAATGCCCTCCTCTGAGGATGGAATATCGCAGAAGATATATCGCCGGCTGCGTACGGTCCTTTCGCGATCGCGGCAAATAATATCGATGGCTGCGTTCGACACTTCGGAACTGCTTCGTCTAAGATTCGTAAAAAAAAAAAAAAACGGCGGAGAGAGAGATAAGAAATCACACGAAATCGTCGAGAGCAGGGCCGTGTCAAGCACTTCGGCGCGAGCAATCGATGTGAAAAAAAGTAACTTCCAAAAACTCGATTATATTCTGCTCGACAAAATTACGCTCGTATTTAAATGCTCGTTCAACTACGCTACCACATCTTTCCCTTTGTCTTTTATTTCGTCAATTTCGACATCAAGTATCTATACATGAACGGAACAGTTGGCTTGGAACATGGTTGCATCTATATATCGCATCAGCCATATCATACGAAATATATATCTAATGTTGCAACAGCGACAGTCGGAGACGTCGGAGTAGATTCCTCGCGCTTTGTTTAACTCAGGATCGAGCCGCGATTTCAGTTGGACGTACACCACTGGGGACGCAACATTCGCCAAAAGGTACGGCATAAATGCGTCTCGACCGTTATACACGCCGCCGCGAGTGTGTACCAAGCTCCGTCGAAACGATAACGGTATAATCTCGCGATAGGCGGGCATTTTATTGGACGCGTTTATACGTTACGCACACGCGTTTCGATCGAGTCTCGCGCGCGCTTTCCGCGCGTCGCGTCGAGCTCCGAATTCGCCGTTCTCCAACGAGGAATCCGTTCGGAGGGGGCGCGAAACCGGGTTGACACGCGCCTGAGTGGTCAGCGCGCGACGGCCAATGAGCGGAGGCGCGCGGCAGCTGCGCGAGAGGCGCGGAGCGCGCAGTAGCGAAAACGTGCACGGGGTCGGGGTTGGTCTCGGGGTCGTCCGGCGACACGACACACACGGCTGCGGGTCCGTCGTCCGCACCATTCGGGCGCGGCGAATCGGGCGGTCTGCGGTGGTGACCATGTAAAAAGGGCCGCGCCAGCGGCAAGCGGCGGCGGCGCTAACATTGTGTGTGACTTTCCGCGAGGCGAGTTCTCCGTTCTCCGTGTGTGCGACGAGCGCGACGCGAGGCGCCGGTGTGCGCGCTCCGACTTGCACCTTCTGCACGCGAAAAATCGGTGCTCTCGCTCCTCTACGCCGTACGTGTTATCGCGCACTTCGCACATACGCGCGCGCGCGCATACACACATACGTGCAAACAGGTACGTATATATATACGTATACGTACGTCCGTGGGCACACACGCGCGCGCGCAAGACGGACACACGTGTGCGCGTACCGCGATACACGGTGCGCGAGAGACGTTTCCCGACGCGGATCGGATATGGGCGTACCGTGTCGTCGCCGCGAAATGCGCGTCGATTGAGCCGCGGATCGAGCTCTCGACGTTCTCCCGATCGTGTGACGTTCCAGCAGGAACGACGACGATAACGGTGTGACAAGTGGGAGGGGAAAGGGGGGCAGAGGACAGAGTGCGAGCGAGCGAGCGAGCGAGCGAACGGAGGAAGAGAGCGAGAGGGTATGGAGAACGCCATGCAGCCGCTACTTCCACCGCCACCACCCCCGCCCGCCTTCGACATGCCACGGAGCAGCACGGAGCAGACGGTCACCCACGAGTTGATATTCGGTACGTCCATGCTACTTGCTTTTTACTCCGCCACTTCTCGCGAGAGCCTACTGTAAAGAGTGTATAAGATCTCGAAGCTCCGGCGATCTCCGCTGATCGCCGCCGAATCGTGGATCGTGCGATCGAGGGAGCGATTTCTCCCCCCCCCTCCCCAGGTAGAACAGCAATGAATTAATAAAAATGACGATTTCTAGGTCGTTTTGCCATCATATTGACTTCATTGCGACGACTCTCTTTCCGACTTGGATCTCCGTTCGACGATGTAGAAGCGCGCTTCGCGATCGCGAGCTCCGTCCGAAGTCGGCGCATCTCGGCTTCGATATATCTTCCACCGCGACCGCGCGAACATCATTACTTCATTACGGTACTTCGTCGTCCTGACTTTATCGGACTCGGACTCGCATCTCAATGTCACTGACGCTGCCCGAATACGTTCCGTTCCGTTACGCAACCCGTTTGACACGCGTCGCCGTCGCGTCTCCGTATACTCCGATAGTAATATCGTAGGATACATATCGCGCGAGGAAATATATCGGCGTGTGTGTGTCACTTAATAAAACGTTTCGGATCGGACGAATATAGGTAACAGCGGCGTAGCGTTGCTGACACGCGCGCGCGCGCGACGCGTCGCATAAAATTAAAACTTGCGACGACGAGAGAAGATGAGTTTTTGCGCCGTCTCCGGTCTCGCGTTTGAAAATCGTTCCCGCTTGAAGGAGAGGAACGAGGAAGGAAAAGAAAAAAAAAAAAGAGAAGAACCCTCTCGCGTCGCTCTCTCGATCGCGTTGTTGCGTCAAGATCGCCTCCGAGAGGCGCGCGTGGCTTCCCGCCGCTAGATAAATAGGCTCTCTCTATATTTAACCGCGGTATGTAAACATAATCAGACGCACAAGCCGTTCGAGAAATTAGGTCTGATCCGGTCAAAAACGCGCTGTCCCGCCGCCAAAAATCATTCACTCGCGTCCGCCAGATCTGCTGGCAAAGGCAATGCTTCGGGGGTTTCGGTATCCGAGAGATCTCCTTGATCTTATTTCCTTAATAATCCCGGTCTCACAGTGGCCACTAAAATTCGTTAGGCTGCATTCTTTTGCTTTTCGCTCTCTTTTCCTCGGTTTTTTCCAAATTTTTTCCAGACGTCAAAGATATATGCGCCGGCTGGTCGAAGAAAGGTATAAGACGTTTAAATTACTAAAACGTCTTTTCTTTTGTCTTATTGTCTCCAAAAGACATTCTTTTCGTCGATATCTTTACAGAAAGAAATATCGGTAGAAACCTTGCTATTTTCATCGGTTAATTGTTAGGAACGCATTTTTCGTATATTGTTCGTTTTAGCTTATTGTTAGAAGATATCTCTCGTTGACAGCAGTTGTAAGCTCACTACCTGATCAGTAACTTCAGGCACTTTCTATTTCTTAGGGGAAAAAAAAAAAAAAAAAAAAAAAAGCGCGATGTCTTCTGTTGAGGCCGGTTGGTCTTAAGACTTTTGTCTCGACTTTTGTCTCTTTCATCGTTACCTGTCTTCTCGTTCTCATACCTGCTAATTGATATTTCTGAACGTACCTCTGATCCTCCGAAAGTAAAAAAAGTAATCTTGTTAAGTTGTTTATACAATGGCAAGGAAAAGAAAATTATTGCCTTTTTTTTAAATTATTGAACTTTTTTCTCAAATGTCTCTGTCCATCCTCATCTGTAGATAATGAATTATCGGAGAATTGTTGGTTAAGAGAGTATTTTATCATTGTATATTTTACTATATATCGTCTTGGCTAGAAAGTTATATAGGTAGGTTTTTCACGGCAATAAATAAATATTCCTAACTGTATATAAAATGTGTGTATAAATGTAAATGTATATATATAAATATTTCTATATTATATTTATTTTAATAAATTGTATGTATCATAAATATATATCTATATATCTTTATATATCATACATACACCTACATCTCACTCATTTGCTACAACAATAACAGATCTCTAAGAACAAATTTTTCCAGAAAATGAGTTTGAACGTTTTGAATCATTAAAATTTTGTAATATCATTTTTAAATGCGATTTTGGTATAATAACTTGTAGAGCAGTAAAAATATCATTAGCTCTTTATTCAAATACCCGTCCTTTTTTGACATACAATTTTAAAAATGACAATTTTTGAGTTATGTTGCAACAATTGTGCGATATATATTGTGCATCTAAAAAATATATATTATTAATTATTGTAACATTCACCTGCGAGTACACCAAACAAAAGTAAATTATAACATTGCTTAATATTTATGCGTCACGGTATATTTAGATTATAGTTTAGAGAGAAATTACAATTTTTTAGATATCTCACATCACTAAAGTTACATAATGACGTAGAAACGCTGTGAAATTGTTTGTCACGAGGCAGCCAAATATATGCTCATAGCCTGGGACCAGGAAAACATAATTTGTTTAGGTATAGTTTCATCGAGGAAACATCGTTTTATCTGTATCGTAGTATCTCATAGTTTACTTTCTATATTTTTTTCCAAAATATAACAAATAGCTCAACGATATTAAATACCTGCCTCGTTGAATTTCCATTTAACAAATTAATATCAATTATATAATTACATGCCGTTAAATAATTCTACCACTGTTAAATTAATTAAATCAAGTGCTGCAATTAGGTTAAGTGTCCGATTTAATAAATTTTAATCCTAGTATTTTGCGCGCGCGCGCGCGCGCACGCACGTGTGCCGTTTTAAAATGAAAAACAAAAGGAAATAGGAGGAGAGAATTGAGTGCGACGATCACGTGAGATATATATGATCAAGTGTACTATCAACTGTCGTTGTTGTTAGCGCGGTATCGTAGCCACGGAGTAATATTACATCGTGGACCGGCGCCAATGATTAAAGGCCCGGCGTATCTCGACGGTTTTCAACGTCGTATAGCCGATTATTTATTCAACAGAAACGACGTGCCGCCACCTGTTAAAATGCACACGAACTCGTTGAGTGAACATTCCGCTTTGCTCCTCGCCGTCTCTCCCCGCCTAGATCTCTCTTCGAACTTTTTTTATATGCTTGACATTTAATTTTAAATGTTACGTAGGTGCCACCCAGAGCCCGTGATACTATTCACAATTGTTTGACAATTGCGAGTTTTTGCAAACAGAGAGATGAAGGAAGCAGCAAAGTCACGGAATGACTCGCGGTATTCGTCGCTTCTGGGAAATTATAACTCTTTATTCGGAAAACAAAGAGCAGAATGAATGCATGATGATGAAATGCTGCAGCGAGATTGAATCCTCTGAAGTTGATTTTCCATTACCCCTGAATCTAATATGTTTTACTTACTTTGAAAAACTGTCAATGATTTACAACAAAAGTTTTATTTCTGAATTTCTTGAAATTTACTTAAAATCATCCTTTACCTTCTCGCCAATTTTATTTACGCTTCGCTTACAGTAGTTTACAGCAACGATAATCAGTATGTTCGTGAGAGATCTTTTTGCCCATGCCGGAACATAATAATATAATTCGAGAGATAAAGTTACATCATATAACTTTTTAGTACATAATTTTAACATCTCTCGATTGCTCGTTTAGCTGGTCCTTGAACTTTCTTCACTGTTTTGAGACGCACGAGCTTGATTTTTTTATACATCTTATATAATTTTCGATCATTATATATTATTTCTATTTAATCTTCCACGTTATATTTGTTACTTTTGATAAGGCGACTTTTTAGACCGCGGGATACAGCAGCGAGAATTCCGTTTGCTATCTTTCGCGCTATTTGCAAATGACCGAATGCTGGAGTAGTTACGCTGTTATCACGCGAAACACGATTAAATCGTCTTGGCTACGGGCTACGAGCGCACCCGCGAATCCTGTTCTCGTCGAGAGCATCAGAAATAAAAAACCGCGAAGCCGGCCGCGCGCTCGCGCCGTCGTCTTCGTCGTCGGGTTTTCGATAGACGATATCGCCGGAGCCGGTTTCCACCGACGACGTTGGCTTCCCGGTGACAAACCCGCGCGAATGTTATCCAATCGACCGCAAATGTCGCCGTTAAATCGTGACACCGAAGCTCTTTAACCGTAAATTCGCGCGATTGACGACTGATGAATTTTATCTTTGGTTCATCATTTATGGCGTACGTAATTCATTATAATCTCTCGTTAACAGTTGTCGCTCACTGCACGCTAAAATGTTAAACGCAAAAGACCTGCAATGGTTACGAAACGAAATTCCTGTCTAGTAAATAATTTTAAATGTGTACCTTTTTTTTTAGTTTATTGAAAGAAAACTTGCGTTGGGCTTCGAACAATAGGAATTCGCAGCAAATAATTGCCAATTTTTATTGACATTTCATATTTATTATAATTTACAATTATATTGTACTGCTGGAATATTCAATGTATAATAATGTCATTATAAATTATAATCTTTATATAATTCAATTTTAAGCGATTACAAGAATCGCGTTATTTGTTAAATAACGATCACGTAAATCCAACAATCACGGATAAACTTTTAAAATCATTCGGGCAAATTGAAAGTTGAGCCAAAGGAAAAATTCCATACTACCACTCCACCATTGAAGCCCCATGAAATATTTACTAAAGGTCAAAGGTAAGCAGAACGATGGTTTTCTGAACTTTAGCCCCGTGCGTTTGAGCACACTGAAGCAAAGCGCATTATCGGCTTGTAAATTTACGATTGTAAACGATGAATTGAATAGCCTCTGTAAATCACCTACAGAATTGTAATAATAAATGTTTCTCATAAATTTTTCATATCTTAACCTTCGGAAAAACGTGATTTTTCTTACCGAGAAAATTAGATCTAGAATCTATTATTGATATAACAAATTTAGGATCTATTGTATTTCCTCCAGGGAAATTTATTACATTATACATCTTATATCGTTTATCTTACGTTTTGCTACTTAATTTACTTATCATAAAGTCATATTAGTAAAAGTTAATAATTCTCGCAATACAATATTAGTATTTTTCTCTTTTATGTTGTCGTCCGATGATCAGTCAAAATTTGATCAGTGTGTGAATTTTTGAAAGGGAATTGCAGGGAAGGGAACCGAAACGTACTACACTCCGGCAAAAAGTCAACAACTAGTTTCGAAGCTTTCGAATATTTGCAATGGGCGGTGTTCCTAAAATTTTCGAAATGCCGGCTTATTTCGCTCGTATATGCTTATTTGAATAAACAACTTTTATGTACACACTAGGAATTCCCAATCTGTAGCCTGCGGGCTGGATCCGGCCCTCGTGTGTGAAGTCTCATGTTAATAAACGTAAATAATTGTCGCAACAAAATGCTCGTATTTTTCTTTTTTATTTTGTCGTCCGATGATCAAGTTTTATCTGGCACAGCTAAGAAATCAAAGGCCAAGAAATTTCAGCGTTATAATATAAGAGAATTTTAAAATAAAGATGTCTTGTTTTTATATGATTTTTTCAAAATAAAACTTATTTGACCCTTCGGTGATTACAAATATTCTAATATGGCCCTCTTGAGATAAAAAAAGGTTGAGAACCTTGAGAACCTCTTGGGAGATACACCATTCGTGAGTAAACATCCGTTCGAAAAAATATGTTAAAAACAAAATTAGCATTCATTATCAGTGCTTCAAACGCATCGGTATCTTTCAAAACACATACTTCAAAATACATCCCAAAACTCTTGAGTCTTATTTTCACATAGCCGATCAAATTTAAAAAATTTCTTACTTATTAAAAATTTCGGTTGTGAAAATAAGATTCTTATTAAAAAATTTTTAATTTCTTATTTAAATTTTTTATTTTAATAATTTGATAAGATTATTATTACATAAATAATTATAAATTATTTGTTATTATTAACCAAATTATTTTAAAAAGAATAGATATAAAATGTCCTAGCTATATCTTTTGAAAAATATCGTGTGATCTTGAATCCTCTCTAAATTTCTTTCGTTTTAGTTGTTAAAGATTGTTTGTATTAAAAATCTTTTTTTAATGTATCTTTATAATTGTTTTTGCATGTAACATATTCTAATTAACGATATCGAGTAAATATTGAGAAATACTCGAATTTTCATATTTTACCATAAAAATGATACTGTAAAAGAGATATGTAAACTTCTATAAAAAAATAAGTGTTAAAATCACACGATTTATAATGGAAATGTTTATTCACTTGTTATTCATGCGATTTTACATACCGTTTTTTTACAGTATTTGACGTACAATGACATATTTTTCATTCGGCTAATTAGATTAATTGTACGAAGCAAAGTACGATATTGCGGCCAATGCGCATCGCATAGGGGGCAAAGGGTTATCCACCCTGTGAGAAACACGGGAGTTCCGCGTGCTTCGCGTATGATATTTCATTGTTTTCCTTTTCTTACCGCACGACCGCGATACCACACGTCACGGCGACCATTATACATATAATTTCGATTTTCTCGAAATTCCTGGCCTGCGCGAAGAGCAGTTCGGCGTTCGGAGAGTCGCGTTATGTAACCTCGGGGCGCGGCGTCGCGCTAGAGCCGTCCCTGAAGAGGGGGCCCTCGGTGTTTTCCAAATCAGCTGTTAGCACTCGGCCGAGCAGCGGGAGAGAGGGAGGGTGAGTGGAATCGGGTGGGGTGGATAAAGCGCTCTGGCTCTCGCGTAGGGTCCGTCGGTCAGGTTATTCAGTCCACAACGACCCTGCGCGGCGAGTAGGTACATCGTGTGGATTCTCGCTCGCGCCTCGTGTACAACTCCGCTCGTATTGTAGTGCGTAACGCGCAACGGACACCGACAATCTCGTCAGAGCGTCGTGCGCCTGTCACGGCGAGACCGCAGACTTTCGCGAGGACACACGCTAAGTGTGGATCTCGCGCGTTATCGAAACACGGGACTGTGTTACTGTATACGGGTGAAAGTGAAGCTTTTTAAAGCCGAGGGACTGGATATACGACGAGGTGTCCGAAATTGTTTCCCGTTGCGTCAACGTTCGGCAGTGTCGCACACTGGCGACCTTCGATCCCGGAACCATCCGGCGTCGACGTATCCGTGACCGACATTCTCATCCTCGTCCTGGTCCTCGTCTTCATCAACTCGGTCGAAACGCGGTCGGAGGTTTCTGACGAGAATTCCCGCAGTTTCTATCTGACAATAAGACTTAACGAGGATACGGATACCCTGGGCAGAGACAGATACTCATTCGTTCTGGTCAGACCGATAAAAAACTACGCGGGATCAACACGTCGCGGATAGCCTCGCATCTGTGCTTTTCGAAGCACGCGTCGACGTCTTCGGCGGACTCGCACTCCCGGGGAAAAACGGAGCGAGATATATTCGCGAATCTGGTCAAGGCCCGCCGACATTTGTCCGACGATCGTGCGAACAGCCGGACTGCGAGCGTGTGTCGCTCGCCGCATGCTGCGCGCGGTGGTTCCCTAAGTGTGTCAGTAGGATAACTGACGGCGTTTACGTTTCGTTTAACCGACGCGACGCTTCGCGATCGTTGCGCGAAAAAGTTCGACTTATGTCGATCGCCGATCCACCGTCCCCCGCCTCTTTCTTCCTACTTTTTTTTTGTCTTCATTCCCGCTGACATTGCTTCGCGCCGCGGCGACAGTGACGTACGCGGCACGCATCGTACCCCCCGGGTCCGCCGTTTCGCGATGGAGGAAGAGGAGAGCCTCGTGGTGACCGACACTGTCTCGGTCCCGTCGAAGAAGGAGAGCGGTTATTTCGAGGAAAACTGCGGTGACCTGAGCGACGTAATCTTCAGTAATTACAATCATTACGGGGCGCTCCTCAGCGTCGACCCCGCTGGCATCTTGATCATCAACGAGGCCAGACGTTCGGATCACTGGGAGGAGAGCAGGCAAGGATCCTCTTTTTCTTCCGGCCTGGTCGAGGATATAAACGACCTTGACGTTAACGACTCCGACGAGGCTAAGGACGACGTCGTCAAGGACCCTGAAGATGTTAAGCGCGACGTCGCCGAAGGCTCCGAGATAGTCGTTAACGGCCGCGTAGGCTCCGAGGAACTTGCCTATGCCCGCGAGAATTCCGAGGCGATCTTCCGTGTCCAAGACTCCAAGGCAATCGTCAATTCCGAGGCACCTGCCTGCGTTCACGAGGACACGAAGGCAGTCCTCGACGTTCACGGAGACACCAAAGCGGTCGATTATATCAACGACAGCTCCGAAATAATCGATTGCACCGAAGAGGATTCGACGAATGTCGAGTGTCCAGCGAGCCCCTCCATCATCGTTGAGGACTGGGATGATGTGGAAATATCTGATGACACAGGTAAAACCACCCCCTGTCGATGATAGAGATGTTACATCGTCGTGTCTTACGGATCCTTTTGTTCATAAAAAGCCACGTCTTTTCGTCGTTTGTACTTTGCTCGTCCGTCGATTAATTATTCTTCAATGATCATAGGCTCATTGTCATTATCCCTCGATAGTTCGAAAACAGTCGTCTTTCGTGTCAAGTATGCCACGCGTGTTTGTCGTTAAACTGAAAAATAGATACGATGAATGGGGAGGTGAGTGAATAAATGAAAGGCGAAGCAATATTCTTTTAAGACGCGGAATTTATGTCGACCGGCGAATAATGTTTACTGTGCGTGATATTTAGCAATGGCTTCAACAGGTCGTAAATACATATGTAAGTACGGCTAATAAACCGTAGGCTTCTTAAAACCCATTAGGTATCGATCTGATTGTTTGATATTTCCCCATTTGCTATTGGGTTGCGGCACAGCATTCGCATCAACGCTCGTAATCTTAAAAATTAACAGTTTCTAATTATCTCTATCGTGCTAATTTGTTGTACACACGATTTAGAAAAAATTTCCTTTTATTTATCTTTTTTGACGCTAAATAAAAAGTATATAGAATATATTGTATAAAATAAAATTTACAACTTATTATCTTTGACAATCAATAACACCACCGTCGCAGGTATCGGTTTAAGGCAAAAACTATTAGTTCAAAGGCTATTAGGCGAATAATTTAGTATACTTAAAATATAACCTTTTGCTAACGACGAAGCCAAAAAGCGCCGTCACTTTAAAGGCCATGTATACATATTTTATACGTACTGTATTCTAATATTTTATTCTAAGAATTTGATTATTTTTTTCAAATGGCATAAATTTAAAATGTGATAGCTTTTAATGTCACTACATAACGTGTTTATTCGAACTATCGTACATCAATTAACATATTTTTTTAATAAATTTATCTAAGACTAATGGTGGCTGCGCATCCATCTTACCTGTATGTAAGAAAACGAATCGTTAAAAAACCGCTTTTTTTATATTCAAAGTATCTTCGGTGGGCCATTATAATGGAAATGGTATATAATGAAGGCCAAAAATCATTAGACGAATTTTCATAGCTAGAGATTCAAGGAGCTTAATTTTTAAGCCTATTAAAACTTCGGATGGTTCCTACCTGTCGCTAAATATTCGAAAGCCTTGACCAAATCTTGACTAAATCATAAACCCCAGCGGTTCCGTTAAACCATAAAATATCTTCAATTTACTTTTATCGCAAAAATCTGTTTCAACACCGCAGGTAGTCCGATATGACTAGGATTACGATTTTCTTCGCGACTAAAGTAACAGAAGGGAAGATAAAAAAGAAGGAAGATAAAGAAAAGCGTAAACATAAAAAAATATTCTTTCACTGAGGTTTTATGTTCTTTCTATTTTCAATAGTTTCAGACAATCCAAAGGCAATCTTCGAACAAAGAGAAAGAACTAGGATTTTCCCAAAACTTCCTCAAACCCTTACATTCTATAGTCTATATACATATATTATTCTCAACTTTATTAATGATGCCATGACAGCCATGACAGGTCTTTCAAGATTCCTTTGTTCTTGAGATATTCTCAATTCCCATTGTACTATCTTAAGAATTTGAACCAAGGTTCCAAACTTTTATAACGTTCGCTTCACTGGTATTAAGACCAGTAGGTATACGTATTGTTTTAGGCTCACTATCTTTTATTCACAGAACCCTTGACGATCCGATGACGAGCTTTTTTTTGCGCGTGCATGATTTTTTTTAGCGCGAGCACCCAACAGTTAACTTTTCTCGACGCGAATATAATGCGACTTCGACCTTACGCTCCGTTGCCGCGCGATATTGTCCTTCGTGCGTAAAAAAAAATTTTTTTTTTTATAGACGTTTGTGTTCGTCCCGAAAAGAGAGATCACGTTTCGAAAAAGAAAGATCACGGCTCGTGTTGATTCAGATTGCGCCAAGTGTAGCGAGAACGCGCGCTTCCTCCGTCACATTTATAGTTCACAGAGACTTTCAGCAAATCAATAATCATTTCTTTATCAACATACACTTGCCCTCTTTTATTTCCGCTCACAATTTGCGCTTACATGTTCCTGGAACATACTAAATCATTGTCCGAATCGTTTCTCGTGTGTCACACATTTTCGTACTGAGAAAATAATAAAGTTCTTTATTTTACTCCCTAATACTTGCGGTAGTTCCGCATACGTGTTTTTTAGCGAAAGGGTGAGGAGTTAATATCACGACAGGAAAGGGGGGGAGATCTTAATCACTTTCTCCTGGGTATATACAACGAGAGACATGACACGGCTGAAACGCTCAGGTTTTGCGCACTTTCGAAACCAGCCGTGTTGTTATTCTCAATTGAGGGAAGCTCGTTTCCGAGTCTCCGAGAAACGGCGCGACGTTTTAATTTTATCGTTGTACTAAAACGTTGCGCGTCCGCGCGACGAGAGAATTGTTTTTCGCGTCAGTAATATTTATATCCGATTTCAATGTTCGTTCGACATTTAACATATATACGAGAAGCTCGCGGACGGGACGGTGTGTCGATAATCGACAAAAAAATCGTCCCGTTTCGTATTCTTTGTTCGCGCAATATCTATGAACGAAAGAGTTGAATGTCGAAGGCAGCAACCCGAAGGCGTTTCTTTGCCTGCGAGCAAGTTTAATCGACACGCGGAAAGGTGGTAGCTCCATTCTCGTCGCTCGCTCAACAACCGTACCGCATCTGCAAGTGCTATGGGAGATCTAAAAATAAACCGCTATTATCAATGCGAGAAGCCGTATCGAGAGCCAGGGCAAAAATATCCAATTACAAACATTACAGACGGTTTCACAGAATAGCCTCATTTCTCTCCCTGTCCCTTCAATGATATAAGCCGTCGTGCATTATATAACGTTTTATGCTATCGTGAAAATACAATATATAGGCGCTTGCGCCGCCGTTTATGAAACTGTTTATGAAAGTCGGATCGATCTTGCAATCGATGATAAAAGTAACGCGGCAAGTATGTTTTACGCCTGACACGTTCTCTGCAAGTGCAATTTCTTCTTTCGCATACATTCCGCTGAGAATTATGGAAAAGGAATCGTATCACGTAAAAAGAAATATATCACATGTCGCCAAAAATAAACGGGAAGATGTGACATGTACGTCTGCTCGTGCAACGTGAGCACATCGTGCCAGGCTTTCTTCGCGAAAAAAAGCTTGATAAAATAAGAATTAACTCAGCGTGATGGTTCTTTGCGTGATAGAATGTAACGGTCGTTCGTTACACAATTTTCGTTGCAGACGCGCGTTGTACAAACATTCGAAATTAAACAGAAATGATCAACATGTACGCAAACATACTGGCAATAAGCACTTTTGACGCGAAAAACAATTGTTCGAGAACCGCGTTTTCCAAAGTTTCATAAAACTTTGGCGCAACAGCCGTTCGCGCACGTTGTATCGTATACGGGCCACTTAATATTGCAATCGCAAAACGATTGCGATTTGGAGTGTCCATCGATACAGCATGTTGCAGAGAGTCTCTCAATTACACGGCACATCTGGTCGACAAGAATGATTGCCCCTATCTGAACATCAATAATTTCCTATAGTTCTACGGAAATAAAGAAAAAACAGAAACTAAAGGATTTCGACAAAGAGAAGATCGATAAAATACTTGATTTTCTACGTAATCTTGAACGAATCTCGCTTTAGTAAGAATTTCGGAAACACTCTAATTTTTACAGATTATTTAATGATATTTAAAGATTTGATAAGATAAAATTGGGCAAATTAAAAATACATTTGGGACATCGTTAAAAGTAAATTAGAATACTTTCTTAATGAGACTTCCTGATTGAAAAAAATTCTAAATCGATCAGGAAGTTCGTGAGCGAGACAAGCGGCGCCGCGGCGTTTGTTTGCATATTTACACGTGTACGTGTACTTACTACGTGCCTATAAAAAGAATTCTCGGAAATAAAAGAGGATTCCGTACGATGCTAAACCGATTCGAGATTGGGCACGTAGCTACAACGAGCGACAGATACTCGTGCCGGATGACCGTGAAAGATAGGTCATAATGAAGAAAGAGAAAATAAGACTAAAGTCTCCACGTGTGAATGCCGGAAAAGCATAACGCAACGGACTCGATCAATCTCTAATGCCGGAATTTCGATGAACTTGACGTAACGAGACGCGACGGAACGCGAAGTAACGTAAAACCTAAACACATTGTTTTTATATGCGGCTGATTACGATCGACTTTACGTAACGCATATAAAAACAATGTGTTTAGGGTTACGTTACTTCGCGTCCCGTCGCGTCCCGTTACGTTAAATTCATCGTAATCCCGGCATAATAACGCGTGCTTCGTACGGGACGTGAGTTACCGATACAAAGGATTCAAACAGCTGTTGTTCTATAAATAATGCAAGGTTGAAGAATAAACCGGTAAATACTGGTACGAAGTGATAAACTCTATCCCTCTGTCCTTCCATTTTCATGTTATTTTTACCCAAATACTTTTATGTATATTTTATGTATTTTTCCTTGTTCCCCTCGGGCACGCGAACGGATTTTAGCGATTAACAATGCGACTGACTAACATTACATCGCAATTTGAAATTAAGAGATCTCGCCAGATTGAGCATCGAAGACTTAAATAAATTTGAGTTTAATAATTAAATTTGAGTATTTAATTGAGCTTATAATAAAATATAATTTTAGTGAAAGAGTACCGAAATGAATATCTTTGACGAACGTCCCTTGCACACAATTCCTTTTTATTTTTATCAGAAAAGTATATAGAAATTAGATGCGAAGGATAAAAATGTGATAGGTCGGAAGTGTCGTCTGGTCGTTCTCTTCATGCAAGTACACGGCAATTCATCGTAAACTTAGAACGGTGCTGTAATATTTTTCAACGATGCGACGCGATATACGATTATCTTGCTCAGAGGTACCGAGTACGGTTACGTACGTACACCCGATACATCCAGTGGCGTAATATTTGCCTTGTTTCTATTACGAAAGTTTCTCCACCGAAAACGCTGTATTGTAATATTCGCTCGACCAGCAAATACTTCAATTATTGAGCGCGTAATTATGCGGCCACACGCCATTTATCAAGCGAGGAATTATTAGGCCATAAAAAGACGAGATTTTTGCGCAACTTTGCGTATCTTCGTTTCGAACGAAGAGAGAGAGAGAGAGAGAGAAGAAGAGAGATTGCTATGCCGTTCAGAATTGTTGATATGAACCTAATTGTTAATCACATTTTTATGATACGGTTAATACGATGGACGTTAGTTTTATGGGCACGATTTCTAAGCTGCTTTTGTAACATGTTTATTCAAGTAATGTAAAGATTAATCGATGCACGATATACGGCAATGTTATCAAGTTTTACAAGTTTTGATGTATAGGAATTGCTTATTTGAAATATAAAGTTTTGTGGAGTTACATATAATTTTAAAATTGAAATAAAAATTCTGACAAAGACTCGATTTTGAATCTGTTGAAGAATCTTAATTTAAGAATGTTTTTTTTTTTATATCTTTTATCCAATTTTCAGCTCTTCATACGATAAGCAGTCGAATTTATTTACATTTTAATCAATTGCAATGGACGACAGTTTAATCGCCGAGTTGTTTAACAAATTTCTCGCTTTCGATGCAACATTTCACATTTTCATGATTGTGGACAATCGCAGTACATAGTTATCGTTGGTCTTTCCATTATGACATAGCGCGTATTGACTGCTTCGAGATAAGAGAAGATGATAAAAGCAAATAATTGGTTGATATAGCTCTGCGTGTATGGATTTCGATGTCAGAGTCGCGCGAAAATGATTTCAATGTTTGTTTGCAACGAAGGCGATTCGACAACTCGGCACAAAATATGCCTTTCAGTAGGATTAAAGATTGAAATGTATAAAATATTCAGCTGTAATATGGTGCACATAACTTTTTCAAGAATTTGAAGAAAAAATTCAACTCTTGTAATGTAAAAAAAAAAATTGTTATTACGTCCGATATATCCAGTGTAATTAATCTTTTCAAGTCTTCTAATAGTGAGTTCGATTAGTTGCACATCGGCAGCTTAAATATCCTATGAAGTTCCGTAGAACCGTTTCGGGTTTCTTCTTCAGAGAAAACTTACTTGATATAATGAGTAGTGGGGGAATCAGGTAGATTCTTGGAAATTTTCAGAGAAGCTCTAACGCAGTACGGTGAGCGGAGGGGATAGAATTTTCCAAGACTTGTGTCATTGTGTCAGTTAGGCCCTTAAAGATAGGAAAAGTTCTGAATGGTGGGGACAATTTCAGCTATTAGGTCTTTAGAAATTTTAACGGCGGCCAGTCCGGTTCGCCTCAGTCGACCGGTGCACGTGTAGTGGAAAGCAACCTGAACTGTCGCGAATGCACTACGCTGCAGGAAAGCCGTTATCGAACGGGCTAAAAGTGGCCTCTTCTCAATTCGGGTTCCTACAGCAGAATTTCCGTTTATCGTAGGCGGAGGGAGAGGCAATGCGCGAAAACGGATTTTTCGATTTCTTCCAGAACTCAAAAAAGTTTTAGTATTGTGATATTGTTTGACATTGTGAAACTTACGTGATTCAATTTTTTTCTGCAAGATGGCCAAGACAGGTCAGTCGGACACAGCTTTTTTTTAATTTTTGACATTTACAATTTTAATTGGGTTGCTAGGAAAGTTCTGGCCGCCTTGGGAACCCATACCATGAACGTTTATTTTGTACAAAACCAAAAGTTGATTAATTCAAAAAGTAGACACCGTCCGCATCGATGACCTTTCGCCAACGCTCAGGCAGATTTCGGTAGAAATTTTGCGAATGTTCCAGTGAACAGATTTTTCGTCAAATCCTGAAACGGCCAGAACTTTCCTAGCAATCTGATATTTAAGCCTTAAGTTATAAAATTATTTGCGAAAATGAAATCCCTTCCGATTTAAACGCCATAAATAATGTTTTTTAAATAATGTTGTTTACTTTATTATAGTATATTAATTCTTATTTTATACTGCTCATAATTAATTAATAATTGTTAATTATATATATTATTATAATATAAAATACGAAACAATTAAGAAAACATTCGGCATCAGTTTCAAAAAAAAGGAAGGCTATAAATTATAAAAATTTCAGCTTTGTAGTTTTGAAGTCTCTTTGAGAATTCAAGTATTTTGTTAAGTTTAAAAAAAAATTTCAAAGAAAATTTTTCTGAAAAAAGAGAAAGAGAGAATGTCAAAACAAGGGATCACATAAATCAAACCCTTAGGATGCATTCCGATTAAGTTTCTTTGTTGTCTTTGTTTTCTTTTTGAGACCTGATGGTATTCAGAAAATCTTTCCTGTCTGAAATGAGAACGCAAAATTTCATGAAAGGCTAAAAATAATTTTCACTTTGTAAGTGATGGATAAAAATAAAAGTTTATAAATAAAAAGACCTCCTCTCTCTCTCTCTCTCTTTCTTTCTCTCTCTCTCTCCCTCTTCTGATATAATAAAATTTAATGTGAATAATATGTAGATAATACATTTAAATATTTATTATAAATAATTATATATGTCATAAAATGTATTGGTCCAATTTATTATATATAAAATAATATCGATTTATTATAATTTACTAATATTTATATTTCTAAATTATATTATTATTATGAATTTGTGAATGGAGGAGCTTTATATGTATATAATAACATAATAAGCATGAAAAAAAATGTAAAGAGAAAAGAGAGAGGAAATTATATGGTAGAGAATCGCGTGAAAAAACATTGTCTGGAGGTCGAGCATATTTCTGCGAGCTTTATGTATGTATAACGTGTAAGGAATGTCGAGAACGCTGACCCGACAAATTTTTAGGAGTCACCGATTTCTTGGGAACTCTAAGTCTCGTGTCGGTTTTTCCGCTCAAAATTGACAATAAATCTGTCAATTTGCGCTCGCTATAAATAATAAAATTAATCAGGTGCCATAGTTTTAACAATGCTCCGTTGTTGCTCGTGCCTATTTTCGAATTACGCTATAGTGGCAAGATATCTTAAAAATATATAACGTCTCAGAAATAGAAAAGTGTATTCATTGCTTATCGAATAAGATAACGAATTAATTAAGATAATAACGAACCCAGGACCATTGTGTATAACGCACACGCGCGCGTGAGAAAGAGAGAGATATGGGGGATTCACAAAATTCTCCGAGAGGTTTATTTTAAGAAACTTTCATGAAAAAAAAAAACGGTTTGATTTATTAAATAGCAGTTTATCAATATGAGGGCGAACCCCCAGATTAATCCTTATATAGTCTATTTTCCTCCCGGTAAATAGCTGAGCGTCTCCCACTTCGCATAGGAGCCCCGCGCGTGTCGCGACACTTAAATATTAATTCGCCTCACGGCGTAATTATGCCAGAGGAAAGCCGGCCGCCATATCGGCTCCGCGGCAACGGCGGTGACATAACGTACGTACCGCGTATTACGTGCATGTCACCCGCGTTGTCTCTCTCTCCCGTTGCATCACCGAGTTTATCGACAAGTCGCGCAAGAACATCCGCGACAACGGACACAGCCAGCGTCGTCGTCGTCGTCGGGGCGACGCGAATAATTGATAACGAGAATAATTCGCTCGGACCGTTTAATATTTTAACCTTCCAGGTAGGGAATTCTCGGGACCGTGGCAACACAACGGCTCATTTCTCCCCCTCGTTCCTTATCTATAATATTTCTTCCCCCTTTCTCTCTTTTTTTTTTTCCTTACGAACGCGTTAATATTGCATAATAGTTCGCTCCGTCGAACGCGCGAGCGACTCTGAATTTCCGAAGGCGTTGCAAATTCTTTTTCCGCGCTCAGCGACGCGATCGCGAAACTCACTGCCTTACTAAAGCATCGCTGCCAGATATTTTTATCACGCGATATACACCGCACAATAATGTCCCCGCGATGATTATAAGTGTGCGCACGTGTCGGTGAATGTGTTACGTGATGGTGATGCAGTGATTCTCAGACTGCGATTGCAGATCTTTCCGACGCGACGCGGCGGATGGTTTCCAGTCACTGGAACGTGTAATCGATCTCCATATAGTTTGCGATCGGACAATATTAGATTTCTCATTGACTCAAGTTATAAACTGAAGTTATAAATAACTTTATTCACACATGTGATAAATCAAAAATAAACCTCTTCTCCGATCTCTCGCTCGACGTCTCTTTTCGAGAGAAATCGATGCGATTTTAATAGAAAATAAAAAATATAACACTCGAATCTAAACTGTATATATCTCAGAAGCCTAAAAAATGTCGCAGAGTTCGGCAGCAAATGTATAAGTATTCTGTGCATATAGAAAGCTATCCTTCGGAAAGACATTAATACAAATTCGAGTGTCTAATTTAAATTTACAATTTGTAAATCGTATAACACACGTGTATTCCACAATGTTAAATTAATCGTCTACTAACTAGTTATTTAGCATACACGTGCAATATGCTGCAATTATCTCATTGATAAATAAATATTTATTCAGCGAGACTAAAAGTTATTTATCTGATTGAAGAATGTATAATCGCATTGATATTAAATAAAATTAATCTTAGAAGAATGGCACTAATTGTAAGATTTATCCTCATATCTCCCGATATTCCATTTCGATTGATATTCTGATTAATATTGATACAATTATTTGTCAAGGATTAACATTTTTTTTTACGCACTAGCAAGAAATATACTGAATCACTTATAACTTAAAATGCAAATACGTTGGTTGTTGTGCATTTACCTCAAACGTTAATAATTTAATACAGCGATGGAGAACTTCGATCTATATAACACAGAGAAAAATTGTCAAGACTTTCTCATTATCTTTTTCCATTTCACTTTAAAACTTTCTTTCTCCAAAATCTGTCTAATACCCTTATTTTTGTATCAGGCCTTTCTTCTTTCTTTAATTACATTTTTCTTCGCAAATTGTTGTAAAAATGCATTTCAGAACCAATCGACCCGAGCAAAATCCCAATGTCACAAATGTAGTACGGTCGAATGCGATTATTGTCGAGTACACATGAACACATGCGCGATGCGGGCTCTATAAATAGAAAGATGCTTGGTGCTATATGCATACGCGAATTGCTAAATTTAGACGCTTTCAGGGATTTTTGCAGGACGCTCGTGCACACCGCCAACACGAGTACCCAAACAATTAGCGGCCAATTTGTACGGATTAGCTTAACCAGTTTTTGAAAAAGCTGCATTATGTAATAATCGTATATAATACGCTCTAAATCTAAATCGTTTCTCTCAAGAGCTTCTCTCGCGTAATTAACAGACTGTTTTAATAATTAAAAATATTCTCGCAAAACGATATAACTTTCACTTTTTAGAGATAAACGAAAGTAAAATTTATCTCTCATATATTCGTGACAGCAAAAATTCTTGTTTCTCTTTAAGTTGAGATTCCGACCATTTTTACGAATATGTCTTCAGTCTAAATGGAAGAATATCTAGAAGAATTCTGGAGACACAGTGCTAAATAATAAATTCTAAATGGAAAGATACCATCGATGTTCGTGCTATAACCGTCGCGATTCCGTGGCGACCTTAGAACCGTTTTTCCCGTTATCGATGCCAAGAACCGAAATGTGCCACGTGGCCTACTTAATTTGGCGCCCACACGTCAATTTTTTCTCTACCTATAGTAATCATTAATTATTCGCGAGCTTTCCATTAAATTTCTATTTTTAATCGAACTCTATTGGCTTCGAATATTACTTGTTTGACAGTCGTACCGTTAAAAGTAAAAAAATTTGCAGCATTGATTAAGTGCTGGATATTAAAATACATAACTTTTTTGTATTAACGTGTATTGTATTTGGTCTTAATAATTAATTATAGTTATAAATAATAGAAAATGTATCTCAAAAGTGAGATCATGTCTCAGTCTTTATACATTTGACAGAAAAATTATATATATCGTCTATATACTTTCTCCATGACAAAATAATTCTTTATTTTTAAACAAAAGAAGTACAGCAATGTAACAAATACAATGTAAAGCAATAAATGTGCAAAATAATATATACAATATATATAAGATCACGCGACATTAAACTTTAATAAACCCAATTTTAAACACATAAACGCATTAAATGACTATTTATTTCCTTCTTCTTTTATACTACTTTTTGTTTACATATATATACGCACTAATCTATATTATACATTTCATTTGTCAATTATTTATATATGCATTTTATTATTTCGTCAATTAGGAACGCGATACGTTCTGGAATAATTCAATAAAATACGAATAATAAAATAACGAACAATAAGCTTAATTACGAAGCGCTAATTATTCGCGATCGAAATACGGGAGAATTAACGTATAGGGATTAAATTTTGGAAAAAGGTTTTCTGTTTGCGCCACACACACAAGAGTTCTCGAGCCGAAACTGGCCGAAGTGAAATGTGAAAGTAATATGCATGCTCCTGAGCACATTACTCTCGCGGAACACGCGAAATCTTACTAAACGAGTTACGCGCCACACTAAAAACCAATTTCACTCGCTCCGAGAAATACAAGGAAAACGGAAGAGTTCGCTTATCATCGATTATTACGGATCAGGGACACTGCCACACTATATCTGGAAAACTCGCGTTACCCATACAGATATTTCATCATTATATATAATTGAATGATGTTGTTTATTATTCGTTTAACGATACGGCCGAACGAGGAAATTTTTATCACTTCTCGCTTGCTGCTCAATTAATTTCACGCACGAAATCAATGCAAAATAAATGCCGGCGTGATTAAATGTCCTTTGTAAGAGAAAAAGAAATATTGTCTTAATATTTACTCGTGCGCATTGGATCGTCAATTTAATGCATTCCTCTTTAAGATATATATTCTACTTGATATATTCCAACTTAACATAAAAAAATTGCAAAAATTTTACGGTTTGCAGAAGAGCAGCTGTACGTAATTAGCATAACCAGTTCTGCAACAAAAGTCGAAAGTTTGTATATAATGCAATTACGGAAATTATCGGGTAACGATAACTAAGTTCGTCGTAAAAATCATCTGGTATGTTAATTTCTCGGATAAAACAGCAATCCGCGGCACGGAGCAATCCGCACGCTATTTTTGCTTATAGGGATGGGGGGGTCTGCGTGACCGTCCACGTGGCACACTGTCATGCAAAATATCTGCATTAGGAGCCAGGTACGCGTCTAATATTCGCGTGCCCCTAGAAAAAACGAATGCGACACGACTGTGTCTCGCTTGCATGCGCCGCGTACAGGCACACACTTCGCGCATGATCGCTAATTTAGTCAATGCTAATGCGTTCCATCGACGATGACACCAAGGTTTAAAACGGCCGTCGATGTAAAAACTGCTCGCGATAATAACCTGATTGTATCTTCTCACGGGCAAAAAAGTGTGGATAATAAAATGCGCAAATAAATGTATGCAGATGAAAGTGTAGCGGATAAGTGTGTCGAAGCCGTTAACATATATATGCGGTTAAAAATTACGCGCGACGATTTAGCGTCCTTCTCCAAGGCAGTGAAGAATCGAGGGCAAATAAATGTGATATTTTAATAATAAAAAAGAAACGGAATACAATTATAGCTTCTACATTAGTTAATTGTTTATTAAATTACTATTTTATATTTTGGGAAGTCGCAATTGATATAGGATATATTTATCTAAAGCGCAGATAGAGTGTTCTAATCATAAAATCGCTTAGCCATTTAAACTTGAGACGCGGAACGTTTTTCAAGGATGTCGCCTCGCTGAATCTGCACGTTTACATTTATACGTTATCAACGATTAATGTCTTTCATGCAAGGTTAATGATTAGGAAGAATCTCCATGTTTTTACACTTGATCTTTGATGCGGTCGTAACGTCTTTTTGTTATTATTGATTGATGCCAGACAATTCATGGGTATATATTAATCTTTTATGCTAATCTTGAAGACTGTAGCATTTAGATCGGCATTGTAAAAAGCTTATTTGCATTTTCAAATGTATTTATATGTAAAAATCACCTTGTACAGAAGCAGTCGAAACTTATTATTTTTCTTTCCTTTCGAATTAGATAGAAAATAATACATGTTGTGTATAATCACGATTATCTTATAGTCTTCTATCTTGAACATGAATTTACTTGCTTTCTATCCTTTGCAATCTATATATACGTTAGGCACTTACGTTTGTTCAGATCTGTCAACATTTCTTTTAATTGATTTCAATTTAGTTGCGGTTAATTCGGTACGAACTGCGAACGCGTAGCGATTAACGACATTAGTAAAAACGATTCTTGATAAAGAGTCTACTTATTAAACGAGGGCTTCTCCTCGCGTGTGAGGCCTTCTTCTCTAACAAAATACACGCGTCGCTCTCAATGCCTGTCGGAAATAGCGCCAGGAGGACTAAAATGTACCTCAAAAGCAACAACGCAAAACATATTTTTACGGTGTTTACGTGTATGCGTTAACGCATTGTCCCATACTTATATTTACCGTTTCAACACGACTTTTTTTTCGTCAGTCGAGGAGTCCCGAGTTCATGGACTCGCGGGGATCTCCCGTTGTTGGCACGGCGCGATCGTCGACGGGGACTATTTTTTCTTGCCCGCCGCCGCCGCGCCGGTCGAGATGTGTACCGGCGAGTAAACAAGCCGATCCGGCGCGAGTTGTAAGTTGTAAGGTCTAAATATAAAATCGCAACAGATCAATATCAAGCGTGCCCCTTTTCCCCCTCCGTCGTGCACGATATTAAACCGATAAACACGGGAATGGATATCTGGAGCGGCCCGTGCCGCGGTTCGTCCGTATCGGGTGTTTCCCGAGGTAATCGAACGTCTTGAAAGAGATTATTGCACGAGAAGAGCGCAACGCCGCTGATCTTATCACGGGTGTCCCCCACGGCTACTTTCGTGTCAGTTCTTGTATCAGTTCTCATATGGAAGCGCGATAAAAAGAAAAGACGTGAAAGGAACAATGACAGTGTCCTGGTGAAATCGTAGCGCGATATGCGGCCTATTGAATTCTTCGCGAGAGAAATAAAATATTCGACGTGGTTAAACATATCTCTCGCCGTCGAAGAACCGTCTTTATCGATGTAAATGTAGATTAGGGACGACATTTCGAAAGTGCTTTCTTCGTCGCGCTCACTTTCGCCCCCCGATTCGCGAATGATTCTCCTCGAGGGAGTTTCTCAGGGAATCCGCGGGGAATTCCGGGGGATGTTGAATTTCTCAATCTCGTCGAATTTCTCAATCCCGCGACAAGAACGGAGAAGATAGTTTTGATCTGTGCGATGAATGGAGCCTCGTGCTCGGCCGTGCCCATCCGTTCGATTTCCCCGCTTATGCTTGCGACGCGGCGCGGCGTTTCCATGTCGTTTCAATTAATTGAGGCAGCGGTTGCTACCGCTACCGTTCGACGTAACCTCTCTCCCTCTTTCTCTCTCTCTCTCTCTCTTTCTCTCTCGAGCCGCACGTGTACTGCCCCACACGTGCCGCGCTGCAGCCACGGTCGCCACGAGTAGAATGGTGGAATGTATGTAGCACCGAGGCAGTACGGTACCAAGTAACGGTTGCGCCACGGTATACCGGCCACGCGGTTCCCCCGCCTTCCCTCGCCGTCCGCTCGTTTTTCGTTAACGTCGCGAAGGGTAGATCCCGGTGGCCTGTTTATGCAATTGTTGTTCGCATTACGGAATGACCGCGGCACGTAACAGATTCTTTTTGTCTTATTGTTATATATTAATTAATCTGCGACTATATAGGACAGATTCTTTGTTTGTCAAGAATCTGACGAGGAAAGGAGAAAAACATTTTCTCGCGGAATAATGTCAATTTGATTGCCAATTACGGATTTTATTATAAGTATTTTTGTCGCTATTTTTGTAAAGAATAATTTTATTTTTCTTTTTAATTACACAATGTTTAGGAATTTATTGAAAAGAGAGTTTCTCTTTATTACTTTTTAATTTCTCGGGTACACTTTGCCATTTGTTTTACTCATAGCGTTATAAAGTTTTACTCGGTCAAGATGGAAATATCGATTTTGGGATAACAATTCGTATTCAGCGACACGCTTTGCCGATAAAATCTGTAATTGACTTTGTTTATAAAATTAATTATAATAAAATTAATTAGCAAATTAAATTTTTGGACATATATACATAGCACTTTTGAAACGATCGTCTATCTGCGATCAATTCTTACACTATCAAATTTATAGTGTCAAATTATATTCAAAATTTGAGTCACTTTCAACTATTCTTACAAGTCGCCATTATTCCTACTCAATATATCGCCAATTAACTAAACTAATAATTAACTAAACGCCAACTAACTAAATTAACTAAACCAATAATTGAAAAATAATATTGTTTTGTGTTTAAATAATAAATTTTCACACGCATGGTACTTAAAAATAACAAAATGTTATTTAACTCAATATGTAACTTTAATATATTTAACAATGTATGACTACAAAATCGATGCTGCAGCTAATCGACGTTTTACGTCGACACTTTTCATTAATTTCAATATCGCGGCGTCGAGCCCATATTGATAAACGAATGAACCTGTCGATACTTGAAAAACGGGCATTCCCCCGTGTGTTGCCACAGAAATTCCTCAGTCACGAAGGGCAAAAGTTCGGGCGCAACGCTCCGAGCGACGAGCGCAGGGGACGACCGGGGGAAGAGATTTCTCGTGCACACTGCTATCACATGCACGCATACATATACACGCACACACACGCTGTTGTGCATACACGCGTAGTCGAGCCGACGTCGCGGCTGGCGAAAGAAAGTAGTCGGTCCCGTTACGAAATAGCGAGTGAATGCCGACTATCTGGGTCAGACAAAAGCGGAACTTCCGCGACGGTGTATCTCGCACCGTCGCGCTCGTGGGTACGCCCGTCGCAAATTGTACGATAACGGTGGGGAGGGTCCTTTTTCTCTTTCTCCCTCTTCCCATATTTTCCGCACGATTTCCGCGCGGTCGTTTCGAAGAAAATCAAGACATCCGGCGGCCACGGCGAAACCGCGGAACTCGATGGAATCTCCATCTATTATGTAATAAGCCGGAATATGACACGAAACGCCGGAGGAGCCTTGAGAACCGTCTTGGAACTCGAAACGGACGCTGAATCGCCTAATCTCGCTTTCTCAGTCACAAGGTAACGGGAATCGACCGGTGAAGGAGGAGGGAGAAGGAGAGGGATCGTCGTTAAAATTCTTTCATTTCGCTTAATCTAATGCATTATAAAGCGAGGAGAAAAAGACACGGTGTGTACTTCAGAGGAAGAGAGAGACGGATACGAAAATCTGCCGAGGTGCTTCTTGCACCGAGGCCAATTTCGCAAATTGGCATCCCCGGCACCGCGAGATTACGGTACACATCCTTCTCCGATTGTTTTTCCCTCGGTGCAGTCGGGCGTCAGAAAAAGGGAACTCATTATTCACGCGAGCGAGAGGGGCCGGAATGCCGTTCCGAGGTAACGGAGAGGCGAAACTCGCCTCGTCTCGAGTCGGCAAGCAGCCGGCTCGAAGGAGGCCGCCGTCGCCGAATCGGAGATCGGAGCTAAAGGGGAATCGGGAATCGGGAGTCGTCTCTCGACGAGATGCACCGTCCTCGGGAGCACGCGAGGAGGTCCCCTGCGAACTTGACTCGCACCTCCGGCAAAGTGGGTCATTCCACGTCCGTGATTCTCTTTGCGCGGAGGGTTTGCGCTAGTTTGCGCTAGTCGCGTGCGCGAATCCGCGAGCTCGCGATAATCGCGAGGTACGTATATACGTACGTAGATAGGTACATGCGTACGCCGCGCTGGTGCGAATCTCCTACGCTACCTTGACATGCATTCTCTCTCGGGCTCTGGCAGTCAGGGCCGGGGACGCCCGGAATGACGCCCGGGCCTCACCCGAGCCTCGCGAACCTCTCCGCGAACCACGTCCGCTGTGTAGCCGTGTGCTTTCACCGCCTATAGTCACCTGTTCTCGATTCTCGTGCCGCGATTACGCAATCGTGGAATATTCTTCAGATCCATTTTGTTCTCGAGAAAATGTTGGTTCACCTAGTTGCGACCTAGTTACTCATTGATACTCCGATTTGTTTATAGATTAGGAATATTTGATGATAATTTACTCTGCTACGTTTGAAAAAGAACATTCTCAAGTATTTAACAATTCGAAAACAGTTTGAGGCGATTCCGAAACGGCATTGAGATACTAATTAAATCTTGATGAATTATGCGATTCGTTAGGCTACACGTGTCTTATGCTCTTGTTACGACGAGGATTTTTAGAGATGACTTAATTAGATGGTCAAACCATTATATAAAAGAATAAATTATTTAACGTGAGAACTTCTACGGAGGATTAGTCCTGAACTATCTGAATGGCGCAAGAGATTTGTACACCCAGGTTTTAACGAGTATCGGAGATTTCTGCACGGTCTCGGTGAGATCGCATTAACCCTCCAGCGATGATTTCCTCGCACCGATTTAGCCGTTGGATCTTCCGGCTTCGCTCGCCGTTTCCCTACCGAGAAATGGGTTTCTCTCTTGGCGTAAAAAAAAAAGAAAAAAAAAATCCGCGAAAGGATATAGAGACGCGAAGATGCAAAAGTGAAAGTGGCAACGCCGTTTATAATTTCCGTAACAGAATCGTGACCCACTTGCTGCCGTAGCCACAATCTTGAAATTCCCATTTTTTGCATTACCGTCGAATGAGTCAACGAAATGAGCTCGATGGAGGGGTAACCTTATTAGTCATCCTTTCCTAATATATAGCCACGGGGCCGTTCTCTTAAGATTTCATTCCCTGAACGTCGAGAATCTTATCGCGTATTTTTCATTATTTTCGACATGAATAACATATAGTTTCGCGGAAACACTGTTAAATATTGAAGTATAAAATTTAATATCTTGAGTTAAATAGCATTTTGTTAATTTAAACTACCATGTATGTCGAAATTTATTATTTTAATGGAAAACAGTATTATTTTAACTCCATTGATTTAGTTAAATTAACATTGTTTCAATTAAATTAATGACATTATTTTGAGCAGGAGCAATGGCGACCTAGGAATGGTTTAAAATTTACTTAAACTGACTACGAATTTAATAGTCAAGAGATAAAATTATAAGCACGGAAGATATTGCATAAATCCCCCTCTCTCTTTTTCTCTCTCGATTCCGATTGTCCGTGAACTTTGTGACCCACTTAATTACTTCGCAATAAAGAGGTAGATAATAAAAGATAAGGAAAGATAAGCGAAGGACAGACAAAAGTATAACAAAGATACACGTGTATACAAATGATACGGGGCAAAATCCATCAACGTAAAGCGACATTACTCGGTAGATGATAGTCATTTATGCAAGTGGCTCGAAATTGGGGTAAGAGATCGCGATTAGGTCGACGATCAGGTCGATGCTGCTCGTCGTGGCTGGCAGAAAGAAAGCTGCAGTTCTGGGACACTCCGCACGGATGTCTGCTTTGCAGAGTCGCTCCGACTTACGACGTACAATTTAATTCACGTGCAGCTTCAACGCTCAAGCCTGCTTGAATCGGTTTAAAGGTGGTCTCGACGATAAAGACTCGCGTTCTGGGTGGCCACCCCCCGGAATCGGGCGCGAATCCCAGCTGTCCCCTTGAAATTTTCCCCACATGATGTGCTCGTTACCCGCGATATGACGTATAAATCTTAAACGTATCCTTTGCAAGTAGATATTACTTAAACGCGAACATATTTATATCCATTTCTACCAATGTTGATTTTAATCTTGGTTTAACTTACTTCTTATTTTTTTTTCTAGTTCTTAGAGTGAAAAAAAGATAAAAAGTAAGTTAAACGAGATTAAAGGTAATCTACATTGGTAGAAATGGACGTTAACCGAGTCGAAGTAGATTCCATATCGCGAGCGAGACTATAATATCTCGATCGTGTGCGCCGCGGAATTTTACTCTCATTTATATTTTTACCTCGTCAATTATTCACAGTTCCTTTCCGATTACGAGCGGCGTTTGTTTTTCTCGCGCGCGGGGAATCAAAACCGAAACGAGCGTGTTTCCTCTTGGCGATGCCGATTGACAGTAAATGGCGGACAACGAAAGAAAGAAATAACGATAAAATCGTTATTATGCATTATTTACTGGTCATTATCGTTACCGGTCTGGCTTCTTATCGTTCGCCGGAGTAGATACAGTTGTTTCGCGAATTATGTAACGCGGTAACTGAAACGTAAGTAATCGCGACGCCGCTGCCTCGGAATATATGAATGTCTAAAGGTACTTATACCATTTCATGCACGGCATTCTGCCGCAGTAGTTCGCTGCTACTGGTTGAAAATTTCTTACTGGATATTTTGCTTCATCGCCGTGAAGTTCAACTGAACCAACAGCTAACCAGCACAGCTGAAAGAGAACACGTACTCTGTTGATTCCAGTCACAATAAGTAGTCACAATTATTCCTAATAAAAAAACATTCCTGTCACATAGCTCTGTCATAACAAGAAAAAAAATGGTATTGAGTGAGACATACAATATATTTATTATTATTAAATTTTGGTCACGTAACTGATTTGCTGCTACGGCATGCTGCATATGAAAAGGCACCGCGGCTTGAAAACTCGCGCGAAACCAGTGCGGCGCTTAACGCCACGTATTCTCGTAATTTTCATACGAATTTGTTTTCCCTTCGTTTTTAGGTGCATTAGACTATTAGTTCGTTGCTTCAATTACAAGCGACATGTGTTTCTTGTTGTGCGAACTATCGCGATAAACCACGCGTGAGCGAGGCGAGGCGAGACGAGGCGCAACGGGCGGCGAATCGCTCACGTGTGCATTCGCGGCGTCGTCGCACCTGCCGATATATTAGCCGCGTGTTCGCAGGTGTTCGTACCTTCGCGTGTCACACGTCGAATAAGCGGCATTCCATTCCGCGCTCCCCGTCGTCCACGCGACGAACGCGCCGAGAAACGTTTTTCTCTCTCTCCTCTATCTCTCCTCTCCTCTCCTCCTCCTTCTTTCTCTCCCGTCGTACGCGGCGGCGTCGAGAGAAAAATGAATGCCAGGAGCAACCTCATTGTCTCGCGAGAGAAGCCTTGTCAGCCTCGCGCGCGTCACAACGTCCGCAATCTCTCCCTTTCCTCGCCCCCCTCGGCGTCTGGGAACCCGCGCACCGCGCGACAACCCGCACGTCGTCGCCGAGGAACGCGAACGTTGCACGTTGGGGAGAGAATGTGACCGTTAGGAATGAAGAAATTGTTAATTAGCGTATACTCCAGTTCGGCCGTTAGACTCACTCGGCGAAGCTCAAATTGAGAGTTCATTTTATTGAAAGAGTCTTTTTCACGGTGTGTGCTCCTGTTTTTGTAACCCTCGGTAGTCACACGAGGTCAAAGTGACCCCAACCAATTTTCAAACAGCTGCATGCTGTTCAAAAACTAACAGTTTATGTGGATCGCAAAAAGTTCCAGAATTATAAGTTTAAACATTGTAGAACGTATTCTCATTATAAAATATTAACTTTTTGAGTAGCATCGTGTTAAAAAAAACTTCTTTAAAAAATATTAAAAAAAAAAAAGAATCGTGACCACCGAGGGTTAAGCAAACGTCATTAGGCGGAAATACACGAAATTATTTCGGGCTTTGCTCGCAATTTCGACTGTTTTCAGCATTTCGTAACGATATTACTTTCTCGATCTCTCTCTCGCGCGTTCGACTGGATCACCGGGTATAGCTCGCGCAGGGGTTTTCGCGATTTCAGAGAGAGGTTCTTTTTCTTTTACATAAATTTCGTAAAAGCCGCTTCACGGTGCGCGAGCACGCGAGCGGGGATCCGCAACGATCCTGCCGAATTGCCAGAATATAACGGGTGTCGCAATCGATATTATTGGATGCCAACCTTTCTGATGAAATTGTCATTTTTTTCTGTTACAGTAAATCTAGCGGACAACAGCAGCCAGAAAGTGGACATGACACACTTCGATCTGCTGAAAGTCCTTGGCACCGGAGGTGAGAGAGCGCTTCGACGAAATGTCTTTTTCGAAACGTGGCCCAGTAACGTCTGACAATATTTGTATCCGTATCTGGATCATAATATACTTACAATATCGGAAATAAGTAATACTCAAGCTATCGGTAACGGTAATAACCCTCGGATCATTTGTAACGGGCGCTGTAATATTTTGTACCGTTACAGAGGCATCAAATTTAAACCTCTCTCTTTACACTGCGTACGCGTAAGTTGATTTCCGATTTTTTATTTTGGATACTTTTTTTTACGGCCGCACTGTTTTTTCCGTATCGGATATTTTTCTCGATCTCCGTTATTATTAACTTCCCTAAACTGCGACGCGTGTCACGCTTTTAATGTCGATCGTTTTGTTTTCGCACAGCTTACGGCAAGGTTTTCCTGGTGCGAAAGAGGACCGGTGCTGACGCCGGACGGCTCTATGCCATGAAGGTGCTGAAGAAGGCCTCCATCGTGCAAAAGAAGAAGACGACGGAGCACACCAAGTCCGAGCGGCAAATTCTGGAGGCTATCAGGGACAGCCCGTTCCTGATAACTCTCTACTATGCGTTTCAAACGGACGACAAACTCTGTTTGATCTTGGGTGAGACTCGGCGAGGAACTGAAACTAAAAGAAAAAGAAATAAACAGATCTATCAGTGAGAGAGAAAGGATAAACAACGATAAATAATGAAAAAAGAAAGAACATAATAATATTACGCGTATGTGTGTCCCAAATTAAATTTCACTGAATAGATGATGGAAGTTAATATCTCCCCTTTGCAAAATAATAAACAATTACTCTTAAAAAAATTATTTACTTTTGAGAAAGTAACAGATATTATATAAATGGATAAAAGAAAATATTTGGTATAGCCATATATATGTAAAATTTCATACTTATATTACGGATAGAATAAGAGATGTCTTTCCCTTCATTTTCGTCTGTCGCGTGTCACATTACTGGATAACGCGACGAAGAACAGTTTGCTCCGTTTCTTTCTCACGTAGAGAATATAGAATTTCGAATATGCAAGATATTTATTTCTATTTCCAGAATACGTCGCCGGCGGTGAAATGTTTACGCACCTGTATCAGCACGACTGCTTCACGGAGGACGCAGTACGATTTTATATCGGCGAAATTATCTTGGCGCTAGAGCGCCTTCATGATGTACGTATTAATATAATAATGTTATGCGCGCACAGACAACGAGATTTTTCCTTGACGGAAAAACAGTCCGCGATGAACTGAACGGAGATTTAAACCAAATCTACATGAATTTTGTTTGATGTTTCATGTTACAGCTTGGCGTAATCTATCGGGACATCAAACTCGAGAATATACTCTTGGACAAGGAAGGGCACCTCGTGTTGACAGATTTCGGTCTCAGCAAAGAGTTCCTACCGCATGAGAGGAACGGTAACGCGCGTACTTACTCGTTTTGCGGAACCATCGAGTATATGGCACCGGAAGTGGTAAAGGCGGGCCCGAACGGCCACGATATCGTGAGTTGAAACCTTTCTACCTTTCCGCGTTACCGACCCGCGTGTTATTTCATCCCCGTATCCGCTTTGGCAGCTCCTTTTCTCACTATCTGTTTTATATTTCCCTAACTATGCAATTCAATTTATATAATACGTGAATTATTATACGTATAATTACATTACAATTATATATAATATTTCATTGTTAAGAAGCAACAAATTAATTATTAAATTAAATTTTCAAAAAGCAAAAAGATACATATACTTAAAAATTATACGTATAAAAGTATATAAATTACATAAAAGTATATAATAACATGTAAAAGACGAGATACGATTGTACTTTGGACATAATTAACAGTAATACAGTCACGTATATACTCGTTTAAACGTATCTGTTACAATCGAGATGGCATTTTCATAGGCTGTCGATTGGTGGAGTGTGGGCGTGCTAACGTTTGAATTACTGACCGGTGCGTCGCCTTTTACGGTGGAGGGCGAGAAGAACAACCAGCAGGAAATCTCGAGGAGGATATTGAAGAACGATCCGCCGCCGATGCCGAGCCACATGAGTGCCAACGTGAGCGACTTCATCACCCGCTTGCTGGTCAAAGACCCACGACAGAGATTGGGCGGTGGACCGCGCGACGCTAAAGAGCTTAAGGAGCATCCTTTCTTCATGGACGCGGCACCGGCCTTCACTTGGGAGGGTCTGGAAAAGAAACAGATCAAGCCGCCTTTGGTTCCCAAAATCTCGCACGAATTGGACACCAGCAATTTTTCAGACGAATTCACGAAGATGAACGTTGCCGTTGACAGCCCGGCGGTCGTTGATGGCGACTACCCTGATAAACATTTCAGGGTAGGCTTCTTTAATTTTTTTTTGTTATTATCTCGGGACAAATATGTAATTATATCCCGTTACAATCGCGGGTTTTATTAATTATTTTGAAAATTTCTCACTTGGATGATTTTACAGGGTTATTCGTACGTAGCGCCTTCGGTACTGTTCACCGACAACGTGGTGAGCAGAGATATCTTCGGTGGCGAGGAAGGTACCAGTTCGCAACGGCCTTTGTTGTCCGACCTGCTCAGCACGTGTTTCGAGGAGTCCACGTTCTTCCAGACGTACGAGCTAGACCAAGCGGGACCAGCTTTGGGCGATGGCAGCTTCTCGATTTGTCGACGGTGTCGTAACCGCAAGACCCAGCAGGAGTACGCCGTGAAGATCGTCAGCAGGCGAGTGGATTGCAGCCGGGAGGAGAGTCTGTTGCGTGCGTGCCAGCGTCACGCGAATGTGGTGAAACTAATAGACGTCCACCATGATCGACTTCACACGTATATCGTGATGGAATTGCTTTCGGGCGGGGAATTGTTGCAACGACCGCGGCCATTCTCGGAACGGCAGGCGAAGCGAGTGATGCGACAATTGGCGTCCGCGGTGCGGTATATGCATTCGCGCGGCGTGGTGCATCGTGATCTCAAGCCAGAGAACATCGTGTACGTGCACCAAGGCGAGGATTCGTCGGTGAAAATAGTTGACTTTGGATTCGCCAGAATGAAGAACAGCTGTGAGCCACTGCACACGCCCTGCTTCACGCTTCCGTACGCCGCTCCGGAGGTTGTGGCCAACCAAGAATACGACGAGAGCTGCGACATGTGGTCCTTGGGGACTATTCTGTATTTCATGTTGTCATTGTTGTCCGACAACCCACCCTTCCGCACGGACACACCTAACGTGGCGATGCGCATCAAAGCCGGTGAGATTAATTTCGACGGTGAGGCTTGGAGTCACGTGTCCCCCGGTGCGAAGCAAGTGATGAAAGGTCTGCTGATGATCGAGCCTAACAACAGACTTACCGCGGCTTCTCTGGTGTACCATCCGTGGTTGACAATGCATGACACGACGATTCTCCCGGTAACGCCCGTCACTGACACTGTTCACGCGGACAGCGCGGTAGCCACAAGTTCGACGTCAGTCCACGATCGCGAGGGTTTCCGATTGCGCGCGGTCGACGCCGCCAAGCTGGCTCAGCGTCGCAAGCACAAACGTTCCAATTCCAGTTCCTCGACGTCGAGACCGTCTTCTTCCTCCTCCTCGAGTCCGTCGTCAGTTCAGTTGCTGCAACTACCAAGCGCTACGGCGAGCGCTGCGAACACTTCCACCTCGTCACCAAGCGTCTTCGACTTTAACGACGAAGTTGTTAACGAGTACCTGAGTTCCATGTCTTCTTCTTCCGACTCGAATTCCTCGATAAGACACTCGCTTCTGCAGGAATTGGAGCGGACCGCGAAGAAGCGGGCCAAACGCAACCACGCTGACCACGACTCATCTTGTCAACAGGTGATTCCGACGAAGAAGCATCATCGACATCGACATGATGTTGACAGCGAGGCTAGCGGCAGCAGTAGTAGCGGGCCAATGACCCGATCGCGAAAACGTAAACTCGAACAGATAATAAATTCGGACAAAGATATAGGTTCTGACAATTCCACGGAGTCGTTCGAGTCGTCCTCGCAGGCCGCGCATGACGAAAGAGGCGTCGATAGGAGACATAAAGCTGGTAAGCGGCCGAAACGGCTCGCCACGATTATAGTCGAGTAGAGTTTTCCTACTTATGACTCCTGGATGGTCAGCCGAGAACTCTGCGTTGACGGTGGCAACGTACCGTCGCCGCAGAAATTAGAACTCTCCAATGGAGAATTCTGTTCTTTGTGACATGTTGACAACCTATTTTGTTGTGCGTGCTATTTCTTCTTCCGAAAGACGGAGCCCAGTTTTCTCCGCATCTGCACGGAGGGGCGCAGTTTTTTCGGAAAAAACTTTTCCATGATTCATGGCTCTAGTGGACTCGAACCTGGTTCCTCAGATTACGCGTCTGGCGCTCTACCACTAGACCACACCGCCGCCCTAAGGAACGTTTTCATATCTATAGTGATGTTTTATTGAAATGTCTTTTTATTTGAAAATGGCATGCACAACAAAATTGGGTGTTTTCTTCGCCTCGATAGTAAGAATCCAATATGGCCGCGGTGATCATCCAGGAGCCTCATGCTTGGTCCAGTAACGCTCCAATGAATTCACACCTTGTTTCCTATGCATTTTACACGGTATATAACACCGCTGCCTTCTGCGTTCATCTTGGACGCGAACATCGCATCATTCCTATCTCACCAGAGTTTTAGGATATCGTACATAGATATATGACTAGCTATAACATGACTATGCCATCCCATCTTCTCTAAATCTTGGTCCATTTTTTATCTGAATAATTATATAATTGAAAAGTGCATTCTTACGATGATGAATTTAATATATTGAATAGATACCAGAAGTGGACGTGTATAACACGATATTATATCACTGTGGTCAGGGTCTCAACAAAGTATCAACATTTCTCCGCGGGGATTTGCGCAATGTACAGAATTTTATTTTTATTACCGCTATCGGAAAGTGAGGGAGACAGAGAAATGTAAGTAGGCGGATGCGAATAAGATGGTGAATCGTTTTGTTGCGTCAAACTGGGATTGTCTGTGATTATAGTGCGAGGACGACAAACGTTGTAAGTTATTATAACTTATTACACACTTCCGTTAAAATTTTCTTCCAAACGTCACTTCTGCGATCGATAATCATAGGGATGACGACAGCGATTAACTAGCCAATACGAAGAAAATTTTAGCGATTGCTTAAGACGAGTGTATATGTGGTGAATGTGCCTCAAAAACTCATATTTAACTATGAGTACATTAAAGATATTAATGTAATTGAAATGACGCGTGAGTACGCGAAGATAACAAAAGCAACTATTATTACCAGTGGTACCTCAATAACGAAAAAAAGAGGAAAATAACATATTTAAAAAAAGTACGATTTGTTAAAAAAAAGAAAATTATATAACTTAAGCACTCTTTTACGGATAGTGTTATTGAGAATAACGAGAGACACATTTTTATACAACTTAAAGAAAATTTTTTGTTTATATAAGCATGCGTTAAATATTCTGTTAAATTAAATTAATTTTTACAGATGACTATTATATAACAAAAAAATGATGTTTATTGACTAGATAATAAGATAAAATCGAAAAGAATTTCTATTCAGTATTTAACGTTTTTCGTAAGAAACCTCGTCACACACTTGGATGTATTTGCGTAGTATTTGACATATGTGACAATTTTGAGAATGATGGGAAATGAATGAGTTGCGATAAAGAATTCAGAGAGCGCTATGAGAAAATGAATTAGATTTAATTAAGTCAGATTATTATAATTTTGTGATCTAATGTGTTATCGTTAATTCGTGATTGATGTAATTTCTCATAATTCGGGAGTTGACTAATTATTGACTTATATAAGTGAAGGAATTAGTTTGTCGATGAATTGTAAATTATCTCGGTTTTATCCCCTTTGTCGTTTGTACTACATTTTTCCAAGTTTTAAAACACAAATCATGTGAGAAGAAGAAGAAATTTTTGTTTCACATGACAGGGGATTTATGAAAAGAAGCAACGTTTCCGGCCTTAAACTTTCTTTTCGTTTTATTAGATATTGCTGTGTTTATACTAGTGAGACGATTGTCTTAATCAATGTGTAATAATTGCTGTGAGAGATGAAGTAACAAAATGGTAAAGACTGAAATGCGGTTGTATATCAACTCAGGGAACAGACGCGTTAATTGAGTAACGTTTTGTGTTATCTTGTACGAGATAGCGTTATGCAGAAAGAAAAGCATGCGTGCGTGCTTCTACCAAAGATGACTGAGAAGCGACACTCCTCTGTTAAACCAAATAAAGCACGGTGTGTAGCGGAGAGAAGCTATACGTGAGATATTATCGAATTTAACATGTATATGATAATAGTTATTATATATATAGATATCTAAAATGCAAAGATGATGTAACAGATTATATCTATATATTTAATATATCGTGTCGCTAGAGAATCATATTCTTTAACAAGGAGAGATATATATACATATATACATATATGCATATTATTCATATATGATATATATACATACGTGTATACATGTAATATACATATGTATGTATACGTATATACATATGCATATATGTTTTAGAGTCATAAAAGTCATCTAAAGTCGTAAACTTTATAAGTTACATCGGTTGCCTGCAGAACAAATTTTTTTCTAAGAATATATTGTTACGTTAGGAACCCTTTCAGGGTTCAAAGAATGTATATATATGTACATACAAATATATTAATATAAATATAAATGAACAGTTATACAGGTCCGAAGCTTGTACCATACGAGAGTGCTGTTCTGTTGCTATAAATACGTAAAAGAGACACCTACCTTTGTTACCACTGGTTGTTAAAATATATCATAATACAATATTTATTTATAAAACGCAGTTTCTTATTTTTGAACCATCACCATTCAACTTGAAACTATCAAAAGGCTACTCTCGCGATAAATTCTTAATTGTGAAAGTGATTATTTTTGAAGAATTAATTTCGTTACAGTTTATAAAAATTTATAATTTATGTGAAAGTATTTTTATGTCAGACAATCCTTATCATCAGTATCCTGAAAATAAATTCTTTATTAAAAATAATTTCTTAAGAAATGTAGAGATTAATAGGCAATCGGTTTATTTCTACACGTACTTTATTTCTACAAAGCCCGATAGCTATCACTTATTAAACGTAAATTAAAACGAGCACAGATTTAAATTGTACCGAAAAGTTCGTTAATCGAGATTCAACCATTCCGCCTGAATTCTATTCAACGTCTTCTCGATTACTCGCGACGCGATTGGCCCGCATGGCCGTCCCCGCGGCCATCCCTGGCCACACTCGAGCGTCGTCGGCGCCGGACGCGGCCAATCGCGGCGCGCGGCACTGCGCGCGTCCGGCCGTTTCGCGGAGCGCGATTGGCCGGTCGCGTGGCGTCCCTGCGGCGCCGCGGCCAATAGCCACACTCGGCGCTCCTTCCCGCTTAATGGCGGCGCGAAACCCGGCTTGTGATGTGGCGTCGTCGCAAGCGCACTAATCCGACCGTTGGCTGCGCTGGTTGATCAGTAGTGCGCATTTGACTGCGAAGGTGTGCGAGGTCGTCGATCACGGAGGAGATACGCGCGATCGTTCGATCGTCACGGGACGCGCTGACGCTGTCGGCAGCGAGTTGACGATCCGATAGGCCCGGGAGACGCGCCGGTCTTCCCCTCTCTCTCTCTCTCTTTTTCTCTCCGTCCTCCCTCCAGTTATCATCATCGTCATCATCCAGTGATCCAGTGTCGCGAGGGTGCCTAACCGGGAACGACGTAGTGCTCCGTACCGAGACCGCAGGCGCGTGAAGCCCCGCGTGCATAAAGGAGAGCCGAACGAACGCATAGACCGGACGAGACGCACACATCAACAACAATAATGTCAACGAAGTCGAGCAAGAAGTCCGCCGCGGCGGCGGCGGCGGCGGCTGCGGCCGCCGCCTCTACCGCCTCCGTTGCCGCCTCGTCGTCGTCGGGCAGCGGTATCCAATCGCCGCCGTGCACGTCGACGCCGATCGTCGGACAGCGGCCCGGCAGCCCGCTCAGCCCGACTCGCTATTCCCGGCTGCAGGAGAAGCAGGATCTGCAGAATCTCAACGATCGTCTGGCATGCTACATCGAGAAGGTGCGCCAGCTGGAGTCCGAGAACTCCCGGCTGATACGGGAGGTGCAGACCACCCAGGAGACCGTCACCCGGGAGGTCACCAACATCAAGGCCATGTACGAGCACGAGCTGTCCGACGCGCGGAAGCTCCTCGACGAGACCGCCAAGGAGCGCGCCAAGCTCGAGATCGATACCAAACGTCTGTGGGATGATAACGAGGATCTCAAGAGCAAGTAAGTCGACCACTAACAATATATATATATATACACACATATATATATGTGTATGTGTGTATGTGTGTATATGTCGCATTTTATACTCCGAGTCTAGTGATAAGCACTTTACTGGTGTCTGTCCGTGTTGTCTCTTGCTTGCAAAATAGATAGGAAAGTAAGATGGCATTAGAGTCGGGATCGTTACTAACAAATATCGACGCGACTGAGCACCCGGAGATTTTCTCCGCTGATGATGCTATAGATCATCTATAGAAATTTAGAAAGAAATAAAATCTTTTATGTTAGCGCCTTGCGCCCTGCGAGAATTTGTTGATTGTTGGATGCACAATTGGGTGTTGCAGTCGGCAAAGTGGTGAAACTCGGATTTGAATACAATGAGGCCCGAGATTTCAAAGGGTGTGTGTGAGCTTGGTTCGAGACAGCCGAAACTTCGGTCCGCGAAGCCGCGTGAATCATCGGCACCGTGCTATACTCAATTTCCCTCTCGATCCTCGTTCGTACTCCTTATTCTGGCACATGCGCAGAATAAAAATATCCGCGCAATCGCGTTCAAGCGTCCATAACCTCAATGCAGCCTCCGTATTAAAAGAAAAAAAGGGATGACGCATAGCTCCGTGTGAGCACTGGGAACGCGAATGATTAGTAACGGAAATGTCCTGACTCCCGGGTTCTCGATTCCGGTCTTCGTCTCGCATATTCCTCGATTAGAGGAGAAATTCTCGCACGCGCGTATTTAAGGGGTGCAAAGGTTGAGAAATGGGTCCCTCGATTAAGGGGAAGGCGAGAGACTAAAAAAAAGGAAAATTAAAGATTAGAGGTCATTTTGTGTCATATAACTTGAAAAAGGTTAAAGATACGGCAATATCCTCCTATTCCTGATAGGATATTTTTAAACGACTTACATTCATTTCTATTAATATAGATGAACTTTAATCTCAGTTTAACTTATACTTTTCATCCTTTTCTATATATATAATGTTCATTTCTACTAATATAAATTAATTTTAATCTTGATATAACTTACTTTTTATCTTTTTTTAACCCTTAAAACTAGTAAAAGATGAAAAGTAAGTTAAACCAAAATTAAAATTAACCTGCATTAGTAGAAATAGATATAATTCTTAGAGCTAGAAAAAAAATAAAAAGTAAGTTAAACCGAGATTGGAGTTAATCTATATTAGTAGAAATGGATATCAGTTCTGTAAACTGAACCCCTCCCCGCTCTGCGCCTTAATTACTTCGTATTTTCTACATGATCGCGCATGCACAAAGGAAAATTCACAATAGAGATTGTCTGGAATAATTATATTGGGGCCTCTCATTTTCGACTCGGGTATTTTTAGATCAGATCTAAAAACGTTTGATTTTTTTTATGATAAATGAGGCAAGAGGCAAAGAGGCATAATTCTCCTAATTGAGTTATACGTGTATTCTAAATTATCTTTTATTACATGGAATGTGTACACTGGGTATATCGCGAAGTGAGTATATTATGAATTATGACTCATAGTGACGATTCCACTTTCCAAATATCCATGATGCAAAAATTCAAAGTTGGTTATATTCATATTGAGTTCTGTGTGTTTTTTTTTAGGACACGTATAATTCCTTTAACAGAGGAAATGCAAATTGCATTTTATCACTGTAGTAGATATTTATTAGCATGTTACTTTAGTATGACTTTGATATCAATATGCAGGGAAAATTATTATTCCATTTTATATAATTTATACATTTACAAACTTGGGTTACAGTTAAGCTTATTTACTGCATTTTAGTTCACTTTGTCGTTGAATATTGTAGACTTTAGTCATTCTCTTCACCGTATTCCTTGAGTCGATAATTCCTGGGGAATTATCAGATAAGCGTCAATTTACCGGAAATTGCACATACTCGCTATAAAACGTATAATCATGTGTCTATTTTGTGATCATCGTCGCAAATAGCCCGTTATTTCTTATTGCTCAATATCGATATAAAATATTAATAATTTATACGAGAATCCGTAATATATCTATCTATTTAACATGGAAGATTTTATACGGCAGTTTAATGTTAATTCTATCTGATATTTTTGCGCGTGCAAGCTACAAGAAACGAATATTCACAACGAATAAATTATAAAAGTAAAATCAAGCCAACGAGAATTTTGAATCTCAACGCGTGTTACAACGTGTGTTACAAAGCGCGCTGAACATTCTCAACCTGTCTCCTGATCGATATTTTTGTGCCGTCGCGTTATCGTTCAACCTTGTTTTGCGCGCCAGGCAGCGATGGTAGATTATGAATTATGACGGTATCGCGCGGTATAGAACTCATTCGATCCTAATTGATCCGCGGGGTATTATATTCACCGGAATATAAAAGAATCGGATCGATATCCAATTACCCATCGACGCCGATCTTCTGATTAGATTAACGAGCACATACGCTTATCGCGATGCGTCACGTGTATTTTCGTCGAGCGTGTTTGTCAACAGAGTTAAAAGATTCTCTCCAAAACGATGCATCGAAATCTCGAGTGTCTGACACGGGCTCGGGGTGGGGAAGTAGAATCAAAGGAAACGTGAAAAATTGAAAGAATGCGAGAAAGCGGGGGAGGTAGAGAGAGAGAAAGAAGACAAAAGGAGAGAGGGGGAGAAAAAGAGAAAGCGTAGCTGGAGAAAACGGAGGAAGGCGACGTTTACATTATATAGAGAGGAAATAATTTTCGGAGGTGAGCACACGAGGCCGCCGACGGCCGGGGGCCCTTCCCCCTCGGGGGAAGCATGAACGGAGCCGGTATACGGCGTGACTGGGCTCCTTCGTAAACGTGACGTTACTACGAGCGGTTGCGTCACGCTTACTATGCGGCGGTGATGTCAGTGCCGGTGCGCGTTATCACCTGACCTAAAAACATTGGACTCGATTCCGCCGTCACGTACTCGACGGGCACGACGGGTACGATCGTGGCTAACTGGGATTATACGTCGGGTACGTTTTGTCCCGCCGTCGAGACGATCGATCCTTTCGACCCGCGCGAGAGTGAAATTTTTCCACGATAAACCTACACCCCCTTCTTCCCCTTCTCCTCCCCCTCCTTCTCCCCTTCCTCCTCCCGGCGACTATCAGATCTTCCACATTATGGGATTAATCGATTCTTTACCTTTGCTAACTGGAATTTCAAGAGAAAGCAGCGAGGTATAGAAGGAATGGAAAACACGACGAACGTTTTCTTGTATCTTTCACGAGAGATACATTTCATGAAATAGATAATTTCTTTAATTCATAAACTGATAAAAGACGATAAGTTGCTAAGTTTTTCTTATCCATCTGCGAGATTTTAATTAGAATCGAGCGTAGACGGAAAAGGAAGATTTGGAAAAGAAAGAAATTAATGCTTTTCTCGTCGCTTATTCATGCCCAATGACTTTTTTGTGCAACTATTGCATATTTGTACGCGCGTAAGAGCGATAATTCCACGCTCTATATAATTATCGTCACGCGTGCCGTATTTCTCAAGTTGCGATAGTCGAAGTTAAACGTGTTTGGTTTGATATACCACGACGACGAAATTACGGTGTTTCCCGGTTTACCGTTACGACTGGTTGCAACACACCGGCAATTCCCCATGATGCATCTGCCATGCTCAATTTACGTGGGTAGAGTAGGATAGGTAGGGGGGAAAAGGGTTTAGTAATATCAAACTTTGTCCACCTGCACCTTTGAAATGACATTTTCTTCTCAAAACAAACATGAAACCATGTTACTTGTTATCGCGCGAAGATAAGTAGATATTGAGATTACTTGCACACTTGGCGGCATAAATGCTTTGGTATATGAAGTTGCCTGCATATAGTGGCATTTTCGGAATGCATGCTTTCTATCTAAATATTCACGTATCACGACTTAGATTATTATTATTATTATTATTATTATTAGAAACATGATATTGTAATATTAATCATTATATTATTGTTATTATTATTCATCGGACATTGATGTGTCAAAGTTTAAAATATCATTTCCAGCTGCTTTGAGATAGCGTTGCCGTTCCTCGAATAATCATCGAATGATCAGTCATAACGCACGAATATCTAGGCAAGAAGCATACGAATACACATTAATTGTACATACATCGATTAGAATGGATGTTGTAATTGGTTAAGTACAGGTTGAGAGCCCCTGGGACATATAGTCACGGCCATGAGGCTCATTTTCACGCTAAAGGTCATGTTGTTTTCGACGATAGCAATGTTAATACCGCAAGTGCTTTCAACAAGATAGCATCGCAACTTTGCTGTCGCTTGCTATTATTTTTATTACATTATGCATTGACAATTGTCGATTCTTTCGTCCCCGTTACATTTCGCGAACCTTCGCGAAAGGAATTGTGTCAGCGACCAAAATTACTTGGGAATACGGCGTTTCATTATGCGACAGACGGCACTCAAACGCCTCTGTCTTTCTCCCCGGCTCTTTCTCTCTCTTCCCGCGGTGCTTTAGTGTGCGTAAAAATTCAGTGGTCCTTGAATGAGCAAAAAAGGTAGCGGCATGACGCGAGCATCTCCTAATAGAAAACTCAAGATATTTAAGAATATTATTTAATGATAATTGCCTTATATACAATATTCTTAGAATTATCGTTGTTTATTCACTTAGGAATTCTCGAAACAATTTGAACTTCTCTTTACATTTTAAACGTTTAAAAGAACGCTGCAGTTGCAGTTATAAAAATAATAAGCTTTAAATATAAAATTGAAGTAACGTTTTCGGTAGAAAAATAAATTCATCAAAAAATCTAAAGTATTACATCTCTAAAATACATAATGTATCTGAAGGAATTCTTGGTATATTTCTAGATTTTTCTTTAACGTTTCTTCAAAGCGCCAAGGCTTCTTTAAAGGTCTCTTTGAAGCTTTTCTTCCGAGAACTCCGTGTTTCGCATTTTTGGCAATGAAGAAAACGCTTCGAATTTTTCCGAGAGAGGTCTTCCTCAGTTTTTCCTTTCACCAAAAATGGAGTAACGTTGTCGCTGAAGTCCGTGATCCAATTAAACGATAAGGGAACACGTTCGCGCATTTCTCATGCGATACGGACGAAAGCACGAGACGGTCGTAATCTGTACTCCGAGGCCGAGCGACGCTAATAATCTCGGATTCCGTGCGTCGCGGATAAGCAGCGAGCAAAGCAGCCGCGAGCACGACCGTGGCCGCGAGTAAAGCAACGCGCGCGTTTTCAAGCAAACGCGAAATTCTGAGGGTCGCGAATTGATTGTCGCCTCGACAATCGGTACCGCCTGGAATCGTGCATGACATCACGCGTCCGATGTCAGCCATTTTAGCGATGTCAGGCGTCGCGTGAGGCCGGGCGTTGCACGCGAGCGGGCGCGTGTAAAGCCTCGCCATTTTCGGAGTCGCCGAGGGTCGCGATCTTACACAAGTTCAAGACAATGTTGTACATTAATTGAATAAATTTTTATTTGATTACACAATTAATTTTTTTAAACGTTATTTTTGTATTATTAAATTATTCATTATTCGAATTATTCGTTATTCACCTTGAAACATATATTTATTCGTTACTTTTTATTCTAAAATAAAATAAATAAAAATATAAGTCGATTTGTGTATGTAAATTAACTGACTTACCTTAACTGATTTTGGCTACGTTATGGTTAAACTGCGTGACATTCGAAGATTATAAAAACAAGACAAATAGCTTTGTTAATAATATGGAACTGATACAAGCTTTGTTTTAAAATTATCACAAATGTTAAATACAGCCAAATCTCACTTTTCCTGGTTATTTGATACCATGTTTGAAAAACGTGTATTTCTGAAAGTCCATTTAAATAATAAAAGCATTTCAAATAAAAAATAAATTTTTGTATGAATTTTTTTAGTGGTTTTTTTTAATAAATCCACTAGCTTTTTGAAGTGTACACTTTTGGGAAACTAAAATTGACCATATATTTTTTTCGTTATATTTCTCTCTCTATTTATAAATAGAACTTGCTTTTATATTTTTTTTATTTTGTTAATTGAAAATAACGAAAAACTTCTATTAAAACAAATTTTTATTTTATTTTATTGATTGCAAATGTATTTAATTTCTTTACTAATAAGTATAAATTACAGCTTTACGTTAAGTCAACGTTAGGTTTACATTCGTACATTATTCTTCCTGACCGATAATTTTCTTTTTTATTCGTTATATTCTTGAATAAAAATGACGAATTATGAATAAATTATTCATTATTCACGAATAACGACTAAATTTATTATATTTGTTATTTCTTACTCGTTATCCAGAATAAAATTTGCCCAACACTGGTTTAAAATCGTATACGAGGAGTCTATGTACAACCGGTATAGGGCCTATCTTATCTGGATAAATTAGACAGTCTTGAAGTCCAAATTTTAGGAAGTCGAAGAAGGAGACAGCATATTATGAGAATCGAAATTGGTATTGTGAATCTAATGATGTCTTTTTAATCTTGTTTTAGAATTGTAGTGTCAATTTCTTAACGAGATAATTGTCGCGGATATTCTGCCTCGTGTCTTTTGTAAAAAGGATTATGAAAAGACATCTGAGAAACACTTATATGTTGAATATATATAAAGTATAAACATTTTTTTTTATTATATATATATTAATAAAAAAATATGTAAGAATTATAAAATTAAAAATTGCACGCTCTCACAATCAGCGTCCCAATTTATCGCGCGAGTATCTTTACAAAAGATTATAGATCCGCGGCTAAACTTGACCCGTGACACTGTAACGGATGTCGCTCGTTCGTACATACATAGCTGGATGCAACGTAACGTCGCAAGTCTTTTGAAGGCGTCTCGTCGCCTCGCATTTTCGTTCCGATTGGTCTGCGACAGAACTGGAGGGCGACGACCATCACCCTCCTGCTAAGAAGCGTATAAATCTCCGACTCGAGATTCCCTTCCTCGCCCAGCAATTGTTGTAGAACGGTGGTATCCAACTTTGTTTTAGGCCAGCTTGTAAACGTACGGCATCGGTTAAAAAAAAATAAATAAATAAAGGAGTTCGTAATGTGACAGGACTTTACTGTTTACTGTTAATCTTTTCGCTGCAGTTTTGCGATATAAAATTTATTAATAGCAACTTTGAGCGCATCTTCGTCGACGCAAATGGTGAATCGATTACTGTGAACAATAAAAACATATCTGTCTTAATATTTAATCACAAACTAGTCAGAAAATTATAGGCCTGTTCGTTTTAGTTGAACTTCTTGCACAGTTCATCTTTTCTCTTTTTCTCTCCAATGTGAAAAGAAAAAGGGGAAAAATGAACTGTGCAAGAAGTTCAGCTAAAACAAACAGCAGGCCTCATGAGAGCGAATGATCGCAGTTTGCAGCAAATCGCATTCTAATGTTCTCACGTTTTCAACTTGATACCGTTAGGCGTTATCGTTAACTTAAGCCGCTACAAGTTAATTAGCGATCGGTGCATTTCTCGAGTTGATGAGCGCGTACTTTTCGGAGCGCACGTTTTTTTTTCTCTGCCTTGAGAATCGGGGAGAAGGAAACCGGGTGAATATATATTAAAGACAACGTCCGGGCCACCATGGCAGAAAATAAAATTCTCAATGTGGGTCGTGCATCGCTTGAAATAGAAGCGCCGTGCTCTCTCCTACCCGGCGCGCGGCGCGGCTTCCTCCTCGCGAGCCGCGGCGGTATGTCGTAAACGAAAACGAATTTGAATCAGAATGCCGATTGTGTACCACGACCGCGATCTTGCGCGTCTATTATCTCGCAAAATAGCGCTTGCTGTATTATCTAGAATTGGGGAATTTCGCGGGACGAAGATACAGATTCCGTGAGAAATTAATGTAAATTAAATACGGTTTAATTTATCTTTTGTCTGTCTATTCTATTGTTTTTAATCTCCCAAACTGTTCTCTCAACTTAATGTAAAACGAGGATTCCTGGCGAAGCCGTCTATGAACTGACACTTTTCGAGGATAACGTAGCGAGAAAAGTGATTCCACGAGAATAGATATAGCATCATTCGATGTTGCCTGTTTTAAGGCAGTAGGCCAAGGATAGCAAGACGATGTCGGTTCGGAGTATTTTATGTTTAAAGAACCTTCGTAGAAACTCGTCGTTGTCAGGGAAAAATTCGTTCTTGCTCATAAATCCTCACAAAAATTTGTTTTCGCGTCTCGATAAAAACGTTAAAACTACTTGAATCAGAAACAACGTTTGATTCTCTATCAATACTTTGCTTTCTCTTATTTAATCAATATTAGTATATTGTATTGAGCAAGATGTTACGTAATTAGATTTAATAGAGTGCACATATATTTTTTAAAATAATGAATGAATGATAAATGAATGGTATCTGCCGTTGCATAATCGAGCGAACACGTTGCGGTTTGCAAACTTCCTGCGTTGACGTAAGAACTTGCAGATAGCAGAGAATCTTGATGGGCGATCGGACTGCTAAAAGTTACAGTTAGTTGTTAAAGAAATGTAGCATAAACTTAAAGATGAAAGGTATATCGTTAGTAGAAATAAACGTTGTGTGACTGATATTTATCGTTTGTTTCAGATTGGACAAAAAGACTAAGGACCTGCAGATATCAGAACGAAATGTAATGATATTCGAGACGCGCTGCAACGACTTGCAGTCGCAGTTCAATCAGTCGCAAGCGGAGCGCAAGAAGCTGGCTGAGAAGGAGCGGGAATGGGAGAAGGAAGAGACTCGATTGAAAGCATTGCTGGACGACGTTCGTAAGCACCTGGAGGAAGAGACCCTCCAGCGAATCGATCTCGAGAACAATATTCAGAGCCTCAAAGAAGACATCAGTTTCAAGGACCAAGTTTATCAGCAAGAAATTTCAGAGACTCGTACGAGACGACAAGTAAGCGAAACAATAGAGCCCTTCAAGCCTCGTTGTGTTGCTGTAAAAATATTATTAGCAAGAAAAGTTTCTCGATTGACATTTGGCAGGCATTGAAAAAAAAATTGATTTGAAAATTTGCCTGGAAATGACAATTTACTTTAGTTACATTGCATATTTATGTAGTATTTATCAATTTATGTATAATATACAAAAGAGTTCTAATTTGTGTCTTGAACGCGTTTTACGTTTTACGATAAATAAATAAAAATCATTTATTGTCATCTCTAAAAGTACTCAATAAATATTGCTTTAAGACCAGCCATATAATAAAATCTGACCAGAAAAAGAAAGAGCAAATAAATTTCTAATCGATGTGACAGCTTCTACTTTAATAGTGTAGTTACCTGTTGATCTCCTAGTGAATCTTTCGAAATAATATTTATTCCTTTGTAATTGCATTTCAGGTTGAAATATCGGAGATCGACGGTCGTCTCTCGAAGCAATATGAGGCTAAGCTGCAGCAATCCCTGCAAGAGTTACGCGATCAGTATGAGGCGCAGATGCGTGCTAATCGAGAAGAGATCGAGCTTTTGTACGAGAATAAATTTAAGAATTTGACATCTCACGCTCAGCGTAATAGCGGAGTCGCTAACATAGCAACAGAGGAGTTAAGACAGGCTCGCTCTCGAATCGAAAGTCTTAATACAAGAATCAACGAACTCGAAGCAGCGTTCAATTCCGCTAATGCACGCATTAGGTACTCTTTACAAGATTCTCTTGTAAAAACATTTTATTTTTGTTAATACATAAATATAATTTTTTTAATTCACACTTTACTTTGAGAAAAACAAGAAAAGCACAATATAGAAATTAAGGATTAGTAGAGAAATATTATCTGATTAATATTACTTGTGTATAAGTAAAAATAGCACTATTAAAATAAATATCCAAAATAACATAAAATGCTTCTCGACAGGGACTTGGAAAACTTACGAGAGAACGAACGTGCTCGTTACACGGAAAGCTTGGCTGCGTTAGAAGCGGAATTAACGCGTATGCGAGATGAAATGGCTCAACAGTTGCAAGAATATCAGGACCTTATGGATATTAAAGTGGCGCTTGATTTGGAAATCGCTGCGTATCGCAAGCTTCTCGAGTCGGAAGAGGCTAGGTGAGTCAATATCATAATCTCTGTAAATTTGACTGGCAAATGTTACGTGATAAGATTAATTTATGCGGAATTTACCTCAATTCCAGAATGAACATTACACCTATGCAGTCGACAAACACGTCTTTGTCTACTGGTAGAGCAACTCCGTCTAGACATACTCCTCTTAGAGGCGGCAAACGGAAACGCACTTTGCTGGAGGAAACCGAGGAACGCAGCAGTAATGATTATAGTGTCACGGGTACTGCTAGGGGTGACGTAGAGATTACGGAAGCAGATCCCCAAGGACGATTCGTAAAACTCACCAATAAGGGCAGTAAGGTAAGTGGAAGCTGACATTTTGGAGATCCAACGATGTGCGTTTTAGCTTTATTCAAGTAAACTCGAACTTCTTATCGAATGTAACTTTTACAACAGGAAATAAGCTTGGGTGGATGGCAGATCATTCGCAAAGCCGGTTCTCTGGAAACTGCCTTCAAGTTTCATCGTAGCGTAAAGCTCGATGCAGGTGCTAACGTGATGGTGTGGTCGGCTGATATCGGTGCAACACACGAGCCACCATCCAACATTGTTATGAAGGGTCAGAAGTGGTTCGTAGCAGATAACATGACTACAACACTGACAAATATTGAAGGAGAGGTACGTGCGTCCCATTTGCTATTTTATGTATTTAATCTATAAATGTGCATTTCTCGTTCTTCACCAAATAAATATTTTTAATTAATAAAATTTGAATAAATTTTATTGAAATAACGTTAAAAGACTCTTGAATGAGATAATTAGATGTTTCCGACAATATAATGCGTTATTATATGCATATAAAGATTAATTTTAATATTAAATACAATACGATGCAGGATTAAGTAAATTTTCTAATAGGAAATGGCTACATCTGAGCGCAAGAGGCAGCAGTTATCTACAACTTTGTCCCGACACAGAGAAATGGGATTCCGACCAACAGAAGAACTCCATCATCAGCAGGTAAGGATGCAATAAACACTTTATTGCATTATACATCATGTTGAATGTTGTAGTGAAATGAAAGCTTTAAATTACTTTTCGAAAACGAGAATAGACATTATTAGAAAAAAAGGGAAAAAGATGAATGTAATATAATATACGATGCTGATATGCATTAGCGTTATATTTTAACTGCAGCATTATTTTGATATACTACCGGCGCACGAAATTCTATTTAGCAAATTGTATAGCAACGCAATTGTCGTAATGCAAAAAAGACTTCCATAGTGGGGAAACTAAAAAGATATTAGTCAGAATAATAGATCTTGGAAGAGTGATGCTTTTTAATTCTTGAACATCGAAGAAGACAATGTGGCTATAATATTTATTCCAAGTTTTTAAGGCATTACAGGGGTCAATTCAATATTTACATAAACAGTAGTACCAAACAGTAGATATTCAGACATTACTTACCTCCCATTTGTTTCTGGAGATTCGTTATATACAGAATAAGTGTTGCAGTTATAGACTAATTTTGGGGGGTAGCATTTTCACAATTCACTTCTTGTTCCATAGAGAAGATATCTCTACCCGTATTAAAGGGTGAGGGCACACGACTCTGATGGGCACTTTATGTAAGTTGTTTTATAACCTATCAGATGTTCGAACATTACATTATCGATAATGTTCTCCGCACTCATAATATAAATTATTTCGCTTCATATTTTGTTGGTTTTCATGCAGCATTTTGCCTGGATGCTCACCGCTTAACTAAAATCTCATGCCTTACGAGAATTAATATAATCTTCGTTATATAAGACTATTACCATCCCATTAATTAACCACATTGTCTTTAATTAAAATATTAATGTCAAATATATATACATGTTGTTAAATATTATCTACATAGACAATACTTAAAGCTTTCTTTCTTACACGGAATTCAACTTAATTTAATATTAATGATAATTTGTGATTTAAAGAAATTTTGATCATGCGTCCTTTATATCTTATTAAATTTTAAATATTCTGTGATTAATATATTCTACGTATTAATATATTCTACGAATGCAAGATTCTTAGATTGAGTTTATATATTGCATTTCAGTGTGGATAATTTTCATCTTTTTATATTATACATTAATTACTCCCGAATTTCACAGCGTTATTAATAATATTTATTAGATAATTATTTATATATAATAATAATTTAGATAATTATTAATATATATATATGTAATCGGATTGGCGCCGAGTCATTTGAGAAATTGTATGCGCTTACTTTACTTTTAGAATGCGAACGGTAGTAACATTTACAAATAACATAAATCTGATTTAGCGTATTTATGTGTATTCTACATTACTGCACACATGTTAATACAGTGATAGGTCATTGTATGCCAGAGATTGTAAAGAAAAATTAGATTAATGTTACCGAGAGATATATATCTCATGTATTTTCTCCATACGCATATCTTTTTCACCGTGTGAACATATAACAATGAGATTCATTTGCTTATATCTGTGACTAAATGGACATGCCGATATTCTCGCAGTGGATTAAGCGAACTGGGGTCCGCGGTGATTACTCATTTTATTTTACGTTTCTTTCGTTTCCTTTTGTTAATGAGATATACGTACGTTTTATGTTTCAGAGCGATCCCCAAGGTGAAGAGCGTTGCCACATTATGTGAACATAAATTTACCATAAGTTTAAGAGTAACATTAAAAGATTTTAAAAGCTTGTATGATAATGGGGCTTCTTATTCCGTAAGCGCCGTTTAGAAACTGATAAAAATTAAGAAAAAAAAAAGAGATCATGCCATTAACACACAGAAATTAATTTAGAGTACAATATCAGAGATATATGAGATACAAGATTCATTTGTCTGATATTCACTTCGAAGAGAAGGAGAATAAAAGCAGAAATGATGAATATTGCAGTTGAAACATTATATAACTTTCCTTACATTTATGTAATAGAATATATATTATATATGTATACATATATGAGAAGATATTGTATAATATATTTGAACTGACAAGAGTTCAAATCAAATTTAACAAATGGGTTTCGTGATGTGAATGAAATACGTTTTTTTTTTTGCATTTATCAATCTCTATTCATTACAAAGGAAAAAAGGGAATTGTGCTATTATATTCCGTTAAAAACCCACAGCCATACAACGATTACAGAGTACAGACGGATACTAATGGTACGCTTGTATTCAGCTCAACTTCTTCCTCCCTATTGTGTGCTGCGTTACAAGTTCAGGTTTACCACCATTGTGCATTCGTCTGTACTTCCATCAAATTGTAATACCGAAGCAGCGATACTTCGAGCGATAAAATCTGTTTTAATGATTAATAATTTCTTTATTTGTGATACGTTTATGTTTGTTTATTTTGTCCAGTAGAAAACATTCAAAAGAGCGATCGGGTTACCAGTATTTATCCTTTTAAGGGACTACGAGATAGTAATATGAGACTGTGGGAAAGCTAAATATGATAGATGTACGACTGTCAATTAGATGGGACAGTTTCATCCCTCAATGAACCCCGAAGAAAACGCTCGATTAAACGTTCGATTAAATGTTATTTTCATTCTCCGACCAAGTAATATTTAATTGAACGCCGCATATTTTTATGCTAATGTAGGAGTGTGTTCTTCGGCCGGGAGAACCCGCAAAATTGTGTATCGAACTGTACGAATGCTGCCGATGTCCAATTGACCTTTCTACAGATCTTTCTACCGATAATTTCATGGGAGGTATGGGAAACGTATTTGTTCCTACAATCGCACCCACCTGCATTGAAAATAATTTTTCTTAATTGTATTCAACTTTATATCATTTATACTAATAATAAAAATCGCAAATTAACCGTACAAATATACTCGTGATTATTATTTTTCATAATAGCGACAGCAGCTAACTGGTTTTAGGCAAACGTTAAGTTAAAGTAAGTTAAGTCTTTGATAAGAGAGCGTAAAAAAAAAGCCGAAAAGATTTAAATGGACAAATTGTTCGTATTTTATGTACATGAAAATCGGTTAGGTACGTACACAGAGCCGGTTTGTAGGGAAAATTTCCTTCTCTTTGTATGAGAACGCTATTTTATCATATTGAAAATATGCAATTTCGCGTAAACCACATTAAGAATCGATAGATATTTTCCATGTTAGTTCGATTTTGTAATAAAACTCATCAGTTAAAAAATGTATTGTATTCTGCCAATAAAATTGTCTTGTTTCGTCACTTTTTTGCACCAATATACAGTTGATACCCTCTATTCTCTAAGAAGTCCTATTCCAAATCAACTTGTTTTCCTCTAACTGGGATTCTCCTCTTGCCCTAACTCTTTCGCTACTTGTATTTAAATAAGATAGAACGTGTAATAGTATTTTCTAAGCGTATGCCATTGGAATAAAAGTTAGGGTCGAGGGGAAAAAAATCTTAAAATAGATTTAATTCCGACAATCTTTGAAACACAGGAAATCGACTGTATTTTTATTGACAGTTTAATTCGCTGAATTTTGAAAAGTATCTATTCAAATATATATAAATTTGTATCAAAGATTATATAAATAAATGTAAAAGTTAATCTTTAGAATCCGAATAGATCTTTTTTACGATTTCTTCAATTTTCGAATTAGTACGCCAAAGTAATATTCTGAGAAAAATTTGAGTCAGTCTGAAGCCGAGAAATCGTCTCCTCGATTTCTAAAGATTAAATTTTGTTGATAATTTTTATATTCGAGTTTTATTAATATTTCTCTGTACATACAATACATATACAAAGGTTCTTCGTACATATTAAAAGGTAACGTGAAAATTAATATAAAAGTTCTTTGACATATCGTAATGCGCGCGTCATGACGTGTTGAGTGTTGCATCATTATTTCGATGGTACAATGGTACGAGTTATTTTATTCGCTTTACGATATCATGGTGAAATAAAAAATGATCCTCTGCACCCGTATGAAATAAATATTAGGAACTAAGCTGGGCGACATTTCGCATCCATAATGCAAATCTGTAATACTCTTTTACATTCTGAAAATGGATTGCGCGGCTCTCTCCGCATCATTTTATATATAATATATATATAGTATATATATTATATATATATATATATATATATATATATATATTATATATATAAACTTAACTTTATCCTTTAAATTGTATACAATTTAAAGTAACGTACTTAGATATTCACATAATGGAAATGTTTTAGAGAAATAGAACGAAAAGAAACTCGAAGGTTTCAAGAAATAAGACTGCATAGATTTTGTTACGCTACTACGATGTTATACGTTATATAGCTTTATAAATAAATACACATAAAATCTTATTCTAAGCTTACATAAGAAATAAATAAGAATGCCTTCATACAAAATTGTGAAATAAGTAAGAAGAGACAGAGGGAGTAAAATCAACATCGTATCTTTAACACTTGGATAAAAGAATCCACTTTGACGTCGCAATATCCTCTGAAAGAAAGCTCTTCTTTAAGTACCGTAAATCGTGCAATAAATGTACCCTTGGCGTTTTACTATTACATCCACAAAAGCACGATAATGAGCGCGACCGGGATTCCGAGATTCGTTCGACCGAAATTAAAATCGGTAGTTCCTATCGTCGCAAAGAGTATAGTGAGATGATATAACTTGTTCAAAACACGCAGAGTCCTTGAAAATCCATCACATTCATATAGATCTTATATGTATATATCGTAACCATTATTTATATATATAGGTGAACACAATATAGAACATTTACACATTTTATAAGTTAACGCGTTTATATCTTGTAAGCATAGTCTTCGCGAAGTTATCTTCTCCGTTGATTACTTTCGATGTGGTTCTCTTCGGAGTCTTAAATAATTTAAGTATCCATTACGCTCGATATTTTGGATGGTAACGCTTTTGTATTATATCGCTTTAAGAGGCTAACATATATCTCAACAGTTCTTCTGAAAAACTTGTAAACTTGTAAATGTATTTGAAAATGGCAGTCGCCGCCAGGAGCATTCGAGCTATAATCTCACATTTATTGAACATGTGAATGCGTATTTAATGATCAGATACAAACTGTTAGGCACGTATCTGTCGATATATCCGATTAAATTATCTCTTTGAATCCGTTGATTAAACTCTCAATAAATACCAACAGGTCGTCAGATATTTTGAACATCGTTAATTTCTTTTTTCAAAGTCGATCTTTAACTTTAATCCTCTCGCAGTTCGCATAAAGCTTTACTCTCTCGGCATCGACACAGGATCTTCCACAATTTTTATATTGTACGACGTTTCTCGATGATTATTTCACGAATTACCGGTCGTTAGATTGCTGTTCAGCAGCTCGGTGTTGGCGTTGTTCGCCGTCAACTGCTGTTGCTCCTTCTGCTTCCTGCGCCGCCTGCGATTCCGCTTGTGCACGCAGAACAGCACCACGAAGACGATGAAGAGGAACACCGCGACGCACGAGGCTACCAGTATCCAGACCGAGCGGGCTTTCTCAGTCTCCACCTTCTGCTGTATGATGGTCGAGCACTCGTTGTACAGCTCGTACGTCCGATTGCTAAATTGCACGACGGTGCAATCCTCGATCGGTGAGTCGGTGCAGTTGAAGAATTCAGGCTTCATTTTGATCTGACGTAACTTCACCCAGGCATTCAACGTCTGACACTCGCAGCCGAGGCTGTTGAATTTAATCGCGTTCCGGGAGAGATCGAGGTACTTGAGCTCGCAGAACGGCGCCAGGTCCTCGGTATCGACCGAGGTGATCATATTGCCGGACACATTGAGAGTGACGAGGGTCGCCTGAGGGCCGATACGCGGGATCTTGGTGAGCCTGTTCCTAGTCAACTGAAGTACCTGGATGGGCGAGGTGACCTCAACCTTGAATATCGAGTCGGTGAGCTTGTTGTGAGCGAGGTAGAGCGTGCGGAGATACGGCAGCTGGAAGAGGCTCTTCGGTAGAGTGTCGCAACCGTTTGTCGAAAGATCCAACACTTCAAGGTACCGCTGTTTGGCGAAGGCCCCTTCCTCGATAGTCTGGATGAAATTGTCACTGAGATAGATGAAGGCTAAGCTCGTGTAAGAGGCCAGGCTGTCGTTCGTCAAGTCCCTCAATCGATTCACGGTAGCGTCGAGCACCTATAAAAGAAATATTTTCAGACAAAACTTATGCATATGTAAAAAAAAAATATTTAAAAAAAAAAAAAAAAGGAAAACATGTTTATAGAAAGATTATTCTCTGCGTAAACAGAAATAATTAGTACGCAACATGAATTAAATTGGATTGGAAAAAGTTAAAATCTTATATAACTTCGATATCGAGTAATATCGGAGTTCGGTAATCGATACATTAAATTATAATTATTAATAACACGCAAATAATAAATACCATGTGAATGTGTAAGCGTATATCGTTATAAAATTAATAAATAAAAATAGCATCTCATTTCTGAAGGTATACACTGTGTTATTCAGATGGAAATTAACACAACATTCGCGCTAGTTATCAGATTTCTGTTAGTAAAATACGTTTCGGAATGAAAAATGGTAATTCCGTTGAAAGGAAAGAGGTCGGGATTTATCAATAAGATCTTTGTTTCCGTAAAGATGCACTTGTCAGATTAGCCGGTCAGCGAGAAGAATTAATGGCGATATAGCTAACCCAATAATGCAAGGACGCGAGATGTTAGGACGACGGATAATGGTTTCTTTGACGCGACCCTTTGATATGCAAATGCAATGAAGAAATATGAATATTTTAATGCCTTTTATTTATATTAATTTAATAAATCTCGCAACACGTAATCTTTCGCTCGTTACAGTTTCTTGACACGTATCGGCCAAACTGTTCTCAAAAATTGACCAGTTTAAGTCTCGTAGTATCATTAATTTATTTTATAATTATATTAGATATTTTCAACTCGGTAAAATAAATTAAAATGAGATAGATTTAAAGTTGGAAAACTGACTTATTTACATTCTTGATGCTTAATTTAGAAAATATCTTTGAATTTAAAAAGCTTGTAAAATGAATAAATTCTCGGCACGAATCGATAATTAATCGGACCAATCTCCAAAATTTGACAGTTTAAAATTAAGTCTAGTAGTATCATTAATTCAATTACTTTTTCATATGATTATATTAGATATTCTCAACTCAGTTAAAAATTAATTTGAATGAGATAGATTTAAAGTTAGAAAATGAGCTTGTTTGCATTCTTCATGCTTAATTCATCAGAAAAATGTTCAATTTAAGCCGCTTGTAAAATGAATAATTCGGGATAAAAATCTGTTTTATTCCTTCTTCGTTGCGTTTGAGACATGTGGGGAAACATTCTGGAGTTTCGTAAAAGGATATCATGTTCTGTTGACATTGGTTTGCATCGCGCAGACCCAACTCCGAAATTAGTATGTCTGGCATTTCTGCGTCCGTTAAATTCTGCGTACGAGTCTGCTTTGTCGATTGAATATATAAACAGCTCTTTATGCGCGTTGATTCATATATGCGGCTGCTCAGATTCACGTATAATTCTCGCAAATGCGATTATATGTATATTTATAACGACCGATGAAAGAACCATATATACGATCATACGTTCACATAATATAATATACTCGAATTCATCGATTAACGGATCTTTCAAAGCACAATTAATTTTGCTCTTAATAAGAATTTGATGCAAAATAGTTCAACGACCATAAAAAAAAAGTTATTCTATTAAGGTTTGATTCAAATTGAATAAAGATTTGCTTCAAGTTAAATGAAAACCGAGAATTTATCTATTCGAATTTATAAAATTCTATTTGCGAAAAATTATTCACCAGCGCGAAATGTTTCCTTGAAGAAAACTCAATTACAGTCAAAGAAAAATTTACATTGAAATTCCGTCGCTCTCGAATTTCCATCGGGACATCCGATACGCGAGATCAAATACCGAAGCATCGGTAATATCTCTATCCGACTAAAATTTCTCAAGTGTATTGCGGAACGCATCCATCCTCGTGACCCTGGACAACCCAATCTCCGGATTTAGCATGTCTGGAGTTTTGCCTGGGATTCATCGGGAGGTAAGTTTACCAAAGTACGAGGAGTGTAGTTGCAGACGTACGGGGATTTGCAGGATGCGGTCGTATCGGACGGACATCAGTTGAAGAAAGAAAAAGGAAAATAACGTGCCGGGCATATGGAAGACGTATAAGCATTCCGTAAAACGGTGGAAAGATTCAAAGATTTAAGCTCCAGAAAGATGCATTACAATCTCTGGCAATCTCTCGCTCGGTTCGGTTACAAAAGGCTTATAACCGTTGATACCCCGTCGAAATACCTGACGGGAAAGGGTGATTAATTATTCGTACGTAATGTCGCTAACAATGAATGAATTAAAGGTACGGTACGGAGGGAGATCCGGAGATAGATTCATCATCGCGTTAATATTACACGAAGTCGGAAAGCGCCCGCGCGATCTATTACCGGCAGAAGGAAGTATATCGTTAAAAAGTAAAATAGTGATCAACAAAGGCGCTCGAGAAGAAGGTATCAACAAGTATATATACATTTTATCGTCGACGTTGATAAAGCGAAACTCCTGTAATGCTATTATGAAGTGCGCGTTACAAGACAGCGCATGCGTTAACCCGCTGGGACATCAATCCGTTTCGCAAGTCAGCCTTGTGCATCCTTTGTAAACTAAGGCTGTGCCAGATTTACCCCCCTTTGACGGAAATAACGTGAAACTGACAAGGGAGCGAAAGGGAGTGTCTATATATATAAGATATCCCGAAAACTTCATATTTACAATATATCGCTCTTTTATCTTACACGTGCCATTCCGACGATAAGAATTAAGATATAAAGTTAGCGATTAAGATAATAAAAATATAACGATTGTACAAAAGCAACGTGGAAACTTTTCACTTAAAATCTTTTAATATTGATCCTTTTGCTTCTTTCGTGTAATAAAAATCTAAATAAAGAGAAACAAAGAGAAGAAAAGAAAGAGAACAGAGAGAAATAAAGGACTCTATAGCTATAATTTTTAGAGAAGTTTATCGTAAACTCTTTCATTAGCTTCTATTTTATAGGAATTGTTGCAGATAATGAAAAGATTCTCGATGTGGAAGGTAAAGCACCTATCCTTCGACCCTTGGATCGTACAAAGATGTGTAGGTACTTATTATATCAATTTAACATGAGATCCAAATAGATACTGGGGTGACGCGTGGCTCATTGTGAAAGTAGTAGTGGGTGAGTCTTAAGTTCGAGTCCCCGACTGTCACCCCACATATTTCATCGATTTCGTTCGATGGCTGGTGCGTGGGGCTGACAGCCCTACCGCGGAAAAACCCGTTGTTGCGAAGAATTTTACAAAAAAGACCTGACACACGAGTGAAAGGGGTAAATGGAAGAAAATTGTTAATAAGGCTGAAAAAAACATCCTACGTTGTAATGCCAGAAGAAGAACATAAGAATATATTGTATTTACGATGTTTATTGGCAAATCTCACCTGTATATCCGCCTTCAGATTCGTCGGGATATCGTGCAACTCCAGATTCGTGCAGGACGCTCCCAGCATCGAGTAGGCCCTGTTGTAGCGGCATTTCTTCACGGACGGGTCCCGGTCGACGACTTGCGTGGGGCCCGGCGAGCCCAGCACCAGAACATCCGGCACCGTGGCCACGACAAAGCCCAGTAGCAGAAAGCCATTAAAGAGAAGGATGCTCATGTCTGCAACAGATCCAGCGGAAATGCACGCTTGAACTTTGCCCAAATCGAATCCTCAATCGGATAATCGCTTTGCGAATACACAGGGTGGGTGGGAACATCCCCACAGGACTGCCCTTGGCAGCACGACACCGCGGTTACGTGTAAGCGCGTCATTTGCCGACATTTATTGCATTGTAATTGCGTCGTAAAATGTTATACTAAATTGGTATTTTCGGATATTTAGATTATCAGTACTTCAGAACACGTTTCTTTCTTACCACTCTCACTCCGTTTTAATCAATATATCATTTCCTTCCGTCTTAATTCGAAAGATTTGCTTTTTTGCCTAGGCGACGGGCGACGGTTGGCTTGAAGCAGTTAAACGAAGTTGATTAGCAGCCTTGCCAGATAGCTTTGAAAAAATTGTGGAAACTTTTCCAATCGCCCCTACCTCTATCCCTCCCCCGTAACGTCCATTTACGCGCAACTTCGGTATTTCCGTAGCTTAATTAAGTGCCCCTCGAGACGAAAAAGGAAAGAGAGATATCACTTTGAAATCGTAATAGCTTCAGCCACCGGAGCGCTATCGCGTCTATTTGCGCTCGCCCGTTGGATGCTTTCCATGTCCAGAAAACGGTATTCATAATTCCGATAAGCATCGTTTTCGGTCGGAATCGATCCGACATACGCGGCGGGCGAGCGCGTTTTCGGGGCGCACCTATTACACGCCCGACATCGCCCGGCGAGATGCAGTTGCTGACCTCTTATAGCCGGTTAAGTTGTCAGTCGAAATAGCTGGCCAGAGCCAGCCAGCCATCCGGTCCGCTTACCGTCCCGGCGAAGTAATTTCCAGGTGGCGATTTCAACTTCGCGCGCGCGGTAGAGAGAGAGAGAGACAGAGAAAATTTCAGCCGCGTAAATTTTCGGACTTTGACGGTGGAGCGAAGTGAAATTACGGAAAGGGAAGAGAGGAAAAGGGCAGAAGTTAACGAGGCTTTTCTCTCCTCTCTTCTCCCTGCACCTTGTTTATATAAAAGCATAAAACTCCACGGTGCTTCGTGCTTCGTGCGAGAGGAACGGCTGCCGGAAACGTCCTGTTCGTTACCGCGATCGGGTCGATCGATCGCCCCCTTTGGTCCCGATAGAATTTCTCTTACAGCAGGTGTCAATGTAATACACGGGGAGTACACTTTACAACGTGGATTCGGAAAGTTAAGGGATATCAAGTTTGTAATTAATTGCTCGCGCGATATCCCCCCCGTAACACAGACGAGATGTAAATTCAGCATTTTTAAAAGAGGACTCTAGGATATCGGTATTATTAAGTTTACGGAGGACAATTCCAATTTATCGTGACTGCATTCTTTGGTTTTGTGCCTGAAAAAAAAGGTTGAACGCGCGTGTCGGACATATAGTATGTGAATGAATTTTTATGTAATGTTTATTTTATATTAGTATGACATTATTTGCGTGTACCGTCGCTGCTTCTGGAATATTGTGAAATCTTAATCCGCGTCCCGTGAGAGGCATTTTTTTTTCCTTATACCACGCGACACTTCGTGTAAGTCGAGAATATTTCTCGCCGTTCCTCGCTCCACCGCTAAGCGCCTCGTTCCTCGGTCCGCGAAGGCGCGGCCGTTGCGGATTTTTATCGCGGGATTTATTGCGCATTTCGATGAGATAAAAATTTCATGGCGCTCCGCCTGCTACCCCTGGGGCTGGATATTATAGCGGGAAACCCGGCTTCTCTCGACCATAATTAAAATTAAATTGCAGTTAGCTAAGACGAAAGTGCTCTCTTCGCCGAAGCCGAAAGCTTAATAGCATTGCGTAGGATGCACGGAGGAACTGGAGAAAGGAAGATGATGCGCCTGTGCACGTTGCAGTTTGTCGTTTACGTAAAGGACGACGATGGCAACGACGACGACGACGATGAGAGCTTCACCGACTTCCGTACATCTCACGCTCATTTGCCTGCATTTGAAAACGTTATTAATACAAATTGGAACAGCGGCCTCTCTTTCTCTCTCCTCTCTCTCGCCCCCCCTCCCCTTTCTCTGTCTTTCTCTCGCTCTTTGCGAAACTTTCGTGGATCTATCTCCCAATATAACATCTTGATAATCAAACTTACTCCTTTGAGTATTCTGTAACATCACTCTCTATCTCTTTCTCCCGTCCGTTCTTCCTCGTTTTATGAACGCGAAGAGAATTATACGTCTAGTTTCCGAATTAATCTAATAATAATTTCACGAAATATTTTCTACTTAATCATCTGTCCGCCGATTAAGTAGATTAAAAATTTCGCAAATTATGCAAAATAATTGTTTGGTATATATTTTAAATAAATTTTTGTGAAATTTAAATCACAAGAATTAACATACTTTTTTAAAAATCCTACATAAGAGATATAATTATTAAAAAATATACTAATTAAGAATAATTTTAAATAATGTATATTATGTTACGAAATATGCTTCTATGTATAAGGTGTCAAAATACTCATTATATAAAATCATATTTAAAAAACCATATTTACGCGCTATTTTTTATCGAAAAATGCAAAGAGACAGTCTAAACTCTAAAATGTCCCTTTTTCCCTGCTCTCATCGTATATTCCTATTTGCAGATATCTCCTTCTCGAGAAAGATCTTGATAAAAATATTGATGTAATATCACGAGAAAGCACTTGAAAGCGTTCGAAAGCTTTTCCCTTGATCATTGCAGTAATACCTTTTATACCGTTTCGAGAGTTGAAAATACGGTGCGTTTCATTTACGGCTTGTTATATAAAACCGTTTATTTACCAATGGCTAAATACGACTCGGTATTAATTTATTATTTTGTATCCACTTTTGATGATCTGTGAATAATATATTCACAATGGTAATATACGTTTCACGCTGGTCGCGTGACAAGCCGAGCGCTTTCGTTTCAATCAGCAGCGAGAGCAAATACAATTTAAAAGTACATTTTGCAATAGGAATATAGCTCGTTAAAGCACGGACAGAAGAGTCCAAATGACTGAGTCGAATGTAATAACGCGAAAAATATCTGGAATATATCGTTACGCAGAAATTGCTTAATAACGGCTTTTAAAATCTCTTTTTTTCGAATTGTTTCCAACAAAAATATTGCAGATTTGAAATTATTGTAAAACGGTTAACAATTCGTGAAATAAAATGGTATAATTGAGGCAATCATTGTTATAAAACTTGTAAAAATACAGCGCAATGTTAGTTTCCAGAAGACTAAGAATTTTTTTTTCAAGATCTGCAGTTATCTGTTAAAAAATTCATTCGATTAATGCTATTAAGAGTGACAAACGACATACCGACTCATTAATTAATTGTAAAATTTCGACCAATAAAAAATCGTGGACTATCAAATCTTATTTATTACTCTCGCAATAAATTTCGGCTCTTTTTCATTATTCAGCTATTATATCATCCTCAGCTGTTTTATCTATTTATCATTTCATTTATTGCGCTTTTTGGAGCAAACATTCCCTCAGAGGAAAGTTTTATTTTAATTTTTGGAGGAAGTGAGCCATTCACGCGTGAGATGAATAATCGAAGAATAAATTTTCCGCGAAACTCGCGCAGCTTTGTCGACCACCGAGACTCGGAAGTCGATACTATCGACAATGAAACAGTATACCGCGGCTCACTGACGTCGTGCCGGGGAGCTTATTTCCGGTGCGTATGGAAACTGGAGTGAGGGGGAAGGGGAACGGGGAGCGCGGTGGATCCGTTTACAAGACGTCGTGATTCATGGGCCCGCGTGCGGTTTGCAAGTTTTGAAAGAAAGACGACGCGGTGTTTATTGTGCCAAGATCTCTGATGAACTGCAGAACGCTGTTGCGAGTTTCAGCCAGCCGTCAGTGCTTATCGCCGGAATATCGATCATACGTTGCTGTTAATATTCGCATGAGAGGTCAGGTGTACATATCGGGGTGTCCGTAACACACGTGTGTCGAATTTCGAACGTTTGTAAAACGCACGTCGAACACATACCCCACTTCGAAAGAAAGTCACACGGAAAGAGCCCCAACAGATGCGGCTCTGCAAAAAAAAAACCGCTTCAGGGGGATATGCGGATAGCAGAGATATTCTATTTAGAGTTAATAATTCGTTAAATTGAAAAGAGTGGCTGACAGTTGTTATTAATATTTACATATTTTTTAAAATAATTTTCGTACAAAGCATATTTTCTATAAAAAGCAGTTTTTTTCGTTGTCTTCAATATACAGATCAGCTATTGTAGATATAACAACCTAACAGTTATTAGAGATCTTTGTTCAAAAAAATATCAATATCACATCAGTGAAAGAACCCCTCATTAAAATTCAACCGGGGCGAAACGTTCCGCGTGGAATTTTATTTTAATTATTTTTACCGGCTGAAAGGGATGTCGTGGACTCTCGACAAAATTTTTAGCTACGTCAGAGATTCGCTATATAACAAAAAAACGAATAAAACTCGCTCCGCGAGAGAAAAAAACGGGCCCCGACGTACCCGACTTACGGCAGCGAACATATACATATATCAAGCTTCGCTGCATAAGTAATTACGTCCCACGTTAAAAATCTGCGAAATTTTCTCGTCAGAGGGGAGATTCTCTCGTCGCGACGAGACTAAAAGTCGGAAAGAAGACCGGGCGAGACACATTGCACGTTGCGAAAAGTAAATGTTTTATCTCAGCGCGAGCGCGAGCGCGAGCGGAAAGAAAAAGGAGACGGAGTCTCCGAGATTCTCGCGAGAGATAAGCGACGGAGAGAAATGAAAATTTCATTTACATCTTAATGGGATTCAATTATTGTCACTTTAATCCAGTCCTTCGGCTCCCGCCGGAAGTCCGGCGATTTTCGATTTCAGAAAGCGGCGATTCTAAAAGCGATTCTATGGCGCAACGCGGTGCGGAGCCGGAATCCGCCGCCCGTCCGTCGGCGAGTTTTACGAGAGGCTTTCGCGGCGGTTCAAGACGCGCACCAAAAATAGACCGTGTTATCGGTGCGCGGTGCATGCTGCACGACATTACGCGATATACAGCAACAGGTCTGCGCAACGTTACGGAAAGTGGGTTTGGTCGGTCGGCCGGTCGGTGGGATGGGACGGTCTCTGGCAAGGCGGCGGGCAAGGGTGTCGGAGCGTGTTTATTCAGAACGCGCGGCGGACTCGATTGGCGGACTCGCCGTTACGCGCCCGGAGCTAATTAATTTGCTCGCTCGTCCCGACAAATGCCTACTTGCGATCTCAATTGAATCGTGGAACGGTTAACGTATCCTCGGCCGAGAAGAATAAACGCTTCCATCCCGCGGGGAACAAGCGCCGCCGCTTCCAATTGACAGACGCCAATAAACGGCGTCGAGCATGAGCGACAAGATAGAAATTTAATGTACGTATTTGTTACGTATATCGTTGCTTAACTCGCGCGGCGTACAAACAATATAATTTATGCACATGTAGGTCGCACATATTGTCGCAAATATTAAAGCCTGCGCATATTGGAGTATCAGCCGCTCGGAGATTATTGATCATATTCTAAGTTATGATCACGAGCCATTTGACGCTTTTGTAGAATTTATATACAGAAGACAAAAGATGTCTTTTACAAACTCGTCGCATTCTCTATGATAAATTTTCTGTATTGTAAATGTAGTTTTCAAGAATAAACACGTTACTATGTACACATCTTTGTTTTTAAACACATTACGTTCAGAAATATAAATAAAATAAATACGAAAGAATGTGGTAAGAATGTTGCAAGAGTCGATGATAATTAATAATATGTAATAATATATTTAAAAATATATATAATAATAAATTAATGAAATCCAATAAAAATTGGATAGATGACGAGCGACGTGTCGGTCGCAAACATCATTATTTTCAAAGGGCACTTTGCTGATCAACGGTGCAGGTCGACACGGTGGCAAATTTTAAATCTGATTTAAACAGAATTCTGCAGAAGAATTTCCCGAACAGTTATATAGACGAGTCCATGAAAAATTCAGATCTTTCCCTTAATAAATAAAGGCATCGAGAGCTAACTCTTTATTGCAGGCGGTGTCCAATATCGTTCGCCACTCGCCACATGTGGCGAATAGGTTATTGTACAGCACTATATCCTGCCGAGCAAAACAAACGGCCGTATTGTACTCCAGTATCGATGGGTAAAGCCATTTAATCGATGCATATCTTTCCTTCCATAACAGAGGTTAATTAATTTTAATGGCGCCAATCGACGATTCGCGCGGCTGCAAATTAGATCGAATAATAATAATCCTCTTGTAGTCAATTCGTCTTTTTGGAGCACATCTCATATTTCGGGTATATTTACATCCACTTTGTAGTTCTTTATCTTCATATGAGTGTGCATGTATATACATCGATATATATTTGTCATAAATTACAAAATATAATATTTATTCCTCTTTTCCAAGTATCCAAACGGCCCTCCAATTTCCCCGATATGCTCGAAATTGCGCATTTAAATGGTACGTGGCCTATTATATGATAATGAACTGGAAAATACAGATCTAGCGTGAGAAAATCGTTGTCGATTAACACCCGGTTTTTCACCCGAGTAGCGTGCAAAAGAGCGTTCAAATAAAAAAAAAACCTGGGAAAAAATCCATGTTCAATTTCCGAATCGATATTTACCGTCAATCGTCGCTTTATTAAGCCTATGTGTCTCACGCGTGTTTTTTTACGACTACCAGTTTATGGCAAACGTCAGATGCAATTCGCAAACAGCGAGAAGCGTGCTGCTGCAATTTCCCTCGTATCGCCTCGACCGCGTGCACACTCTGTTAAATCAATATGGGAGGCTTCAGCATTCGTACGTGGTGTACTGTTCGTGCTTTACATAAAAAAAAAAATATATATATATGGGCCTTCCCCTCGGACCCTATTGGCGACGGATCAATGAACGGCTAACGGGGTCAACGGGAACAAAAATGTAATTAATTACAGGATTAGGAGGCGAAGCGATGTAATATCACCCCTTTATCCTTCGAAAGAACTCGTTTTCGCGAGTCATCTCATTATGCCCGCCATCGTGGAGCTCAATCGGGATCGTCAAATACGAAAGTTGTATTATCGCGTGATCATGGTTTTCTTCGCAGTTTGTAAAGCGAAGCTCTCCCATTTACGTGAGCGGAATGCTTCTTCATTCATAAAAAACGAAGCGGCGAAAGGGCAAATTAAATATCGCTATCGATAATCCTATCGACGCGGGACTCTCGTCGGCGCATCCCATAGTTAAATAATTCGTTGATTGACGCGCGGGAAATTGTATTGTAAAGAGCAAGCGGAAATATCAATGCGCAATGGCAATGGCATCCGACTCTAATCCAACGGCGAGATCGACAATAACGTTTGATTTTTTTTTTTGTGTAGGCCGGATGTAGCCACTGCCTCAAAGGTAATACGAATTTGGGGGGGGGGGGTCGTTTTTCGAAACAGCGAGAGATATGAACGAGATATGAAATTGATAGCTTTTAACTCGGCGACATGAAAGGGTAAAGGGTGAAAATTTTACGCGACCCCCCCTCCCTGTGCAAAAAAGTTTTTTATTAAAATAATCTGAGAGAAGCAGAAAATCGCGCGCATCATGGCGTATATAATGGCAAATTCTTTGGCTAATTTAGAGTCGACTTTTTACCCCGGCGAAAATATCGAGACGCCCATATTTTAAAAGAAGCAAAGGGTTTCTAAGGACGACCTAAGTTTTCCGGCATGCAACTTAATTGAACGCTGCATTTCTTCCGAGTTCTTGAAGTTACAATTTGAAATATCTTGTTAACTATATATATGCATCTTCGAGGCAAGATTTTGTTTAACTAGAGAAATCTCCGAACCACCGAAAAATCCCCGAATAAAGTCGCGCCTTATTCACGTTCGAGATCTCTCTCTCTCTCTCTTTCTCGCTTCAATCACAGCTCGTATAAACTATTTGCGTCACGACGCGACGTTCGAATCGGTGATACACCCACTGTGAGACACACTCCCGCGTGTAATCTCGACGGTGATGAGCATCGCGCGTCGTTCGATCGACAGAAGTAATAAAAGCTTACGGGGCGGCCTTTGAGCCGCGTTTCGCATTTACCCTCGTCCCTGAGAACCGTCCGATTGAAGTCTTTGATCTGCGCACGGTACACACCGTGCACACGTGCCCTCGCATCTTGATTTCCGTATACGGATTGCGTGCGCGCCGCGAGCGTTATTGCAGATCCGCGGGGGATTGTGCCATCGAGCGAAATTCTTACGGCGATCGACCGACCGACCGACCGATCCGATCGATCGGGAGCGCACGCGCCTCCGGTACAGTCGGTACTTGGTAAATCAACGAGCCTCTTAATAGCACCAATCGCATTGGTATTCTCACGGGTATCCTCGTTGTACTGCCGACCGATTGCGCGAGAGCGTCTGTGTGTTTTGTGCGTCCTCCGCAAAATTTATCTCCCACACCGTATCTTCTGTGCTAATCTCGCGGGTTTCACCGGACGGCGATAATAGTCGCCGCTGAAAGTTGTTTCGCATGGGGGCACACCTTGGCCATTAAAACTTCGCCGATCTGGTACTGGATATTATTCGATACCACCATTATCGCAAGCCCGATATCCGCAATGGCAAGTACAAAGGTACAAATACGCTTGTACCCTTTTAGAAACGCAACGCTTGTTAACATCGGTCTACGGGACGATATTTCACACGTCGGATATTATGATAGACACGATGAAAGAGATAAAGTGTTCCCCGTCAGTTCTGTTTAACGAGTAATAGGGAAAAAGAGCTTTTTATCAATTAACTTGGAAAAAGTACGCGCGAATTTGCCGTTCGGTGAAGGATATATGACCAGCGCGCGCGAGTGTGTTGGTAGAGGAAAAGAGATTTAAAAAGGATGCGATAGGATGTCAAACGAGAGGAAGACGTATTCGTTATTTGAAGCATATATTTATCCGCTCGTTAATTCGCGTCATTCCCGAAAACGAGATGTGCGTGTCAGAGGATCGAGTTGCTAAAGTGAGTTGAAAAATGAATACATACGCTTCCGTGCGTACGCCTTTCCAGATTGACTTAAAATATTTTCAACTGGTATTAACTGTTGTGAAAATTTTTTAAATAATACACGACATGCTTTTATCGCGCGTCGCACACGCGCGTGTTACTTGGCAAATTGCACAGTAACATTATCGAAATAACGTCATCATCACGCACATACACACATGTCTCAAAATATTATCGATTCGTTCAAGATTCTGAAGTCCTAAGACTTTATTAAAGGATTATTTCTATCTTTTAATATAAACTTTCTCTCCCATTCTCTGAGCGGTATTCATAGTCGGATCTTATTTCAAGACTCGTCTTAAGTAATGTCTTAAGTTGCTAATTATTTCAAGACCGTCTTAAGTAATGTCTTAAGTTGCTAATACGGTCATTTGATTGGCTGGACGGAGTCTTAAGGCTGCTTTTGACCAGACTTAAGATAATCTTAGATATAAGATCCGACTATGAATACCGCCCCCTCTGTTTCATTCTCTTTTTCTCGCTCACGTATTTTATTTATGGTTTACCAGACACGATATCGTGCAAATGGTATCCGGGATTAATATCGGCCACGGAATACCGAATAATATCAGAAGATATGAATACACAAGGTAACCTGTGCATCGCATGTAACACTGGCGTGTAAAACAGGATAGCCGAGTAAACGCCAGGCGTAGATGCAAGCTTGTCGGATCGAGCCGACATATTACACAACCTGCGCCCCGCTCTCCTCGTCGAGCGTGTTGCACCGATTTACGTCAATTTAATTCGCTGAGGTTCATTTCGACGTTGAAGAATTACAGCGCCGGGATTTTAATGCACGCGAGCGTGCGCGTCCGCTCGCTCGCGTGCAACGTACCCCACCCTCCTCCTCCTACTCCTCCTCCCCCGCGCGCCAATGTTTTTAATCTCTAAATTACGCGGTCGAATCGCTCAATTAAAGCTTCTCCCCCGCGCCATCCTCCGATCGCCGCGCTCTCATACGGTCGAGTGCTTTCGTAAAATAGCGCGCAAAAAAGTCCCGCGGGACAACGAATGCAATAACGGGAATCAGCTCCCGCGGGAACACAATCTAGATTACGTCTCTGATACCTTGCGGCAGTAGTCGCGCGCGCAAGCCAGAGATCTAAAAATGGTGCCGTATCTCGAATTCAATATCGAGCGTATATTAAAAATGTCTCGCGAAAATCTTCCGGAATTTCGCGACTGGCCGTCCCTCGCGATTAAAGCGTATATCAGGATCACCCGCGGCGGTCGGTGCAGGGACCGGTGAAACCGGAGATCCCGCAAACGTCCCGCGGACGTTCTACCGTACGCGTGACGTCAAAATTTCCCTTTGAAATTTCCGAGAGAGATTTCATCGATCTTGTGTCGCGAAAAGTTTTCCGTAATGTAAAACCGCCCGTCGCGTCGGAGAGATACGTTTTTCACGTATCCCGTCGGGTAATAAATTCTTAATTGCGCAAATGCGCGTGTAATATCCCCCCCCGAAGGATATTATTCTTGAATCAACGGAAAAGCGAGACTCAAATGCTAATTCCGGGTGATTCCGGGCCCCCGAACGACGGGAGTGCTTTCTCGATTGTGAGTCGCCCGGGTGTAAATTACCCTCCACGCGACCATTCCCCGGGCTAATGTACTTGGACCCAGGATCTTTAGGTTGCAGAGCTTTAGGTACCTTCTCTAAGAAGTTTCCAGACCGACCTCTTCATCACCAACAACACAGGCAATCGGGTCTCCCGCGCATAAAGCTTAGTACCGTCGCAATGCCGTGCGGTAACGTCGTAGCACACAGATTCTTAGCTTGCTACAATCTTATTTAACCGTTTCGCTCGACGCTGATTGCAGCGCGTCGCGTCGCGTCGCAGTGCTGGAATTCAGCGATGCGACGGGTTAAATACGTTATTTCAATTAGCCACGTCGATAGTCGGAAAAACTAATCTAAACAGTTCCTTGTATCTGACGAATAAAGCGTTTCATTAACGTCTTTTCTCTCGTTCCTCCTTCTTTTTTCATCGAGAATCAGGAAGGGAAATTTAAACAGCGACGCTTTGTATAACACCCCGCTACTTAAATAAAGGAGAAAATAAGAAAAAAATAAACGTTCGGCAAAGGTGATCTATTTAATTAAAGCGCAATCATTAACGTAAATTGTGCTCGCTCTCGAGTAAATTCCTTTGCCGATAGTTCATTAAACTTTTTAATCTTCCCGATTTTATACAAGAAATAATTTCTGTCCGTCGCCGCTTTTATTCCTAACCCCCTCCACGCCCTACCCCACGTTTCTTTTCTGCGAGTTTTCTTATTATAGAAATAATCTTGCCGGCTGCCGCGCACGTTATGCGGCACCGCTTACGAAAAACAAATAAAAAAGAGAAATACAATTGATTGCAGTTATTTGCAACGATACCATCTCAGAATCTCACAACGTTGCACCAATCTATTCTACGACATCGATTATGTTATAAGAAAATATCGCGCAGCGGTGCTTAATTGTGCAGATTTTTGTCGCGCAAGTAGCAAAATGTAACGAGCGGAATAAAATTACTAAATAAATATCTGTATCTAATCTTATTATCGATTGAACGAGATTATCTCTAATTACATTATTGTGTCGAAGATTATTGTGACAGTAACTATGATTTTCGAACGTAACGAAAAATTCATACTTTTTTTCTTATAATTTAATTTTTTTCTTATAATTTAACAGGAAGGATTTTTATTATTCATTTCTCTAGTCTAGAGGAAAAAATTTATGTACATGTATTTTTAGAAAATGGTCATTAAATTTTACTCCGGCAAATCAGATCACTATCCCTATTTGGCAATGAAAAATTCATTTACTTACATTTCAAAGCGATTTGACGCGACAGAAAACATCCAAAAAATATGCGCACTCTCGTAAATCATTCACGCAATTTCTTCCGAGTTTGTATAAGCTGAAAATATGCGAATGCGCAAAAGAGAGGTAGTCGTCGATTTGCGCGACTCAGAAGAGAAGTATTATACTACAAACGCATTGCACAGATTTCGAGACTCCAGGAGCGGATTCCGATGTCTCGTAGAATCTCCGCTTTGGCGGATCTACGTTTGCTTAAGCACCACTGCGGCGCGTACCGATACCTGCCTGAAGGCGAGAGGCGAAGCGTGGCGAGGAGAGGGTGAGGGCACCCGGAGATAAGAACTTCGACAGAAACCAATTACCTCCGGAGAAGCGCTGATTTTACGCAAGACTAGCTTCACCGCGTCTCCGGTTGTCGAGCCAAGAGGGAGAGAGAAAGAGAGAGAGAGAAAGAGAGGCGGAAGAGGTCCGAGACTCTCGCGGCTTCTCGCGCGAAGCGAAGGGCTAAGCGCGTCTACATCGCGCGCGACGGCGATCGGCGACGCTCCCGCGTCGTCGAATAAAACAAATTCGACCTGAGACGGGCGCGGGCTGGGGAGGAGGGAAACTTCATCCAGAAATAACGGGCACTCTTGCGCGCGGCCGTTTCACGTCGGAAACGAAAATACCTGCGGGACGCACGTCACGAATGGCGCACAATGATGCGCGCGTGGGGGTTTTCGAGTGAAGGACTGCGGGGCGCCCCTTTTATCCTCGCTCCTCGCGTCCCTCACCATTATTCTTTCCTTTCTCTCTTGCGCCCGCGCCCGCCGTTCCGCTTCCGCTACGTAACATGTCAATGAGCGAGCGTGCAATGCGAATCCGGGGGATTTTTTTCCGCCCACACGTCGCAACGCAACTTGCCTTCAACGGTGCGCGCCCGCACCGCGGGATTTTTTTATCTACGCCTGTTAAACCTCGCTGTATTCGCGCGCCACGTGACGCACGTTGAGTTATTTTTCTCGATTGATGGGACATTTGATTTATCGAATTTTTTCAAAATGTATATACACGAAAAAATTGCGGCGAGCCGCGCCATGTTGAGCAAAAATAACGTTTGACTCCTTACCGAATAGAAAAAGCGATCGGTTTATATTATTTTTAGAGAGAAAGAGAGAGATCGCGGAATAACGTTCACGTTACAGCGACGTTACAATCTCACGCATAACAGCATTCAATTTGTATTCCCCGCGTTAAGTTAAGTGCTCTCGTAAAATATCTCGTTATTATAATAATTACGTAAATGAAAGCTTGATGCATTAGGCTAATATATTTTTTATGCATTACACGCGATTTGCGAACGCAAACGCGGAATTGCGATTCGCAATTCATCAAATTAATTTCCGCGCGTTCTGCGGAATTACGTTGAAAAAGAGATCGCATTATTTTTTATAATATTCTCATTTTTTCCACTTATATACATATACATGTATCTATAAAGCTGCTGATGCAGAACCCTCTATTCGTGAAATATAACATCAGATGCACAGCGCAAAACACCTGATATCACAAGCACACAGTGTATACTTAGCGACGCGTCATTTGTTCCTTCTTTTTCCTTATTATATCCACCTTGTTGGATATAATATGGTATGAATACCGTTATAATGCTTTTGGAATATAATTTGTTTGAACAAAAGAACGTGGTCTTTTATTATGTGGCCGTATTATTTCATTATTTTAAAAAAGCTTTCTCTATCCTTATAGCTCTATACCAACAATAAGAGATTTATAATATTTTTCCACAGTCACGCTTTTACCGCACGCAAACTACACTTATAAATATTAATAAGTGAACAATTCCCCCTGTATATATTGTCGCCTTATTATCATTGCCATTTTAACGCAAAACGGGATCTGGCGCAACGGTTCCCAACGTTCTCGTCGTATCCTCACGGTCTATTTGTGTTCAGTCAAAACTACATCGATCTTTCCGTACAAAAATTCGATCGTTAATAATTTAAAATTTTTTCGCGCCAGTCCAACGAAGAGAACCTAAATTATTTAAGAAAAATATATATCTTATAAAAGTAAATTTTCGAAAGCTCTTTCAGATTTGTCATGTGCGGTTTTCGAGCCCGCTGGGAAATTATGCAGCTCCGCCGAAGGGGTCGGACGATGACGCACGATCGTGTGTCGTTACCGGCATTTCGCGTGGCGGATAGAGCTCTGATGATTGCGCTCACGCTCCGATTTCCGCGGCAATTGGGCAAGTTGGTCGTATCCCGGCCACTGTTACGCCCGTTTCTCCTAAGCGCTTTTTCATAGTTTCTCGCGCACGAGCGGGCTCGCTAAACTCTCCTCTCTCTCTCTCTCGGCAAACTCTCGTATTTACCGAGGGCACTTGCTCAGGATATCCCTTAAGCCCAGACATACTCCGCGATGTTACGGCAACGGATTTCGAGATCTCCCTATCATTCGTTCGCCGACGCAGAAGCGGAGGAGAAAGCTCTCTCGCGAAATGCCGATGCGCATTCCGTTTTGCATGCGAAAAACCGCTCGCGAAAGATATTTAATAAGCCCGCCGCCGCTCTGTGACCCGGAAGCAATTAATCGTCAATGATACTGAATCGGTAACGACATCCAACCGTGCGGCGCGGCGTGCGCTATGTCGATGCGATTAATTCATGTTAATTTATTAATAAAGTCGAATAATGCGCCCGTGGAGTGCCGCATTCGTGCGCGCCCGCGCGCGCCCAACTGGACCACGCCGCTTTTGGATTCATTATTACGGCCGTGATATACGGACGGATCCTCCCACACATACACAGAGGGCATTATTTAAATTTAATTAATTCTCGGTCTTTGCTTACTGACTCACTTTAATTAATCCTTGGCCCGCGCGAACATGATCGTCCTGGTGGGCAAAACACGATCGGGAACTACGGATTTAAATTCACAAAGCTATGAATTCGAAGATGCGGGTCGAATCGTACATGCGGTTGGCGCAAATGAAACTAGTTATCGTTGATCATCGGATGCTAAAATTAGCCAAACTTACAGGCGCGAATAATGCAATATTATACCACACGTAGATCTAATTTAACAGGGTGCATACGAACATTTTGGTTAACAATGAAATATGCTTTATATGTTCGAATTACGAATCTGTAGGGGGTTGCTGCTAAATTAATTGGCTAAATTTTGCCAAGCGTAGGCATTAACGAATTTCAAGGTAATTTTATTCCAGCGAACATTTGATTGCGAATACTTTTTCATGATCATCGAATTTTCATTGCTTAACCGAATTCTATCATAGTTCAAGGTTTATTTGTTGAAGTAATAATGAGATTAATAAAAATTAAAAAATCACTGAAAAGCGGTCCGATCGAGTTTTCAGTACGGAAAATAAGTGCCATAAATTTAACGTAATATCTTTTAATTTAATGATACAATTAAATTAACAATTGAATTTGAAACAAAAACTGAATTGTTCCGAGTATGCATGTGCATGCCGGCTAAATAAATTTTCTTTATTCATACGATACAATACATACTTAACATTCCGAGCCTCGCCATGCCACTGTAGTTTTACTGTATAGTGGCTGGCTCCAAATAGAATATTCTACGCAAACTGTCCCAAGAGGAATCTGCCAGACTTTGAAAATGCTTTATTCACATGACTTTGAACGGAGCGAACGTTACGCGAAGCCAGATCCGATTCGAAATGCAACAGCAGCTGATACGGCGCCGTAATATTTTTGGGAAAAGAGAGCGGTATTGCGATTTCTCAAAGTAAGAAACGATTACCAGGATCTGTTTGAGGAACGCGCGAAGAGAAGAAATGCAAGTTTAAAACGGGTTAAACGACGGGGGAGAATCACGGCCCGACAATCTCCTCAGCTCTGGACCGTGCGAGCAGCTGACGCGCGAGTTCCGCTCTCGTATAATACACACACACATACACGTATACGGAACACAGATGCACACGCAACACACACGAAAGGGGCAGATATTTTCAGAGTAAACATTTCGTTCTTTCGTGGTGGCCCATAGGCGATTATTCGACGATGTAGACCTCGTAAGCTCTCCGCTTGGGAAAATAAAGCGTTAGCGAAGTGGACTCTCTCTCTTTCTCTCTCTTCTTGCGCACTGATATTAACTTCCTCGTATAAAAAAAGACCCACGAGTAGGCGATATACGACACACGCGGTAGTTCTGCCTCACCGCGAAAAGTAACGTTTCTTTAACGAGGCGAAAGAAAGAAATTCTTCGTTTGATGGTGTTACGAATATCCTACTAAAATCGATTCGCACGATGTATTCGCTGTCGAGTATATTATTTCGAAACACTTTTCCCCAGAAGCTGTGTAACGTAATACAGTTCCGCGAATTTTCCGTGATGAAAAATATGTTTAACAGCGGAAAAATAATATCAAAATTATTACGACTGTCATGTGTGTAACTGTTCGTGCGCGTGAACGATATTTTAACATAAATAATATATATTTTTAATTACATTAATGTAGAATAATACACGTTTTTATTAAATTTTATAAAATAATAACTTGATGATAAAATAACAGCGGAGCGTAATTGAATTAATTAATAACATGTCGTATTGTTACATAAGGCACAAATTATGTTCTCCCCTTGAGTGTTAATGTCGCCTGAATATCAATTTTATTTCATCGCGACATCACCCGCGACAGAATTATAATCAACGAACATCAGACTTCAAATGTTTCAGCAATTCTTCCTTGAGCGGAAGAACACTGCGTGCATTTTTCAAGTAAATTCTAAAGAAGGACTGAATTCTTCGCGTATATATAGAAATATCTGTTCACGTGGAGGAACGGGCTGAATTCTCGCCCTTATACTTCCTTGCCTCATGGAATCCCGCGTTCCACGTTCTCGTCGGCGTTTTTATCTCTTTCGTGAAAGAAATGGTTACGCAACAACGAATATGTTAACAACGAAGTTGCTTAAAAATGGAGATATTCGCCCGCATCGCGCGCATTACTATTGCGAACAGAAAATGTACCGAGAATCTATAGAAAAATCGTATAAAAATACACATCGAAGTGATACACGCATATAATTTCAAGCAGTTTTGAAACTAAATGTATATTTATTTTTTTAAAACATATTTTTCTTTTCGCATAATTTTTAATATAATTTAATCTTGATATAATATTAAGTATTTGTAGTTTTGAATTATCGTTTTTACATTCTGTCTTCCGCTAAAAAAATTAATTTTGAAGATATTATCGACTGCTTTTTCCTTATGCAAAACCTTGGTGATTAAACGTCGATTATTTTTTTTTCAATAATGCGACCAACGATGAAAAAGTTGTTAGACATAATCGCGGAAAAACAGATCTCAAAATTTCTCTTCGTTATTACGTCTTTGTATGGGCAAATAAAAATGTTCTCTCTTCCACGCCAAACTTAAACTTTTAAAGGTCAAAGTAACTGCAGTAATTTACGACAGTTTAAAGGTAAAACTATTTCAATCGGACTCTGATGTTTCCTCTTGGAAGGAAAATTCTCACGGAAAATATTGTCAGCACCGTGGAACGCACTAATTTCATCGTTGTCGCCGACCGTTACTCTTACAACGAGAGCACGAACTAGCCTCGGGAGGCGCCTTAATTCGCTGCAAGTTCGAGCAAATAAAAGCGCGACCGGAAGATCGGGCTAGCAAAACCACGACGACTCCGGAGCATAATTGGCACCTAAGTTCGACCTATTGGACCGACGTGGGCTGCATTTATTAACCGAGTCCGTTATCTCGTTCCACGAAACGTGACTTTGCGTATAAACAGGCACAGAGAGAGAGAGAGAGAGAGAGAGAGAGAGGGAGGGGGGGAGAGAGAGAGAGAGAGAGAGAGAGAGAGAGAGAGAGAGAGAGAGAGAGAGAGAGAGAGAGAGAGAGAGAGAGAGAGAGAAAGAGAGAGACGAATAATGAGTTACGCATGATTTTATTTGTATCATCGTTGCGCGTCACGCGCGATGATAGGAGCACACATGCAAAATGTTGCAGCAAGTGCGCACGTTTGCATTTGCGACCGGTCCCGTTTTCTCACCCGGTTGCATGTAGGAATGCACTTTACGACGTAGAGCACGATGTATCGTTCTCTCTCTAGGTGAGAATTTTCTCGAGGCGATATAGTTTACAGGCACGAAGAAAAGCAGCGACGTGTATCCGGTTTTAAAGGGAAAAAAGTGGTAGCGAATTCGAAGGTGTCGAAAAAACATTTTCGATCTTCTTTTCGTGTCGCTCGAAGTAATACATATACGTGCGGAAGTATAGGCAACTAAATAGCAACGAAACGATTAATCTGGTCGCAACTATCTATTTGTTAAATAATCGAATTTAGTTACCCCGGGAATAATCGCAGATTGTTATCGCACCGGGCTTCACAACAGCTATTCTACGCATTAAAAAGTTCATCGAATAAATTTATACATGTCAAATCGATAACACATTCGAAATAAATTTGTTTTAAATAAAATAAAAAAATATTAAATATTTTTGAATTTTTTCAGATTACATTTACTACGTTTGTCCCATCAAAAAGCGCAATGGCACAGTTCCAATTTTAAAAATAAAAATTGAAAAAAATCACCCGGTGTCCTCGATGATCAAGAAGATCTTTTACTGAATAGAAGTAGTCAAACTAAATGACGAGACAGCCGATCGTAATATTCTGCTGACGCAGGAATCAAGGGATTCCCTCTGAGTCAAAAGTATAGCGCAACTTTCCTGAAGTTCCTGAATAGACCATAAAATAATGATAATAATATGCGCGGAGATACGGCCGCGCTTCACTTTGAGAAATGCCCGGTTGCTCTCTCCCTCTCTTTCTCTCGCGCAACGGCGATGATTTACGGATGATTAAATTTGCAAGGGCCCGCTCTTTGAAACGCAACAATGGCAGTCTCTTTTCGCGTTTGTCTCGCGCGGAAAAATATCTCACGGTGAGAATATCGCGCCGAGACGTTGATACTGCCTCTCACGTAGGTTTCTCTCTCCTCCTGCTACTCGGCGCGGAGGATAAAAGCACACGCGCGCACGTTTTGTGTACGGACGCGTGCTCGGGAGCGCGAATGAACGTATATATACGTAGACGAAAAAAGGAGAAACACTAAAATGAAATATACATCCGTCATAGTTACGTGTGGCGCGGGTAACGACCGTGCGCGAAATCACTCGGAACGCCCATCTTCGAAGACGATCTCGGGATACGGTGTTCTGTTAAACCTAAGGCGATAACACACGATTGGTGTTGAGCCACGTAATTTTGCGCTGACGCTGGGTTTTACGAAAGAGTATCGATTTCGGTGTTGTACACGTGTATCTCGTCATTTAATTTTATTTGTAAAATGAAATAAAAATGATAAAAGAGAGAGCGCGCGCGATGTTTACCGCATTATTTTTCAATAAAAAAATATTTCAGATAACAACATAAATAACTAAATAAAAAAAAAAAGTTTACGTCATATTCAATACGCTGCGAAATAATATGTGCTCCGATTTATAAAAGTGGAATGTTATTTGACCCACGTCCGACAGAGTATCACCCGCGCGCGTTTATTTTTATATTCCTGACTGAAAAGCCTATAAGGCCGGGTCCATTCCATTTCGTTCATTAGCTCGTTACTTTCGATGGTTTCTAAGATACACTTGGGTCTATATTTACCAGAGGATTCTCTGTTAAGTAATTACTTTCGTGAAAATCGCTTTCCTTCTTGATTAGGAAAAAAAGTTGCTGGGATGAGGATTAAGTACTTTCCCCTACAGTTACTGAAAACGCTGAGGGGTTCTTAGTTACTCCGTGAGCGTACTTACAAGTTAAGTAGGGTTAATCGAGATAATTATCGCACTTATCTCCATTGTTATAACAAAGCGGTACTCTCCCCATTGTCATAACTGTCGTCATTCGTGACACCGCAATATTTTACAATAATAAAAATTACACAGTTGCAAACTTAAAAAAAAAACCCCGAGTGATTGCTCGCTCGAGATAAAAAATAAGAACGATATCGTTTTTATTACAGCAAAACGGTAGACGTTTTACTAATTGCAAGATAAACAATGGCAAGACAGAAATAGCTCATATGTTAACATCATTTACAAAGAAAAATCGCACGATTTATTTAACGACTCTGCACGGAGTATTTTTTTCTCGTTGTCGACATAACGTTGAAGGTAACTGCCGTCTGTCTCCGCTAAAAATATTAAATGAACGAAGATAAACTAAAAGATAAACCAAGTTAAACTCGTCAAACGAACGCGACGCGCCGGGATTTGTCGAATATCTGACAAGTCTATCTGAAACCGGTTTCACTCGGTGCCGGAGGCGGGTGTTGCCACGACGTACGTATATACGGCATCGACAGGAAGAGAACCGATATGTCACTGATACGATAGATCTCAACGAGCGAGATGAGACGAGACGAGACGAGATCAGCGGAGCCAGGCGATACGATACTTCGATAGACAGAGCAACCGAAGGAGAAGCGCGCGCGCGCGCGCGCGGAGGAGAACGCCCATCTTCCTCGACCTTCTACGTCCATTCCGTAAGAGGATAGATAAAAGGACGTTTCGCTCTTCGCCGACGCGCATAAATCCACGTATTTCCTCCCCCCGCGCTGCTGCTCGCGCGGAGAGGAATACCGGAGATAACGTCCCATATTTCGAACCGTGCCGTCGGAATAAACTGCGCCGTGTACCGAAATACGAAAGATAAATGCGACGTATCACATCGTACGTACGAGTAAATTTATTCGGCCGCGCGAAACCGTATCAAAGACTCTCAGAAACGAAACGAACGTCCGCTTGCCGGCGCGGGGGGCGCGTTTTTCGCGCCGCCCGCCGTTCCGGACATGACGCGACGACAGCGTCCGTCCGCGATGCGCTGCCGCGCGTTGCCGAAAGCCCCGCGGGCCCGCGGACGTGCCGACGCGAAGATCGCGACGCGAGACGGGGAAAATGCGCGCGGCGGAGCGTATATGCGAAATATTTTATATGCCGCACGTCCAACGAACGAAACGTCGCGTCCGCGAATCCCGGCGCGCCAACACAACAGCCGAGAGGGACGTCTTCGCGGAGCGCATGCAAGCCCGGAATACAATCGCGCCACGTACATATACACACACGTGTGGCGGGTAACGTATACGCCTCATGGATTCCGCGGCGAAACAATAAGGCTCCGGGGATTGTTAGCGTGGAGCTTCGCGAAAGGTCGGCGTGGTGCGGGCGGGCGCAGCCCGGGGTGTTGGGGGTTGTTCCCGTAACGTTGACACGTTTGCTGGATGTGCAGGCCGAGAGAAAACATTCGCGAATTCAAACATGCACTTTTACATGTTCTGAAAAATTTATGTCGAAGTAAATGGAGTGTTGTATAAGTTACGAGGAGGGGATTTCACGGTGGACAATGTTGAAAAAAAAAGCAAAAAACAAGAAACAAAAAACAAAAAGAAACGGAGAATTACACGCGCGACCAAGTCAAGGCAACGCGAAAACTCTGCGTTTTAAATAAAGTTTACTCGAAACTACTACTTTGGTGGTAAGTTTAACTCATTTTTGCGTAACGCCGCCGTCTGTGTAATCGTCGCGTAAAAGGATGATCCTCGAGCATTACCGTAACGTTCTTGTCGCTTCTTCTTCTTCTTTTTATGGATGTCTCACCCTTTTAGGACGCAGTACCACTTTTTCCCCTTTCCAGACTTCCCCCTTTTCCTATAGCCCGCTGTTTCAGTTCCCGCAGAAACTTTCAAAAACTGTCGACGGTACTTCGCGTCGTGTCTGAAACGTAATGTTCTTATTGGTATTTACAAGCGAAATGACGGATTTTTCCCGCTTCAAGGGAAAAACTTTCCGTATCGGCTGTTAAAGTGCCGCGCGCGCGCGCGAAAATGAGCTTTTGATCGGTTTCCCGACTCTGCGTCACGTCTCGCGGCAGCTCTGTCATTTCCACACAGCCCTTCAAAAGTGATATTAATGCACTATTGACCAGACTTATCCCATTTCGCGTCAAGCGCGGCGTTGATTGAAAAGTGGCTATCCCGCCGAGCGCGCGGAGACTGAGAGACGGCGAGATTTATCGATGAGATTTTCGCCTCGGCAATGTGTCAAGCAGCCCGGCGCAGCGGGTTAAATTAATGATGCCACTATACCCCCGGCGCGTGGTAATAAAGTGTTGCAACGCCTGTTGTGTGCAGGATCAGGAATAAACGTAGGGAGTTCTAATCTTTGAGCGCGAGGAGAGCTCTTGGGATTAAATCCGGCTGCTGCGGGTTACCGCGGCTTGCTAATAAAAAAAAGAACTAGGTTTTAATCCCGCGAGTTCGTATATATACACGTGTCACATTTAGCGCGCAAACGAGGCCGTTTGTTCCTCGAATTTTATTCGCTCGACGTAAAGCACGCGTTCGAGGCTATCGCGCGTTTCTGAGATATATAGGTGTACTTAGCATTAAACGTCAAGCACAATTTCGGGCTTCGAGGTTTACATTGAGATTGTTCGGCTACATTTCTAGGTTGCGGAATCATGCCTCGAGCGATCATGTTTAAATGTATTTTGCGAGAGAGAAAGAGGAAAGTTGTTTGCTGTTATTTAGCAAAACATTATTTGTTTAAATAACAAAAGATACTCGTTATGCGGATACATGCAAATATGAAAGCTGCGAGCTCCATTTACCAAATGTATCCATGTCTATGTCAGATATTTTCTCTTTTTTATGTTCTAGTTCATAACTTGTCTGGCATAAAAGTATATTTTTTCATCATTGTTAATACCAACATAAAGTTTTAAAAGCTTAACGGCGCTTGTTTAACATCCAGAAAGAAGAAAATGAAAGTTCGTTCGCGTATTTGTATTTCCGTTTATCCATGCACAGTGCACATGTCCATGCATAACCGTGTATTTACATTCATGGTTTTTTCCGATATTTAGATTTCTCGAGCTTTTACACAGAGCTTTTACACTCTCATTCTCGATTTCAATTAGCACATATCACAATTACAACTACAAATATAAGTTAATATTTATACTCTTAATTACAATATAAATATGATGTTTGAAACTTGCAATTAAGATTAAAGCGCTCTATTAAAATCTGTGGGCTCTTGCTCTGTAAACTCGTTAAATTTTTCGTTTATCTGACAATGAGCAAAAATTTTGCACGACTATTTTCAGGATTACCATTGTGCGAGCCACCAAAGATGACCTCAATGCCTCGCCGCGGGATCTCTCTTATATCCTGAACTTGAAAAATCCGATGCGTTCCTTATTTCAAGTCGCTTTCATCACTTCGGCGTAAATCTAATGGCACCCGGTGGAATAATAACGGAGTGGAAGTAAAATGTTTCAATTACGCAAAGATTTATTATTACTTCTATATAATTTATGGGCCCATCGGAATCGGAGCTCGAGAATTCATGCCACGTTTGTCAAGCGGACAAAAAGGGGAAGCGGTTCTTAACTCCTGGAGCATTCCCGCTCGATAATGGAACATTAGCACACACGCGACTGCAAAAAGTACTCGACCTAATCTTGCGCGATTGTGACCGCCCAAATGATCTTCGTATAATTGCCTTTTTGCTTAAGTTGTAATATAATCCCGGGTAAATTCCAACTCGATAAACATCCAGCGTCATGCACAGTTACCGTGTATAGTACAGTTTCGTCGTCATTCTCCCATTATTCGTAATTGTTACGGAGAGAAGCGGTGTTTCAGAATGTATTATTTCACGAAACTTGCTCCGAATAAATGATATGTTTAACTCATAATGAGCGATTTTCCAGGCTAAAATACGATGTTGATAATGTCTATTGTACGCTGACAATAAATGTTTTTTTTTTCTTATACGTTCGCTTCGTGTGTGCTCTCTTTTCCAGCTATCCTCTCTCGTTTCACAATTTGAAATTTATAAACATTACATAATCGCGATTTTAATTTCTGTCCTACATAAATTTCGGTGTGATTACGTTTCAGGTACATACACTAGACAGTTATATCCACCCTGCAACATGTCGTTCATGCATTTCGCTATAAACAGGATCCATCGCTCTGCGATGAAACCGAGACATAATGCACGTGAAGGCGCGTAATGTATCGGAGGCGAGCATTTATTTACGAATGCACCGAGAGTGTACAAAAGATGTATATACATATATATATATACACACAGATATAAAACAGGTTACATCCGGAGAATGGTCCTTCCGTGCGGAACGTGAAACAACACGAGGAGAGGGTTGGGTATCTCAGCGGCGCGTAGAAGCGAGATATTTCAGGGTGAGTCGGGGGATAAAGCAGAGAGGAGGAAGAGGAGGAATAAAGTGGTTGAACGAGCACCGCGTTCGAAGGGAACGCAATGAAAATATTTAAGCACGATCGAGGCGAGAAAAAGCGGGAGAGATCCTTGCCGAAGCGAGGGTTCCTCGCGGCGAGAAAATTAAGAGTGGCTACTCACCGCCGGGGCCACCACCGCCACTCGGCGCGATAAAGGGCGTATGTATTTCTCGCGACAGGGTCAGGGGTTACGTAGGGGAGTGAGGTTGAAAATATGGCGTATCTGGCGCGAGAGCGTGCCACGAAAAATGTCCGTGCTCGACGCGCATTTAGTATTCCTACGACGCTCTTCCCTCGCAGCTCTGGCGCGAGTCGGAAGTGATCTTGGCAACCGTCTGGGACGCCGTTTCTCCGGGGACGCTTCTTTCGTCGTATGAAAAAAAGAAAGAGCTGAAAAAGATATGAAGAGACGGACGTCCGCGTACTCGTCCTCGTCGACGTTAAATGTGACTGTGGGATTCTTATCTCCGTGCCGTTATCGCAAGCGATATTCGTGTTAGAATAAAACTTTCCAGTTAGAATAGAATTTTTGCTTTCAGGATGAAGCCCCTAATAAGCATATGAGCTGAATGGAAAATACGAACCACGCCTCGTGTTTGAAAGAAAAAATAACTGGAGATATTTTTCACGAAGAACGCACAAGGTATCTCTGCGCTAATGAATTTCATCCGCAGGTTGCGTTATCAGAAAGCTATTCGCTTTCCGCGAATTCAACATGAGCGTGTATAAAGTAGGTCCGACGTGTAATCGCTCCGCAGGGTAAACGCGTAAATCTCTAAAGAGATATTTTGTTTTATTCCTCGACTAAGGATGATTCGTTACCGTGGGCGCGCGGTCTGTAAATATTTTTCGCTCCTAATGCACGCTAGCGCGCATTTGGCGCATTAATACCGGCCGCCGCGAGTACGTATTTTCACATTTACTTTTTCATGCGGTACGGTATATTTTACAATCTCGGCTATGCAGATTCGGTACTCAAAGCGATATTATCGCGCGCGCGATAAAAAGTACCGAAATATCCGGCGCAAAGTGCATACGTATTAAGATCCGCTTTGCTTCCGGTGGAATAATGCACCGGTGCTTTTAGAAAATATCGTATTCACTTTATCCTGAGTTAGATTTGAAGAGAAGCCATTTAAGGGACGGGCAAAGCGCGTTAAACGGATTAAAACTCCCGAAAATCTGAAAAAGCGCAATTAGAAAAAATAATTTTCCCCAGCCCGACAAACCGAGTTTGCACCGAAAACTTTTTTTTCCACAAAGCTTTTTAAAACAAAGTAAAAGACGACAAGTTATTCTACATTTTAAAAAATCGATATATTAAAATCTTGTCGTTTATTGTTATATTATTCTATAATTTAACGGAGCTATTATTGAACCTGATCGGATTTGTATGTTTCTCCTTTTAAAAATTTCGATCGACTAATGGAAAGAAGACGAGATTTGTAGATAAGATTTTTGCGTCGACAACTTATCGGACATGTCGACAACTTGAAATCGCTTCTCTCTTTCAAGACGTTCTTTAGCGAAAAGGAAGAAATCGCATGGGACCAAATGCACCAGAAATTCACGAAATATCGTTCCTTACGACTTTTTCCTACTTTTTCGCTTCTGAAAGGGAAACGATCCGGAGGATATCAAGGAGATAAAAATAAGTACGAAAAAACATCTGCAAACGGATCCCAAAAGCGAGCCCGTCGGACTTGCTTTAAAAAGTGGGAAGAAAATTGCTGGAGTTGCCGCGCACAATTTCGCGCTTCGAAGGAGATAAATTAGGATCAACACTTCGTTTGTGTAAATATTTTGCTTTTTGCGAAATGTAATTTCCGTCTCATCGTGTTTTACCTCGATCGTGCTTTGCATTATGAAATTTCAAAGACAGAATCTCGCGTCTCTATATATTTCAGTTAGTTCTCTCTAACTTGTTCTCTAACTCGACGCGCAATTACTTGGCCTAGAACAGAGGAAAACGGGGGAAAAAAAGAATTCCAGCTGTTTTTCAGATAGACGTCTTTCTCAGGCCCCCGGCCGTTATTTCAAGGTTCGCTTGCGAGAGAGATGGAGGGGACCGAAAAAATCTGGTTTCCGTGCCAGTCGCCTGTTCAAAGACAATGACCCACTTGTGCGCTTTAAAAAAACCCCGAAGGTTGCGCGATAAATCGCGGGGGACTAAGTCGTCGGCGCGTAGTCGCGGATTTAATTCTTAAACCGAAACGTCGTGTCCGTCTCTGGGATTCAACGGCCATTTATCGCGCGAAGCTCTCGCACAATAAACATGCGCCTTTTTTATTCTCGTAGCCTACGAGTTAACTGATAAAATTATTTACAGATACATCTCACGCAATTACCACGTACGTATCACATATTTCCAAGAATAGATAATACACGGAATGGAAACGTGAAATACAAATTTCTCCAAACTGACACGTTTCCAATCAGATATTTTTCAGATATTTTAATTCGACACGTTAAACAACGGCCGGTATTATAACGTCAATTATCATTAATGCAAATACGAATCACAATCAACTGTATTTAGGAAGCTACATGCATAATCGATATAAAGATTAATTAAACGAAATAACACAAGTATTTGGATAAAAATACATGTATCTATCGGTGATACGGACTTTATTCGAGCTTTTTAAAAAATTAATCGAAATGGATGCGGTATTAACGTGTGTCAAAGGTTAATTCGCGCAGAGATGTACATACGTGCAAGTTTAATACAGAATGCATCCAGGTTTAACTCCAGCTTAACGTTTTGCACTGATTACGGGTTACATGACCACCTCGTGCTTTTCCCCACGAATATTCGCGCGAACAACGAGCGCCCGCAGATAATATTGTTCCCTCTCGCACAGGAAACGCGGAATCGTCATAACGCGCTTTCGCGAGCCTGCTCTCTGCGCTCGATTGTGTACAGCGGCAGAGAATACATTTCCCGATACGGAGTACGTATTTAGTAACCTTACTCTGATTATTCTGATATAGACGTAAAAATTACGCGGCTTTTTTCTCCGTCGCTTTGAACCGAGAATACATCTCCGCGAAGTTACATTTTACCTCCGGGGGAAATTTTTATGCAAAGAATGGTAATTTGACCTCTTAACCAGCACCAGCGAAAGAATCTTCAGAGACATTTTTTACGAAAACCGTAATACGCGCCGTAATCGCTGCGTTACTCTTTCGCGAAAACTCTTTTCTTAAATGTCTCAGGTGCCAAAGACGGAAGGTAGGAATTTATTGTAATAATATAACATGCGCTATATAATTTGCTGCGAAGGAAATTAACCCTTTAAATACGGACTTACAAAGGGCACTCGACTTGTTATTTCAGCTATGCAGGGTACGCTACATTTCCTGCGCTTTTCTTCATTTACGAATTCTTTGAGTAATTTAGGCTTCATAATGAATACTCCAGTAAAAATTCTGCTAAAACGCACGTGAATTTAAATGTGAATAAATATGACAGAGAATATGATTTCTTTAGCGATTTGATGCTTCTGTAATATTTATGACAAAAATTAATTCATTCAAATTAACAATGCAAGTAATCTCTGACACATGATTGTACAATAAAGGAAGGATAAATCTCTGACGTGTCCAAATTAATCTCTTCATCTCTTAATTGTCATTAATTCTTTACGAAATAGAGCTCGGTTCCAGGCGAATTTTTGAGCAGAGCTCCATTTCCATCGGACAAATCGCGTTTATTTCAAATTGGGCAAAACCGTTTTTTGTCTCATCCTTTAAATTTGCTCGTCGTTTGAAGGGTTAATTGCCGTGTGTCGCTAAAACTTCCGTCTAACTACGCCGAACTTTTTTCCGCCGAAAATTATAATTTGTATCGTAATTACGTAACTCGGCGCGCACAAGCGCGCGCGATCCTCTTCAGATTTTAACGAACGAATGTTTTAATAATGAATATGTTCCAACGGGCGCGCGTTAACGTCGCGCGTTCGCGCGCGACGAGATTCATTAATCATATTTCTCGTAATAAAACGGATACGTGTGCGGCTTTACATTTAATGGCGCGCGCTCGCGTCCTCTTCCGCGGAAATGTACGATAAAACATAATCATTTTGTTCGCGTCGGTCGAAAAGTACAGCCGCGTATGAGTTCCGCGATCGGCGGAACAAGATAGCGACATAATAAATTACGATGTAACTCGCTATTAATTATTCGAGTAATCGCGATCGCGATAACCAGGTGCGAAGCGGCGACGCGACGCCTCAAACACAATGATCGATCGCCTCGAATATTCGACAAACGCTAAACATTCTCGTTCGATCCATCTCTGCGTGTTACTGTTGTGGAAACATCGTCGGTTAATTAAATAAGTAATTAATTGCCGCGACAAGAGCCGTCGATAGATAAATTTAAACGCGCGTTAATTGGCCTGATCGATCGTATCTGCGCGTGATGTGTTTCCGCGTCTTTTAGCTATGACATTACTTCCGACGTAGACGAAGAACCTAAACGTTTATGCGCGCAATCAAGTAAATCTTGCCTTAAATTGAAAACAATGTCCGTAAAAAATATTTTACATAAAATAATAGCTCTAAAACTTCTATCGCTATAACAGTAGATTGACATTAAAAGCGAGAAATTGTGCGCAAATTTTTCTCGTCCTCTATACGTTGCAGTAAATGAAAATTTTCGCAGATATTAGTTCAATAAAATAGCTAGAGTCAAGTACGCGCAGAACTCTCTTTTTGATAGTATGAATTAATAAATAGCTGCAGAATTTAATCAACCGTGACGGACTCTTTTTTCGACTCGTTAAATCATATTCATTTATGGCTATATTAAAAAGCCAGAAATCGAGGTAATCAAGGCAATCGATTCTTTTAATTATAAATCCAATTGCATTTATCAAATTTTATTATTATCGATTTCCTCGAAAATAGCTAAGATTATCTCAACGTGTTCAAGAGGAGTTAGTATGCTATTAAAAATACAGTAAAAAAATTGCGATTACGAAAGACGTGTACATCAATATAATTTAAATAGTTTACGAAGGCAAAGATTAACGAAAAACTTAATTGTAAAGTTTAGTTGTCGAGCAAGCAACGTCGTCCGATCAAATTCTGCTGAGACTGTAAGATGTTTCCAAACCTCTGGAGAATCCGAAACACTCCTAAAGTTCCATGCAAAATTTAGAGAACACTCCGCATACACGAGCGTATATACAGTCTTGATATTGTATGTAATATCATAACCCACAGAATTCAACGTGTCAGCTATTTTGACTAAATAACTTTCGCGTATTTTGCCGCGGCAACTTGTGCTACAACTCCATCGCTGATCATCATTTCCCGAACAAGTATATCACGCGCGGATGTCTACGTTTTACGACCTGTACGAGGGATGAAAGAGGCTCGAGGAAAGAGAGAAAAAAAAAGACGGGAAAGGTCGTCGCGAGGCGTCCTTCGCTTCCGCAGACACGGCAAACGAGCTAATGGGCAGTTATGAACTTTCTTCATCTAAGTTTCGAGGACTTTTTTGCGTATAAATTGAAATTTTTATCAGACATTGCGAGCCCCTTTAACGAGCGTCTCTTAGCGCCCGCCGCGAGGAAACTTGCGGAGATCTCGGTGATCAAACCTGCACCCAGGGCACCGGGTACGCTTGAATTCAGAGTCAGAAATATGAATTTTATAACATCTTGTACCGTGACTTGTCGCCCAAGTTGTTTCGCCGTAGTTAATACACTCCGCGAACGAATATAATAATATCGACCGGAAAGAGGGCGAGTATATGGAAGGAGATGAAAAAGTGCGGCGCCGGTAAATCGAACGTGACTGGTCGGCGATTTTACACGAGAAAGTAGAAGTATTCTCGGGGTCATTGTTCGAACAACATTGACGAACAAGAAGAAACTGCACTCGTAAATTTTACGTTCACAATCGCAATCCTGCGCTGGATTTACTGGCGTTACCTCGTGACAAAGATATCGTATCAATTACAGTACAATTTGAAATATAGTTTCACACGTGAGAGAGAGAAAAGTCCTCATACGCGAAGGAAAATATTTGCCTTCGGAGAGTACAATTCGCTTGAGAGTCGTTCAGTCCGGAACAATTTCCAACGAAGATCATTACTTCGCGAAAGTTAAATCGCCAGCTGTTGAATTTGTCAATTTAGGGGAAACGCGTAACTTGCAGCGAAACAAATTGCTTTGGGTAAACTATTTCTTCTTCACTTTCCTCCTTGTTCCAACTTTTCCCCCGCTTGTGCTTCACGTACGTCCGTCATTTATGTTAATATCGCGTAGCCCTTAGAACGCGATAGGATTAAAGCCCGACGAGCGAGAGAGAGAGAGAGAGCCACTATTTTTATAACGCGACCGCGCAATATGTTATTTTCTCGCGCGTATGGACCACTTGGATGCTGTAAAGTATTTCGAAGCTGTCAGTAGCACTTCCTGCACCCGTCGGTTTTCTTCCAGCACTCCGCCGACCACGGTGAGAGAGCTTCTTTCCCGCACATCGCAATAAAAATGAAAACGCGCTTTCCGCGAAGCTTTCTGGAACAAGCGCGCCGCTTCTCCCTGCTTTGCGGAGATCACATTTATTCTAATCCGATCGTTGGCTGTTGCTCTCCACGCATATCGCATGGAAAAATCTCGTTCGAGCAACATCGATCTTTCGGTTCGACGTATGCCCTCCCCTTCGTCTACTCCGGAGAGCTTTTAGATTCGCTCGTTGCTATTCAGCTCCCGAACCGTTCTAATTCTTCAAATATATTTGCCGTTTGGCAAGCTGAGGAAATAATCCGAGGAAATAGCGCTGTCGGCGAATATAATAAAATTGATCGCGATTTTTATTCGACTGATTATCCAGACTTAACTAGCATGTGCTAATTAATAATTTGCATTCGCAGTTTTATTTTAATTACAATGTAATAATGTGTAAATTAATATATATATAATAAATAATTATACGGTCGCAGAACGATTCCCATTTTTCGCAAATACGTATCGAAGTGCGTATACAATTATTATTACAATTAATTATAATTGTTAATATTTTCCAATTTATCGTCAAATTTTAATGACGGAAAATAATTTTAACCTTTCGCTATTTATAAAGATCTCGGAGAGCTTAATAATCGATTAGTTTCAAACCGAGTGACGCATTCGCGTCCTTCGGGACCTGTCGAAGCTCCACTTTATTTCACTCGTGCCGCATCGGAACCGAGTGCTTCACCAGAGTCCCTGGCTGTTACCGGTTCGCTCTAACCCTCTCCCTCTCTCATCCTCTTTCCGCGTCCTGGTATCATTAGGGCGAGAATTTATGGGCCGCCGCCCCAGATACGTTTGCGGAGAAACAGCGAACACGGAAATAGCGAGAAAGTCTACCCCCGGAGCGCTGCTCTACGTGCTCTTTTACACAGTTCTTTTTGTCGCGGGACTCCCGGCTATCGCATAATTTCGTAACGCCGACAGACAGGCGGCAACGCAGAACGTCTCACGGAAAAACAACGTCGACGAGAATCTCCTTCGGGTAGGTTATTAAAAACGAGACCAGGATATTTCCGTTAAGATGAGTGGGTCAAGTTTACGGCGTATCTCCGCGTGCGGCCGAATTTTTCAAAGAAAAAAACACTCACCCGGTTCCTCACGCGAGATTAATGATCGATTTATTACCCAAGAGCGAATGAGCCGTCGACTTACGTATCGGGGGAAGATTTTATCGATAACTTCGTAGGAGGTGATTCGACAACCTCGTTGAGGGGAAAAATGACGAGAAAATTGGCCAGGTGATGTATTCGCATTAAAATGTAATGCGGCACGAAGTGGAACACCTCGTATAAATGCAAATTAATCTCGTTCTTAAAAACTTACCGTGTACTTTCGTAATATATCTCCAACTTACAAATTATCTACCTGTGATACGAAAATAAAGAAGAAAAGATATATATACGTAATAAAACAAGTCATCGCTCGTGAAAGTTGAAATCTTCTTTGACCTGGTTCGCAGTATATAACGCGTATACTCCAGCCGAACGACGTTAGAAAGTTAATGAAGCGATGTAAAGTGCAAAGTTAAAATGTTCTCCTGTAAATTAGGTAATATTGCAAGCAGATGAAATGATCGATGAGTTATCAATTGCCATGGCGATCAAAAAGAGTTCAGATACCGTACTCTCGAGCAGGCATATACGCGTGTTGCTACAATACCATCCGTTAGAACGGGTGGCGGAGAGTTTAGTGGCTACGACCCACCGCATTCCTTCAAGTAACGAGATCATCCACCGTTATGGCCGGATGCACTATACGCGAATTTAGGTGCGCTTGCGCAAATAAAGGGTGGACTTTACGTCTCGTTGCGGGAAGAGAACGTTCTAAGTGAATGTCAAAATCGATAAAAGTACGATGCGTTTTCATTCACGGAGCCAGAAGCGTTTACTATACGCTCCTTCGAGCGCGACTTGACTTTCCGTGTAGTAAATGACAATTTAGTTTAATCTATTTGATTGCATATCATAACGGTCATATATAATTCTCGTATTATTGATAATCTAAAAGGTTGTAAATGAAAAGTCAAAAAGTTGCAGAGTCAACTTTTATGCCATATCTATGCAATTAAAGAAATAAGATGTGATGTTAGCGCTCGTCTAACATGAGAGCAATGGAAGATTAAATTATTTATAGAAAGATATTTAATGTTCTGAGGAAGAGGCAAATTACCCGACTTAAGTACTTTGCTACTTAAAAATGATTTTTAAAAATTGATAGGTGATTATTCCTGGAGGAATACCAGTCGCGGATCCTGGTTTATGCAAACATTGGTGTATACGGAATTACGCGTCAGTAAATCATAACGCGTGCCGTTATGATTTACTGACTGCTGACATATGTAGTGGAAGTATTGCATCTAAACTAACTATAAAAGTATATATATGTATACATATATGTAAAAATCATAAGTATAGGATTTCTCATTTCAATCAATTTCTCCGTAAAAGAGTTCGAGCGATGGATTACGTAGCACCGACGGTTAATGGATCGAAACTCGAAAAGGGCGTCGCGGAAGTCGATTTTGAGGCTGAAGGTAATCACCGAGGGGGTGCAACGACCCCGTTACCGCCAAACGAGTTTGCCCCGGAAAGCAGCCTCACATGCAACATCAATTTTTCTCGGAGCGTTTCAATCCCCCTTTCGTCCGCCAAAATAACACGCCGCCTTCGCTTCGGGATTTGGATTTAGTCCTGATGGCGCTCTTTGAACGAGATAATGGCACCTAGCAGCCAGTGCCCGGTCTCGCGACCGAATATACGTTATCTATCCGTCGTCGCCGCGGTACAGCCAGCGGTAATAACTGATAACATTCGGGCGTCCTGGCGAGCATGCATGAAGGGCGGTCTACCGGGGGCCCGTGCTTGCAACCCGCGCATCAATCTTCCGCGATGTCCCGGGGATAATGCAAAGTAAAAAGCACGGTTCAAATTTACCAACCGTAATGTGTGGCAAATGATACAACAGCGCCATACATCATGATTATCGCTGGAGTATGGAGTTCTCCGTTGCAGATGTATGTAAATGAGGCCGCGAAATTTGCTATGTGTTATTTCGGCGAGGGGACTTCACTTCACTTATCCTTACCAGCCGCCGCGCTGCCCGCAATTTCCCCAGAAAATACAGACTTTTAATCTTTCCTCGTATATGCGCAACAATAAAATTCTGGCTCTTCCGCGGAATGCGCACTTTCCGCGCTGGCCAACGTTGTATTTTGTAATAACAAAAATTCGCAACGTCGAGCTGTGTGTATAACACAGTTTGCTGTTGTGACAGAAAATTACTTTTGCGCGTGCAGCAAGCTGACCAGACTCGCACGGAACGGACTAAATACTCGGCTCGCAATATTTTTATTACAAAATGCTCCTTCTCATGAGATTTAATACGATTTAACGTAATATAGCACACGTTTAATTAATCGCATTTTTTTTAATGTAAATTAAACGTACGACAACGATGATTATTCTATCAGACAGTTATATACGCGATTAAAATTACGTGTCATCCTTAAAATCACGTTCAAATTATTTACTATTAATAATTACTTTAATAACCACAACTAATCGTCGCGCAATTATTTGCTAATCGAGCACTACATATTAATGGAACTATTTGTAATTTGGTCATCGCTTCCTTGTATATATTATTCAGATTATTTATTAATAGATAATATTATGATATATATAAATTAATGGAATATATGAATTAATAATATTAGGTGACGTTTTATCTCTTCCAGATCACAGTATTTGCTCATTTCGTTCCTTCGACTTTTTCTATACGTGTCTCTTGCGTTTTTACTTCCGTTTCCCTAATTTCAGTATCGCTCAGTTTCCTCCCTCTCTATTCGTCACTCAAATCCATCTCCCTTTCTTCTTTCCACGCCCACGTAATTGCGATTCATCCATCACGCGGTTGTCCATCCGTCGTTGTCGTGCCCTTTAAAGCAACTCTGCAACCTCTTGCTTGCACGAGTGCGCTACGTTGTTACACGCGCCTGTTACATCCGCAAATTTCATTTACATTAATTACCTTTGCGACGCTTTACATGTGCCGCGCGCAATTATGCATATACGCAATAAAATTTAATTATATTTGTTGCTCGCGCTGAACGAATTTCACGCTATTTATGCATAACAACAATGCTGTTATTCGGCATAAAGCAGGATTTGCCGACGCCCGTTATTTGACGTTGCAAAATCAATCGTTGTTCCCGCGACTTTTCAAATCTTCTTCTTTCGCTGGTAATCCTGAGCTCTTCGTAGATAAAAGGGGACAGCGCGAGTCCCTTCATCATGAAATCCCTTCTCGGGTCGGTGATCTCTTTAATGATATTCCATTGTAATTAACTGCTGAACGTTCCTAACGATTTCCTCTCAAAACTCATAAACAGTTTGTTTGTTCATTCTAGTCTCCTCTATATTACTCATTTTTGACAAGCTTGTTGATAATGTCTGTATTATCTCGGTGCGTCTGTTATTACGTTGCAAGTAAAATCATAAATCAGGGCAGTGTCTAAATGTCTATGGAAAATCCTTATCAGAAAATAATTTACTACCAAATGTCGGATAATTATCAATTGTCGCTTTGATATTTCCTCCAAGACTGAGACTTAAATATTTCACAAGTTTGTTCATATAAAACCATTTATAGTTCAAAGAGTTATATAAAGATTCTTATATAAAAGTATAATAAATTACTTTAATCTGCGCTTGACTTTTACGCTTTAATTAATATAAAAAAAAAATATCCGAAAAAACTTTAATCGAACAACAAAAGTCGATTTTGAAGTCAAATAAATGTATAAATACAACATCGCGATAAACAAATAAAGCGACGATTAAACACAGTAAATAAAATCTGCGTAAATCCACACAAAACGGATATATTACATTTAAAAATAGCACGTCGAAGATTCGATTCTAAAATTAATCCTTATCGAACGAGAATTAATCCGGCCAATTACTTTCGGAGCAAAATTATGTCCTTCTAATTCCGAACAGTTCTCCATTACCGGGCTCGAAAAAATACCCGTATAGTGAAGCGCCTTTTCTTTTTTTATCGCCCTTTTTTTTACCGCTGTCTCCCTCTTTCCCGCGCGATCCCACTCTTCCAAAAATCGTTATTCCGCTCGAATTATCGGCGAATGCTCGATAACTCGTTTCCGGCTGCGCTCGTGCCGTGCCGTGCGGCGACGCATTGCGGCACGCAACGGGACATACGCCGTACGTCTTCCGACACACACTGCATCGCGCATCTGCCGCGCCAAATAGATACCAGCTTAAGATTTATGCAAACACGAATCTCGGCGGCTCTCGTAGAAGACTGGAGAGGGTGAAGTGAGCGAGCGGTGTTGCGGGTATGCATGCGCCGCTTGTTCCGCTCGTTCGCTCGCCCCACGAAATACAAAGCGATCGGCGCGCGCGAGAGCGTGTACAAGATCAGTGTATATATATATTTGTACATATCTGTATATATACATGCACCCATTCGTCGTGCCTTTACACACGTAACCATGGCGCCGTGCGTAATATCGCATGCTGCGCGCAATATCGGTCCGATCGGGTTTCTGTGGGTAAAGCGAGAACATACAATGGATCCGATGTCTCGATCGCGCCACCGCCGTCGTCGTCGTCGTCGTCGTCGTCGCCGGTATTTCCACCCACGTGGGGTCCCTTCCGGAATTTATCGCGCGCGCCCCACAAACTGCTCCTCCGGATCCTCCGGCTCCAGATACACCGCGAGAATCGGAATTTGTTGATCGGCGACCGATTCCGCGCACATTGTTGTTGGGCTTTAAGCCGGAAGGCGCTTCTCCTCTTTCTCTGCCTCTCTCTCTCTCTCTCTCCACGCTAGCACCACCAGTTTATCGTGAATTGCCGCTGTCGACGCGGATTCCGGACATAATCTTGATCGTAACGATGAACTATGAGATAAAGTGATAAAATCGCGATTGTTGAGATTTATACATGGTGATAGTATTTATATTATATCCGAATCAAGGAATGCGTGAGAAATTTATTTTTTACGACACAAAAGACGATATTTCAACAGTTATTCGCAATTCTTTAAATTGTGAAATAAGAGTTTATTGGAGATTTGGATTTCCAAACTTAATTCGCAAGAACTTGAATTTTCAATAAATTATTGAAACACAAAAAGATATTTCATCTCTTTGCAACCATTATTTTTTCAAGTTTGCTTGCTTATGTTTGTAATTTAAAAAAAAAATAAAGGTGATTCTACTGTACGTTTTCATAAAATTTTAACGATGTAGTAACTGGGAAAATGATTTAGGTCGGTCATAATTCTGACTCGTCGACTCACAAAAAAAGAAAGCCGCAGATATACATAACTGCTTATAGCTCGACTGTTGGAGGACTAACTTTAGACTTTATAGCCTCGTGTTGACTTGTTATTTTTCTATCTTGTACATATTCAATTTCATCTTTTAAAGATCCATATAGTGTAAAGACGAGAATTTAGGCAAAAGTAGGACAATAAGATGTTCGCAAAGAATTAACTACGTCGAGCGCTTCGCAAGTTAATTTCTAGCTCGTAAACTAATTTCCGAAGTACACTAAAATCAGATTATAGTTATTATTAACACTAGGATAAGATAACAAGTAGACGTAACCGTTCATTTTGTTCGCGCAGCTTATACTCCATCTTAATAAAAGATAAATTTACGCGAGTAATCGCACGCAGTAAAAATAGTTAGCTCATTGACTGTAATAAATAACTAACGTTACAAACGTCACGTAGAGAGAACGGTGATCTGCGAAGATAAATTATATACCGGGTACGTGTCTGTCGCCGCGAGAAGAAGATCGAAGTGTAATTGGCAATTTGCCTTAACACGAGGATTTAAAAGAACGAGAGATTAATCGGGCGAGCGCGCGTGTAGAAGTCGCCAGGGAGGTTTCGTGAGCGGCGTTTTACACGGGAATGACGGTGGAAAAGTTCGACGCGCGATTAATAATTCAGCCCGCACGGCTTCCGCCCGGACCGAATTTCCAAAATGTGCAGTCGTGGATCCCGACGACGACGACGACGTCTAGATCCCGCAGCGTCACCGCTGGAATTTTCCTGCCTGCGGTGGCGGATCGAGCCGACGCGACGTAGGATCCTTCAGGAATTTATTGCGTCCCGCGAAACTATTCCGGAATCGGGAAACATCTTGACTTGGAATTCGTCGATCGTTACCCTTGCGCCACTCTTTCGTCATTGTTTCGCGCGCGCGCGCGCGCGTTCCGAAGGAGATTGCACTTCGTTACCGGAACAAGCGCCGGCATCGAGTGCCAGCGCGATAACCGAGATCATAAAACGAACGTTCCTCTCGAAGATATGCTCTTAAAAGTGAAAAGACACTTTTGTTTTATCTTCCACTTCATAACAAGGGTCACATATACGCGTGTGTGCTGATTAGATATAATTAATTGAGATATAATTTAACAGAGAGATATTGTATAACTGAATGATCAAATAAAGCGTTCGATTAAATTCAAGAAAATCGACTTTAAAGTGACGCGCAGATTTATGGCCGAAGTCGAAAGAAACGATCGAGAAACTCTATTGCCACCGCGACTGCAACATTTATATTCGGATTCACATGCATATCCATCGGCGCAATTGCAACATTTATAACCAGTATGTAAACCGCGCTACAATCTATTGTGCGTATTACGTTACGCGCGACATAGCGGCACAATAGCGCGTTAAAATGTATATGAACGTTTCGGGCGAATTAATTCAGCGCCCGCGGAGGCGTATACGGTATAACTTTAATTCGCCTCGTCGTCGGATAATTCTTCCAGGATTTATGCCGCATACGCGGCCGCCTTTCGTGCCACCCCCGCGAAATGCGAAACGCCGTGTATTGAAATACGGATCGTCGCGGGTGAGCGACTCCCTTCGCGCCCATTGTTCCACGGCCCAGACACGGAGACACGTCGTTATCACAGCGCGCTCGTGTGATAAGAGGGATGCCGGGGAGGATGAGGCGGTATCGATATATACGTCTCCTCTCCTCGGCGGAGTTTCGTCATCGGGAATATTTCAGGGCAGCGCCAGCGTTGAAGTCGGCCTGCGAACGACTGCGCGAACCGCGGCGGCTTTTATGTAAATAATGGATAGTTATACTCTCGCTCACGCTGGTATTTATGTAAACGTCGGATCTAATCGTGTTACGCGATCCGAGAGTCGATCAATTATGTGGTCTGGATTTCGTTAGATATCTCCGACACTTTTCTACGGATTGCACGGACTCGAATATACACCGTAATATTTCATCGTGTTTATGTAATTTCAGATCATTTAGATTTTTTTGTGAACATAATCTGAATGCTTTAAGAGCTAAAAGCGTTAGTGTTACATGATAGCCGGATCGATTTTGCAGATGCGGCAGCGACACATAATATAACCATTTAGACACGAACCACCGTAGAATGTAGCTGACTTCGTAACTTTATATTATAACAGGATTTCTCTCTCTCCCGGTTCGCCAACTTTATAGAATGAGTTTATGCAACTAATTGTTTTTAGCATAATTTTAAAATGTTGACGAGGTAAATATTCTTCGATCTAGGAATATATATATATAAATTAAATTACGATCGAGAATCGAATTAATGTCTACGTTACCATGCTTTTAAATTTGTCCTCAAGCGATTGCCCTAAAACAACACGAGAGATAATTAATTTTTCTACCGAAAAATGAATAGCATTTATTCCATAAAAGTGGAAATATACAGTGCCAAGGTAGTATAACGCAATATGCTTCAAAGAGATCGATGACGAAGTCAGGCATGTCCGATCAGATATCCGAAGATATCGGTTTACAATGACACTGACTTTCATCGCTGTTACATAATGATCAGTCCGCGTACGATGGTCACTGAAAACCAGTTTCTATTAAAGTAATTGGATATCGAGCACATGTATATGCAAGTAATTGATCCAGGATACAATTCATATTATTAATTTTACAATAATATTAATCATAATAATTTAAATAGTAACAATTTTACGCTTGACGGTTTTAATTCTGACTCCAGTATATTTGATAGGATCATATTATTTCACATATTATGTAGAATTTTAATTCTCGTGACGTAATCTGTGCAAATTGTCATATGCTCGATCATATGCCTAAGAGTTTAGAGAAAAATATCTTTGACGTAATTGAAATTGGCATTCTCCTAAAATATTAATGTTGTCCTCCATATAGGTTCCATGTCTCTTTACCTAAATCTTGCCTTATATTTTCGTTATCGTCGTTATTTAAAATTTAAAAGATTCAATAATGCTCAGATTTTATAATGCTTTAACCGGACAAACTTAGCATTCCTATTGCACAATTTATTTTCATGATACGCGTAATCCTCGACTGCACACCGTATAGACTAAAAAAGAGAGACCAATTCAGCATATATATGTATATATATATTCAATTCAACGTACATATGTATAAGTATGTATATATGTATACATTATATACATCTATATTATGTATATATATAAATCGCTACTATCCCTTGTAAGTACTATCCTCATTTTCTATCCCGAGACGTGCGAGCACACGCGTCTCAAGTTTTTACCCCGTGCTTTTGTTGCACCCTCTACGACACGCCCATCGTATCGCATTACGCGCGCGGGGCTAAACCTTGTTACCGTACGACGTAATCTCGTTTTTAAGAATAAATACGGCCGATACACGAAGTTAAGCAACCGCACGACGGATTTACAGCGTCCGGCGGCTTTATATAACCGAGATACGCTATTTCTCCCGGTTCTCGAAGAGCAATTTCCGGGACGGTGCTTTAAGACGATATTAATGGACGAACAAAATTCTATTATCAGACGGATATATGAAAGTATGTTGACCCATCAGTGTCCACGCTACGATTGTTCGTACGAAAAAAGAAAATGTCCTCTTGCTATAGCGATTATACGCGCGGTGGATTAAACGCTATACTTTATACGAATATAATCTTATCTATCTTTATATCTGTGTAACTTTATAAAATATGCAGAATAATTGGCAAATAAAGACGGGATAATATCTTCAGTGAAATTACATTTTATAGATATCCCATTAATATCCCCCAGATCTCATTTTTAATACTCTGAATATAAATTACAGCTGTCAAGAATATCTTCGATGGATACGAAGAGTAGGTATTTCGTGAAATAAGTATAGAGGCTGAAAGCTGCCAAAAAGAAATATATTCGACGAATATATTAACTCACATAATTTTCTCTGTAGAACTTTCCACTTTGAAGAACTGTATCTCGATAAAAAACAAGACGCCTCTCTCACGAACAGATTAAAAGGAAAGCTCCCCCAGTGCTCCTCTCGTGTAGATTGGGACGGAAATAATGCGCGCAAACGAGCAAATATTATTTCAACCGCCCGATTTATAGAGTAGGCCTGTCAGTCGGACGAGAGCCAGGCATTGTTGGTGAACTATTTATTCGCGTTTCCGCGCTCCGCCGCGCCACGCCGCGCCGCGCCGAGCCCGCCGCGTTACTTTCAGCGTAAATATTTCTTCCGTAACGGTATGCCAGGCGTCTCGTAATTGCCGGGTGCCGTCGCTCTATCGGCATCGCAACCGAGGAATTTTTCCCGAGGAAAAATTGCGAAATATAAAATCGCCGCCGTTTCCCGCGACCCTTTTCTCTCTGTCGCCCTGTTCCGCTGTACAATGCGAGCGGCGCATTTTGCTCCTTGCATGCAGATACCTCGTTGCCGATAAACAGCCGCCACCCCTCGCGATATCTGGCGCGCCTATCTCGAGAAATAATTCGCATAATTTATAATTAATCCAAATCGCGCCCGCGATACATTCATATTTCTTCGCATATTACGTAGCAATTACACGACAATCTCTAAGATCCAGGAACAGGGGTTCTCATCGTCTGTGGCGTGAAGTCTCAAAGTTTATTTTACACTCTATATGTATGTATTTTATATTGACTGTAAAAAAGCCAGCAATTAAATGTGATCCTTCTTAAAAATAAATATTCGTAATTGTGACAGACACTTCACCGAGCAGAGAAATACACATGTTACAGCTATGAATGTATAACAATTTAATAAATTCATTTTTGTTAAACGTCATAAGTATTTAACAACGTTGTTAGCATTTCTCTACTGTAATTTTAATTATTTTTCGTCAGAATTGCATTTAATAAGAATGACGGACTGGACTTGAACAAAAGGATCTATGGGATGGAAGTTAAGCAACGTGCGAGAAGAATGAGGTCGGATACACAAGGGGGGATACATGCGAAAGGGAGGATACGGTAGGAGAGATGCTTCGAGAGAAGGTGGGAAAACCCCAGAGAATGTGATAGGTGGGGTTGCAAAGTAGCAAAGCATGAAGGGGACTAAGGCGAGGAAGAGAGATGGAACGTTATAATAAAGCGATGGAAAGAGAGACGTATGGAGCAAACGAAGATCCGAGATCAAGGGGAGAAAAGAACCTTCATGCGAGAAAGAGAAGCGGACACATAACGAGAGAGTCTTGAGATGGGAAGATCTGAACCGGAAAAAGGTTTTTTGTTGAAATAGAAATAATTCTTTTGACTCTCCTCGTCGAGCATCTTCGAAATCGACGTAATTTTATGCAATTGTGGTAGCTTAATACACTTAAAAAGTTAAGTAGATAAATCGCATAATAGGTATGCGGACCTTACTGCGTTGTTGGTCGATGTCGTTTCTGACATATTTACTTTCCGCGAGATAATTTATAATATTATTAAAATATTATTGCATTTAATTGTGAAGTTATCCACACATATCGAAAATTGCAACATGACATAATTTAATCGAATATTCGTGAAACCGTAAGTATTCGACGTAGCGAAATTTTGGTAGAAAATCGATTGTGAAAGACCAACGAAATTTGCCGTGACAAAATTTTATTATAAATGTTGGAAAATTATGTATAAAGTCATAAGTTATTCCCTTCTTTTTATAAATTGTGAATATCATGCGTAATTTTAATATTCTACTAGGTGCAATCACGTAACAATTCCGCGTGTTGTAAATTATGAAACACATCATTTTCAGTTTCATAATTTAACGTAGCATAATTCAACGTAGCATAATGCAGCATTGTGCGCAGAAATTATAAAACGTCTGTACTGAAAATATTTGTTCTCATTTTCCTCCAGAATGGTTTCAGTTTACTGAATGATTCTTGTTTACGTATATTATTGAAAATTCATACTGCTACGCAGATGGTAAAAATTGAATGTAATATTCTACTTACAACTTCAACATTTCACTGATCGCTACATATCGTTTATCACTTTTTGTTCGCTTGTATGAGTTTTAATGCGGATTTGGCTTAACGGTCTGGAAATATTCCTCCGTTCAAAACAAAAGCGTTTCATATGAGAGAGCCAATAGCCCAACGTAATCGACATTACGTTGAGAAAATATGGAAATTGCCCGTTATAAAAGAAAGCGCGATTCCATAAGTTATGAATTATGTCATCTTCGGGAGATGCGAAGAAAAGGCGGCCAGAAAATGTCATTCTCTTGTCGCGACTTTGTCTCGTTACATCGGCCAATTTCCCAACGTAAAATTCCGACAAAAAGCGTTATTGCGGTAAGGGAAAAAACCGTGGCAGCGCTGTAGGATGTGAAAAACGTCATGAGTACGTTCTTTTTTTTTCTTCTGGCGGTACAAAGGATTTACGGATTAATACGACGAAGAAATCTCGCGGTCGCGTTAACTCCGTTATCGCGTTGTCCCTCTTCTCAACACCCTAATTTACATCCGTGTGTACGCGCGAAAGCTCTCCCCGAGTTGGCGTCTCGAATGCTTCCGGCTTCATTTTTCGTGCTTCCGCGAGACATAATGGGCGGCACATGCGCTCAGTGGCGCGCTCGCACACGCACACTCGCGGAACCGTGAATATTTATGAGGCATTCGGCGGCGGAGGGTGGAGGGATGAAAAATCACTGGCAAATCTCCGAGCGGGCTTTGTGCTGCTCCACGAAGTCGAGAATTCATCGGGAATGCGTCATGCGATTGTGCTGGAGACGTACGTCCGCGCCGAGCAGAGACGGCGATCCGCGACGATGTATCTCGCCTTCAGGCGAGCGAGTGCTCTTATTTGCGCGAAGTACGAAATCGATAAGAAAACCTCGAGATAGACCGGAGATCTCGTGTGAAAAAGAAGATCAAACAGCTCGTCGATTCGAAGAAAGATTCGTGCGTGTAGCAGAGATTATCACATATTCATACGTAATTTCGAGAACCTACGGTTCTTTTTTAATGAAAAAAGTCTCAGTTGAAGTCGCGTATAGCAATCGCACTTATTGTTAGTAATTTATTATCTTTTCACATTTTTATCGGCTAATTTTTTAAATGTTCCTTCTAAAACTCGATCATTTTGTGATGATTTTAAATCTTATATTAACACAACTAATTTTTATATTGACACGCTTATTTTATCAATGAAATCAGCGAATAAGTGCTAACTACATTTCGTATTTGATTGACCCCGATAGATTTTTCTGAATCAATCATTTTCCTTGACATGCGAACGAAGTGTCATGACAATGAGTTATTGCAATCGGATGAGTTATCACGCGTGCTCGTTCAGACAGTGCGTAAACATTGTTTATTTTCTAATCAGATTTGCCACTTGTTGCGTGAAATTATTGTTGAAGTTACATATATCATGGGAAGTCAAGATCAAAAATATATTTTCTTTACAGCTGAATATTGACATAAGACGAGCTTCTAACTCTCATTTTGACAAGTCGTAAACATTTCATGACGTATTCGCTGTTGTTGTATCAGAGTATCGATCTCGCGTGTGATATTATATCTACGCTATAAAATTTGCGACACGTCCATAAATAATCCTACATAAACAACGTTAATGTCATTAACATTATTAAGTTTGTATAAAATATTTGCATACAAGATATCGCATGAGATTCATCTTAATTTTAATTATCTAATAAAAATTGCATACTTAAAAGTTTATGCCAAACACAACGCGGAACCATGATTCAAGCATGAGTTGAAGCAAGTAAAAAGGTTTAGTATAATATAATATTTTTATACATATATAACCCGTATTCGGTTTTTAGTGCCGATAAGTTCCGGATAGGATATAAAAACTACCGCTATACATACAGGAACGAAGCGAAATATAGATCGCCGAAGGTACAACTTGAATCTCTAAATAGTCTAAATCATGCATAAAAATTTCCGAGCAAGTTTCTTTTTCCGAAATACAAACGTACGTGACGTAAGAAACGCGAAATCAGGATTAGAGAGGAAAAGTATACGGACGGAGGAGAGGCCGTATTATTTCCGCGTGCGTTGTACAAAAGGGGAAAAGGATAAACCGTTTTAGATAACAGTAACGGTGCTCGACTGTACAATTCCCAACGCGATATATTAAACGACAACGATATGGGGGGTTTGCGGGAATCCCGATATAATAATTAAAATACACACCCGCGTAAAAAAGTCAGCGTAAAGCGGGTGGACGCGGAATCCGTCCCCGCGTTGGTTCGTATTAAACGCAAACAGAACGGCAATTTGAAATATAAACATTCACCCCGTGCGTCCTATATTCTAAATATAATGGACCGTCTCTCGGCCCGCGCAATATAACCGCTATATCGCTATCGCATCCCGCACGATGCAATCGTCGTAAATGTCGGACCGTAACAGTGTCCTCCTCGTCGTCGTGCAATGCGCGCGAGCACGGACGCGAGGTCGGGTGCGCTCCGTATGCCATGTTAACAGTTGCAGAATTTCGTAGCAAACGTGGCAGCATTCCCCCCGCTACACAAAAGCCGGAAAGAGCGGGAGAATAAACTCGTCGGAATCTTCGGAGCGTGGCGATATTTCACAGCGGCCAGCCGGAGAAATTCCGGTTACGAACGTCGAAATTGCGATATCGGGCACAACACGCTGTAACGAATTAATTGAAGGGCCGACCTATCCTCGGACTTCGACGATGCATTTGTTTATTCGCTCGTCCGTTGCCCGGCTCGTCCTTTGTGTAATGCCGGGAAACGTCCGATCTTAATTGCCCAGCATTTTCCCGAGCATACACGTTTATTACTGTGTACTCCGCCGGGAGATGGTTTATTAATCGTATTGGATTGTTATTTCACGATTAGTTCAAGCGTTCCGTATCAGGAAAGATGCATCGTTCTTTAAATGTAGCAATTATGGCTTTGGGAAAGGATAACGTGCCGTGGGAATTGATTAAAGAGAAATACTTTGAACTAGCGAGAGATAAAATTGTGTAAATATTGGATAAATTTCAGATAATGTGTTACGATTGTACGGGTCTTAATTTATGACCGTTGGACGAATTATCGATTTAATTAAAATTTTCCAATTTATAACTTTTAAACTTTTGGAATCTCTCTTAATCGATGATTTATAAACATTTCGTGCTGCTTTAAAACTCACAATCAAAACAGATCATTATAATCATATTAAAATAACTTTTTTGTAGCTTCTGATTTAGCTTGAATATAAACAAATTTCATATTCTTAGCAAAAATGTGCTTAATGACCTGTCAATTAACCTTTTCAATTATTTATTACTAACGAAAAAGGGTTTTCGACATGTTTTCCTGTAAGATTGCAGTAATTGCTTCATATACCGTTTAAAACTGATTACATGATAACAATGGACAACGGTGATGATAATAATAAATTATCAGCGCGTTCTATTGTTGAATATTTGCCGTATGCCATGATAATTCAAGCTTTTGAAATATCCCAATTAAAATGGACAGTAACGAAATAATAATGCTGCACTGCAAATGTTATTTTGTTATTTAAGCTGATTTACATGCGACGGGTTTCATTTATCGAGGTAATTAAGTTGCCCGGCATATTAGTTGGCTACCTTTCGGATTATCTGATTGCAAAATTTTCAGAAAGAAGGATAATCGAAAAAGCCGATCCATCCGCTCCTATCGAAGAGAGTTCCATAACTCACCCTACTTTCTTTCCACTCCCACTTCCGTTCTCGCCTCTTTTCTCCTCTTTTCTCTTCTTTGCAAACTTTTAATCACTCCGCTTAACAACGTTAAAATCAACATCTTTTTAAAGTCTGCTTTTTACGAAACTTCGAATTCTTAATTCCGAGCGAATTGCAGTTTGATGAAAAAATTGTAGCGATCTGATTTTTTTGTGTATATGCGGGAAATCTATATACGGATTACTTTGTAGAAAAATTAGAAAAATTGCATCTTTTTAAATTCAAACCTTATATATAGCCCACTTAAGTATAGCAAAGTTTAAATATTAAATGGGAATCTACTTTTGCAGTGATATATGACACATATCCCATTCCGCGAACAATTCGATTTGAAATGCGATTACTGGATATATATATTATATATATTCAGAAATAGCGCAAGCAAATGGGAAAACCATAAATTTTAAAACGTTCACGCATTCCACATTGCTTCAAATATCGAACTTTATTATCGCTGTACCTTCTTTTGAGATACCTTTCGAGATATCTTTGTAGAAAGCGGGGATAAACGCTCTATAGATGCGATAATAAAACCTTCGCGAATCGTGCCGCAATATGAGAGCTCGAGGAAAATGTTATTTGTCCCGGCTGGATTTTCTCTTCAGACCAAGTACCAATTTTCGGACAATCGTGGTATTGTTCGGGGATCATCGCGGAATCTACCGTTTGAACGTCAAAAAGGGGAATCGAAGGAGGATCTTGATCGTGTTCTACTTGTGTGCTTTTATGGAAGTAAAATCAGAATACGAAATTACTTTTCGTATACGTAAGCTCATATTGTACGCGCTGTTTTACCCGTGCGCTTTATACAATTTTGCGGAAGCCGTTTAATTGAAGGATTTAGATGCTCTTTTCCGTGCTTTAAGCGGCCTCCCCATGCTGTTTATCATATTTTTTTCCACGGCCGAGCAAAGAGAGAAAAAGTTACCGCGGTGCTATGCCGTTACGAGATCCTCTCCCGCGGCGGCGCGGCGGCGGCGTGCAAAAATATTCAATACCCTCTTGTCAGACAGTTAGTGAAATATTGCGCACGCCCGGTATTTCGCTATGCATTTCGCGAGACCAACTTACCGCGGACCTGCTACGGTGGTTTTCATAGGATATTTGATCGCGACAGCGATTGTGTTCACGAGCCCGGTTAGACGACGGTGAAAAGACGTCCACGTCGCGAAAGTATTAATTACGCGGGAAGAACCTCGCCGACGGGAGTTTTGATAATTAATTAAACGCAAATTATTTGTCGGCGGCTGCCATCAGGCTCATTCGTCGCAGTTATACGTTACATCGGTTCTAAGATTCCACAATAACATTCCGGAAACTTCCACGGTTTTATCGAGTGTCACGGCAATTAATTACGCGAGGTTATTTTTAATTTTGTTTGTTAGAACGAATATAAAATTGGAAATAATATTTAGCTTAGAAACGAGCGATTTAGTTACGATTTTGATAAATGTTGTTGTACAATTTTTATCATTGCGTTTATCTTTTTTTTTACCATAATATAGAATGTAAAATAATATTTTCAGTAATACGCATAATACTTTAATTAAAAAGGTAAAGTAAAATTATTTTAATTAATTAATACGCATATAATTAAAAATGTATTTCTAGTACATGGAAAAATATAAAATTCTGTAACTTTAAGTAAATCATTTGAAGCACCTAAATATTAAATACCCTTTTTATTTTTTAATATAATATTGAAGATTTTAATATAATATTGAATTAGGAAAGAGACGCTATACTGGGACAGACACATTCACACACACATGGTGCATCATATAAATTCATTCTATATGAGCAATTGCGAGAATTGCAAAAATTCTCAGGTAACATTTAAAATTTTATCAATAATCTAACTTTTTCTTCTTTCTTTCTGCAGCGCTTAAAAGGCAATAATTTTTCATGAATAATCGGAAAAGATTTTAAAATAAATGTTAACAATTAAATATGCATTCAAATTTCCTTTATCTTATAACTTATAACGTACTTCTTTGGTACATTTAGTATAACCGAAGATTTATGAAAGAAAGTCAATTGGAATAATTATAATGAGATAGAGTACATGTAGATACAAAATAAACGTTTGTAATGTAGGTATGTATTATACAGGCGTTACGTAAATATCGTATCAAAAAGCATATCAAATGAAATATAGTCTGATGTGAATAAAGTTTCATATTTTGAGACGAGTCGTATTTTTGTTAGAGCGCAATGAGAGTACATGTATATTCTGTCAATTGTGACAGGCGAACAGATTACCCCATGAAATCTATTAAAATATTCTACGATTATTATGGACTACGCGACGTATGGACATGCGCGATAATACAATTACCGGATCTCATGTTTTATCAAATTCCTTTATTTCGAATTGCACATAAAATCAGATTCACAAAAAATAGAAATAAATAGAATAGGAAAAATTGGAAAATACATAAAACTGGCTTACTAATTTTAACTTGTTACTTTTTGTAAAATAAATTAATTGTGATGTATACTGCCAGTGAAATATTTTTTGTTCGTATTTTAGTTACGTTTATAAAACATACATTTACAAAATCTCAAATCACTACTTTCTTATATATGTCAGTTTGTATCACATTAATGCTAGAAATATACAGAGAGACCCAAACGCAGACCTCAAATTTTATTTGAGAAATATTTGATAAGAAGGAAAATAAAGTAGCGCAACTATTATAGATTAATAGCTATTTGTAACTTGTTACTATTTTACGAGTAATTCATTATTCACACAAATATATACGTCTACTTCGAATAGATATTTCGCAAAATAATTATATAATTATATAATAATTATATAATTCTTTAGAAAAAAATAATATAAAAAATAAATTATCTCATGGGGTTACTCCGTCGCCCGAAACCTCGCACAGACCACCTCCTCTTGTCAGATTTCGTTACACTCGCACATTTATTCATGAAAACGTGGTAGAAACGTAATTACAATTCTTTGTAACACTCCCGTATTTACGATACGAAATATTGTAAATAAACGAACGATATACGTCCTGACTTTTTCAGTTACTTGAAACGTTCGAGCCGTCGACACATGTTTTTACACGCTCTCCATTTAATGAAACGGTTATATTCGAATCAGCTAAGATTTCGAGTACTAGACGAGATATTTTTAAATTCAAATATAAAGAAATAGTTATCACCTGAAAATATCGAAAGGAAAACGATACAATCTCCGATGTGTCTATCAATTCGATACTTACGATGAATAATACGCGCGAAAAATCTACTTTTGTAACAATGAAAATTAATCGTTTTCGCGAACTGACCACCGTTGATATTTCATAGGTAATCGCGTGATTCCGTCTACCGGCTCGAATTTCGCGGCCTCGATACGTTTGCGAATCGTTTCTCGTTACGAATTGTATGAATTTATCGGACGATAAGCGTTCCTCGTTTCTTAGCGTGCATAGAACGATTATGTTTTCTCCTTGTCGCGATCGTGTCCCGAGGAATAATAACGCGACGACACGCTCGCTATACCGAGATTACCGAGTGCTCGAGTCTCGGGGCGCAAGTGGTGGGGCGGCGACCCTTTGTAAACAATAGCGCGATGTACGCCGCGAAAAAACAAATGTCGACAAACAAGACTGCGTGCTAACCGAAATGTCGTTTTAAAATATGTAATGCTTTATTCATTATTGAATACGTATCAACGTATCAAGTATTCGTTTCACCTGACTCAATTCAATTATTGGATCTGTTTTCTATTGCTGAACTGGATGCACTAGTTCATAATTTATCTTTTTTTATTCCACATTGAAAGAAAAAAGATAAATTCTAAACTAGTGCAGCCAGTTCAGCAATAGAAAAAGAAGAATAAATATATTATGGCTTTCCGTTATATTATTCAATCTTGCCGTTCGTGTATCACGCGCTATCTCTCTCGAAAATGGCAGACAAATCAAAATCAGCGGATAATTCAAACCTCAATACATTTAAAAGTAAAACACATTTCGATCTAAGCGTTGTTAAAAGTAAAAATAAATATCAAGAAAAAATAATTTATAATTCCTATTGTCTATACTACAATTTTGTACTTTCATTTCAATTCGTACTTTTCTCCGTGTCTCATCGTGACAAAGTACACGATTCAAGATTCGTACACTGAACGAGTATAAATCGCGCGAAATATCCGTTTCGATAGAGAAGCACGATACCCTTCGCCACGATACGCTTACGGATCGTTTCATCTTCTAAATTGTAGAGATTTATTAATACGATGGACCAGTGAGAGTTTTACTTGTTACTAAATGTGTAAGAAATAATCGTGCTTTCTTCTGGAACTCGTCGCGATCGCATCTCGTGGATCGTGGAGTAATAATGTGCGGAGCAGAGCACTCGCTACTGCCTACCTGCTCGAGTCTCGGTGCGTGAATGGTAGCACGGCGGTTTTGTGTATACACGACGCGCTTACCAAATAAACAAGCGCGGAACGCTGCGTCAAGCATTCTATGTCACGTCTATGAAATATTTAATATAACGGAATAAATGTATACAGTATGTACACACGATAATTCTGTCCCTTACATTTCAAGTTATGGTTCATAATAATCATTATTGCATATTTTGCGCTTTATTTTCCGGATTTATTATAGCGTCGTCCAAGATAACGATTGATGCGGCTCGATTCAAAAAGCATTTCGAAACGAAGAAATACTGTTACTTGAATTCTAAACGACGAGTTTACTTCAGTCTGATTGGTATATATACAAATATATATTACTAATAGCAAATCGTTATATGCGAGTTATTTCTTTCCTTTAACGACAATTTGAATGGTCAATATTATTTCACTTGAAATAAAGTAATTTAATTTAAAAAAAAGACATTAAATTTATTATTTAAAGAATAAATTAAAGAATACATTTACCTTCTTTACGATTATAGATATCGGCCTAAAATATTTAATAAATACTCCGGAATTATCCAAGAAAGTAATAATACTTTTCTTTTTAAGCACATTATTAGATTTAGCTAATTAATAAATTTTCAAGTAAACTACTTGAATCACAGATTTATAATTTCTTGATTGACAATTCTTTATTAAACTTTTTTGATAAATGATAACATATCTCGATGCTTTCATTACGGAAAATTGATTAAAAAATTAGATTGGAGGTCAGACAATAATTATACACTTTTATAGACGTGTATGTAACTGTAATTTTCAGCGATGTCAGTACAAGTTACAAGCTGAATCTCGATATTGCATTCTTAACTTTCCGGACAGTTCCGCGAGATTTTTCACGAGTCTAGACTATAACTCTGACCCTTCGAATCGTACGAATGTGCGTGACTTGAAAGTTATGCACGCAGCTGGGGAACCAGGTGGAAACTGGGTCCAGATGGCTAGGGATATCTTTAAAGAGCGCGTGGAAATTCTCACACATTCGCACGCACACACATGTACGTGCTCGCGTTCCGCTATTCGAGCGACCTGAAACTCTGAAAGTTAGACCGTCCAGCAGCGTGAACTGCTTGCGTGGCCCGCGCGTTCCTTTCCTACCAAATTGCGGTGCACGAAGCGCGTATCTGTATATATAAAGTGCAACGTTTACAGCTGCAGGGTGCTCATAAAAACGAAGTGACCAAGGGTAACACGGGGGATATCGATTGCTAGGGGGATCGCTTTTGTTTTGTTTCCTCCTTGCTTACGCAGCATGCACGTTACACATTGTTAAAGCTTAAGGCCGAAGCACAGACTTTTGCATAACGCATGATGCATAAGCATGAGAAAATTGATTGGTCCATATACATGTGCATAAAGAAATAGACCAATCCATTTTCTTATGCTTATGCATTATGAGTTATGCAAAAGTCTGTGCTTCGGCCTATATTCGGAGATATTTAACTATCTCTCTCTATCCGGTATATTTATTTTAGAAAAAAATTCAAGCATCACCGAAAGGTAATGTCTGTTTAATTTAAAATGTTATCATTTATTTTTTTCTATTTCCGACGATAAAATAAAATTCTCTCATGGAAATATATGTGCGTATATTTGATTTTTATTGTATTTTTACGCTCTAGTAAATATTTCACTCGTATCTCGTCCACTGTTTATTTTTCTAGAAATTCGAAAAAAAGCACGATCGTGGAAAGATTCGTGCAAAAAATATCCGAGAAGAGAATTAAAAGAAAGAAATTCTGCGTGCGTTAGCGAGAGTGGAAGCCGCGCAATTTCTCTTTATCGAAGTAGTTTCTTCACCCCGAAGATATTAACCCGAGTGAACCCGGCAGCATTTTTTTTTTCTCGGAGGAAGATCCCATCGCGTACAAGGGAAGATACATTGTGTCATCGACTGTGCAGAAGATACGTGCGTGTGCTATATAGAGATCCCCGTGCCCGCCCGACTCCCGGAACCGTTGCGTTTTTCTTAGGCGCGGCGTGAGAAAAAAATCTCATGCGCGGCTTAAAGCCGCTATCATATTTTGCCAGGCGGCTTTCTCATCGCGCCCCTTCGCGCGATGCACATTCTCCCCGAGCTTTTCGCGGTTATTACGAATAATATCGCGCGATAGATAACCCAAAAATTCGCGCGAAATCATAGATCCCGAAATCCGCTCCCGCAAAAGCGCTGTCAGCAAAAAATATTAGATACCGTATCGCGCCGCGTGCGTATTCGCGCCGCGTGCGCACGTATCGTAGATTGCGCCCGGCCTTTATTCCGTTTGGAATATAAATTTTGTAAGCCGGCGGGATATCGAGGAAAAATGGAAATTTACGTTACACGCAACGGGCGCTTTCGAACTTTTCAGGAAATTTTAAAGTGTGTTAATTGACTTTAACTCGTATATATAAGAATCAACGCGTTTCACTTAACAAAATACTGAACACTATGCATTATTAATTTTTTTTTATTTTAACTTAAAGAGACTTGACAATGTCAGGAAATTTCGTTTCACTTGCAGATTTTTCTGTTCAAGTTTCTTTTCTTACCAAATTTATCTCTACCGCTCGTCAATGTAATGTCGTTAATATTTATTATATTTTGTGATCGCGACGTAAATTTTGATTTGCTGAGAGACTTTATCTTACGAAGACAGCTCGAGGCAATGACCTCCCCTAACCCCTTCTTGGTGGCTAAATCCGTTCTTGGTAAAGGTAATTAAAAAATAATATTATCTCGATCTTTATTAATGTAATCACATATAGCACCTTCTCTCATAAAATACAATAGTTCTGTTAGAATCACAAATCAATTAAATAAAGATTTATTCATTTGGGATGTAACTTTATTAAAGCATTAATAATTTCAATATCTTCAAATCGTTTTTATTGAACATCTGTCGTTCGTGTGTCACGTCGTTTGTAGAATTATTAGTTTTGTGTAAAAAAAAAAGAGGTCGTAAGCTCCAATGGATAGATTAAAATGGGCTATCTCGCGTCGCAAAAAATTGCAATCTCTTTTTTTTTTATATATCCCGGAGTTTCAATATCGTTGCAAGTGTAGGGAGCGGCTACAATTAAGGGTCCATTGGGAGATATTCGAAAAAGTATAAACTTCACACGAATACCGCCTGCCGGATGACGCGATGGATCGTTTTACCGGTTGAAATATCACAAATTTCGTTTAGAGATAGCAATCAATGCACTTCTCCGGGCGTTTGCTGCAAAACTGAAATTGCGATATAATAATCGACGCGCGATCAAAACGCGTTGAAAAGAGTTTATATTTTGGATATGTTCTTGAAATTATATAAAATATAAATTTTAAACATTATAATTCATACAATGCGCTTGCATAATTAATATAATCATCATGCTAGAAAAAGGCTATTTTTTCAATTATCTAAATTCATATACATATAATAAATTCATAATAAAATTGTCTTCTCCTATATTAATAATAATAATATAATCATTAGAGAGAAGTAACTTTAATAAGTAATCTTTAATAATATACATCTCGAGGATTAAATATTTTGTTTCAATCTGATATCTCAATTTTAAGAATTCTTTTAAAAGCTTCGATGTTTTATGTGTGTTTAAATCGTTATTTCCTTATTCAGTCAATATGTTAACACCCTATCGTTTTAATTTTATATCGGTGGCTGTAATTGTAACGGATAACTTTCGAGCTACACGTATTTTTATTTAAATGGCCACCTGTTAGTACTTCCCCTGGCGTTTTACTTCGTTGAAGATTTACTAACGCGGATTTCGACTGCCAAGGTGTTAAGAATTTCAAAAGCTTGCTCGACGCTCGATGCAATTGCGCCCGATGTTATCTATGCCAAGGCCGGCAGCATGTAACGTCAGACAGAGCCGATCTTAGATGGGCGTACCCCAGCGACTGTTAATTAGAAATTCCTAATCTAATCTAGGTTCGGTCAGTGAAGAAAAAGAGGGACAGCTAAAAATCCCCTGTTATCAAGATTGGCGTTATCAGCGAAAGAGCGGCGTGGACCGGGCGGTTCGCGGAAAAATTAATTTCTGTTCCGCTATCATATTAATTAGCCCTTTGTGATAACCTGTTAAACAGCGGTTCCACCCACGAGCGCGACGGCGAGGTCAAGGAGGGGGCATTAAACTGAAGAGCGCTCGCGAGCTAATTTGGGGCAGGGCGGAAAAACGGAGTCACGTTCTCGCATTTGCACCGGAAACTAACTGCGGAAACGTCGCCTGTACCTGAAATTTTTTTAATTAGATCCGTATCTGCATTAAGTGCCCTTAAATTGCTCGTTAACGGCCGGCGACGCCCTGTTCCTCCCACAGAGAGGAAGAAAAAACGGTTAATTAATTAGCAGTTTTGAGAATGTTGTGCTGGATGAGGCCGAGACCGCGTCACGTCTTGCCTGACAAATGATAAGGTCGGTATTTAGAGACGCGTTAACAGCTGCTATCTGTTGCATTATGCGGTCGTTATTTTGATGAGGGGAAGCGGATCACGCGGTTACATTGTTATGCATCGGAAAGCTGCAGCAGCAGACGGCGCGCCGCGGCGCGGCGGCATCGAACGGTGCACAGTAGCACAGTATAGCGAAGCGTATCGCTTTCCCCGGAAATAAATTCACAGCTATGGCTATGTTGTTGTCGTTGTGTCTAGATGCAAATATCTAAATACACCTCCTGTTTATCTTCTCACTTAGAAACATTAATGCTTCCGGTAGTAATTCCGGCATAGAATATATGTCCGTATATCTGTATATGTTCCTTCCTTCGTATTGTACAATATTCACTGCGTCATCATGATTCAGAAAATTATATTTGAGTAAGCTTGTAAAGCTCGTAAATATTTTAATGCTTTCCTAGTATTTAAAATAAAAACTAAAAATAAAAAAACAGCATGCATGCAGTGGAAAAAAACGTCAAAATCTCCAAATATATTGGAAACAAAGAGAGAAAGAGCGAGAAAACCACTATTTCAAATAAAAGTTTTACAGTTTTGATAGGAAATATAATAATGCATGCAATATTCTATTAATTTTTATAATTTTTTATAGCATATATTTTTTACGAAATGTGAACATAATCGACACTTTTTCAAATAGAACTATAATATCTTTTTATCACAGTTACATTACATTATTTTGTTATTCTGGATAACTAAAAGCATTAGAGTAAAATCATTAAAAAATCAATAGCTTACGAGATTTGATATATCCTATAAAACATAAAATATCTGATACAATTTCGATGTAAAACGTAAAATACTAATTTCTGACGATCCATATTAATATTGTTTTAATATTTATATACGTGGAATAATAAATCGATTGATACAAAAAAGAGACATATGTATAACAGCATCTGAAAAATATACAAGCGGCGCATCGTAGATTGCGTACTTCTTGCTTAAATTATAATTTATAAAGCACTGAATATCTCGTTTCAATTATCGCAAGAGACTTATAAATCAATGACAATACGAGAGCCTTCAAACCGCCGGAGCGCGAGCTAGCGAAACCAGCGGTGATAAAGAACGAAGTGCATCGCCCGGCATGCAATCGCCGATGAATGCACTTCAATCGCACTCGCTCTCCAGACAATGCGCGCGGTTCGAGGTAACTGCACGTTAACCTCCGCCTTCTTGGACCCAACAATCGAGAGTGCGCCTCCATTTTCAGCAAAAATGCGGCCGGCCACTATCCGCCCCCCCGTCCCCGTGCCCCGGGGGAAACTATATAATGATCAACCCCGACGTACAAGTGGGGAACATTACGAACGTTGCATTGTCGCGAGGTCCGCGTGTTGTTTCTAGCATTAACGTTCATTAACATCCGCTGGTGCAGTTTTAATGGGCACCCATCGGTTTGTAATTCGAGCTTCTCGTGTACGCGCCAAGAATAATAATGAACGGGGACGGAAATCGTGTACACGATAATTTATATATACATATATACACACATACACTACCGTTCAAAAGTTTGGAAGCACTACGTTCTTAAGAAAAACAACAGTATATAGTATAAAGAAAAACGTCATATATATAGAGAAACTTTATTGTTTGTTTTAACTATTAAACACAGTATTATTTGTTTCTAATCATTTTCCAAGGAAACACTTAAAGAATTTTATTGGCACCACTGTTGTTTTTCTTAAGAAGGTAGTGCTTTCAAACCCCCGAATGGATAGTGTATATATATACAATATACATACATATATAATATTTCCTTAAAATATTATTATGGAAATCAGAAAACTTATCCTTAGACGACTGTTATGCGTTACGTCACTTATTCGTGCAGTTATAATTAATCGACTTTCAGGAATATTCGTATAATATATCTTACATATTATATATACATATTAATTAACATTTTTTTATCCCTTCTCTTAGTATCTCGTTTCATTGATTTTCTTACCGCTCCAAAAGTTTGCAATCAAAATCGCGGCGGGGCTGCACATTCAACAAATGATTCAATCCGATCGACATTCGAGCTCACGGCGGAACTTACGCACGGAATTTTATGCCAAGTTCTCGCCCTAAAATGCGGTCTGAAGCCGCGAACCGTCGATGATATCTGGAGCAACGCTCTGAGCTACATACGGCTTAATTCAAATGCGCGCATTCGAGAGCATTAAATTTACGGCTTTTCCAAAATCCGCTCGTAACCCTCATTACAGCTTCTCCTCCATTTTAATGGCAGTCCTGCTTATAATGGCGGTAAACGCTTTTATTGCTGAAGTAGATGCCACTCTCTGCTGACGAAATTAATTTTATACCTGTCCATTAATGGTGGAAGAGGCCCTCTAATCATCCGCGAGAAGATATATAGATACTACCATGTACCGTCTCTTTGTCAGAACTGCACAAGTTGCTGGATATATAAAATTCTCCCTTCCTAACCGTAAGAAATATAGACAATCGTATCTGTTTGTACTTATTTGTATAACAAACCGAGAATTTCATTATTCTTTGAAACTAAAATAAAAATATCAGAAGATAAAATTAGAACAAAGTCAAATCAGAATACAAATTTTTCGAATTAACTTTGTAAGACGAAGCGCTTGTTTTACAGACGCGTCCGATTCTTCATTCCTGCCGTACATTCGTTAAAGCGAAATAAATTTCGCGCTAATTTACGCGCGGTAATTAACGACGCGAAAATTCGAAAACGGGGTGATGCGGTCGTAATTAAACACCGGTATAAAAGGCTACGCCGCATTATATCTCATCATTCGCAAAATCCGTTTAATGTTAATTTCAAATTAACGTAATACCGATGTTTATTCTTCGCGAAATTCCCCGTAGCGACAACGGGATATCCAGGTTTCATTTTAATAGATTTCGCGGAATCACATCGTCCTGCGAATTGCAAGATAAAAGAGAGATTATCCACTCCAAGTGCATACAAGTCTGCATTCATACCCCATATTTTATACTAAATATGATCCAGTTCAATGTAAAGCTCATATTTTCAATATTATCGTAGGGATTAATATCACGCACCTCACCAATCTCGCTAAATGTAAAATTTGAATATACTAAAATTTAGATAATTGTGAACCTCTAATATGCCCAAATGTTCTTCGTTATGATCTTTGAAATAATTTTTATCCGTATGCATCCGTATGCATAGTTTGAGAAAATACACACAGTTCAAAGAAAGAAAAATTGTTTATCGCAATTGTAAATGTACCGTACATTACTGTTAAAAATAATTGTAGTGAGCTTTACATATATTTCAATAAAATTCTTTGCATAGGGAATTTGAAGTATGAAATTGCATTGCGCTTTTTTTCAAAAACGATCACACAAAAGTAATTTACGAAGCTAATTCAATCGCGAAATGAAAAACGTTTCAATCTAAAAGTAACTTTGATTTAATGCTTGTATTTTTCTCCTTATGCAATTTTATTTTAAATTGATGAATTTCTGTATGTGATTTAATATAAATTAATAAATTTCTTATTTTTAGTTTTTTATTTTTTAATATATTACACGGTGCGACGTTAAAAATAAAAAAAATAATAAACTTCTTATTTAGTTTTTTATTTTTTAATATATTACGCGGTGCGGCGTTAAAAGTTAAATTAAATTCTATTATAATTACGAAGTTGGTGATAAATTAACGTCAACATTTTCTAAATTGAATTAATCTAATAAAGCTTAAGATGAATAAAAAAATATAAAATGTTGGGAAAAAAAACAAATTTGTTTGCACGCTTAGAAATAAAATTCGCGATACACACATGCCTTTTTTATAATGGAAGACTTGCTTACAATGGAACGCCACTGCTTACAATAGAGATGTCACATCGATGTGGAATTATCGATACAAGCGCACGCGAGAATGTATGAACGACTTCGTCAACAAAGCCTCGAAGGTTATTGAAAGCTTGTCTGTAGTGTCTATACCTGTAACTCTCAATCTCAACCCACTTCTTCTAACGATGATGTCATTGGAACGCGTTACACATATAGCGTGCTTATCAAGCTCGCTTTTAATTTTAATTGAAACGTTACGGCAATCACCGCGATCAGAATTTCTATCTTTTGGATTGATATACGTCGATCAATTTATTATTACAGAGAAATATAATTTCTTGCTCAAAATTATGTATACAATTTTATTTTAAATCAAACCTGGATTTGTAAAAATAAAAGATAACATCTTGATAATGCAATGTTATTATCTGGAAGCCTCTCTATTTTTAACGGCCTGTAATCTAAATATCTTTATCAAGAGGAAAGAGAGAATAAGAATTTCTAAACAATTTTCCTCATATTTTTCCAGCAGTTTTCCTGTTTCGCTCCAAAAGATAAGCTATCAGATATCACGCGACTATCTGGTGTTGAAACTGCTCATAACTCCGCTCCGTGAGTGGAGTTCGCCGGTGTTATAAGAAATGCTCGGCGTACGTGTTTACGCAGCATCAGCTGTTGCTTTCGCGAAAGAGTCGCTCGTCCGTATCGCAACTCTCGTTGCGCCTGTGTACACTAGTAAACGTGTAAACGAGCGATACTTTCATGATACGCAATTACCGCGGCCGACCTTTCCGCGTGGCGCGGCATAACAATCAACGCGCTCCTAGAGAGAGAAAGAGAGAGAGAGAGTGAGAGAGTTACCTTTATATCTCCGGGACGCGGCGCGCTATCGATTCTTCTTGACGATCGCGTTTTAGCCGCGTGTAATGCAACAGCCCGATAAAGAGCTGCAGAAGACGCAACACAACGATGAAAGCCGCAAACCCGCGGCGAGTATGTAATATTGATGAACTGATGTTCGTTGCGGCTACCGCTGTTGCAATATTATTGGTACCGTTGAGTAGCTCCTTTGATCACGAGGCTGCGCGCCTAGAACGTTCGCCGAAGAGCAAATACGAGAACGACGGACAGAAACTGAAGCACCGACCATCGTACGGCGTCCCTTATATACGTAAGATATATGTCTTTGATAAGAAGTTTTTTAATATTCTCCCAGTCTGTCCCCGTCGAGATAAATATTTTTATATACGAAAAGTGTTTCCCGTTTCGCGAAAACGTTTGAGAAAGAAAGAGAGTTATCTTAAATATAGTTCCTTTACATATATTTTCTTCATAATCAATTTCTAATTTTTGCAGAAGAAAATATCATCACGCGGGTAATGTGATATTTATCCACGACGAAATTAAATTCGCGTATCTCGAAAGGCTCCCTGAAAGAGAGGGCCGTATCGCGAATAATTTTTGCTCGTTTAAAAGCGTCGTGGAACGCAGAAAAAAAATGTAGAATGAGAAAAATGCATTTTTCCCCGATGCGAAGTGTACAAATTGTTATCCGTTGATTGCAAACGAATTAATTAAATTCTTCGTTCATAATATAATGCAAGATTAAATTTACGGGATGCTTCGACGTCAAAACTGCGTTCAACTGCGTTTAATTGCATTTTTTTTTTTTCGGGAAATATAAAAATGTATTGTAATAATCATTGATTAGATAAAAATTACGGCAAACCGCGCCCGGCGTTTCAACGTTTTCGTATATATTAATAGCAATCAACATGGATGACGATTCAGATATTTTTAGCTCTTGCGCCTTACTAATTTTCCGTCGTCGCATAATTTGATCGCCACGAGGCAGTGAAGAGGAAAACAATAAAAGAAAGAAATCGGACACGGATAAATTCGTTAAAGGAGTATTCCGAGCGAAACTCGTAACGACGTTAAGTGTTCGTTGGGCATTGTCGCGCGTAAAGATGCAGAAGAACGCTTTTAGTGTTTCACGTCAATTGACATTCTGAATGCAAGAACCGGGCAATTTTAGCTTGAAGGCGCGTTGGAGAAATGCGGAAGTACTAGGAAGACCTCGTGGAAATTTTACTTAGTTTTTACTTAACCCTCGCTCGGTGAGAACAAAGTCATTTATAGAACAAGATGAAACAAAATATATTTCTCTTTTAAACTACATTTGATATCTTAAATAAAATGTAAGAAGATACGGTCCAAATTTAGCTTATTGTAATCAATCCCGGGATGTGCTTATTAAAGAAATTCTCTGATATAATTCTCTCTGATAAATCATAAAAACCTCTGCTGGTATCCTCGCCAGGAAATTTCGAGCAAAGAAGAAAATGAAATTATTATAATCAGAGTCAAATGTCATATTAATAATGTTCTTTCATTTTACATTGCAGCATTGTGAGAATTCATCGTGATGATAAAGGGGGTGCGTATGTATATAATCCTTCATTCAAAAAGCGTATCAACGTTTGTGAAAACCACGATGATCAGAATACGACCGATTATCACGATTGTGAAAACTAATATAAATCCGTCCCGCTTTTGTTCGCCGTGTATGTTATCCGGATACTAAATCTTGCATCGATCGATAGACTATTATTCAACCGAATGCCGAATAACTCATTTATTGAAAAAAAAAAAGAAAAAAAAAGGAAGCGGGCTCGTGCGGCCCTTTCGGTCGGGCCCTCGATCGCTTTATCGATTTTCCGACAATCGGAACGCAGTCCGATAAAAGAAACTAATCAAGAGACCGATAGTATCAGATACGGGCGATATCGCGTCGCGCAGCTCGATCGAGAGCGTAAACGGCGTTAAGTGACGTGTTTCGCACCGATTGTGCGGTGTAAAAGGCGACGGGCGTGATTGGCAATTACGTCGTGCGGAAGAATAAGAAAAGAAAAAAAAAAAAAAAAAGATCGGCGCAACCCAGCCGAGATCACGTAGTCGTCAGCGTCGCCGCGGATCGCTAGCGCGAGCGCGAGAACCCGCATGCAAATTGGGGCTTAATTTGTTCGTTAGCGCGCTTAGCTCGCCGAAGAAAAGTTAAATTGAACTAGCGGAAATTCCGCGGCCAACTCCGCCGGCGATCTACCATCTACGTACGAGCCTTCAAATCTGTGCGCGTATTCCACAAAACATATTACATTGCACTTGACGAAACGAGGAAAATTTTTTCTTCTATCTATACCTATTCAAAGAATGAATCTATTCCGAGTTATAAGATACTAAGGGAGATATCAACGATAGCATCACTATCGGAATACCGATACTTTTATTTGAATTTTGACACTTTAGTTTGCTTTTACCGTGTGTGCATGTGTGTATGTGCGTGTATGTGTATTGTGTAACACCGCGTTATATTTTTATGGTGTCGATATTTTATCAACATCGTAGTATTTGTATCACGTTTCACGAACGACACTTTATCTTCTGCTTCGAGCAAATATGAATTATTAATATTGCCAGTGTGTAAAAAAAAAAAGAAGTAATTGTATCTCGTGTCGATCTTTATGGATCATCGCTTATCTGTACGTTGAATTAGAAATCAACTCTCTCGATCTTACACTTTCCACCTCTTCCTGATATATGTATTATGTATGCACAGGGAGTAGGACTACCTACAATTCTCCGCGAATTTTATAGCCGCTTCCAGTTTTTCTCTCTCAACTATACGTAAAGAGGAAACCCTCTTAAGCGAAGTGGGTGGTAATATATACGCGCGCCGGAGTCCTAGGAATGTTTTAGGTCGAAAAATAATTAAACACCGCGAAGGAAATTTTCACGGAGAGCGCGGAGCGGTATTTCCGCGGGGTATAACAGTCTCGGGCGCGAAATGAGAAAATGCTGGGTGTCCCCCCGGGTGCAGGGACCGCGCGGTGTGCATTAAGATACACCTCGTATAACGTCCAACGTTCTCTCTCCACGTAACCCCACAAAGCGCCCGCCCGCCCTCTCCTACGTACGCTCAAAGAAAACCTTCGATACGAGAGAAACGATCGCGTTGCACAATACGGCGAAAGCAATTATTTCCACCGCGTTCGCTCGTGAACGGAAAAGCAAGCAACGCCGCCGCGCCAAACGAGAGTAGCAAGCGAGATGACGCGACGACCGTGACGCGATTTCGCCCGCGCTCACATTGCTGTTACCTTTGTGCATACACCCGAATTTCGGGGCAAACGTAATACAGGTTCACGCGCTTTTAACCGTTTGGCATATGTCGCTGTGCGTTACGTTATGAATACACATGGCGCGTATGCATCGTTTTGCAGAAAGAACGGCATAAAAATCATCAAAAACGACTAATTGCGACGCTCGAAAATTTTTAACTGACACAATACGCGATATAATTCCTCAAAAGCTCAATAAATGATATCAAAAAGATAATCCGATATTAATCAATTTATCGGTAACAGAATTCTTTCTAAAAGTATGTTACAATTATTATTAAAATGAAATTAATCAAAAAATGACAAAATAAAAATAATCGAAAGATTATTATTATTATTTGTTGCGCAAAAAATCGTAATTTTATGTTTTGTATTTATATCGTGGAAAGATTTTAAGTTAACTAATTTTAAGCTAACTAACTTAATTTTTCTGACATTATTTCTGTAATACAGATATGTTTTATAAACTCTTAATAACACGAAATTATCGACGATAAGATCTCATTTTTCCAATATATTGTTAATAGAATTATCTTTAAACGTTGGAATTTTCAGCTATTAATATTATATAACGAAATTGCTATTAAAGATTTCTCGAATAGTATTTTCTCTTTTATGTCATTTAATTTTGTGTCATTTAATTTCTTGTTGTTTATACGTCCAGTTCTATGTCCACCACACTTCGTGATACACTCAAATTTCGTGCAATCTTGTTTTTTTATATAGAAGGAAATATCATTATAGATTGCTATCAACGTAACAATTTAGCCCATTTGAATAAGAATATTAATCAGTTCAATTCTTTAGTAAAAAAAAGAAATGACACGAAATTTTCATGGAATACTAATTTCATCATAATATCTCGACATTTCCATATTATGTAAAATACATGTTTCTAGTACAAACCGGTTCATTCAGAACCATTATCTTATTACTATCAGTATTAAATTACCATATTCAATGGCACGTTCAGTACAGAGCCGTGTCCGGATTACATCGGACGTTTCTAAGCCATGTCAGTTTGAATTTGCAAGTGAAAAATTTTTACAATTGAGAATAACGCGACTACGGAATTTGCGAATTGTGAACTGTAAATTATTGCGTTCTCGCCCGGAGAGGGATTGAATTACAGTATAATAATACGCACAAAAGCTGAAATAGGGAAGAGAGGGAGGAGGAGAGTGAAAATCATTAAATTCGTTGAAAACCACAATGAAATGTATCGATTAATTCTTGTCCCATTTTACGATCACTTCTCCACGGAAACTAGGCAACGCGCAAGGATCGCCGCGTTTAACCGTGACGCAATGCCATTTAATTATCATTCATTACCTGCATTATCTACTAATTACGTGAACGCGAATGTAGAAATCGTTCCCAACGGTGTGCGCGACGCGAAAGGTCAAGCGAAAAATCATGTGAAATTCTGTATGTACATATATATATATATATATATATCTTTTTAATTCTGAATGCATACGTACGTTTTCACAAGAAATACTCAAATAACATAGCCGCTCGTGAGTGAAAAGGAATTGTCGCGGAATAACCGTGAACATATACATTCTGTTTAAACGTGCGCGATTTCATGGCTGCGTTGCCTCGGATCGTAGCTTTTTCAATTTTCTCCGCGGCAAACAACTGAAATAACCAATTTTGCGACACCAGTCCATCACAATCTTTTAACCGTTTTCCGAAAGCAGCGATAGAATATATAGTATAAGCACTTATAGGTGAATGTACTTATACACACGCATATATAGAAACGTGAATAGGTATTTAAACGATAAAATATTTAAATGGCAATAAATATATAATCCGGTAAAATTAGTTTACCGCGCTAAATTATTCACCCTTTTCTTCAAATAATTAATTATATTAGCGAGCAAAAAAGAATTTGTGATAAAAATAGTACTGAATACAGTAGAATAAAATATGGATTGTAAAAAAGATATAAGATATATATTATATAATATTAAAGTTATAGCTGGAAATATGCTATTCTTCAAGATTTAGGATTTTGCGTGATAATTATATGTATACTCACATCGTATTGATGTGCAAATTGATTATGATTCAATACACATATAAGTGTAAAAAAAAATCAAAATTAATAAAACTAAAAATCTTACGCCGCTTTATTGCGACAGTTCGTTTTGTAGTATAAAAATTTTCCAATATACCATAACTTTTTTTAAAGCAATATATGTTTTTTTAGATATGTTTTTTTAGAATTGTTCCTTCGATAAATAATAGAGGAAAGTCCCCTATTATGAGATACCACATCTATTTTGCGTGATTGCCGGAAGTTTATGCATTTGAAAAATGTAGTAGGCGAGTGCATCACGCACGATGAAATAATAAATTTTCCACTAAATAGGTTTTACCCTAAGGGCAATAGTACATGATGGAACCAACAGATAGAACTTATTAGTTTAGCAGAAACCTCTACGAGCCTATCTCATAATAAGGGACTTTACTGTGTAGCGAAATAGATAGAAAATAAATTTCATATTTCTGAATCACAAATCTATTCACGTTCTAACTATTTTACATTCCAAATTGGAAATGTTCATCGTTTTAAGTTTAAGTTTGCGAAGAGATAATAAAAATTCCGGGAGTAACATTCCGCTGTAAATGATTCTTCAATTAACTTTTACGGATTTCCTGCGACAATTTTACTAGGATCGACTGTAAAGAACAGCGAGTAATTTACGACTTAATTATCGAATCTACTTAAGGTGACAGATGAAAGGAATGAATGGCCAATTAAAATTCGCTTTAAGAATGTTGCTTTTGATATAATCTTTCCTTGTAAAATTCTGTATAGTATTCTCGTTAACTTACTCTCTTCACTAAACTCATACTTCGCTAAACTTAAACTCAAAGCGCAGTCCAGAGTATATTTTAAAGATAAAGAGACTATTAAAATTAAATCATCAAATCCGTGGCCTATTTATATATAAGCCAAATAAATTTATTTTATGCAAAATTAATTGTTGAATTTGAAGAAAGTTCTAAGTTTGTATTTCGATCAATTAATTTCGCGTTTCTGTCGTTCGCGCAGCGACAGGAGATGCACATATGAAAACCTTAATTTGATCTATACTCTCTAGATCTGAATCAGTGACTATTCACTGATTCACAGTACTATTCACTGATTCTGATTTAGAGAGAGATAATAATAATAATAATAATAATCTATAGATAATAATATATAATTACTATTACGTAATAATAACAGTAATAATTATTTTATTTACAATGACTCATCTGAGCAATAACGTCGAGAATAGCATGCTATATAGAGCTGAGCTAGATGAATATTGCATCTCGTGGCAAAGTACGGCCAAATTTCCATTGCCGATCGTATTAAAAACAAAAAAATCGAAGTAGTTTCAAACTCACGACACAATCGGATCCTCCCTCCCGCAAACGCGCGAATTCGGGACTGAGGGAAAAAGCGCTTTCGACGGCCACCGACGCGACGTTGCAGTTCCCGTAGGTACGGCTTTTAGTTTACGTTCGTGCTAATGGTTTATTGACGCGACCGACGCGTCCAAGTTCCGACGTTTCTCCGCGGTTGTAAGAAGATTACAACGTAACTTCGCCCCAAGTCGGCGGGGCACGTCATCTACGTGCGCTTCTCTCCATCGACTTCGCCCGCGCGCAACGATCGTGGTACGCAACGGTTGACGCAATCTCGTTACGTCGGTGGAAACAATTCGAGGCATTTCGTATCTCCGGAATGAGAGAAACCCGCTACCCGTGTCTGTCTGTCTGTTTGCCTGTCGGAACATCCAGTTTACAGCGGGATCGAAATTAAATGTGTTTATCATCCGCCAGTGCGCGAGGGGAAGAGCGAAAATCACGTTTCCGCAACGAAATTATTAACGGAAAGCGTGTCGTTAAACTGACGTCGCGCGAAATCCATTTGTTGAAATTATCTTTCCTCGATATCGCCCCGCCTTTCGCAGCACGGAATGCGGCGGCGCGGGGGAGAGACTCGGTTAAGAATCTTCGTGATGTTCCATTTTATCATATTAATGAAACGTCGCGGAGTAAGTCGCTGAAAAATTCCGCACGCAGCCGAGGTATTACCCGAAGAGACAGAGGGGAAGAGGAGAGAAAAAGAGTATTACCTCCGACTTCATCGTTTCACTTCGACAATTCGGGAAAAAAAATCAATTTTCCAGGATATCGCGCGCGCTCCCCTTCTAGCAGTATCATTTGTTGTCCTCGCGCATCGATCGCGCGAAGATGCCCCGCGGTTTCTCTCGGAGCATCTTTTTGAGTTCCTCCCGCGCTCATTCCGAAGACGCGATTTATCAATGTGGAAGACAGCGATCTCGGGTTTCCATTTAATCACACGCGAGTTGTACAACGCTGCACGCGCCATTTTTCTTATCCCGTACGAAGACGCATACTTCCCTATTACCGTCAATTCGCTTTTGAAGAAACGCGTTTCTCTTCTTGGATTAAGTGAACAACGTCCGCCGACTTTTAGTTAAATGTCAGTCAGGCTTGCGAATGCGTGCAGCCGTGAAACAGAGGGGAACGTATTAAACGTATATGAATTCCACTTGCTCGCAGAAAAATTCTTAACGCTCCACGTGAGTTAATGCATAAATAAATTATGAGTTCCCTTGCGGTATAAATGTTCATTTATACATTCTCAGATCGTTATGCGACGCATGCTTCCGATGACAAATAAAATTACTGCTTTTCCAATCGCGCGCACATATATACGCATGTATATTCGCCTATTTACTATTTATGATATACACCTGCTTTGCAGACGTTTGCAGACATATATCGTAAATAGTACGATTATATATTCATGAGTGATACAAATCGGATTGGATTATTAGATCCTAACTGTAGCTCATTTGGTTATAAATTTTTGATAAATACTCAAACCGAATCATCCTAGGTATTAATATAAACGTTCTTCAAAAATGTATTTGAAATCATAAGATAAAATAAATTATTTTCAAATTAAATGTTACGATTAAATTATTTATTAAATGTCTTTTCTAATTAAATTTGTCTTGAACGCGCATCTCTATTTATTATTTTTAATACATATCTCTCAATTTCTTATCCATATTATATTATATATTATATTATATGTTATATTATAATAATATTATGTGTTTAAAATTCTTTGAATAATTATTCATAAAACGCTTGTAATTCAACAATGAGAACGCTACCATTATGCCAAGTCGGGACGAAGCAAAGTTTCAACGCTTTTTTAGCCAGCATTTCACCCGATGCGAAAAATTAATTTCGAAAAATGTCGACCGCGGCCAGGAACGCTGTCTTCGCACGGTGCGGTGTATACGTACTTCCTACTGTTCGTACTCACCTACTTCACTGATGGCCCATCGCCACGACGACTTCCCGAGGGGCCGCATCGTCGGTCCGGGAAGTCGGACGGTCGGCGTCGAGTAGTAAACGGATCCCTCTTCCTCCGGTTTCTTCTACGGTGCGCGCGAATACCCCAACCACCAGATGCTTGCCGCGGACGAAGCTACAGGCTGCCGCCGAGACCGCGAACGATCCGCACGCGCGATCTCACTCACACCATCGTAACCATATACGTATGTTCGTACTTCGTACTCCGTATATCGCGCGCGCGCTCGCGCACACACTACGCGCCAATAGGGACGAGACGAGGGCGTGGGGAGCGGAGGGCGAGGCGGCTTGAAGTTAGCAAGGTGAAGCTCGACTTAGAACCGCGCCGTTACACCGTCGTCATCGCGGACTTTTCCTTCCTCTCCAGGAGCGAGTTGCATCACCGCTTCTACAAAGTCACCGAACGGTGAATCGTCCTGTATATATACGTGCGCGCGCGGACGCGCTCCCGGCCGAGTTCCCTTCTTCCTTTAGCCTGTTCAAGGGCAGACGCGTTGCGTAGTAAAAAAAAAAAAAGGACGATTCCCCCTATGTGGTACGCAGTTTCGAGTTTCGACCAGTGTTTTTCAACCGACGGCGCACGGCGACGCGTTTCTTTCGTCAAAATTATTCTACCTTCCCGGTAGCCTCGACATTCGATGAATTTTAATTTTAATTTCAATCTTACTACTTACAAATTGGAGAGTCAAAACAGATATTCATCCGCGCGTTTATTTAATCCGATAATTACTTCGCCATACAGAATACGCGATACACCGAAGTGTCCGCTAAATATTCTCGAACCATCTCTCGCTTTCTCAGTCTTGAGATAAAAAAAAAAAGAAGCAATTTGTTTCTAAAAGAAAAGAATTGAGAAAATTAAGTTTGCCGGAGCTCGAATCCGAAAAAGGAATTGAAAAACCTCGGCTTCGTAATTTCCGAGGGAAGTCAGCGAGAAGTTGGAGCGCGGCCGAAGATCGAGTTGCAGCGAAATTTCGTAATCGAGAGCGAGTCTGACGCGAATTTCAGACGGTTAGACCGGCCGATTGATTCCCCGCGCGATATTCACCGGCGCGAATCGAAAATTTACGATTAGAAATCGACCGCTTGCGCGCGGATATGAATTGCGAATTTGGCGTCCGGCCAAGCCGATAATCGTGAATCGATCTCTTCCGCGAGTTACTCACGGAACAGATTGCGAAATCCTTATGCGCGCGCGCGCGCGCGCGCGCGATGTTTTTTCCGTGATATATCCGATAAACTGCGTGAAAAAATGCGTCGCCGTGAAATGAAACGACGAAGTTACTTCCAAGACGAATTATCGAGGCACGGCGCGTTTGCGATCAACCGCTCGTAATCGATCACGAGATCGCGAATAAAAGAGAAACAAACGGGATTGAAAAGATAGAAAGCGTTCTCGAGCAGAACCTCCGAGATTCCGTCACTGAACTTTGCGGAGAATCCGGACCGCGTCCGAACTTCAAAATGGAGAATCCGTCGCCGCACAAAGGCGAATTTCTCGCGTCTTTACCGCGTAACTTCACGTTGAACGACCGCGAGATCGACACTCTCGGACACGGCGCGTCACCAATAAACCACAAATAAAAACTCCAAGCGGAACGACCAAAAAAAAAAGGACATATACGTCACGAAAATACGAACGCAACGCAAACACGTATACACACAGCACGTACCGCCTGTTCTCCGAAGAGGTTATCGCCGCTGTTACCGGTGCAGCTGTAGTCCTACGCGTCCCGTCGCCTCGTAACGTTTCAATCCCCAAACTGACCGGGCGATCGAATCAGATCCGGCGTAAACACGCGAGATCCCCGTGGCCGAGAATCCCCTCGTCGGAGCCGTTACCGTTACCTCGCTCGAGCGCGACGTCACCTCGACGGCGTCTCGCGCGCAACTGCAAGCAGTGCAGGCGCCGCTCGTGGGATCGGAACTCCCCCGATCGGCGGCTTCCCTGAACTCGCCTCAGCCTTTTTCTCCCGATTTTCTCTCGGAACGCGCGCGCGGGGCCGGCAAAGACGCAGTAAACTCGGCAAGGTGAGAGATCGCTCGATCTCGCGCGCGCCCGTGTCGACGACTCGCTCTCCTCTCCTCTTTGGGACGAGCGGATTTCGCAACGACGCGAAAACCGGCAGGGGACGAGCGACGAGCTCGCGGAAAGAAGCGAGTGAAAGCGCGCGGGGCGAAGTGACTCACTCCGACGAGGTCTCACGCATGACTGTACGACACGCCGCGCGCCCAGCGCGCCTGTCGTTCTTCACCGGCTTCACCCTCGTCGTCACGGACGGCTGGCGAGAGGCCTACGAGGGCTACGAATCCCCCCCGAACTTAACGCACCACTGCCGAGGGCTCCCGGCGTTAAGGGCTGCCAGGAAGGGAGGAGAGCGGTTTCGATGACTAAAGAGCAGCAGGACGTGGCGTCGTTCGGACCAGTGTTTCTCAATGCGCGCGGCCGTTCGTTACTGGAAAATCCCCGTATATACTCGGTATATACCGACGCAACGACGGAGTGGCTTCTACGCACTTTGTTACGATATTGATGTCGCTTTTTGCGCGACGACATGTCGCGCCACGGATGTAATGAATTTATTTTTTTCAGGATATCCCTGAATGAGCCTAGATAACAAATATTCGTTATTTCTGGGATTTATTTAGGTTTATTATGCTTAGAAAGTAAATTATTTTATTATCAGCGATTGTGGCGGACTAATTACTGTATGCAGAATGTTCGTTTCGCGTGTAATTAATTGTTAACCGATAATTTTGCTCTTTTGCGAAGGTTAATCCCTTCGAATATCGATACTTTCTGTTTTAGGATTATTTCGATATTACTATGTGCTCTCAGACTGGCGACTAAATCTCTAGATCATTCCAAAATAAAGGTCCTAATAAATAAATATTCATTATTTCTGGGATTTATTTAGATTTAGAGTGCTTAGAAAACAAATGATTATCACGCGATTTATTGACCAATGGTTTGTTTCGCGTATAATTTAGGGCCACTTCGACCAAGCTCTGATTAATTTAATCGTTGATTAGTCCATTGGAAATGACCAATTGCATTTTCTCATTAAGCAGATTGACAAATGTGATTGGTTCATTTCCAATGGACTAATCAACGATTAAGTTAATCGGAGCTTGGTCGAAGTGGCCCTTTTTTAGTTGTTAACCGATAATTTTGATATTTCGCGAAAGTGTTAATCCCTTCGAATCGTAATATTCCCCATTTTAGGATTATATTGCTGTTCTTATTTTGCCTTACTGTTAAATCAGACACTGGCGACTAAATCTCTGGATTTAATCCCAAAATAATGGAAATGGAAACGGTAAAATATGTTTCTAAATTCGCGTCCGACACACAAGTCGCACTTTTTACGCATATCGAATGAGATATGTTTACCGACCGATTTTGTAAACGCAATATAGGACCGTTATTGCCGCGTTGTTGACAGCCAACAACGATCCTGCAATAAACGAAATTCGAAACAGAAGTGTTCATAAAATCGAGGGGCGGATTTATATTCACAACAGTTTTTTGTTTATTTTGTTTCCCGAGATATAGAGAGTATGATATGCACAGGGTGTTCCGTAAATATACAACTAGAGGCGATAAAGATAAATTTGGATTAGAAATCTTCAGCGTGAATGGCGGAAAAGAAAGCCGGAGTTCCGTGTTCGTTACATCTTGCAACTGTATTCATCTCTTAAGGACTGACAGAAACTGAAACTCTGAGGAAACGGTAAACTCACGTCTGACAAGTTTCGCGAGCGGTTTTTTTTCCAAGGGAATTTTAATGACTCGCATTTTATTTCGTTTTTCGTCTATGAAAACCGTGAAATTATTGTATAATTAATGACAGAGCGTGAATCATTTCCACGGCGATAATATCTGTCATACACGATTTAATGTAGCAATTAATTTCGGAAATGTTTTCATAAATCTTCCGCGAAATTCATAACGGATAATAATACGCGCTTATACATCACCCTAACGGTATGACAATTTAAAATCTATCTAAAGGGATCTATCTGCGATCTTGGTTTGCCGCGCATTAATTAAAATCCGGGTGCCCGGACTCGCGTTTCTGACAAGCCAATTGAAATTTCGTGGCGGTATAGCTGAGGTAGCGGGAAAATTTTAATTTTCCACGAAACTTTTCAGATGTATGCAAAGTGGCGCGAGATGTAAAGTTCAGCAAGTTTTCATTTATCCGTGAAAATGGATTTCAAGGATGGCACCGCCATCCCGCGAATGTGGGTTCACAGTATACTCGCTTTCGCGCCCGCAAATTGAAAGTTAGCTTATGAAAAAGGAGGAAAGAGAGAGTGAGACCGCGCGCGCTGGACTTGGGGAGATCCCAGCGGGATAAATAGACCCCCCCAGGGATAAATTATCCGTTTGTTTTGCCTCGTTAGGCAAAAATTGTTACTTATTTTAAGGGCAATCGTTCCATCGTTAACCCCGATTGTTTTCCTATTCGTTTTCAACAACGAGATGTTAGGTGCAGGGTGGTCCATTCGCTTCTTGCATCCTGAGTGTCTCTCCGCCGTTCATAAATTCGCCAGAAAATACTTTGAAACGATTTTTAAAACGTTTTCGTTTCATTTAAAACGTTTCGTGCGAGTCCAAAACTGAGGCGGACGTTCGGGAGAAACGCGAACGAACTGATTTTACTTTCGTAATTTAATAATTTTGAATTGTACTTTATTATATGAATATAAATTATATTATTTAAATTAAATTGAAACTGAAATCAAACGAGTTTAACGATGAATTAAGTTATATTACTTACATGCGTATATATAAAATAGAAATAGAATATATAAAAATAATAAAATGTAATTATTTTTTTCCGATAATCTGTCACTATTTTGTCGTAAAAGACGAAATTATTGTAAATAGTAATTAATCATAAGCTATATATTTGTATGCTTCAATATTAATACAACGTTATTTGCGTTATATTGCAAAATGCGAGCTTTTGCGAGCTGTAACAAGCGCTTTTACCCTTCCGGGTGTTCTCTTCACTACCCAGTTATAATCCAGACATTATTGCATTTCCAGCAGAGCTCAGAATGCAAGAGACGGCTTTTTATTTAACGTTTCACATCGCGCGGTGATTTATGACGCTGCTAGAAACAAAAAGCGATCACCTGCGGATAAAAAAAAGGCAGTTGAAATGAATTACCTTTTGGATAAACTTCAAACAAACGTCCAACTATTCCGCGTAGCGGAACGACTGCCAGGAGAGAACGGCCTTTCGCGAGTGTCACGCGGTCGGACAATGTATAATATCAAATTAATTCTTTCGCTGCCGTTTCGTCTAATTTTGTCGCTCGCCGCGGATTGCATCGTCGACGTTAAAGCGTACGGGGAATAGGCGTTCCCGTTTGCGTTGGAAAGTGACGGCGAACGTATATAAAGGCTGCAGGCGCGGTAAGTCCGAGGAAGCGGGTCGAGAGCAACTTTGCACACAGTGTACCGTACTTTCCGCGATTTTCTCGAATTGGAATTGGCAATGAAGCTACCCCCGGCACCACGAGGTGGCCGAAGTTAGCTTCCGTGGAGATGAAACGACGTGTAATTAATCCTCCAAACGGGTGGTAGAGTAACCGTCTCTCGAAAGAGAAGCGGTCGGGTGGTGTGCACGGCCGCGGACGAGGGACGCTAATAATATTGCAATATCGGAAAGGTTTTTACGATTCGACGTGATTTTTACTTCGTTGAAAGTGCCGCTAAAAAGTCAAATTAAAAAATTTTTAAATGCCGGAAATGAAAACCGACTCGGGATTTCCGATCGGTAATGAAAAACGGACGTTGTTTATATTGATTTTCGCAGGGACGCGCGATCAGAGAGATGTCGATATCGCCCGTTAGATTCGGCTATAGGTGGATGAACGTGCGCGAATCGATAAGTTCCATTTCCCCGGATAGAAATTCGTATAAATGACGATCGAGACGCGGTCTCCCGAGCGCGGTCTCCCGAGATTCGGAGAAATCCCGATTTGAAAAAAAAATAAATAAATAAAAATAGATAAGTAAAATCGGCTCTGGAAAGTGCGACGTCGCGCTCTAAGTCGCGAGGTGATGTCGCGTATCGCGACCGTTCTGCCGATTTTACTCAGGTACGACACGTTCTTCCATGATTTATAAAGTACAGATGGAAGCAGAATTTACAGCCGCGCTGCGGCTTTTCCTACGAGCCGCCGCGTGTCGACGTCATATAGTGTTGCCGTATGTCATCGTATTTTATTATGTCGTTAATAATAATTGTGGAAAGTGCAACTGATGTATGTACATGTTTACTTATGTATGTATATATATTACGGATGTATTTTGACAGAACAGAAGGTAAACAGACATGTAGGTACTAGAGAGCAGAGTGATTAAAAAGGTAATGGATCTTAATTGGACGACATTGACATTTTTCTAGAAATAACAAAATCGATTTCTCTTTCAAATATCTCGTGCAAATTCAATCTGAAATTCGCATTCGGAGATATTTTGACGTTAATTATATCGTTGCCTAGATTCTTTTGCGAACTTTTATCGAGTCAAATCGAATAATGAATGTTTTAACAATATATTGTCACTATTACATTCAATAATAATAATTAAATTATTATTAATAACATTATTATTACGTTAACAACTCTATATACGCCCTTTTAAAATTATGTTAGCGCAAACACTTCAATTGTTTACGCGATTTGTTACGCATCAAAACACTTGACATCAATATACAAGTAACCGGTTAATGTAATTAGCTAGTTAACAGTTCGGTTACGCGCTTACAGGTTTATTAGGGGAAACATGTCGATTGTTTACGAATCGGTTACATCCATCAAAACACTCGACATTAATACATGAGCGTAACTTTCTGTTAAAGACGATCGATCACGCGGTGATATTCGATCATCGTGACTTCGTTTCTTTTTTTTCTTCTCTTTTTACTTGTTCGGAGATCATATATTCTTTGGTGTATGACGAGCCGAAATAGGGACGCTTCCACAGGGACTTTCCTTAGAGGGCTTCGCACAGAGGCATGAATAATACATCCTTTTGGGGGGGGGGGGATACGTTGGCTTTACTACTCGTTCCCTGCTGACTTTAATGTTTTTCGGGCGGGAAGGGGGTTCTCTTTTTACGAGCCAATAACGAGGAGTTCGAGCAAGATCGATACGAGAACTCTACGTCCTTTGTGTAATTGCGAAGTGTAATTTATTTACAGTACAGCCGGGGTGCACCTTCCTCGCGCGTCGCGTATTACGACGTATTACTCTCCCGCATGTATACGTATGTGTTTAATATCAATCTCGCTTCTTGATTAAATACCCCATCGACCGCAATAGCGCGGATATTGCTCGCGGCTAGTCCGCCGGGTGGAAAAACACCTGCGAAATTATCACGTCGTGTTTTTTTTTCTCCGAATCGCTCGATTTCATCTCGCGTTAATAAACTGTACACTGCAAATTTGTATTAATCACCAGTCGCCGATCGATATTCCCCCCGTTCGGTCGGCTTAAATACCGTCAGTAATTCCCCCTACGTTAATAAGAGGCTGGAAATGAAGCTGCATACACTGGAAATTACGCGGAAATTCAGAAATTGCAGAGTTACCTATAGGGGGACAGATGTCGTGACTCTATGCTCTTTTAATTTTAGATTCGTGAACCAATTTAATTTTGCTGTAAAAAGAGATCCGAGTGTATTGTTAAACGCGCACGAGAGAAACGAGGTCTTAAAAAATATCAATTTTTATTTTTAGAAAGAGATGCTTTTTATAACAATTAATAATTTAATCTATTTTTAGGAAGATTAACTTTTTTATATAATAATAACTTCTTTTGGTATCATCTTTTGGCTCGCGTTCCTTTGGTCTAAGAAGACGTCCGTATCCCCGTTGCTATCGACAATCTCCGTTGCCAACGACGCTCGTTATCAGTGTTTGCCCATTTGGAGGTCGAGCTTATCCATTTTCGGGGGTTCCGGAGCGGAAAGAGGAAGAACAAGGAGGCGCCGTTTCGTCGTTTCGCACATCTGGAACTTCCTCTTCCCGCGTGCCACGTGTCTCACCCCACGCGCCGTCACGGCCCTCCTGGAGCCTTCCTCACCTTCAGCAGTGTGAATTTCGGGGAGGGCGTCTTCTCGCCCTGGGTATATATTGAACCGGGGAGGGTAAAATGTGTGGATAGCAAAACGCGCTTTACGCGGCGGGGAAGCAGGAAAGAGGTGCGGGAGGAGGTGGAGGAGAGAAAAGGAAATAAGAATTCCCTGTCGGCACCGGGGCGGCTGCCCTCCCTCCGTTACCGCCGGATATTTCTTTCTCTGGCAGTCTGACAAGCGGAGAATTTTCATTCCGCGTGTGCGCACCGTACCTAAGGTAATATTCCTTCGCGGCACCGGCTACTCTCGCGATATTAATTCTTAATCTGTTATCCCGGCGAGATTCCCCGGCAGGTCGATTCTCGCGGCCAAGATTTTCTTCGCGCGGCGCGACACGGTCTATTAAATCACGTCAACCGCCGCGCGAGAATCGGCGACGGTGTCCTGGTTCTAATTGTAAGTATATTTGACGGGTGTCTTGGTGTATCTCGGTCACCATCGGAATGAACCGGATCGGTGTCGTAAATAATAATAACCTGGATGAAATGGCTATATCCTGTTTTATTCGGTTTTTGTCTTTCTTCTCTCTCTTTCTTCCTTCCTTTCTTTCTACGGATTAACTCGCGAAGATTACCACGCATGGTTTGCCGATCAATAATTTCTAGATAGATGGACAGTTATAAATTCTTGCCTCGCCTTTGGATGGACTTCTGTACGATACAGTGTTTTACATCACTCACTTTTGCAAATTTAATTTACATTGTCTTTTATATACTATCATTTACATGATTATGATCAATAATTTCTATTAAAAACTCGCAAAAAACTCGAACTACGATTTTTTTATATTAGTACACAAATTTCAAGACGCGTTTCTGACGATGGCGATATCGATCTCGTGAATAATCTTCAGGAGATATATTAAAAGAAGCGTATAAAAGAAAAACAGAGATTGTATAAAAGTTATTTTATAATACATTATACATGGAAAAAAGACGTCAAAATGTTATTTGTTTCAGCAGTTAGAAACACACTCGTTTACGAGCAGTGTGAGGTCTGTCGAGGGGCCTATTATTGCTTTATCAATACTTACTGCCTCTTGCTCTTGGCAGCGATTATTCCCCGTCAATCCAGCGGCACCAAGTGTCAAAGTTTATCGCGCGCAAAGAGTAACGTACTTCCCTGAAACCCCTCCTTCGACACACTTGTTGCTCAAATAGCGGATACCGGGAGACGTATCGTCGTCACCCACGTATTTACCGTACAAAAACCCACGTTAAGCTTATTGCCCCCATACACACACATACATACACGCACTTAGCATTCACAATGCAAATGCCCTCGTGATGTCGCGTGCTCGAAGTACGGAAAAAAAGGAAAAAAAACACGAGTGGAACTTATTCATGCGATTTTGAGGGTCGGAAAGTTTTTATCCACTTCCGCGACTGAGGTGCGCGTCGCTTTGAAGTAAAATTTCTTAACCACGCCTTTTAGAAGCTACAGGCCACTGAAATATAGGATCCCGAAGGAAACTTTTCGAGGAAGTGACTTACGGTCTTCACGGTAAAAACCGGAAGCGCATCAGATGCACGCTCTCCCGTTTTAATGACGCGTCCTTTGACGAATCCTACGCTCGGCTCCTACGTTCGCGAAAAATTTAACGAGAGGCTAATGTTTTAATATTCTACGTATCTACGTCAAGCGCTTTCATAATTAAGATGAGAGATACACATCACTCATATTCTGCATTTTCTCGAATCTTTTTTTTTTTTATTTAGAATCGTGAAAACTAGTCTATATATGTATACATATACATAAAAAAACTTCGTCCATTTTCACAAGGGTTTTAGACTATCCGGGCCCAGAGATGAGACATATATATTTCAAATTATAGGGCATCATGAAAGGATTGAAAATTTATAGGTGCTAATGGTCAAAATACCCGCCGGTCAATGTTAGAACTTCATCAATGTCGTGTAAAGTGTATTCATTTTGTTATCTATGCCTATATGATGTTTTTTTTCACGCTTGCATGACTCCCAGAATTCTTGTTTTTTTATCCCTTCCTAAAGATGTCTTTTTGCACCTCGCTTCAAGGCACCTCCTCGTAGTGACGGCGGTAACGAACAAATGTTGAATATTTTTCGATATATTGCTGTATAATGTCATTAGGAGGTCAGAATTGCTTCCAGCGAAATTTGAGAATTAAAAACTATTTCTTTCTTTAATACTACCATTATTATCTATAAAATTATATATGTTCGATGACTAAGCCTGGATTAATTCAAAATGAGCAAAGTTCTTTACGAAACGAATTTCTCGATGTAAAACATTACCGAGCAAACACCATTGTTGACGTATAAATACGGGTAATCGTATTCAAATGATTGTATTCGTGACGTATGAATATAAACCTTATCACGGTCGAGAGTATGGCAAACGCGCGACATGCAGACGTAAGTCAATATTAATTACGCGTCAGCATCTCTCAAACATCTCTCCGAAACCCGTCAAGTGTTTGACACACGGGTACACGTCCTAAATACGGTGGGAGCGCGGCATGCCCCATTATTTATCTAAAGCTCGTACGGCACATACGTTAACTTGATAAAGTAACCAAGTTAAATTACCGCGAGAGTGCCGCTAACTATTGATTTTCCGAAAATATCGCACTAAGACTTCGGAGTGGGAACGGAGTTTCCCCACTTGGTATTTATGCCCTTATCTTATCAATACCACGCGCGTGTATGGCGTATTCGTGAAACGCTTAGCTAAGGAGCGCTCGAGACTCCGGGATGAAGATAATGTTACCCCGCTGATGCCGGCTTCTCCAACCGTAAGACATCCGTGTGAGCGCAACTAATCCGACCTACATCCCCTTACCGGGTGTAATTTTACAATTCATTAATTTAGCGAGTTTGCTTTGCTGCTGGAATTAATTATTACGATTCGCGTCAAATTATTCAGACGCGGATGCCTACATCTGACGCTCCTGTTTGTCAGGCTAAATTTCATCCATGGATTATCTGAATTTGCGTTTTTCCAATGCTAAGATTTAGCTGTTAATTAACAAAAAAAGCATTAAATTTGTAAATATTAAATTAAATTCATAGATGTTGAATTACAGCTACTTCACATGTATAACAAAATTTAACAATGTATAGATTCACAATTCTATTTTATTTATCTTTTATTAATGACAACGAATTAGTCTATCAACTTTAGATTTCATAATCATGTTTAATTATCGCACTTAGATGGCTAGAAATGATAGGTAAGGTATATTCAATGTCGTATAATGTATTTATATATTATATCTATATATACACTTTGTTGTATAGTATGTAAATTATAATTAGACGATAACTTGTCTATTTCATCTGATACACCATATTACTACAGTTATATCCATTTATATTGTATTTGTACTCTTAATCATCAGGAATATTCTCTAGTCCCTAAGAAACAGAGCGATTAGACATAAATAAGTAAAAATCACTTACTCGTACTTATTCAAATTCATAAAACACTGTGGTTTACAAATATATTTATTAATAAATTACCTTGTGATTCCATGGGGAGTCACCTACGCGACAATCTCTGGTAAACATATTGCGATCCCATACATCTCTCAGGTCTCTACGCATCGGCTGGAAAGAAGTCAAAGAAATAATTCCCAATTCCGTGCAAACTAATTTATATCGCATGTTTCTTTCCAAAATTCGTTTCTCACGAATTTAGCCCTCGTCTAAAGAGTATCAGTCTAAAACATAGCAAACTATTCTCGTGAAGTAAGCGCGACAACAACAAAATTTGAATTTCAGCGAATTCTATAATTGCGTCAAAGTACGTGATGAATAAGTGCAACAATTTTCAATTCAATAAAAATAAATCTATTCAATAAAGTTCTTGATATCATGAATTAAGCTGTCATCAAGTTAATTAAATACATCTCATAATGAGATTAAATTTTTTTGTTTTGGTTTCTCTGAAAGCGAGGAGTGTCTTTAGCTCGTAGAAATTATTATTAACGCATTTACAAATAAACTTCAAGTTCCAAGCTCTGGGTATTATTTATATCCGGTTTTATTGGACTCTCCCGTAAAATTATATATATTGTTGCAATTCTTTTTAAACAAGAAAGGGATTTCTCCTCGTTTAGTTATCAACACGCCCGTAATTGTTGCAAGTTTACGATCGGGAGGTTATGTTACGCGAAATTGCGTACTTACGTTTCCGAGGAAGTATAGATTCGCGTAGTAGTTTCCCAATAGAGGAACTATTGGTATCAAGCCTATTATCAGCATCGGCGGAATTATCTCGTACCACATAGCTGTCGAATTTTCCCAAGCTGACGGTCGCAGAAAGTTTAATCCCTCTGTTACGGAGTCAGATGCAACGTAACCTAATAACCTGCGCGCAGGGGCGGCGCAGGCGCAGCTATAAACTCTCTCCCTCTCTCTCTCTCTCTCTCTATCTCTCTCTCTCTCTCTCTCTCTCTCTCTCTCTCTCTCTCTCTCTCTATACTTCAGCCAGAGAGAAGCCTTGAGACAAGCCATCCCGGCCTTTTTCGCGAGACTGCCAGTACATCTATTTTCGAAATTGGTACTACGTAGCCACGTTTATTTTCCGATACTGCCGATAAAACATCATTTTGGGGCACATCCGTGCTAAATCTGCAAATGTATTGTTTGTAATATACTACATTTGCAGATGTCGGCAGTGTCGGAAAGAGAAAAAAAAGTGAGAGGGCTATAATATTAGATATTTAACATACCTATAATATAAATATATAAAATAATAAATATATAAATATATAAGTTAATATTTATCGATACATGTAAGATATAAATATTCTCGATTGTAATTGGTTGAAGATCATATATTTATATCTTACATGTATCGATAAATATTAACTTATTTTATATATTTATATTATGTGTTAAATATCTAATAGCCCTCTCGCCCTCTCTCACTTTTTCTCTTCTTTCACTTTCACACTTCCCAGACAGCACAATGTGGTTTATTTCAAATAAAAGATATGTATCCTAATCAATTTAAAAATCCGAATACGACACAATAGGCTTTTACGGAAAATTTTGTAAGCAAAACGAATAATATTTGGAGAACAAGCAACAGAGAATGTTTTATAATTTTTAAGTATCTTGACAACGGTTTATCGTCTTTTATAGAATTTATGGTATGCGCGATCACCGCGCTGCAAGAATAACGATGGAAGGAATAAAAAAGCACATACAAATAAATTTGAAGCATTTGTAAACGTAACGAATTACGTGAACAAACGAATTATGTCTGTTTTTGAACGAAAAACAGAATTATATTCGTGGATGCACTTCAGCTATTCGCACTCTCGATATGCATACGCATTTTGAAAGCAAGCTCGCTCCCTTGTTCGCGATCGTTTACGATCGCGACAAGCAAAGTGCGAAACGTCAAACGCGCGGTCGTTCTCTTCAATCACTAAATTAATTATTAATTCCCGCACTTAACGAGAAATCCAAGCTATATTCATTAAAGCGTCTTCCTGCGCGATTCACTCCGATTCGAAGAAATCGAAATGAAGACCGGAAACGTGAATTCCGAGGTTATCGTTTCACTGTGACACGCGGAACAATAATTCTATTAAAATTCGGATACATCGCGCTTCGAAACACTTAATTTCTCATGTAAAATTCACTCACCGATCGTCGGGAGCACTGCAGGAGATCCATCAAATCACAGCCGGGAACGAGACGGGAGACACACGTAACGGAGTCCGTAGCACGGCATTCGGTTCGGCATTCATTTCGTCCAGCGACAGCATCCCACTCATTTCACTCGACACAAGAAGGAACGGAATATTCGGCGTACGTTCATTTTGCAACACTCCGTAACTGGATTGCTTTTCGTTCGCGAGAAAAGAATTACACGAGCGACAACGTCTCGCGCGATCCGACCGTTGAACGTGTCGCGTATTATTTGCGCCGCTTGCGCGCGCCGCTGCCGCCGCTGCCGGCGCTGCCACCGCCAGCCACCCGAGCCGCCGCACAGTAGTGAGAGACCTCGAACGCGATTGGCTCGTGAGTCGAGCCCCCGGATCTGGCCAATCACGTGTCACCGCTCCGCGCCGCCGACCCGGCGGCTCGATGCGGCGGCGTACAATTGTATCTCATGTCGAATTACGACATAAATTACGCTATAAAAATATTCATCCGTCACGCCGTCTTAAAACTTGCAAGTAGATTTTTTGCCTTAAAATAGATGGGCTAAAACTGATTACGGAAAATATTTAATCTTGGTATCATTTGTTTATTGATGTACTGTGCGATTGTGCTTGAGAAAATACTGCTACACGCATGCAGCTATCAAAGTGTTTATCATCGTTCAAATTATGTTGACAAACTGCCGCGTTTTGTATAAGTAACTTTTGAATACAATTTTAAAGTATATTAAATTTTGGAAATTTTGTTACGTAAATTAATACTGCTTACAATTAGAGTAGTAAATATTTTAGAAACACAAGAAAAACAAGAAATAAAATAATATTCTGACAATTAGTATAAAGTATGAATTTTTTAAATATAAAATTTATATTTAGATTCCTTTAAAAAATTATTTTTGACATTATTTTTCTTGAACAAAAGAGATAAAAATAAGACATCGTGTTATAAAAAGAATATCTGTAGATAGGGAAAAATTATGAATTAGTTAGGATGTGTTTTATTTATACCTCTTACTTGTTCCTTTCCATATGTTCAGCCAAGATTAAATATTATATACATATAAATCGATGCAAGGAAGTAACATATAGATATATTTAAAATATCAATATGCGTTTAATAATTTGCGGTACATTAATATATGTATAAACTAAAACGAAGCATGTCTGATAGATTACAATAAAAATTAGGAAAACAAAAGGTTGATTAAACTAAATTTCGTCATTAATTTATAATAGAAAGGCTAATAAAGCCAGCCCACAAATATTCGACACAGAAATATTTGTATTAACATATATTGCTCTTTTCTATTTGCCACTAAAGAAGATTCAATACGGATCGAAACGAGATGTATATAATAGACGTATATAATAGACTAGCATTGCCATTGTAGAGCTTTTAGCAAGATTTGAAGGACAGAAGATATGCTTGCTGAGACGCTTTCCTTTTCTAACCTTTTGGGAAGAAGGAAAAATGGAGAAACAATCTCAGCAAACATATCTTTTGTCTTTCAGATCTTGTCAGAAGTTCTCCAATGGAAATGCTCAGTCTGTTATATACGTCTATGGGCAATTTTAGAATTGCCCATAATTATACAGAATCCGCGCTTGTACAGTACGTTCAACAGGCTTACAACATACGCCGCATATTTTCATATTTTTCGCACACTCCGCACACGCCAATAAATGTCTGCACGGCATAAATAAGATCTGTACTTCTCTACTGTGGCAAATTTTGCATGATCTTTCATCCTCGTCGCGTGGCTTGACCAAACCTTGGACAAGTTGTTCTTCGCTGCTAGCCTCTCCTGATACGGCACTTACTTCTGCAGTATTAGTTTCTTCAGAATAGAATTTCTCAATATTCTCGAATTTATTAATTGCCAATAATATGCTATCCTAAAAAAAAAAATAAATAAATAACTTAAAATTAATGTTATTATATTCAACACAATTATTTCATTATTTTTTAAATAGATGGGAATATTTATTACGAATATACAAATTGTACAATTCTAATAACAATATATTTTGTTAAATACTCACTGCTTCGATATCCGTTCTTCCGGCAATGCTGCTTACAAATTCCGTCCCTTTAGTTAAAATCAGATAGGGACAATATTCGAACCTCTTAGCGTGCTTTACCCACGGATCATCTTCTGGCTCCCAATCCCTTAATTCTCCACCACAGTAATAGCACAATGTTTGATCGCCACTTCCCGTGTAATAGAAACCAGCAGTTGCCAGTGTCTCTTTAGTTTGCGACACTACTTTAGGCCATCTGTCGAACGAGGCTAATCTCGCAGCATAACTGACATATTCGGGATGCTTCGGTCCTGAGGCCATCCCTCTCGCTATTCTCGCAGCAATACTGACATATTTCGGTCTTGAGGCCATCCCTTTCAATTTACAAATCACTCTTTCTTCAAAGTAAGCCTTGTTATATATTCCACATACACCCACTCCTTTAGGTACAAATGCCGGAATCGTGTTAAGATCTGTACCGATCGGCACGTTGCCGCACGGAATATTATTAATAAACCGACACTCCCCAGACCATTGTTGATGATAGGCCATCGGATTGTCATCCATCTGCCATATGCCATATATTTCTATTGGACATTCGAAACATTTCACCTTGTCGCTCTCTCCAGTATAATAAAACCCAGCCGCCGCGAGTTTCTCTGGCTTTATCCATAAACCGCCTGTCCATGGCCAATTTTTGAAACTTTCCAACCGGGTGGACTCAAATCGATAATCGGCATACGTTTCGTCGAAAAATAAGTGAGATTTTATTGGTGAACTGGGTGGCAAACGACATTGAGGAATCGCGTAGTGTTCGACGCATTCAGTCATTCTCTTAATGTTTGTAAGGATGCCCTTGTGAACCTGTAAAGAAGAAATAAATATCAATAGATACTTAAATTTAAATATAATAACAATTTGTCAAAAATTTTACTCAATGTATACTTAACAAACGATATAAACAATAAATACATTATCATTTAATTAATATTTAATTCAATATCCAGCATATATAATTGCTGTTTAAAAAATATGTCACTGTATATTGCAAATTACATAAAGCTTTTAAAAATAAAGTAACAAAATTCAATTTGATGTGATTTTATAGTTATTTATCTCCTTCCAAACCAATATTCTCATCCGAAACACTTTTTGCCATAACTCTTACTTTTAGAAATAATCGTAACACTTTAAATGTCTCATTTTGAATACATTCACGATGATGAAAGTATAAAACGTGTTATTTTTATATTTGTTTTTAATTTAATATTTAAATTAATATTTTAAACATGCAATTTCTGTACTGGTCTAATATATAAAGTTATTTACGTTTAAAAAGATTACAAAAGTATTATATACAAAGGATTGATAAAATAACGTGAACACTTTGTAGTGTATTTCCCAGTTCGTATATGTTCACCATTATTTTGTCCATCCCCTGTACGTGTGTATGTGTACACTGCCCGTCAACGATTTCTTTCCTGAGGTAAGGGGGGAAACACTATAGTTCTAGTGATTTTAATAGAAGTAACCAACAGCGTCTCTAGGCTTCTATGTTCCCCTTTATCTCAGGAAAAAACAGATCGTTGACGCGTAGCGTACATACATATACACACGGAATCTTTTATCAGTCTTTTTTTTTAATTTTTTATCAGTCTTTATAATGGTGATAAGTAAAAAATTTTATAGTCGAATCCGCGGATTATTTATCACATGGATAAAGACACTATAAGATTTACACTTGTATAGTACGTTCAACAGGCTTTATGACATGATTATTTTCATATTTTTCGCACACTCCGCACACGCCAATAAATATCCGCACAGCATGAATAAGATCCGTACTTCTCTACTGTAGCAAATTTTGCATGGTTCCATGTCGCATCGCTTGTCACCTTGGACAGATTGTTGTTCGCTGCTAGCTTCTCCTGATGCGGCACTTACTTCTGCGGTATTAGTTTCTTCAGAATAGATCGAGTTTTGAGAGCTTCCGCTAGCAATACTCTCAGCATCGATATTTTTCTCAATTTTCTCGTTCAATTTATTAATTTCAGATAATATGTTTTCCTAAAAAAATAAATAAATAAATAACTTAAAATTAATGTTATTATATCCAACACAATTATTTCATTATTTTTTAAATAGACGGGAATATTTATTACAAATATACAAATTGTACAATTCTAATAACAATATATTTTGTTAAATACTCACTGCTCGTATATCCCTCCCAGAAATGCTGATTAGAAATTCCGTCCCTTTAATTAAATACATATAAGGACAACGTAAGTTAGCGTGATATTTCCAAGGATCATTTTCTGGCGTCCAAAGTGTTAATCCTCCACAGTGACAGCACATTTGATAGCCACTTTCCGTGCAATAGAAACCGGCAGTTGCTAGTGTCTTTTTAGTTTGCGACATTGCTTCAGGCCATCTGTCGAACGAGGCTAATCTCACAGCATAACTGGCATATTCGGGATGCTGCGGTCTTAAGGCCATCGCTATCGCTATTCTCGCCTCCCAACTGACACTTTTGGGACGCTTCGGTCTTGAGGCCATGCCTCTCAATTTACAAATCACTAATCCTTCAGAGAAAGCCTCGTTATATATTCCACTTTCAATTACATCTACGCCAGGCACAGATGCCGGATCTGTACCGATCGGCACGTTGTCGCACGGAATATTATGACTAAACAGACACCTCCGAGACCATCGTTGATGATAGGCCATCGGATTGTCATCCACCTGCCATTTGCCATATATTTCTATTGGACATTCGAAACATTTCACCTTGTCGCTCTCTCTAGTATAATAAAACCCAGCCGCCGCGAGTTTCTCTGGCTTTATCCATAAACCGCTTATCCATGGCCAATTTTTGAAACTTCTTAACCGAATGAACTCAAATCGATAATCTTCATATGTTTCGTCGAAAAATAAACGAGACCTTAATGGACAGGGCAAACGACTTTGAAGAATCGCGTGTTCGACGCATTCAGTCATGATCTTACTGTTTGTAAGGATGCCCTTGTGAACCTGTAAAGAAGAAATAAATATCAATAGATACTTAAATTTAAATATAATAACAATTTGTCAAAAAAATTTTACTCAAGGTATACTTAACTAACGATATAAACAATAAATACATTATTATTTAATTAATATTTAATTCAATATCCAGCATATATAATTCGGTTTTAACATACATTTTTTTTATTAAGCGGTTTGATAGATCATGGCATACTTTCTTTGTAAACTTTTTGAATTTTTGCAATATCTTAAAAATTGAAGAAAATATAATACACAAAAATGTGCTGTGACGTCATTTCTTATATAAGAAATGACGTCATACCCTTTGAAGTTGCCGTCATCAAAGAAACTTTAGCAAGCTATAAACTTTCTCAAATTTAGGTTTTTTTTTTTTTAATTCAAAAAGTACTAAAAATCGGCTTAGATTCTCTACATTAATTATGGATACCGCTTAATAAAAAAAAAAATGTTAAAACCGAATTGCTCTGTTTAAAAAATATGTCACTGTATATTGCAAATTATATAAAGCTTTTAAAAATGAAATAACAAAATTCAATTTGATGTGATTTTACAGTCATTTATCTCCTTCCAAACCAATATTCTTATCCGAAACATTTTTTGCCATAACTCTTACTTTTAGAAATAATCGTAACACTTTAAATGTCTCATTCTGTATATACTGACGATGACAAAAGTACAAAGCGTGTTGTTTTTATATTTGTTTTTAATTTAATTTTTAAATTAATATTTTAAACATTAAAATGCAATTCCTGTCTAATAAAGTTATTTACGTTTAAGATGATTAAGAAAATAACGTGAACACTTTGTAGTGTATTTCCCAGTTCGTATATGTTCATCATTATTTCGTCCATCCCCTGTATGTGTGTATGTGTACACTGCCCGTCAACGATTCCTTTTCTGAGGTAAGGGAGGAAACACCAAAGTTCTAGTGATTTTAATAGAAGTAATCAACAGCGTCTCTAGGCTTCTATGTTCTCCCCTTATCTCAGAAAAGGACGGATCGTTGACGGGTAGCGTACATACATACACACCGAATCTTTTATCAGTCTTTATAATGATGATAAGTAGAAAATTTTATAGCAAAATCCGCGGATTATTTATCACATGGATAAAGATACTACGACCAGTACGCTTGTAGAGTACGTTCAAACGCTTACGACATATGCCGCATATTTTCATATTTTTCGCACACTCCGCACACGCCAATAAATGTCTGCACGGCATAAATACGATCCGTACTACCCTACTGTAGCAAATTTTGCATGATCGCTTACATTCTCGTCGCATGGCTTGTCAACTTGGACATATTGCTCTTTGAAACTTTCCAACCGGGTGGACTCAAATCGATAATCGTCATATGTTTCGTCGAAAGATAAGTGAGACTTTATTGGTGAACTGGGTGGCAAACAACTTTGAGGAATCACGTAGTGTTTGATGCGTTCAATCACTTTCTTAATTTTTTTTTTTAAAGATGCCATTATAAACCTGTAAAGAAGAAATAAATATCAATAGATGCTTAAATTTAAATGAAATAACAATTTGTCAACAATTTTACTCAATGTATACTTAACAAACGATATGAACAATAAATATATTATCGTTTAATTAGTATTTAATTCAATATCCAGCATACATAGGTAATATCGGATTCTCTTATTTTAACAAACATGTCTAGACAGCCAGGTATAGCTTGTCAGGAACAGATTCCTGTAAAGTCTTTGCTACAAATTTTCTCAGCAGAATGGCCACAGATTTGAAACAGAATCTGACATATATGATATTGTTATGGTAATACACGCTAGCAGATATATAGCAAAGTTTGTCAACCAAATATAATGGCAAAAATCAAACAAACTGACATACTTGTTATACTATTTGACGCAGAGTGGCAGCAAAAATTGAGTAGAATCTGCGTTTGCGTCTGCCAATAGTCAGATTACGTTGGCAAAATACTTAACGTCACCTGTCCTACATTGAACTTTCGGTACAGGCTGCGTGGGTCGCCTCATATCGTCGAAACTAATAATTTTGCTTACAACATATATTTACAAGACTATAAATTTATTATTATAGAAAATAATACTTGAGAAAAAGGTGTAACAATGTTTCCACGACAATGATAACTACCATTATACATAATATTTAAACATTAATACATAATCTTTGAAATATTCTTATAAAATATCGTATGGTAATGATTTTTATAAAATATTTTATGATGTTACACGAAGATATCAAATAGCCTGAATGGAAAGTTCAACGTGGGATCATGGCGGATTCATGCGTAAGGCCACGTGACGTGAGGCGCACGTTGCAAGAAGCGTCATATAGACACAATTGACGCTAATTTTCCAGAGATTTCCGATCGAGTTTGCTGACATACAGTGGACACTGCGGACAGTTCGTTTACCGAATAAAACTGCACTAATGTGTGTGTGCGGTAGGTATACTACACGCGAATACAATGTCGAAGAGCACGTGGTGTATTAGCGAGCAAAAAAATATGTAAGAATGAGTTTGAACTGTTATTCTTAGCGACGCTATTTTTCCCTGTGTGGAAAACACTACCTGCCGCTCGCCTGATATATTTTATATTAACACGAACGAAATAAGCGAAGGAAAAAAAGACCGAGAAAACTTACATCTAACGTTCCGCATCGACAAACCGGGACTGCCGGGAGCGATCTCGTGCCTCCAATGCCTTGTGGCCCTCGTGGTATTGTGTTCCGGCCCTGACGTCAGCATCTTCCCCTCTTTGTCTCTCCACGTCTAATCACATGCCTACCTCGTTTTAAGTGCAACAAAGTATAAAAAAACACCTGATAATAGAAGAATTAAAAATCCAGAAGGGGTTTTCTAAAAATAAGGAGTAATAATCAACTGCTAATAAGATTATAATTAACACATTTGCAGATTGAAGTTTTGCGAGCTATTTGGACATTATTCACGCATGATTTCGCCGTTTTTTTCTTATGATAGAAAATTGGTAGTAAAAGAAAATATGCTGGCGTGATGGAAAGAACGTATAATAGCGAGATTGCGAGATGATATATTTCAGTCCAGTTTACTCCATCAGTTTCAACATCGGTTGGCATGCAAGATCGCGTCGTGCGGCTCGTAAACGTTACTTCAGAGGGCTGCACCTACAAGACTCGCGGATTTCATCGATGAATTCTCAGAGAGCGTACTCGAAAATAGATAAATCGAGGGAAGCAATGTTCTTCGAACATCTTATCTCGGCGACTATATCAGCGACGCTTCTCGTTCTTATCATTGTCGCGCCGAAAAGTCGCAAAAAAAAAAAACAGATCGGTATCGCAGGGGAAGAGTCTTCCGCGCGAAGTCGCGGTGATGAATTCACATGATAATTGTAGGACAATTAGACGCACTTTGCCGAAGCTTCCTCAGAGGGCCGTACCAACCGGGCGAGAAGCTCGGAAGGCGTTAGACGCTGATTAGACGTGGTCTAATCGGCTATGGGGTCGGGCTCGATCACAGTTGTGATTGTTGATTTTAGCCAGCCCAATTGAGCCCAATCGTAGCGCGTTCCGTGCTCGACTTATTGAGATTTCAGATAACGTTAATGCGAGTTTGACCGTTCGACCGCGTCCCAGCCGGCCGGACAAAGTTCACGAACGTGAACGTGATACAAGGTATACTTCAGACACTTCAGTATACTTACACGCCGTCGCAAGTTCTTTCAGCTCGTTCAAATTCGCGTCGCGCTCGCGATTTCTAGCGTTAAATAATTCCGGAAGGATGGTACGTAAAGCGATCTGCCACTGTCGGCACGAAATCATAGATGAATTTCCACCAGGAGATCTCTATTATCATCTTCCTCAAGTGATTCTTGTGCAACGAGATGTTCCCGGGTCTGTTATGCAATAACTGTTTTTGCAGGGCAAGCTAGGAAGTATCCGGCCGCCAAAGATGCTGTTACGAATATACTCGCTGTGCATCCTGGCCCTGGACCTCGTGACACTCTTCGTTGGAATATGTTGCACGATCCTGATAGCTGTCTATAGGATGTTCAGGCCACCACCCTTGAAGAGTCTAAACTATGAAGTGGCCATGGTAACGCTGTCTTGCCTTATACTTGTATAAAATTTATTAACTTCAGCTTACATGGCAAAAAGTGGACTTGGTTTACAATATTTACTTAACATGCTCATACCATCCATGCAACCATCTTACTTAATACTACCTATTATCTATTCTTTCTTATTCTAATAATTTCTTTCTCTCAACACACTCTCTTTTACACTATCCAGTTCATCATTCTATATTCTACCCTATTAATATTTCTCCCTTATTTCTATCTAACTTTATAAAGCAATCCTTGGTCCTATCACATTTCTCTACATAGTGACTAACGCTGTCTTGCCTACTTAAATTCTTGCCAGTGTAAACTTTTGCACGTTACAAATGCACGTCATGATTTTTAGGTCGTAGGCGCCGGACGTGGGATAGGTAAGGAACTCGCTCTACAGCTGTGCCAACTTGGTGTCGCGGTTGCTTGCGTGGATATTAACGCGGAAACTTGCGCTGCCACTGTGCAACGCGCCCAACAGTTGCATGGAGTATGTAGAAGCTATCAGTGCGATGTGAGAAGTAAAGATACGGTATGTACAAAATATCTGTATCCTTGTTCTCAAGCCACTTAATTGTAAATTATTTCATGTCCTACGTGTGTTGTCGATATTAGGTCACTCGGACTGTAAATCTTGTTAAAAATGAATTGGGAAACATTACGATGCTCTTCCATTGTTGCGGTTTGCCTAGTCCACGTGCATTAGTACAAGAATCATCGGAAGTAAGAGACACCATGGACGTGTCAGTCATCAGTCACTTTTGGGTGAGCGTGTTTCTGATATATATCTTGAGATAAAAATATCGGTAATCAGTGTCTGTAATCGTCGGTAATCTTTTCTTTCATAGTTGTTGGATTCAGTTCTGCCGTGTATGCGACATGCCGGTAAAGGCCACATCACGATTCTGTCGTCCGTCGCCGGTCTCTCCAATGGGTCGAGTGATCGAGGAACCCGAGTTCCCTTATCCACCGCGCAATTCGCGGTGCAGGGATTAGCAGAATCCTTGCATATGGAATTAAGACATTCAAATAGCAACATTGTCGTTTCACTAGTTCACGTTTATCCATTTATCGTTGGGACAGAAGTTGCAAAAGATATACGTTTTAGGTGACCACCAGTTTTTGTAAATTGTACATTCAATTTTTTTCATGTTTTTATTATTATGCAATTACCATTGGCGACAGTGATCTAATTCTAATTTCTGAAAAATTTGCAGAATACCGAGTTACTTTGGTACGATGCCTGCCGCAGAAGCTGCTAGACAAATTTTAGACGGCGTTCGCCGAAACTATGCGGAGTTCAGTGTGCCGGGATATTTGCTTTATCTCGCGCATGTACTTAGGTATTTTCGCCATTTATAATCTTTATTCGTACATTAGGTAATAGAGGAGTGATCTAACAAGTTTCTTACGTTTTCAGGATTCTCCCCAAAAAAGCATCCCTTATGTTACGTGATTTGTTAGACACCGGAGTTGACTTTGCATAATGTTACGTATAAATCTATATATTTTATAATTATAGGTATAGATATATACATATGTTTTATTATCTGCTATACGGAAATCAAGATTGCATTTGAGTATTCTCGAAGTAAAATAATACGATAGTTTCACTCTTTAATGGGTCATCAATCTTGAAATTCTTGCTGCATAATTTCTCAGCAGGACATATTTCCTACCGATATTTTTCATGTTCATATAAAATAGTTTTGTATAATGTATATTTTGCTTACTTTTTAAGAGAGAGAACGCAACAAATGTAAGAATTTATGTAACAAAAAATATTTTATTAGTTTTTATACACTTGCAGATTATATACGTTTTGTCATGGAAAAGATTTGTTCATTACTTTCATACGGTAATATGATATTAAGTGCACTCAATTCTACTTTACATATATTATACTTTTTAAACTTAAGCATAATTATTTTAACATTTAACGTATGTATGATATATACATACATATAATGTTGAGACTGATTTGTAATTTAGTCTTTGTGCACCAACAGTAATACATATATGTAATGTTGAGAATAATTTGTAATTTAGTCATAACTTTATACATAACGAAATCAAATGTAATGTTATTAAAATAATGTACTGTTCCTCTATTCCAATTAATGATTAAATCATATTTTTGTAATAACCACAACGCAAGTGATTTTCAAACAGATACTTATTATAAAACAAAGCTTTAATTTATGACAACACGTGAGCCAGCAAGCAAGAAAGAAATGCACACCAAAATGATCGTTCGCGAGTACACTTTTAAAAGAAAAAATTGTTTTCTACTAATTCATATAATTGAGATTATATATCCAATCTCATTTTTTCTTGTATTTAAAACTTTATGCATTTTATATAAAATATAGATTTGACAGGTAAGTTAAATTGTACTTTACCTGACTTACATAATTAGTATATTACAACTGATCTCCTCATATGTACAACATATGTAAATAAAAATTAGAATCTAATTGAAATTAAGATTATTCATAAAAAAAAGTTACAATTTTTTCATTTTTTTTTCAATTTTTTTTTAAGTATTAGATTATTGATAGTATCTTGGTACTATTATAGATATACTAATTAAATATGAGAAGTCAGATAGCATCTATATATTCTATTATGTTAGATACCAAAATAAATGTTTAGATTATATTGAAGATTAGAAAATAAAATTGATTTATAAGACTAATAATGGTCAGTATACGGTGCCAAACTAATTATAGAAAAAAATATATATCGAAAAATTGTCTCAATTATTGCTGTCTCTAAATCTTATTTTTTAAATTAAATCGTGTATAATTTTATTTTTTTGACTCACCCATTTAGCGTCAAATATTAGCAAATAAATTCCATACTTAGCGCTAAATGGAGTATAAATACGGACTGTCATCAACGTAACATGTAACTAAATGTCGCTTATAGCAACGTAAAAAAAGGAATAATTTACTGTACAATTATAATGCGGATTTATTAATATTAAAATATCCGGTAAACGATGGTTCTGATCTTAACACTGGAATGACTTTATACTAATCTAAACCGGGAGGGGCTGGTTCCGAAAGATCAATTTCCATTGTATCTGGTTTTTGATCATTCGAATAATCACCAGGTGGTGCCTGAAAGAAATTGACGGAAGAGATATTTTTCGAGAAAATACCGCGTATTTATTTTAAAGAATTATATTATAAAGATATGGCTCAAAAAATCGTTCCTTTATATACAGGCATCTTTACTCACAATATCAAACTCATCGTGCATGTCACAGGGCACTTTACCCTGTATGACATCCATTATTGATTGCGGAATGTGTGCTTTCTGAAACAAAAAAAATACAATATTAAATCTTTAAAGTATTAATATCACCCAAAATTTTACTATATCTTGCATCGTGCTTTACTTAACAATTTTATTTTAATATTCAATTATTTAATAATAGAAACCGCTTATTTTATATCAATAATATAATGAGAACTTTTGTCATATTCGATACAAAATGTGTAGTAAAAATATGCTTTAAAATGTTACAAAATTACCTGATTCTCGGCAAAAGCTTCAACATGAGCTAGTAAGGGAGCACGTAAATTGCTTGCCATTCGGAGTGCCTCTGCTAACTGTGCCGGTGGTAATTGCAAAATAACAGCGAAGCTTTGCGGCTGCGTACGTTCGCAGCACTTGACGAAGCCTTCCCACACTTTCGGCTGCTTCCACACTTGCTTCAAAATTAGACGTTGAAGTATGTTCATGACAAATCCGCTTAGCCTGGGATAAAGGGCCAGACTTTGTATGACTGTGCGCATCAATAATGTCGGTAAAGGTGTCATCTCCATAAGATGTTGCATCACAACGGCGACCGTTTCCTGCGTATACGCTTGTTTCTCAGCAAAACAAAGAGATGTTGCTGTAAACGAAAGAAAAAATATCCGTAAAATGTATGTTAACAAGATTTCCCTCAAGTATAATACAACTCAATGTTTCACACAGAACAATCTACCTTTAATGACGGTCTTTAATTCAGCCTTGCTTGGATCTATATTATGTAGAGCTATCAATAATTCCGCAGGCGTAATAGGCGATGTATGAGGTACCCCGCTGTCGTTATTATGTGTTCCGAGCAACCTGTTAAACACCTGAAAAGAACAGATTTCTTATACTTTAATCGCGCTTGAGATAGCAAATAAAATAATATTTTAAACGCATTATTAATTTACCTCTTTCACGACGATAGGATTTAATTTGATTAATTTTGGCAATGCGGCAATTACTTCTTTCTTTGTCAGTCCGTTCAGAACTGGTATTAAAAACCTGACGTCGGAAACTCTAGTCTGATACAATTCGCGTACCCTGGCCACCAACTCTGCACTTGGGGCAGCTGCATACATAAATAAAATAATATAAAACAAGAGAAAAACACAGATCGATAAAAATACATATTTTCAAGCAATAATAACATACACTTCTCTGTAAGGATGTGTATGATTCTCGTGACTAAAGTTTCAGATCCTTTTGGACAATTTTCAACAAGCGCGAGCAGCTGCGGGCTACCCATACCCAGAGATCTCACTGGTCCTTCCACTAGTCTTAGTACGATACGTTTCACATCTGCTCCCATTGACGTATATACTCTAGCTAATCTGATAATTATCAAGCAATTATGAGAATGCACACAGCACTTTCGCACAAATAACATATCTAATAATTGACAAAGGTTTTATCACACTCACTCGTGAATGAGATCTTGATGTTCAGTGAGAAGAGAGAGATATAATCCTAGGCAGGCACGTGTAGTTGAGTCGGTCCACTGACTCTCGATTTGCGGTCTGCCTCTATCTTGACCGAAAACAATCTCCGGTGGGTTGTGAAGACGTAAAAAGCCTAAATACAGAACTGCATATTCCTCGATCAGTTTACTTAATTCTGCTCGGCCGTATAACTGACAGACTAATTGTATTGCAGCTTCCCGTATCTATTTATTAAAATGTATTAAAATTTTACCTTATATAGTATCAATATGTATTTCAAATGCATCATATATCACATGATTTTGAATCTTACCGTATTGTTTTCATGTCCAGTGTGGCATAATAAAACATTTAAAAATACCAGTTGTTTCGTCGGTCTACGCACTACCATTTCTTTCAGAAGCTGCAATGGTGCAAGACCTCTAGTTTCATCAGATGACACCATTTTTAAAGCCTCTACAGCATCTTCTGTTATTAATGGTGCTTCCAGATAAAGTCTTTTATATGAAAAAATATATATATATTTTTCAAAGTCAAATTGACATAGATGTATATGTTTTTAAATTCCATTATTGCCTTTAAATTTAATATTACCTGGATAGTAAAGTATCACGATCTTTACCCTGAATTAAATCAATAGCTGACACTAAAGTGCACAATAAGAAATTATATGCCTGATGTGGAGCTTCTTGTGGTTTTGTACATAACGTAGTTCGCCTTTGAAATCCCTGTAGCAACGCATACTCTTCATATAGCCAACCTAACGCTAAATCTAATCGATTTCGCATGTCATCGGTAATATAACGCAATACAGCTTCTTTAATATAAGGATTGAAAGTAGCTGCTAGCGTAGTCAGAATTTTGGATCTGTAATACAGAATAAAGAGATGGATTATTAAAGATAAATATAATGTATTAAAACACGTATAATACTTTAACACGTATAATTTATGCTTCGTATACCTTACAGCAGCTACACCACCAAGCACTGCAGTCTTTTCTGAAAGCAATATCCTATTGACTGCCATCAGTAACATTCGTTCTTTAGTTTCCTTCGGAAGTGGTTTTGTCACTTCAACCAATTTTAACGCCTTCAAACGAGTTCTGGCTTTTGCAAGAGATTTTTCATGAGCTTCTAATGACGCTTTCGCCTCTTTCTCTTTCTCCCGATCCTTTTCACGTTTACGCTCCCGCTTTGCCTCGGCTACGCTAATGGTGGGATTCTTAATTAGATCTTCCATCACGGCATCCTCTTCCTTGTCTTTTTTGTTCTTTTTTGCTTTCGTCTGTTTGATTTGTGCTGCTAGAAGTTTAGCAATCGTTTGACGTTGTATATTAATATCAGTAGTTGCCGTGGGTTGATATTCTCTTTGAAAAATTGTCGTCATAGTGTCCGGAACCCATGCCTGTCAAATGCAATTGTTCAATAATGCAATAATTAATAATTCAAAGTTTACTTTATGATATAGATTAATATACAATTTGTGATTGTACCATACTATCCATCACTAAATCTGTTGCAATTTCTACACTGAGTCTTTCAGCAATAAAACTTTCGGAAAGTTCAATCAATTCTGGCAATTTAGGCGCGGGAACAGGGCTTGGTGCCGCTTCAGCTTCATCGGGTACTAAAGCCACTTCAATTTTTACTCGTTTCGCAGCACTAGCAGCGGCCATCTCCTTCGCACACACAAACGAATCTTTAAGGATATGTACAGCAAAAAATTTATTCATTTAGAAATTTACAAATATACCTGTTGACGCTTTTTCATCCGACGGACGTCTTCCGGTTTTGGATAAGCTTTAATAATTTCCTGCTCTTTCGCTCCAAGCTGAGCCAGCTGCTTAGCTATGGTTGAAGCATACTCTATACTAGCAGGGTGTTTCATCAATCCGAGAAGTGTGAGTTTCAATTGTTTTTGTACACTGGTTACTTGAGAATCGGACAGCGTTGGTGGTAGATCATGTTGTAACCTTTGTAAGGCTGTGCAAATATACGACACGAATGATCAAATCTTGCAAAATGGTAAAAAATTACTGTACAATGTATAGTGAGTAAACATATACCTTGAATTACATTTGGCATAAATTGTGGTCTCATTTTAGCGATTAACGCCAAAGATCCCATACACGTCATTAAATTAACGCTGCTGACATGCGGTGACCCATGAAACTTAATCAGCAGATCCATAACGTGATTTGCCTCTTCCTCCAATTTCCGTCTACGAGCTATTTTCAATGTTAGCGGAATATCTTCGAGAGAGAAGTCATCGGGTTTCTTTGGGCTGTCCGGATCTGGATATGTCTGTATTAAAATTACGCCTTCAAGAAACTTTACGGCTTGCGTCCTTATTCTGAAATATAGAATATTTTGACAGTGCTAGATCCGTGACCGAGGAAAAGATTATCTCATGATTACTCTCGATCATCCTACTCACCCATCGTTATCGCTGTCAATCATATTTATAATTTGAACTTTAAGGGCGCACAGCTGTGTCCATGCCAATTCCATGTCTGTGGTAACGATAGCAGCACTAGCGATCCACTTGAGAGCAGCCCTGAGAATTCTGCCACTTGCTCTAAGCGTTCGTTTAGCTACAGCCGACGATTCGTCGGACGCTAATCTAAGAAGTATTTGAACTGTACGAGGGATTACTTCTGGATACTTTATTCTGAAAAAATCAGTTATAAGAGATATTAAATATTTATTTCTACAAACAAGACTGCATGGTAAAAAGAGATAATTGTTGACAATAACCCAGCTTCTTCGATAAATCCTGTAACGGTCTTTCTGACCTCAGCGCTTCTATCTACCGAGAATTGTAGAATGTCGTCTAAATAATGTTCTAACAAATGTGGCTCCTTGTTCAACAAAAGTTCCTGTACTTTGCATATGTTTGTGACCTTAATTTCCTCAGTGAGGCCCATAGAAGCCTCGTTTAACCACTCAACGATCTGTAAGAGAAAATAGAAAATATTTAAAAAAAATTATATTATCCTATAATATAGAACTTTCCACAATTATTATGATAATACTCGAATATAACGACATGAAATTTTTATGACTGATTAAAATACCGTTAATTTTACAAACAATATTTTTGGCTCATGACAATTCTCATATAATAAATATCTCGTTTCACTACAATCATGATTAAATTATCAAAATAATTCCTTCTTGCGAAGCATTATACATTTACAAATTAATAACAAATTGCTGTCGATATCCGCGAGCGACGAGGAAAAAAATTCGTATGCAAAACACGCTTCTACAAAATTTGCCGCCGAAAGCGGCGACAGCTTTTTGACAAAAAGGTATGGACCGCGAAAGTAAATTGTTCTTTTCCCTCGACATAAAAGCGTCTGTGCAACGCGGCAAGATCGCTAAGTGGACGCGCGGCAATTTCGAGGTTAACGCTACTGACCAAATCGCGCGGCGTCTTTTCCGCCTCGGATCTTCTATGCAAGCGTGGATCCATCGTGTCTGTATTAAATAAAACTTAAAGCGGCGATCGCACGCCGATTCTCCCGCGAGCGTGCGAAATCTAACGCGGAATTATACGTTCAAGCGCGAATGTATTCCACGTGTGTCGCATAGGGCCTCGCCCCCCCGCCTAACCCCGTGACGACGCGATATTTTTAAGCTGCGACAAATAAGCCGAATCCCGCCTCGCTCGGATGTATAATATCCCGCGGTAGCCCGGTACGAATATCGTGATTTAAAGGTATCAACGACAAGTGTTCTGCGATGCGCTACGAGCTCGGTCTCGTCGCCATCTTGGCATTTTGACTGTCACGTGAGTCACGTCACGTGTCAGTTGTCACGTGTCCATGTCACGTGTCCATGTCACGTGTCACGACGGCAACGATGGTTCCCCCCGCGATTCGAGGCGCACGAATTTGAACGTTGCCTTTGCCACCTTACGATTTTACACGTGTGTATATGAATGTATTAAAAATATAATATATATTTTCGATGCCGTACATGTTGAACGATAAAATGCTTAAACGCGTGGAAAGTTGCCAGCGTATCGGAAGCATCGGAGTATGTACATTCGGAGTATGTTCGATTTCTATATGGATAGCTCCTGGCTCCTAGATAAAAAAAAAATTTGCCTATGGCTAATTTCAGGGGGCGCCACAAGCGCAGATTCATTCATTCGCTTTGCAAGTGTTGCAAGTTGCAGTGATCCGTCGCAGACGTCGCAGTCCGTTGATCTTATTGTTAGATATAATATTTACGTTTAAAAATAACTTCTCGCGATAAGGACGGTTGTTCGATAAAAAAAGAAAAGGAAGACGAGAGATCTCCACGCGTAGGAGTCCCAGCGTGAATTTAAGGGAGACATCTGGACCGCGGACGATGACGTCGAATTTCGATAAGGTCATCAGCGGGACATCGGCGACGGAGGCCCGCACGCTCAAGATTCTATGCGTGGGACGCGTCTGTCTCGACATCATTCAAACGTGCGTGCAATATCCTTCGGAGGATTCCACTCAAAGGTCAGTGACGTCTGACGTCACGTCGTCGATTTGCTCGCGGTCAATTCAAATAAATTTGCCCCGTGAGCACGCAATGACGCTATTGGGTCGCGTCCTTTAATCTTAGGTATCGATATACGGCGATATTTAAACGTCCAGGGTTGGACGTTTACGCGTAAAATATAATAATCTACATCTACATGTATAAAATGAATATATAATCTAGGTACGCATAATCGAGCATTCATATTTCGTTAGAAATATCGGAAATTTATGTCTCGTTTGCAATCTTATTTTTAGTTACTGTTATAATAGTAACTGTTTAATTTTTTCACGAACTGCGAATTGAAAATCTTTCAACCTATATAACAAGAAACCGCTTAAATTTTACTTTTTACGAAAGATGAGAGCATAAGAATATGGATAAAGTATATAGCTAATTATATTAAGAGACGAAATTTAATTATCAATAACCTTGTTATCAAAAAGACGCTAATCAACAGCCTTCTTGAACTTTGACCGTATTATATATCTCTGTACATATTACATGCCGGTTTTATGATTTGGTGGATATTTACACAAATAATAACAAGATTAGAAAATATTATGAGAGGATGTATAATTCGAGATCCTTTTATTCCTCCGAGAATATTAAATATTTTCCAGCGTTATCTTTTATTTTACTTAATTGAAATCAATGATATTAATTTTTATCAAAATCTCACGAGATTTTTCGAAAGTAAATTTACTTTCTCTCCTGAAATTATTTAAAGTAATTTACGTTCGTGGAAATATTTGCGAGTTTATAATTTTAATTTAGACATTTCTCTAATCTGGATATAATCTCTTGTTGTAAACATAACTTTCTAGATCCACCGATTATAGATGGCAAAGGGGGGGCAATGCGTTCAATACTTGCACCGTGCTATCATTAATAGGACAGCCGTGTGAGTTACTGGCTTGCTTGAGCGCAGATGCAAATGTTAGTTTTATGCAAAATGATCTGCGAAAATATAAAATTGACTATTCCCATTGCCCTATGATAAAAGGCAGTGGGTATCCTGTCGCGACTATTATATTGAATTCAACCAATGGATCACGCACAATTGTATATCACAATCAAGGCTTACCCGATTTGACACTAGAAATTTTCGAACAACTTAATTTAGAGGAATATAGTTGGATTCATTTTGAGGTATGTCTCGTGATGCAGGAAATAATTCACAGCTGTGACAAGATAATTGAAATATTTCCTGGTTTTAGGGAAGGAATACAGATGTAGTGCTACTTGTTATTCAATATATACAGAGCTATAATAATTCATTAAATAGTACGTCTGATCGCATGCCAATTACGATTAGCGCAGAATTCGAAAATCCCAGTTTAGAATTAATGGATCTATTGCCGTACGTTGACGTGGCATTTGTATCAAAAGATTTCGTTAAGAATCTGGGTTTTAATAATATGAGCGAAGTAATACACAACATCGATCAAGACATCAAGTAAGGAATACGCTAATTAGGCTTCGATATTTATACAAAAAAAATGTGTCAACATGACATTTTGTTATATGAGAGGTAACTCATATTGTCCTTTTAGAAATGCCATTATTTGTGCTTGGGCAGAAGAAGGTGCGATCGCTCGTGCTCCGTGTGGCGCAATAGTACAATCGTCAGCTTTCCCACCAGAAAAAGTAATCGACACTTTAGGTGCGGGTGATACATTCAATGCAGCTGTTATATATTATTTGAACAAAAGCAAAGTTGAGTTTATGCACAAATATAAAGAGGAGGCAGCTTCCACGAGTGATACCAATCAAACAGAGGATAATGTCTCCGATAATGGCACTGCAGTTAAACGAGATATTGAGGAAAATTTAGATCCGGAAAGTTTGGGATATGATAGACTGAAATTTATTACTGAAACAGTTCTTCAAAAGGCTATCAAAATTGGTTGCCGTATTGCTGGTGCAAAAGTAGGATTAAGGGGATACGATAATCTTGATGTAATTTCCAGTGACATTTTATAACAGGACTTTTAGAACATTAGAATACGTCCATATAAATTTGTTATCGCGGTGCTTTAAATAAAAACAATAATAATAATATAATTTATACATTTGCAAACCAAATGTTTTTGATATGTATATTTTATCTATATATTATATTATGATTATAAATGATAACAATAATTATTTTTTTCATTGTTTTAAATGATAATTGTACATTATATTTTACTTATACATTTTACAATATTTTATATATCTTAATTGCTATAAAACATGTTTCAATATATTTTATATATATTAACAATGCGGTTGAAAAAACTTTCAACAGGATTACATAGTTTTATCATAAGTGTCCTTTTTCTACAAACCTTTGAAAGTTTGATTAAATTCAACTACAATTCCTATACGTACTAATCAGATAATACTATTTCAACATCAAAGATAATATAAACTCTATTATACTAATTTATTAATTTTCGGGCAATCCTGAAATCAAAATTCTATAAAATTCTGTCTATATTTTAAATCCATACGAATGTAAAATAATGGTAATTGCAAAATGCATTATTACATTCTGACTTATTTTTTTTTATAAAATATTTTCATAAGTAAATATCTTATATATTTCTTAATCTTCTTCGTACGCACCAAAATCGGCGAAGTCTCTTATGCACTCTAATGCTTTGTCCGGTAAATGTCTGAAATAATATTTATAATTTTGTCATAAACGTATAAATAACAAATGTCGGGAAAGTGTTTGAAAAAAATTATATTTATATCATAGATATAAAAATAATAATCTTAGTACAAAAGTATTCAATATTATCAATATATTTACAATGAATTGTGTCCTGCGGTTTATAGTCACATATTTAAAAAAAATTGTGTATATCATAATTAAATTGTTTACATATACCTTCCTATTTTAGACATGGGCAACCAAAATGACGGTATGCTTTTATTTCTATAATTTCGTCTTTGCGCATCAATTATTGACGAAGCCGCTTTCTGCGGTTGAAGTTCTCCCATTAATCGTGGAAATCTATATGGATAAATAAAATTGAATCATTTACCATTAACAACCGCTATAAATATTTTGTTTATCAAATAACGTTATTGTTGTCGGTATAAAGAAAGATTTATTAAAAAATGCGGTATTATTGAAGTAAAAACTTTTCGTCGAATTTGGCAACTTATAAAAGAAATAGTTTGCGTGATATTATAAAACATTTGTTTCAGTGAAGTATTATTGTTATAGTTACCTAATTTTAATATTCTTTTTAACAAATCCGGTACGCACGAAGGTCAAATAAACAGTAGTAAAATTAATAGAGCATTTTCCGTTACTCAGTTCACGTAGTTCCTCAGACATAGCTTCCATAATCGCTGCATGCCGAAACGTATATTAAAACATTAGGAAAGTATAAATACATTAACATTTTTTACACTATTGGCGTGCATATTACTAAAATAATGTGTTTTATATGTAATATACATATATTTAGTTATAGTCATTCAGTGAACAACTGTAATATCATGAATTAACATTATATATATATATATATATATATATATATATATATATATATAATGTATATAAATGTAGCTTGCGATTATTACGATTAATTGCAACCTATGTTATATGCATATGTGTATATATTTGTTTGTATAATATTATATCATGTACAATATATAATATTATAATCATTAAATAAGGGATGAGTTACCTTTAACTGCGAATTTTGAAGGGCAGTAAACCGTGCCATAAGAACCGCCGAAAAGTCCTGCTATTGATGACAGTGCCACAACATGACCGTGATTCTTTTCGATCATATTTGGTAGGAATGCTTTCAATGTCTGAAAATAATGTTTATTTGTGAGCTACGATTTGCGAAAGCCTAATTCTCTATGCTCGTCTAAGTCATGTAGTACATCTTGCAACTTTAACATCTTACAATCAAGTACATTACTTGCCCAATAATGCGCTGTCACATTCACGTCTATAACTTGAGCAATTTCATCGAGACTCTGATTCATGAATGATTTAATAAACACTGCGCCTGCATTGTTGACCAATATAGTAACGTCACCTACTTCTTTTTTTACTTTTTCGGCTACCCGGAAGACTTCTTCCCTATCTGCTACATTACACCTATAAAACTCGACTGAAGTTATTATTTAATAGGCGTTTTACAGATATTCGCACACGTGTAAATTCTAGTGGAGTAGCTTTTTCACTCCATCGGATCTTGTAAAAAAAATAACTGCAATTTACCGATACGCATATACAGAGTCCCTTCCCATTCTTTTAATGTCGTTCATTGTCTTGTTGTTTGTTTCTTCATTGATATCCCAACATACCACCGTTGCTCCTAACGATGCATAGCCAATCGCTAATTCCTTTCCGATACCGTGACCTGCACCTGTTATCTGTGATAATATATAGTACATAAAATATAGTTTAAATTATAATTATTAGAAATTACGATTTACAAACTTTTAAACATATAATTACGGTTGCGCACAGTTTAATTGCGCACAGTTTGATTGCGCACAATTTGTTGTGAAATATAAATGTCAATTGCTTCGATCGCTTCATCAAAATTATGTGTGTATGTGTATTGTGTATATTACGTGTAATTTTATAATATAACAGTATAAGTTTCGATAATCTTCTCACATAATAAAAATAATTTATCTCTTCGTATGTTTTTTTATACATACATTGTATAACAGTAACCATATTAAGAATTTTATACGTACCAAAACAATTTCACCAGCTACGCTCTTTTTCTTCGTTGGAACGATCAATCTGTATATGTCTTCACAAATATAATATACAATTTTCAAAATAAGAAATAATATCTCTGCTAGACGAAGCAAGATATTGTATGTTTTTATCTTGGTTGTCTGAAAAAGAATATTTTTTAATAAGAACATTTAGGCCGGTATTCATAGTCGAATCTTATATTTAAGTCCGATCTTAAGTACGATCTTAAGATGCCATTAACCAATCACAAGCCATATTAGCATCTTAAGACATTACTTAAGACAATCTTAAAATAAGAACCAATTATGGCCGGTATTTATAGTTATTTAAGACCGTCTTAAGTTCAATCTTAAGATGTCATGAACCAATCACAGAGCCGTATTAGCGTCTTAAGATATTACTTAAGACGATCTTGAAGACTATGGCCGGTATTCATAGTCGGTTCTTATATTTAAGACCATCTTAAGTACAATCTTAAGATGTCATTAACCAATCAGAGCCGTATTAGCATCTTAAGATATTACTTAAGACGGTCTTGAAATAAGATCTGATTATGAATACCGGCCTAGTATCGGTTGATATAAAAATGTTTATTAATTACATTAATAATTTTTTCATCACATGATATATTTTCAATTATATGCTTGTAATTATGTAATTCTGTATTTTAATTATTGTTAATGCGTTAGAATATTATTTGTATATTATATAAAACAGTTAAAACAAGAGAGATTGTGAGTAAAATTTAGTGTTTATTTTTTATTTTTACACATTGAAACTTTTTCTAGAGAAGTTTTACAGAATTAGATAGAGGATATTTGGATAGATAGAGAACTTGACATATTTTTATGTAAAATTATTTCCACGAAAGGTGTAAACTTTGCGAATAATTATGTAACATTATCGTGAGGAAAGTTTTTTTTATAATTTCCTTTTATGAGGAAATAGCAAGCTTTTATTTCTCTCTTGAAAAGGGATATAGTTAATTTATTATTTTTATTTGTTACAAAAAACTGAGTTTATTATACAGTGTAAGTACGAAAGAATTATTACAAGTACGAAAGGAATAGAATTTGTTTTGTATACCTCGTCGTTACTGTTCATAATGCGATGTTAAATCTCTTTTCACTCTCTAGCTGTTTCTCTGACGAAGAGTCAGTGGTAACTGTCTGTATAAAAAAACAATCATTACCTTTTATATGCTTTTTATCGAATAGAATGAATAAAATAATTTATTATTTTAGTTTACATTGTCATCAAGGAAGCTTTTTGTTGAATAAAGAATAAAGTAGAGGTAAAAAAAGATCATTCGTGATCATCACAATAGCTTTTGTATGAATCAATGTCATTTTTATGTTATATAAAAGTAATATTTTTATTTTATTTTAATGTTAAACAGAATGCGATCTTTATATTACACGGACGTGTCATATTTGTGAAGTTCCTTATTACATCGCTATGTAAATATCAAGCTTTACCTACCTTGAAGAAGAAGAATTTTAAATTTAAAATCTTTAATTTATTTGTTACAAAAAACCAAATCTATTACATAGTGTTAGTATTTATTATAATATGAAAGAGATAAAATTACATCGAAATGCATCGCTGAATGCGACGCAGATGTCAAGATAAATTCTCTCTTTCCCTCTCCCTCTTCTCCCTCTCCCTCTCTCCTCTCTTTTCTCTGACTTTTATAAAATTCTATTTTATATTGTTAGTTGTTTATATTTATATGTTTTATATTATATTGCATAAAATCAACATATTACTTATAAAAAAGTCGATACTAGAGAAAATGTGTGATATAGCATAAATATACCTTTATAAAAAAAAAGCTAGATTGTTAACAACCCACATAGTCAAATCTATCCAGAACAGATTTTGAAAATATCTGCCGCAAATGTTGCCGACAGAATGCCAGCAGAAATGTAACAGATTTTGCTAACAGGACATAATGGCAGATTGATCGCAGAAAGTGAACAAAATTTACCATTTAAATGATGTATTCTATTTAAATATTGTTTAAATAGTGAACACATTGTGCTCGGTTTCTGCCGACAATCTGCTGTCAGATTATATCGGCAGGTTCTGTCGGCAAAGCACAATTTTAATGCGGACACAGATGATATCGGATCTGTTGCGATGTCTGAACGAAATCTGCTGCCAATCTATGTCATATTGCGAACAGATTGTTTACTGGAAATTTACTCTTAGATACAAGTGCAAACGTTGAAGCGAATTTTTTTAATTTCTAAAGTTATTACTTTGCTATGATTATTGTATTACAATTACAACAACTTACGCTATTAAAGTTGTGGTACAAGTAAATCTTGCTGTTGCGATTTTAGAAGTTACCTTCGTCTGAAACACTGCGTCGTAAAAGAAATAATGCGCAATAACGTAACTGTAACAGCCTAGTTGTTATAAAAAGTTACTTAATTATGAAAAACGGAGTCAATTAACGTTTATACGACATCTTACGTCAGCATTTATATTATACATAGTTAAACCCGGATAGTGGACGTGTAAACTGCTTATTAATCATACACCGGTATTCATAGTCGGATCTTATTTCAAGACCGTCTCTAAGTATTGTCTTGAGATGCTGATACTGCTCTGTGATTGATTTATGATATCTTAAGATTGCACATTATACTTAAGACAGTCTTTAATATAAGATCTGATTCTGATTATGAATACCGGCCATAGTTTCGTACAATAGCTATTCCAACGAGCGCGAACACTTGGCGATTTTTTTTTACCTTTCTTTAAAAAGGTATTTTTTATGCTATATCACGCATTTTTTTCTGGTATCGAGCGTTTTATAAGTAATGTGTTGATTTTTTGTAATATAATATAAAGCATATAACTATAAACAACTAATAATATATGTAATAGAATTTTATAGAAGCCAAAAAGGAGAAAAAGGGAGGGAGGGAAAGAGAGAGAGAGAGAGAGAGAGAGTTTATTTTGACATATTTTTATTTAAAAATGTTTTCAAGGAAAAATAATACTTTACAAGTAATTACGTAACAACGTCTTGAGGAAAGTTTCTTCGTAGTTTTCTTTTTTAAAGAAATATCAAGCTTTGCCTGCCTTGCAGAAGAATAAGTTTAAATTTAAAATCTTTATTTGTTACAGAAAACCAAATCTGTTACACAGTGTTAGTATTTATAATACGAAAGAGATAAAATATGTTTTATTTACCCGATCGTAGTGACCTTCCGTAACTTTTGTCTACAGTAATTGCACAGATTAAACTCTAAGGGGACAAAGAATGTGAGGCGGCCACTGTCATCGCCAAAGTCGACTGATAGTTCGACTGAATGTCTAATTTTTTGCTGCAATAATTTCGGAGAAAATTTATAAAACAAAAATTAAGTCAGATAAATACCTCGTTATACATACACATATTTTATATTTTTATTGCAAGAATTTTTAATATTACTGAAGGAACTGGAATACTTTGTGATATTTTCTTGTACCAGTTAACAGAAAGAAAAAAAAGTGAGGAAGAAAGAAAGAAAGAATAGAAATCGATAAAAGAGAGACAGCGAAAACAGATTGAAGTAACGAAAGAAGAAAAGAATGGAGATGGAGCATGGAAATAAAGAAAGCACAGTCAAAATCAAGAATCATAGAGAGGTCACAAGTCACAAAGGGAGATAACAGAAAGAAGACAGAAAGGGACGAAACAGATATAGAGAACAGAGAGGAAGAGAAGAAAATAGTAGGTAAATGAGCAATGATAGGATAGAGATGGAGAATGAGGACAAATAAGAGAGTAACAATGACTGAGATAAAACAATAAAATAATTTATGTACGAACGGCTCGCCCCTTGGGAGTTGAAAGGCTAAAATAAATTGAAACATAAACTTTAAGTTAGCTCCGCGCAATATATTCAATACAATTAAAAATTCTTACTGGAAAATTACCATATTGTATATGTGACATAACAGCAATTTTTAATTGACGAAACAACGTTTTGATTGCTTCCTTTCGACTCCCATGCTGATTTCCTATAGACATAATCCCAAATGGAGCTAACGGCTCGCTCCGCTTAAAAATCGAAAGATTATTTTTTGTTCTTTGAACCAAGATTTGAACCGGCAACCAATGGGAGTGATCTTCAAAAAATATTAAATCTTGCGAACTCCGATCGAGTTACGCGCGGTTCTTTACGTCTAATGTGATTGTCGAAGCACACCGTTGTTGTACGAAAGGATCGCTAATTACACGCCGTTAGATTGCTATCGAGTGGGTACTGGGGGCGCGAAGGCTCGGGGTTATTTCCTCGTTTTTCGAGACGATTCTACAGTCTTTGAGCCCTTGATAACAAAGATTAAGCCAATGAGGTGGTCATAATCTCTTGTTGTAAACATAACTTTCTAGATCCACCGATTATAGATGGCAAAGGGGGGGGCAATGCGTCCAATACTTGCACCGTGCTATCATTAATAGGACAGCCGTGTGAGTTACTGGCTTGCTTGAGCGCAGATGCAAATGTTAGTTTTATGCAAAATGATCTGCGAATATATTAGAATTGACTATTCCCATTGCCCTATGATAAAAGACAGTGGATGTCCTGTCGCGACTATCATATTGAATTCAACCAATGGATCACGCACAATTGTATATCACAATCAAGGCTTACCCGATTTGACACAAGAAATTTTCGAACAACTTAATTTAGAGGAATATAGTTGGATTTATTTTGAGGTATGTCTTGTGATGCAGGAAATAATTCACAGATGTGACAAGATAATTGAAATATTTCCTGGTTTTAGGGAAGGAATACATATGTAGTACTACTTGTTATTCAATATATACAGAGCTATAATAATTCATTAAATAGTATGTCTGATCGCATGCCAATTACGATTAGCGCAGAATTTGAAAATCCCAGTATAGAATTAATGGATCTATTGCCGTACGTTGACGTAGCATTTGTATCAAAAGATTTCGTTAAGAATCTGGGTTTTAATAATATGAGCGAGGTAATACACAACATCGATCAAGACATCAAGTAAGGAATACGTCAATTAAGCTTCGATATTTATATAAAAAAATGTGTCAACATGAGAGGTGTCAACATTTTGTTATATGAGAGGTACCTCATATGTCTTTTTAGAAATGCCATTATTTGTGCTTGGGCAGAGGAAGGTGCGATCGCTCGTGCTCCGTGTGGCGCAATAGTACAATCGTCAGCTTTCCCACCAGAAAAAGTAATCGACACTTTAGGTGCGGGTGATACATTCAATGCAGCTGTTATATATTATTTGAACAAAAGCAAAGTTGAGTTTATGCGCAAATATAAAGAGGAGGCAGCTTCCACGAGTGATACCAATCAAACAGAGGATAATGTCTCCGATAATGGCACTGCAGTTAAACGAGATATTGAGGAAAATTTAGATCCGGAAAGTTTGGGATATGATAGACTGAAATTTATTACTGAAACATTTCTTTAAAAGGCTATCAAAATTGGTTACCGTATTGCTGGTGCAAAAGTAGGATTAAGGGAATACGATAATCTTGATGTAATTTCCAATGATATTTTATAACAGGACTTTTAGAACATTAGAATACGTCCATATAAATTTGTTATCGCGGTGCTTTAAATAAGAACAATAATAATAATATAATTTATACATTTGCAAACCAAATGTTTGTGATATGCACATTTTATCTATATATTATATTATGATTATAAATGATAACAATAATTATTTTTTCATTGCTTTAAATGATAATTGTACATTATATTTTACTTATACACTTTACAATATTTTATATATCTACATGCTATAAAAAATGTTTCAATATATTTTATATAAAAAACTTTCAACAGGATTACATAGTTTTATCATAAGTGTTTTTTCTACAAATCTTTGAAAGTTTGATGAAATTCAACTACAATTCTTATACGTATTAATCAGATAATACTATTTCAACATCAGAGATATTATAAACTCCGTTATACTAATTTATTAATTTCCGGGCAATCCTGAAATCAAAATTTTATAAAATTCTGTCTATATTTTAATTCCATACGAATGTAAAATAATGGTAATTGCAAAATGCATTATTACATTCTGACTTATTTTTTTGGATAAAATATTTTCCTAAGTAAATATCTTATATATTTCTTAATCTTCTTCATACGCACCAAAATCGGCGAAGTCTCTTATGCACTCTAATGCTTTGTCCGGTAAATGTCTGAAATAATAATGATAATTTTATCATAAACGTATAAATAACAAATGTCGGGAAAATGTTTGAAAAAAAATTATATTTTTATCATAGATATAAAAATAATAACTTAGTACAAAAGTATTCAATATTATCAATATATTTACAATGACTGTGTCCTGCGGTTTATAGTCACATATTTAAAAATATATTATATATTATAATTAATTTTTTGCGTTGTTTACATACCTTCCTATTTTAGACATGGGCAACCAAAATGACGGTATGCTTTTATTTCTATAATTTCGTCTTTGCGCATCAATTATTGACGAAGCCGCTTCCTGCGGTTGAAGTTCTCTCATTAATCGTGGAAATCTATATGGATAAATAAAATTGAATCATTTACCACTAACAACCGCTATAAATATTTTGTTTATCAAATAACGTTGTTGTCGGTATAAAAAAAGATCTATTAAAAAATGCGGTATTATTGAAGTAAAAACTTTTCGTCGAATTTGGCTTATAAAAGAAATAGTTTGCGTGATATTATAAAACATTTGTTGCCGTGATGTATTATTGTATAGTTACCTAATTTTAATATTCTTTTTAACAAATCCGGTACGCACGAAGGTCAAATAAACAGTAGTAAAATTAATAGAGCATTTTCCGTTACTTAGTTCACGTAGTTCCTCAGACATAGCTTCCATAATTGCTGCATGCCGAAACGTATATTAAAACATTAGAAAAGTATAAATACATTAACATTTTTTACACTATTGGCGTGCATTGTATTAAAATAATGTGTTTCATATGTAATATACATATATTTAGTTATAGTCATTCAGTGAACAACTGTAATATCATGAATTAACATTATATATATATATATATATATATATATATATATATATAATTATCTTGTATTTACATATTTATAATAATTTTTTAAATTAAAACTGAATTATGTATATAAATGTAGCTTGCGATTATTACGATTAATCGCAACCTATGTTATATATATATATATATATATATATATATATATATATGTATATGTGTATATATTTGTTTGTATAATATTATCATGTACAATATGTAATATTATAATCATTAAATAAGGGATGAGTTACCTTTAACTGCGAATTTTGAAGGGCAGTAAACCGTGCCATAAGTACTGCCGAAAAGCCCTGCTATTGATGACAGTGCCACAACATGACCGTGATTCTTTTCAATCATATTTGGTAGGAATGCTTTCAATGTCTGAAAATAATGTTTATTTGTGAGCAACGATTTGCGAAAGCCTAATTCTCTATGCTCGTCTAAGTCATGTGGTACATCTTGCAACTTTAACATCTTACAATCAAGTACATTACTTGCCCAATAATGCGCTGTCACATTCACGTCTATAACTTGAGCAATTTCATCGAGACTCTGATTCATAAAGGATTTAATAAACACTGCGCCTGCATTGTTCACCAAGATTGTAACGTCACCTACTTCTTTCTTTACTTTCTCGGCTACCCGGAAGACTTCTTCCCTATCTGCTACATTACACCTATAAAATTCAACAGAAGTTATTATTTAATAGGCGTTTTACAGATATTCGCACACGTGTAAATTCTAGTGGAGTAGCTTTTTCACTCCATCGAATCTTGTAAAAAAATAGCTGCAATTTACCGATACGCATATACAGAGTCCCTCCCCATTCTTTTAATGTTGTTCATTGTCTCGTTATTTCTTTCTTCATTGATATCCCAACATACCACTGTTGCTCCTAACGATGCATAGCCAATCGCTAATTCCTTTCCGATACCATGACCTGCACCTGTTATCTGTGATAATATATAGTACATAAAATATAGTTTAAATTATAATTATTAGAAATTACGATTTACAAACTTTTAAACAAATAATTACGGTTGCGCACAGTTTAATTGTGCACAGTTCGATCGCGCACAATTTGTTGTGAAATATAAATGTCAATTGCTCCGATTGGTTCATCAAAATTATGTGTGTATGTGTATATTACGTGTAATTTTATAATATAACAGTATAACTTTCGATAATCTTCTCACATAATAAAAATAATTTATCTCTTCGTATGATTTTTTATACATACATTGTATAAAAGTAAACATATTAAGAATTTTATACGTACCAAAACAATTTCACCAGCTACGCTCTTTTTCTTTGTTGGAACGATCAATCGGTATATGTCTTCACAAATATAATATACAACTTTCAAAATAAGAAATAATAACTCTGCTAGAAAAAGCAACATATTGTATGTTTTTATCACGATTGTCTGAAAAAGAAAATTTTTTAATAAGAACATTTAGTATCGGTTGATATAAAAATGTATATTAATTACATTAATCCTTTTTTCATCAAATGATATATTTTCAATTATATGCTTGTAATTATGTAATTCTGTACTTTAATTATTGTTAATGCGTTAGAATATTATTTGTATATTATGTAAAACAGTTAAAACAAGAGAGATTATGAGTAAAATTTAGTGTTTATTTTCAATTTTTACACATTGGAACTTTTCTAGAGAAGTTTTATAAAATTAGATAGAGGATATTTGGATAGATAGAGAACTTGACATGTTTTTATGTAAAATTATTTTCACGAAAAGTGTAAATTTTGCGAACAATTATGTAACATTATTGTGAGGAAAGTTTTTTTTATAATTCCTTTTTATGAGGAAATAGCAAGCTCTTGTTTCTCTCTTGAAAAGGGATATAGTTAATTTATTATTTTTATTTCTTACAAAAAATTGAGTTTATTATACAGTGTAAGTACGAAAGAATTATTACAAGTACCAAAGAAATAGAATTTGTTTTGTATACCTGATCGTCGTTACTGTTCATAGTGTTCATAATGCGATGTTAAATATTTTTTCAATCTCTAGCTGTTTCTCTGACGAAGAGTCAATGGAACTATCTGCATCAGAAAACAAACATTACCTTTTTCATGCTTTTTGTCGAAAATAGAATGAATAAAATAATTTATTATTTTAGTTTACATTGTCATCAAGGGAGCTTTTTGTTGAATGAAGAATAAAGTAGAGGTAAAAAAAGATCATTCGCGACCGTCATAATATTGTATGAATCAATGTTATTTTTATGTTATAAAAGTAATATTTTTATTTAATTTTGATGTTAAACAGAATCTATCCAGAACAGATTTTAAAAATATCTGCCGCAAATGTTGCCGACAGAATGCCAGCAGAAATGTAACAGATTTTGCTAACAGGAATATAATGGCAGATTGATCGCAGAAAGTGAACAAAATTACCATTTAAATGATGTATTCCATTTAAATATTGTTTAAATAGTGAACAGATTGTGCTCGGTTTCTGCCGACAATCTGCCGTCAATTATATCGGCAGGTTCTGTCGGCAAAGCACGAGTTTAATGCGGACACAGATGATATCGGATCTGTTGCGATGTCTGAGCGAAATCTGCTGCCAATCTATGTCATATTGCGAACAGATTGTTTACTGGAAATTTACTCTTAGATACAAGTGCAAACGTTGAAGCGAAGTTTTTTAATTTCTAAAGTTATTACTTTGCTATGATTATTGTATTACAATTACAACAACTTACGCTATTAAAGTTGTGGTACAAGTAAATCTTGCTGTTGCGACTTTAGAAGTTACCTTCGTCTGAAACACTGCGTCGTAAAAGAAATAATCCGCAATAACGTAACTGTAACAGTTGATATATAAAAAGTTACTTAGGGCCGGTTGTTCCACTTTCAGATAAACTATCTGATAACTTATCTGATGGATAAAATGTCTGTAGAGCGTTGTTCCATTTCTCGGTAAAATTTAACTTCCTGATAAATGGCCACTATCGACAGATAAATTACACGGTACTTTGGGTACCGTGTAAGACTTATCTGACAGATAAATGCGTAGTGGGATTAGAAATCATACCCCGTCAGCGGGAGATGCGCAGCGCTGGTGTATCTGACGTTTCACGCATTTGTATATTAATATTTTGCGATAAAGAATTTGGATATTATCGAACGGACGGTATCGACGGTTATCGAAAATGGAACCAGGATTATGCGAAAATCAATTTCTTTATGGTGACGAAGATGATAACGAAGAATCTGATGAAGAAATATATATAGTGGTGCTTCGCAAGCGATATACAATTCGTCCACGTCCAGATTTATTTAACGAATATGATAATATAGAATTTGTATAGGATTAATAACCGTGGAACAACGCTCACTAAATAGCTGGTAAACTACCCGGTAAGATTTATCCTATAGGTAGTAATCTGTCGAGTAAGCCGAGATTTATCGAAAAGTGGAACAACCGGCCCTTAATTATGAAAAACGGAGTCAATTAACGTTTATACGACATCTTACGTCAGTATTTATAACTACGTAGTTAAACCCGGATAGTGGACGTGTAAACTGCTTATTAATCATACACCGGTATTCATAGTCGGATATTATTTCAAGACCGTCTCTAAGTATTGTCTTAAGATGCTGATACACTGCTCTGTGAATGATATCTTAAGATTGCAAATTGTACTTAAGACGGTCTTTAATATAAATCCGATTCTGATTATTAATACCGGCCATAGTTTCGTACAATAGCTATTCCAACGAGCGCGAACACTTAATTGGCGATCTTTTTTTACCTTTCTTTAAAAAGGTATTTTTTATGCTATATCACGCATTTTTTTCTAGTATCGAGCGTTTTAAGTAATGTGTTGATTTTTTGTAATATAATATAAAGCTTATAACTATAAACAACTAATAATATATAATAGAATTTTATAGAAGCCATCAGAGAGGAGAAAGGGGGAGAGAGAGAGAGAGAGAGAGAGAGAGAATTTATTTTGACATATTATTATTCAAAAATGTTTTCAAGGAAAAATGGTACTTTACAAGTAATTACGTAACAACGTCGTGAGAAAAGTTTCTTCGTAGTTTTTCTTTTTTAAAGAAATATCAAGCTTTGCCTGCCTTGCAGAAGAATAAGTTTAAATTTAAAATCTTTATTTGTTACAGAAAACCAAATCTGTTACATAGTGTTAGTATTTATAATACGAAAGAGATAAAATTTGTTTTATTTACCCGATCGTAGTGACCTTCCGTAACTTTTGTCTACAGTAATTACACAGATTAAACTCTTACGACTCAATCCAGCTCTCAAGCAGAATCAATGGCTGAGTATGATTCAAATACAAGTACTTGTAAGCTGCGTGTATCTCTTCAAGAGTTAAGAAAAGACTAACGCATACGTTGAGAGACTGACCCATCTTAACATTTCCCCTTCTATGTATAAAGGCGTGACAGTATCGAAATTGTGTCGAAATCTTATTCTGGTCAGTTATCTCATTTGCATATATGCATGTTATTGCGTGAAACTCGTTTCGCGTTGAAGGAGACCTTCAAGAGAGGACGAAAAAAAGGGGACAAAGAATGTGACGCGGCCACTGTCATCGCCAAAGTCGACTGATAGTTCGACTAAATGTCTAATTTTTTGCTGCAATAATTTCGGAGAAAATTTATAAAACGAAAATTAAGTCAGATAAATACCTCGTTATACATACACATATTTTTATTGCAAGAATTTTTAATATTACTGAAGGAACTAGAATACTTTGTGATATTTTCTTGTATGTACCAGTTAACAGAAAGAAAAAAAAAGTGAGGAAGAAAGAAAGAATGAATAGAAATCGATAAAAGAGAGACAGCGAAAACAGATAGAAGTAACGAAAGAAGAAAAGAATGGAGATGGAGCATGTAAATAGAGAAAGCACAGTCAAATTCAAGAATCATCATAGAGAGGTCACAAGGAAGATAACAGAAAGAACATAAAAAGGGACGAAACAGATATAGAGAACGGAGAGGAAGAGAAGAAAATAGTAGGTAAGTGAGCAATGATAGGATAGAGATGGAGAATGAGGAGAAATAAGAGAGTAACAATGACTGAGATAAAACAATAAAATAATTTTTGGACGAACGGCTTGCCCCTTGGGAATTGAAAGGCTAAAATAAATTGGAACACATAAACTTTAAGGCAGCTCCGCGCAATATATTTAATACGATTAAAAATTATTACTAGAAAATTACCATATTGTATATGTGACATAACAGCAATTTTTAATTGACGAAACAACGTTTTGATTGCTTCCTTTCGACTCCCATGCTGATTTCCTATAGACATAATCCCAAATGGAGCTAACGGCTCGCTCCGCTTAAAAATCGAAAGATTATTTTTTGTTCTTTGAACCAAGATTTGAACCGGCAACCAATGGGAGTGATCTTCAAAAAATATTAAATCTTGCGAACTCCGATCGAGTTACGCGCGGTTCTTTACGTCTAATGTGATTGTCGAAGCACACCGTTGTTGTACGAAAGGATCGCTAATTACACGCCGTTAGATTGCTATCGAGTGGGCACTGGGGGCGCGAAGGCTCGGGGTTATTTCCTCGTTTTTCGAGACGATTCTACAGTCTTTGAGCCCTTGATAACAAAGATTAAGCCAATGAGGTGGTCATAATCTCTTGTTGTAAACATAACTTTCTAGATCCACCGATTATAGATGGCAAAAGGGGGGGGCAATGCGTCCAATACTTGCACCGTGCTATCATTAATAGGACAGCCGTGTGAGTTACTGGCTTGCTTGAGCGCAGATGCAAATGTTAGTTTTATGCAAAATGATCTGCGAATATATAGAATTGACTATCCCCATTGCCCTATGATAAAAGACAGTGGATGTCCTGTCGCGACTATCATATTGAATTCAACCAATGGATCACGCACAATTGTATATCACAATCAAGGCTTACCCGATTTGACACAAGAAATTTTCGAACAACTTAATTTAAAGGAATATAGTTGGATTCATTTTGAGGTATGTCTTGTGATGCAGGAAATAATTCACAGATGTGACAAGATAATTGAAATATTTCCTGGTTTTAGGGAAGGAATACAGATGTAGTGCTACTTGTTATTCAATATATACAGAGCTATAATAATTCATTAAATAGTATGTCTGATCGCATGCCAATTACGATTAGCGCAGAATTTGAAAATCCCAGTATAGAATTAATGGATCTATTGCCGTACGTTGACGTAGCATTTGTATCAAAAGATTTCGTTAAAAATCTGGGTTTTAATAATATGAGCGAGGTAATACACAACATCGATCAAGACATCAAGTAAGGAATACGTCAATTAAGCTTCGATATTTATATAAAAAAATGTGTCAACATGAGAGGTGTCAACATTTTGTTATATGAGAGGTAACTCATATGTCCTTCTAGAAATGCCATTATTTGTGCTTGGGCAGAGGAAGGTGCAATCGCTCGTGCTCCGTATGGCGCAATAGTACAATCGCCAGCTTTCCCACTAGAAAAAGTAATCGACACTTTAGGTGCGGGTGATACATTCAATGCAGCTGTTATATATTATTTGAACAAAAGCAAAGTTGAGTTTATGCGCAAATATAAAGAGGAGGCAGCTTCCACGAGTGATACCAATCAAACAGAGGATAATGTCTCCGATAATGGCACTGCAGTTAAACGAGATATTGAGGAAAATTTAGATCCGGAAAGTTTGGAATATGATAGACTGAAATTTATTACTGAAACAGTTCTTCAAAAGGCTATCAAAATTGGTTGCCGTATTGCTGGTGCAAAAGTAGGATTAAGGGGATACGATAATCTTGATGTAATTTCCAGTGATATTTTATAACAGGACTTTTAGAACATTAGAATACGTCCATATAAATTTGTTATCGCGGTGCTTTAAATAAGAACAATAATAATAATATAATTTATACATTTGCAAACCAAATGTTTGTGATATGTATATTTTATCTATATATATATTATATTATGATTATAAATGGTAACAATAATTATTTTTTCATTGCTTTAAATGATAATTGTACATTATATTTTACTTAAACACTTTACAATATTTTGTATATCTACATGCTATAAAAAATGTTTCAATATATTTTATATAAAAAACTTTCAACAGGATTACATAGTTTTATCATAAGTGTCCTTTTTCTACAAATCTTTGAAAGTTTGATGAAATTCAACTACAATTCTTATACGTATTAATCAGATAATACTATTTCAACATCAGAGATATTATAAACTTTGTTATACTAATTTATTAATTTCCGGGCAATCCTGAAATCAAAATTCTATAAAATTCTGTCTATATTTTAATTCCATACGAATGTAAAATAATGGTAATTGCAAAATGCATTATTACATTCTGACTTATTTTTTTAGATAAAATATTTTCATAACTAAATATCTTATATATTTCTTAATCTTCTTCATACGCACCAAAATCGACGAAGTCTCTTATGCACTCTAATGCTTTGTCCGGTAAATGTCTGAAATAATAATGATAATTTTATCATAAACGTATAAATAACAAATGTCGGGATAATGTTTGAAAAAAAATTATATTTTTATCATAGATATAAAAATAATAATCTTAGTACAAAAGTATTCAATATTATCAATATATTTACAATGACTTGTCCTGCGGTTTATAGTCACATATTTAAAAATATATTATATATATTATAATTCAATTTTTTTGCGTTGTTTACATACCTTCCTATTTTAGACATGGGCAACCAAAATGACGGTATGCTTTTATTTCTATAATTTCGTCTTTGCGCATCAATTATTGACGAAGCCGCTTCCTGCGGTTGAAGTTCTCTCATTAATCGTGGAAATCTATATGGATAAATAAAATTGAATCATTTACCACTAACAACCGCTATAAATATTTTGTTTATCAAATAACATTATTGTTGTCGGTATAAAAAAAGATCTATTAAAAAAGGCGGTATTATTGAAGTAAAAACTTTTCGTCGAATTTGGCAACTTATAAAAGAAATAGTTTGCGTGATATTATAAAACATTTGTTGCCGTGATGTATTATTGTGTAGTTACCTAATTTTAATATTCTTTTTAACAAATCCGGTACGCACGAAGGTCAAATAAACAGTAGTAAAATTAATAGAGCATTTTCCGTTACTTAGTTCACGTAGTTCCTCAGACATAGCTTCCATAATTGCTGCATGCCGAAACGTATATTAAAACATTAGAAAAGTATAAATACATTAACATTTTTTACACTATTGGCGTGCATTGTATTAAAATAATGTGTTTTATATGTAATATACATATATTTATTTATAGTCATTCAGTGAACAACTGTAATATCATGAATTAACATTATATATATATATATATATATATATATATATATATATATATATATATATAATTATCTGTGTATTTACATATTTATAATAATTTTTTAAATTAAAACTGAATTATGTATATAAATGTAGCTTGCGATTATTACGATTAATCGCAACCTATGTTTATATATATATATATATATATATATATATGTATATGTGTATATATTTGTTTGTATAATATTATCATGTGCAATATGTAATATTATAATCATTAAATAAGGGATGAGTTAACCTTTAACTGCGAATTTTGAAGGGCAGTAAACCGTGCCATAAGTAGTGCCGAAAAGCCCTGCTATTGATGATAGTGCCACAACATGACCGTGATTCTTTTCGATCATATTTGGTAGGAATGCTTTCAATGTCTGAAAATAATGTTTATTTGTGAGCAACGATTTGCGAAAGCCTAATTCTCTATGCTCGTCTAAGTCATGTAGTACATCTTGCAACTTTAACATCTTACAATCAAGTACACTACTTGCCCAATAATGCGCTGTCACATTCACGTCTATAACTTGAGCAATTTCATCCAGACTCTGATTCATGAATGATTTAATAAACACTGCGCCTGCATTGTTTACCAAGATTGTAACGTCACCTACTTCTTTCTTTACTTTCTCGGCTACCCGGAAGACTTCTTCCCTATCTGCTACATTACACCTATAAAATTCAACAGAAGTTATTATTTAATAGGCGTTTTACAGATATTCGCACACGTGTAAATTCTAGTGGAGTAGCTTTTTCACTCCATCGAATCTTGTAAAAAAAATAGCTGCAATTTACCGATACGCATATACAGAGTCCCTCCCCATTCTTTTAATGTTGTTCATTGTCTCGTTGTTTTTTTCTTCATTGATATCCCAACATACCACTGTTGCTCCTAACGATGCATAGCCAATCGCTAATTCCTTTCCGATACCATGACCTGCACCTGTTATCTGTGATAATATATAGTACATAAAATATAGTTTAAATTATAATTATTAGAAATTACGATTTACAAACTTTTAAACAAATAATTACGGTTGCGCACAGTTTAATTGTGCACAGTTCGATCGCGCACAATTTGTTGTGAAATATAAATGTCAATTGCTCCGATTGGTTCATCAAAATTATGTGTGTATGTGTATATTACGTGTAATTTTATAATATAACAGTATAACTTTCGATAATCTTCTCACATAATAAAAATAATTTATCTCTTCGTATGATTTTTTATACATACATTGTATAACAGTAAACATATTAAGAATTTTATACGTACCAAAACAATTTCACCAGCTACGCTCTTTTTCTTTGTTGGAACGATCAATCGGTATATGTCTTCACAAATATAATATACAACTTTCAAAATAAGATATAATAACTCTGCTAGAAAAAACAACATATTGTATGTTTTTATCACGATTGTCTGAAAAAGAAAATTTTTTAATAAGAACATTTAGTATCGGTTGATATAAAAATGTATATTAATTACATTAATCCTTTTTTCATCACATGATGTATTTTCAATTATATGCTTGTAATTATGTAATTCTGTACTTTAATTATTGTTAATGCGTTAGAATATTATTTGTATATTATGTAAAACAGTTAAAACAAGAGAGATTATGAGTAAAATTTAGTGTTTATTTTCGATTTTTACACATTGAACTTTTTCTAGAGAAGTTTTATAAATAGACAGAGGATATTTGGATAGATAGAGAACTTGACATGTTTTTATGTAAAATTATTTCCACGAAAGGTGTAAATTTTGTGAACAATTATGTAACATTATTGTGAGGAAAGTTTTTTTTATAATTCCTTTTTATGAGGAAATAGCAAGCTCTTGTTTCTCTCTTGTGAAAAGGGATATAGTTAATTTATTATTTTTATTTCTTACAAAAAACTGAGTTTATTATACAGTGTAAGTACGAAAGAATTATTACAAGTACCAAAGAAATAGAATTTGTTTTGTATACCTGATCGTCGTTACTGTTCATAGTGTTCATAATGCGATGTTAAATATTTTTTCAATCTCTAGCTGTTTCTCTGACGAAGAGTCAATGGTAACTATCTGCATCAGAAAACAAACATTACCTTTTTCATGCTTGTTGTCGAAAATAGAATGAATAAAATAATTTATTATTTTAGTTTACATTGTCATCAAGGGAGCTTTTTGTTGAATGAAGAATAAAAAAAAAAGATCATTCGCGACCGTCATAATATTGTATGAATCAATGTTATTTTTATGTTATAAAAGTAATATTTTTATTTAATTTTGATGTTAAACAGAATCTATCCAGAACAGATTTTAAAAATATCTGCCGCAAATGTTGCCGACAGAATGCCAGCAGAAATGTAACAGATTTTTCTAACAGAATATAATGGCAGATTGATTGCAGAAAGTGAACAAAATCTACTATTTAAATGATGTATTCCATTTAAATATTGTTTAAATAGTGAACAGATTGTGCTCGGTTTCTGCCGACAATCTGCCGTCAAATTATATCGGCAGGTTCTGTCGGCAAAGCACGAGTTTAATGCGGACACAGATGATATCAGATCTGTTGCGATGTCTGAGCGAAATCTGCTGCCAATCTATGTCATATTGCGAACAGATTGTTTACTGGAAATTTACTCTTAGATACAAGTGCAAACGTTGAAGCGAAGTTTTTTAATTTCTAAAGTTATTACTTTGCTATGATTATTGTATTACAATTACAACAACTTACGCTATTAAAGTTGTGGTACAAGTAAATCTTGCTGTTGCGACTTTAGAAGTTACCTTCGTCTGAAACACTGCGTCGTAAAAGAAATAATGCACAATAACGTAACTGTAACAGCCTAGTTGTTATAAAAAGTTACTTAATTATGAAAAACGGAGTCAATTAACGTTTATACGACATCTTACGTCAGTATTTATAACTACGTAGTTAAACCCGGATAGTGGACGTGTAAACTGCTTATTAATCATACACCGGTATTCATAGTCGGATATTATTTCAAGACCGTCTCTAAGCAAGTATTGTTTTAAGATGCTGATACACTATGATATCTTAAGATTGAAAATTGTACTTAAGACGGTCTTTAATATAAATCCGATTCTGATTATTAATACCGGCCATAGTTTCGTACAATAGCTATTCCAACGAGCGCGAACACTTAATTGGCGATCTTTTTTTACCTTTCTTTAAAAAGGTATATCACGCATTTTTTTCTAGTATCGAGCGTTTTAAGTAATGTGTTGATTTTTTGTAATATAATATAAAGCTTATAACTATAAACAACTAATAATATATAATAGAATTTTATAGAAGCCAGAGAGGAGAAAAGGGGAGAGAGAGAGAGAGAGAGAGAGAGAGAATTTATTTTGACATATTTTTATTCAAAAATGTTTTCAAGGAAAAATGGTACTTTACAAGTAATTACGTAACAACGTCGTGAGAAAAGTTTCTTCGTAGTTTTCTTTTTTAAAGAAATATCAAGCTTTGCCTGCCTTGCAGAAGAATAAGTTTAAATTTAAAATCTTTATTTGTTACAGAAAACCAAATTTGTTACATAGTGTTAGTATTTATAATACGAAAGAGATAAAATTTGTTTTATTTACCCGATCGTAGTGACCTTCCGTAATTTTTGTCTACAGTAATTACACAGATTAAACTCTTACGACTCAATCCAGCTCTCAAGCAGAATCAATGGCTGAGTGTGATTCAAATACAAGTACTTGGAAGCTGCGTGTATCTCTTCAAGAGTTAAGAAAAGACTAACGCATACGTTGAGAGACTGACCCATTTTAACATTTCCCCTTCTATGTATAAAGGCGTGACATTATCGAAATTGTGTCGAAATCTTATTCTGGTCAGTTATCTCATTTGCATATATGCATGTTATTGCGTGAAACTCGTTTCGCGTTGAAGGAGACCTTCAAGAGAGGACGAAAAAAAGGGGACAAAGAATGTGACGCGGCCACTGTCATCGCCAAAGTCGACTGATAGTTCGACTGAATGTCTAATTTTTTGCTGCAATAATTTCGGAGAAAATTTATAAAACGAAAATTAAGTCAGATAAATACCTCGTTATACATACACATATTTTTATTGCAAGAATTTTTAATATTACTGAAGGAACTAGAATACTTTGTGATATTTTCTTGTATATACCAGTTAACAGAAAGAAAAAAAAGTGAGGAAGAAAGAAAGAATGAATAGAAATCGATAAAAGAGAGACAGCGAAAACAGATTGAAGTAACGAAAGAAGAAAAGAATGGAGATGGAGCATGGAAATAGAGAAAGCACAGTCAAATTCAAGAATCATCATAGAGAGGTCACAAGGGGAGATAACAGAAAGAACATAAAAAGGGACGAAACAGATATAGAGAACGGAGAGGAAGAGAAGAAAATAGTAGGTAAGTGAGCAATGATAGGATAGAGATGGAGAATGAGGGGAAATAAGAGAGTAACAATGACTGAGATAAAACAATAAAATAATTTTTGGACGAACGGCTTGCCCCTTGGGAATTGAAAGGCTAAAATAAATTGGAACACATAAACTTTAAGGCAGCTCCGCGCAATATATTTAATACGATTAAAAATTATTACTAGAAAATTACCATATTGTATATGTGACATAACAGCAATTTTTAATTGACGAAACAACGTTTTGATTGCTTCCTTTCGACTCCCATGCTGATTTCCTATAGACATAATCCCAAATGGAGCTAACGGCTCGCTCTGCTTAAAAATCGTTTTATTAAATTTAAATTTAAAATCTTTATTTGTTACAGAAAACCAAATCTATTACATAGTGTTAGTATTTATAATACAAAAGAGATAAAATTTGTTTTATTTACCCGATTTGTTAGTGACTGTCCGTAACTTTTGTCTACAGTGATTACACAGATTAAACTTTTATGACTCAATCAGCTAAGCAGAATCAATGGCTGAGTGTGATTCAAATGCGAGCACTTATAAACTGTATCTCTTCAAGAGTTAAGAAAAACCCAGACGTTGAGAGACTGACCCACTGGCCTTAACATTTCCCCTTCCATGTGTAAAGGCGTGAGAGTATCGAAATTGTGTCGAAATCTTTGTCTGCGACACTGGTCCGGGACACTAATCTGCGATACTGGTCCATCTCATTTTCATATATGCTTGTTATTGCGTGAAACTCGTTTCGCGTTAAAGAAGACCTTCAAGAAAAGACGAAAAAAAGAGGACAAAGAATGTAAGATGGCCGCTTGCCACTATCATCGCCGAAGTCGACTGATAGTTCGACTGAATGTCTAATTTTTTGCTGTAATAATTTCGGAGAAGATTTATAAAACAAAAATTAAGTCAGATAAATACCTCGTTATACATACACATATTTTGCAAGAATTTTTAATATTACTGAAGGAATACTTTGTGATATTTTCTTGTACCAGTTAACAGAAAGGAAAAAAAAGTTTGGAAGAAAGAAAGAAAGAAAGAATAGAAATCGATAAAAAAGAGACAGCGAAAACAGATAGAAGTAACGAAAGAAGAAAAGAATGGAGATGGAGCATGGAAATAGAGAAAGCACAGTCAAAATCAAGAATCATTATAGAGAGGTCACAAGGGGCGATAACAGAAAGAAGATAGAAAGGGACGAAACAGATATAGAGAACAGAGATGAAGAGAAGAAAATAGTAGGTAAGTGAGTAATGATAGGATAGAGATGGAGAATGAGGAGAAATAAGAGAGTAACAATGACTGAGATAAAACAATAAAATAATTTCTGGACGAACGGCTTGCCCCTTGGGAATTGAATGGCTAAAATAAATTGGAACACATAAACTTTAAGTCAGCTCCGCGCAATATATTCAATACAATTAAAAATTATTACTAGAAAATTACCATATTGTATATGTGACATAACAGCAATTTTTAATTGACGAAACAACGTTTTGATTGCTTCCTTTCGACTCCCATGCTGATTTCCTATAGACATAATTCCAAATGGAGCTAACGGCTCGCTCTGCTTAAAAATCGAAAGATTATTTTTTGTTCTTCGAACCAGGATTTGAACCGGCAACCAATAAAGTGGCCTTCAAAAAATATTAAATCTTGCGAACTCCGATCGAGTTACGGGGCGGTTCTTTACGTCGAATATGACCGTCGAAGCACATCGTTGTTGTACGAAAGGATCGCTATAATTACACGCCGTTAGATTGCTATCGAGTGGGCACCGGGGGCGCGAAGGCTCGGGGTTATTCTCTCGTTTTTCGAGACGATTCTACAGTCTTTGAGCCCTTGATAACAAAGATTAAGCCAATGAGGTGATCAGCTGACGGGCGAACGGGCGCTTAGCTGTTTTGTCCCATTGTCTAATAACGGGCGATCAGCTGATGTCAAACGCATCAATGGTCAATCAGCTGTTGCCGTCGACTGGCTCTTGCTTTATTTCGGCTTTTTTCTGCTCGATATGTTCGAGACGAAGGACAGCACCTGGCAACGGCTGACAATGAGTGGTATAATAGAATGCTAGAAAAAGCGGTGAAAAAAAAGAGACGATTTCTTCTATACGAAACAACCGTTTATAAATGCTAAGATATTTTAATTATGAGCGTAATTTCCAACAAACGTGCATATTTAAATTAATGTTATGACAATTTTTGAGCGCATTAAAAAATTAAACACACATATATAAATATTAATAGAACATATTCAGAAATTAAGGCTCCTGTTTACTCATTACTGTTACCTCAGTTTGTGACGTCAGAAGCGAGAAAATATACAATAATAATTCTTCCTAAACATATTTAAATAAAAATAAAACACATTTATAATCGATAAAATCGACTTGTACAAATTTGCGTGCCGCATTGCTGCATGGTGCAAAAATATTATTAAAACAGTACGATTATATCTTGATGTAAATTACAATAGTATTGTAAAACTGGCTCCTTATAGCAAAATATGTTTCTAATGTAAAATAATGTAATCTTTTTTTTCTTTTGACTTATATATTAGTTTTACTATATTATATACAGTAAATAACAATTTATATATATCTATATACATATATATATATATTATATGTAGAATGTATGGTTATATCACATAAGAAATAAAAATAAAAATTGATATTTCGATTGACTTTTCGAAAGATTAATAAACTATAATATTATAAAATTTTTTAATTTTATATATGTATTTTATGGATTACTTTTTAATCGTCTGGATAGACACCTGAATCCAAGAAGTCTAGTATGCACTTTCTTGCTTTGCCGGGTAAAGTTCTGAAATAAAAATTATAATTTTATGATAGACACAAATAAGAAATGTCAGGAAAATATCTAAAGTAAAAATAATATTGTATTATAGACATAAAAAATATATAGTAATCATAGTACAACAGTATTCGTTATTAATAATATAACAGAGAATTGTTCTAGGACTCATAGTTGTATGTTTAAAAATTATACATTGTGCGTAGTATGAATAAAAGATTATTCGTGGTTTACATACCTTTTTATGTTTAACAAGGGCAGCCAATATGATGGTAAGGTTCTGTTTTCATAATTTCGTCTCTGCGCATCAATTATTAACGAGGCCGCCTCCCGCGGTGAATGTCCATTCATCATCCGTGGAAACCTAAATAATCGAATCACTGGCATTATTATACGACATAAATATCTTATTAAATAATTGTCGATATATAAAAAAGACCTACTACAATATAAAATGTTATTAACATTAAATTTTTTAATATTATTACAATTAAAATTTGATTTCGTTGAATACGGCAATGTGTAAAAAAAATTAACTGCGTGTGTGATATTACAAAACATCTGTTACAATGTGTATTGTTGTAAACTTACCTAAATTTTGTCTTTTTAACCATTCCGGTGTGTACTATACCCGGATAAATAGTAGTAAATTTGATATCTGATTTTTCATTACTGAATGCACGTAATTCTTCAGACACTGCTTCCATAATTGCTGCGACACATATATCAATATGTTAGAAATGTATATTTTATAATTATACGTATATTTTTACGCGCTATCAGTGTGTTGTTAAAATTATGTGTAATATATAATATATATGATGTAATTATACATATATATTATAGTAAAAGCGTGAAATTCAGTAAATGTATACACTTACAAGAGCTCTAATTTATAAGTATGAGTGTAATAAGATAGAGATGTGGAGGAACTGAGCCCTCACCCCCCCCCTCCCCCGAAAAAAAACTAATTTAATTCAACCTAATTTGTATCATTGTTATAATGATATTGCTTATTAAAGATATAATATTGAAACATAAAATTTAGTAAATGTATATACATTGACTAGAGTAAAAGCATACACTAACTAGTAAATGTATACATTTACTGATTTCACACTTTTACTGTAACATATACATGTAACTATCTCATTTATTTATTACAAGAGCGTGTGCTTGAAAAAAACGTGAAAACGACACGTTTTTAAATATATGTTTATATAAACTTTTTTTGTTCATTTCGATGAGTAGAATACGCGCCTGAAGTAGCAACCGACATAAATAGTTAATTTGTGTATATATATGTACATACCTATGTACGCGCGCGCGTATATATTTTAATTTAATTAATATATTTATCTTTAATCACATGATTTATTATACTCGTTCATATAATATTTTATTATTCATATAATGTTATAGTCGTTAAATAAGGGATGAATTACCTTTGACTGCGAATTTTGAAGGGCAGTAAACCGTCCCATAAGGAGCGCACATAAGTCCTGCTACTGACGAAAGTGCCACAATATGACCGTGATTTTTTTCGATCATACTTGGTAAGAATGCTTTCAATGTCTGAAAGCAATATCTCTTTGTGAACAGTGGTTTGAGAACTTAATTATCTGTATACTCGTCCAAATCGTACGGTACGTTCCGATTACGAGCAATAAGCTTGTATATATGTATTTGTTTTATAAAAATAAAATGATAACAGTTGCGTTAATAGTAATTTTCTATATCTCGTAGCTTCGGGATATATATATGTCTCAGAGAGAGATATAATATTTACCCAAAAATGCGCTGTCGCATTGACGTTCATGACCCGTTCAATTTCATCGAGACTGTGATTCAGGAATGATTTAATAATCCCTATGCCGGCGTTGTTGACCAAGATAGTAACGTCACCTACTTCTTTCTTTACTTTCTCGGCTACCCGGAAGACTTCTTCTTTATCTGCTACATTACATCTGTAAAATGCGACTAAATTTTAATTATTTCTGATAATTTAACAGGCGTTTACACATATTCGTACACGTGTTAATTGTATCGGAGTAGCTTTTTCATTCCATCGAGTCTTGTAAGAAAATCGCTGCAATTTACCGATACGCGTATACAGAGTCTCTTCCCATTCTTTTAATGTCGTTCATTGTCTCGTTGTTTGGTTCTTCATTGATATCCCAGCATATCACTGTTGCTCCTAACGATGCATAGCCAATCGCTAATTCCTTTCCGATACCGTGACCTGCACCTGTTATCTGTGATAATATATAATATATAAAATATAATTTAAATTATATTTTATATTACATATATATTATATTATTACATATTATATATTACATATATTTTATATTACACGGAAAGAATTTTCTCTTAAATTATTACCCTGAAATCATGGTAGTTATGGGACAACATGTACCACCAAAAATTTTATGCGAGCTGTTCTGATTAATATCCACCATAATAAAAAATATTAATATCTATTACATTAAAATATAAAACATGTTTGATTAATTTTACTAAAATATATCTTTCAAAATTTACCAATCTGCTTGGTAATTTTTATTACATTGTTTGTAAAACGTCTTTTGTATATTTTAAAAATTCCTTAGTTGTCAAGTTGTCCCAAGTTTATAGTGAATTTAAGGGTAAAATATAACAAAAAATTATCTCCGTGTAATTGTCAGAAATTACAATTTACAAACTCTTAAAGTTCAAAATATCATTGATATTTAAATTTTCTTGTTGAATTGTATGCTTTAGAAAGAACGAATTTACTTAGTAAAATATGAAAACGAATGTGTCATCAAATAAAGAATGTCAGCTCAGAGTCTAATTGTAAAATAAATATTTTCCTATTTGCTCACGCAATGTAATTTCAGATAACACTTATTTACAGTAATAAAAGAAGAAGATTAAGAATTTGTACATTGCTTTCTCAACATTTTTAAGAGCTTTGTGAGCGAAATAAAATTTTGATGAAGCAATGTGTAAATTAATTTATTTGTATGTCTTTTTATATATACATATAATATAATGCTCATATTAAAAATTTCATACGCACCAAAACAATTTCGCCAGCTACGCTCTTTTTCTTCGTTGGAACGATTAATCTGTATACGTCTTCACAAATATCATATACAACTTTCAAAATAAGAAATAATATCTCTGCTAGAAGGAGCAACATATTGTATGTTTTTCTCATGATTGTCTGAAAAAGAAAATTTTTTAATAAGAACTTTTAGTATCGGTTGATGCAAAAATGTGTTAATTACATTAACTTTTTTTCATCGGATGATATATTTTCAATTATATGCTTGTAGTTATGTAATTATGTATTTGGAATATATTTTAATGATTGTTAATGCTTTAGAATATTATTTGTATATTATATGAGACAGTTAAAACAAAAGAGGCTAACAAGTAAAATTTAGTGAAGATAATTTTCGATTTTTACTCATTAAACTTCTTTTGGAAAAGTTATAAATTTTAATGAATTAAAAAAATTTAAATAAAGGAGATAGATAGATAGATAGATGGATAGATAAAGAAAATTTGATATATTTTTATATAAAAATATTTCCATGAAAAAGTTTAAATTTTGCGATCAATTACGTAATATTATCGTGAAGAAAGTTTCTTTATAATTTTCTTTTATAAAGAAGTAGCAAGCTTTTGTTCCTTTTTTGAAAAAGGATACATTTAATTTATTTTTTTTTTGTTACAAAAAACTGAGTTTATTAGACGTATATTATATTAGAAGTATATATTTATTACAAGTATGAAAGAAATAGAATTTGTTTTATATACCTGATTGTCGTCACTGTTCATAATGCGATTTGTTAAACTCCTTTTCACTTTCCAGCTGTTTCTCGGACGAAGAAACAATGGCAACTGTCCGCATCAGACAGCGAGTATTATTTATCTCATACCTTTACATGAATAAAGAACAAGCTTGATACCGGTTTGAAAGGAAAAAGGGTAATTGTAAAATGTAAACCGCCGTGACATATTCCGCCGAGAAGCAAGATATTAATATTTAAGATATTATAGTCAATTTGATATACTCAGATATATAGTTTTTATATTATTTAATGTCACAACGACACATTTACGGGAATTAGGTAGTCAGATTTGTCGAAAACGAAGCTTTTTTGGGGGGGAATTTATTACAAAGAAATGAATTAAATCCGAGACTTGTCCTTTAACACTATGATTAATAAAATCATAAATTATATTTAATGCATATTTTCGATTTATAAAATTTTATTGTTACAGTTTATGATCCTAATAAACGTTGTGTCAAAGGATAAGTCTCGATTTTAATTCTTACCTTGTAATAAATTTCTCAAAAAAAGCTTTATTTTCGACAAATCTGACTGCCTAGTCCCTTTAAGGCAAAGCTGTTCGGATTCGCGTTAACAAATGGAAGAATATGGGACACACAGAAGCTGAAATTATTTGATACATTGATATATCAATGATTTAATATTCACTTTGCTAATAACAAAACCGCGAGCTCTGTTGTAATATATATAGATTTAGTAAATATTACATCAAATTTCAAAGATGTCATAAATCTTCTCTGGAAGACGTCTTAAATACGTCTTCCAGAGACGTCTTGAAATTATCCAGACGGCTTCTGGACGTTTTATATGTTCTCTAGGATTATGCTTATTTATGTCTTGAAATTATCCAAATGAGATTCATCACGGACTTATAAGCATTTTTTTCAGCATTTAATTTACTACTAAGCATTTCCATTGGAAACTGCAGGCAAGATTTAAAAAACAGAGATATAATGTTTACTGACAAGACACTTTTTGAGAGGGAGAAGGCAAGAGAAGAAGTGATGACGTGCAGCTTATTGGTTCACGTGGCTCGTTATATCTTGTTGCGGAAAAAGTGTAATATTATGTAAGGATACATCATATATTCTTCTCCCTTTGTCCTATTTTGCAAATATAGCAATTACTAATCATTTTTACAAATAAAAATGTTATATTTGTGCACAATAATATATATTACGCTCTTTCCTTTTCTAATTGCAGTATAAGCGTCATACCAAGATGAAACGTATGCTGCAAGCGTTACAGTTTATCAGTTTAAGGACTGTATTATAAATGTACATATATTTATTTCCATCAAGATAGCAAGAAAATGATATAAGCCTAGGAAAACTACTGCAATTTAGTTTGTGCGTAATACAGCAAAAAGACAAACGCGGCAACCGGGAAATATTATAATGCAATAAAATTGCGTTCACATCACGTAGTAAACAAAAAAGTAATGCTTAACGGAATGCTTAACGGAGTTAAAATGTATAATGCCTTATTACGGCCTTAGACGATGGAGATAAAGTGATGTGAAAGAATTGATCAGTTTAAGCGAGAATTAAAAGAGTATATTTTATTAACTATAACTAGATAATAAGATATTTAATTATAACACAAATAGATGAAGAAACTAATAAAGATCATTCATTTATTCTCTACATTGAATATAATACATAATAAAAATAATTATGATGAGATCAAAGATGATAATTAAATTAATCTGCAGTATTTGACATCGAATATTTATCGGCGAATTGATGTCAAATTGACATTAATTCGACTATAAATCATTTCTGAGTGGGTATGTAGACTTTTATTTTGTCATAATGCGATCACAGAATGAATTAATAAATTTTACGCGCAATGTGTCTCGTAGTATCTGTAATCAATCTGTTATATATTTTATAATTGATTTGATGAAGCCACGTCAAGAAATATCATCGTGTCTCACATTACAACTCTGCAAGTGTATACGCGCGGTAACGGTAAAACAGATTAAATATTTATAGCGGAAACCGCGCTTAATTGAACTGATTATGAGATTTGATTACTTTAATATAATGGCTGGACTGTGGCTGGATTATACATGAACGTTACAAGCGCATGGTAAAACGCGCTTGACTGATATCTGAATCGTCGAACTGGCTGTGAATATCAAAATGTTTACTTAGCACGAGAACAGAAGAGAGAATGGGTGTATTCAGTACTGTAATCGTTCACTGTAAGCAGTGAGCACTTATATATAGGCTGGATTCGAGGTGCGCGCTATTAGCGCTATTTGATTATTCTATCCTTGTTTTACACCTGATGAATGATAAAGATAGAATGATGCAATAGCGCTAAATAGCGCGCTTCCCGAACGTAGCCATAGTGACTGGCTGTTTCGTGAGCAGTTCGATTAGCGGTTTTCATGATACTGGATGAGATGAATGTTCCGTCTTGTGATATTTGACACATAAGAGTAAAAGATTACGTAAAAAGTAAGAGCCTTTTAAAAAAATAATTCTTACACTGTCTCTTTTAAAACATGTTTTTTTCTTATCTACAAAAGAGTTCTAGTAAATAATAGGAGAAAACCAAAATCTGCCCATTATTTTGAAACTACAATCAGCGTACTTCAAAAAGTTATAGTTGTAGGAGACAAAAAGAAAACTGATATTTGAAAACTTCTCAAAGACAATCATATTATTCATATTCCAAAATTTTACAGTACTTTTTACCAGTCTATTTTTAAATAATAATAATTACTATGTTTTTTCGGACGTTGTTTACGTTTTGTAGTTTATCAAAACTTCATTATTTTGTTACGTTTGTATTTATTTTATAATACATTGATTGTCAATTTTGTATTATCAATACTGATTGATTTTTATCAACTGTACCCTGTGCTTAGATTTGTTATGTTAAAGTTACAATATTTTACATTTATGAGAATAATGCGTTTAATAATTTGCGGTACATTAATATGTATAAACTACAACGAAGCATGTCTAATAGATTACAATAAAATTAGATAAAAAACAGGCTGATTAAGCTAAATGTTCTTCATTAATTTATAATAGAAAGGCTAATAAAGCCAGCCCACAAATATTCGACACAGAAATATTTGATTAACATATATTGCTCTTCAATTTGCCACTAAGGAAGATTCAATACGGATCAAAGTTACAATATTTTACACTTATGGACAATAATGCGTTTAATAATTTACTACACCTCTGTAGTATTAGTTTCTTCAGAATAGAGAGCTTCGAATTTCAAGAGCTTCCGCTAGCAATACTCTCAGCATCAATATCTTTCTCAATTTTCTCGCCCAATTATTAATTGCAGATAATGTTTTCCTAAAAAAATTAATAAAAAAATAAATAAATAACTTAAAATTAATGTTATTATATTCAACACAATTATTTCATTATTTTTTGAACAGATGGGAATATTTATTACGAATATACAAGTTGCACAATTCTAATAACAATATATTTTGTTAAATACTCACTGCTCCGATAACCATTCTCCCGGTAATACTGCTTACAAATTCCGTCCCTTTAGTTAAAATCAGATAAGGACAATGTTCGTACCACTTAGCGTGCTCTACCCAGGGATCATCTTCTGACTCCCAATCGTTTATTCCTCCACCACACTGATAGCACAATGTTTGATCGCCACTTCCAGTGTAATAGAAACCAGCAGTTGCTAGTGTCTCTTTAGTTTGCGACATTGCTTTAGGCCATCTGTCGAACGAAACTAATCTCGTAGCATAACTGGCATATCTGGGATGCTTACCCAAATTATTAATTTCAGATAATATGTTTTCCTAAAAAAAAATTAATAAATAACTTAAAATTAATGTTATTATATTCAACACAATTATTTCATTATTTTTAAATAGATGGGAATATTTATTACGAATATACAAGTTATATACAATTCTAATAACAACATATATTTTGTTAAATATATTTTGTTAAATACTCACTGCTCCGATATCCGTTCTCGAGGCAATGCTGCTTACAAATTCCGTCCCTTTAGTTAGAATCAGGTAAGGACAATATGCGAACCACTTAGCGTGCTTTACCCACGGATCATCTTCTGGCTCCCAACTTAATCCTCTACCACAATAATGGCACAATGTTTGACCGCCCGTGTAATAGAAACCAGCAGTTGCTAGTGTCTCTTTAGTTTGCGACATTGCTTTAGGCCATCTGTCAAACGAGGCTAATCTCGTAGCATAACTTTTATATTCGGGATGCTTCGGTCCCGAGGCCATCCCTCTCGCTATTCTCGCAGCAAAACTGACATATTCGGGATGATCCGGTACTGAGACCATCCTACTTAATTCATTTAAGTAAGCCTCGTTAAATGGTCCACATGGTCCACATGGTCCACATACATCCACTCCTCTCACGCAGTTTAAGTGGTCGTTGCATTCAATCATTTTCTTAATATGTTTTTGTAAAGATGATTATGAACCTGTAAAGAAGAAATAAATATCAATAGATGCTTAAATTTAAATGAAATAACAATTTGTCAAAAATTTTACTCAATGTATACTTGACAAACGATATAAACAATAAATACATTATCATTTAATTAATATTTAATTCAATATCCAGCATACGTAGGCAATATCGGATTCTCTTACTTTAACAAACATGTCTAGACAGCCCAGGTAGCTTGTCAGAAACAGATTCCTGTAAAGTCTTTGCTATACATTTTGTCAGCAGAATGGCCACAGATTTGAAACAGAATCTGACATATATGATATTGTTAGTAATACACGCTGGCAGATATATAGCAAAGTTTGTCAACCAAATATGATGGCAAAAATCAAACAAACTGACATACTTGTTGTACTATTTGACGCAGAGTGGCAGCAAAAATTGAGTAAAATCTGCGTTTGCGTCTGCCAATAATCAGATTATGTTGGCAAAATACTTAACGTCACCTGTCCTACATTAAACTTTCGGTACAGGCTGCGTGGACCGCCTCATATCGTCGAAACTAATAATTTTGCTTACAACTATATATATATATATATATACAAGACTATAAATTTATTATCATAGAAAATAATACTTGAGAAAAAGGTGTAACAATGTTTCCACGATAATGTTAACTATATTATACATAATATTTAAATATTAATACATAATTTTGAAATATTCTTATGAAATATTGTATGGTAATGATTTTTATGAAATATTTTATGATGTTACACGTAATAACGAAGATATCAAAAGCCTGAATGGAAAGTTCAACGTGGCATCATAGCGGATTCATGCGTGAAGCCACGTGACGTGAGGCGCACGTGGCAACTCCCGATCGAGTTTGCTGACATATACTGTGGGCACTGCGAACAGTTCGTTTACCGAATGAAACTGCACAAATGTGTGTGCGGTAAGTACTACACGTGAATACAATGTCGAGCACGTGGTGTATTAGCGAGCAAAAAAATATGTAAGAATGAGTTTGAACTGTTATTCTTAGCGACGCTATTTTTTCCTGTGTGGAAAACACCACCTGCCGCTTGCCTGATACATTTTATATTAACGCGAACAAAATAAGAGAAGGAAAAAAAAGGACCGAGAAAACTTACATCTAACGTTCCGCATTGACAAACCGGGACTGCCGGCAGCGATCTCGTGCCTCGTGGCCCTCGTGGTCGACTGAAAAGGGCTCTCTCTCTTCTATCTGAGAAGGCCGGAACACAATACAAAAGTACAGGCAATAGGAATAGGGAATAGCAATAGATTGTAGATTTTCAACCTATCAGAAGCCGTGTATCATTGCATTATGTTTTTATTCCCTGTTCCTATTCTGTGTGACTATTATCTGTACCTTTGTATTGTTTTCCGGCCCTGATTTCAGCATCTTTCCCTTTTTTTCTCTCCACGTCTAATCCAAAAAATTGATTGGTCCATATACATGTGCATAAGGAAATAGACCAATCAATTTTCTTATGCTTACGCATTATGCGTTATGCAGAAGTGTGTGCTCCCCGTCACACGTGCGTCTGTTGTGCGAAAAAAAATTGTGTGTGCTTAAAACCGCAATGTGTGTACGTAACCCAAACGCCTAACATTATGCAAGAGGCTTTAGGAGTACATAAATCATAGAACGATTTTAAAAACTGAAAGATTTTTTATCATGGCCACATAATCGCTTTCTTTAACTGCATGCAGATAATAAGAACACATTTGTTTGAGAAAACTCAGCATGATCTTGCCAAGGATCATCATCCACTGCCCAATTTATCGCAATTGTATTTCACATTAATGATACGCTGTTCAATCGCCCATTTTTGTGTAAAATAAGAAACCAACGACTACTAATTTCTCTTTATCATCTTCTATGCGACTTTTTGCTGCATGTTGAACTTGACACTACCGCGTCTCTCGATCTTTTGTACTTTATTTGTTTTAAATTGAGTTATCTAATTTAAATATTGATTGATTTCTTGAATTAATAATATGATATGCAACGATGCACACGATAAGAAGAAAAACTAAATTAAAAAAAATCCGGTTCGACTTAGATTTTTATAAATTACAACAGTTAAGGTGAAATTTCATGGGCAGAGAAAAGCAGCAGCAGATCGTACTGATTGGCTACAAAATAGAGAAGTTATCGAGTTTCTAGAACTCCTCTATTTTATAGCCAAGCAGTACGATCTGGCTGCTGCTTTTCACTGCCCATGAAATTTCACGCCTTTACGTGTTCTTCAGCAGTTACGACCAATTTTTTACATGTTAGTGTAATATGTGTGTGTATGTGTATGTGTGGGTGTGTGTGTATGTATACATTTCCGAAGCTATAACATATTCAACAATTAAATAATAATGTCATAAACAAACCGGCTGATCGTTAGTACATAACATATAATAAATAGAAAAATATTATTTTAATCCTATTACATGATAGATATTTAAAAAGCAAACAAATGTATATTTAAAATAATAAATGTTATTAAAATACACAGATTAATTATATCATTTTTCATGATTTGATTTTTAACACAACTATATGCAAAGTATCTTAAAAAAGAAAATATACGTCACGTCGTATTAAAATTAAATTTTTCAAAGAGAAAATTTTAATTGCTTTAATACATTTCTTTGAAGGAATTCTTCGAAAACAAACCCCATAAAGTTAAATATTCCCTCAAGTTAAGATCAGCTTGTGTCTCTGGGCCTGCTCTCGAATCCTATATGAATTTCGAACTCGTCATCGTGTTCAATCAGGTATAATTTATTGCCCTTGTCGTCCTTTATTCGTATTCCTGCTTCGCCTGCTTATCAGTTTAAAGTTGCAATGCGCGCAATATAATAATAATCAATTGTTTCAATTTGATGACCATGACAGATTTGTTACCATGCTAAAGATAGGCACTATCGTCTACGGATAGATATAAAAAAAAGTCAAATAGTCGCATGAACGGTCTACAATGACCAACACTCGTACCGAATTATATTATTTTCATCGATTTGAATCGTTCCTAGTTAAGAACTGAACAGATTTGACGATGAAAGGGTCACCGTATTAATATATCGATTGTTTTGAATTTAATAAATGCTCAATAGTTAAAATCATTTAGAGCAAATTGTCGTTTATGAAGCAAAAATGCAGTTTATGTACAATATCCGCGCATATTTTCGATCGCATGAGAATGGAGATCTGTTTCTTTAAAGGCAATTTAGTTAGGAATATATTGTGAATGTAAAGTGAGCAATATAAAAATTACAAAAATCCCGCTCACTGTCAGCAATTCGAGGCCAGTTTCCCCCTCCCCCTCCTCGCAAAGTTTTCTCAAAGGGATCGGAGCAGCTCGGAAATGTTCGGAAACGATCGGAATGACGATTGTTTTTCCTAACCCTCGTTACTCTCGTTAGCTCGCTACGCAGTCGGATACGGACGGATTGTCAAATTCCTTCGGTAGTTATTTCAATTACGAGGTTTACAGAGTTTTAATACCGAAGAAATCGATATAGTGATGAAAAGATTGATATTGTACGTGCGGGTATGTGGAAAAGATAAAAATCCAACTTGTGGAGGCAGTATAACCTAAAAAGCCACGTATGTACGATAATAATATAATAATGTAACACAATCATGTCGTTGATTTAAAAACAATTCATTTTTATATGTCCACTCTATTTGATGTTTCACCTATACATTTATTTTCAGGCAGATATTTAGTTTTCGGTATTTTTACCCTAATGAGAAGATACATAGATATTTGAGGAAGGATTACAACAGACATAAGGTACAATAATATAATATAATGTCTTTTCGATATTATGTAAGAATGATTCCTCTTTATACGTTAATAACTCGTTAATAACTATATAATTATTTTCAGCTATTTAGCTTATGCGATATACTTCATCCTGACGAACAGATATTCACGATATTGTATTTACGAATATTAAACAAGCAGAAACTAATTCAGGAAAGGATTGCAACTCAAAAGCTCAAGGTACAATAATATAATTTTGTCTTTGATTTAAAAATAATTTATCTTTAGATACTCATAATGCTCAATTATTTTCAGGTAGATATTGAGTTTGCGTAGTATTTTTAGGAAAAACAAAATATCTCAACATGGTTTGCGAGAAATGCGAGAAGAAATTGGGCAAAGTTATCACTCCGGATCCCTGGAAGACTGGCGCGAGGAACACGACGGAGGGCGGAGGTCGTAAGGTTGGTGAGAACAAAGCTCTTTCCGCGGGAAAGGCACGATTCAATCCGTATACCACGAAATTCGAGATCTGCAGAATATGCAGGCAGAAAGTTCACCAAGTGGGATCCCATTATTGCCAGTCCTGCGCGTACAAGAAAGCTATATGCGCTATGTGTGGTAAGAAGCTGATGAGTACAAAGAATTACAAGCAGTCGGCTACGTAATATTTCTAATAATGATGTGGACATATTTGAAACGAATAGTTTATCATGAACATATAAGTTTACCAAACGGTCAAATAGATTTATGGATAAATAAATTTAATGATTAAATATAAAATCTTGAAATTATCATAAAAGACATATTAACATATAATTATTGTATAGAGTAAAACTGTCATGTATTTTTTATTAATTATTAATCATTAGTATATATACATAGTGCGTTAATTTAATGCAAAAAAATGGTACAAGTTTCAAGTGTTATCAAGTTACACAGTACAATTAATAACAAAAATGAATAAAAAATTTATCTTAACGTGAGATAAAATGTAAAAGGGGATTCTCTTCACATAAATGTATTTAGTTTGTTATATGACAGTTTACGATAAATATAATTAAAAATAAAAGAAAAAAATTAAGGATAGCGTACATATAAGAAACTGATGCGTATATATTTCGTATAAAATGTTTACACATATGCATATCATGTCTTTTTATAATAATTTCTCTCGTGAAACCTATATAGGCATATGTACAGATTGGTAAAAATTACTAATACGAACGTATAGAACAAAATAATATTTATGTAACTGTGATATTAATAATATTAATTATAACTGCTAAACTGTTCTGCCAATTTATTTTTCCAGTCCTATTTATAATGCGAGTTCTTAAAAGACAATGTAATCTCGTAATAAAAATAATCTTTATGTCTCTTTACGAGAATCTATTACATGAAAAAATACATTGTTGCAATATCAATATGTCTAAAAATATACACTTTTATTCATTAAAACTTTATACATTCGTGACTAACAAATTATAGACAATAACGTATGTTACCACATGTTAGTCTGAAATAAATTATATTACATTTAACGTACACATGGAAAGACACGGAATGACTGACTTCCATCAGCTAACAATAACATTTCACTTGCCTTTAATAATACGAGTAGTACATTCGCACACACGGTGAAACGGTTGGTATCTGGATTTCAACCGCGCGTTATAGCAAATCCAATATTTGAAATTCCTGTTGCCTTCTCGGAGGACATCAGATAACAATAAAAAGACACGATGCGATGCCATGAAAAAAACTTCTGGTCACGCAACAGGAAACACGCTCTTCTTTACGTACTATTAAAATTGAGATTTTCAACGTTCCCAATATTTTGCTTGAGCATCAATGTACTTGAAGCGAACAGTACAATTATGCGTAAGAGTTTATTGATTACATTTACTTTGTATCTCATACGGACAATACTCATACACGTAAACAATTAGGTGTAAAATTACGAGCTACGTAAATGTTAGTACATTAATAAACAAAGTCATTATATATCTATATATATATATAAAGTCCCAGATTTACAGATTATTTCGCTTACACTCTACGCGGTCTATTATTACACGGTCTATTATTTGATTGCGAACGTCTTATCGACTAAATTACTTGTATATCATAATGGACGTATAGGGGACGACATATAAGATACCTCTAATTAAGTAAAATAAAATGTTTAGACTGCGAACGATAAAATAGTAGTTCGCATTTTTTTTATCTTCATATCATTAGAATAACCGCGAAATATTTGAGAGTTGAAAGAAAAATATAGATATATAGATGAAAAAAATACAATATCGCATCTTCGCTATATATTTAGTATTAAATGTGATTATCTCATTCTAAATTGCATAATGTAATATAAAAATGATATTCAATCCAGAGGAATGCAATAACCACATTTAACATCAAATGTGCGACAAAAGAGTACGGAACACTGACAAATAAAAGAAAGGAGAAAGTTATTGTACGTAAAATACATAGATTATTGCCAGTTTTTTAGATAAATTAGGATTACGTATTTTTTTCATTATATATATATCTTGTTAGCAAATTCTACTGATATTCCACTAGAAATTATTTTGATTAGAAACGGAGAGGATAAAAGTTAATGAAAAAATGCACGATCTTTCATAAACTGCGCTAAAAGTTTGCTAGCCGTCGCATGTAAAACACTGGCCTACATTTATATATAATTATTTGGGAAAAAGTATGCACAATTATCGCAATTACAGCTATTATTTATTCGTATGATGATCGGTCGGACATAACGCACACGGTAATTCTTACATCCGTAAATCTTACATGCACATTTACAGTTCAATTCTACCTCATGATAATCTCCTCTAATCATAATTACTCTTTATGGCACGTAGTTTCTCAGCACTTTACTAATTATCTCATATGATACATCTCGTATTTATTATCAGCCTAGTGGATGTCTTTTCAATTAATTCTTTGCGCTTATTTTTGCTAGAACACTCATTTTCAAAACAACAAGATCCACGCCCAAGTGCATGAGTTTTTAACTCACCTATTATAAGCTGTATTATAATGTAAATATGATATTGATAAATATACCTCGAGCAATCTCATTGCGTCATTTAAATTTCAGCAGCGCAGCAGTACTTATATCGATATTATAATATCAAAAGCATATCGATTCTTTTGGCTCTAGAATACTAAAATAAATTACATATCGAAAATTAGAAGACAAATTAAATGCAGTTCGATAAGAATCAGAGAAATAATTTGAATATCTTACATATTCACAGAAGGCATGTTCAGACGAAGATATTCCTCCGTCCGAAGACTAAAACTTCTCAGTAAAGTCATAGAAGAAATTTTCCCAGATGTATAATGTATGTACATATTTTATGTTATATACCGTATGTGAAAAACACATTACTTCAAAAAAATGCATCAACACGTACGTGACATAAAGTTAATCATATTCTTTCTTTGCAGACTTACGTACGTTCTCGCTTTCTATCTGCGATCATTTATTGAGGTCAACTGAATTGAAGACTGCAAATGAAAAAGAAGCCAAGTGTCGAAAACAAAAAAAGAGCTAGAAATTGATACAAGAGAATATACATCATGTGTAAAAATATCGTTTTAAAAATTATTATTGCGACACTTGGCCGTGTTTCTACTCGACATTCTTCAAATCGGTTATCTTAGAAAGGACGTTATCCAAAAGTTCTTGGTTTCTGGAAACTCGAAGAACATTTGTTAACATTAATACAATTGCTTGTTTATTAATCACTCGATTCGGTTATTTTAAAAAGGACGTTATCCGCGAGTTCTCGATTTTCTGGAAACTCGAAGAGCATTTGTTAACATTAATACAATTGCTTTTCTATTAATCGCTACAATCATTATTCGTCTTCGTAAAAAAATATCGCATACGAAGAAACTTCATTTTTCGAATAAAATGTCTCTCCTAAGTTGAGTGATACACAATTAACAATTATTTCCGTTCGCGTTCTTAAAGAAGTCGCAGATCGCAAACATTCTAATTCGTATCGTCCCTGGACGAGAGCACGATGTTCGTCACGGGCTGCGGTTGGCTGGAAACAGAGCTCCAGCGATTCTGCTCTTTGTCAGCCTTGAAGATCCAGTGCTCAAACTTTTTGTTCTCCGATTGCTTAACCTCTGATCCTGGATGCGCGTCCAAGATCTGGGCTCTCTTGCCCGACTTGTACTCGGACACGTAGACAACCTGCTTGTCCGTTCGGTCCTCCTTCGGGCTCTTCGTGATGTCCGATCGTCTCGGTGGAACCGGCGGTTTTTTGCCGGACGTAGATTTGCCGTTCGACGTCACCTTGATCTCGTGCCGCCCCAGCTTCCGCGACTCGCCGTTAGTCCCGGTCGTTACTTCTTCGTTTTCGCTGTCAGTTTCACGAACACCTTCCTTATTGGGCGACACCTTGATCTCTGTAATGTAGGTCATTTTTTGGACAGCGTTCGGCGGTACAGGCGTGTTAGGCAAGGGTGGACGACTCTCCGTGTCCTGTGGGTTGTTGTAGTCCATCGATTCTCGGACCAGACCGCTGTCCTCGCTATTCTCGCCGCTCGACACGCTAACGCTGCTGATATTATGACGGTCCTCCTTAGGCGAGGATGGACTCTTGCTGTTCGCCGTTACGCTCAAGCCGAACTCGTACTCGTCCTCTTCCTCCTCGTCGTCCTCGTCGCGGCTGGAGACGTTAATGATGCGTCTGGCGAGGTGCGTGTCGGCGAACGTAGAGTCGGTCGGCGATTTCGTCTTGATCGGTGAGTATCTGTTGCGCTGCTGGCTGTCCCCACTTCGCTGTTCGAACTTCGTCCGATGCGCGTGGAACGTGGAGAAGGTACCGCCGTTCGTACCTTCCGCGTTCTCTTCCCTGTCCTGGGATTTGTCGTGCCTGGCCGACGATTCCGATTTAGACGCGTGTACTCGCAGATGCGTCGGTGTTGTCCGTTCTGTTTCTCTTTCCGTGCTCTCTCTCGTACCCATTCTGTTATCCTCCGAATACGATCGCACGGTCACACGATGCTGGTTATCGACGTGCTTCTCACGTTTGCAGTCGGCGCTATGTTGGCCGCATCTGTCCTCACAACCGCGACAGCCTCTATCAACGGTCACTTTTAAGACAGGTTCTTCTACAACCGCCTGTCTGCCGGCGTAAAGCGATGCATCGTTAACGGGCGCTTTTTCTTCTTTCCACTCGTCCAACCGTGTCAGATTGACCTTTGTCGTCGGTTCCGGAGACGTCGGTGAGCCGCTCGCGTGGAGCTCGAAGTAGCGCAAGGCGCGACTGAAGTCCTCCGACTTCTCCGATATGGAACTATTATCCGGCTCGTTTCCGATCTCCTCCTCGCGCTTAATCTCCTTGGAGGATCGTTTCTCGTCAGCTAATTGGAAGTCTAATTCCACCTCCTTCGGAGTTGGACTCTTCACCACCTGGCCGTCGTTTACGATTCTGGCCAGGGAATTGTCCTCGTCCGGATTGAACATCCGTTCAGTGCGAATAAACTCCTCGGTCAGTCGCTTGCTCAACGGTAGGTTGTACAACTCGATGCTGGTGACCTCCTGATCTAAATCATCGGGTTTCTTCTGCTCAGACACGTCGTCCGCCGTCGCCGTTGTAGTGACATCTTCCTTTAGCTTGATCTCCACAGCGGACTTGGAGCGCTCCAAAGTGCCGTTGCTCTTCTTCCTCGCGCGCGTCTTTTCTTCCGCTTCAGTGGCAGCTTCACTCCAGATCACGTCCTCCAGAGTGCCCCATTCGTTCGACTTCTTCAGCTTCCGTCGATCAAACGTGTCGATCTGATCGAGCTTCGTAAGATCCTCCGTGGACTCGTTGATGTCCTCAGGTGGTAGCGGCGCCTTACGTTTCTTCGACCCAGTGTCGGTGCTCATGTCAAGGCTCTGCGCCCTTTCCAGAGTCGTCGCGGTCTTATTCTCGTACTTGGACAAGTCGCCTAGACTGGCTGCTTTCCTGTAGATATCATCCTCATCCTCGTCATCGTCCACCTCCGGCACGGGCGTGCGGTGAATGGTGATATCTGCCGAGTTCAATTCGATTGTAAAGCTGTTCTGCATCTCGTTGTCGGTATCCGACTCGGAGCTCCGTCTATTGATTGGCTGATTCGCCAGACGGTGCCTTCGGGCGTCCGCGGCGGCGTCCGTATTCTCACGCGCCTTATTTACATAATCACACAACGATTCCGTGTAATCGGCGATGCTGTCGATGGTGTCTATGGCGTCTTTCCTTACGGATTGCATCGCGTTTTCGCTGGTACTCATCGGCGGCGCCGGTGCTTTCCGCTTGTTCTTCTGAGGACTCTTGGCGCCGTCGGAATCGGACGAGCTACTCTTCTGCATGTTCAAGGGCTCAGAACTGCTCTTTCGATTTCTGCGAGCCGCCATAGCCGCGTTGTGCACCTCCGTCGGCACCTCCGATGGTATGTTGAGCTCACCGTCGACACTCCTGCCGCCTTTGTCTGGCACGTCGACGCTGTCGACGATGATCCTCGTCGGAACGACGCTGTGGTCCGCGCGTTGCTGAAGACGCTCGTTGCAGAGTTTCTTGTCGTCGGCATCGCTCAGAACCGCGGATTGCCTGTTCGTCAGCAGTTTTTCCGCGTCTATCTTGCGCGAGTGTCTTCTCTCCAGATTCGTATTATGCTCATTCTGATTCTCGATGCGGTGCACGGTGCCGTCTAGCGCCGGCAGCACCTTGATGCCGAATTTGTGATGATGATTGTTCTTCGTCTCGTCATGACGCCTCTCGAGGCTCTGCCCGCTGCCCGGAGTCGATTTCGAGGACTTCAGGGTCGAGTTCATCGAGTAATTCGAGCCCACGGACTCGTTCGGATCGGCTATGAAGAGACGTTTCGCGACACTCTTGTGACCCCGCGACAATTCCGGAATTGACTGGCTTCTGTAAAGAGGATGGCAAATCCTCGTCGGACTCGGACCCACGCTCTTCTTCAGCAACGTCGCTGGCTTAGACCCGCTACCACCGCTCTCCACTTCTAGCTCTACATCATACGGCGAGGCGTAGCTCAGGATCGTCAACGCGTCCTCGTACACCATATTGCGGAAACTGATTTTCACGCTGGAGATACGATCACCTGCAATGAAAAGAAAAGAGGAGTGACGAGACGTTCTTGGTAACGCGTAGAATGTAATTGCGGGAAAAATTATTTCGTTTTTTATTTTGTAACGTTTTATTTTGTAAAAATGAAAGCTTATTTTACAACATGCTATGATCATTGTGAAATTCCAATTTCAAATATTACACGCGAATTTGGATCACGCATTCCTGATCGTGGAGGTAAACGATTGAAAGTGCATTAAATTATCAGAAGAAATCGAAATTCCAGCCGTGATGTTCCGCGCACGAACGGAAAATTAGCTCTACCTCCAAGTAATTGTCGGATAAAGATACTTTTCGTTGTTAATTACGCTTTTAACTCAAGATTGAAAATTTGTTGAGCCGTTACCTTTGCAAAATTGGGCCATTCGGCATCATAGTACGATACTCAACTTACGCCAGCAAGTGCACTTTAATGAGAGCCTGATATCTCATTTTAATCGTCTCACGACACGCATTATCAAATGCTCGAACACGATGGTAACAGTGCTTTCACTGTGGAATGTAGGTATGTGGGTGATTCTCAGATCCGCAGACGGCTCTCGTCGAGAGAGAGAGATATGTCCATCCGTTAATTGAAGTATTGAATTATAATTCGTTCGCTTATAATCATGACGATCGCTTTTTCTCAACAGAAATCGTGTTCAATCTCGGTACGGTAAGCGAAGAGAAAATTCTCACTACGTCGTCATCGTGTGCAACGATAACGAGATTAAGCGTGAAAATCTAATCACAAGAGGATATATTTATATATATACATATATGTATTTTTTTTTTTTTTTTTTTTTACAAGAATCAAAGATTAAATACAAAGAAAACTGTTGAAGGAAATTCTAAAAAACTGTACAGTATATATGCAAAACTATATAAATATATATTTCAAAACTATAAATAGAGCGCACACATCCGGAACTTTAAGGAACTACATAGTCGTGCCAAAAGTTCTGTTCATAAAAATAGATTTATTTCATAATTAAAATAAAAAGCGACATAAAACGTATACAGACCGTTTGAGGAAAGTGACGGTGGACATAATTTAATAATTATGATTATTCTTGTATTATGATTGATCGATTCAATAAAATACATGTACATTTCATTTATCGTTTTTTTATTTTAATTATAAAATAAATATATTTTTCTTAGGAATATATGGCACGACTATGTATACTCTTGGAATCAAAAGTGGAATAAACTTTTGCGAATTTATCTTCGACGCTCGCAAAAATATCGCGGGACAGAGAAGGGCTTCGTTTGACAATACTGACCAGGGTGTATCCGTCCGGATTCGGATGCGGGTCCGCGATGCAGCAGGTCCTTGACGAAGATGCCCTCCCTCATGTTGCCGCAAACGTTGAAGCCCAAGCCGGTGAAGTCACGGCTACGCAAACTGACCACGCTGACCCTGGTGGCCTTGGGCTGTAGCAAGAAAACAGTCGGGTTGATTGTTACACGGGCGATGAAAACTCCACTACTCTCACCACGGGAGTCGCATTATTGCGTGTGGGTCGTGCTCGCCGATCACTGGGTGTATATGTATGTATGTACGTGTATGTGAGTATGATGGATTCGTTGAGTCCGCTATTCTCGAGCGCGATTCGACCGAGAGGCGATCAATGAACGGGAACCTCGCCGATGACGAGCTAATAACGCAGGGACAAGTGGATGAAGGAGAGACACGTCATATTCTTATGAAAGAGGAGTCGTGTCCATTGACGATGTTATTACGTCCGACTGTGTCATGTATATACGTATACAATATCCAGCTAGGACATAAATTGCGACTGATATGTATCCGAATTTCCGAATCCTGTCTTAATAAAAACGTGACGCGAGACGTGAAACGAGACCCGTTCGGACCGCGCGGACATTTATTCCAGATTATTCATCTTCGTCGGCACAATGTGTTTTTTTATTTGCAAAATTATATCTCTTCTTATATGTTTATTTTTAATCTCTTTTCATTTTTATTTTAAAATTTATCTTTATTGAATGAATATTTTAATAAGCACGATACATGATATTCTGATAATAACATTCAAATATAGGTACTCCTGGAAATTGTTCCGAATCCAACGTTTCCTCTGCAAGGAGGATATTTCCAAGTCAGATTAGCTCATGGAGATTTATAAATATTACATACCCGCCTTCATTCGCCTGATCCTGCAATTATTACGTCGTTATTACCGCGTGACTAAACAGAACTATTATCACTATTATCGTGACGCTTCAAGTTCAATCGCGGAATTTATTGTCCACCTAGCGCGATAATTCAATCGTTCAGGCCGATAATGATAATATTCAATTAAATCTGCACGTCGAGGTATCATTCCATCATATTATGTATTTGTACAGAATAAACCTGTATTGTGTCTTAATGCGGAAAAAATCAATCGTGATGCATTTAAAAGATATTGAACTGCCGAGATGAGCTGCTTCATTGCAATATCAAACAAGCTAAATCTAAATAATTCAATGTTAATCGGTATTTTTTTTTTTAATCTGTCTTTTTTAAATCCCTCTGAATACCGAGAATAAATGTAAATGCTTTCCTCGTCAATTTCTCAATTATTTTATTATAAAACGATTTTATTATAAAACGACATAAAACAGACTGCTGTTAAGTAAGATCGACTACCGATCATGAATGACAAATAAAGTAACATTTCTGTATTTACAAAAAAAAAAGAAGAAAACAAGACAGAGAGCACTTACTCCGACGCAGGAGTCGTCGAGGGTTCGGCGTTTGTCATTGCGGACCGCCGAACCGAGGCCCAGGGATGACCAGGGTGTGGACCATCGCGTGGAGTCCTTCGCGGATGTGTCCCCGGATACAACCGATGACGATCTCTCCGTGACGCGGCCGACCGGCGCAGGCGTGGCGTCCTTGAAGCAAGGATTATCGAAGGCGTAGGCATCCTCGGCGATCTCGGGATCTGTCACCAGCACCAAGTGTTTACCTGCGAAAATAGGAATAGACGCGGTGACTATTCCGTAATTCGACCAACCGGAGATGAAGATCGACGATCGGAAGAATATCTTCTAAAACGGGATATCTTCACCTGTCCTCCGGGGAAAAAAGCCTTAACAATTTTTTGTAACTCTCCTTTCTTTTTTAAATCTCTCTCCGTATATCGGGGGCATTTAAAAACAATTAAGGACATACGCGAATCTGCCCAGAGTCATCGTGAAGCTCGTTCATCGCTCGTCACACCCGCGGCCGCAATATTCGCGCGGATATACGTCGCGGCACGCGAGTAGAATCATAATCGCGACATGACTCATTAGCGTGGTACGTTACTTATAAAACGTATACTAGGCGATCGCGCACATCTCTGGACACGCGCGCCCGCATCCAAATACGGTGTAGCCGGAGTATCAACAGGAAGGAAGCGCATTCCTCGAAACCGTCCGTGTCCCGCTACGTATCCGATATCTCTATCCACCTGACCTGACCGTATTCAGACATAGGATGTATGATACATTAGTGTCGGACGGCTGCGCACACGACAATCTCTCTCTTCTGTCTCTCTCGCGCGCGCAGCTCTTATTTTATTTTAATTGCATTTTTTTCTCTTTTTTATAATTATTTTATTTTTATTATTGTATGTGCATTATTATAGTTTATGTTATACTGCCTATTTTTCTTTTTGTAATAAATGTCTACGTTTTAAACCTTTAAGGGGGCCTTAGTCCCCAGAGCTTCGCAATAAGTGACGATTCGATTCGATTCTCTCTCGTCCCACTTCCCCTACGCAATCGTTTTGTCCGTTTACACGTAGTGTAGCAATTCTTAACTTATAATTTAATTCCCAAGAGGAATCCCCTCATCATGTCTTCTTTTCTAAATTGGATGCCATCGCATACGGCGAATTGTGATGGCGCGCCACGTGCAAAGACATCCTCGTTCGGGACTCAAACGCAGGCATTTACCACACGATATATTCCGATATATTCCCGATATATTCCCAAGCGCGAATTTATGCGCGAGTAAAAAAGGTTTATTTCTTTCTCGTCCGTTTTTTTACTCAATCGTACGCACGCACGACGTTGCGCAAGGGATGTCCCGGATTTTTCCCCGGCGCGGCGCGGCGCGGCGACACGACGGGCGCGGCATTCCTCGAGTCCGCGCGCTTTCGCCGCGCGCGTTTTTGCGCTGCACCTACGCATTTGTTTATTTATCGGCGTCCGCGTGTTCGCGCACACACGCGCGCGCGCGCGCGCGCAGGAGTTGCGTGTACACGTAGTATCAGTTCCTCTCTTTTTCTCCCCTTCTCTGTCTCTCTCTCTCTCTCGCTCTCCCGCCTCGTCGTTTCCTCTGTATTACGTAACGCACAATGAGGCGAGTAATCGTGCCCGGTATGCACAATCGAGGCGACGCCGCGACTTGGAAGGCTGCGCCGAGGATCGACTGAAGGGGGAGAAGAGAGAAAGAAAAGTAGGAAAGAGAAGGAAAGCTCTTGTTACAGAGAAGCCGGTATAAGAATTTACGGCGCGTGCCGACGCGCCGTATATTTTCTCGTCGGGTAAATCCCGCCGAGTAATAAATGAAATACTTGAGGCCGCGCGCGTGTCGCGCCAGGCTCGCGTTTTCTCGATGCAGATGCGCCTGGGGCCAGGGGGCGGTGAGGGGGAAGGGGGCATCGATATGCCTACCGTAAAACGACGCGCATACTTTCGCATTGCCGATGCGCGATACCGCGAAACGGCGGGCTCGGCTTGTTGGATAGAATTTTTCAGGGAGAGGAAAGAAAGGGAGAAAGAGGAAGAGAAAGGGAAGGGGGCACACGTGTGGTTCTGCACGCGACAGGAGTAAAACGGATGAGATAAATATTTTGGCGAATATAGCGGAGACGTTTTTCTTCAAAGCTACATCGGTTTCCCATTTCGGGGAAATTCCCCCCGTTCCCCCGGAAGATTGATAATAATAAGAATGTAATTCGGCGTATAAAGCGATGCACTTTTTGATGAAATAAAAGTAATTTAATTTTCAGCTCCCCGCCTTGTTTATTCATTGTCAGTAAAGTTAACAATGTTTATTTCTGTTAATTAAGTTGATTAGTTCTATAATAATAATTTGATATGATGGTAATGTTAATTAGTAGACATCGGATTTTTTATATGCAGATTGGTGGAAAAAAGCAATCAACAACTAAGATTGTTATTTATAATATCCAACATATTTATACCTAACATATGTTGCAGTGTGAATATGTTGGATATTATAAATATCATAATTTTAGTTATTAATTGCTCTTTTCCGACTATAAAAACTCCGATGTCTATTAATTAGCTATTAATAATACAAACATTCTTTTTTTTTCTAGTCAATTACCGTAGTTTTTCTCACAATTACTGACACTAAATGCAGTAGCCTCGAATACGTAATGTTTGGCATGTTACGTAGCCCATTGAGCGGCCGATATACGCAATTCAGCAATGTGTCAGCATACCAAACAAGCATTCTGTTTTCCATATTCATGGCTTGAATGACAGAATTCCGCGAGCGGCTGACGTACTTTTAATAAAAACGAGCAAATTTAATAAAAGAACCGAGAAAACGTTAACAAATCAGCATAAATGATATCTTAATTAATTTTCACAGAATTAATCACAAAACGATATAAAAACTGTATAGATAGAGATATGTGATTTTTTTCTAATTCCCGCAATTTTCAATCATTGTTTCGCGCAGGATTAAGATCTAATGAAATGTATAGATGTATCTATCGGCGAATGAAAGAAAAATTATTTCTCGCGGTTCTATATCTTCGCTTGTGTGTCTTATCCCGATGATATCCTTCACAGGCGCGACTCGTCCGCTTTTTACACAGGAGGCATCGACTCGGCCTCCTGCGTAAAATCGTCGCTTCATCGAAATTCGAAAACGAGGCGTGCGGCAATAGCGAGGTAAACGTCAACAGGCTCTCTAACGGGGTTACGGCGTGTCGCATTGTTTTTTGCGGCGTGCATAAAACGCGCGCTCGCGGCGATACGACACGGTCGAGGGATACGAACAGATATACGAATGGCCATAAAGGCGCTGTCGCAGCGACTATTTTCCCTCTGTCTTTCTTCCTCTCGGTTCTCAGGCCGAGAGAGGGATTTCTTATCGGGACACCATCGCCCACCGTGATTGTGACGCTACGCCTCTGCGAGGGACGCCAATGGGCGCATACCATGGACGCCAAGGTGAGCTAGCTCGCTCTCTCTCACCCTGCGTCTTCCTCTCCTCCTCCTCCTCCTCCTTCTCTTCTTCTTCTTCGCCGTGAGCTTCGAATCGCGATCCACACACCCTACCATTATTTCCGACCGCGTTGCTCTTATCGAGATCCGACTGATCTGCTTCTCGTTTCGTCTCGGAAGCCCCTCTCGGCGGGACGCCGACATAATCTCGGCCGCGGGTGACACTTCTTTTGGAAGGAAAACGTTTTGTTACGGTGAGTAGTCTAATGAACACCTGCAGGGATAACGAGAAAATGCTCGATAGTGATGGCCTCGCCGCGAAAACAGTTCGATGAAGTTTGCATGACGAGATATATTTGATATATCTGTAATATTTAATCGATATGTGAAATATTATTTTTGAAAAATTATATTAACTTAAGTGGATTGTTCTTCTCGATTATCGTTGCCGTATTAATTTATCGAACTCTCTTAATTGCCTCGGGGCGAGTTGCGAAGAATTATAATGAGATACCAGACGGAATTTTAAAAGTCCGCCGGAGATACCATTGTTGCTTGCGGATCTTCTCAGCGATTAAAACGCGCTTTACTTATGTGTAAATATTTAATGTGCCAGTTTCGTGACCCACCGCCGTTTACAGGCAACAGCATGACGTGATGATGTCGAGCGTCGTGAAGATAATGGCCTTTTGCGAAAGGGAGCCCGGAACGCGTCTCTTAAGTGGAAGAGGCTCGCGGAATATCTCGGTCGCACACGTTTCTTCAGGCAATTTTTGTTTTTTTTCAAATTCGCCACGCAGGCAGATAATCGGCAAAAACGTCGCGAACTCAATTCGATGCAAAACAACAGATTCTGATTGACGACAATTTCGACGTTATTATCCTAATTGCACGGTTCTCAGTGCGACGCGATTCTGCAACGTAAAATTTAGTTCACATACAGAAAAAAAAAGAAGTGTCAAATCAACACCGATATACGCAAGAATATATAATCTTGAAATGAAATTATATTGCGTTAAACTAAGAAAATTTGCTTGAATGAAGTCATTTATATAGTTAAACGAAGTTTAATGTGGCTGTATCAAGAAAAATAAGTTGAAATAAAAAGTTGAAATTCTTATAAGAAGATTATATATTCTTGCGTACATACAAGTATATATATCAGTGTTGATTTGACACTCCTTTTTTTCTGTACATTCGGCAGCAGACACGTAATGCGAAATACGTACAGCCGCGAGAAATTTTGCGTAAATAGATCGTTTCGGTTCTCAAGGCTAACAATAAAGTGCAGGAAGATAAGCGAAGACATGTTAGAAGAACTAAATCTGTGTCATAACCGCTGGTGTTAAACAATCATATAAATGAAACCGGTTACTTCGAGCGAGTTTCAATCAGAGTGGGTGCGTATAGTGTGCGATGGGTGTAGCCGAGCTTATTTTCAAATTAAAATTATCTATGTGGATTATACTAACAATGAATCACTTCGAGTGTCCCATATTTCGTAAGAATCGCCCTCTTTCCCGTCGATAAACGCCGCGCTATTGAACGAGTTGCGGCGCGATATCTTCCGCAAATGAATAATCAATTCGTGCGGCATCACGTCTTCGAGAAATGTCCGTGGAGTCGTAGAGTCGGACATAATTTTACGCCGGCATGATTCACGCAAATTGCGACTCGTTCGGAACGCGTCCTTGCCGATGCGAAATGGTGCGGCGGGTTTAAAAGGCATTGGCGCATTCAAAAATAGATAAGGAATGTAGGATAGTATCTTTAGATGCTGAACTTTGTTTTCAAAACAGGCATGACTTTAAAGATTGAAAAAAAAAAACCGCTCTTTTTTTCTCTCCTGTTAGATCGCTGTCGCAGTCTAGATTACGAAAAACAGGCTTCTCTCCGTTATTTTGGCTTAAGAAAACTTTCTGGAGAGATTCCCCGCGTAATCGATTTTTATCTGACGAAAGAAAAGAAAAGTTCGATGGCGCGCTCGAAGAAAGGAACGGCGCGGGCGCGAATACTCTTGTTAGCCTTGCGCAACCTTCCGTGAATTACGAGAAGAAACTCCGGAGCGACGCGCCCCGGAGCAGCACGCGCAAGCAATTCCGTCCACACTCCAGTGATCTGGTATTTAGGTACGGACCTGTGGCCGTATCGCATCGCATCGCATCGCATCACGGCCGGTTCGTCATTCTTCAAGGTCACGTAGCATCGGCCGAGGTCGCTGGCGCGGCGCGGCGCAGAAAAAGACGGTGCGCCATAAATATCGGCACGGTACGTGACGATCATCGGCTTCACCTCGTTCCACCGGTGGTCCAAAGATGGATGTAAGGCGTAGCGGGGATCGAAGACGGGGATCAATTGATGCGGCACCCGGTTGCATGTGGCTTGACCCGAACGGAGATCCACAGAATGGGATCGCAAGCCGTAAAATAAAACAGTTCAGAAACAAGAAACGTCACGTTTTCTCTTTCGCGAACGACATACCTAATGATTTTGATGAATTATAAATTTGCATTTAATGTTTCCGGAAAGATTTACGAATTCAAGGATTTATATCCCAAAATTTCCCCGCAATGTCTGTGATCTCCTTCTGCTTTTCTATAAATCGACGAATAACGGGAGAAGATAAAAATGTATTTAAATAATTTATATCTCTGTAAATTGTATTTTTAGATAGATCGACTTCCTAAATGCGATTATCATGATTGCTCCCTTGATCCTTTCACGGTCGATGTCTTTCAAATAAAATCATGTAGATTAATGTCATACTCTCTGATTCAATGATCATTCTCGAAGGTCGTTTGAGTAGTATGATAGTGCGGGAATGTTGATGATAAGTAATATCGTCGATTCATCGTCGATCATCACTCATCGTCGTCTATGTAGACCGAACTTGATCTCGTGGCCTCTATTCGATCTAATTCTTCACGGTAAATATAACAATGGTGTAACTTTGACAGCGGTAAACATGTCAAAATGAGTCACAGGATCAAAAGTACTTTGCATCAAAGTCTCCTACGCGCGCGTGTACAAGTGGTAACTCACTGCATTTTTATCGTTTGTAAAAAAGATGTATGCGAAGTTTTGCGACCTGGATTACATCTTGTACAATTAGTAGTTTTTACCTGAAATCGAAATTATACGTTATTCTGAATATCGTATATAGATATTACGTGCGTTTATCGCTTTGCATCGGTGTTTTTTTTATTAAGCGTGCCGCAACCTCGCAGTCGTTCCGAAAACGACTTGATGATTTGCTATTACCGCTAACGGTTACGTCGATCGACAATCAAACGGTTCTAAGGAGAACGCCTTTTTAGAATCAATTCCACCGTGGCGATTTCGCTGGCAAGATAAATAAAGATAATGAGTCGGTCGTCGAACGTGTAATCGATGCTACGCGTGGCAGTTTGTTATAAACTACACATACTTAGATAGATAGATAGATAGATAGATATATACATTCCATAGATTATAGAAATTATTGGCAAACGTTATTAACTTGATTCTTGTCTAATCTGGATTGCATTTGTTTTATCACGATGCTAGCATTAAGATCCACGTTGTAAATCATTAATATCACCGTATCGCAGACCCTGTTCAAGAACTCATTATTCCTTTAAAATATTAATAGTATGAATGAGCCAATTCTCTTCAGACAAACAATTAAATCACATTATACATATATATATGTAGATCTTTCTTTGCATGTTACACTCACTAAGTTCACACCAACTAAGAAAAAAATTTTCTTCAATTTAGTAAATGTTAGTTTGCATACAACTGTGACTCCATTTATTAAAATGCAGAAAATTTTCATTTTTATTAGTATATTTTTTTCTCAGTGAATACACAAGGAAAATTTTCTTCATTTTAGTAAACAGAGTCACAGTTATATGCAAACTAATATTTACTAAAATATCTTTCTCGTCAGTGTAATATGTGAAAAATATGAAAAAAGGCACACGTAGCGAAGAGCCAGTAAGGTTCTTCCTAAAAGGGGCGCTTTTCAATTTTTATTAAAATGACAAAAATGTAACGCAAAGACATTTAAGGCATTGTAAAATCTCCAATGAAGTCATCACGAAAGGATTGTAAAGCGAAGACTCGTGAGATGATGGGACAACAGTACCTAACGAGTCATGGACTCGATTGCGGTCCAACGTTGTAAATGTTGTAAATGTTATAGAGCTCGCTAAGTTCTCTCTCTCTCTCTCTCTCTCTCTCTCTCTCTCTCTCTCTCTCTCTCTCTCTCTCTCTCTCTCTCTCTCACCGTTACTAGAGACGCGGTGCATTCGATAATGCACCGGTTCAGCCGCTACTATCCACATTATACAGGCAGCGTACTCGGATTCCTGAGGACAGCGGGGGAAAGGAGCTATGCAAGGTATCAGGGATCAGAGGAAGGAGGGGCCCCCCTGAGGCGGCTCCACGGCGGAAGAGAAGGGAGACGGGGATCGCGGCGTGGCGCGGCTCGGCGCGGCGTGGCACGTCATGGTAGGGGAATGACAACAGCCGTGATTATGCAGAAATGCGAGGCGTGGCGTTCGTAAAAGGAGAAAAAAAAAAGCGACGCCTTAACCGAAGTCCGTATATTCGTGTCGCGGCCGCGACGACGATTGAAACGCGCGTTTAGGACCGCAAGACGGAGTCCAACTGTGTCCAAATGTTCTCTCGCCTCCGAAGAGAGAAGTGGAGAACGTCTCTTCAATTCGTCTTGGGAAGACGCGACGCGCGCCGGCGACCCGACCGGCGACGTCGGCGATCGAGGGAGCAATATAACGGGAGAAACTCGCGTAACTCCCGCGTTTTCTCACCCACTTTTTCCAGGGACGTCGCGCGGTCTGACGGAATCGCCGCGGTTTGTTCCGCTTCGCGGCCGAATCGGGAATGCGGTGGGTTCGTTGCGTCGCGCTTATTCCCGCGTGGATGCGCACGTGACGCGCACGACAGGATAAGCGTGAACGCGAGCCGATATCGTGAGAAATTGGAGAAACAAGCGGCGGGAATTCGCTACCCTTCGCGATCGGAGTCCCCGAGTCGCGACGACGCAACGGCTATGCAACGGTACGCGAGAGAATAGTTCGTTTATCTATTACATGCTCGCGGTCGCGTATCGACCACCGTTTGTCTCTTCACTATTGCTTAATGCCGTTTATTGATTGTATCGTACATTTCAATTCTTATTAATTGTACAATTATCCTTATCTCACTTTTGTGCTACACTATTAAATAATTAGTCAGAATATCTGTATTAATAGCTCGCCTTAGGAGACAGGAGAAGGAATTGGGTGAAGATTGTTTAGATAAGAAAGACGGATAAGAGATAAGGAAAGAAAATAAAGCTAAAGGAATGTAGAAATTTATAATATGGCAAAAGAGGCTAGAGAACAACAATACAATAGCGAGATAATGTAATAGCTAATAGTATGACAAAAATTATAATTATTAACATTTATGTAACTGAAAGCAGCAATTAAAGCAAATCATTTTTGTCAAGTTGAAAATAGTTTTGGTAAACTCTTTCAAAGAGCTAAAAGGCACAAAATAAATATCTATTTATCTATATTAATAGCTCGCGTTATATATATATATATTTTGCATTTCGCGGCGTCTCGATCGTGATGAAGATAAAAGGCACGCCTTACTATGGCATTTTCCTATCCCGCGCTCTTGTATGATTACGACCGTGATACAATGTAATAATGTAATAGGTACCGTAAGTTGGAAATAATTTTTGTAAATTCTTCCAAAGCCAAAAAGTACGAAATAAATAATTATCTGCCTAGTGCCTATCTATCCATAATAATCTATATTAATAGCTATTTTACATTTCACGGCGACTCGATCGTGACGATAAGAGGCACAACGCCTTGCTATGGCATTTCCCTATCTCGCGCTCTCGAGAGCTTATTGTCGCACGTCGTAGTCACATGTCGCCGCAGCCACACCATCAGGCTTATAACGCGGCAACGTGCGCGATAACGCGCCATTATCATCGTTATTTACACCGCAACGCGCGTCGCGGCGAAGTGTACATACAAACATACCGCGTGCCTTCGTTCGAGGCGACCGTCGACGGCGGCGGTTCGTTGTCGCCGTTTAACGATCGGAATGCCGCATTGGAATCCCGGCGGCATCGATAATAAAATATCAAACGGACGACACCTGAGTTACGTCTTCATGTGACGAGCGAGCGACCATGTTCTCGCTCTCGCCGCGATTTACCACGGAGCTGAATTAATATCCCTGCGAAATCCGAAAGTTCTGTCACACAGGAGCAACTCCTGTCACGCTCCTGCCATTCATTATTTGTTGCATATTTTCAAATATTTTCGATTTGTCGCTACGTGGATACGTCGCGTCGATCTCATCGCGCAAATCGCGAGTCCCGGAGGAACGTCGAAAATTATTTTCGACGCGTTAAGTCCCGTCGATTTTTCCTTTACGCTCAAGGCTGTGTTCAGTTACCTCTATCCCCGTTTACGACTTTGTAATGACATGTTAATCTCCGGTATCACATGCGCGCGACGGAGTTAGTCGAGATAGTTGAGCATTATAATACCTCCCGTTCGCTGAGCACGAAACTCGTGTTGCCACGCGCACGTATATAAGAAAATCAAATTACATGAGAAAGCGCTCGCGCGCGGAGATGCGTGACTCGTAAATCACGCTTCGAAATGTGAAGAAGAAACGTTGCGCGGAAAAGTAGGAGACTTTCATAAACGAGACGATCCCCCTCCCCCTCCCCAACCCACACGGTTGGTCTCGTTAATCCGAATCGGAGCAGAGCACCGGGTAGAGCAACGTGGGATTGCTTTTCATTATATAATTTCGTGCGGCCGTGTGGCTAGGAACACCGCGTATTGATCTCGACGGAAGATAAAAAAAACTATTACTCGTGTTCTTTCACGTATCACAATCCGTTTCGATCGAGGAATAAGTGGGGTCGAATTGTATGAACGCTGGGGGAAGCACAAAAGTACGACACCGGATTATTATAAAAGATATATTTATTATATCTTCATCCTGGCAAGATAAACGCATCCCCCTTCTCCGCCGTTCCGCATGTATCAGAGTGAAAGATAATTGTTTCGCAATTTGCATGGATGTGCTAAATATCTTCGGCATTTACTAATGACATGCAGTTATTTAATGGGACGAGAGATAGGGATTGATCAATGCGGAAGAGATACCGCACGAAAAGAATGGTCTTGCTAAAGTATCTGAATATTTAGTTGGACGAAGATCTTAAAATAATTTACGGGCTATCAAAATTAATTATAATGAACGTTCAAGCTGTTGGTAGAACGTTCAAAACTTTTTGCAGCATTATTACCATATTTGAGCGTTCTATGTATATATAATTATTTTGATGACCCAACAAAATTATTTTAAGATCTGTGTATTTATCTAAATTTTTAAATACTTCAGCAAAACCCTTCCTTTTTCTATGCAGTAATTTGTTGGAGAGCGTGTACGTTGCGAAGAAAGTCATCTCTAATGATGCTTCCTGCTTCAATACCGTAATACCGTATTGAATTCAATAAAAATTCAACAGTAGGAACATTAATTAATAAAAATATTTTTTATACGACCTTAGGAGAAAAATTTGCAAATGTCGAAAATTGGAACGGTTATCGATCTGAGATGTCAATTACTATTGTCAGTTTGACATATGTTATATTATATTACAACAAAAAAATTTCCAATATAAAATCTAAAATGTATGTACAATGTTTTATGTTTACAATAACAATATACATTGTTACATTTAAAACATTCATTTAATTTCAAAAAAACTCGAGCAGAACAAAACATTTTCACCATTCATATTCTATAAATATTTATACTTGTAACGTGTAAATATTTAAAGTATTTCAAATGTTTTGCTCAATATTACAATGAAATAAAAATAGAAATAAAAACTTTAGAAAATCGTTGGGTAGAGTAATGAAAACATTACATTTCTAATTTACATTTTCATTATAGATTTCCCGATCAGAATTCATAACCTTTTTGAGAAATAGGACTGGGTACCAATTAGATTCCAGTTTTCTATGTGGAAAATAATTCTGTTGTCTGCTTGTCGCATGATATGCAATTTAATAAAGCATGAGTAATATTGAAGCAAATACACTTCCTGTGTTAAATTTCAAACAATTATTTTTTGTTAACAGAATCGAAGAATAAATAGGCTCCATTACTCGAAGATGTTTCCGCACCTTTATGTACAATTTTAAATTTCATCGATGAGTAAATACGAGTATGCTAAGAGGAACGCGTTTACTATTATTATGTAAGAGGTGCGTGTCGAGTGACAGTAGGTTGTCAGCCGCCAGTTTTATCTTTTACTGCATCGTCTACAATTGGTAGCCTTCGCGTATTGCCCTACTTTAGATAAGAGGCTCGGATACACGCCATTTGTCGTAATTTTCCGCGTGCTTTTATTTTTATTTTCTCAAATTTTAATAGAAATTCATCATGCGAATTTATCGTGCAAATTTATCATGCAATCAAAAAATTTATCGTGCAATGCCGTTCTTCGTGCATCTTTCATCAGTATAGTCAGAATCGTTATAAAATTTGTAAATTTAGCTAATGAAAACTTTTAATTAGTCGAGTAATTTTTGCTATTAATTAGACGTATCGTATTGTTCTTTAAATAATTTAAAACAGCAGATTACGTGATATACGAATAAATTTCTCTTCGTCATTTTATTTTACTCTTTATCAGCATCGAAGGAAAAATTTATCGAAAAAGAAAGAGAGAGAGAGAAAGAAAAGTCGGGAAAAAACGACACACAAAACGTTAAATGAATGCCGCGGTAAACGAAAAGTTGGACGAAGTACCGCTCCACGGAATTGATCCGTGCAGAACTGAGGTGAATCGATCAACATTCCCACTACGGTCATTCTCCTCGGAAAAATGCGCGTCGGTAGTTGCGAAAATCACGGAACACCCGGTGTAAGGCGGACCCCGTACGTACGTGTTCGCCGAACTCCGTTCTGCAAAGTCGAGTCGCGAAACCCGTTCGCCGATATCTCGCTCATACGCGGGCAAGATAAAGCGGCGGCTCCTATGCGGTCCTGCATTCTGCGCCCGGATTCCGCGAGTTCGCTCCGCTTTACCTCCTTCTCCCTCCTTCCCTTCTCCGCTCGTGGTTCAATGGAACCGCGCGTACAATGCGCAATTTTGCCTGTACAGTGCCATTGCCGTATAACGATATGCAGTTACTCTTTCTTCTTTACGCTTACGTCTCGCCATGGCTCTCCAGAGAGATGGATGGTACCTGCCGAGGTTTGGCACACGTGTTCGAATCGATCTTGAGAAAGATTGCGTGATTAGCCCTAATCTTTTTGAGAAAACGAATCTCGAAGCTAATTAAGATGGAAGGGGTCAATGAAAATCTCATTTTATCAATTTAAATTAAGGATTCATTCTCGGCCCCTTAAAAAAATGGAACTACAATTTTCAAACTATTTTTAAGCGAATACTTATAATAATGCATAAAACTGGACGGTTTTCTAAAAAGTGTTACAAAATTCTACTCTGATGCAAATCTAATTTTAAGTTAAAATGTCGCAAAAAATATTCTATAATTTTTAGGAGGAAAAATAAGTAATTGGTTATATAGGTTCAATTTTATAGTGTATTTACTAGCATATGCATATGTCGCAATCATCCTCAATTATACTTAATTTGAATCATTTTTAACTATTTCTACAGGTTTAGTTAAAAATAAAATTTAACTATAAAACAATGTTAATTTAACTAAACCGATGAAGGAAAAATAATACTGTTTTGTGTTAAAATAATAAATTTCGACACACATGGTAAATTAAAAATAACAAAATGTTATTTAACTCAAGATATTGGTTTAAATTTCATCCATTAATATTTAATAGTGAAAGAAGAATCGTCCATCGTTGGCACAATGTCATCGAACTCGCGCAAACTTGCGGCCAAGTCTGTAAAATTGGGTAAAAGAAAATTCGATGGTTTATGTGTGTGCGTGTGTGCCAAGTCTCTCATTCCAAGGAAGGTGCCAAAAGCGTGTCTATTGGATCGTAGTACTCCACTTTATCTCGAACAGGAAGACGTTATTACCGCTCTAATCGAAACTTCATGCCGCTCCAGTTGAGACGCTCGAATGGGCGCGCTTCTGCGTCTGATGGAAAGCGAAAACCCCCATCGGGCGAGTGGGCTCGGCCTAGTACACTGTTCTTTTTTTCTCCTTTTTTTGTACGTCCCACAATGCTCTCGTTTGTGAATGAAAATTGAACAATGCGCACGTCCTCGTGCGCCCGCGCGCTTGTATGCGAGTGATCTGATTACGAGCATATCGTGATTCATGGAACTGCGTCACTTCGTATTAACACAGCTACGTATTTAACAGAATAATACTGTCGCTACAAAGAGGGACGTCCTTCTGAAACGCGCATTTGTCCGGAAAAAAGGGTGAAGCGACTTGCACAACGAAATCCCTGTGAAAATAATAGATTCGTTTGCTAAAACCATCGAAGGTTCAAAACTCAGAATCTTATTTTCATTAATTTGCGGGGATTTCATGTATAGTAATACGAACATTTTTGTCTGAATAATTAAAAATATGGAGAGATATAAAACGGAGAATAATAAAATATTTCCCACGAAAACGTTCACGTTCAAATAATTAAAAGAACACTGGAAAGTATAGAATAGAAAATCAAATATATCAATCTTACAAAATTCATAATCGCAATTCCAACTCATCGCAGGAGGATTTTAATGCAAATCGAAGATGCAATGCGATCTTATTTTTCTTACCGATGATTCATATTATAAGATTTCTCATTTTGATATTCTATGCATATATGGTCATGGAAATAAACAACTCCCAACATACGCAACGTGCTCCCTCGATCGCGACGCGATCTTTATCCGCGCGTTTATCGCGTCGATGAGCGCGATGTAGGCAACGAGCGTATTTCGCGGGTGAGCTATTAATCCATTTTCCCGGCGCATCAAGATTTCTTGTGCGCACGCCGAGAACTACTGCCGAGCGAATGGAGAAGGTGTGTGGGAAACTCGCAGACCAATTCTCATACGAGTTGTCCCAGATTCGAATGCGATTCGCGAGTCTGCGTTCTTTTACCGCGGCCGCGGAATTTCGCGGATGCATCCTCTCGTCACCGATAATTTCCTTCGCACGCTTTCTCTCCTACCACTATCATTCCTTCGATCGGACGGAAGAGACATTTAACCCTTCGGGGGTAACGATTTTTAAATGGAAGAGACTATAACAGTTTACAATATTCCAATTTGTCATTTTACACAATCAGCTTGTATAACGTGATAGTTTTACATGGATGATCTTCAGTGATACGACTTATTTTCGTAGAAGGACTTATATTCGCTCGTCTGGCTGTCGTGTCTTTCCCGTCACGCGATGCGCCGTGAAAAGTACGATTTCAGAACGGTGATTCAACCACTTCTATCCCCCCGAAGATCGACGTGCACTCTCGCGACATATAAGGCGTCAGCCTTAAGATCGCAACTAATCGCCGCGATTAAAACGATGTCTCGCTCTTTTTTATAATCTGTAATCACTGCCCACACCGCCCACTACCGTAACACCTGTTATGTCCCTGACGCGCCATTTTAATGTGTTTTATTGCCACCTTTACAACACCTCGGGTATATGACCGATTCTATTTTACTTCTCGTAACGATGTACTTTAAATCAATCTCCGCGAGTGTATTACGCACGTAAAATGGAGAGAAAATTCGTTTAGCCGTTCGAGGAAACGTATAAAAGATCGCGGGAAAAATCTTAACAATGAGACTAATCTCGAGACTAATAGGTTGTCTGTATCGTCACGCGAATCAAATCTTGTTCCTTGAACGCGAAAAACGTTCAGAAATTATCAAAATGTCGCAAATATAATTGAACATCACACAAGGAAGACACGCAAATCTCAAAATACCGATAACGTGAATGAAAATGAAATTACCCGAAAGTTCTAACAGGTCCTTAAAGGATCTTTGGAGAAAACTCGAATCGTTTTCGTTTATCGGAACATATTGATATTTATTTCGATATGTGCGTGTATAAAATTTAAAATAAAATGCCAAATTTACTGAACTTTTATAGCTTCGGTTGGGAACTTGATAAGTAACGGCGGAGCCAAACTGGACGCGACTTGTGACTCGCATACAAATTGGATTTTGAGACGAGTGATATTTCTTTTTCAATTATTGGGTCTTCTTTTTTCCCGCGTTCCGTCCCGTTTTCGTTTCCCTTCGATCGTTCGCTCCAATTTTATATTAATTTCGCGCGACCCTCCCTGGGAAAGGTCCGGCTCTTTGTGTCGTATTAGATGTCTCAAAACATCCGATAGGATCGATACGCTCCTCCACACGACAGAAGAATAAACAGAGGATAGCCGTTACGTGTAAACTTGACGACAGCCGGACAGCAACCAGTATAGCGTGTTACGTTCGTGTTTCGTTGCCGCATGTTATACCGGGTGTCTTTGCTCTCGTGCGGGACGTATCGCGAATGTCTGTATCTCTTCCGCGACGACGGACGATGTCTCATCGTCTCATGCGACACAGACGGCTACGTCCCGATGCTTATGCAAGCGTCGGAGCATCGCTGCATCGTCCGGATCACGCGCGATCCGATTCTCTCGCAACGGCATGCGACTATACGTGAAAGTAATTTATTACCGCGGGAGAATCGGCCGGTTAAGCGCCGCGTGTTTCAGCACGCGAACACGCGTGCAATGTGCGCACAGAGATTACCGGGTGTCCCGCGTTCGAGAGGAGTAAAGGCTGAGTCGCGCGTATCACAGCCGGGACCGAACCGACAAGGATATGACGGAAGCACGTAAGATGAAAGTCCGAACGTAACGAGTCGAGAGTCGATTCTCTATTACGACGTTCATTACATCGAACATATTTGTTTTCGTTTTGAACGTAACGTGCAGCTCCACATGCAGGAATGTTCTACGTAGAGATATTATACCGTCTCAGTCCACGGGATCGTCCTGATTTAGTCAAGTTAATTAACCGGTTGATTAACTCAGATTTAATTCCGTTTCACGTTGTCCCGTCTGTTAAAAGGCGTTTGTTAGTACTAGAACTACCGACAATTAATTTCAATAATTTCTGTTATTTAAGGACATTATATATTATATTACAAAGTATATTATATTATAGATATAATATTTATTTTTTTTAAGGATGAAAGGGAAAAGTAAATTAATCGTTTACATATTGCAATAAAAGTTCAAGAAAAATTTCAGAAAAATACACTTATAAATTCAAGCAATGTTTATAAAAACTTACAGACCAGTCATTTTGACTATTTTAATTCTATTAGAAAGGATGGAAGAAGTTTAGCAAGTTTCTCACGTGCTCCAAATCAAGAGATATCTTTGGTGTTTCAGTCAAGACTCCTTTCTTCGCCGTGGTATTAAATCAATGATTCAAAGGACAGCAATCCCTTAGGACTCGCGTAAGTAAGGGTTTCTGGCGGTGTGACACGGTCTTAAAACGCGATGCGACGCTCGCGCGCATACGCATATACGCGCGTATGCGTATCACCGGATCGTGGCATGCCTCGCGGTGTGGTATCAGACACAACGACCCCGGCGTCCCCGGCCAGGGGACCCGCCGAAGCCGCCGCACTTTCTAAAGACCTTCGCCAGTTTCGCCGAGCTTGTCTATCGCCGGCCGCGAGTACCTCCTAAGACGTATAAGTACTCGCGCGCGTACAATGCCACCCATTAACGGGCGCCCCTGAGATCGGCCTTTCTTTCGACCTATAGCCGAACGGGCGGCGCGGATGATCCACCACACGTTTTCGCTCGAAAACCGGTATCAGAGGCCGCGCGAGCGCGGTCGATCGACTTGCCGCCGCTTTTTAAGCCCGGAGGTAGGCCGACGCGACGTATCCCGCGGCACGATCAGGAATTGTGCCACCTTGGCCGTCAAGAATTTAAAATTCAGTGCGACACGACCACTCGCGTTCTTCGCCGCTTCTCTCAATCCCGGATCGAATCTTTTATCCAATAATCGCTTCATGGATTGTTAATTATTTACTCCTCTGGCCTCTCGCTTTCTGGCGCGTTTTCGCGCCCAGGGATCTCCGTGATTGCGGGGAAACCGCGTCGTCAGGACGGGACACGATGGTATGCCGCGGTGGCATAACTTCAGCCGTTTCGACATTTCGCCGCATAATCGCCGCGTAGGAAATCATCCTCGCTTTCCGCTCTCGCAAGAAGCTCTCGCAAGCGGCTATAAACGCCGTTGGCCTTCGCGTAACGTCGCGACGACAGAGGACCACAGTGGTATCCCGCGCGGTGACGACGCGCGGGCCCCTTATTTGCCGACGATGATGCTCCCCCGCGCGCGCCTGCCTACACGTAGTGACATTTACAACTTGCACCGCGGTGTGAATTACTTATACTCGGACTCGCATGCGGCGGGGACACATCACGTCGCAGCTGCATGCGATTTATCTCATGACATTCGCGAGTTCGTTGAAATGGTTTCGCATCGGGGCTATTATGTCGAGATTGCGCGATCGAAGATCAAATTGAGGGAAAATAGTCCTGACTATATCACGTATGACCTAAAAATCTTTGTGTCAATCGTTGAAGAACGTGGATCGATAGAAGAGCAATTTATATAATCGAAAAATATTGATACATCACGTAGTATACGTATGTGTGCGTATAACGTGAATTCTAAGAACTTGTAATATATGTAAATTAACACACTAATGTAACTTTCAAGTTACATGAAAATTAAATAAAAAAGCGGAAAAAACAGTTTTTTATTTTGAAATTCTCCTTGCGAATTGTTACTTCGCGAATTGATTTTACTTGAAATATATTCGTCTTTTTTGAACCTCCAAAGTAAAAAAGTCGTCGGAGTAATTGGTTCGGAATAAAGAGAGCGTGTGATTTCTAACAGCGGGATAAGCTTTAAGATCGCTAATATGATTTAAAGGATAAGCTACAAGCACGAGAGGATTAGAGGCCATATTACATCACGCAGACCTCTTATTCGAGCGCGTATTTCACCGCTCGAGTGGAATCCATCGCATATTGATGGAATTGCCGATCGATCCGCGTATTATTCTTCACAATTGCCCATACCAGCGTTTCCCAACCTGATCTCGCCCCGAAAGCCTCTACAGACCTAGATGCGAAATTGCGAAGCTCCTTTTAAGTCTAACAAGGACACAATAAGAACCTTTCTAAAGCTCGATAGAGAATTTATGTATGGTAAATGCTTCAAGTCTGAACCTCGAGATTCAACGTTAGGACTACCGACAATTGACGTATATCTATTTATATTATTTAAATAATATGCTATATTGTACATACTACAATATTAATAGTAAATAGTAGTATATTTATCAGTTTAAAGTGTTTCCCCCTTTATTCCGTTTTTTCAAAGATATATATTTCTATACAATTTAATTTATATATATTACATACAATATATCTTCGAAAAAAAAGAAATCAATATAGTAGGTATATTTAAATAGTTAAAATATATATCTTTGACAAAAGGAATGAAGGGGGAAAGAAACGGATGAATTTAATCATTTACATATTGCATCAAAAGTCGCGGAAAATCTCAGAAAATGCATCGTTAAAAATTTGATAAAAAATTACAAACTAGTCGGTTCGATTGCCTCGATAATTTTAGTGTAAAATTCAAGATTGAACATCTGCCAATTAATCAAGTCGATATTATAAGGGTATATATCCTAAGGTAATTCCCTATAACGCGAACTTTCCGTCACCGCTTTCCATCGTCGAATATCGAGCATTCGCCGAGGATGAACGAGAACAGGTAGAAGAGGTAAGATATACCTGGCGCTTCCGCGTTTCTCCTCAGGTACGTAAATCTTGTCGCGATTCGCGAACACTCGCGACGTTGATACCGCGGCTCCTACGTAGGAATTCGCCGGGAAACCAACGTCCTACACACGCACACGCATACGCGCGTGCACGGTACACACCGGTGTGTTGCTGCTGCCACCGTCGTTACAATGGCCGAGGTATTTCCTCTAAGAAAACACAAGCATTCTTTGCTCCCTTCCGTTTCGCGAAGTCACCGCGCTGCCTCCGGGAATTCGCGGCCTCGCGGGAAATAACGCGTTAAAAGGAAATTAATCGACGGTTTTAAATACCCCCGCTTCTCCATTCTTAAATTCGCCGTGCGAACGACGACGCTTTCCTCCACGTAGGAAATCCCGATGTTCCGAGCCGGTGACGGAAACGTTAATAATTCGCAAACGAAAGCGAGATTCGCGTGGAGATACGCGCCGGAATTAATATTCGCACGCGTGTGTGTAACATCGGAATTTCGCCAGCGTCAAATATCGTAACAGATACCGCGGGTGCACGTGTATATTCGCCACTCGGCGCTCGGCGTGTTAAATTACTTTCACCGGCCGAATCCGTACGTGCGTGGCTGGCACAGGCGACCGAAGCAAAAATCTCGACAAAAATCCCGGCCGAAATTGTCACGAACCTCTGAAGTTGTGGGAATGCAACCCTAACGGAGATACGGCGACCCTTCGGAGATCGAAGAAGCATATCGATCTCTCATTTCAGCTATATCGGAATGTAACGACTGGCACTTATATAGATAGCTGTTTACGAATGAAAAAGATTTTTTCGCAACTTTATCACATTCCTGACATACCGTGGGATATCCGAACTATTTTAGATGTTGTCCGACTTACGCATCCGTCATAAGAAAAAAGATTGTTTCGTATCTTCTGTCGAAAATGTCTATTTTCCGTAAAAAAAAAATGTTTTTCATTATAATCCGTAGTCCTTGTATATATTATATTACTATATAGTACTCTACTATATAATTCTAGTAGAGAATTACTATATAAAATGCTGGAATGCTACTAGAATCATTATAAGTAGTTTTTCATTATAATTCATAGTTTTTGTATATACTATATTACTATATAGTACTCTACTATGTAATTCTAAATAATTACTATATAAAATGCTAGAGTACTAGAATCATTATAAGTAATTTCACTATAATCCCTAATTTTTTTAAGAGAATTTTCCGTCGAGAAATCTTTTTAGCGAAAAAAGAGTTTTCCGCTGCGACAACCTTCCATATCGAAGATCTCCGTTTAGAAAATTAGATTAAAGCGACCGGTCGTGCAACGGTCGCTCAGAGACCGCTCGGAATATAAAATTCACGCGGCGGAAACTTGCGTCGCGCGCGACTCGTTACACCAGTATAATTCATATGGAAAGTGTCAATACATGTAAAATCACTTTCAATTCCTTTCCCAGAACGCCAAATTTTTCACGTCGCGCAACTTCAAGCGTTTAATCGAACGTGACGCGCAAATCGAACGTTCTAATTACATCGGAACGTTTATTCAATCGTTCAAACGAATTTCGATTTACATCGAATAAATCGCAAGCGAGTTTAATAAGAGAATTCATCGGACGGGGAAGAAAAAAAAAGAATACGTATAGGCCCCGAGAGTCAATGGAGACACTTTTAAAAATAACGTCAATTAATGCTCGAACTGGGATACTCATCCAAGTGTGAAGTGCATCCCCTCCCGCCTCCCGCTTCTATTTCTCTGAATGACGTCGGCTTATTGTGCCGCGGCGAATTGCGATGCAATCTATCTTTCCTAATCGGAAGAACAAGACTGCATTTTTTCTTTTTTTTTTTCGAGAACAATATATTTTCGAGCGTCATCTCCGAATGAGGGAAGCGATGCGTTTTATCGGACGTGTCCCTAAATGTAGAAAACGCTCACGGATTCTCGGCGTTTAAATGGATATGTAAGTATTCAAAGAATGCGCATTCTTTACTTTATTTCATTCGTTCACCAAGTCGCTGCTGAGTCCGGGAATTTAGTCTTTTACGCGGAAAGTAACGCGTTCTTAAGGAAATCGACAATAAATTTTTAACAATAAATATGCACGAAAGCTATTCTAAAAGCGGCAATGTACATATCCATATAGCATTATAAAATAATTATATATATATATATATATATATATATATATATATATATATATATATATATATAACATAATTATGTATAACAAATATAAATAATACAAATAACAAATAAAAAAGTATATATCTATATAACATTATATACATATATTGTTTTATTTGTTACGTATACCTATATAATTATTTTATAATCTCCAAGTCTCCATTTAAATATATTAAATAACTTTGCCGTTTATAAAATAATTCACGAAAGCTCGAACTCTCGTCCCCTGTAGACGTCGAAAGCTATAAAAGAGGTGGAAAAGTGTCTCCATTGGGTCGGTGGATCAACAGGTTGTGAGGTTGAGAGAGACTCACTCTTATGCCGGCGCCACTGCCTGTAGAGAAGCGCGGCAACGGCGAGCAGAAGGATCGTCGTCAGAAAGGTCCCGATCACGGCTCCGGCCACGCTGCCCGCCCCGAAGCAGGCATCCTGCACTGCCGTTGCCGGTGCTGGTGCTGCTGCTGCTGATGCTGCGTCCTCCATGGCTCGCTCGCGCTCAGAGAGGCTCAGGTCCGTCTCTCGCGCATATTCTCGCGCGGCTTCAACCGGTCGCGGCGTTCTTACCGCGACTCGCTCTCCTTCCCTCTCTCTCTTTCTCTCTATCTTTCCGTCTCGTTTTCTTTCTGCCTTTCCTCCTTCGTCGTATCGTCAATTTGGTCGCATAGTTTCGCGCGCGCAAACCGATCCACTCGGGCAAAACGCGAAATGCTCCGACGAAGGATTCACTACTCTACTCCTATATTTCTTCGTTTTTTTTTTTCGTATTCTACCGATCGGCCGTCGAACGCGAAAATTCGAAGGCGCCTCGCGAGCGGAGGGAAAGCGACCGACAGTCCGTCGATTATCCGTGACTTTCCTATCCGCGAAAAGTCTCGCGTCAACTCGATGCGAAAACGAATGCGGGCGTTCGTAGCGCGGCGTAAAATGCGTCGTGGGTAATTGCGGCGTGGCGAGTCGCGGCTTCTCGTCGTTAATAACCAGTTACCACGGCGACGACGGGAAAGATCGATACGCGAATTCGATCGCCGATTCGCGAGCCGCTAATCCGCGGATCGTCGAACTCGTGATCTCGGCGACGCGCGCGAACGAAAAAGGAATCTTCCCTGCGGTCTCAGCCCCGGTCGGTCCCGGAAACGCCGGCGCGGCGAGGCATCTTTTTGCCCGTGGGCCTCCGCTGATTTCACGAAACCCGTCTATTTGCGCGCGCGGGCGCGCAAATCTCACACGTCGCGCGTAAAAAATCTCTGCTCACCGCACGTCCCTCTCGCTGTAGCGCCGCGCGACGTACTGACGAAGCGGTGGGAGCGGTGCCGCGGAGCGAGTAAAACAGGTAGGCGAGCAACAGGTGCTTCTGACTCCGTCGATGGGGGTTAGGGAGAGGAGGGAGATTGTTGACGCTTCTCGCCATCAGGGGCGGCCCTAACGCGGGCGTCCGAACAGGAGCTTTTGTCGGCAGGCCCCAAAACGAACGCTTCCCTATACTTACTTAAATCTGCAATCCAGCTGCAATCTGCCTCGAATACACTTTTTCATAGTCGCATTTCTTGGCGAAATTATCACGTTATTATTTTTAAATTGCTATAAAATTTTTTTAAATTATAGTGAGCATAAATATGAAATGTGATTGTATTTATTTAGAAATTTAAGTAGCCTTACGGCATTTATTACTAGCAGTTTTCGTGATTTTATTTGTATTCGTGAAATCTTCTGAGTTGAATATTTATATAAATAAAGGAATGTTTGTGGATTTTTTAATGAGAGTTTTTTTATGATCATTTTATATTATTTTATTAAAACGGAAAAAGAAAAAGAAGCCAAGCAAATAAACATATTTAACTTACGAGACGATCATTATTATGTAATTAATAAGTTTTATATAATTTTTTAATTTAATTTAATAATAAAATGAAAATCGAGTGATATAATAAAGTGATATATATGATTTTTGTATGAAATCTTTGCCTAATTGTAAGACGATTAATCTTTCTATGTTAATCAATAAGAAATACTAATAGCTTTAATTAAATATACAATTAATTTAAAGTAAATACAAAATTTAACGTTAATAAATTCTTTCTATCTTTCTATCTCCCATATAGAAGCTTTACGCTAGCATTACGTAATAATATACCGCCCAAATATATTTTAAAATTCAGAAGATAACAATGAATTGTTTTAGAATCTTCCAGCTTGAATTTGCTTCTCAAAAGTAATTTGTAATCCCAGAATGTTTCGTAAGAACCATTCGAAACCGCAGCGTGAGTATCGTTCCGATAAATACTTTATTTCTTCTTCATTTTCAATGCAGTACTTAAGGCCTCCGCACAATAAATAATATAAGAAACAAGGAACAGATATTAACGATTAGGACTAAAGCCTTGTGTAGAAATCGGTCCGAGTTTCCGTTTAAGCCAATGAAACTGCTGCTTTTCTGTAAGAGCTGCAAGTTAATTGGCTTGAACCGAAACTCGGACCGATTTTTAGTATCGTGTATATTAAAAAATCCTAAATAAAGTTGAATGCACAATGAAAAAAATACAAGAAACAGAAAATAACACGGGCAATAGATTTTTAACCTATCGGAAGCCGTGTATACATGCTACACCATCTTTATTCTTGATTTCTTATTTTTAATCGCTAATATCTGTTTTTTGTTCCTTATATTTTTCATTGTGCGGGGGCCTTTACTGTCGTCGGTGTCCAATCGCCTTACTTCCTGACAAATAGCTCATTCGTCGTTTCTTTTAGAGACGTCGCTAATAGTCAGTATACGACCAATCACTATTCAGAAAACGTTTAACTTCGATGTTTCACCAATAGGAAATAGCTCCCAATTTTTTAGTTGTTGCATCATAAGATCTATTTCTTTTACAGCTGAATTAGAGTGTAAATTAGTTGCAAGAAAAGCAGCTTAATAGCTCTTAATGATTCTTTAATATAATTTCTTTATATACTTAAATCCAACGAGGAACTAAAGAATCACTGAACACTTTTCATATTTGGGCGAAAGCAAGAAGGTATAAGATTCTAGTGTAGTCCACTGCAGCAATAAAAAACAAACCTAGAGATTTGTTCTTTGAGGCTAAACTTCTTTTTGTTGAAAATTTTAAACTCTTGTTTTCGTTCTCTCCTTTTCTTCTATCCGACGTCTGATCGTTATGTCTGTTTCATTGGGCGCGTTCAGCAGACACGACTGTTGAGTTCGTCTTATCAACACTCTGCGTTGATTAGTTGGTTCTAAAAGTAAGAGCCAATCACGTTCGACTGACCATTTTAAGTGTAAAGTGTAATACGGTGCAACTACGAAGAACAGATCGAGGTGCCTGCGCACGCGCGAAGAAACCCGGCTCCTCGATCAACGCTGATGCGACGTGCGACGTGCTCCGTTCTTCGTTCTTGATCGTTCTCGGCGAACATCACGCTTTTGTTAAGTATCGACGTTTTGCCGTTGGGTTAGGTGTGAAATAATCGCGATTCGCGTTAAACGTCGCATTAACCGACTTCTACGCTGTTCAGAAGAGGCACAGAAGCGTATCTTCTCTGTAACCTACTCGAGAATCTGAGGACGAAACATGACTAAGAACATGTTCTCGATGAGGAAGCTGGGGATGGAGAATGGCGACAGCCGCGGGGCCCATGGCCAGGCCTATAAGGACAAGAGCAAGCCCGCGGACATTCGCAGCAGCAATATTAATGCTGCCAAAGGTAAAATTGTGATCGGCGGTCGTTTCGCGGCTCGGGATCGGGACGTGCCTCGCAGTTCGATGGGCGGTTATGGAGAACACGAGGTCGAAGAAAATATTACCTTATATAGCAATGGGCGCGTTTCAGCCGGCAAAACGACTGGCATGCTCGACGAGCAAAATACATTGAACGATAAAAATTGTTAGCTGCTTTGTCACGGCTGGCTGCTTAGCCTATTTTATCTTCGCTTTCTAGCCGATTTAGTTTGTTATATAAATTGTTTGTTTTTTTTTTAACAAACGTTCACTGATTAATGGTTAATCTATGCTGTAAATTTTTGCTTATTGCATAAAAGTTCATATAGTCTTGTGTTTTATTAGTCTTAGTTTACAGTTTACATGGTTGAAATATTTTAAAAATTCATATGTTAATGGAAATATATTATTTTTCAGTAATGATGATCATTTCTAGTATTTTATTTATGTTGCAATCAGTGGACTGTATACTATGGAATATGAACTCTACTCTAGAAGAAACCTGGAAAAACAAAAGAGATAGAGAACCATAACCAGCCCCTTCTTGTCTATTGTACTTTTTGAGAACAATAGAAAACCACTGACCAATCAAAATTCACTAAACGAAGACAGAAGTGATCCCTAATCAACCTATTTTTTTCTTCTTGCCGCCTGGGCTGAGTCCGCTGAGTTCATATTCCAGTATAGTATATAACTCACTGGTTGTAACAGTCTGTATTATTTTGAAAGAATATGTGTTGAACAATGTACAAGCTGCTGTTAGCCACATAGCATTCGCTCAGCAAACTGCTCTGTCAGCTTGAAAGTGTTTAGTGTCCACAGAAAGCTGATTATTCTTTGTATGATTGATGCATTGAATTGAGTCAAACTTAATCATAAAGACAGAAGCAAACGTCAATATATAATAAAATATGTTTTTGTATGAGATGACACACTTTGGCAAAAACAAGCTTTCCCAAAATATGCTATTTCCAAAATAAGCAGCCAGCCATGACAATCCTTTGTAGCTTCGTCTATTATTATTTGCGAGATAAACAAATTACAGCAATTACTCTTTTTCTACGGTTTGATTACATATAAATTTATTATTTTTCTGTAGCTGTCAGCGATGCAATACGTACAAGTCTTGGACCTAGAGGCATGGACAAGATGGTAAATTTTATATTTATTACTTTCAGTTAAATTTATATATATATAACACTATCATATACATAATATTAATTTATTTTGCATATATGCAAATATGACAGATTCAAGCTAGCAACGGAGAAGTTACTATCACTAATGATGGTGCCACTATCCTGAAAGAGATGAACGTGATCCATCCCGCTGCAAAAATGGTGAGAAATAAATTTCTCACTTTGATTTTTATGAAATTTTATATTATTTTGTATTCGGCATATATATCCTATGTTTAGCTCGTCGAGTTGTCAAAGGCTCAGGACATAGAGGCTGGCGATGGTACCACGAGTGTTGTTGTGATAGCTGGATCACTGTTAGAGGCAGCGGAACGTTTGTTGCAGAAAGGCATTCATCCCACTTCGATCAGTGACGCTTTTCAGAAAGCGGCATCTAAAGCAGTATCGATTCTGGCACATATGTCCATACCTGTTGACCTTTCAGACAAAGAATCTCTTGTAAAGGTTGCAGCAACGTCTCTTAATTCTAAGGTACGTCTAAAAATGCATTTGGTAATGTTAATAGTGTGTTCGCGTAAAAGAGTCACGGTGCGGTCTCGCTTCGCGTGTACTTGGCGCGAGACACTACCGTGATTATACTTTTACTTTTGATTATACTATGTCAGTTTTTATATGCAATTATAAATTGTTACATGTATAACGATTCAATACTTGTTATTAATATTAATAAATACTTTAGGTTGTACATCAACAATCCAGTCTTCTTGCACCACTCGCCGTAGACGCAGTATTAAAGGTTACAGAAGAAGGAAAGGAAGTGTCAGTTGACTTAAACGTGAGAACAAATTCTTTATAGTACTACTATTTAATAAATTAATGGAATGGCATGGATTTGCTCATGTGAATTCTCTTTATAGGATATTAAAGTGATCAAGAAGTTGGGAGGCACCGTTGAAGACACTGAATTAATAGATGGATTAATATTTACGCAGAAATCTTGTAATGTAAATGGCCCGAAACGTATTGAGAAAGCTAAAATTGGATTAATTCAATTTTGCATTTCACCACCGAAAACTGATGTAAGTATCGTGACGTAATGTGATACAAATGTATTTGTTTTTACGTTTGTGCATAGATGGATAATCAACTTGTAATTTCTAGATGGATCATAACGTTGTTGTATCTGACTATGCAGCGATGGATCGTGTTTTAAAGGAGGAACGTGCCTACATACTGAATATTGTAAAACAGATCAAGAAATCGGGTTGTAATGTACTTCTCGTGCAAAAGTCGGTCTTGCGCGACGCTGTCAGCGATCTTGCGATACACTTCTTGGATAAAATTAAGGTCATGGTGGTAAAAGATGTGGAGCGCGAGGATATTCCTTTCGTGTGTAAAACACTGGGTTGCAGGCCAATCGCGTCGTTGGATCATTTTGTGCCTGAAAATCTTGTCAATGCGGAACTCTGCGAAGAAGTTCAAACTGGAAATTCGAAATTTGTCAAGGTGTGTCTTTGCTTGGAAAAGCGAACATAATCACAATATACGATATTATTTTTCTTTCATCTATTGTAATTCAACACATTATATCTGAAATATAAATTATATAACAGATATGTGTTTTTTACACAGATCACCGGAATCCAAAATCACGGGAAAACAGTCACGGTTCTCGTACGTGGTAGCAACAAATTAGTATTAGAAGAAGCTGGGAGATCACTGCACGATGCCTTGTGTGTCATTCGATGTTTAGTAAAGCAACGAGCGCTGATTGCCGGTGGTGGAGCACCGGAGATTGAACTGGCAATAAAATTGGGAGAATACGCAGTGACCTTAGGCGGAATTGATGCATACTGCATTAAAGCCTTTGCAAATGCGCTTGAAGTTAGTATTAAATTCGTTCTATAGTTTTTTTTTATATATATAGATTTTTAAGAATATCCTATTATCTGTATTACTTCAATTTCTTTGCTTTAAAAAAGGATTATCACTTATTTATGTAGTTATTTTTTTTTTATTAGTGGAATATTTTTTTACTAAAAATTTTTGATATTATATGAAGGTAACGCCTAAAAAAAATAGCCCTAGATCTTTTGCTTGACAACTAGCTATTCTGTCATTAAGCTATTCAGCATTCTAAAAATATTCATTCTACTTGGAAAAATCAAATTACATTGACGTACAACGCCTGGAATAATTACGATGCTTAATGATTTTTGTAATTTACAAATTACAGGTGATTCCGTTGACGTTAGCCGAAAACGCGGGTTTGAATCCGATAGCCACTGTAACCGATCTTCGCAATCGACACGCGAAGGGTGAGGTAACAGCGGGAATTAATGTTAGGAAAGGCGCCATCACTAACATATTGGAGGAGAACGTAATTCAACCACTACTAGTTTCTACCAGCTCGATAACTTTCGCTTCTGAAACTGTATGCAGTATACTGAAGATCGATGATATTGTTAACGCGATTCAATAAATCATGGAACATAATTTAAAATTAATTCCGTATTTTGCAGTAAGTATAATTAATAAATACATAATACTTATGTAATTTAATATTTTTTGTTATTTTTATAATATGATTTTCGTTACAGACTTATATACACGTTCATCACATTCGTTCCACTGGTTATAAAAGTCTGTACATTAACAATTACAATCATGTGCTTTTTGCAAAAGTTTTGCATATTGTAATACTTTAATATTTTTTTAAACACGTTAACACTGAACAATAAAAAAGCTTTGAAACATTTTATTGTGAAACAATAATTCTAATGAGTATTGTCAATCTATTGACTTAGTATTAATAAGAAGCAGTACGTGATGCTTGTCTAAGTTTCAACATAGAATCATTTGTATACTTCCAGGTTTCTGCGGAATATTTCTATTTTCAAGATCAGGCAAATTTTTTGATTGTGCGTACCAAGTTCGGCATGTTGCTTAAATTTCGGGTGACTCATGCCAATGTCTTTGCTTTGCAGAGCATCGGCATGAGCCCGCAATCGCCTAAAGTAATTTCTTGAAATAACCGAGAAAATTATATATTGTCAAAGTATATAGTGTATTAAATAAATAGAAAACTCAGTAAAACAACCTTTTCATGACTATTTGCTTAGTTCATTCTTTTTTTTTTACTGAAAGATTTCATTTTTCAAAAGAATACTGCTCGACGAATGTCTATCCCATGGTAACTGGAGGTATATTTTTTAAATGTGCGTGTAATAAAACGATAAATTTTACGCCCATTTTAATGGTGGCTCTTGCAATTCTTCCTCGCACTTCCTTTTTCTACTTTCTTCTCTTGAAGGTAGGAAACTTTCATAATGATATATTCTTTGTTTAAACAACGAGAATAACAATTTTGATTTTTGGGAAAAAAATATATTTAACATATAATCGGATGCAAAATATAATATTGAATTCAAGAAATTGTAACGTCTCATGACCCTGTCAAGATTAATAGAAAGATCTACTCCAAATTTTTTTATCTTGTTAAAGGAAGAGGTCGTCGTAAATTTGGATCTTGTAAATATTAATATTTGTATCTAAAAAAGATATACATATGTATGATCCTCTTAACAATTTAATCGAAATATAATCTCATACAATAGAGTTCTGGCCAAGTATAACTAAACATTAAGTACATCTTGCACATAATAAAATATATATTATCTATATTGAAATATATTGCATTTTTATTTTGCGTTATAAATCAACTGCACAATCATATTCATTGCTTTTAAACCCTAAATTGGATCCTAATAATAGTCGTAAATGCGATTAAGTACATTTATATGGTAGTTGCATTAGAAATCTCTGAATTTTACACATCGAGCTACATTAGAAATCTCTAAATTTTACGCGTCAAGATTTCAATACTCGAAAAAAGAACGTCCCATTCCGTATACTGCAGATAAGTATGCGCAATATCGTTGTGTTTTTCGTAGCAGCAATAGTTCCTTATTTATATATCAATAAAAATAAAAAGTATAAAATAAAACCAAGAAGATAAATTCTTTAAAATATGCAAAGTATAAATCTGAAACAAGCATTAACAACTATAAAATTCTATGTAAGACAGCAATTTTATGGAGTAACAAAGAATATACCTCTCGATTTTTATCAAAAAGCTTACATAAATAGGTAGTTAATTATACAAGATAAAAAATCATATTTTTTAATATTACTAATTCTTAATCGTTTCACTTCACATAATGTTTGTAAAATTATTAGTTTTATACACTGATTATTAAACGCCTAAATGTCTTACAATAGTGATGAAGAATTTGACCTACTGGTATAAAAATATGTCTTATGAATATGTAATAAGTATTTCAACTTTCTGGAATGTACACATCTTTTATGTATAAATTTCACACATTCTCGCATAGGACTCACGCAGATGTATATGTAGCATCCATAGTATATATAAATTACAATCTTCATTTAGAAATGAGTATAAATCTCTATCATAGTATCAACCTTAATCTCTCGAACAATATATGAGAAGTAACATTATCAACTTTTCCTGAAAAGGAATATTTCAAGTGAAATTTTAATAAATCAATCCATCTTAGAAATATTATAGAAAGAAATCTCGGCAGTATGTATGTACATACATATATAGCAATAGGAAGATCATGTATCAAAATATTTCTCATACATACGTATGCTTTCACATATATATAAATAAATGCTATTCAACACTAATTTTTCATTTCAGTTTATCAGTCTGCGTAAAGAAGAAGCAATATGCATTAACGTAATAGTTTTGCTCTATAATTTTTTAAAAAATTACGTATCCAAATATCGTTTTAATTAATATTTAAATATAGACACTTCAAAAAGCTCGTAAATTAAAATTTGAAATTTTACCTTTTGCTCTTCCTAATATGAATGCTTACCTCCTAACTTTCACAGATATAAAATCCGAGATTGCTTTTGTATATATGTTCGATGTCAATATTCAACTTCGTAGTCATTATTTATTTATATCACTCACTAATGTATAATGAGTCGGTCACAAATAAATGTTAAACTGTCCTGCATTACATGTTATTAAATAAATTTTGCGTTTTTTCTGCGAGAATTTGCGCACAAACTCGAATAATTTACAAATTTTGTTAAACAAAGTGTTTTAGTTCTTTTTTTTCTATATTACCACCGTGGATGGACTTGGTGAAAGCTCCATTGTTGATAAGTATTGTTTATGTCACACGGCATCAGAGATAATTGCTGAGTTTGAGGATGAAGTGCCACACACTTCTTATGTACTCTATGTAACAGAGTCTTTGTTTTCTGCAAATACAAATTAACATATACTGATGACGTTCGCGTAAGATTTTTGTTTCAAATTTTTATCATCAAAGAGTAATAAACTCACTTCGTCATACTGCCACGGACCATCTGCAGTTCCTAGACGACAAAACGCATATTTTACACCTTGGCCGTCTGCTTCAATGCATCTCTCACCGACACCTAATTGACCCTTCGCATTCAGCCTAATAAGCTAATTAGAAATATACAGGATTAGAGGTAATAAAGCATAGAATAAAGAAACCGAGTTAAAATAGAATAAAAAATAAGGTTTCAAATTACTTGATTGTTTCCAAATCCATGGCAATGGGAAGTAGCCATGAGACTTGGTGGTGCATGACCCATAGTGTCCAAACATGAACCGGTTGCCACATTTCGCAGCTAAAAGGAGAATTATTGTTTAATACAAAAATTATATATAAAATTTGTTGAGAAAACTTAAACGTACGCATTTATTTTACGCTTTTGATCAAACGTACCTCTCCCCAGTGAATATTCGGTGGCAATTCTGGAAATTTATCTAGCACGTCATATGCCACATTATCCATATACCACTGGAAGCTCTTGCATTTCTTGCGTTCCTTGAAGGCCAACTGCTCAGATATATCACCGTGATCGAGCAATTGAGCCAGAGGTTCTCTGGTATAAAAGAATTTCTTGTGTTTCTCGTCAAACCATGTTTCTATAACTCGTTTATAATTCTGTAAAAACAATTCACTTCATGATTATTTCTCTGTCTCGATAAGGATATAGATATACATGTGCATTTACAGACATCTGATTACTTACAATAGTTATCAACGGTCCTTTCTTCTTTTGAGCAAGTTTACCGAACGTGTAAGGCATAAATCCTCGGTAAACGTGCCCGACGTGTGAGCACGGTACCCAAAAGATACTTCCACCGCATTGCCATATCTTAAAGGATAATTCGAAATTTTCTCCTCCCCAAACGAGTAATCCCTCGTCATATCCACCCAATGATAAAAAGTATTGTCGATTTATTGCGAATAAACCACCAGCGTGCGTAGGTGATCTGTAAGTCAAATAAATAAGTCATAAATAAGATAATATTTGACAGAAAAAATGAGATAAGCTAGATAACAAAACTACGCAGAAATAGGAACTGCACCTGTATGGCATACTGTCATGTGCACGCGTCTTGGCTTCCCGCCTGGGCAATTCGTTCTCTTTATACAACATGCCCCACTCGAAAATTCCTCTGTACAAATGTCCTTCTTGATACACAGGACGATATTCAAAAGTTTTATGATCAATGCCGTCTATCACAGGAACAGTCATTACGTTTCTAAAAGAAAAGAAATGTATTCAAAGGAATTGTAAAGTTATATAACTTGTAGAATAGAAGAGTTAAGAATTTATTTATTGTACTTCCTATTTGATAGCACATTTAAATTTTCCCAAGTTACAAAACACGATAATATCGATATTCCTTCATTTTCCAATGTAAATTGAATGATTTTTACCTATTTTCAGCAATTGGCGCTAAAAGCGGAGGCAGCCAATTCACATTGACTTCGCAATGAGCGTCTAAAAATACTATCACTTCACCCTTGGCTTCACGCGCTCCTCGGGACCGCGTTCGTATTAAGCCTTGTCTTTCGTAGTTTCTAAGTAATCTAACTTTCCCTCCCCATTGTTCGACATAGGAGTCTAAATCGCCTTTTAGATTCTCTGGAAAAAATTCCATTAATTTATCACATATGTTAATTATCAAGCGCTACCGACATTGTCAACTATCACGCTTCACGCAGGTATATACCTTTATCGGAAAAATCATCGACAAGAAGAACCTCTTCAAGTATCTTCGACGGGGTGCGATCTATGACGCTTTGGATGGTTCGCAGTAAAACTGACCAACCTTCGTTGTGGAAAACTATAATGACACTGGTACGTGGTAATTCCTCTGGATAGTTCCAATGCTTACATCTATGTTATGAAAAAAAAAAGAAAGAAACGCCAAAATTAAAAGATCAATCAGAAACTAAATATTATTAGCTGTAGTACGAGACGAGACTCACTCTGCGGGTCTGGTATCCGGTATCGCTCTCGACAATGAGATCTCATCGGAACATACCATATTCATACCGTAATCGGATTCCGATTGCTGGACATCGTTTAATTGATCGTCTCTCAAAATATGGGGTTTACCACCTTCTCCAGGGCCAGATCTAACCGGTACATCTCGCGGCTCGTAATTTCCCAGGCCTTCCACAAGCACCGGTACCTGCGCAACATTGAAACAAGACATGTTTAACGTAAAGACAGAAGTGTCAGAAAGTCAACGACAAATTTTGTAATACATAAATATACAAGATAAACTGTATTAATTAAAGATAAGTACTTTACCTGTTTCTTACCGAGACCCTGTGCCCAGTATTCCTTTATATTGTTCATGTGATTGTCCGAAGAGAAATTAAGGAGAATGTACAAAACCAGCAGCAGCAGGCTGATGCCAATCAATATGTGGAACAGGCGATTTCTTCTAAGCTGTACAATCCTCATCTTCCTCAAATTATTTATCTGAAAACTTAAGCGAGTTTAATAGTGTTTATTGATTTTCGGAGCTGGATAGCGCGAGATCTCCCGAAAATCCTCGTCGACGACGCGTATCACTTCGAGAGTAAATTACAAATCGGGTAATTTAGCCGCCGCACCAACTCGCGGAACTAACTTGTCCTATTTTCGCCCGACGATTCCGACAAATAAATAAATGAAATGTGCGATACCTCTCGTCGGAAGGAAGGAACCGGGATAGCCCAAAGCTGGCTCAATGGCATGCATCCGTCAACGTGTCGAACGTCAATAATTATCGCACGTTCGCAGCCCACCTACATGTTCATTGTATCAAAACCGTGATGTCTATTAATAACATTTGCATAAAAGCAGCCAACGTGTCGCCAGCTGTCCGCGTACTAAAAATATGGGAATGGAGACACGCTGCATTCGCAGAGTACGGAATGCCGCATGGTGGAAGAACACAGGTGTGCTCATACTCGTGACGAATTTCATACGGTTCTGCGCAGATGCCAGATGCAACCATTTTTAAGTGTCAGTTTCAAAACATTTAAGGTTGTACCAAGTGATATTGTGACATATCATCATGAGTACGTGTTCAATAAAAACGTGTAAAAACGATTCTCGAAAGAATTCAAAAAATATTCATTTTTTTCGGAACCCCAACAGAATTATTGATTAATCCAGATAACGACTGGTTTAATCATATTTATAGAGGAAGAATAATCAGCCCTTGTGTCGAATTATTTGAAACAGCGAAAATTATGAAAAAGTTATTTCAAGATTATCATGGTTCTTCTATTTGTAAGACAAAAATAAATAAGTAAAACATAAAAATAAATAAGTAAGGCTGTGGTCCACTTGACGCTACAAATTCTTTGGAGCGTTCTTCTTCTCCTTCTCATAGACTAACAGGTTTTTCATGTAATTGTTGGAATCTAGTTTTTTACCGTCTGCACTCTCTCTCTACACTGGTTGTGCATTGTCGCTCTCATAAACAACGAGACATAACATAAGCCCATAGACTTGTATACATTAGTTATTATGTTCATACATCAGAAAAGAGACATTTTAGGCCGGTATTAACACAAGAGGTGCTTTGGCTTTAATTCTTAATAGTTTCATTGTCGTTATATTTTCCCACGCTCTGACGTATGAATAACAGCGTGATTACGAGGGAGGCAATGGACGCGTTCAGCAGACACAACTGTTGAGTTCGTCTTATCAACACTCTGCGTCGATTGGTTGGTTCTAAAAGTAAGAGCCAATCATGTTCGACCGCTACTGAACGCGACCAATGTGGGGAGCAACATCCGCGCGGCGCGGCGCGCTCGGAATACCTACTGCCACCTCCTCGCTCATCATGCTTTCCTGATACATCAGGAGTAAATTTCCGTGGTTTCGCACCGCGAAATTTACTCCTGATGTATCAGCAAAGCATGATGAGCGAGGAGGTGGCAGTAGGTATCCCGAGCGCGCCGCGCCGCGCGGGTGTTGTCACCGCGGCGCGGCGCGCTCGGAATACCTACTGCCACCTCCTCGCTCATCATGCTTTCCTGATACATCAGGAGTAAATTTCCGTGGTTTCGCACCGCGAAATTTACTCTTGATGTATCAGGAAAGCATGATGAGCGAGGAGGTGGCAGTAGGTATTCCGAGCGCGCCGCGCCGCGCAAGTGTTGTCACCCCACATTGCCTCCTCGTAATCACGCTGTTATTGGTCAGAGCGTGGGAGCCTACTGCCCCTCCTATGCATACCTGCCAACGCTCTGATTGGCCGTAGGCTGGGCATCCTCGTCGCGTGTCCGGCGCGCCGCGCCGTTCCAATGGCGATGGGTAATAGTGGGGGTAGACGTGCCGCTGCTCGAATACCTCTACTAAAACCTCCTCGCTCAACATGCTTCCCGCGTAACAGGAGCGATTTCTGAGGAATAATTCTCGCTTTCCTCATATAACCTAGAATTCTTTTCATAATTTTTATGATCTTTCAAACGTCTTAACGAATGCATAATACATTCTTCGCTATTACTTATTAATAATTTAATATTAAATTAATATGTGTTTATTAAATTAGTAATGTAATTATATTAATTGCTTTTTCTTAAATGATATATGTATGAATAAACTGCGAATGCATCGCAGTGCTCGTGCTTGTCGCTGCGGAAAAGTAAATGCTCTAAAATGCGACAAAGCGACACGGATATATCTCGAGAAATACGTTTATTTTAACATTGTAACGTATTCTTTAATGCGAGGCATGCTCTCTCGAATGTGATTAGACGATAAATAATTATAAAATGCTGTTGCATAATGCTACCCAACGAGAAAAAGGTATAATAGCTGCGAATGCCGACGGGCAGCGTTGCGGACGACAAAGTCGGAGCTTTGAAATACGATAACTAAATGAATCGCAAAAAATACGTTTATTTTGATATGGTTATGTATTCTTTAATGCGAGGCATGCTCTCTCGAATGTGATTGGACGATAAATAATTATAAAATGCTGCTGCATAATGTTAGACAACAGAAAAAAGGTAGCGCGGCGAATGCCGACGGGCAACGTTGGATCGACGACAAAGTCGGAGCTTCGAAATACGATACCTAAATGAATCGCGAGAAATACGTTTGTTATTGTTATGTATTCTTTAATGCGAGGCATGCTCTCTCGAATGTGATTAAACGATAAATAATTATAAAATGCTGCTGCATAATGTTAGACAACAGAAAAAAGGTAGCGGCGAATGCCGACGGGCAGCGTTGGACGCATGTTCTTCCACCATGCTCGTCGCCGCATGCATATGCTAACTAGACTGCTCACTGCTCATTTCACCGCCATTTTTGATGTCGAGGATGGGAAATGTCTCTACAGATCTCAAAGAGCGATCTACTAACAACATGTTTAAACATTGCAGGTGATATCATTTAAACCGCGCTTCAAAAATAATACGATTTTGAAAAGCCACATCTTTAATTCTTTTCCGGCATACTTTAGACTTAATAAAATAAATAAATAAATAAATAAATGAATAAATAAATACAAACAAATAAAAACTTGTAGATGCGTATCCTCGCGGCAGAAAGTTATGGCGCTTCTTTCGAATGAGTTTCGAAGCGCAACGATATAATATTGTAAAAGTGTGAACAATCACGTTTGCATAAGTATTCCAACTTGTTTTCTGCAATTTGAAAAAGAAGAATAGTTTATTTTGGTGCGCTTTAATCAAGCTAATAAGATATATACAGATTTCAAAAGTTCAGGAATTGCAGGAAATAATTATTTAAAAAATCACAATTTTATTCAAATTATCGAAAATAAAATATGATTTACGTGCTTTTTGATTTTCAGACTTTTAATTTCACTACACACCTCTTAGAATACCTTCATAACTTTGACGATTATTTTTTAAGAATCTTGAATATATTTCAAAATTGTTACTATATATGTTATATACTATTATATAATATACTGTTACTATATTATTACTATATTATAGTAACAGTTTTCGATCCTAAAACACAATAACTTTAATGATTTCTCGTGAATGCATAATTTTGACGACTGTTAAATTAAAATTACATTCTCGAGTATCTTTTTGATTAGTCAGATTTGTCTTAATTAGTTTGACACTTTCGTGTGTGTATATATTTCTTTTCCTTTTCACGACGCTCGGAAAATATATATACTCGTCCTCGTTTCGAGTGCAGACGGTGTAACGTAAGCAGCTGGAAAGAACAGACCGATCATTTTGCTTATGATACGTATTTGTGACGATTTTTCTCTTATTCGTTTTCGTTATTAAAATGCCGTTGCAATATAAATACGAATATACATTAGGTTGCGTAAAACACTGTGAAAAACGTCACGATCGATTAATGGGATTTACAATCTCGATACGTCAAGGGCCAATTGCCGGTGTACTTTGACCCCTGGCTTGCCAACGAGTTTTAGAGCTGTTATTTCTACGCTATTTTCCTGTTGAGAGACCTCCAGTCATATAATCACCATGTCGGACAGCGTTAGCCCCATAAAATATTTCCTAAGCGGTGGATTCGGCGGGGTGTGCACCGTGGTAGCTGGCCACCCTCTGGACACCATAAAGGTGAGGTTACACCTTAATTGATCATCTTGTTAAATCCAATTGACTGTAGAGTTTGCATATTCCTCTGTCCTCCCCTTTTCTCACCAACAGTCTGCCTAGATATTGCAAATCAACCTTCCGCACGAATCCATGTGGGTTTTATGTGAAAAGAGATGTTGCTCTGTCTACAGGTACGGCTCCAGACGATGCCAGTGCCAGGACCCAATGAATTGCCTCTATACTCTGGTACATGGGACTGCGCTAAGAAAACAATTACCAAAGAGGGAATACGTGGCTTATATAAGGGTATTGATGTTATGCTGAATACCTTACGAATATCGTCGCATCAGGGTTTTCAAATTTCAATGCCGAGATTAGGATATACAGATCTGTTTTCTATTACTGAACTGGCTGCACTAGTTTAGAGTTTATCTTTTTTACTCCACATTGGAAAGAAAAAGATAAATTCTGAACTAGTGCAGCCGGTTTAGCAATAGAAAATAGACCCATATATTCTTAAACTATTGCTATAGACATATTAATTGCACTTTGATCAACTGCATCAAGGTGATGCAGACAATTTCATATTTTAGAATTTGCAAAGCTTTAATAACATTATGTATAAGTATTCTAGTAGCTCAACCGGGTCTTTAATGATCATAAGTAAGAATAGTTTGTGTCTTCACAGATTATTTGTATTTTCGCGAGTTATATGTTTTTGAAAGGGAAAATTATTAATTGTTTTTATAAATTTGTTTTTATTATTTGTTCAGGCATGGGCGCACCGTTGTCCGGCGTTGCTCCGATATTTGCTATAAGTTTCTTTGGATACAGCGTCGGGAAAAAGCTGCAGCAGAGCGTTCCGAACGAGAAACTCTCGACGTCGCAGCTGTTTTACGCCGGCGCGTTTAGCGGCATATTCACGACTGTTATAATGGCGCCCGGTGAACGTATCAAATGTCTGTTGCAAATACAGCATGCGGACGCGAAGCCAAAGTACAGCGGACCATTGGATTGCGCGAAACAACTGTACCGAGAAGGCGGCATTAGAAGTATTTACAAGGGCACCTGTGCTACGTTGTTAAGAGGTAGAGATTCGTATTTTGCAATGTTACACACAATTTCCAAATCGTGTATATTATTTTTAAACTTACATTTGAAAATGTTACATTTGTATATGCCAAGCAGAAGTTCGTCAACAGAAATGAAATAGCAACTTTTACACAGGCTTACGTATGCACACCAATACTTACCCTAGAGTGAAGGATCAGATATTATTTTTAGAAAAGGAGACATGTTATAAAAATTTTTTATGTATTTCTTTTATAATCCTCCGTGTATATCAATATATACATACAATTCGAGAAGGGAGATTGGCTAACTGATATCGTTACCTTCCTCGAAGCTTCTCGTCTTTAGAGACTTCCGAAGGTACCTTTTCTTCGGGCTTCTGCATTGTAAGCCACCTTTGCGTAATGCATAGAAGATCCCCCAATTCTGTAATCGTTTTGGCGTCGAACAGCGTGGAGCCGTTTCCTTGTTTCTGTTTACCTGCGTTGCACAAAGTTATTAACGGATTGTTGATATATTATCAGATATATTAATTCAGTATTTGTCTCTGTTTGTAATTAAGTCATTACAGCTTAAACAGAGATCAAAGATAATATTACTGATATTAGTTACCAGATTAGGATTCCAGCTGACCATGACGCAAGTACAATCCCAAGGATTGCCATCCAATCTTATATTTTGTACGTGCGTTTGTTTATTTGGCAACCTCAAATTTCTAAAAAACTCTAAAGGTAGCGAAGTTAATTTGTTGCTTGTAAGTATGATTTCTCTCAATTCCTGCTGCTGTTGAGCAGTGAATAAACCAGGCGGTATGAATTCAAGATCATTATTCGATAAGTCAATCCTCTTAACTTTCTCCAAACCGTAGAAGGCATCCATAGAAATTCGCTGAATATGACAGTGACTTAGATCGAGATCCAGCAAGTTAGCAAGATCGACAAACGCATCGAAATCGATGCTCGAGACGTTTCCTCGCATCTTGAGATGTGTCAACGATGGCAGTCCTTGCAAGATGAAGCGTTCTAATATTGGTATCTCTAGATTGTACAAGTGTAATATCTCAGCTTGACGTAGGCCCAGTAACGAGTTCTTCTGCAGTTTCAGTTTCGATGTCATACCACCGAGATACAACTTTATTGTTGTATTCATGATCTCGAAGGTACTGAAATAAATATACGACAGTCTTCAGATTTAATCGCGGAAACACATCGCGTATAAGTATTACCTCATTACCTTGGAAAAATAGAATCCAGAGGATTGTCCGTGAAATCGGCGCTCACGAGCGCTGGGAAAGGCGGAAACGATAACTCCGACAGGAACGTTAAATTATTTTGTCTTAAATCCAGATGTTCCAGCATGAGCAATCCTGCCAGGTCTACGCTCTTCAGCGTCAATAATTCGTTGCTTGCCAGTGAGAGTAGTCTTAAGTTCGGTGTACCGTAAAAGCAAAATTCGGGAATGAATTTCAAACTGTTCCTTTCCAGCGAGAGATAAAGAAGGCTATTGAGGCCGTCGAACATATGCCAGGATATATCTTTCAGGGCGCAATCGTTTACCCTTAAATGCGTCAGCACACCGAGCGCGGCAAACAGCTCAACGTTTTCTCTATAGCCCTCCAATTCTTGCTTATAGAGATCATACGGCAGGATCTCTTTATCTTCTTTGTTCTGTTGACTTAGGAAAATAAGCCGGTGACCTTTGTGCTGGCTGGTATTGCTTACAGGCACCTGATTTTCGTCGGCTGTTTCCGTTTCCTGCGAATTCACCGGCTTGATCACTAGATTCGCCTTGTCCTTGTTTGGCAGATTCAAGTTCGACAATTTAACTCGTTCCAGATTTAGATACAGTAAAGTAGATCCTAGAGGATACATCGCGTCAGATGCGAGAATAATGCCGCCTTTATCTGTACGATTATTCGTCTCTTTCGTGGACAGATCACTGTAATCTATTCCTTGAATATCTAGCGATATCAGTTCGGTGAATCGTTGGAATGTAGTAGCTTGCAGAAGAATATCAACGTCCCCGCTGCCCGATTCGAGTAACGTCAGAACCTGATGAAACGCTAGGATAAGTTAATATGAGTTACATATAAATGTATGAAATTACATGTGCTTTTCATACGACCTGTATATTTGAAGGAAGTTTAGCCAAAAGCTCTTCAGGGTTGTCGACAATCACGCATGTTGCGATCTTCAACAATTCATGAGCCATTGGATTGTCGTTCATATTGAAATCAACATCGTCGGAGGGTACGTCCTATTGATGACGAAGACGTTAAATTACGAAATAGAATACCGTTGATTGTCCGTGCTCATTTACTCATACCTGATTATTATCCCTGTTCGTGCTAGCCCATTGATGCAAGGATAGATCGGAGTACTTTTGGATCTCACAGGTACATCCTTGCGGGCATCTGATCTCCCACACATCACCGATATCGACAATTTGTCCCATATACTGATCCTGAATATAACACGATTTGAATCAATGATTCTATATTGCGACAGAATATGTTTCAAACTTATACAGATTACTTCGTGATTTTTTTTATCTATTTCGTAACGCGTTCGACCTAGTTTGATAGAGCAATCATTTTACGTACATATATTAGTATTATATATCCGTGTAAAATAATTGCACGGAAAGCAAAGATTTTATTAACGAAGCGACAGTGTTAAGATTTGTATATATACCAAAAACAAGGCGACGAAAAACAAGAGAGCAAATGTCATGTTGTTTCACTATGTGACGATTTTGAAACGTAGCACGATACTTAGGACCAGCAGCAGCACACTGGCCCGAAGGAAACTGTATTTTGTTAACTGTTATCTATACGCTTTGATGTGCTTCCTATCAAACAGGATGCCTTCTATCTACCAGCCCACACGCTCTACTCGCTATTATTAATTCTACATAATGTTTATATGCCATCTTCGGTTCGCGCAAGGATACATGAGCGATTCCCGAATTTACTATGCCTCTATACGCTTTTTTTCAGATATTCCAGCCAGCGGAATGTACTTCCTGACGTACGAATATCTAAAGGAACGATTTACTCCAGAGGGAGGGAAACTCAGCTTACTGGCTACCATAACGGCTGGCGGTTTTGCGGGTATTGCAAACTGGCTGGTGGGAATGCCACCTGATATCCTAAAAAGCCGCCTACAGACTGGTAAGTATATATATTTCTACTCTTCTCTTTTTTTCCTTTCAAGATTTTAATTAAGCTATTAGAATTATATTCATTTACGGATAAAAATATAATATTTATTAAATTATATTATTGTACAGCACCAGAAGGCACGTACAAAAACGGAATACGCGAGGTATTCGTTAAATTAATGAAAAACGAGGGACCAATGGCTCTCTACAAAGGTGTTGTACCCGTTATGCTACGAGCTTTCCCTGCCAATGCAGCCTGTTTTATGGGCTTCGAGATTTGCATGAAATTCTTGAACTGGGCCGCACCAGATTTATAACTTTAGCCGCGCGATGTAATTATAGAATTTTTGGAAAATGTTTTGCCTCTCGATACCCGTCGCTCGCCTTACACTCTCTATGATTTATACTCGATAGATGGCAAAGCCATTAATTTTACCGTGACAGAAATAGATTTGTGTAAATTTATTCTTGCCTCGCAGCTATTTCGAGTATGAATTTCAAACTGATGATATACACCAAATGTTAGAACTATTTAAAATACGGCGGAAATTCGAAGTGAGATATTCATTTTATACAAAAAGAGTACTACATTCGAAAATCAGATTTTTTTCTCTCTAATTTTGTCATGTATGTACATAAGAAGCAAACGAATGAAAGTATGATACCAGGGTATAATATATACTTGCGCAGGACTCGTTGTTTTGTAAAGAGTTTCAAATATATATGTCCAATGTTGTAAACAATGTAAACATATCATATATCGCGAATCGTGATATTAATCATTCTTAAGATACGTATTGAAAGACTGCTCAGTAACCGTGGTACATGTGCAAATTTTAATATCCTAAATATATTGTGTATTATACAGTTTGAATATAAAACTTTATTAACGTAACAGTATATGTACATTAGTTACATTCGTATATTGTACACTATATTATATATTAGAAAATGTACAATCTTTTTTTATTGGATTGATTAGCTTTGTAATATACTTTATGTACAAGACTTTTTTGAGGAAGATCGTAAACAATATACATATATAACGGACAAAACGAATATATATATAATATGTATAAATATGTGAGTAAATAACTAAATAATTTTTTGGAAAAAATGTATTGACGGATAAAATAAAATTTTCTATTCTATTACTTATTCTTTTATTTTTTTGTAACGATTCTTCTATCATCCCTAAGAAAACTGTAATTTATTCGCCTGTAAATATAGTCACGTAATATTATTTTGCTCAAACTGTTGTAATATTAGCAAAATTATATATTCAACATAGATTTTTGTACAAATTATTCTCTAAAGAAAAAAAAGATATGATTAGTAACCACAGGATGCAAGTGAAATTTATAATTCAAACAGTATTTTCAGATCTGTTGAATAAAAAAATAATGTAACTCTAGATCTGCGTATTATGATTCTATCTATCCTCCTACTTCATTGGATTTATCCAATAAAAAATTCCCCTGAGTCTTCACATGCGAATGCTGATTAATTTAAGCCATTTGTTATCGATTCCTCGTTCGTTACAATATAATTGTTCGATGGCACGCTGTTCTGCCAATTATCGCAACAGCAGCAATCACTCTTCCCAATCGTCCGTATCGGGTTGAGAGTCGTACTCGCTGGTGGCGGAATTTCTATCCGACGTGGACGCTTCGTTCGGTTTCGGGGGTGGCGGTATCAAGCTTGACATTCTCTCTAGCGCGCCTACCGTAGAGCCAGCGATGCCTTTACGTCTCAGTGCCAGTTTCGCATGCAGATCCGCCATCAGATCTCCCCCGACCGAAGCCGAGGACCATCGATCATCCTTCTTCTCGTCCGATACGGTAGGCCTCAATTTCGCTCTGCCTATTCCGCCAGCGTCTCGAATCGCCGCCATCAAATTGGAACGATCGTCCGTTCCGGTTGTCGCAGGCGGACGTTTCGCTGTCCTGTCCTTCTTCTTGTCATTTGACGCAGGCACAGACGGTTCTGCAATTGGTGGTGGCGGTGGCGGCGGCGGCGGCGGTGGTGGTGGTGGCGGAGGTGCCATAACTTGTTGAAAATTAATTTTTTCATTGCTCGCGACACTATCTGCGTTTACGGTAACCGTAGGAGGCGGTGGAGGTGGTGGCGCAGGTGCCGATGCAGTTGTCGTAGCAGATGTGGTTCCAGTTAAAACAGGCAAGTGTGGAGCACTATCTTCAGTCTTCGACTGAGAGTCTCTCTCGTCACTGATCGGCGTCGGTAGATCTAAACGAACGGTGGGCGTCGTGACCGCGGATGACGGCGCGATAGGACTTTGGGAGTTGAGATCGAGCACAAATTTCTCGTCATCCACAATGCCTGGTAGATCTGGGAGCGTCAGCGGCACATTTATTTGAGGAACCTGAAATACGCAAAGACCTTTTGTAAGAATAAATAGAAGTTTAAGTATAAGAATAAGTTTAAGATAAAAAACACAAATACAAATGTTTTCAATTAATATATAAATTGTTGATAAATTAATGCATTATAAGAATCTGACCTCTCCAAGGGTTGGGGTATACAAATAGCTGGAAGACGCGTCCATTTCTGACGAGAGCCACGGTTGTACAATCGAATCTGGGGCGTCCTCAATTTGCTGCTTATCGGCTGATTGACGCGACGATCGCATGGACGTTTTTTCGTATGGGCTATCCATGCTGTCGAACAGTAGGAGGGCACTAACTGAGGATAATTGCGGCGGGAATGGTTCCACGTCATCCTCAAGGTTATCTTTTTTGCCGACCTTCGATCGCACGTGATAAAACTGGAGTTTTTCTTGGAGGCTGACATTCGCGGCGTACTGGCCGTCCTCCGTCTTGCAATTAGAGGATAAATATGCTTCGGGAATATCCTTTATAGGCACGGAACATTTGTAAATGCTTGGTATAGCAGCGGCATGCTCGCGCTGTGGCGGTATAGTCATCTGATACTCCTTGTAAGTGTGATTAGCCGGATATTTAGCAGCGGAATACATTTTCACCGCTTTTAGATTTAAGTTAGTCTGCAAATAGTGCAATCTGTCCTCCAGCTTCCTGGCCCTCTCTTTAACGTTGGTTAATCTACAAAAGGAAAATCTTTGTTAGATATTATCACTGAATATTTCAAGCAAACGTGCAATTAAACAAATGGACACGACGGTCGTATTGGTCATAATGAAAATTGAGATTGATAGATTCTTTCTTTTTATTTTACCTCTGAGTGTTCTGCGAGAGCCTCCTGTCGATGCAATCGAATATATATGTGACAGCATCGCCCAGATTGTCCAGAGCTTCCGCTATTTGAACTATAGTCTCCTCGTGCCTCAAATTATTCGGGATAACACCTGGAATTTGTGGAAGTTAAGTAACCAAATGTATCAAATACAATATGTTGTACAATAAAACAAATACATATGGATTAAATAATATTGCAATATACAGAGCATCTCAGAACTGATGGTACAAGTGGAAAGATGATTCTACATGAAAAAAAGTTGAAAAGGTAGAATAAAGCTTTTTTATATGGTTAAAGGTGTTTTTCTGAAGAACAATTTTGAATGTTTATAAGAATATTTGTAGAATTCAATGGTAATATATTTACTCGACAAATTATACTTTTTTTACTGCAAGTGCCTCTGACTCAAGAAATAAGTCATTCAGCATGTTTATTTAGATACATTTAGTCCTTAATTATTTCAGATTATTCTCCCTTGTTTGCTATAAGACTGTACATCATTCTGAGCGTTTTTATCCCCTCAGCCAGCTCCAGACACAATCTAAGGCTGGTCGCTCACATTCTTTTTTTTTTTTCAAGTTTGAAGATGCTTTTAATTCTGGAGGAAGTTATATGGCACATTTATATCTAGACTCAAACTTTCTCTTTTAATTATTATGTTATATTATCCTGCCCCTGTCTTCGCAATAAAGTTGCACATAAAATTTCATTTTTATTATTCCCTCCTTCCTCAACCAGCTCCGGTGCGTTTACGTTGCTCCGTTATTAGGTTATGTGTCACGTCGTGTAAATAATCGCAGATTCGCGTGTGCTGGCGTGAGAGCCGCGGGGTTCCACGTACCGATCTCGATTCGTTCCGGCATCCTGATCTCGGGCGCGGGAGAGTCGCGAGGCGTAGCCGTCCGCCGACGACGTGCCCTGAATCACGGACCGCGCGGACACGCGGGTATGCAGACGACCGCAGATCACGCTAATCCCGTCGGCTGTCCCGGCTGTACGCCGCATGACACCCGCGTCACCCGCCTCAAATCAGTCAAATCGTATTCCTGAGAATCCTGAGATACGAGGACGAGCCGCCGCGAGATGACATCGCCTGAGACATCCGAGAAGAAATTGTCAATTCCGCTCTTTGTAGTCTTTGTAGCTGGTATAGCTGTCACTACGTTGTACTTTTTACACTCAAAGCGATATAGATATATATAGATTAGACGTTGGAGAGAGAAAGAGAAAAGATAAAAAGTACAAAGAGTTCAATTACGAAGAATAAACCATCGCTCTCCTACGAGGCAGGGGGTGGGGGATGTAATATATAATCGCCGGCGGAGACACAAACCGAAATAAACTTTGATGAGTCTGATAAGGGGAATATATTTTTCAGTCTATCCTCGGATGATAAGTCTGATAAGCGACCGGGCAGGTTCGTTTCCAATGAATTATTCGCGAGGTCGTGAAAGAGAAAATGCTTGATCCAAACGGAGGAATGTAAAAAGAAGTATTTGATTTGTATATATTCATCAGTAAATCATTATCACACCTTCAATTTCGCTTATATATATTAAACGTATGAGGACGAGCATTCGCCCAACGTACGCGGACTAGCTCGGACGTGTTTCGCGTGTAGACACGGACGACACGTTTTAACGTGTTCGGACGTGTTCTGCCCGAACGAAAAAATGTATTGCGACTGATTACTGTCTGCTTGCAATTTCCTTTTGGACTTCGCCACTCAACCTGATTCAGACTTTGTTAACAAACAGGGGCAAATGCTGGCCATATTGACCTCATATTCGAGGCAGGAGCCAATACAAATATAAGAAGAAGAAGAAGTATGAGGACGAGCGTGGTCTAGTAGACAGCGCACCGGTCTATTGAGCCAAAGGTCCCGGGGTCGATTCCCGGTAGAGCTAGAAAAATTATATTCGCTCGTTCTCCTCTCGGAAGGCAATGGCAAACCACCGAGAGTATGTCTTGCCAAGAGAAAAAATCTTCTCTAAAAAATATAGCCGCCATGGAATCGCAAAATATGGTTTTCCATTGCCTTCCGAGAGGAGAACGAGCGAATATATAATTTTTCTAGCTCTACCGGGAATCGAACCCGGGACCTTTGGCTCAATAGACCGGTGCGCTATCTACTAGGCCACGCTCGTCCTCATACGTTTATAATACATAAGCGAAATTGAAGGTGTGATAATGGTTTACTAATAATATATACTAATCAAATACTTCTTTTTACATCCGTTTGGATCAAGCATTTTCTTTTTCACGACCTCGCGAATAATTTATTGGAAACGAACCTGCCGTGCCCGGTCGCTTATCAGACTTATCAAAGTTTATTTCGGTTTGTGTCTCCGCCGGCGATTATGGCTGCATTCCAAAATTCACTGTCAGCAACTTTCAGTACTGAAAATCTATAGTAAACGTGACGTAAAATATAGATTTGCAGTACTGACAGTGAATATCGGAATCCCCCCCCCCGCCGTGCCCCGTAGGAGAGCGGTGGTTTGTCTTTGTAGTTGAACGCTTTGTACTTTTTATCTTTTCTCATTCTCTCTCCAACGTTTAATCTATATATACATCTATATCGCTTTGAGTGTAAAAAGTTCAACGTAGTGACAGCTATACCAGCTACAAAGAGCGGAATTGACAATTTCTTCTCGGATGTTTCAGGCGTTGTCGCGGCGGCTCGTCCTCGTATCTCAGGAATACGATTTGACTGATTTGAGGCGGGTGACGCGGGTGTCATGCGGCGTACGTACAGCCGGGACAGCCGACGGGATTAGCGTGATCTGCGGTCGTCTGCATACCCGCGTGTCCGCACGGTCCGTGATTCAGGGCACGTCGTCGGCGGACGGCTACGCCTCGCGACTCTCCCGCGCCCGAGATCAGGATGCCGGAACGAATCGAGATCGGTACGTGGAACCCCGGCTCTCACGCCAGCACACGCGAATCTGTGATTATTTACACGACGTGACACAACCTAATAACGGAGCAACGTAAACGCATCGGAGCTGGTTGAGGAAGGAGGGAATAATAAAAATGAAATTATATGCAAATTTTTTGCGAAAACAGGGGCAGGATAATATAACATAATAATTAAAAGAGTAAGTTTGTGTCTATAGATATAAATGTGCCATATAACTTCCTCTAGAATTAAAAGCATCTTTAAACTTATAATGTGAGGGAGCAGCCTCCAGATTGTGTCTGGAGCTGGCTGAGGGGATAAAAACGCTCAGAATGATGTAAAACTTTATAGCAAACAAGGGAGAATAATCTGAATTAATTAAGGACTAAATGTATCTAAATTAACATGCTGAATGACTTATTTCTTGAGTCAGAGGCACTTGCAGTAAAAAAAGTGTATAATTCATCAAGTGTGAATATGTTATTGAATTCTACAAATATTCTTATAAACATTTAAAATTGTTCTTCAGCGATATCAGAGTTTTAGAGTCATCAGGTATAATAATGCAAAGGATAAATCCATGCAATAAATATATGACTTATATCAGGCAACTTATCATGTTAAGACTGAAACAATATATACGTTAATAAATTACTTTTTTTTTTCACTCGAATATTTCACTTGTGAATCCTTTTCCTCGGGCTCAGCGTTGAGGATCACGAGAAGACGTTTACAAGAACATAAAAACTTTATTGTGGTCCATAATATCAGGTATAGCGATTACATTTACGGAAAATATCTGGATGTACCGCTAGTAAGGATCACGAGGATATTAGGCGCATAATCCCAGTAAGCAAACTGTCCGCAAATTGGCAAAATCAAAAATCAAAGATTGTTAGCAAATTGGTATCAACTGTGTCTTTATTAAGCTCGTGTTTCACCGACAAAAAGTTTGCTAGATTTCTGCCATCAAATTTTATTAACAAATTTCGTTACATTTCTGTTGATATTTTCCCAATAGCACTATATATGTTAGATCATGCATCAAATCTGGAGCTTTGCCAAAAATTTGTAGCAGACACTTTGCAGAATTTGTTCTCGACGGATTTGGCTGTTCGAGATTTTGCCTTTTCGATTTCAGTAATATACCTCTTTCCTTTCTGATCGAGACGACAATATTATGCAAGTCAGTCTAACTCACCCGCGACAATCTCTACTCTCGCGATCCATAACGGAAAAGTACAGAAAACGTCGACACTGGACGGACTATACACTTCCGCGTTACGGGGCTGACGAACGAAATACCTAGCAAGTCGATTTAAAATAGTAACATAATTTTACAAAATGCTACATTTATTTACTCGCTAAAATGCTACATGTATTTACAGAATGGTATAATCTCGATGAACAATAGTACGCGCGGATATCGTCCGCGCACATTCGCCGTAAATGCTGCAAAACTGAATTGACTCAAAGCACACTGCTGTTAAATGTTCTCGAACTTGAGAGATTAGGCTTAAGTTTCCAGCCGGAAGAGCCAGGAAGAGTCGTGACGCGTTTTCTAATCGTCCGTTTGTCTAACTCGATCACTCCCCTTCCGCATAATCTCCGGAGAAAGCGCAAGAATTAGGAGACCAATTATACTTTCTGACACGAGTACTGCACTACTTTATTAACAACAGTATACTCTCCTTTGCTTAATTATCGAAGGGGGGGCAAAGGCCCGTATTTACATGACTTATTTGGAGTCGCAATTAAATCTGTTTCTGAATATTATGCAGCGCAAGAAAAAATTGCATACATTGCGGAATTAAACGGAGTTAAAATCGTATACTTGGCTCCGACGTTGAGAGAAATGCAAGACCGAGGTCCGAGATATTCAGTAGTGCATCGGACTATATTATGCGAAACATTACTTTCTCTAAACGTTTAACGAAGAAATATATATAGGTATCGCTTATTAAGAAATAAATACGGTAAGAACACAAAAGTATGTCGGGATAGTAACAAGCGCGTGCAATTGCTCAGACACGGGAGCAAAACGTTCTAATTTCGAGGGGATCCAAGCACTTGGAGGCTGTCCGAGTAGACGTCGTCGTGTCGATTTCGGTTAACGAAGTTTTCTTTCCATCTATAAATCTATATATTACAGGTAGAAATTACAGCCTGGAAAGAGGCAGCGAATCGTTAACCGGAGTCACTGGCGGTGACTCCAGTGACTCGCTGGACCCGAAATGCCGGTTTCGTGCGTCGTATACGCAACGACCGACCGATGTATCAGTCTATATCACAGAAACGGAACTCTCCATTTCGCTCGCAGTCTTCTTCTCGTCGCCGTCGTTGCCGTCGTCGTGATCACCGCCGTCGCGGCGACTGCGGTCGTCGACCTGTTCGTCGGAGACTAGAGACGTGTCCTTCGATAGGATCAAGGAGTCCTCGCCGATAGGCGCGGCGGCCTCGACTAGATTCTCGACGGACGCCGCCGTCGTCGGTCGTTCCTCGTGGCAGAAGCTTCTACGCAGGGACTGCTGTGTTCTCACGGTGCCCCTGCGTATGCTACTACGCAACAGATTCGCTACGTCGGCGGCCGTCAGGTTCGGGCCGGACAGGGTGTGCGGCGCGGTGATGTTCGCGCACGACCGGCGACCGCGGTCGATCGTCGAGTGAGTGCGCTCGATCGTGCGCGATCTTCCCGCGATGCTGATCCTGCTGGCGCGGTCGATGGTGTTCGGCCGATGACGGCGTTCGATCACCGAAGTGTCCACGTTGTGTCGGCTACCGCCGGTGTTCGTCACATCTGGCCGCGGCTCCGACAACACGTGGATCGCGACGTGATCGCGCGACATCGGCGTGCCGCTCTGGTTCATCTCCACCAGGACGGTCGCGTAGTCCGGCGGTGGCGGCTGCAACGCCGGCCTCTGCCGCGGCGCGCTGCTCTCTCCCAACACGTTCGCGATCCTCCGCACGCTCCGCCGGAAGCTCTGCCGCAGCATCTTCGCGATCCGCGCCCCGGTCGCCGTGGTGTAGCTCGGTGGGGGTGTGTACTTCGGCGGCGGATCCTCGAAAGGTATCTCCGTGGTCGCGGCGGGTAAGATCCCGTTCCCGTGCAAGCTGGTGCCGGTGTCGTTTCCAATTTGGGTCTGCGCGTCGCGGGGATCCTCCGGTTCCAGTGGTGGCCGATAGAGCAGCTGAATTCTCTGCAAAAATAAAACAGATTGTTCCATTGAGAATAAATGAACAAAAAGAAAATAAAACAAATTGTTCCGTTATTAAAGATCAACACAGATCGCGAAGTAAGCAAGTCGTTGCAACACTTGTACAATATTAACGCAGAAAGAAATTAGTCAGAACTTACGCCATTACATTGTTCACAGTGATTTATCGTTACTTCCACCTGTCCGTTCTATCGTCAGCAAGAACAGAAAGTGTGAAAGATATGTTAGTCAATTAGTAGAGTGCTGGTAGCATACAATTATATACATTATACAAGGTATCTAGTAATAACCGTATCGCCTCTCGTGGGTAGGCAGAATGGGTTAAACTGAATAGAAAAAAACCTTGTAGATTTTTATCGCAAAACAATAGAAGACTATTTCTATTAAGTTTAACTCGCTCTACCTGCTCACGAAAGGTGATATGATTATTACCAGGTACCTTGTACGATAAAACAATTATGCTAATAGACAATTATAGAAAAAGCACTTAATGTATGTAAAAAAAAACCCAATAATCGCGAGCTTTACCTTTGCCGTTCGCGATAACATCCTTGTTGATGATTATTTTGAAGCAACAGAGTTGCTTTTACAATTTTTGTCAATTGCGCGCGAGTTCATTATTTTCCAGCGATGGTAATAAAATATTTGAGGTTTATGTGGCGAGCGAGAATACTTACATCAAATATATCGGGTAGTCCGCTATTCAGGTATCGACACGTCTGTATGACAGCCACTGCCGGTATTATGAGTATCGGCGTCAGCTGAATCGCCGCCCCGAGTTGCCTTGCCCACACAGCCCAGTAATCTTTGCCCGTGCGACGATAAGAGTACAGTTCCCGGAAGTCGCTGCTCTTGAATATTGTGATACTCAGAACCTAAAGAGTACAATAACGATGACACGTGCGTGATTGCGACCCGATAACTTTGTTGCGTCTAAAAGAAATTGTTTTACCATCAAAGTGACGGGAAGAATGACGTTCCACGTGAAGGAGAGAAGAGGACCGGCCCAGTACCTGAGGCATCGCCCGGTCGGTGGGAATAACTCGGCGACGACCGCCTCGCCGGTGTGCGGACGTCCGCGAACCGCGAACACGGCGGCGATTTGCATTAGATACAAAACAATTATCCACCATGCCCCACCGACGGTGTAATCAAGATAGTACACGACATAAATACCCAACTGCGAACATATACAATAATATATAATGAAGATAAAATCTTTCATTAGTAGTAGAGTAGTACTTTCATTAGAATTATTACGAGAATATGTTTAAGAATAAAAGCGTTTTTAAGTTATCTAATTGCGAGATGGGAATTACGTAATAATTCCTACATTTTTTAATAATAATAAATATAATAAATATATTCCCATTAAAGTGATTACCATTTATTGTCATTATTACTACCGTTAGAAGTACGAGGTAACAGTTTATTAAATGTAACGGTTGATTAAGCTACTAATGACATTGTCGAAACACTTGTTCTTATATCCTTCACTTGTATATCCAAAAATATAACGTTGTTCTTGGTATAACCGGAGTATCTGCTCAGTGTGGTATAGGGAATAAACATGTACAGCCCAGATTCCTTATCAGGGTCTGAGTCATCCTTATCTCGGCCCACGGTCTTCACGATCTTTCTAAGATCGTTCGCGGGATTGTCCTGGTCTCGTAGGATCACGGCGGCTCTGAGAACGCAGGGCCAGTCCAGCAATGGATCCCACTTTCCATTCTCTACGCGCAAACATCCGATAATGTGACGATCCTTCCACTGCCCTTTGCCGTTTAGAAACAATTCCATTCTCAGGGTGTAACCGTATTCCTTGTTGTAAAATATCGGACTGTAGAGTGCACGATCACTCTCCTTCGCCTCGCTCATCTTTTCTTTGTAACGATCGATTCGCCATATAATACGGCCATTCGTCGAGGCATTGTCTGCCCCTTCGCAGGAACACGAGCTCAACGACGGTTCCGGTCTACAATTCTCCACGATTAGCTCTTCGATATATTTCAGATTCTCCTTCATTTGAAACTTCAGACCTTTTATTTCCGACTTTCGCTTGGCCACGCTCTCGGAATGCTTATGGATTTCTTCCGACAAACTGTTCACTTTCTCTGATAAAGTATCATGTTTGGACGTTAATTCCTTTGTGTTCTTACATCTCATTTCCAATTCCAGTTTCAAGTCGTGGACACGTTGCGAATGTTCCTGCCATATATCGCTCGCGCGTATGCTCTCCTTAGCTACGAACGTCTTCAGGTCTTTTAATTCCTGGTCCCAATCGTTTGGAGTGCACACGTGTTTACTTTGATCGTCAGCCAATTCTCCCTCCAACAATTTCAGCTGCTCGGAGATTTGTCGTAAGTTTACGGTAGTGCAATGTTGCATCTCATCGGTGATCATCTCCAGATTATTCAACCTTCGATTCAGCGCTGCGTGGTTATTGCGAGATTCTTCGACCGCTTCCTCGACATTCAACTGCAACGCGACGAAAGATTCCTGCTGAGAATGCAGTAAGCTCAAGTTTCTAGAGAGATCATCCTGCAAACGTATCCGCTCCTTTTCCCCCTGGTCGATAGCTAAACGCAATAACGTCAATATCGAGAAAACCTTTTCTTTCCACACCGAATCTTGAATGTCCTTTATTTGGTTGTTTCTCATCGACGTTTTCGTGTCGCACATTTTCTCATGTACCTCCAGGTTTCTGCGTGGAACGTAAACCCCGCATTTGTGAGGACATTCCTCCAAGACCGCCGCGCAATGCGTTATATGCTCCGTTAAATATTTCTCTTCCAAAAATTCATTGCAAAAATAGCAAGGCACGCTACGGCGCACTACCGAGTGAACGTTATTACTCATCTTCCGTTTTAATACGAACGCGCTTGTGATACTAATGCCGGTGCGAACTAAAATAAAGTGCTGATAACAATTCTCTGGAATGAAAGATTGCGCGCTCTATCTGATAAGAGTATCCGAAGACAGAGATAATATGACAGATATACCCAGGTTACACAGCTATATCATGGGCGTATCGCGTTAATATACTACGTAAATTAAAATGCGGTATCTCCGTGTGTGACACATATAATTAATAATGTAAATATTTGCGTGTTATTATGTTCGAACATAATCGCATTTTCTATCGAGTAATATCTTTAAATAAGTAAAATGTAACTTTATCGACAATTTGTCATCTCCGATTTATTGAATTATAAAGAATTCCACTGTACCTCCGTAGCCATGGGTAATCCAAGTATGTATGCACAAGCACAGCTAAAAAACGTGATTGTGGTCTCCCAGAGCTTCATCATTTTTGTATTGATCGCCATTATACCGGTTATTACACAATGCCAGATCGCCAACTAAAATATTAACAAAACTTTTAAGTATTTTCGATTATGTATTCATCACTAACAATAAGATGTCGACATTTGTTGATCGCATATTCATAGGATCTTGTCCGTAGTACCCTTTCGTCGAGTGCGAGGTAAAACATATGTACCTGTTGTGCGATCCCAAATAAGATGAGGATGAAGTAAAACAGAACCGCCCAGAACGGCGACACCTGTTCGGCGCCTAACAATGCCAGCGTCGAGGGCACCAATTCAGTGGCTAGCCGTAACACCTGGTATCCGGACTCGGTACTCGTGTCCGCGCCAGGTCGTATTACACGTTGGCCAAGAAGAAATGATGCGTGAGACATGAATCTCTCCGGCGTGCTGCTGTATCCTGACGGTGCTGGTTGGCTGACAAGCCTCATAAACGTATACCCTGATATTCTCTCTGTAAAATCATGCGAGAATGATAACTTGGGCGAATAACGTGAACGTTTTTGATTGTTCGAGGTAATACAAAACGGATGTGTTTACCGAAAGAACTAGTAGTATAGACGTAACCGTGATGCCTGAGGATTTGTACGCAGGTATTCGCTAAGAAAGCCCCGAGAAGGAGAACCACAAACGTCAGGATTACAACGAGGCTCGTGTCCCGCTGTAGGAGATGCTTGTGCTTGTTGTGAGCCGCTATCTGAAATTGGCAGTATTCCAATGAGCCGCTACCGATCGTCACGTTTAAGTGTTACGACTAATCGAAGAATAATCATAGGAGAAAGTAAGTTGCGTTTGTTAAATAATCATCGTACGATTGTAGGTGATGATACCTGCATAGCGGCCGCACCGAGTAAACCCCACGTGAGGAAGACCTCGTTCGAGGCAGCCACCCATGACTTCCCATTAATAAAGAATTCGCTCCAGACGGTGGCGGGAAAAAGTTGGTGTATCGAGCCCGGCGGGGTGAGTCCAAGCAGTTTTGTGCAAAGAATTAATGTGCCAAACACGGGCACTAGTGTGAAAACGTATACAACTTTTCCGTAAGATCTCAGTCCTAAATTAAAACAGAAGTGAAAATTAAATCTTTTGTGATACACATTGAACGAACGCGCATATCATGTAAAGTATACAGTGACAAAATTTTTCTCTGTTTACGTATCATACATGAATATATATTTCAACATTTTCCAACAATTTGACCTTTCAATACTCCTTCATTTTCTTGTAAAAATCGATGCGAAAAAAGGGCTAACAAGAGAAATTTTTGTAAAATTCATATCTTTTTTGTTTTAAAAAAGAAAATTTACCTTTACTCAGTGAAACAAATACGATCATCCACACGACGGCCAGATTGAAGGCCACTTGGAACTTCAACGTGACGACACCAGGATTAGCCTCATTCAAGTGATGTCTTTGCAATACAGCACCGCTAAAGTAATCCGGAACAGTCTCGTATAATTTGTACGAAGCGGTGGTGTTGTACGTGGGACGGCTGTCGTCTCGATAGAGAAGAAACGGCTCCGCCCATCGATACCTGTCCTGCTTCGTTATGAACGAATCTCTGCAATCAATATACCACGCATTTTGTCCTACTTGATCAACATGGCATGGCATTATTTTGATATCGCATCGTAGGCGATGGAGGAGAGTCTAGAGACTCGAGAGAGCTATTGAGATCATCGCGACGAGATTGCACAAATATGACGTGTGATATACATTAATCTGGCGTTGTATCTAGGCCTGCGATGTTCCTTCTTGACCTACTAAACTTAGAATATACAAGTCTAAATACGAATTTATCCGTTAAAATTTCATCAGAATTTAGGATGATACCGACCAAATCTCGATTAACTTATCAAAAGTAATATCCTCAATATTTTATTCTAACATGATTGCGGATTTAAAAACAGTGTAAATATGAATGTAAAATAGAATAGATAAAGTAGATAATTTATATGAATATAAGCAATGTTTATACGAATTAACACGTATATTAACGCATTGTATGTCGAATCAATATAAATCAACTGACACGTGGTGATTTGCGCTCTTTAATTTCGTCAAAAATCGCTTTCCTGACGAATTGACACGAATAGTTAACAACGAACGCGAACTCGACGAACATGCCTGTTCACACTATTTGCGAATTTCATACGAATCTCGAACCACGAGTAGGAGAGCGCATAGTCTGACGCTAGCTTTAAGCATCAGATTATTTGCGGTTCGCAATTCGTGTGTAGATATACGCAAATAGCGTGAAGAGAAAATTCGTTAAATTTGCATTCGTGATTCGTCATTCAATTTGCTGATTTGCAGAGCGGTTTTTCGACGAATTCGAAGGACGCGAATCACCACGAATCAGTATATTCGTGTTGAATCATATAAACAACAGTGTGAAAGCGAATAACGAATTTTCTACAAATTATCACGAATCGTGAATAGCGCATAGTTTAGTGTCAACTTTAAAGATACGTTACGAGGTGTACTTTTACATAATAAATCTACCTGAAGTACACGAACATCCACGACACGCCGACTATGCTGTAAATACCGATGAAGGCCTGCGCGGTGAGCAGAGCTATCCCGACGCCCTGAAAAAGCGGCGATATTCTCCACATGTCCACGGAACCGGCCGCCAATCTTTGTCCGAGACATACTTGTAGCGTCAACAGCGGGATGCCCAGGACGAGGGATAAGATCAGGAATTGTACAATGAAGTTCGCTGTAAAAAGAAAAAGGGTAAAGAATAAGAGATTAAAAGGAGCGTCCGCAAATAACAAAGTAAAGAAGAATTCCTTGAGAGACGATTGAGGGACGAAGGAAAACGTCTCACGATCGCTTGCCATTGAGGGAACCGTCGCGCTGTACATAGAGCGTGGGTAACCGACCGTTTCTTCGCTGTGTAGATCGATCATTATTCTCGCAAATAGCCGCGGAACTAATTATCGACATTACGAGGGGGGGAGAGAGGCACGCCGCGGTATGAATTATTATCAACGGCGCGGCAATTTCGTCGGTCCGCTGCCCGTTCCGGAAGGCTTAGCGTTGGCGCCGCACAACAACGTCGCGGTCGCCGAGAATCTGCAATTTCGCGGGACTTGAGAGCCGCATACGGTGCCCTGATAAATTTGATCGCCATTCGACCGCGGCGTATAAATTTCGCCAGTCACGAATAAAATATGGAACTTGCGTTTTTCTTTTGCCTGCTGAGAACGTCGAAATTCGATCTCATTGAAACCAGACCGGTCTCGATTTCTCCCTGAGAACGTTCCATTCCGCGAAAATTACTGCGCGTCAAAGATTCCCTCTGTCCATCATCTCGCGCACGACTTGCGTCGTGAACTTGAGCCAGAACATTTTGACGGAGTCCAGACGTGACGCGTTTGCGGCATTCTTGCGGCCGGGCGCTCACCTCCAAACTGCACGCTGAGAATTGCGAATCTGCTGATGTTGAAGAGTCCCAGAGTGCAGCCGAGGCACGCGAGGGTCGAGCTGAGGGCGTGAGGCCATTTCCCCAGAGGATTCTCGTCCTCGTCGTCATCCTCGCCCCTGTCGTTATGCCTGTCGACGTCCCTTTGTCTCTCGCATACCCTGGAATCGATACCACGAGAATGCACGATTATTAGGAGTAATTAATGTAAATCCTGCCATTATTAGTATGTAAACCCTACCAACAAATAAACCTTAATATAATCAATAACACAAATATTTACATCGTTAAACCTCGATATAGTTAATAAAATAAACTGTGGATTCTGTATCGAGATATGTATACCTATTCTTGATTTATTTTAAAAAGCGTCTAATTTATTTCACAATAGAAGAAATTATATGAGAGCAAATTGATGTGTTAACTGCTGAATATGAGTTAATTCATAGTTGGCGATCTGTAGATGGGCGCCAGCTATTCGTCGATTTAATTTTTTGAAAGGAGAAATACAAATTTATAAGTTTTGATGAAAAGAAAAAACACAATTAAGTAGCACACTGAAATTATATGCTCATATAAAAACGGCATCGGGGGGGATAAAAATTGTACAGTCTACCTAATTGTAAGTCAACGTGTTAATAAACTTTAATAATTAATAAAATAAATCTTAAATTTTGTATCAATATCTATAAACCGAATCTATATTATAAACCGAAGACTCTCGGTGATTTCTACGAAGTATTCTCAGTTTATTTAAAAGAAGCGTCCAATTATTTTCTAACTCTATATCTGAAGGAAGGAAGTGTGCGAAAGATTAATGTGCAGATTAATCTCCAATTGACGCAACAAATCTCATTTACGTCGTAAAACTAGCATTAGCGTATATTGCGCGACGTCTCGATTTCCGATCCGTAATCGAGATGATGCTGTGGCTCCCGAGGCCACGTTAGTTCGCGCTAAAACTAGGTCGAGCGCAATTTTATCGCGTGCTGCTGTCTTGAAAGGATGTTATCGCCGTCTTACCGTAAACCTGTCCGTTTGATCCTACAGAGACGGATGTAGACCCAGCGAAACGTTCACATCCTACGCAGAAGACAGCGCGTTGTTCGCGCTAAAATTAGCGAGGAGCGAGAGAGATCTTTGTATACCGGTCTAATCGCTGTAACGAGTAATCGAGGCGGTAGGGACCCTCGTAAATCCAATAAGGCGATCGCCGATGATACACGAGGAGAATCAACAGTGAATTATGACCCGCGGGCTCTATCGTGTATACTTAACGTGATTATACCAACGGGGTTTAAATCACGCACGACGCGGCCGGACACACCCGGTAGATCTCGCGGTAATGCCGATAATAGATCGACTGTCAGATCGGTACCGTTATCGCGGGAGAGATGGAGAGGCAAAATAGGAGAGATGGAGCATATCGAGGATCGTTGCGCGTCAAAGCGGAGATTTCTGCACTCGAGAAGCCTCGCAAAGTTTCGTTGGTGCGTCATCGGGCCGTCTCAAAGTACCTCAGACCGACTCGCGTGCGTTATTTATTGAATAAACGTCGAACAAATCTTTTCGCGTGTACACTTGAACGTTTGTTTTTCTGTCTTTTTACAAGAAAGATCATTATAGAGAGAAACGTTCGTAGAATCACATCTAAATGAAAACTGCAACGTTGTGAAAATGTCCACGTGTAATCTTCATTTAATATAATTCTATTATTTTTATTTGTAATTATAAAATTCTTCTGGGATTACAATCCGTGTAAAGATTTTCATCGGTTTAAGTATGAAAATATCGAGTTGACGCAGCCAAAATGTAGATCTTGAAAAGTGAAAAGTCCATTTTTTAAATAATGTAATGTATATAATGTAGTCAAGGCATTTTGAATTAACACGCGGTTTTCGGTGGTTTAAACTTTAAATTTCTTGTTCATGAAAGTCATGGTCTTTACTTTGGACAGACTGGCCGAATAGCCTGTTTTGTGTAACGCTTCTCTAGTATGAAATTTGTTGGACCATTGTTGAGCTGCGCGCTCATTAACGCTATTCTCCCGAAACACGATGCGTACGTTAGCTTGGACGAGAATGCAGCAGAATGCCCAAGTTTGAATTTATAATTGTCTGGATGTCTAGATTTTCCATGTTTCACTTCCGAATATATTTATTAATAAGATAATGAACGCGATCATTATAGTTTATATCGATTTTAACTTAGGAGATGATGGAGGAATACGCAATGTCTATACCTCCTGGCTTACAATTTAATCAAACTATCCCTTCTCGTAAATAATAAAATCCGCTATTTAGACCAATTCAATAACAGTTACGAAGAATGAACTTTCCTCATCCTCGCGCTGAACGTTCTGTCTTAATGATCGGCGTTATTCATCGCCGTCTCGTAGTAAATTATTTAACGATACACGAATCGACGTCGTGGTAATTTGTTAAGCATTGCCATCAAGCACGAATAATTTTGAAATTTTTTATCGTCGATCGACCGCCCACGTACTGATACTCGAGAAATAAGAGTGGGAATCACGCGTCGCTAACTGCATGGTACGAGTATCGCGAATTCATGCGAATTGCTTGCCAGAGGTATGATGCCTGGCCAATAAAAAACGTACGGCCCGCATTAATAGCTGTATTAACAGTTTACGTAACACAGATAATAGAGTACGCTCTTATCGATCAATTATACCGCGAGCTATACTATTAAACTAAATATATGCCACATTGTTATCTTGAAGATTCAATATAAATTGCATATTTCCATGTTAAACAGTCGATGAATAATACATCTTTATTAAATTATTAAATTGTTTATGTTTTTGACGATTACTGATTAGATATAAGCCGCTAAGTACAATGTTGGTTCAACATTTTTTCAACTTGAGATCTACGATTGCCTTTAACTGCACAAAATTAATATTTTAACGCGGACGTTGTCTTTATTATGGACAGTTAACTCTGACATATCTTTACGAGCGTTATTCGAGCAGTATTCTGGGAAAGCCCTTAAAGATCGCGATCGCGTCGGCACGGGAGCGTTATCGGCTCGGCATCGTCGACACGATATACGGCACAGAATACTGAGCAGTCCCTTTTTTTTTAAATTGACGTCACGGATATTTCGGGGAGCACGAAACGTCGGTCCGAAGGTCGTTAAAAATCGAGGAGGTGACAAAGGGTGGACGGGTTCGGAGGGGAGATCGATACGGCAATCGCCGTGGTCACCGCTAATGACCGCGAACCCTGTACGGCCCCTTAACCGATGCCGCTCGCGATTAGGCGCACGCGAGCCGCCACACTCTTGACACGATAACCACACGGTCTCCTTTCCTCGTTCTCTTCCGCTCGCTCGCTCGGTCGCTCCGAGCGCGCCAACTCAGCTCGGATCTGTGTGTCCGATTTCGCGTAGGTCAGTCCGGTCGATCGAGGCTGGCCACTTCGATAAAAATATCCCGCGAAACAGTTAAACCGGTAAATCGCGGGACGGCCGGTGTCTCGACCCGATTACTCAACAATAAAACGCAAATCGAGCGCCAGTCAAATGCCGAAAACGATCTTATGAAATGCGATTTGTATGTCATTGAAATCACCGATTATTGATTCTCATGAGAATTAATAAAATCTGAATATGCAAAATGGATTTGTAAAATTCACCGCAAACAACGGCGAGGTCGCAAAGGCATTTTGCTTGTAATGCAATTTAATTTTAATTTTACTTTTGATCTTTGTTTGCTCGCTCTTGCGCCAATCTGGAAAGTGATGAGTCTCACTTGACAAAACGACTCAAAGATTTCGCGCCACACAGACTTGTTTACTTAGAGGACACTTTTCCTGTTAGAAAAAGTTTATCGATTCGTTCGGCAAAATAGCTGTATTGATCGCTCACTTGCAAGTCTTTGACAAAATCCATAAAATCTGTCAAGGCGAGCGCGTCGTATTAGGAGTCTAGGTGATTTCAATGACATTGTCTAGCAAGGCTGAAACACATATGCAGAGAACGAATTGATCCTTGATTAATTAGAAACGTTGTTTAGTATTCGCATTCCACGGCGAGACAGTCCGTTTGATTATATTACAAATTTTCATTAAAATACCATTATACCTTTCATTATAGATCGAAGAGCTTCCGAGGGAGCTCCAAAGGCCTTCGTGAAGTATATAAAGGTGTTTTGTTAGTTTCTCTATTATTTTATATTTATATCGCTATTATATGTAAAAAAAATGCGAGATAAGTATCTATACCTTTCATTTATTTAATTAAACTATCTTATACGCACCTATGTGCATATATAGCCATATACATATATACACACATACACACTCGTCTGATGCATTGTCTAATAATTGTTGTACATAACATTTTTCTTTAAAATAAAATTGTGTTCTATCATATTCAACAGCTCTATCTACATACTATCAAGAATAAAGCACATGTTTATAAGAACTTATTTTCTTTTAATCTTAATAACTACTATTATCTTTGAGAAATATTTCCATTTCTTCTTGAATCATTCTGGATATGTACATATGCTCATATAATTGAGCGCTTTAAATGCTCCTGTTATTTTATGAATCTCAGGCGTGGGTTTCAAGAATAAACGCACAGCTATATACGCACGATCTCGCGAGGTTCCATGAAAAAAATCGCATCGCGATCTGCAGATGATCGCGGAATACAAACACCCGTGTCCTGCATTTATGCTCGCCGATACGCGGCGTATCGATCTGACGCTTATTCAGGAACCGAATCGATAAATGTTTGTATTTACCATGCGACTGAATATTTGCGCGATAAACACGTATGTATTGTCCTTGGTATGAGCGCCTCGAAATTCGATGGGTGCGTGAAATGTGTGTGTGTTTCTGCGTCGCGTGTCGTGGCGAAATAAAGAACAGGTGCAAGCACACGCGCATTTTCCCGCATGCGCTTTGTTCAAAAACCGACTAAAAAATAATCGACGGATCACATCGCGTAGGTGTAAAGAAAATTTTCGATGATCGTGTCTGTTAGCGAATGGTCAGAAAAATGCTTCATTTTTTAAATGTAATACGGCAGCCGGCGTGATAACGCGATAAGTATATGATGTCGATGTACGCAAGTATTTTTATGAAAATATCAATGTTTTAACATCGAGATTGTAATTAAAATCTTATGTAGTACTGGCTTCGGTAATAACGTTTGTAACGTCTACAACCGTTGTAAAGTCTACACCGACGATACGTGATCCTAATTGTAATCGGATCATGTGAGAGAGAATATGAAAATATATCTTCATAAAAACGTGAAAGGATGAATCTGAGCATTTCTGTTCAGTCGTTTCTACTAGAAGTACGGATTCCGTAAATTGTGATTTTTCCGAGTTACATATCAATATCTACATAGTATTCAATATGAGCAAAAAATTTGTTTAATGTTGAAGAGAGAGAGAGAGAAAAGGGGGGGGAGAGAGAGAGAGAGAAGGAGAGGGAGAGGGAGAGGGAGGGAGGGAGGGAGGGAGGGAGGGAGAGAGAGAGAGAGAGAGAGAGAGAGAGAGAGAGAGAGAGAGAGAGAGAGAGAGAGAGAGAGAGAGAGAGAGAGAGAGAGAGAGAGATTGATTGATTGATTGATTGATACGTTTAATTATGCCCGAGCAATGGCTAAAGGGCAAAAAAAAGACAACAATGTCTGATTACAACAGCATATGCTCGCTCTCAGACAAAGTAATATAATACTAGAGAGAGAGAGAGAGAGATAGAGAGAGAGAGAGAGAGAGAGAGAGAGGGAGGGAGAGGGAGAGAGAGAGAGAGAGAGAGAGAGAGAGAGAGAGAGAGAGAGAGAGAGAGAGAGAGAGAGAGAAGGAGACAAAGTCCAGATAACAAGATCGATTATGAAAAGAAGTATTAATGAACCTGTTCTATGCTTGGTATTTTTTGCGTTCATATTTCTCTGAAGAGTCATATGTCATTATATATAGACATATTATATAGACATATCGTCTTCATGCATACATTAACACGCATAAAATAAATAATAACTAGTTACAACTACATAGTAAACTGCACGCCGATTCTTTGTCTTGACTTAAATCACAGTTTTTGTTGGAACATTAAAATCCCCCCTCCTCCTAAACTAAATAGATATCGATTTAACTTTGATGCTAATATATGATGAGCATAAATTACTGTAAAGAATTTTTTCAAAAAATATTACTAATATACATATAACTCTTACAGCCTCTGCTATGTTATTTTTTTCATTGTATAGGATCGAACACTTTTATATAAATATTAACATATATAGTCATGACATGAGATCAGAGATAAAATCAATATTATCCTAATAACCCGAGAAAAAAAGTAAATAACATATTGTGTCGATCACAAGTGTCTTGCTCAATCCCACATAATTCTCTGAGTAATCTGCGAAGATCTACTCAATAATCTGAAGAAAACACGAATATGATTCGCGCCATATAGTCTTGAAAACATATCTGTCAAAATAATGACGTCTTTAGGTAGATATGCATATAAATCCTCGTGATATTGCATAAACGCGCGCAAACAAACGTTTCTCCACCCGCGCATAAATCGCGCATAAATTACGTAACTTGCATAATCTCACGATTTTGTGAAATAAGCTGTGAGAGAAATTGTCAGAAATGGCGCTTATAACGATCGACAATTAAACAATTCCCCGCTTTAATCGTTCATTTAACTTCTATCTACTTTCTTTTCGTTTTTTTTTCTTATTTATACATAGATTCTCATTTATTTATAGATATATGTTTAAATAGACTGTTTAATGTTTTATAAATGTATCTGAACAAAATAATTTGACAATTTTTCAAGTATGCGCATGAACTATTAGATATATGCATGAAATTTTCATAAAGAACGTTCCCGAATTCTCTAAAGGCGTTTACTCTTACATACATCCTTGCATTACCCTTGCGCAAGACCGTAACGATGTTATAGGGTTTAAGTCCGTGAATCGTGACGAGCGCGCAACTGGCATCCAAGTCGCAAGTCGCACGTTAAACAGATTGTAAACAGCAATTTAGACAATTAAAAACATTAAGGCAAATTAGAGGCTTTTACGTTGAACGTATCGCCTCTCTAAACTGACTAACAGTATACGAGGCATTCTCCGAGGCGCTGGAATCCGGCAGCCTTGATCCGCATTCGATATGCCAGATATCTCGAGCCGCCTCTGATTCGATTTAACACAGTACATTTAAGTCGCCGGCGATACAGATGGTCTCGAGCGGAATAAGTGAGTTTATTTTATTAGCCAACTCTCCGCGGCCGTGAGAGAAAAAAACCGCGTCTCGCTAAAGACGCGATTTCGACTTCGAGTTTCTGCCGCAATTCGTTATGGGTAAGATCTGCGAGAGACGTCATCGCGTGTGGAGTTTTGCGACACCGAGACACCAGCTGTCATGAGAAAGTTAACGTCGTCGTCGTCGTCGTCGTCTCCGCGAGAGGTGTCGCGTCTTCTTATTATGATAAAGAAGCGTTAATTTTCCGCAATGCAGCGTTTGCGACACACCGCGGCGTACCTACGACCGTTTTTCTCTCCTCGATCTGTCCGCGTCGGAAAATTTAACTTCGACTCGAAGCTTTCCACGGATAAAATTTGCGAAAGTCGAGTAGGAGCGAACGAGCGGAAAATGAGAGACACATTGCGTGAGATAAGAGGCGAAATATATCGCGTGATCGAGGAACCCGATTGCTCCATACTGATCGAAGGAAACGTACGCTATATTATCCACGAAGCTCCCTCGTCCCCTGGCCACTTCGTCCATTTTGCTGTGTTACGAAAAAGCAGCCGACATTTTACCATCTACCCGCAGGTATAGCGTATCCCATTTACTTGACGCACATTACGTTTTTTATCTAACGTTGCCTACCTCCGCGAAATTACATGGCGTCGACGTCACCATGCAATTTTTTCCAAGGAGAGAGACTGCAAGGTCGAGATACATTCATTCTACGAGATGCCGATGACCGCTCGGTTTTTCTGTACCTGGGTACACAGCATCGCGCATCGGCGAGACGTTCGACAAGTCGGGTTTTTTTTCCGTCCCATTATGGTCATTAATTGTAAAATCTGAAACGCGTCACATTTTCTCTTTATGTTAAATTTTTAGGTTTGACGTCAGACGACGCCGAATATGCCAGACGACGATTATTCATCGAGTATACCGCGAACGCGAGTGAATATATGTATTATCTGGGCGGGCAACCTTGACATAAAATTCCGGTCAGTAACTTGCGAAAAATTCCAGAAGATTTAGCAAGATACTGGATGAGAAATGATTCATGTTGCCACGATATATCAATCGAGCACAGACACATTCAGCACTGTACACGGAGAAAAAAAAGCTGTTGCTTCAATTAAAGTGCTATCACGGGGTGCCAAAAACATAAGTAGTTTATTCAATTGCATTATTATTAGACCCAATATCTGTATTATTAAACCAATAATTTAATCATTGGTTTAATAATCCAGATATTGGGTCTAATAATAATGCAATTGAATAAACTACTTATGTTTTTGGCACCCCGTGATAGCACTTTAATTGAAGCAACAGCTTTTTTTCTCAGTGTATTAATTTTACAATTTACATCAATTTAAAGTGTATCGCACTGTTAAATTCGTAGTATCAAATTATATTTAATTTGAGACATTTTTAACCATTCCTACAAGTCGCCACTTACTCTTACTCAATATTTCATTAATTTTATTAATCTGCTGAAGTTAAAATAATACTTTTGTGTCGCTTAATCCTCGTAAAAAATCCAATTACCAATTAAACTCAGTTTTCTGTAAACGCACTTGACAAATGTTCGTCGAGCGAACATCGTTCGTAGGATGCTGCATCCCCGCGAATAAACATCGCCGACGCGGAAACGTCGTCGAGTCCTCTCGCGTGTAAAACACGCCGGGCAATTCGACGGGGCATCGCGCGCAACCGGCGACTAACGTTACGACGAGTACGGCTCGACACGGTTCGTTAAGCCGATGTCGCGGAGCTGGGAAACATTACGCCGGGATGCAACGAGACTGTTTGTTGCACGCCGTAAGAGCGGCGTTACACGCCGCGCGAGAGGAAGCGGGAATCATCCCGCGTGTAATCGGACGGCCGTAAAATCGTAAGAAAGATACCACGGCGAATGGAATCGTAATCGCCGTCCCTCCTCAGCTCCTCTCGGAGGAGGAGACACAAACGTGAGTTTGTGTGTGTGTGTGTGTGTGTGTGTGTGTGTGTGTGTGTGTGTGTGTGTGTGTGTGTTCCTCTGATCTGATCCCCCGAGCAAACAACTCTCGCGACGGTAAATTTCCCTCCGTGTCCTCTCACATCCTACTATTATCACGCAATCACTCATTCTGACGAATGTTAGCGCAACACTAATTTATTTAGCGCCGAATCGTCAACGATGTTGCTAAATAAATCGACGCTATGTCGCGTGTGAAAGATGTTAGAAGAGTTTAATGTAATTTCGACGTCTAACAAGACGACTGGTAAGACACATTAGCATGGAACATGTCGCGCTGGTCCTCCTCAGGCAGCTCGCATACTTATTTATTACTCATCGAGTCGTGTTATAGAAACATCCCGGACATGCTTATTGTATCGCGTTCGTTCACTAACTGATATAGCTGACCGGCGATTAAACAGTCGGAATTAATTGAAAACGCGACGGTACGTGTCGCGCGCACGAAGCGTGCATGCGTTTCGCGATCGAAGCCGCGAGCTTTACAATTAATTATTCAAGCGTAGCACGATTCAAACCGGCAAACCAATTTCCACGGATCGGAATCGGGGTAACGGAACGCGGAACGAATCCGCGTTATATTTTTGTGAATATATTGTGCTTCGCTTTCGCGAATCGATTTCGATACCTGACGCGATGCCGACGCTGGCTGCAGTAGAAGTACTGATGGCAGATCGTTGAATCGTGGTTCATCCTCATCGCATGTGTCACGTTGCGACGTCAACGATCGTCGTCCTCTGCAGTCATTCGGCAAAATCGAATCCTCTTCCTCCTGCGCGATATCTCGCTTTTCCCGTTCTTATCTTTTCCTCTCCACGACGTGCAGAATAAGAAGATGTGTAACTTGTTCGAACCGAGTTCGTCCTTCTCCTTTCCTCCACTCGCCGATTGTACAATCGTTATGTGAAATAGCCCTGATTTGCAAGATACCGCAATTAAGCGACCGCTCGATTAATTTCAAATAACAAGTTCCGCCTTGGAATAAATGATCATTAATTAATCTCGCTGCTCCTTCCCGGATTGTTTAACGCGGGGAATTGGCCTTCTTTCCCTCACACTTGGCCGAGGTGGATGCGATTATCGCAAACTCTTCTCGACGTGTTTTCGAATTCTACGAATTCCAGATGATAGATTCGTCCTTGGATAACAGTACGTTAATTATAACCCTCGTTCCTTTTCGAATGTTTCGATCCAAGAGGTCACTGAACAAAGGCTTCTCTCTCTCTCTCTCCTCTCTCCCGCGGCGTATCCTCCTCGTCTCGCGCGTAGTTTTCCCGTCGTTATGAAGGGAATTGCAGCGTTCGAGGAAAACCTCGCGAAATATACACTCTACGGCCGCTCAAGGTTCCACGACGGCTGCTTTAACGAGCCACGAAACAATCGAATTTCGAAACGGTCCGTTTCCGCGGCCGCCGGCTTCTCTTCTTCGCCGTTGCCCTCTTACCCGGCAGCGTGTCCGGAGCGTGAAGTCACGCGCGGCTCTTTATTTCGCTCACGCACCGACCGCCTCGAGTCTCTTTTCCCGCGTGGCACACAATCGTGTCGTCCACCCGCGCGCACCCGGGACACCCGTTATTTTTCACGTCGCGCGTTTGCCGCGACGAACAATGCGCCGAGAGGATTACTTGACCCCGGTTTAGCGATTTGTTGTCCCTCGCGAGAGGCTACGGTTAGACTGTAATCGCAGGTGATTATCGCGCGAGCTCGCATGTCTCGAGACACACGCGCGGAGATTTGTCCTTCTTAAACGAGTAGCCGAAGATAATTTTTGCCGTTTCTCTCTGATTGCGTTTATCTAATGGTATCTTAAATAAGGAGCAATTTTCACAGACATCCTGTCCGTCCATCCCAACAATTCGGCAAGTAATTTCGGCGTCGACGACGAATATAATTTCATTATTCCAAGGTGAAATCGGGATAATATAATAGTAATCTTCAATTTAATGTGACGTTGAGTAAAGTCAATGCTGACCTCGCGTTGCTCCGGAGATTAATATCCGGTCAACATTCTTGCCGAAATTCGTTGTGCAAAAGAGGATATCTGTCACCTTGAAGATTTGCCAATCTACCACATGAAACTTAACAGATACCTTGCCTCTTCGATCCGTCAGTTTCTCCGCTTCGTCCGTCTTTTCTTTTTTCCTTTCCGTCCCACGCGATGAGCCAGTATCGGGCTTGTCCTTACTTATAGCCGCTCGGAAAAGTTTCGATACCTTCGATCTTCCGGCTTCGCCGCTCGCGGTCACTTGGCGAGTTTACTCGTGGCGCAAACTTTGCCGTCTAATCGATACGCGGACGTACCATACACACCGCAATGCGGTCACGTCGGACACGACACACGTCGAATCACACAATCATCCACGACGCGGAGAACAGGAGTCTCGGAGCGTCGAGGACTCGCCTCGGCGAGGGGAAACCGATCTGCATATATTCGGCGGGTATCTCTCGCCGGGGAAGGGGAATGGAGAAACATGCCGAATCGAGTCGTCATCACCGATAACGGAGTTTACGTCGTACGCTCCAAGTTGTAATCTATACGGACGTCAGCGAAGATACCTGAGAAGAGTCCGAGAAACAGAGAGTGACACAGAAAAATAATAAGATTCCGATTGACGCGGACGAGTCATCCGCATCTATATCATTTGGTGGATGACTAATCCACCTGCTGTGGTACATTCATCAGCAAACTGACTTTTAAAGATCTTTTTTTACACTAGCGGTCAAATTTTATTTTTATCTGTTTAGTTTTAACGTTTTTTCGGGTCGTTTCTCGAAAAGATGACTAGCCCGAACAGTCCAGTTAGGCGTCTATGTAGCATGTTTGCATTATTTCGCTGTAAACAACGAAAGCTAATCTTAATTACCCTTCGTGCGTAATTTCCGGGTCGTACTTGTTCTCCGATTGATGTTTCCGCGTTGCTTACGCGACGGACAATGTTGCGATCATCCGTAATTCATTGTCATTCGATTCGTCGTCGCAACTCGTCGAAGCGCAGTCGCGCAGGTGGAAAACCTACGTGTATGTTACTTTCCAAATCGTGGCTCGTGTTCCCGGTTTTCAGTCCGCACTCTTCCAGTCCGGTCCCTCAACAGTTACTGGCAAGACACGACAGACAAGCCGGACGATTAACTCACATCGCGAACGGCGAGAACACGATGGATTTTAACAGCAAGATTGCAAGAATCATATTAAACGAGTGTTTACAGATTTGTCACTGTCACACCTTCCTTCAGGAAAGGATAAGAGCAAGACCGATCGCTAGGCCTACCCCGAACCTTCCCCCTGCCCGAGGAAAAGGGGCTCTTGGCGTCCCGATGAGCTTCGAGCCTTCTCGATGACTCCACGAGATGATCCGGAAGCGATTTCCACCGTCGGGGTCGCGTCCAGGAAGGTCCGCCGTCTTGTGCCGTCTCGTGCCGGCTCGTGGCGAACGACGAACTGTCAACCGACGACGTGCCGCTACGCGCGCGTGGTACCGCTTCACTGCGCGCACCGGAATGCGATGGGTCTTCGCCCGCCGCGGCTGGCCACGTTTACGTGCGGCGAGCGAGGGAGCCTTGAAGATGGTCGTCGTGTCGTGCTCGTGCCCGGCGAAGCAGCGTGCGACTGCCGCGGACCTGACGCGAACGGGCCGGCCGTACTCTCGCGCCGAATAACACACTGTATCCCGGACGGGTGTTCGCGTGGCACACACACATACACGCGTCGCGAATCGGGCGCGCGAGAGCGGGAGCGATTGACCGGCACACGGAGATTCGCGACAGGTATTAATGATGCGGTGTAATTGCGGGCGCCTAATCGTCTTGAGTCTCTTGAGCGAAAAGGTATCAGAAGGTTAATGACTCGGATGATCGGTAATAATTAGCTGAGATCAAAGTTCTAGCTTCTATAATCGAGTCTACTCGCGTCTATCTTGTATCTTGTATCTTAAAGATTAGTTCTAAAAGACAAGTAACGATAATATCGGTACCTGGCATCGTAACGAGTATACGCAAATGAATTCTTAAGGTTACACGTAACGTCTTTCACCACCAAATGGCGCCCGCGAATGTTAATTCACAGTCAAATGAAATTACATTACTTTCCCATTCAAAAAGTATGCCACAATCAAGTCGCATTCTGTCCTTTTTTCGTGATTTTTTACGAGAAATCGTTCCCTGGCCGGCTGCACCGCGTTTCATTTGACACCCCGTGATAAATATGCGCCTGACGTGTGCGTTAAATAAATCGTTCTCTCTGTGTGGTATAAATACACTTTTGACACGTGTGAGAGATTTATAAACGATGTGCTAAAAACGTACAAAAACAATATGCTAAAAACAATGATATTCTAGACTGATGCACATGGATTTCAACCGATCGAAGGAATTTGCGCAGTTTTTTTTTTCCAATGCAATTTATTAGCACGTGAGTATAAATTATTCATAGATCGTCCGGAACGGCGGGCGGATATTCTTCTATTTCGAACAATTTCTCTCGCTATATCTTTCATAGAACGTCTCGAGGACAGCATAAAACATTCAACAAAAAATATATATATTCTTTGTTGCCCCGAACACATACACACACACACACATACACCACATATATGTACACGTTCCAGAACTGGAACAAGCGTGTTAAATGCACGCGCATCTGACAAATATTCAAAGTTATTCTTCTGGAAAACGAAGCCCTGTATAAAAAAGTTTTATTCTACGTTTCCGACTTATTTTTTTATGTAGAATCATCCCTTTTCCGCTTGTACCGTCAGTTCATTTTCTATATGGAGGAGTAAAAACCACAGTGGTGCAAGTGAAATTTTTTAAAAATATTTTCTCGTGTACATAGATGCAATCTGTGTAATATATAAATTCCATCTGTGCACACGAGAAAATATTTTTAAAAATTTGACTTACATCACTGTGGTTTTTACACCTCCATATATATCTAGTGACTAAAAAGTAACTTTTTCTATTTCTATAGAAAATTGTTTATTTATGTGAAAAGCAGACATTCAAAGTTACTCTAAGTTACCAAAATATGTAGATACTCCTATACTTATCCTACAATTTTGATAAATAGATATCTTCCTCTATTTTTAACCATTTTCAAGAAAAAAAAATATGGTAAACTTTTTATCACTCACCCAGAATATATTCGTGCCGCGGTATTATTTCGATGCAATATATGCGTCGGCCAGGCATTGTTTGACGATTGCCGGATGCACAGCATGTAGTGCAGGCGGATAAGATACGTAAAGAAAGAGAGAAACGAACGAGGGAGGTACATGAATACGGAAGAGCGTGAAACCGGAGCGAGAGAGAAACCGGACGTGGCGGGTCGACGAGAAAGGAAGATGCGCGACCACGATTTATTCAGAAACGTGACCGAGAGGAGAAATTTTGAGGGTTGACGCGTCCCCGCGTTCGAAAGTTCCCTCGAGAGTCACGTTCCGCCACGCCGGCCAGTCATCGAGACATATACGTTCGCCATCTTCTCAAAACCTCGTCTTTGAAGAAACAAATGCGCTCTGATCAATTTTAATATTCGAGCATCCCTCAACGGAAAAAAAAATCGATCGGTGATTAAGTCATGCAGCTAGACATTGCATCCCGATGTCGCGGGAAAAATTCAGCGACCGACTTCGCGCCTTCAACTGCAATAAATAGCAATGTACGCTGTATCCAAGTTGCTGCGAGAGAATTAAGATCTATGGGAGACCTCGGATAATTTAAAATTTACAACGCGTTTGCATCGCGTATCACAATGAAAGGCTTCGACTGTTTATTTCGCAGCGGAGCAATTCTTCCTCTCTCGTCGCTGATCGCCGTGACGTAAGGGAGAAACGTCGACGCGTTGAGTAAACATTTCGGCAGGACCGATCGCGAATCGAAATTCGGCTACGTGTGAAGGATACGAGTTCAGCGTGATGAAGGGTGCGCGCGCGAGAATCGTGGTTCTCGAGAAACACCGTCTCGAGCGTCAGACTTGTCGAGATTTATGTAAATACTTAAAGGCGAACGCCTCTCGATCTGTCCCGTCTCGCAGCTCCGCCGTTTGTTCTCTTTCTCACAGTGTCGGTTGCGACACGTCGGCGCAGCTGCGGCTGCAGCCACGGTATCAGGATAGCAACCAAGCCGAGAGGCGACCGTGCAAGATGCACCGCGATGCAAGTGCATAAACGACAGTTCCTCGCTCTCGGCAGTTGTGTATAAACAGTGTTATAAAAAAATATTTCAAAAGGGAGCAAAAAGTAAAAACCACATATCTGTACCTTAGAGATAAAGAATCGTATCTCCAGTTTTTATCAAAATTAGAGTTAATATACTTTTACAATGTTCTAGAAGTTTGAATTGTATAATGGTAAAAGATCTTATCTATTATCGCTAGTTCTTAAGATACAATATTTCGAAAAAGTCTTATTAAAAATGTTCATAGTCTAAATTTTGGTCGGGTACAGCGTGCGTTATTGGCAGTTGTACTATTAAACATGTCAGTTAAATTACTTTATTAAAAACTCAATAAATCAAGTTGCTACTTTTATTTTATATCTAAAAAATACATCATTTCCCTATTCAAGCCTTGCTTTTTCTAAATTTATAATAATGGAGATATAATTCTTTACGTCTAACAATAAGACTCTAAGTTACAGAATTATATAAAACTATTACGTGATGTTACAGATACGTATTGAGACAATAACTCAACAAGCAACTGATTGCGGACTCGATCGCATAATTCTCGTCAGTAACGTGAGAAATTCGAAACTTTTCAAATCTTTCTCTTCAGGGGAAGATAATCGAGCGACGATTATTTATAATAAAACGATCGATACCGGTTGCGGTCGCGCGCGTTTTCAAGGTTCCAACGAAATGCACGGTAAATCGGTAGTGACCGTTGCATAAGTGATTATCAATTTTTCCGTCGGGTGCAGCGTGCCGCGTAACCGGTTAGACGAGTGTAGCTGCGCACCGGGCCGCCAGCATTATCGGGCACACGTCGTCCTCGTCGTCGTCAATGTTACGCACCGTGAATGGCAAGTGCTGGAAAATGCACGCGAATCGCAAGTGCTGGATCCGGTAACGACAGCGGTCGCCGGGACAACACATCAGGCGAGAGAGATACATAGAGATTACCCCTCGCGAAATCGTCCGCTGAATGACTATGGCGGGATAACGAAGTATCAACGGTAACGGGTCGACGGGTCCGTTATAAACTAACAGTTGGCAGGCAGAACAGACTAGAAACGTCAGTATATACGCGCTTTTGTCGAAGCAACGCTACTTCCTGACATTTATTTTCGCGAATCGGCGACGCGTTATTTATATATCTCTCGCTAGGATAAAACGGAATAACATGATTATATAATACAGTTAAGATTTTAAGATGCGCAACGTTTTATCCTAGGAAACGCATCGTGTTATTGTAGTTTTTTTATCTTCTGCATCCGCAGAGATGATTTTGCGCCGCGGAGAAAGAAAGTTCCTGGAATCATTTAGAACCTGTAATAATTCTTAGTTACGGTTTAATTAATTTTGCGACAATCTTGTTTTATTAAATTACTTTTCTCCAAATATGTATTTTACTCATCCGTTTTTATGGCATTTATTATTTGATAATCAAACGCACTCTTTAATTTCAAGTTCTCTTTCATTTCACAGTTCTTGCTCGTTCATTATTTTTCGACACCGTTACATGGTTTCGATCTAATTTTGACAGTGACGCGATATATATATCGCGCTTGTGTGGTAGTGAATTAAGTATAAGGATACATAAATGAATTTGGATAAGTTTGCCGAGGAACGGACTATCTGATGAGAAATTTATTGAATTTCCCAACAAAGTTTCCGAACTGCTCTGGAAGTTTCGTATCGCGGCGGATAATTAGCTCGTCCGATAAACTCATTGCGGAATAATTGACGTTCAATCTTCTCTAAGTTTTCGCGGGGCGTATCCGTACGCCAACAACTTACTTAAATAATATCCAAATAATTAAATTTCGCGCAATTTAATTAAGCCAATTACTTTTCGTCGGGTAGCGGCCTAAGATATACAATTTCATTTAACTTTATCTAACTTGTGATTTTAACTTCGCGTTTAATCAATTCGTCGGTCGACATGATGTTATTTTAACCGTAAGTTTTAACCGTAAATCAGGTATGTTTCATGCATAAATACATATTCGCTCACGTGCACACGCGAAACCGGCCGGCGCACGGAGGAGAAGCCTAAGTGCACAATGATCTCTCGTATACGCGATACCCGCATACCGGGGAATTGGAGTGCAGAAATGCGACACCGTGCACCGCCGCGCGCTCTACGCCGCGCCGGTCGAATCCCGATCCTTTGTTTTGTAAGTGGAGATAGGAATATGCGAACGCGCGAAAGCGCTTATCATTCATTCTCAATGAAACGCCAGACGGCGATTGCCGCGCACGGTTGTGCGCCTTCGACCTCGATGATGCAACGTTCCCAAATAAACAAAGAGGCGCATCATCTTACACCTGTTATGAATATTGCGCAATCGAAAACATATTGCCGTAACCTGCTGCGCCTGATCGCCGTGTGTGTTTCACGGATACGGCGCGCGCCGCGGTTTTAAAAGTCAGCGAGCTAAATGCGCGTGGAGTCATGCAAACAATTTCACTAAAAAGTTAATTGCTCGCAGATCACCGTTATAACAATGTCCCGTTATATCGTGTCGGTTTTTCGTTATAGTCGTATATGAAATGTGATCCTGTTGAGAATTCCAGTTTCCTGGAAATCAGCTCTGGAAGAAATCCGAGATGCGACATATTCTTTTTATATTTATAAAGTGCGCGACAAGTTCGAACGAACGTGTTGCAGACCAATGACGGTTGCGGGGATGTATAAGAGTAAGATACATTTTTTCGCACCTCCCATCGACTCCGTCGCGGACTCTCGTGAAAAATTTAAACGACGTAGGCCTGATCGAGAGCCTGGGAAGCCGCGAGACACGCCATTTTAAGGGAACATAATCACGCGCGAGTTAACGGGCGCGCCGCGCCGATTCGATTCGCTAAATCACGCGTATCTCGTATCCCCGGCGAGATGCCACTCGTATACGGCTTTAACGGTATTTTCGTGATTGCATCCTGCAGCTACGCCTAATAGGATTTGCGCGCGCGGAAATCACGGCCGTGCTTCGGCTACCTGCGCCAAGAATTGCCGTTTTAATTCTCCCTCGGTAAACTGCCTGGAGATGGATTGTACGAAATCGATTTAACTTCCCTATTATACCTGAGCCCTTCAGCCATTTCGTATCGGAGAAAAAATAATGTATGTGGAATATGTATAAAAATATATTATTTATATGCTTTAACTATTACGCAAACAAGTCAAATTGTCTTTCTAAAAATTCGTGTAAAATAAATAAAATGTTGTCGAACTGATTGAACCAATTACTGTGAAATAAATTTTGGGCTTTGACACTATAATAAAACAATTTTATTGAGTGCGGGATATAAAAATGTTTTAAACAGGTAAAATATTAACACCTCAAGAGGTGAGCTATCATATCAGCAATGATCTAAGCAAGTCTCTCTTGATATAATTAGAATAAAATTAAAAATAATAATAATATCAGTAATAATATATGATAATGATGAAACATGTGTGCAGATACAAAAGCAACAGAAAAATTTTGTAAAAAGAAGACCATAGATACAATTAATATAAAAATAATATTCTCTCTGAATTTAAGGAATATATTTTTGTTGAACTATATTTTTTAACTATCTTCGTAATTAGGTCTCAAATTAAGACTTTTGAAAAAATGTATCATTATCGAATCAATAAACATAATCCGTTTTGAAAGCTATTATCCTACAAGAAAAGTATTACAAACCGTTGACCACATCAAAAGCACATACTATTATAACATCATTCAATCGCAATGTAGACACCTAAATTCTACAATTATTCAATCGCACAGCAGAACCGCAGATTTATAATATTAAATAGAGACCGCGCGGCTTTGAGTTCTAACAAGTACGTTCCGTGCGGTGTATGCATACATAAACTAAACAGGCAACACGGATCGTCCGTAATTAAACGCCCACGTTCGTGAATTTGTACACTTAAGAGAGCTCGCACCATTAAATCGCGTCAATAATTTAATTTACGTACAATCATACACGCATAGCGCATCCAAAATTGTATTCTTGAGATACAATTATCGCGATTGTACGGTGCGACAGATGTGCAAAAAAAATCGCGTGAAAGGCCGTGTATAACGTCTCGTATGCGCGCTCCTAAAAAAATGGGAAATGAAACGTAGATTTATTCACAAGATACACATTCTACACAATCTACGCGATCACGTTGCGCAAAAAGAATAACGTTCGATCGGAGTGCGGGATGCTTGTGGAAACATTTACGTTTATTCGAACGAGCGTGCGAGGATAATCTTTTCACGCGCGTCGCCGGAGTTTCGCAATTCACGAACTCAGGTTCGGCCGACGTTTGCGCGTACGCTCGTCGCGTATGCAAGACGAGTATATCGCGGTTTCGCGAGGGCACGGCGGAGGAGGATCGTGCGTAGGAAAGCGAACCGAAAGCCACGCACTCTGACCACCGTGTGTATCGGGCGAGGACGCGGCCCGGGGCCCGGGGCAGAGAAAGACGGAACGGAGAACGCGGAGAAATGCATACGCCCATATCCAGCGACTCGGCGTGGCGCTGCATTTATTATGCAGATTGTTCGCGGGTGTAACAGCCACGTGTATAAGCGTGTATGTGTGTAGGCGCGAGAGAGTCCACGACAATAAAAGTAATAAAACGAACGTGACTAAGCCGCGAACGTGAAAAACCCGTCGCGTTCGTAAACGCGCGGCGATTTCATCCGCAGCATTCCTCGGCTTTTCTCGCACCTATACCCGATAACGCCATTCCCCATTCCCGTCGACGCGAAAACGCTGTTAAAACGACACTGTATTACACGCATACACGAGTTGAAAGCACCGGGCGGAATAGTGCCAGGAATCAAAAGTGATTCTCCGCACTTGCGAAACGTTTTACGATGACGTTCATCTCGTCGTCCGATCAAGCGTTGAAAACGCGCGATCATGATACATGTGAATGTTATTATCTTATTTTTTAAAATCTATGTATAAAGAGCTCTGATTGCAAATTTAATTCGGATTCATCCCGCCGACATGATTATCGAAAACATATACAAAATCCAACAGCTGCGTTTCCCATCTGCTATACTCCCGTAATATATTAATTCGTTCGAACGTTTCCTATAATCCCCTATTTGCTACGCGAGACGTTCTATAACCGCGGAAATTTACTCGTGTTATTATATATAGTAATTATTACAGTGCATTGCACGTGTGCGCAATTACGGGAGATTAGCGCGATATATGTCGCCGCGTATGCCTTCGCGACTAAGAAAATCGTACACATGCCGAATTATCTTCTGGGAAAGGCTCCGTGACACGGCACGATTAAGATTCCTCAGGCATCCTCGCGGAAACAAAGAGGCGCAATGGCGGATTTAAGGCTGCGTGACTCCGAGCCGCGACACGAATAAGACTTCCTCCTTCGTCAAATAATGATGCGAATAGTGAAGAAATGTTTATAATGTTATAATTATGCGTTATTAAAAATACCATAATGTATATGTCGTAATAAATATAATAATTAGTTAATACATGTTGAAAAAGATATATCGTTAAATAACGCTGATTTTTTTGAGACATCAAGCTGTGGTTTTCTTAGATTAATTAAAAGGCTTCAATTTGGCCTTGTAACAGCTTGAATTCAACAGAGTGAAGTGGTACTGGAACTAGATGTAAACTGCGTGTACGCAGTCACGAAGAAACGGCTGAATGACTCACGCCGAATCTCAAAGTTGTCACGTCCGAAAAAGGAAGTCGACAGGACTGACCACTTCCCCGTAACTGCCTGATCCACCTGACATTAAAGGAAAGGTTCGTACGGCCACGTGAAACGAGAAAAAACGGCCTCACCTAGCACTTTGCAGAAGTTGAAAGAATTCTGAACAAGAGATGATCGGAAAGCGTCTGTGAGGAAGACTTAAACAAAGAAAAATGCGTACGACGGAGACCGCCATTGTTTACATCAATTTGCTACAAGTTTATCATTTTCTAGAATATGATCGCGCACACGCACGTCGGTAATTATGAGGCTGGTTCGCGAGGGAAGAATATGAAGGCATCGAGATAATAATGTGTGCTTTCCATTGTCCTGCATAAGGTACCCATAAAATTTTACCGTTACCAGAAAAAAGATCCGCGCGGCCAGGGTAAGCGTATAACTCCCTCTGTTAAATTATTTAGCGATATTCTTAAAGAAAAAAAAATTTAATCGCCTCGGCAGCAAAAGGCACACGTCACTCGGGCCATTTTCATAATAACGGGCGTATAGTACGATACGCGATAATGCGAGACGTGTCGCGTTTTTTTTTTTTTTTTTTTTTCGTAGCGGCGAAAGGAGCGAGTCTTTCGTTGAAGCGTGATTTTATCTGGGAGAAGGCCGGGGCGTTTCTAAAACCATGAAAAGTAACGCTTAGCTTCTTCGGTCACGCTCTAATTACTCGTTACTACGGCCACGCTTTGCTCTTCCCGAACCTGCAACCGTGCAGGACGTTTCTCGCGCAGCCGCGGCACCGATTACGCCTTGGCGCTAGACCGGTAGAGAACACGAAAGCCTGAAAGAAAGAATAACACGCTCGAGCTCCGGCCGTTATCGCTTTTTAAATACGCCATTTGGGTGCGCGCGTGTGACGAGCGAGCGGTTTCTAGGCGCCGGATGTAAGAGTGCTTTACGAGCAAGATTCTTTCGAACGGACGGTGGAATCGACACTCGAGCGCGATAAACATCACAGCAATAATTACTAATAACTAAGGAGAAAGCGACGATTATTTTAATCTCGTTAATCTTCCACGTCTGTAATTACGTGACTTGGTGTCTAAATTTATATCATAATCACGGCTAAAGCGTAATCGATCTGGCACGTAAAAGGTGGTCGGATTTAGCAGCAAACTCGCGTGCTCGCGAGAATGTCTTGCGAGATGTATGTACGTCGATCCGTAGACGTGATGCGTTCAGACCCGCTTAACCGGTGCATTCTCGGCCGGTGATTCCGTCAGACCGGCTTGGTAAACGCATTTCTGAGTTCGAACGTTCCTATAGTAACACGAAAACGTCACAAAGAGAGGCTCATTCGCGTTCGAACAATGCGCGGCTGTCGGACTTCGATTGGTTCGAAACAACCGTTGACTCCTGACCGGCTGTCCGACGAGAATACGTCGCTCGCGCTCGCGTTCTGACAAGCCGGACAGCCTTTCGCGTAAGACTGGCAAATTGGCAAAGAGCGCGCGCGAGCTAACAATAAGTTCGAGTCTGTCGAAGGATGCTAAAACCGATAGGGAGAAGGTAGAGAGAGGGGCACGAGTTGTGTTCGCGAAATTACAATCGTGCCGCGATTTCGCCGAGAATTTTACGTTGAAATACCACGCAATTTAACGCAGTAATCAAATTTCATTACGACACACGCGCATGCATCCATCGAGGATTTAACGAGGCTGACAATTCGCGGAGGGATTAGTGGAGCGCGCACACTAATGAAATCGCACGAGACTGCTATGTCTTTGTGAAATTGGATTCTCGCGGGAGGATATATGCGGACGCGGAACAGTCCGCGATAGCATCCGAAACGAACGTAATAACACGTTGCCGGCCTCGAGATCCCTTTGTTGGAGACTACGTCTCGTAAATCCTCTCGCATCTCTCGTCCGAAGCCGTGCATCGCGAATCGGACGCGCGCTTAAAAAGCTATCCCGAGCATGATGAGTCGCTGCGGACGCGATAAAATGCACGCGGACAAATCACAATTCTCCGTCGACCACATCGGTGTGCTTCGCGGTTCTTTTTCCGTCACTCGATCGCAACGAGAGCTCGGCAAAAATTTTCGCAAAAACTAACGAGTACTCGATATGAGAGAGCGAACCTGAATCTGTCACAATAGTGAATTTCAGGATAAATGATAATACTTTTTTATAACGCGTACTTTTTCACACCTCGACACTTTCTTCTGCTGCACAGTCGCGTGGGTAAAAAGTGGCTAAAAAGCGGTTATTGATTTCCAGCTAACATCGGTGAAAATTGAAAACTCCGACTGTACAGCTCCAACGACTCTTATACGAGGTGAAATCCGATTGGGATTGGAAAAAAATTTCGAAAAATTCGCGGGGAAAGTTTCTGGGAGGAGGAGAGACGAGATTATAGCGCGATGGAGAACCGGTTGTCTGCCTACTGTCAGGCTGGCTATCAGAGCGATTCACTTTTTCACGTTCCACATGCTTCACCTATCTTCACCCTTCAAAGAGCAAAGCTACTCAAGTTCGGAAGTCTGCGAAAAGCGAAAGTTGGCGGAAACGGCTAATCCTTCGAGCGTGAAGTCACATTATTACCAGATAGCTAATTACGAAAAATGTGGCTTGGGCGAAATAAATAAATTCGTAATCTCGTAAGATTATTATACATTATATTCAACGTTCACGTTTATATTTGTTATATGTACACTTCAGAATTCGCGTAATGAGACTTGTTAAGTAATTAAAAAAATCCTCTTTCTCTGCTGATAGATACCCATCAAACTTGCAACGTTTGAACAATTGATCACCGAACATCCTGAGTCCTACATAATCACGCAATAATAAACTCCCGTTAAAGTAATAACGCCCCGACCACTCGTGAAGGTCGATGTTTCCTTCTTTATGACAAACGTGACATCTGGACGCGCGTTCATTCAAGAAATCATCTGTCCTCGCGACAGGTGAAGAATATAAAATACACCGGATATGCCTTACATACGCGAGCGGTACGATCAGACGATGCTTACACAGACGTCGAAAATTGCGGAATTGTGGAATAACAGGTGCGGTTCTTTGTACAACAGGTTCAGTACGTTCGAGTTATTATGGACAGGCCCGTTCAACCTTCAACTACCTTATAGAACGCGTCATGAAAAAACTAGTTTTAGTAACTTCAGCTATTAGTTATTTTATTGGACATGTATCTTGAAATAATTTACGGAATAGCAGCAAAGTATTCGAAAATGATTCGAAGTGTAGTGTCAAATGCGGTCGCAATACAGTGCGAAAGAATATTTTTTACGAGTGTCGGCGTTAAGTCGCCTTGGTGATAAAGAAAAGTCGTTGGGGTCAGCAGGGAGATTAGGTACGCTCGGAGTCGCCATTACAAGCGCCTACCTGTTCTGAGGGGACCTCAGGACAGAGAATAGCCAACTATGACTGAGAAATAATCAATAAGTCATTGTAGGTGTAAGCAGGTACACCGGCCCTAATATTGACCCTTTTGTGCCACGGTTGCTACGAAATTCTCTATGAAACTGCGTGTACATATATGAAGCGAGGATGATTAACATTTCGATAATTTTGTACATAACAGCCTTCTTGCAATTACATTTCGCCGAATTTAGAAAGAGTGAGACTCATAGACTTGTATTCTTAATTCACTTTTATCACAAATGCGCGCATTTAGCATATAGTTTACTATAGGTTACTATAGAATCTTAAAAATAAATGCATTTATCGATAAAAGTGAACTCTGAGAATACGGGGGCCTTATGAATATAGAAAACATAATCCTGCGATAAATCTTGTATCTCGTAAAAAAAAAACAACTTAATGCTGCACTAAACCGTAAAATGTTTCTCGATTTGTCTTAAAGAGCATGGTAATAAATAATTTCTTTGGAAGATACATGAGAATATTCCGTGCGGCGTTACGTATAAAAATAATATTTGCACGAGAATGTTAGTTTAAATGTCAATGAGTACTTACTCGGTGGACATCAGCACGTATTGTCGATGAAACGATATAATGATATAACCATTAATAATTTAAATGGCAAAGAGTAATGGAGAGATTCACCAACTGTTGAACACGCGGACGTAAAGCGTACGGCACTTTCCGAAAAACAAAGGACGCTCGCGAAAGTGGCTGAACTGAACCGTGTAATAAGATGGGAGATCTACGCTGCACAACGACAAAAATGCACTGGAAGAGACGTCAGCACGGAAGTAGAAGATCGCTTTTCGTCCCGATACGATCTGCGCACGCAGAGAATGATCCATTATTTCGGGTCTTTACCTGTCCTGGTCTCTTTTATCTCCGCTTCCTTTGTAAGTTTACTTAAAAGTTCAATCTCGAGCTAAACTCCTGATGTTTCGATAAAAACAAGTTTCTGCATCAATGACCACACATATAATAAGAGATTTTTTTCCGTAATAATAAGTTCATTATAATTTTAAGCAAGACTCTGTTTCATTATTGTTACGCGCTTTTATTATAAAAATGTGTTTAAAAGCATAAACGACATAATACAAAACACAGACATTATTAAATTTGCACAATTTTGTATTTTAAGAATTCTAAATTGTTTTGAAGCATATCGAGTTAATAACACATATTTTAATTTAGGTGTGTGCATATTTATCTCAAAATGTTTTATTTATCTTTTAGAACATAGAACTCATATATAATCTCCAAATTCCTTATTTTAATATTTGCCAATAAAAATTGAAAAAGATTGTTAGATAATAATTATTCAATAACAATCGATAACACATACTTAACTCATTTTTTTCGAAATCAGAAAGAAAATTGAGTCTCACTGAGATAATTATTAATATCTAATGACTTTTTCGTCAATTTTTTTATTTAACAAGCGTTAGAAAAGGATCAGATTGTATAAGAGAGTTTAACATTCTGAAGGATATATCTTGAGACAAAATAAATACACAAATCAAGATTATAGCGACTTGGATTATAAAGGTGAATCACGTTTGAATTTACAAGCTTGTCTGCATACGCGCTAAAGGCGAGTGCCGCCGTTTGCGTTGACACGACACACGACCCTCGCGCCGAGATCAATAGGACTACCGAGAAGAGGCGACGGGAAAAGCAAGTAAGTATGCACAAAGAATTTAAGTGCAACGACCGAACGTGACTATCTCGACTAGCGCGACGTGCCGCGTGGCGTTCGTTCTCAAGGAATGACGGATACGAGACGGTGCCTCTGATGGAATTATTCTATTATAAATAGAATCCGTTCAGAATCGGGATTCATTTTAGGGGACCATTTTCGGAATTATCTCGCTATTTTAGGAAATTACCTCGGAGACTCGGCAGGGATGAGAAAGAGATCTCTCCCTCGTCCCTCGTACGTTGTGGCGTTAGAATTCTCGAGGGATGTCGTTAAACGCGACGTGGAGAGTAAAGTCGCGCTCGCTCCTCTCACTTTGGTGAATTTATCCCGACGATTATAGAACACTAACGCGATATCCTCACGGCTCTATAACGTCGGTATACCGTTACGGTAACTTACATGAGGCGGCGCACCGTCGTCGTCGACCCGGTACTGCCTGCTCCCGTAGCAACCGACTGACCCAAATACGACGACCATTGTCGAAGAAGAATCCGTGCAATTACGAAAGAACGCGTTGTTAGCATACGTGTAATTGTATCGCGATTCATATTTCTCATTAACGTCTTTTCGTATCGTGCGATAATCTCGAGATCCTCGAGAGTGAATATACACTCTCCATGTCTTCCTCTTTCTTTTTCTCCGATGCTGCAGAGAAAATATCAAGCGACATTTTTTAAATTCCTCTACACAAAACGTTTTCCAGAGGAACGACGCAAAATACTTTTTTTTTTTAAACGCGTAAACCATTCGGCAATACTCGTATTGCCGAATTGTTACACGCGCCGACATTCCCCCGAATCGAACAACTGAAATGAGTTCTTTCATCAAAAAACGAAACGGCATTCGACTTGTAAAAAAAAAAAGTTCCGACACACATCGCGAAACGCGATTTTACAAATGCAAATAAATTGGAATACGTATTGCCTCGCATAATTTCAGCTTTTACCTTAATAGTCTTGAAATATACGGATATATATCAAGATATTTTATTTCAAAATTAATTAAAAAACCGCCAGAAAGAGATGCAGTCGATTAAAATTTCGCGGAGGAGAAATTATATCAATTTTCAACAGCACGTATATTACAAATACTTGCTTATTTTCGAATACTCTAAAAAATTAATCAGAGATACGGGGTATCTTGACTTCCGTAACACTATTCGATATAATTATGAAAAATAATTCCTGCAGTAAGTATCGAAATAAGATTCAACGTGGATATCGCCAACATACGTATTCTTCAACTATTCCGCTACGCCGTAATCGGATTTGTTATCCCTCGAAAATATAGGATTCATTATTCTACGAAAATATGGGACGGATTAAATTGCAGAAACGTGAGATACACGAGGATAATCACGGCGCGTTTTTAATCGCGTTGAAATTCTTAATGAGAGAGAGTATAATTCGCGATCGACGATCGACCGTCCGAAGGGAACGATCGAGGATTCTTTGGGCTCTCCGCTATCGACGAGAGCTCGATATACCGGGATAATCGCGGCTTCCACGAAGGCAGGAACAGCTCGGCACGGTTCATTGACAGGGGGAAGCCGTTTTATGGACTCCGCGGGAACTCGAACCGATCGAAATCACCGCGCTCGTCCGCCTCGGGTGAAAAGGAGTCGCGCGCGCTTCGCAGATGGCCGTCGATCCTGTTAATCCTGCTCGATGCATGAACCGTGTTCCGCACGTGCCTACCTTGCTAAATCGAGATTTCATCGATATTTCGATAGGTTCGCGGTACGTCTGAAGGCTTTGAGAAGTCTTCGTTGAACGCGCTATTCTTTGCTGGAGTACACCGATCGTAAGAGCCAGAGATCTCTCGTCGTTCTCGGCCTCCAATTATTGATTAACTCGAATTACTGATAGGCACATAGACATCGCGATGAAACGTTTATGAGAGTCGCCACTGCTTTTCATTCTCACGCTGTGCACGTGCGGAAAAACCGGCGCGTAAGTCGCCGTCTCCTTCCGTCATCCCCGACAGATTTTGCTGCTTGCTCAGGAGAGCGGATTGCGCAACAGGTTACACGGTTCATCGGCGGCGAAACAATCTCTGGACGCTCGAGATCGTCGACCCTCTCGCGGTCTTGACGAAATCTCCGACCTCACGCGATTCCTTACGGCGAATCGAGTTGATTGATCAATCGGATTGTTACGAGCTTATTATCCGCGTTCGATACTTCAAATTTTGGCTATTATACCCTGTTCAATTCGTAGTGTCAAATTATACTCAATTTGACCATTTAGTTAGACAATAAAGTTTATTTATTTATTTATTTATTTATTTATTTATAAATTCTATAGGTCGCCACTGCCCTTACTCAATTATATGTCGTTAATTTAATTAAACCAAAGAATTAAGCTAAAATAATACTGTTTTATGTTAAAATAATAAATTTCGGCACACATGGTAGTCAAAAATAGCAAAATGTTATTTAACTGAAAGGTATTAATTTAAATTTCATTCTTCAAGATATGATTCGAGCAAAATTATTTCCCGTGAGACGTCGAATCGTTTGCGAATCGAGATATATCTCGCGCTCGTCATTATTATCATCCAAGAACAATTTTATATAACATCATAAATAAAGCAAAGTGTGATACCAACAGAAAGTACTCGGAAGACTAATGGCAGTAAATCTTTCGGGATTATAAATATTTGCCGTTTCATCTCGGCACGATAAATTACGTTTCACACGTGGCTTATGTTTGATCAGAGTCGCTGACAAGGTGTCTGTTACGAATATGAGCGTAATATCGAGACTCCATCGTTCGTCGATTTAGTATCAATCGTAAATGGGACTCGTGTTAAGCCTATCGTGGGAAACGGAGCATGATTTACAGTTACCTCCGGACGACTGATAAATTTATTATCGGATTTTATGTGGGTTACCGGTGTTGCTTAATTTCCGGGACAATTAAAAATGACCGGTTAAGCACGTGTTCGCCATCAACGGCGTTTTAACGCGGATTCTGTCGACTGTACGAGTTAAAGTGATATATAGTGTCACTGATAGAACGTAGCTCGAAATATCTGAAAGAGAAACGAGAGAGAGGAAGCGAGATGGCGAAACGGGATGTTCTGACATACTGCGGACTGACGAACGAATCCTGCAGTCGAGATGTATGACAACACAACCGGTGACGCATGTCAAAAACCGTTAGATAAAAAAAAACTATATAAAAACAGTTTTGTAACATTTTACGTTTCCACTGTAAGTTTCTACATATACTTTGCACATCGATGCCGATCTTTCATGACAGTTTTCTTTCGTTATTTATTAAAGCAAATCTCTGTATCGCTAGGAACTTTCTATCCAGTTCGTCGATCTGGTCAATTCGTTTTATTTATTTATTTCTTAAAATCGAATTTATGTTTCACTGAACAGCAGATCGAGTCGAATTGTTCTTGCGCGCGGGTCGAAATATTTATGATGTACAAAACAGCAAGACACGCGTAGCGTCCTTCACGGATCGTCAATACATCCAGTTTCTGATATCGTTGCCAATCAATTACGTACCAACTCCGCAAGAACGCCGACCGCCCGAACAAAAAGCGTGGCAAGGATTACTGATTTCCAAGGTGGAAACATGTCTAATCGGGGACAATCGGGGGAGGAGGAATCCGCGACGTGCGTAGAAAATTTTCTAGTCCAATTTCCTAACGACGGGACACCGTGAAGTGACGTTAGACACGATTGCGCAAACAGGGTGCCAAAGCGCGAGTATATTGTCAAGCTCGAACGGGCAGCGGCAAGTGTAACAACCGAGTCGTTAACGTTCTCTCGCTTCCGGCGGGAATGCGGCAAGAGATCTTAAGGCAAGGTCGAGAGAGAAGAACACGGGATGACTCCGGAGAAATTCAGCCGGCCATAAAGATCGAACTTTTTACACGTTTTAAAAAAAGGATTTAAAAAGAATCCTTCAAATCATTGCGTCTGCCACGTATTGGAACACACCCTGATCGATCATCGTGGTGTCTGTCCTTACTTGTTTCCTCCGGATATTGCACATCCAGTGTGACAAAGAATATTCAAGCTGAGATCACTATCCCGCGCCTCGCGTTTATATCGATGCCTATCTGGCGAATGGCGCAACCCCGTTACCTCGTAAATTAGGAGCTAAAAATTCTTCGTGTCACACGTATTACGCATTGTTTGCAGTTTTTTTTATCTCTTTTCTTCAAAAACGGTCTCGCAACGTTCCCGCGCGTTAGGTCTGTGAAGAATCTTACGCCTGGAGTAGCACGAACGATCCGTCTGCATCTTTATCGGAAGAAAATCCGCGAGCTTTCGCAACGCAAGAGACGCAGCAATTATGTACAAAACTCGTGCAAACTGACCTTCTCGGAGCGGTGCGCTGCGGGCTGGTCGGCGTGCTGGAAGGCGCGCTGCTGGAAGCCCCGCCGAACGAGCTGGAGCAGGTCGTGTTGCCGGACGCGGTGGTGTCGCTGGCCGTGGTCGTGGAGCCGAGGCTGCCCTGCCGCGACGACACCTCGCGATTACGCGCGCCTCGTCTCGATCTCCCGCCGGCGAATTGTCGGCCGGTGGTGCGGCGCGGCGTCGCGGCGCCCGCGCCCGCGTTCCTCGCGGGCGCGCTCAACGGTCGGAGCAGCGTGCCGGAAGTGCCGGTGCCGTTGGTCTGCGCGGCGAGGATCTCCGGTGCGATCAGCGCGATGTCCGGCAACGAATTCGGCGCCGAGACGACGACCGCGCGCCGATTGGCCGGCTCGTTATTACCGATACCGGCGCGCTGCGTGCCCTCGGGTAGTCGCAGATGACGCAGACGCCGCATGGACGCGCGCATCCACGAGTTCGCGGCGGCGGCGACCGAGCTGGTGACGGCGGCGACGGCGGTCGTCGTCGTCGTCGCGCCGTCGCGATTTTCACGATCGACCGCCTCGTTCGTGGCGTTGCAACGCGCGGCTGCCGCGGCCTCGTCGTCGTCGTCATCGTCGCCGTCGTTATTGTTGTCGTTAACGTTGCGATGCCGGCGATGCCGTCCGCCGCTGCGACGATTGTTGTTACCGTTGTTTTGACGATCGTGGAGAAGCGCGCCGCCGGTGGGTGACCACCGCGTGCCGCCGCCACCCGCTAGGGACTTTGCCGTCGCGGTGACGGACATCGCGACACTGCGGCCCGTCGCCGTTTCGCGATGCTCGCAGCCGCGCCTGCGCCCCGCGCTCCCGCGGGTGGGGGCCACAGCAGCGCTCGCCCGCCCCCCCTGTTCGCCAGCCCCACGTTCACCGGCGGCCGCGAGCGACTCCGCGGCCCGCAGGTACTCCACTTCCTCGAGCCACGACCAATCCACCTCGGAACCTTCCGAGCAGACGTCCTCGCTCGGACTGGTCGCCGATTCCGCTTCCGGTGGCTGTCTGCAAACACAGAGGGAAAAAATGCGGGTTTTAATCTTCGGCCGGGTTGAATTATGCGGGTATCACCGCTCCGATGAACGCGTACGACCTGAATGCTGGCGAAGCAGCTTTTCTTTTTTTTTTTTTGCGCCGATATTATACGGGAGAATAAGTATAACGGAAAAGTGTACATGTATCTTTTAGCAGCTATATACAAAAAAAAACAGGATCATAATAATTACAGTTAGTATCTATATAATTATCGGCGATATTGATTGATCAATAACAAGTTTGAAATCGATGGGATTCGTGTCGTTTAATTTTTAAAATTAGAAATATTTTATACATTAATTTGAAATATTTATAAATCTTTAAAATGTACATAAAATTCACACGAATAATATTATTAGGCGAGATCCAGTCCTGATCGTAAAAATGTTGCTTTTCTCTAATTGATTGTGTATCAGGTCGGTCGTGTTTTCACTTCCTTATTGTTTCAGGCTTTATCTTGAACTACTATTTTTCTCACTTACTCAAACAATAACAATAGCCGATCGATTTCTTGGCAACGTCACGTCGTTCTCTTGACATTAGAAAAATTGTCTTTCGCGTCGAGAGTTCAAACAAACTCCTTTTTACGCGGGAGCAACAGGTTTCCCCGCCTCTCTCTCTTTCTCTCTATCAGAACTTTAAAAATTTCCGTATCAAAGCACGGGGCGGGTCGACGACCCCGATCTCTGTTGTGCTCTCCCCGATTTTACGCACGCGTCTCTCTTTCCCGGGACGAGATGGAAAGCCACGATAATCAGTCGAACGCGTGCGGGGAACAGCCCGAAAGAGAGAGATATCACTCGAAAAAGAAAAACTCCTTGTTCCCCGCGCGCACGGTCGTATAGGCAGCGCGTGCCGCTTCGAGGGGTCCAAAAGCGTCACGGAGGGATAAGCGCGGGGAGGAAGAAGAAATGTCACCTCAACGCGGGCTCCACGCCTCGCGCACACGACCCCCATACCGTGCACCGTGACTTCCGGTACGAAACACAACGCCTGCGAGCGAACACCTATGTCCTGTAGCACGGCGCAACCAACGCGGCGCGCCAGAAGGCATTTCTACGCCGACTACGCCGATCCCCGTGGGGCCCGTGGATTCCTGGTGCGCACCCCACATCCGTCCCGACCACCGGGAACGACGAAGGATAACAGAGGATGTGAATCGTACTACGCGCCCTATGCATGTGGGAGCGCGAGCCGCGCGTACCTGGTCGTGTCGCGTCCCCCTCCCCCCCCACCCGCGTGGCTTCTGCTCTCGGCGCGGTCTCGGCGGGGAACGTCGCGCGATTACGAATTGTGGGAGGATAATCGTAGGAATGTGGGTGGAGAAGCTCGGTAATTTCTCCTCGTGCCTCGAAACACAGAAACATTTGAGCTGTTCGCAGGTGTGCGGCCGGGGGGGGGGGTGAAGGGGAGATGGTGGTTAGAGTGATTCAAGTCCCTCGAGACAAGAGGGGAACATTGTGAGAAAGTGTGACTGGCGCTATATTTTGTGGATAACGCGCGCACGCGCATTTTATATTATGTAAAATAAGTTATTTAAATATACGTATATTCGAATAATTTGTTTTATATAGGAGGGATTCATTTTCCGAGAAAAATACGTGAAAAAGACTTTCGTTATATCCTCTTAAAAAATATATATATATAATATATATATAGAGAAAAAATTGCGTTTAGTTATTTAGAACGGCTTTACAGTTTCCTACAGTATTAATACCTACTGTTTTTTTTTTCGCTATCTTTATTGTGCTGCTTGAAAAAAATCAAGATATTAAAATAATATTCTTTACAAAATGGCTGATTTGTGTCCAGAATTTATTCTCTTTATTTAAATGAAAATTTTAGGTTGTCCACTGTAATCTTCGTGCCTGCTCTGTACTTTCTTTTTTCCCTACTTTATTCTTACGTTTAATCTAAAACGGTCGGTCATGACGTTATACAGAAGGCACGTAGTGATTCAGAATTTCTACGATAATAAGATTTTATGCTAAGATTTAGCAAATTATCTAGCAGTGTTATGTGCTTGATAATTTTCAATATCTTATAGCATTACCGAGAACCGCCAAAAAAGGTAGGTTTAAATTATTATTTATGGCATAAAAGTAAAATACAGGCACACAAACATGATTTCATACTTAAAAATCTGTAAGCGAATGGACGATTTACGCAACAGTTATATTAACTGTACCTTTTCTTATTCCATCAATCTCGTACCAATTACCTAATTAATTCCAAATTTTCCCGAACTACGAATTGCAGATTTTTTTCATTTGAACACTGCCTCGCATCGCAGACGTGCAGCGAGGCATTGAGGGATTTCGTCACAAGGTGCAGTGCGCATAACTGCGACGCGCGGCTTTCCGGATGCGTAATGTCCGACCGACATGGCACGGCTCTCACCTTATTGTGCGCGAGTCGCGCGTGGGAAGTGTTTCGCCGATATAACAACTGAAATTTGTTGTTCGAAACCCGCGTGTGTCTACGCGGGGAAGCACGAGCGAGAGAGGTGAGGCCGTTGTGTGTTCGTGCGCCCGATGACCCGATTGCTTTCGCAGCGCCCGCGGCGGTTCGCGTATCAATCCGCGGACCGACTTTCTAAATGCGGTCATGCCCTTTCCCAGCGGGTCTGTCTATCGATAACAATATCGCTGTTCTGTCGTCGACCCTTCATCGGCCCGAAAATTTTTTCCGACGCGGATATCGTGTTTTTTGTACAAAATAATCTCCTCGCTATAGTGCAGCTTTACGTTGTAAAATAGGTTTCAGAATTTATCGAATAAAGTAAGTAAACTTAGGTTTCTAAATGATGATTTAGGTATTAATAACGCGATAAATCCGTTTGCAATTGCAATTATAAACAGAGCTGTATCTTTGATATAATATCTCTTAAAATAAAAACTTATTGTCAGTATGAGAGAGAGAGAACATTGAGGATCTTCGTGTGCGTTACATTTGGATTTATATTCTAATTTATCACCGGGGTGTCCTCTCTCTATTTTACTTTTCAGTCTGCGAGCTGAATTTAGCAAAAACGTTTCACAAAAAGGTTGTATCCAGACTATAAAATTTCTACCTGAAATATTTTTTACCTGCCGGACTCAATTTTCGCGTAATTCGCCTGGGAAAAATAAAATGGGACATCTTATATACTTATCGAATTTATTTCGAAAGCGACTTGATGTGCCTTGCTTTGTGTTTTCAACAAATGAATTTTCAGCTCACAGACCTCTTGTCCTTTCCAGGAGAGGAGAGATTTGTTTCTCCTCCGTGTATTCTTACTTTTATATTGCGTTATATCTCGGTTCTTTTATCTTGTCTTTGTATACTTATCCACCTCGTCTCACAACTCGCATCTCCGACAAGTATCACGGCGTTTCGCTCAGACGCTCATTCGCGGATTAATCCGGAGAGTGACTTTCTAAACGCGGTCGTGCCCTTTCTCGACGCGCCCATATCAGACGACGATATCGCAGTCGCGTTATAATGGGCGACAAAGGCTCTCTTTGCGCGTATCACTACCGCTCCGTCTATTGTGATTAATTATTTCCTATGCGCGCGGAACAAAAGCGGCCGTTTCGCTGTTATTACAAGACACCACGGATACAAAGGTGGAATCGCTTCTGGAACGCGACGTTAATGAGCAAACGGAAGCGAATTACAGGGAATTACGATACGTTACGAGGTGGCGAGGATTAGTATTTTAATTTTCCGTTCCCCCTTCCCCCGCGAGAAAAAAGTAGACGTATATATACAGAATAGTAACAGCTCCTTCATATATTATCAAAAACAACGATATTTTATTCTCATGTATTATTTCATTACGGAAAAAAGGGTACAGCGGAAATATATATGGCTATTAAAATGCTATAAAAATAGAACTATTTTTCTTCTCATATCTCCGCATCGTTTATCGTTAATTGCTCGTATAATGTGCGTTATTGCGTACCGCGCGCTGGGACCAGAATTTTCCGCTTTCACGTGTCATACGTAATGTTCCATCCCTCCGAAGCGTTCCATGTGTGGTTCAATTCGATACCGGGAGGGCTTCTTGAGTCATCGCATGTCCGTGTGCTTACGCGAATGCACGCGCGATACCGTAGCGCAAATCATCCGTGAAAATCCATTCGCTTACACGATGTCGTTTACTTCTACCGTTCTACGGCTTGACCGTGATAATTTTTTTTCTTTTTCAGGCGAGAGCGACGCGTTTGCCTTTAGATTCCGAATGTTCACACTATCGTTCCGATCCCGCGGCCCGTTAGAAAGTTTTACTATCTCCGGAGAGAGTAAAATTTCAAATTTAAGCAGTCTCCTGACTCTCAATTCTTCAATTAAGAAGGCAAAGAAAAAGTGTTCCGTGTGTAAGCGCGCACGACTGGATCCGGCGTGAAATTTTTAATTAAAAAATCGAGAGTGATTTTCAACGAATGTTCCGAGTTCACCTCAGAGCGCCAGCCGCTTCAAAGGTCTGCCATCAGCTAAGAGAGCGGCTCTCTAAAACTCTCGAGCTTGCACTTATGCTTAACAGGTACGCTTGAAAGGTAGAGCATACGTATAATGCGTTTGAGGCCGTCAAAGAGGATCTGCATTTTCATTGTCAGTGTCCCTAACTTCGATCGACGAGACCCCGCGTCGTTTCTCATCGTCGCTAAGACGTCGAGCGAATCTGAATCGAAACAGTTTGCACGCTCGTTAGGCTCGAGCCTATGTAAATACTTCCGGCACGAAAGCGCGCTTTCCTGCCAATGCATTCTACCTACGCGAATTCTTGCATCGGTCTAAGAATACGAGCTTGCTCACCGTGAGAAGCCGCTACAAAGACAGGTGGAGATATTTTAGCCGAATACGAGAAGCTAAGAAGGAATTTCTTACAAAAACATCACGGTCTTCGCAGTGGGAAGTTGGGAAACGCGATTATAATTCGATTAAAATACTTGTATACTTTCTAATCGGCATGAATTAATAAGAGAAACTGGATGACTAGATTTGTCGAATTTTTAATCAAGTTATCTGCCGTAAAAATTAATTATTTTTATTTTTCAACAATCACCAAAGTTGCGTTAAGACTAGATATTTTTTTCATAAATAATTCTTGTGTGACTTTAATATTAAATTCTTTAAAAAATTGTTAATTTACACAGGAATATTAGGTAATCCTTATAAAATCAGGCGTAATTCTATCGTGACGTAAAGTACGTTCAAAAACTCCTTGCGTGAGAAAAGGATGAAAATGTAACAACGGAAGCAATCGTACCTCGTGAGAAAGCTGGCCGCCCCACGATCGACGTTGGAAATCGACGGTACGCAGCGATATTCCTTAAGACTGGTGGATCTATCGATGCCAGGAAGCCCATCGGTAAAAAAGCTCGAGTTTAGGCTCGTCCCTTCCGTCCACGACTTACGATGCGACTCTTGAAAGGAACGCCTTTTGCTTCCGCGCTCGAAGGCGTCCTCTCGACCGCGTCTCTTGAGAACGACTCTCGCGCGAGGCTCCGATTCGATGGAAACGGATCTATCCTTGGGCGAACTGTCCTCGCGAAACTTGTTCGAATTTGGCAACGATTTGTAGACCGGATCGTCGTCCGGCTGGACATTGTACTCGCTCGGCGTGACGGCGCCTTTCGTCTCCTCCACGTCGCTTCTACCGTTCGTTTCCTCGTCCGAGGTCCTGGACGACGACTCGAAGGGGTAACTGACCCTATCCTCTTTCCCCCCGATCGAGAGACGCACGGAGGATGTCGTGCGATTCGGGTCGACGTTCTCGTTCCTCGCGCGACCGCAGCTCGTTTCCGCTTGGTCTTCGTTGTCGTCGTGCTCGGCGAGGAAATCGAAAGCGTCGTTTATTTCCCGCGTCTCGTATGTCTCGTCCTCGTGTCTCGCCGTCGAGGCTCCCCTCGTTCTTTCGCAGCTCGATATCGTCGCGTGGTCCACCGTATCCTGTTGAGCCTCCTCGTTGATGTCCGAGCAAGTCTTGATCCGTATAACCGGCTCTAAATTCCTAGTGATGTCGCGCACCCGCTTGATCGTGTCTGACGAGACCACGTCGATCCTTTTGCGGATCGGTACCACTTGATCGTGGCCCAAGGTCACCAAGATGTCACCCTTATCGATGCTGTTCAGCACTCGCTCTTGCTGACGGGTGAGAGAGAGTTTCTGCTCCAATTTCGGGGGACATACGTCCAGCAGATGCTCCTGTTCGTCGGGCGTTGCATCGTCCACTGTGACCCGCGGTACGCACGCATCGTTTCCAAGATCGATCAGATCGCCATCCTCGTTGGACGCCATTTTGCGACGATTTACACCTGCAACGATAAAGAGCGCTTCCGTTAATTGATATTAAACGAGCGATGCACCGTTCAAGGACGGAAATTTTTCCTCATTCAATATAGCTAAAAAATAATAGTATAATAATATAAAAAACAAATATATCTCCAATGCTATCAGAAAAACTACAATTTTCATTTTATTACAATTAACTCACACATTCTAATTAAAAAATATACATGCGTTTTATACATAATTTATTAAAAATCAATCTATATTTCCTATATTATGCTAGCGTATATTATTTCCACGTCGCAAGTATTTGCGATATGAACCAAGTGCTTATGAAAGAATCGTGTACGCGTGGTTGACTCGCGCGATATCTACGTTGACCACTACCTGATTTAAACCAACGATTACACCTCGAGAGTCATCCGAGATGATCAGATTAATTTCCGAAGTGTGTCGGCGGTTTTTCATTGCAACTTTATGAACTCGTCCTAGATTCGCCTGACCCGACCAAGAAATCTCTGGTCGTAAACCAGAGAGAAGCGCAGTTCTCTCGACGATTGACCGCCGCAGGACCATCTCGCTCGATTCTCGAGCCTCCCACAGACATCAAGCTAATCCGTCGCGCCATTTCCCCAATCTCTCTCTCTCTCTCTCTCTCTCTCTCTCTCTCTCTTTCTTTTTCTCTTTCTATCCGACTGACTCACCGTTCCGTATATATCGGAGAAGGTTGTGCAAAAGTATGCCCGCCATGTCACTGAGATTCGTGACCGTGTCACATTCGCGGTATCGCTCGCTCGCTCGCTGGTCCGCATCGGGATGAAGAGACGACTGAGATCCAAGGAAGAAGAGACAACACTATCATTATAAGTGTTCGTAAATCATCGGCGACGATTAACGGCAAGATGCTAAGTGAGCGATGCGCGACGCGTCGCGTCGGGTGCGTTTAGCAACGAACGGTGACGGCGCGCGATTTCGGCTTTCATTTTTTATAACTCCACGACGCGTAAACCGCCCGGCCTCCTCTTTCGCAACTTTGTAAGTACCGTGTCGTCGGGAAATGTCGCGACGTCGAACGCTGGCTTTGTTGGCCAACATTTAATACACTCGCTCAAGTTTGAATATTTTGCGACGTTACATATTGTAACACACGCGGAATATATATTACGTTTTATTGCATTGCGCACGATATGTTTGACGACTGAATTATTTCACGTTCTAATTTGCAACAACTTGTCGATGCGGCAAGCTTTTCTGATTGCCGTCCCGATTTTTTTTTCACTATTTTCCAATTTCCCCAACTTTCACCGATCCCCGCTGTATATCATATTCGAAGCAGCTCTGTATCATTAAGCGCGTATCGCAAGATTTCTTCTCTCCGATTACTGATAAGAAGTCCGAATAAGAAATCCGGCACAGCTTCTCTCGGATGTCATTTCGCTAACGCGAGCACAAAACACGCGCTTTTTTCAGAGACGTCAATGAGAAAACTGCGTCCACATACCGGCAACGTATCCCTTTCCGCTGATGTTTCCGCTGATGGAAACGGTTTCTTTTTTCACTTCCTTCGAAGGAGTTCGGACGCGAAGCGAAACCATCGCGTGGCACAGTCGCGATACTCGCACTTCATTAGGTACGGCTCGTAAACCACTAACGAATAATGTATTCCCGTCTAGGTAAAATATCGTCTAGTCACCGCGAATTAAGTGTGCACGCCGCAAACGAGTCGCCGCGGCGCCGTATCGATGCATTATATCGGTCGAATAATCGCCAATTCGTTAGCATACAGCAGTGTCACGAATTCGTAACGATCTTGACGACGTTCCCAATCGTACGTGCCGTTTCCTCGACAAGGTAAATTTTTCGCGGGCGCCCCATCAAGGTGCGTCCTTCCACTGATTAATGTCCACGCGCCACCAATTAACAATTTCAAGAAATTAACAAGCGTCGAAGCTAATTAGCGTTACTAATTATCCGGCGCTCAAACGTTCTGCGAAGAGTAACGTAAGTAAATAAATACATAAATAATCCTACAAATAATCCGAGGAACTCGGAATTTGCGAACCGATGAATCCGCTGGACGTTTCAGCCGTCGCGCTCGGGCTGATTAATTACCGCCGGCGCGCGTGTGCGCGCACAGGTGTTATGACTTCGCTTAACGTCCACGCAAATTTATTCGTCGCCCGTTAAACGCTCGGTTAGACCCCGTTCTCACGACCCACGGCCGGCCAGAAAGCAAACAAATGATGTAATTGTATACAATTACTCGGCCGGCGGCTCTCTCTCTCTCTCTCTCTCTCTCTGTCATTCCACTCACGTTCGACTCCACGAATTAACAAAGTCGCCGCCGTCTGTGTCTACTCTCTATGTACCAAGACGCTCCGGAATAACAGCGAGGGAAACTAATTCGTATGCGTATCCCGAAAGCAAAAAAAAAACTGAGTTTTTAATTTCAAGTATACGAAGAACTTTCCCTCGTTTTCAATAAAACTTAACGAACGAGAATACCCGTCGCGTTAAATTAAACTGCAGGTGAATTTAATGAAAGATGCGAGTCACGATTTAATTGACGGAGTTCCGACCAGTTCCGACTCTCCCGAGAAATCTCGAACTACGTCTTTATTGAATTTTATTTCAAATATTATTCGCAACGTGTTCTCTAACAAGAGCGTAGGTCGTCGAGGAGATTTTCTCGTTTCCGACCATTATAAAATACGTGGATAAAATACGACGTGTACCGCCTTGATGAGACATGTCGTCACGTATATTCGTGCGCGTTCTCTTGTCAGATGCGAAAGATCGAGGTGCGACTACCGGAAGGTTAAGTATAATCATAATTTCTACACGTGAATTAAGAAAAATCGCCCTTGTTAGCCGGTGAGAAATTTTAAGAGCGCACACGCGAGACATCCCGAGGGGGAGGACGCTTAAAAACAATAGCGCCGGAATCTTCGTTTCGCGAGACCATGTGAGACTCGCAATGCGAAACAATAACTATAACGTTATATGTGTTAATGGTATTCCAAGAGTTATTTCCCTGCGCCACTTACGGGAGAGTTAATCACAAGTTGCAACACTAATCAATTACGGAGTAGGACTTTACGGCTAATAGAGCTAATAACGTGCCGCGAGGAAAAAACTTGTGCAGCTCGCGAGCAATCGTTGGATTTTAAGAATTAAACTACACTATTAAATTCGTAGTGGCAAATTATACTCAATTTGAGTAATTTTAAGTAATTTTAACCCTAATTCTATAAGTCGCCACTACTCTCCTAATCAATATGTCATTAATTTAACTAAAACAACATTAACTTAATTAAACTAATAAGATTAAAATAATAAATTTCGATATATATAGTAGTTAAAAGTGTTAGTTAATTCAAAGTATTGATTTAAATTTCATCCTTTAATATTTTACAGTGCAGACGTTAATTATCGTAATAAATGACAATTATTATATTTTTTAGTTTACCAATGCTATCGCGATAATTTTATTATATAACTATCTGTTGCAATATTTCACGCTGTTTGCTGTTTGCGATTCGAAAAAATACTGAATTATATTATTATATCGTGACATACTAAAGTAAAGGTCGCAAATTTACATCGTTTTTTTTTACTGCACACATAAATACAAGCAATTTGACGATAATCGTGGTCGGAAGCGTCGTTGAAGGATGTAGGAGGCTTCGCAGTGGACGCTCGTTATAGATAAAAGAAAAAAGTAAGTTCGCACGCACAGCGCTTTCACCACATATGAATTATAGTTTTGTCGTTTTGCGCCTATTCGCGAAAGTCCATCAACGGAGGACAGGCGTCTAATGCCTGACTAATGAGAGTGAAGCGAATCGGTCGGTCGGATGAGTCGGATCTCCGCGTTTCCAGAAGAAGCCCCGTTGGGAAAGAAAGAACGCCGAATGGAATTGACGGCGAGCGACGCGGATAACGCGCGCGCGGTTTACGCTTCGCGTGCGAGGATACATATTGCGCGAACGGTACTTTCTCGACGATAATTAACGCAATCCTCGGCGGCGCGGCGGGGCGGCGCGTCTCCGCGTGTCTGCACGAGATCGACTTTTCCGAAGCCTCGTCGGATATACCGGGAACCGCGCTACGCGGGGAACTGCACCGTCTGACTCATCGACGACCGAGCCAACCGGTCATCATGACGCGGTGATCAATGAAGGGAGAGAGACAATCATATACCGCGAATCGCCCGCCGCGGTTCGTTGAACTTTTAATCGCGCCACGCGGGAGAGCGGGGCGGGCCGTCATATACACGCCCGACACGCGCTCCTAAGCGCTCGGCGTGTACAGGGTGTGCCGAGGGGTCACGCTTCCTTCCGACTCGCGAGCGAACGTCGCCGGTTGTTAAAATTCATTTCAACAATGAGCTCCGCCTGACGGTTTGACAGCTGAAAGAGGGAATTAAATTTGAAAAGTTCGACAGAATATAGCTTTCACATCTCATTGTCAGTTACACGTTCACCTCTCGCGCGACACTCGTTAACCTGTGTGAAATTACAATTGTTTGCAATTTCAAATTGTTCAACTCGTTGGAAATTATTTTTATATCTGTGCATAATTTTTATATACTTCGCATGGAAAAAACGATTTTGCTAAAGTATTAAAAAACTAAGATAGATAACGGATCTGAAAATAATTATGTTGAACCAACTAAATAATTATATTGGATTCTAGCTTGGTTGCTAGAGCGTTAAAACTTTCGCAATATTATCACGCCCGAACGTCCAACATAATTATTTTGAGATGGTTCAACATAATTATTTTCAGATCTGTATCTGGTTTAATTTTTATATACTTCGGCGAAACCATTCTTTCCGTGTATAGCTTAGGGAAAAAGAATGCGACGCCGGAGACACCCTGTATAGCCTTTTATTGCAGCGCGCCGGGAGTCGCTCCCACGTTTCAAGAATGCACTCACGTCGCATCGAATCGCTTCCTAGCGCGCGCCTTTTTCCGCATCCTCGTGCACCTCAAGACTTATTACCGCCGTTCGTCGCTATTTCTATTTTAGAAATGCCTTTAGCCTCGCGAGACGCGCCGCCTGTAATTTGCGCCGCCTCAACGTAATTCGAAAAAATATTGAAAATTGCTCGTTTTACGACAGTTTACGCTCAACTCTATATAGAGTCGTTTGGTAGCCTTGATTGCTCGCACTCGGGCCTGCGTTTTACAATCGGCCAGAACGTAAAAATATCGACATTAACACGCGACTCGGATAACGAGTGCGGGATCATATGCGCAGTTGATGATTTGGTATATCGTGAACAAGGCCTGGAATTGTCTCTTTGTTCGGAAAGGCAACGCCTCTGTCATCGAACTACGTCGACGCGTCGTAATTACAGCGTCGTTAAAAATGCATCATAATTGATTAGGCTACGGTGACAAATAATGCAGGCAGTGTTTTTTAATCTTCTATAACAACATGTGACTTGAAAGTTATCTGCATTTTTTTATTTCATTAATTTAATCAGTATTTTCCATTTATCGCTTGTGTAAATTTCAACTGAGATAATTAACCATTAACTTTAAATGACCGTCATTTCGTTAACAATTATTTCATTTTTTAAAAAGTCACGATCACGATAATTAAGAATTAAAATGCCGCCAAAATTATATTTACATCAGACGCTTGGAAACCACGAAATCTTATTGACAATAAGCTTTTTTACGACGAGAACATATTTATTTTGCAATATTTCATCCAAAAATTAATTTTTTTATTTCTTTTTAATTTATTGCTTAACAAATATATGTTTTTAGTTCATAAAAAAATAAAAATTAAAAATAAATTACTAATAGCATAACTGAGCAAGGCAATTTAATTTTTCGATCCATCACCCTAGTGTGTCTTTTATAGAGTTCATACTTACCTATACTATTATATCGCGTCTATGCGTCTATGTTAATAATAAATAAATTACGTTGATTTTTCCTAATACAAAATACTTAGTATTAATTTCTGTCAAAATTTCCGGCAAATCGCTACCATTAGTCCATTCCAAATTAAAACGATTGAAATGTGTAAAATGTACAAAATAAATAAATATCATAGATAATAGAGTTTTATCATCACTCTTTCGACTCGGTCCTTTAAAACTTTCATTTTTATTGTGAAATGATTGTATCTCAAGTTTGGAGATTTAATGTACGAACCTTACCATCTTGAGATAAGACGAACGGTGTTCGGAATAGCTCGTTCTAAAATGTTAAGTGGTCGTAAAAGCGTTTACGCCGATGCTTCTTCGCTTTCGAATCGTCGGCAAATTGTAATTCTGACGATGAAGTCCGAGGAACGAAAATGTGAGGAGCCATTCATAAACAAAGGTGATAGCAGTTTCGACAGAGACTGATGCAAAACTTTTGTTCGTTTCAATCTCCGCGTCAAAGCAAAACATTTAGTTTCGGTACATTGAGCAAATAGCGCGCGCAGCCGGATCGCGGGTCGTAAACGTTGAAAACACGTGCAGCAACGAAATAATAAACAAGGGGGGTATATCACCTGCTGTCCCTCCTAACTCCACGACTCCGCTACCTTTCGCGAGTAATCGAGGCGATCGGTCATTGCAGCAATTAAGAAATTGCAATTAGGAGCATGATGTACAAGTAAAGTATAGAGCACGATGTTAATAAAACGAATTACTGACTCTTCTTTAAAAAAAATACAATTCAACGTCTGCGTAAGTAATTTACAAAGTAACAGTATATAGGCGCGAAATTTATACAGTAAATGAAAAAGTATATAGATGTAATACGAAGTTGATTTTTTCGTTTGGAAGCAATGTATGTGTAATTAATACCCGGAAGGAAGGCTGATAATTAGGAATAAATCGGCAAGGACAGTAATCTAATATTAATATTTAATATTAGACTAATGAGATAAATAGTTAAATATTAGACGAACAAGATAAATGGTATGTTGCTCCCGAGAATTTAAAGATGTCGTACGGCGTTTGACATTCACCGGAGCTGAGGTAGATTCTTTAGGATCATCGACGCGGCACTCGAAGGTCAACTACTCCCGAGCATCTCCTCCACTGGCGCACACATCTGGCCGTTGAAAACATGTGTAAACGCAATTCAGAAGACTCAATTTCCTTTTCGAGCGCGCGCAATTTGCTATTTTTTTCTCTCTCTCTCTTCCCCTCCCTTCGTAGGAACGAAGGTCACAGCTTGCAGGCTTTTGCGACTCGCTTATCACGCGAATATTTTTATTGCAAGTTTATCAAAAGCTCCGCGCGCCGCCGCTTGAAAGAAACGCGTATCGAATATTGCGGAAATGCGCAGCTATGTGTGTCACATAAAAGCGAGAAAGCACTTAAAAACCGAAAGAGCTTCCGGTTACTGCGTCACCGAGTTGGCCATGCATTATTAATCGCGAGAAAGTAATATGGTCGTAGTCTCAGGTTTCGATCTACGCGGACATTAGGTCGATCTTTAATCTCTCTTTCTGGAATTTTAACTCTCAGAACTAGAAAAAGATAAGAAGTAACTTGAACCGAGATTAAAGTTTAATCTACATCGGTAGAAATCGACAGAACTCGGTCTACTAAAAAGTTTGTTTTTTTTTTACATAAACGTATTGTTCAACGTCTCAATATAAAACGGATTGACTTTTTGACTTCCCAATTTCGAAGCGCTCATTTTGGCTTATAACAGAGAAATTAAATACAAGCTTTTACTAATTTTTGCACCGCTGAAGACGGCTCAATGTGGACCCGAAACGTCCGGATTATATTGTACCTTGCGAATTTAAATAAATCACTCTTTAATCTATAAATTTATCTCGAAATTTATGCATCAACAACCGCGTTATGCTTTCATACCTCATTCGTTGCTCCAATTTATTAGTATCATTATCGATAGTCTCAAGTTAGTTTTTCTTTTTACACATACACGTTTCTTTTACCCCGCATACTTAACTTATTTATACATTTTATTTCAAAATAATCTGACGCACAGTGTCTTTCCTTTTAAGGGGGGGAAAAAAAGAGAACGACTGCTCTCCCTTGCGTCATTCGTGGAGAGGTCGACTCGCGCAATCCCGCGACTTAGGCGAGAGTCACTCTCGCCGTTTGCGTACATGCGTGTGCACACTTGGAGATATATCTATTTATACATACCTTCGTGTCACTCGCGGGACGCCAGAGATGATCACGCTCGGAGCGCAGAAGGTCCGCGTGGCGAGTACGTAGCACCGGGACAGGGACAGGTCGAAGGGCCGTCGGCATTTGTCGGGGGAGGAGAAAAGACACAACGAACGCGGAGGATCCCTCGTCCTATCGTTGACTCGTTCGCCTGGGCCTATAGTCAAACCGGGGCACCGACGCGTACGCGTACGCCTACACGCACGCACGCACGCACGCACGCGGCGCGATAATTCTCGAGTTCAAATCACGGTCATTCCACTCGCGCACGACCTTGTTCCTTGTTCGAGAGCAACAGTACAAAAAGCGTAGCGACGCAACAGTGGACGCACAGTTTTCGCCTCCATTCCGCCTTCCGGCGTTGCGTGGCGCCCGGGGCGCCCCTCGCGTACGCCTCTTCTGGCCCCTCTCGTTCTCCACCCGCTCCCCCTTTCCTGTTTCTGGACTCGATGGAGAAAAACGGCCGATGCCTGCCTTTTTTTTCTCTCTCTCTTTCTCTCTCGAGATTACTCTCGAGAGTTCCTGTCCTCGTCCTCGAACCGCTCCTCTCTCGAGAAAGAGAGAGACGTGGGGATTCTTCTCTCGAATACTCTTCGCTCTTATCTTCTCCTTTTCTCCTTTCGGCCCGTGCCTCTCAAGATTCTTCCGCGGTTCGAAATTCCTCGGAAATGTCCGCGCCGACCGGCGTAATCGTGGTCACCATTCGACCACCGCGTCGTCTAAAAATATTGCGATTCGGATTCACGCCCGACGCGGCAATGCGGCAGTTGCGGCACCGCTTCTCGCGTCGCGGGTGCGACGACAAACTTCAGACTTTTCGCCGTCGTCAACGGTATGAATGTCGCCGAGAACGACGCGCGCGATCGATCGTCGATCTCCCCGGTGCGGCGGCGACGGCGACGGCGACGGGAGACCTTTCTCGCTTCGATTCTCGCGTTCGCCACGTTCACCTCGATAAAACAAAACCGGGTCGGGCGAGCGTGACTCACGCCGCGCCGCCGGCGGGCGGCGGGTCTCTCGCGGTCGACGGACGCCGGACGCGACGAATTTTATTGTGTTCCTCGCCTCGCCCCCGATTCACACAATCGCGCCGAGACGAATCGAAGGCCGGAGGGGGCGCCGATCGATAACGAAATCGATAATATAAATTACCTCGCTCCGGAGTCACGATAGTGGCTTGGAAATGCACCAGGGGACCACGGAAAAAAGATTCCCCGTGGATCCGATCGAGAACAATTCTCTTTCTTTTCGCTTTTTCTCTACCGTTTTCGTCGATCCGCACGCGAAATTCCAAACGCGACGCACTCGCGAGACACGCGCGAGAGATACTCCGTCCCCTCGCCGGCGATTCGCTTCGAAGGAACGATCGCTGGTCCCTCTCTTTCTCTCGCACACTTGTTTACTCTCCTTCTCTGTCTCTCGACTCGTTTCCCCCCCCTGCCCTCTCTTTGTCTCTTCAAGTTTTCCTCCCTCGTCTCGCTGTTTCTCTCTCCCTTTCGTTCCGTCCCCCTCAAATTCAACTCTTCCTTCCTTCTTTCTTATCTGTCGATCTTTTCTTTTTTTTTCTCTCTCTCTCTTTCTCTCTCCCTTTCCCGCTGTCGCAACGAGCGCGTGCCACGTAACCGCTGTATGGGTTTTAAGACGAATACTTCACGGTGCCCGCGTAAGGCACGCACTGAGAAAGAACGAGCTGCCGACGCGAGGCAACGCGCAACGGACTGCAAGTCCGCTCCGCGTACGTCCGTTCACCAATTCAACCGCCGATCCACGCACCCACACGCACGCACGCGCGAGGTGGCAGAAGGGGAGAAATAGAGAGAGAGAGAGAGAGAGAGAAAGATTGGGTCCGGTCTGTGGTAGAGAAAGGGAGATCGGGAGCGCGCGCGCGCGCGCGCGCGAGAGGGAGAAAGAGAGAGAAATGCGATGACCGGAAGGGGGAAAACGGGGGGAACGGGAGAACGTGGGAGGGAGAGAGGGTTGGAAGAAACAGGTATACAGGTAAGGCGAACGATCCGGGAATGGACGCAAGGATCGAGACAGATTCCAAGTTGCTCCGGTAATATCGTTGACCCTTTTGTGACACTTATTGCCGGAGTGTCGATCGACGTTTATAAAAGAACGTGATTTAGCTCCGACGGAATCTTTCTGTCGATGTGCGCTCCTACCGGAACATCGGTACCCTGGTCTGCCGGGAAAAAGAGCTTGGCTGATGCCGTGCGAGAGATAGAAAAGACGGGAGAGAAAGAGAAAGAAGCGAGGGGGAGTGAATCACTTCGGCATAAATTCGGATCGTTTGCCAATTTTCTCTTACACGTACATGGAAAAATGTTTTCGTCACCATAATTCTATTGTCGTAGTACTATATAGAGATACATATCAACCATCAGAATTCCAATTTATCGAGATTTTGTATCAATTTTTCGATTCCGCATTTAAACAAAGGGGAATGTCGCGCGATTCAATTCAATGAAAACGATTGTCGGGATGGTAACTTATTGAACAACTGATATCCGATAATTTAATTGAAATAATAATAATCGACAACGGAATCGTAGAGGCCATCGTGCTGCTTCATGGTCTCCTTGTTGCAGAAGGGGGACAAAGGGATGAGACGAAACGAAGAGAGAAAGAGAGAGAAAACGGACGCGAAGGCGGACATGGAAGCATCGAGATTGGTCGAGCCTCCGGGTCCAGACTCGAGCGATGCCGTTTGCGGACAATCGCTGGACCTATCGGCTCAGGTGCAACAGCGTAGCCATAAATTTACAGCCTACAATCATTTAAACGAGACTGATTAATAAAACAAATGGACCTATTCGAAAAAAAATACGTGGAAAAATCAAATGAGAGATGAAATGATTTATTAATCGGAAAAGATAGATCGATCTGCTCTTTATTTGACTAAAAGAACCATCGTATATTAATATTATATAAAAAAATGACTTTTTCTTTCGAGCTAAGAACGAGGGTAATTGTTTCCTATAGCTTGTTGAATACAATACATTCTGTCATCAAAGCTTTTTCGCTAGGCGCTAAATTAATCTCAAAATGATGACGTAGATAAAGCAATTTGATAAACGGGATCATATTTAATGTCCAAAGAACTATGAAAAACTATTATCTTTGTTCTTGCGTATTTTTTTGTTGAACAGTGCTATTCATTAATACAATACAAAACATTATAAAAATATTTTGCGAAGCTTTCCAAACTTTATCAAAATTACACAGTCCACAAAAACAGCACGTAATTTTCATACATATTTTGTATATAATATGTACACATATATAGTAAAATTGCTAAATTTGTATAAGCATGATAATGATCCTTTAGCATCTTATCAATGTGTGCGTTTATCTTTCCTTGAAACCAATTCATCAAGTCTCCTTTCTAACAAGTCAGCGTCTAACCGGTGTTTGCACAGATATTGACCTTCTAAAAAGAGGACTGGTATATCGTATCTATACAATTTAAAATAGTGTTCGTTGCCTTGCGCGGCGATGTCAACTTCTTCCAATTGATAACGACCAGCAAAACGTGTATGCAGCTCGTTTTTTAAAATATCGCAAAGCGGACACGGGCTTTTCGTGTACAACGTTAATTTTGGTGGAGAAGATATCGGATGATACCTAAAAATCATACAATATACTTCCTCTTTTAAGAAATCTCTTTTGCATATTACAGTTCAATTGAAAAGTCGATAATATCAATCGAACTGTCGATGTAGAAGAGTTTATTTCCGTATATTAATGTAATAAAGTACACAAGGAGACGCTTTGAACAGCAATAAAATATACAGTAAAAATATATAATAAAAAAAACATTTTTATTAAAATATATTTCCATATGTTGATTTAGAAGTTATTTCATATATACATATATATCGTAGAAAAATGTAAAATATTATTTTATATAACAATAGTCTCATTTATACAAATAAGAAAAGGTATAAAGCTTTTCACCTACAATATTGTTCGATAATTTTACAGTGTAAAGATAATTGCTTTTTTTTTATCACGATTTATATCGATAATAAAGACAGATTGTCCGGTTCGTACAAAGTGAAATGGCAGCCATTGTTGATGATTTGCGAACTTACAGTTTTTCAATCAGGACTGATGATGCACCGCCGCCCCCGTTGCAAATCGACGCAACGCCTTTTTCTCCAGCTTTGAGAGCATGCACCAAATGTACTATGATACGTGCTCCTGACATGCTGTAAGATTCATTATTTATTAATTTTTTAATATGCATTAAAGGCATTCGGAATAATAAAATGTACTCTAATAACTTACCCTATGGGATGTCCAAGCGAAACGGCACCACCATGAACGTTTACCTTGGCCGGATCGATGTCGAGTAATTTCTGATTTGCCACGACCACCACGCTAAATGCCTCATTAATCTCCCACAGAGCGATATCGTTTTTATTAACTCCAGCATTTTGAAGCAGCTAAACAAAAACTTGTGGTATTATTCCTATTCCAGAAAAGTCTCCGTCTAGTTATATACAACAGTGAACAACTTACCGATGGCACAGCAAGAGCCGGTGCGATCGGAAAATCTATAGGATCCGTTGCTGCGTCCTGAAAAGCGACAACTCTGGCCAGAGGCTTGAGATTCAGTCTTTGAGCAACGTCGCTTGTCGTTAAAATTAAAGCAGCGGCACCATCATTTAGAGTGGATGCATTTCCAGCTGTCACTGTACCATTCTCTTTCTGCATATATAAATAAGAATACATGTAGAGACTATATATATAGTAAGAGTTAGACAAAATTATTCATAGATATGAATAAATTAGCAGAGTGCCATTTTACCTGGAAAACTGTGCTCAATTTGCCAAACTTCTCAAAGTTGACTCTTTTATATTCTTCATCCGCAGTAAAATTCACATCTGGTTTGCCCTTTTTTTGAGGCACACTAACGGATACAAGTTCATCTTTGAATACGTTATTGTCATAAGCTGCCGCGCTGCGTTGATAACTACTGATAGCATATTCATCTTGTTGTTGACGAGTGATATTGAGTTTTTTAGCCGTGTTTTCGGCACAATTACCCATATGACATTTATTGTAAACATCAGTCAATCCATCGAACACAATGCCATCCTGTTTAATTTTTTGGAGTGTTAATTACTTATATTAATGTAAATGTAAATTTCTGTTCTATGTATGCACGCATGCATGCACACATACATATATAAACTAATAGGAAAAAATAATAGAAGGAATATAGCTCAACCTGGAGTTTTACTCCACCGTATGGAGTTTCACCACGTGCTAAATAATACGGCACATTAGACATAGATTCCATACCACCGGCTAGAACAATCTCTTGATGGCCGCATTGCAAAGATTGAGAAGCCAGCATGACACTTTTCATGCCACTCGCACAAACTTTGTTCACTGTTGTACATATTGTCGAACTTGGAAGACCTAAAATAACACAAACACATTAATCTCATTAACGCTCTATAGTAAAGAAATGCATATGTGAATTTCAATATGTATTGACATCGTAATTTCACACAGATCTTCTGCTAAAAAATCATCATTTTCACATTATTATTATTATTGGAAAAAAATGTGTGAAATATGGTTATCAACTGTGATAAAAAATACATTTTCAAGACCTGCAAATAATGCAGCCTGTCTCGCTGGTGCTTGACCCAAGAAACCTTGACACACATTGCCCATATATACTTCTTTAACCTGTTCCTTGGCGATACCAGCTCTCTCGATGGCTGCCTAAAGAAATAACATAATCTCATGATTTATAATTCATGCGCTTAATTATAAATGCTAATAATAAGTGTCTGTGTCAAATCCTTACTTGTACAGCTACCGCACCAAGCTTAGTAGCCGTCACGTTTGACAGAGATCCGAGAAACGAGCCCATTGGAGTACGTACAGCACTGACTATTACAACATCATTTAATCTCACCTTAGAACTGTACAAACGTCTGCTTAAGAAATTCATCTGAAAAAAAAAAAAAGATTATATTTAAAATACTTCCTGGTTTCAATTAAACTCAGAAACACAAACTTGAAAAAATAGTACTTTTTTTAATTCTAAAAATATGTATTAAAAAGTATAACTCATACTTTGATTAATAAATAATAAATCACTTTATCTGATATACTACTACAATGCAAAGTAGATTACATGCACAAGTTGCACAATCTGCTTTGTAAACACACTTTTTAAAAGGGCTTTTACATCAAAGAGTATATATAATCTTAAATGTATATATTTCAATTAATTGTAACGTACCTTAGTCAATCTTATTGCCATTCCCATAATGAATAATATTCTATTTATTGATCTGTTTATTGAAAAAGAAATATCCTACTGTGCAGCCGCTATCTCGGTCGGATCTGTCAGCGCAAGATGGTTTCTCTCAATAGGTTAGGTATTATCATATTTCACCTTTGCCCTCTCTACATATGTATATGTATTTACATGTATTTTTTGTGACGTTCCTTGCTCCTACATTTCTCGGAAAGATTATATCTTCATTGCTACATTTCTCGCTTCTCAAAATAAATAAATGTATTTTAAAAACTGTTTACGGGTTAAAGTATTCAGGTCTGTTCTTTGTGGTTAAATTTTCTATTCCTGTCTTCTTTCTCCTTCTCTCCAATAGGACATCATACGGCTATAAAGAACAAACTTTTTTAAATCTCCATCAAGCGCACAGAGAATTGAGATATTTTTCGATGATTTCCGGAACGCACGAAATATGATAAAAATACAAAACATCTGTCATAATCATAATACATTAACATATTTGAACGTGCGTATTTATGTACATGCATATGTGCATATATAATCCATCGCACATTCGTAATTTAAATTTTGCATTTTTTTTTTTTTAATATCAGTGCGTTCCGAAACTCATCAGAAAAAGACGTCTCAAGCTTTTCGCTCACTCGACCTTTCGAGTTTACAAACGTCGTGCGTATCTGTTTTGTGTCGCTCGGGAAGTCCGGGAGTCCGTGGAAGAAGTCTTGTCAGACAGAAAAGATTTGATTTTCGCACATTTTAATCTCGTTCGATAGTCGGAGTTACTCGGTCCGCGTTTACCTGCTCGTAGCGTGTTCAACAATTCAGCAAAATTGTTGTAGCTCGTTAAAGTTTCAGCGATACCACTCGCCGAGGACGTCGGCGTTGGTCAGCGAGTCGATAATTTGCTGATCGCGCGCGCCCCGTCGATGCCAGGCGACAATCTGATTCCGCGAGGATGAACGTCGAGGAGAAGAGGCTCAGGACGTTCCGCGAATGGCCGGCGAACGCCGCGATCGATCCGGCGCGACTCGCGAAAGCGGGATTCTACTACACCGGGCATATCCTGGAGGTGCAGTGTTTTCTGTGCGGCACGAGGATATCCGATTGGAACTACGGTGACCAAGCTATGGTCCGTCATCGACTGAAGTCGCCCAACTGCCCCTTCGTCCTCGCCCCAACCAGCACCTGCAACGTCCCATTGATACCGGGGACAGCCGACAACAATGCCGCTGCGGAATCGACGGCGCATCGCCAATCGCCGTCGGATCCGCAACGTTCCAGCGGTGTCGAGGACGACCCGGACGTACCGCAGAGCTTGACGGATCCCTCGAGGGAGTACGGCACCTTTGCACAAAGGCTACAGTCGTTTAAAACTTGGCCGATTACCAGTATTGTCCATCCGGAGCAGCTGGCCTTGGCAGGATTTTACTATCTTCAAAGCAAAGATGTGGTAAAGGAGTTGCTCTGATATATATTATCGAGATTGTTATAAATTGATTGTGCAGACTTGCTACAAGTTGTCGAGATACTTGCACGTTGTAAGGTTCTATGTATATTATCCAATAATGTTTTACGCTTGCATAACATTTTGTACAAATAACAGGTGGAATGCGCATTTTGCAGAGGGATTCTAATGAATTGGAAACCTGGTGACGATCCGGATTGCGCGCACAGAATGAGTTTTCCAAATTGCGATTTCTATATGAAACGGGACACAGGAGATGGTATATTGTTATCTTAGTAATGCTTGAGACGTATAAATATTCAATTTTGCTTCTCAAACTTATCAAGTTATCAAGCTTGCATAATGTCAATTACTGACTGCTTTTTATTTTGATTCTGTTTTGATAGATCTATTAGGACTGGTCAGAGTCATGCCTGAGACTATAACGAACATGAAAGAATTAGGAATACAAAAACATAAGGCACCCCAAAGGCCAGAATATGCAACATACGAAAAAAGATTGCAGACCTTCAGGGGATGGTCGAAAAATCTTAACCAAACCCCCGAGATGTTAGCTGAGGCTGGGTTCTATTACAGCGGTTAGAATTATATTTATCTTTTTAAATTGTTAGACTTTATAAGAGGAGCTTTCCAGCAAGCGATACAAGTCGACACAAGTATCGTTTCATCTTTGTTACTCATTACCAAAAAAGAGAGATAGAACGATGTTTGTGTCGACTTGTGTCGCTTGCTGTAAGCTGGGAAAGATGTTCATTCTAGTAATTAATCTTGTGCATTTGGTACTAGGATATGAAGACCAAGTTAGGTGTTTCCATTGCGACGGAGGACTACGAAATTGGCAACCAACGGATGACGTATGGGTTGAACACGCACGGTGGTTTTCACATTGTGTCTTTGTAAATCTTGTGCGTGGACATGAATTTGTCAGATATTGCATTAATAATAGAACTCCTTTGGATTTTTCGGTAATTATCCTATTCCATCTGCTTTTGCGATTTTGTGAATTAATTTAAGTGGATAATTGTAATGCTTTATACACATTACACTGCATTATTTTCTAAATTTTATTATGTATGTACACAGATATTTACTGACGTGTCAGAAGAAGATAATCCTATAGAATCTTCAGTCGAATCTTTTTCCTCGACTTCACAATCTGGCGAATCAGATATGGTAGCATCTGTGGCTGATGTCGTAGAAGAAACTTCAGTTGCATCTTTTCCCACGGTTTCACAACTTAGAGAACTGGATACAACAGTAGGTACTACAGAAACTACTGTAGCACCTTTTTCGACAGTTTTACAACCCAGCGTATCGATAACAAATGCAGCGGTTGAAAAGCTCTTAGAAACAGCTCCAGCCAAGGCAAGTAGAATGATTAAATTATATACATTCTGAGTTACATTGAAATTAGAGAAAATTATGCAATGTTTTTATAATTCAAACTCTATATCGAACAAAGTAGATCTTCGTCAGTGATTTAAAAACATAATTTATATTCCTAATCATATATAAGATTAATTAATTTATATGACTTTAAATATAGGCTGCTCTTGAAATTGGGTTGCATGTAGGCAGAGTAAAGAGAGCTCTAAAGAAAAGAATGGAGAGAATTGGCAAACCGTATACAGATGTTGTACAACTCATACAAGATGTTCTACACGATCAAGTTATGGAAGAGGATAATAGGTACGTGAAACACAGCATGCGGCATGTTGCCTGTGATTGGAAATATAATCGAATCGTTGAGAATCGCGTTTTTTTTTTCTCTAGGCTCGACAACAGTACTTCTAACTCACCAACCTCGGAATTGAACAACTTATTTAATCAAGTCACTATGCAAATGACTAATAATTCCGCCAATAAAAATAGTACACAGGAATCTGACGCATTCGAAAGCGACCCCGGAAAGAGAACGGATAATGAATCAGATGATCTTAGTAAGTAACAGATAAATAATATCATATATTATTATTTGGTATTATATACGACCTATGAAATCAATTACATGCCATTTTTCTACGAATCGGTATCAGACACTATCGCGTCTTAAGATGCATCTTTTATGAATGTTATCAGCGCAAACTTATTCCTGGGATTAACTGATATAATTTCTTCATACAATATTTTCTTTTGTTTGAAAGATATCCTGTGTGTAGTTATCCCGCATGCCCTCTACATCAAACGTATACGTAATCTGATCTCTTAGGCTGGTTCTACAATCAGTCGTATGTCGGATGAGGAAAATTCGTCTTTGAAAAAGAAATTCTGTCATTGGATCATCGGCTGCATTCCAACATCCGACTGATTGCAGAACCGGCCTTAGAAAGAGATGCGGCACACATGTATGCCGCATTAAAAATTGTGCGTCGCTTTCTTTCAGTATCTTTGCGAGAGGAAAACAGAAAATTGAAGGAGGCTCGTTTATGCAAAGTTTGTATGGATCACGAACTAGCCGTAGTATTTTTACCTTGTGGACACTTAGCAACGTGCAACAACTGCGCACCGGCCCTTGCGAGCTGTCCGTTATGTAGACTGGGGATTCGTGCTTACGTCCGTATTTTCTTGTCCTAAATTAGATTATACACATAAGCGCCAAACCAAGCGCGATTCATGGTTCGAGATTTATAGTTCGCTATGCGTGTGAGATTTGCATGGGAACAGCGGAACAGTTTTCGATGACATCAAAAGACACGAATCATCATGAGTCAGACAGTTCGTGGTGATGCGCGATTTGTTTATGTATGGAGTTGCACAATACGCACAGTACACCACGAATCCATTATCAGTCGCAAATAATGAATGGCAAATCATGAATCATGAATCGCGCATAATCTAGCGCTACCTTAAGCTAGGCCTCTGAAAATGTGACGAAAATTGGGTGAGAACCACTAAAAAATCTCGAATTCGAGCCGTTCTTTCATTCAACTTATTTATTTTACGTATTTTACATACAAATATCTTTTAATTATAAATTTTTTTTTATGAGCAAAGGTAGAACTATACTGCTAAACTGCTCAGTTTATAACGATCCATTACAAAGTGCTCTCCTTATAGCGACTCTTTTTCTTGTATTAATTTTTTTATTTTGAAAATGACAATAACACTTAACAATGCATATTACGCGACAAGATATTTCATTGGGTATATCGTGACTATAAAAGTGGAAAAGTATTAAAAAAAAGCTTGAACAAACCAATAATAGTTGCAATTGATTACATAGGCTTGACACTATCGACCTATAATAATTGTTATCCGTGTATTATCGACAGTTTTTACAGATTTACAGATAAGTGCTATCACTATCGTTGTTAACTTCGCAGAATGTTACTCTAATATTGTATTAAGATCGTTGGCTCGAAGATATAACTGCTATATTGTTTGCATTAATATCTTCGTACGTTAGATACATCACAATCGAAAGATATAATCCAGTCGATACAAAGTGCCAGTTGACGATATCGTTTATTTAAGTAGAGCTATATTGATGATATACGAGTCGAAGTCTTTCGACGAGACGAAGCTATTGTAATTTAAATGATGTTGCTTAAAACATATTTATCAGGACACGTACAAAAGAGACACAATCTCGCTTAAATGCTGATAGTCCCCACATCGTCGCGTCGCGATAAAATATGTGGTCTGATAATATATATCGCAGATAAAATGGCCAAAGCTATATAGAAATCAGTGCTGTTGCGTTTGCCGAGGGTGAGTACAAGCAACATAAAGTGATCGAAACGACAGACGATTGTCGATTCGATCATTTTAGAAACAAACAAATCAGAAGTAATATATATAGATATATCCATACTAATTGCTAGTCTTAGCACTGTAAGCTTGAGAGGGCGAACTCGGCCAGGATCGTACCAAAGAAATGAATGAAGAATCAAGTACCTTCGTATTCGTACAATTTCATTTAGAACGCAGGTGCGAGATAGTCGATAGAGATTTAATATAAATGTGATATCGCCAGTGTCTACGAAATGAAAACGTATAATAATTAGCTGTAGATAAGCGAACTGTTATGTAGGATATCGAAGAAAATATTTTATGTACAGTTTTACGATCGCGTGTAGCATTGCAGGCATAGAAATCCGTCGCGTAGTCGATGTCACATGTCGTGTACACACTTTTTAAAATAATAAGAGAATTTCTACACACGTATTTCTTATTGAGTTATTCCCTTTTTTTTTCTTTCAAGTGACGTGTTGTCGTTGACCATAGAATTTTATCAAGTCGCATTCCTGGACTTGATTACACCGCGACACTCAAACACGTACTCAGATAACCGCGCCCATTGCAGTTGACGGTTTCCGCTTACATTTCCTTCAATATCACGCGATTCCCGCAATTGGCGTTAACACAAAACATCCTTTCTCAGTATCAATGAAGCTCCGAGCGTTAAATTTCTCCGTAAAATCAAATCAGATTTCTTTAAAAAAAAAAAAATTACGCTTTACATTTTCTTCAATATATATAAAGCATTTCTTTCTAATATTAAAGAAGCTCTGAGCGAAATTTCTCCGCAATAACAAAATCAGATTTTCCTTCATTAAAAAAAATAACAGATTTACATTTTACATTTTTAATATCACGTGATTCCCAATTCAAAGAAGCTTCGAGCGTTAAATTTCTTCGCAAGAGCAAAATCGAATTTTTCCCTTTCAGAGAAAAAAAATGTGTTAGAATTTTCACGTCGAATAATTCTTGCGTTGGCCAAAAGTTCGCCACAAATTTAAAAAGTTAATGGCAATAAAACCACCCTTAGTGGCCCTAGTTTCCCAGCGCCTATTCGTAGGGCCTCCCAACAGTTCCTACGAATAGTATGTAAGTCCGCAACCAATATGTTCTCCCTTCCCTGATGGCCCTGATCGCCCTGATCCCTCTATCCCGCCCTCGCCCCTCGGTGGAGCTGCCCCGCGCCGGGCCGGCGTGCAGGCCGTGTCCGGACTGTCCGGTGGTTGTCCGGGTCCGCCGTGCAAGATATTGGCCTATTGGCCGATGGACGGTAGGCCCAGCCGCCAGCGGTGAGCGGCGCCTGTGGTAGCCGGGTAAAGCGGTATGCTTTGATTGCTTTGTTACTCGGGTATACGGTTTTACTCATTTACTGACAAGTTTAGTCAACTACTCGATGAGGACAGCCCTAGACCTAGCCTCCTAGACAGCCCCGACTGTTTTCAGGTTTCCACGTGCCGGGATTGGAAATTTTCCCTCCCTTCCCCGTTTCCCGCGTCGCGCTCCCTATCTCTCTTTCTCTCTCGCTCTCTCTCCCTCCCCTTTCCCTTTGTTCCGAACGCGAGATTCGGCGGCGACGGCGTCCCGGTCCCGGCCTCCCGGCACTTCTTTTCGGATTGCTCCCCGCGCGTCAGTCACGATCGTTGCTTCGCGGCACGTCAAATCGAGTCGAGACCGAGACACGGGCCTCGTTGTTCCGACACTTCCGACCAGCTGAGTGAGGAACTGCGAACGGAACCGGATCTTCGTAGATAACGGGTAGCCGCGGGTAGACCTGGAAGACCGGGGTGACGGAACACGCCGGTACCTTCGGGGGAGTTTCGACGTTTTCCAGCGAGGGCGATCACCGAATCGCGAAAGGAGGAGGAGAGGAGCGGCGACGACGCGCGGCTCAGCGGTAAGTCGGCGATGGCGAATGCGGGAGAAAAGATTGTCGCGATAGATAAGATTGCTCTCCCAGCCTCCTCTCCTAATCCCCCGTTTTTCCTCCGTTATCGTCCACGATGTCCTCGTGTCAACGCCGATAAACCCCATCGTGAAATTTCGCGAAGGATCGGTCTCCCGTCGGTCTCGGTCGGTCTCTCTTTCTGTCTCCGTGACACTTTGTGCCGCCTGAGGCACATTAACTACTTTTTTTCTCATTTCCGCTCGTAAACTGAGAACGGTTCAAGCGCGTTTGTGAATTGTCAGAGGAAGACGCGTGAATAATTCGTGAAAAAACACGCATAGACCGCCTCGGAACACTGGCGCCGTGCCTTTCTTCTTTCGTATACAAAGACGTAGCTTGGTATCATGCAGTGCAGACTCTTCTAGTTTTTCCGCTCACCGTTGTCTTCCCCCCTTCCCCTTGCCATTGGTAGCTCAGATCGCCGTCAGAAGTCCTCATTCTGTCTGTCTCGCACATTCTCTCTCTCTCTCTCTCTCTCTCTCTCTCTCTCTCTCTCTCTCTCTCTCTCTCTCTCTCTCGTTTACTACACTTCTTTCTTGCCGTGTGGCAAATTTTCGTCGCGGTGAGATCATTCTGAGATCATCGTGGCACGTGATCCCTACTACGATTCAAAGGGAAGCAGATGTGAGAGGTTTTAGCGGAATGTCGGAGCAGCAGCTGTATGGCTGTTCGAAGGGCGATCGATCCGAAATCCGAAGGGCCCGTGAGCTGGGGGATCTCGGCTGCAGATACCTAGTTCTTAAGGACATTGAAGTACACATGTACCGAAGTATACATGCACATGTGTACTTCGATCGAATGTAGCCTTAGTCACACCCGTTTAACCAAAAAAAAAAGTATAACGAACTTTTTTAATGCTGGAATGTGTGATCTCATTTACCAAATTGTTCTACCACAATTTAGAGAAATTTGCGATTAAAGTTGTAAAGAAAGAGCTATTAATGTATTTTGTCAATTATAATATGTAATGTTGGAGAAATTTTATTGCAGTCAAAATGAAGTACGTTAAAAGTTGTTACAACTTTCAGCTTAAAGTACTTAAAAGAAGTTTTTCGTAGCGATTATGATTAAAGAGATTGTTTATGATTAATACAGGGTCTATTTGCGTCAAAGTTGCGACTTTCATATACCTACTATTAAGAATCTACCAAGTATTTTTTAAATTATGTTAATAATTACCAGATCAATATCCAACGATCTGGAAAACCCTTAAGTTTGAATATTTGAAAAGGTCTGGCAGATTCTTAATGGTTTATATAAGTCGCAACTTTGACGCAAACCTTACATTAATCATAAATATTTTCTTAACACTACACGGACGCTGTTTTTGGAACACTCACCCGGATATATCCTGCCAATCCTTTGTTAAGTTCAAAGGGTTTTTCTGTGTTACAAAGAAATCTATAAAAATTCATGTATCATCTTTAAGGTTTCAAAAAGTGATTTCTATATCTACATAGGCCGGAACTATTCCATTTCTTTTTTAAAAGCGCTGAAGCTCCGTGGAAATCAAAAATGAAAAATCGACTGTGCCTTAAAAGACCCACGGTATTCGCGTGGTGTTAATTATAATCGACATACAGTTTTTTTTTTAAGACTAAAGCATACTCAATTTTGATTTCAATAACATTTCTCCAACATTACATGTTATAATTGTGACAAAATAAATTAATATAGTTGATATTAATTAATATAATATATAATATAATGTTATATGTTATAATTAGAATTAATATAGCCTTTTTTGCAACTTTAAGTGCAACGTTCTCAAAATTGTAACGCGATAGAGCGACTTAAACGTTCAACGCCAAAAAAAAACTACAGGAAACGATTAGTCTCGTTTTTGTGCTCCAAAAAGAGGCATTTTTTTGTTATCTCGGAGACGTCGCGTCGTCGCGGCAGTTGCAATAACGTTAACGAGAAAATCCTATCGGTACCGTATCTTATCTTAACAATGTTTTTTTCAATGTTTTACCTGAAGTATCGGTAAAGGTCATTTGGCTCATCAACCTCAGGCATCATCATCAGTTGTTGGGCTCGTTCTATCGCATCTATGACTCCCTAGCGACAGCGATTGTTAAAAAGTCATCTGATAGGACGAGCACGCCAACTCGAGTGGACGTTTTATTTATTTATTTTTTTCCGATAATTGGAATTTATCAATGATACGCCTTTATAGATACGATAATCTCGAGCTTTTATGGAAAATTTGTCCACCAAGTTTCAAGCATGACCTTCGAAATTACTGGAAGATTATGAAATTCCGACATGAGATTTCACGGTTAATCTTTCCATTATTGAAAAAAAAAATAGAATAAAGCAGCGAACGCGCTTATCTTAATAAAAACTTCACTTCAATTGCAGCTTTAATGCTACCTTTTGTATACAAGGAATTATTTGTCAATTATTAATTATTATCTATGTATTAGGTTCTCTTAAATATATACAAATTTTTCAATTAGATTTAAATTAATTATAATGATTAATAATTATATATTATTATTTATTTATTTATTTATTCTATCTATTAGACCCTCTGTATTTCTCAATCTAATTTGCATACAGAGGACTAATATTGCCTTAGAAACGACGAGAAGTAAGTTAAGTAAGTTCGGGTCTTTAAAAAATTCCATGTAATATTACATAATTCGTTGTAGGATTCAGCGCTATTAATAGTGCGTTACAAATGGGTTTCCGCTTATATTGCACAACAGCGGTTTCAGAACGCCGCGTTCGCTTCCGGATCCTCTTATCTTTTCCATGACGCTCTTCATTGATAATCCTTCCTAGTATTATTAAGAACTTGTGCAATCCTGAAAATATAAGGTGGGTAAATATATTTAATCGCGTAATAATTTATTTGCCGCAGTAACGAAGTGGACGTTCGCGAGTGAAATTGTCTCTGCCGATTCGAAACGCGTTTCTAATGCTTTCAACGATGACTTTCGGATGAAAACGTGAAGATATACTTAAATGCTGAACGACAGCTTTATGCGGGCGTACGTTCATCTATTTATCTTGATCCCTTCAAGTTATTTCGCTCAATGTCAACACGCTTTTACATCACCCCGTGGGTGGTAATATCTCGAAAGGAAAAATCCCAGCGTCGAGATAGATGCGCGGTGGTGTTCCCAGGCTGGGGCATTGCGTGCGTGCATGCGTGTCGAGACTGTCGAGGCTGTGGAATGCGTTTTTTTTGTAAAAGGGAGAAAGAGAGAGAGAGAGAGCGAGAGAGAAAGATACAGAGCGAGAGATCGGAGTCGGTAAAGGGCAATTCAGACGGGACGAATATTTACTTTACTCACGTCCCTCACGCCTACAGTCAAATAGATTTGCCTCTTCTCAATCCCATCATTCATACAAATCTTAATAGCTCCGTGATCGTGCTTCAAATTCCACGATAATCTCTTACCTTTTTTTTGAGAGCGAAAGATCTTACTTGTTTCTCTCTCTTTTATCTACCTTTTCTATCTTAGTAGGTTCTCACGCATGCTATTCCCAAATTCAGACAATGAGAAAGGAATGTCGGTACCGCCAACACATAGCGTGACTCATAAATTGACATAAAATAGGGTTTCGCAAAAACGCAGGCTACCCGTACCGAGGAATTTGTACCATAAGTCACGTTTTGCCTTTTTTTCCCCCGCAGATTTTTGCGCAAGCAGACGTTGCGCCCGAGGAAAATGATGGAACTGGATCGAATCGGACACAAGGATTGGGACAAGAAGAAGCCATATGACGTACCGACTTTGACCGCGAAATCAACGGTGCCTGACGATGTGGACTACACGGATTATCGATTTGAGAGCGCGAGGTTGGATTCCTTCGGCGATTGGCCCGTGCCGTTCGTCGATCCCAAGAAGTTGGCGGCCGCTGGCTTTTTCTATACCAAACAGAACGATGCGGTAAAGTGCTTTATGTGCTCGATCGTCCTGTCCGGATGGGTAGACGGCGACGACCCAATGGCGGAACACCAACGTTGGTCCGGAAGATGCCGATTCGTCCGTAGTCTCCCTTGCGGAAATGTGCCAATCGATGCCGATCCCAGCACGATCCCCAAAATGCCCAAATGTTTAGACACCTGCGGGCTTTACGGCGTCAAGTATATGCCTTATTCTAGTTCAGACACCGATCCGTCGACGGAGGAAACCATGAAGCCCGAGATCAACGAGGACATCGAAATCACCGTCTTCTGGGATTCCACCACGAACGCGAATTTCACGGCCAAGCTCGGCGACGTGTTAGGTTCGAAGCAGCCCACATACGCTTCCTACGAGCGGAGATTACACTCCTTCGCCACGTGGCCCGATACGGTGTGCCAAAGAAAAGAGGACCTGGCGGCCGCCGGTTTCTTCTACCTCAGCGGCCTTTACGAACACTCCGATGAAACGATGTGTTTCTACTGCGGGGGATGCTTGAAGAACTGGGAACCGACTGACAATCCTGTGGAGGAGCACGTCAAGTGGTTTCCCGAATGCAGGTTTATCAAAAAGGTAATAGCGGAGAAGCAGTTGAAGAAGAAAGACGACTCGTGCACATCATCCACGGAACAGACGGACCACGACACCTGCATCGAGATTGAGAAAGGGACGACTGTAACGTGCGACTACATTTGTTAGTGTCTGAAACGATAAGCAAACCATTCTCTTTTTAAATCCGACTGAAACAAATAATAAGACTGTATTACAATAGCAGAGAAGCATGGCGCGTATCTACCATGCGATTATTTCGCCGTATGTACAGATAGTGACCTCACGCATGCGAAATTTTGTACGTCCGCGTGTTAGACAATATGTTCGAGAGCCATGTTGTTTTATCAGTCTCTATCGTAATAAAAAATCCGTTTTTTGCTGAACTGGCTGCGCTAGGCTCAGAGTTTATCTTTTTCCTTCCAATGTAAAAAAGAAAATAACGTCTGAACTAGTGCAGCCAGTTCAGCGATAGAAAACCGATTCAAAGATACATTTAGGCGTGTACAGTTGTTCGGTATGCATGAGAGCGGTTCACAACGATCTAATTTAATAATTGACGCGAATGACATGACTCATTAACGCATCAATTTGATATATTTACACATTGTAACATGGACGAAACTTTCGTTGTAATTTTTAACGTAATAAATGTGCACTTAAGTTTATTTAAGTACTTATTCAAATCATCGTGAGGTATGTGTGATAAATTTTATCGGTCGACTATATTATCAATTGCTGATCAGTATTATAGCGAATAGTGTTATATAATGTATAGTGCAAACATAATACCTCATAGTGTATCATATTACAAATTAATTGCACTATTATGAAAAATTGACGTGGATTATCAAAATATAAATTTTATAAAGAAGGAATGTAACCGAACGTTTTTAAATTTATATTATCTCGACCTTTCAGTCAATATCATTTTTTACTTGCATAGATTACGCATTGACAGATTTATTTACGATTAGATAGCTGATTTATAATTACCACGTATTATTTGTGAAACGCAACCTATTTATTTTCCTTCTCGAAAAAGATGAGAATAAAAATAAGTTGAAGATCGAATTAAAGATAACGGTTCCGAGATATAAACAAGAGGCAAATATAAGATCAAGATAGGAATTAAAATAGGAATGTTTATCTAGACCGTCATTTACCTTTCAGTTAATTCATGAAATAGCACGAGCGAGTATTTAGAATTCCTTCAAGAAAATCCAAAGCACGCATTCTGTTAGAAATGCATAAGGAATGGTAGTTATACGTTGTGTGTATATATATATATATAAGAATCGCTATAAGAAACGGCAGTTGTACGTAATTTTATCGTATATTTTAAGATCGATATGTGAATGAGTGATTACGATTGTGAACTCTACGATAAACGCAAGCAGATAACGTAATTGTTCGATGGATTGTCAATTATTAAATCGTACGAAACGAATATATTATAGAGACTTTTTAGTGTATACTGCTCCAAAAGGTTTTCTTTCTCGATTAACATACGATTCTGAGTTCTTCATTCCGGAGACGAAAGATTTATAAAAATATATTGCAGAAACGAACGCGCTTAACTACGCCTTAATTTAATGCGAGTCACACCAGGATCGAAATAGGATAATTTATGCCCATATGACATACCACAGTGTATGATGTCATCGTTTGTTAATGCAACGTAACGCCGTGATGATACATCGCGCATTAACTTTGCGCTGAATTTTGTAAACAGATACAAGTATACTAGTCATAATACATTCACAGTATAGATACAATTATACAGATATTGCATTTAATACGCAGAAGTATGACAAATAATGACGTAAAAGATTGCGTCATTTCCTATGTAGCAAACCGAAATAAAATACATTGTTCTCCATGAGTTGCTTTAACATCAATGCTGTAATTTGCATGTAACACGCATGAGATTAACCTATCGAAAACCGCGATTTTTTCACGTAATTCTATTCTCTCTGTTATCTTCTATCGGAGATGTGATCCACGTTGTAATAATATACTAAATATATAAATAATACAATACAATAATAATACACTAAATCAATCAATAGTTTTTTAATCTGTAAAACATTTAGAATTATCAAAATATTTTGTTACAATCACTGTCATCTGTATTTGCAAATAACAGGGAATAACTTACACTTAATCGCGTTGCGTTTTCTTTCGTAAATATATTTTCCAGGAAAGATATAGAAAGGTGCATTGTCATAATACTTATAAGTTCTAGCTGTACCCTCTAGAAACTTCGAGAAAATGTTTTTGAAACATACTGAGATTGGTTTTCTCTCCGCGGGCTCTCTCCGAGAGAGAATAAAAAATCGAGTCGACAATAGTGGGTAGAATACGATATTTTGAATATCTCGTAGTTCGGTACAATTTAGTTTGTTACATGCACGGTGTATCCCAGATTGTAACAAATGTTAATAATACTTAAATCTTTTAATACTTTCGTCTCAGAACGTTCGGGAAATTCTACGTAAGTGTTTTTAAGACACATATAAAGGCTAACAATTTCTTCAATTTAAAGATCGTTAAGGAGCTAATGCCGCTTGGTTCCTCTACATTACAAGGTCGATTTATCGAGAGAATTCAGACCTGTTTATATTACGTTCGACGCGTTACGATCGCGGCGCGGAAATCATGTAAACGAGTTCATGAATGATATGGATAACGAATTGCTCATGCGTGAAAAAGCGTTAAAGAATGAGACTACGCTTTCTTCTTGCTTGCAGTTTTGATCTTTCTCGAAGCGGAAATTTATGTGTAATTGTCGTAGAAATTCCCACGGTATATGTGTAAAAACTTTCTTAAAATAATGTAAAACGAACCCTGAATAACCCGACTAACTTGAACCCTCCCTTTTACCAGTGAGATCGGCGCCACTATAGTTAAAAAGGGGGACCTTGGCATATTTTGGAAGGACCCTCTTTTTTCCCGAAAATACAAGTCCGAAGGGGAACGTTTGCTTCTCAGACTCCGCCTTTGAAGGGTCTTATTCCTATAACTGCATGCCTTTGCTCTAGCAGAAGGAATGCGAGGGGAACGTGTTATATGTCCTGCATCGGCTAAGTCTTCACATTTCTCTAACACAGTTTGCCCAGTGTACATAATGAAGACGCTTCATTCATAGCTAGAAATTTTAAATACGGACGGATTTATGTTATATATGCTATAGATTGCTATTTCTATTCGAGATTTATTTAAATCAACGACACAAATGTTGGATTGGCCGCGGCGGAACAGTATCTTGACCTCCAAGATCACCCGGACTTAACTACGCTCGATTTTTATTTATGGGGTCATGTCAAAAGTTTAGTTTATGCCACAAATAGTCAAAATGTTGCTCATTTAAAAAAACAAATTGTATATAATAGCCAGGATAGCCAATTTCAAGAATTAAAAGCTCAATCCATCTTATTGTTAGCAAAAATTCATGAGACTGTGATTTAAAGAGCACAGGTTTGGACTCAACAGGAAGACCAACAGTTTCAACAATTTTTTAAAGTAAAAAGTAAGAAATTAAAAGATTCATTGCCTATGTGTCCCCAAACAAAAATAGCAATCTATAGCAAAATCCGTTAGTCGAGACATAATTACCGTAAAATAATTTTTTACGTATTTATATATCGTAAAATAATTTTATTTTCGTACGATTTTCGGGGCAATAAAAGAAAAAGTAGTCCGAAAACGATAAAAATTGTAAAACAAGCTGGGATATCTATTGGACCGATTTAAGCGTCAGCGTCGAACGTGCCAAGGATATGAGGAGATTTCAAAGGGTCAATCATTTCCCCGGGATGACGGAGACATGTAGGAAGGATCTACTCGCTCGTAATCTCAATCGCATGCAGAAGTTGTTCCCGAAGGACTACAACTTTTTCCCGAAAAGGAAGTAAGAGGAGAGATCCGTGCCCATAGCTATTATACTTCTCTCTTTTTCAACAATAAGTCATTCAACACAAAAGATCAAAGAAAAATCTCTTGCCGCATGCTCCATCCAGTACTATATATGTCGATGGTCTCGACATATGCTCTATATACGTATATATATATATATATATATATATATATATATATATATATATATTTACAATAAGTAACATTCATAAAAACTATAGAGAGGTTTCATACAAATCTCTCTATAGTTTTTATGAATATTACTCATTATAAATATAAAATACATTTTATTCAAGTTATATATTAATGTTTAAATGTTATCATTACCTAGATAGAACAGAAAATTATAATGATATTAAAATAACGAGAAAACGATTGAATCGTGATAGAAAAGTTAGTTTTTATAGTCATTTTTTTCATCATTTTTGGACACGTCACTGTAGTTTTCCGTTCTATCAGAAAAAGGAGCCCCTTCTAAAATAGTATTAGCGTCAGGCCTCGGAAAGTTACTATCCGTCCCTCATTCGTAACGCTCCGTATGACGTTATGGGTGCATTCGTTTACGCATCCGAGTGCTAAAAAAGTCCTACAGCATGTGTCACGTGCACTATAGATTTTCAGCGCTCGGGTGATGTTTCTGTACGCAGCCCTACGTGAAAGAATGCACTCTATTTGAGCGATGAATGAATCGTTTAAATGTCGACCGCTCAACGTTCTCGCTTTCGGATTCGTGTTCGCTAGGCACTGGGCGCTACGATAATTCGTACGTGCATTAAGAAATACATATTATATGTAATAAATACGTTTTATCGTAGCTGACGTGATGTGTTTTAAGAAATAAGATCTCGGGCAACGACACGCACGTGATTCGCAAGCGAATCGCTATTAGTGGCCTTTGACCGATTAAGTCGATGATTCTTCTCGGAAACGGAGTAACGGATATGACACGATTCATCGGGAGGAACGCTCACGTTATTTTATACTTCAGAGCTCACGGATATCTCATCTTCACTACACATATTTATGCACACGTGTGTGTATATGTGCGCGCGCGCGTGAGAACTGCGCTATGGAAAATTTTATTTCTTAAAACACATTTATTAGCTATAATGCAAAAGCTTTATTTAGACAGCGAAATAATACGAAATGTACTTTTTGTATTACGATAATATTAAGGTACATCTTCGTTATAGAGAGACGAGCAAATTTTATGTATTATAGATATGATGACGCAGAGATATGATGACGAGGCTTAGAGTTAAATTTTTTTCTAGTGTCCCCCGAATTAACACATGGCGCAGTTATATAAAGAGCGCCTTCCGAGAATTCGTAATCATTCGCGATTGCGTGTCACGGCTCACGGCGTTAAATGCGCAGAAATTTGGGTGGGCGTATATTTAGATAGATAGATTAAGCGGACGAGATAAATTTCGAAAACGTCATGCCGCTTGACTCTATTAAGTGATACACGTGATAAGATAGATCCTTTTGTAAGCCATTAATTCCCGCAAACTGTATAACCTGCGATACATATGTGCGCGATCGTACACAGAAATCCTTTAAAACGCTCTCAAGGAGAGAAGAGGAGAGAGAAAGAAAGAGAGAGAGAGAGAGGAAGGGAATGAGAAAGCGCAAATGACGCATTTTTGAAACAACACGGGCGGATGTTCAGGCAAAACCAGGCAACACCGGAAATGTCTAATGCGAAACATCCTTCCGCAAGGCAAAACGTCCATACAATTTTTCCGTCTTGTGAAATCTCGTCTAAAAACACGTCTCAGATGACTTTTCTTTTAATCCGTCTTGTTAGTTATGTGAAAATGTGTCACGTTTCCCATAGGAAGGCGGCTAAAAAGAATAGGACCTACCACAGTCGACCACACAGCGGGGGCTGCGGGGATGCGCTCGATAAAATTGCCCTTCTACTTATTCGTCAAAGGTCGCTCAAGGGCGAAAAAGATTCGCATCTCATATTGTCAGACAGAACGCAAGAAAGATGATGATTTTTAGACCATTTTGCTATCATTTTGACTCTATCGTGACTTTCCGTTCTACTTTATAAAGCATTTCTCTCGCTCTCTCTTTCTCTTTGGCTGCTTGTTGTGAACGTACGTGTAATCGCGACCGAGTGGCAGCCGCGCTCATTATCGTGGAATTTCACCGCGCGAGCGGCGAGTCTCGGCCGCGTATCGGAATATACCGAGTGAAATCAGGCGACCTTTCGCTGGCGGCTCCCCTCACTGAATATATATATATATACTAACTTCTATAGCGACGTACGCCGCTATAGAAATTTACGGTATGTGAGAGCGTTACGAGAGAGGAGTCCCAAGTTCCTCTTTTATCCTTGTCTATCTCACAGCGTAGTGGAGTGGATATGGGGAGGATTGAACAGTACAGGTCGTCGATCAAGATCAGACAAGGATAGAGCGATGCTCGAGACACCTTGGAATGTTCTCTTTCATATCGCACTGATAGGCTTATAGCGTTAAATTGTTATATTTCCCGCCGCCTCGTCTCGCATTGCTCGTGTTAGCGCGCGTGAGCGAATGTGAGTGAATGCCAGTATAGTTAACAATGCCAGGGTACCTAGTCTTGAAATTATTATTCATGAAACGAATTCAAGAATAGCTACCCAGACCCGACGGGCGCCGACGGACCCGGCTGGACGCTGGACGCTGGACCGTAGTCGGTCCATCAGTGCCGTAACTTCTCGCTGGCGCGCCACGATGAATAGACATAGAGACATTCCTTCTAATCCCTGTCCTTTAAATCCCTTCCAGGGATCAAAGATAATATCATTTTAGTTATTCATTTTCGACATTCACGCCTCCAAAAATTTCCAGAAATCTCCAAGGCAGCTTTCCAGGAATGCGACGTTTGAGAGCATGAGTCAGATTTTTGGTGTCTGTCACAAACTATGACTTTTTGGAGGAGGGAAATAAAAAATCTTATTTTACACTTTGATGAGGAATAAATGTAACTAAGTGGCATAAACGTGTCGTTATAAAAATGGCGTCGGGGGACAGAGTTACCTAATTACACAGTGGCAGTCAACGTGTTAAGATATCGTTGCGTATCACCCTTCTGTGAACGAGTTTCGCATAGCAACTGGACTTGCGGCAAAGTCCCCTCAAGGTATAAAATTATAAGTCATGTCGAGAGCAAAACTTGAGGTAAAATCAAACTAGACTCTAAGAACGAGTAAAAATTCGTCAATTCCATCCGCAGTCGATATATCAAGATGCGCGATAAAAAATTTGTCGTATATTTCATACATATGCTTCATAGATATTAAAAACAAAAGTAAAATAATGCATATATATTTGCGAAAATCATGGGCAGAGGGAAGAAGGGTAAGGAATGTAAGAAGGGTAAAAATTTCTTTCCGTGGGAACGCGAGGTGCAAGAGCCTTTATCCGGTTCAGCCACGTCCCCCGGCTCCCCACGTCGCTCGCGGCTGAAGGCAGCAGAGGCAGCAACGGCCAACGATGAAGCGGCGGAAGAGAATGTAGATGGAAGGGGGGCTGAGAATGTATAGAAACCACGGTTGTACGTTACTGCGGCGCCGTAACTGCGCACAGACGGGTTCCGTGAGATTCCCCAGCATATTCCCTAATCCCCCTACCGAGGTGGAAGGCACTGGAAGGCACTGGAGGGGAATGGAATATTGGAATATCTCTTTTGCCACCGCCGCGGGCGCCGCGCCGTCAGCGCCGTGGCATCGCGTCGACTCGTTGCGGCGTTGGTGCGTACGTTGGCCTCGAACGGAGAAGGGAGACTCGGGAGAGAGAGAAGCCGTCTCGGCCATTGCTGTGTTCCTACGTTCCATTCTATAGTATAGTGCGATTGTACGCGCCTGTAGTATACGGACCGCGGCTTTGTGAAACTCCACGGAACCGAGTAGCGCGAGTTGCGAGCGATCGTGACGTCCGAGCATACGTGAAGTGTCGTACGCGTTCCGCTGTGTTGTAACCGTGCGCGAAGCCTCGTTATCCTCGCGGGCGAACGAGCAGCGAAACGTCGAACGCGTAAACCCGCTCGATACTTACAACGCAACGTTCGCGACACACAGTCGCGAAACGAAACGGCATAACCGAGGTAGAGAGCCGATCGACGGAACAAAGCCGTGCGTGGCGGAGCCAGCTGCGCGGAAAGGCCAAAGCAAGCGTCGCCGCTCACAGCAATCCGGTCGTCCAAAATCGATTCGGGTACGTTTCTTCTGCCTCACGCACCACCTCGCGCGTCGCACTTTCCTCAATAAATCTTTCCTTGTGTAAGAAACGCCAGAGAGATTTTCTATTTTTTTCCCCCCTTCCTGTCGCGTATCTCCTCTTACCATCTGTCCGGATGCTCGCCCGACGGCCTGGCGCTTTCACGCGAGCGTAGCGGGGTCACGTATTGTTCACATGCGAGGCTAAAACAGGCTGAAATATTTAAAATAGCGTGGATTCGATAAGAGCAGTTGACCGCAAATAACTGATAAACGCTTGAAAATACGATTCGCCCTGTTTGTTTACTATCATCCTTTCCTCCGTCTGCCGCTCCCCTCTCCTCCCCCTCTTCCCCTCCCTCTCCCTACCTCTTTATCGGCACCTTTTGACGCAGTGTGTTCCGCGGCGTCGTTTATTATCTAACATTGTTGGGCGGGTCCTGCGTTAGCGGAAAGCATGGCGATGTAACTAGCGGGGGGCAAATAATTCGTAAATAAAAAAAGAAAGGGAAAAAAATAGTAATCGGCGTTAGAGGGATCTTTAGAGAGAGTAGCGGGGAGAACTTGAAACAAGTTAAATGTTTTGCTTTTTGTATACGTCAACATCCCCTTGGAATCAGATCTGAAAATAATTGTTTTTTTTTTACCATAAGATTCTTGATCGACAGAGTTCGCGAAAAATAAGAGACTTCAAAATTATTTCTACTAAGATTGACCTTTAAAACGAATTTTTTGCAAACAGGATGCGAAATCAACTTATGTTGAAAGAGTCGTAAAATGTCAGGCACTGCCGAAACCATCTGGCGAGCAAAGAATTTTATGAAAGAGAAAAGGAAACTTGAAACTCGGATCACGCATGTCGGTCTTTGTTGCTATTCTACGCTATATTTTTCGCACTTAAAATGAGATAGATGATACTTATGCGGTGTCTCAGAAAAACTGGTGGTAGAAGCGAGAAGGATGATTCCACATGAGAAAATAAGTCGAAAATGTAGAATCAAATTTTCTTTTATATCCGGATAGCCAAATCTGTCGAGAACAGATTTTGAAAGCGTCTGCTACAAATTTTGCAAATTCAAAAATTCAGCTATTACAGAACAAACTGTTGATTTATTAAATTTATCGTATATAATGTACACTTGATTTATATCGATAAGTAATCAGATGTAAGAATTAATTAATAGCTGATAACTAATTAATATGTTATTTCTTATATCAGATTCTATAAAAAAAAAAAAAAAATCATTAAAAATGAACGTTAAAATGAGAATGACAGCACCACAAATTTCTAATATAAAGTATAAAAAATTGTACGTTGTCACATGTGCATTTCTTATCTTTCTCTCTTCGTTCCTCCTCTCTTCCCCCCTCCCCCTCCCCCACTCTGTCTGCTGTCTGTCTCTTACAAAAGGTTTTGACGAATTATGAGGGCATTTACCTGTCTCCTTTGTGACTCATTCCCAAAATTTCGGCAACTTGATTTGGCTGTCCGAGAGGTTTTTAAACCTTTCGCGTTGAAGGGCCCGAACACCGAACAGAACCTTTCGACGCGAAAGGTCAATACGCAATGGGTTGTGGCGACAGAGTAGGTTCTCGAACTGAGGCGCGACAAGTTCTGGCAAGTCTGATTCCGGGCCCTTGCCATCAGTAATGCCAGATGGAAGACTGAAACAGCACTCCCTACTGTTACTGACCACATACTGTTACTGATAGCTGGCATGCTGTCCGGTCTGCCGTCTGGCATCCCTGGCGTCCTTACAGTTCAGACCTGCGGCCATGTATTTTAATTTCCAGAAAAGCCTCTTCAGACACTATAATACCCGCGCTTTTGAATCGAGCTACGATTTCATTCTGGTTTTTTTTTCTTTTTTTTTCCCCGAGACGAGATAAGAATAATAATCACGCTCGAGTTGTGTGTGTGACTTTCGATAAGCTTGTTTGTCATTGCAGAGAATATTTAACAAAAGATAGTGGTATCTAAGTAGCGTCTAGATCATTCATTTCTATGTCTTCAACGCGGGAGGTCCGTGCTGGATTTCATTTATGTCTATCTAGCTGATCATAGTCAACCGAATTGAGGACTTGTGTGCGGTTCTTTTTTTTTACTCGAATCCATTCCGAAGTAAAGATGAAAAATGAACATACGCTAACACGCCTCGTTTCCCGTATATCTCGAGTCTTTCGGATATTTTTTTTATATGAAATTGGACTGAGCGCCAACGGCGACAGCTCCTCGCGACCGACGTTGGCGAAATCGGTTGTCGGACGGCCTTTCGATTGTACGCTTCCGTCGCGCCTTGTTGCCAGCTCTCTCGCGGCCGGGAATAATAAAGAAGACTCGAGAGTCCAAAGGAAACGGAGCGCTGCGCGCTGATGTCATTTTGTAATTCTCCGGCCGATAAGTGTATCTCCCGCGTGTAGCATGCGTGAGCGTGCACTTCGACCGTCTCAATGCGTCATTTGCAATACAGGAGATGTCATTGCAAAACGTACGAACACGGGCTTTGTGGCATTTAATTCTCAGCTTGATCCGCGGATTGATTTTCGCCACGGCTGACTCGAGTCGCGATTAGCGAGAACGCGGCGATATGCGAGGAAACTTTTGTTGAGAAAACATGGAGCTCCTGGTGAATAAAGCCTTAAAGCCCGGTGTCCACGATGCAAGAACTGTGTCCAAGTTTCGGTTTAAGTCAATGAAACTGCTACTTTTCTGTAAGTGCTGCAAGTTGATCGGCTTAAACCGAAACTTGGACACAGTTCTTGCATCGTGGACACCGGGCTTAAGATGACTGGCTCAATAACAAATAGTCTTGTTGCAGTCGATTCGAAGCGCTCGAATTAGTCTCGATCGTGAGATACCGAGGATAAGAAAGAAATCTCCGCGCAGGTGTCTAATCGAATCTTAGCCAAGAGATAATCAAGATCGTTTCAGATTAGGACTGCGTCGATAGTTTCGTAACACCCTGTATATCGCGACGGTGTTGTCTCGATTTTTCGGGCGGCGTCCCCCTATCTGAGCACGCGGCGTGCCGCACCTTGACGTCAACAAATGAGGAGAGAAAAGACGCCGTTCCCCTGGAGCGGCGGGACGCGGGGGACACCCGTGCGGTGGGCGACGAACGAAGGTTAAGCTGCGGCAGAGTCAGCTATGCAGGCGGATGACTCGGTTTCACGGTATCACTGCCGTCGCGTCGTCGTGACCGAGGCGTTTCCTCTTTAACGAGACGCTGTCGCTAGCCATGCGAAGTTAGCAAGCAGCGAACGTGGCGATCTCGAATACACACGGCCGTAGCAACTTTGCACCAGACCCGACGGACTCTCGCCGATGAGAGAGACATTTCCCGTGTCTCGTCGCAGGCTGAACTTATTCCTCGTAAATAAATACCGCGGATTGTCGATACTTTTCAACAGTTTTATAACCTGAGAATTTTTAAATATTTTTAACTTCGAGCTTTCGTTAAGTATTTCATTATTTTTGAGAAAATATCCTCTCATTTCGCCGGAGCTCTGTGATAAATTCAGGAGAGATTTCTTTATCACCGCTTCACGAGAAATCCGGGCCTCGACGAAGTGGAGCGAAGATGAACGGGGGGCACACACGTTGCCAGGCGCTCCTACCGTTACAATTCACTCCGCCGCCCGGGTATACGCGTCGCGTTCTCGTGTAATGTAATAAGACGAACAGAAATAGAGGCCGTGCAACGGCAACGTTGCATATACCCGGTGTCGCAGCTGACAGCTGTGCTCCTTCTGAAGCGCGTTGGTAGTTTCTCGGGGAAGTCGAATTTCTTGTCGATGTATAGCAACACGGCTTCGTGGGTAGATCTACATGTACACGCGAAGTCATAAAAATGTTTTTTAACGTATAAATTTGCACGCATATCGGAGGCATATTTGGTGTGCCCTCAGTCCGAATGTTTGCGCGTCATGACTGTTGGTTATTCGAAAAATTTGTTACATTATTTATTTTTATTAATTATATATTTGTATTATTCATTACTTTTGTTATTTATCATTATTATTAATCCTACGTTACTCGTATACGGTGTAAAATACATTCCAGCCTAAGAAATCTACAACATTCACCGAGTAAAACTTTTTTATCGATCGAGAGCCGTACAAACTGTCTCGCAATTAAAGAATATTTGCTAATTTTCATCTAAAAGATATATAGAATGTTATCAATTAAATTGTAAATTGAATTGTATTTAAATGTAAATCATCGAAGAAAATAATGAAAATTGAGATGCAATGTTTGAGGTGTAAAATACATTCCACGCGTGTAATTATATTAAAAAAAAAATCACGAGTAATGTAAAATTAATTACACTTGTATTATTCATTATTGTTAAATTATTATTATTTATTTTATTGTCATTATTCGCCCAACTGCGAAATATCACCTCCATCCTGCTTCGGGACAGCGTTGCCGTTTCTCGAGTGATCAACGGTCATAATGCGTGAATATTTAGACAGGCACATTCCCAAGGCATTTATATCTGCACGCTTTCTATTATCCGTAAACCTGCTGGCGTCTTTTGTACTCCTCATTGGTTCTTTTATCCAGAAAGGAGAACCGGAAAGGGAGTAAAAGAATACCTCAGATATTGTATGATGAGAATATAATAGTTTTTAAATAAGAATTTCTTAGAAAATACTTAGGGCCACTATATTTCCAACGTTAACTTCTAACTTCTAACCGACCGTTAACTATCGAAATAGCCTACTTCTGTTGACTACTCTGAGAAGTTTAACAGTCGATCAGAAGTTAACATACGTTGGAAATAGTGGCCCCAACTTATCGCCATTTCCGCCAAAGCACATAACATGGCGTAGCGATATACGACGGTCGTAGTCCGTAGTCCTCGACCTGACAAATCAGGATACGCCAAAGCTTGTGCGTTTCTTACGTCCACGATGTGGATATGCGCGAAGGACGTCATTTACAAGTCCGACAGGCTTTGGAAGCCTTTCGCCGGTGATAAATGTATAACGCTCGCGGGCAAACCTAAGCTATTCTTTATCCAGGCTTGCAGAGGCGACGAATCCGATAGCGGTGTTATGCTGTCCCCTCGCACTTTAGTAAAAACGGAAACTGATTTGGTAGTTTCTTATGCTATTCGACCCAAGCTCTCCCTTGGCAACAAGTACGGCGCCGCGGCGCCCTGTCGCAAGATCAGAGCTGAAAACGCCTTTTTCGACGGAATCAAACAACATGCTATCAATATCACATCGTCGCCCCTCTCCGCTTCGTGGAGAAACCTCGCCGAGAAAATCTATTTTCTAAACTAGGATGCAGTGTATATTATGTCATATGTGCTTTGGCCCTTAAGGCCATTGCACGTGACAAAGTTTTAGTCATAATCGTAAGACCGTAAAAAAATAGACCACGCACAGTCGATTATTCTCCTTGAGCTCGAAGAATAATCGAGTGTGCGTGGTCTATTTTTTTACGGCCTTACGATTATGACTAAAACTTTGTTACGTGCAATGGCCTTTAGTCTCACAAATTGTCCGAGATTCGTACGCTCAAGGCGTATATACATCGCGCAATAATAATAACTGCATTTTAACAGAAAAAGCAGCTTAGTGCCTCGTGATTCTTTTCTTTATAATGAGATCCGGTGACGGGTTAAAGGCAGGAACCAATAATTACGTTAAAGAATCGCTGTGCGCTCATCTGCTTTCTCTGCTGAACACAGTGAGAGTCGTCATTCGTTTATTTTATGATGTGCGTTTTTTTTAATGACGCGACAGCTTTGACAGTCCGATACGTTCATTCACTCACGAAATACGTCGAAAGTTGAGAAGCAACTATACGATAACCGGAATAATAATATCGAGAATATTGATGTTTGGAGAACGCTTTTACTTCTTTACGTGCAATTTTTACACACGTGCGCATAAAAAGCTACTACGCGTAATTGCACGTATACGCGATAAAGCTCAAAGTTGTATTATGATTTTTATTTTTTTTTTTTGCGATTTATATCTTGCCCGCAATCGCGCGATAGTATAAAAGGCATTATTTTTAATGGCGACGTTGACGCGGCTGCGCACTCCAATCTCTAAACTCCAACGTGGACAACGTGTTCGTGTTCTCCCTCTTAAGTTCTCAGTCGATCACGAGATACGAGATCGCTCCCGCACGCTCCCGATTAGTCCCGGTTTGTCGATGCGGAACGTGGGTTACAGGATAGATGTAAGTTTTTTCGGTCCTTTTTTTTTTCCTTCTCTTATTTCGTTCGCGTTAATATAAAATATATCAGGCGAGCGGCAGGTGGTATTTTCCACACAGGGAAAAATAGCGTCGCTGAGAATGACAGTTAAAATTTATTCTTACATATTTTTTTGCTCGCTAATAAACCACGTGCTCGTCGACATTTGTATTCACCTGTAGTACTTACCGCGCACACATTTGTGCAGTTTTATTCGGTAAACGAACTGACCGCAGTGTCCACAGTATGTCAGCAAACTCGATCGGAAATCCCTGGAAAATTGGCGTCAATTGTATCCATATAACGTATCCTTACCACGTGCGCCCCACGCATGAATCCGCCATGATCCTACGTTGAACTTTCCATTCAAGCTATTTGATATCTTCGTGTAACATCATAAAATATTTCATAAAAATCATTACCATACGATATTTTATAAGAATATTTTAAAATTATGTATTAATGGTTAAATATTATGTATAATGTAGTTGCCATTGTCGTGGAAACATTGTTACAACTTTTTCTCAAGTATTACTTTTTATAATAATAAATTTATAGTTCTGTAAATATATGTTGAAAACGAAACTATTAGTTTCGACGATATGAGGCGACCCACGCAGCCTGTACCGAAAGTTCAATGTAGGACAGGTGACGTTTAGTATTTTACCAACACAATCTGACTATTGACAGATGCAAACGCAGATTCTACTCAATTTTTGCTGCCACTCTGCGTCAAATAGTATAACAAAATTGTTATTATATTTAAATTTAAGCATCTAATGATATTTATTTCTTCTTTACAGGTTCACAAGGGCATCTTTACAAACATTAAGAAAATGACTGGATGCATCGAACACTACACGATTCCTCAAAGCCGTTTGCCACCCAGTTCACCAATAACGTCTCACTTATTTTTCGACGAAACAGATGATATCGGTTGTGCCGATTATCGATTTGAATCCACCCGGTTGGAAAGCTTCAAAAACTGGCCATGTTTATGGATAAAGCCAGAGAAACTCGCGGCCGCGGGTTTTTATTATACTGGAGAGAGCGACAAGGTAAAATGTTTCGAATGCCAGATAGAAATATGCGAATGGCAGGTGGATGACAATCCGATGGCCGATCATCAACGGTGGTCTGGGAGGTGTAGGTTTATTCGTAATATTCCGTGCGGCAATGTGCCGATCGGTACAGATCCTAACACGATTCCGGCACCTGTGCCTAAAGGAGTGGATGTATGTGGACCTTATGGTTCGATATATATGCCTTACTCTGGACCAGACCATGAGGAGATAGAAGAAAGAGTAAATTGTAAATTGAGAGGGATGGCCTCAAGACCGAAGCATCCTGAATATGCCAGTTATGCTGCGAGATTAGCCTCGTTCGACAGATGGCCTAAAGCAATGTCGCAAACTAAAGAGACACTAGCAACTGCTGGTTTCTATTACACGGGAAGTGGCGATCAAACATTGTGCTATCACTGTGGTGGAGGATTAAGGGATTGGGAGCCAGAAGATGATCCCTGGGTAGAGCACGCCAAGTGGTTCGAATACTGTCCTTATCTGATTTTAACTAAAGGGACGGAATTTGTAAGCAGCATTACCGGGAGAACGTACGTCGGAGCAGTGAGTATTTAACAAAATATATTTATTGTTATTAGAATTGTACAATTTGTATATTTCAATATTTGTAATAAATATTCCCATCTATTTAAAAAATAATAAACTAATTATGTTGAATGTATAACAACTAATGTATAATAATTAATTTTAATTTATTTATTTATTTATTTTTTCAGGAAAATATACCGTCTGCAATTAATAAATTGGGTGAGAAAATTGAGAAAGATAATGATGCTGAGAGTATTGCTAGCGGAAGCTCTCAAAATTCGATCTATTCTGAAGAAACTCATACTACAGAAGTAAGTGCCGTATCAGGAGAGGCTAGCAGCGAAGAACAATCTGTCCAAGGTGATAAGCCATGTGACAAGGATGCAAGATCATGCAAAATTTGCTACAGTAGAGAAGTACGGATCGTATTTATGCCGTGCGGACATTTATTGGCGTGTGCGGAGTGTGCGAAAAATATGAAAATATGCGGCGTATGTCGTAAGCCTGTTGAACGTACTGTACAAGCGTACATCTCATAGTGTCTTTATCCATGTGATAAATAATCTGCGGATTCTGCTGTAAAATTTTCTACTTATCATCATAAAGACTGATACTTTCAAACAAAACTGAATGACAGGACTCATGTAGCATACCGGTTAGCAGGTACAAACTATACAATGTTGAAACTCTCGTTAATGAAACATTAACTTCACGGTTGTCGTGGTTCTCAATAGAAAGGATTTTCTATTGAGACCACAATTCTATCTCGTATTCCGTTATAATATTAACAAATCGTGAATGTACTTTGTAATCGTTGTACAAGAAGTAATAGATGTTCCTATATTCAAATATATATATACATATATATGGCTATATAATCGATATTGCAAAATTGTTAGTCGGTGTGTAAAACACATATGGCATATCACAAATTTTCATATTTTAACTATCGAACGACGCAAATACAGGAAGTCGTTAAAATCAGAAAAGATAGATTGTACCTGCAACGGAACGTTGCTATTTGAACGTTTTCGAGTTTATATTGTTCCCCCAATTCCATATTTGCTGAAAAAAAAGAAAACATTGTGATGTAAGATAAAGATAAAGCAGCACCATATTGGACGAGTACAAATAGCAACACGACATGAAGTCTAGTCATTAGTATTATATGATGAGTAATGATGAATAAGACCATATATATACATAAAAATGTGTGTAAGTTAACGAATATCTCAACATTTAGTTTATGATTTCGCCTGTATAATAGACTGAGCATTTCCATTCGAGAGCTTCTGACAAGACTGAAGGACAAAAGATATGTTTGCTGAGATTGTTTCTCCATCTTTCCTTCTTTCCAAAAGGTTAGAAAAGAAAAGCGTCTCAGCAAGCATATTTTTTGTCCGCCAGATCTTGCTAGAAGCTCTACAATTGGCAATGTTCAGTCTATTATATACGTTTATGTGATCGCCAAACGTTTCGATTCGTATTGAATCTTCCTTAGTGGCAAATTGAAGAGCAATATATGTTATAATGAAGAAATTTAGTTTAATCAGCCTGTTTTTTTCACTAATTTTTATTATAATCTATTAGACATGCTTCGTTGTAGTTTATACATATTAATATACCGCAAATTATTAAACGCATTATTGTCCATAAGTGTAAAATATTGTAACTTAAACATAACAAATCTAAGCACACCAGGGTACGGTTGATAAAAATCAACTAGTGTTGATAATACAAAATTGACGCAATGTTCAGTTTCAAGGCTCTCGACCTATCGCTATTATGGATCTCGCAACGTGAGATAAGCTTTTGACCGTCGATAGGGTACGTTTCACTTGGCGCTCACAACGCTGAGCATCATTCGTCCTTGTTTGACAAATAACAAGGATAAAATGAAGCGAAGCGTTGCGAGCGTTAAGTGAAATAATGGACAATTATTATCTTTAAAGCGACGTAAGAATTTGTTGATGTACGTGTTGTGTATCATTTCATATAGGTAATATGGCCAATAAATTTAATTTAATAAATCTAAGATTAAGAAACGAGGAACTTTTAGTATACTCGATAATACATAAAGGATGTAGCTCTTATGGCTGCATTGGCGCACATTTATAAGTATATTTACATTATTCTTTCACATAAGATTGCTATTGCATCAAATAAGCCTCAGACTTGGTCATTCTACGTAAAACCAAGGTAACAAAAGGTTTGTTCGCGTCGCATGCCCCACCATGCTCCTAATCCACTCCAACGCACTCCAAAAATTAATCTGCTCCAATCGCCACCTTTTATCCGTGATCCAAGTGCTCTTGGTGTTTATTGGAGTATGCGACGCGAACAAACCTAAGGTAAAAAGAAACAATCATATACAAGTGGCCCACAATTATATAATTGAATCGAGTTCCTAAAAGTAAAAATTTTATGTTTATATTCACGCATCGACTAATCGATTAAATTAGAAATTTTGAAAAGATTCGGTGTATATGTACGTACGTTATTCGTCAGCGACCCGTCCTATCCTGAGATAAGGGAGGAACATATAGAAGCCTAAAGACGCTGTTGGTTGTTCTTATTAAAATCACTAGAACTTTCCCCCCTTATATACCTCAGGAAAGGAATCGTTGACGGGCAGTGTACACATACACACATACAGGGGATGGGTAAAATAATGGTGAACATATACGAACTGGGAAATACACTACAAAGTGTTCACGTTATTTTATCTATCCTCTGTATATAATACTTTCGTAATCTTTTTAAACGTAAATAACTTAATTAGACCAGTACAGGAATTGCATTTTAATGTCGAAAATATATTTAATTTATCTGCAAATATTTTTTGTATATATTAGGTCTATTTAAAATAAATTAGCGTATTCACACGTAGAGGAGTATAAGTATGAGAAGTATAAGTATGAGTATAAGGAGTTAGAGGAGTATGCATATAATTTTTAAACGTCAGCAACATAGCGGCTTCACTGAGCTGAACTTAGCAAAGTTATACACAATAGATACACACATGCCAGCAACCACATTTCAAGGATAATTCTTAGAAAGAATGCAATATTGTATATAATTCTTGTTTTTCGAATAACTTACCCGAAATAATTTTAAAACGGAACAACATTACGGTATCTTCGCTTTATTTTGCGAATGTATAATTAATATACGGGGACTTGGTATATAAATGCACGTTATAAGTATATATGATAATCGTCTGGAAAATAGGATTCTACTAGGTATAATAGTCGTTCGGTATATACGATCTCTTTTGCGTTAACGAAGCTGAATTATAACATTGTGTGTTCAACAATGGGAAACGAGACCAAAAATTTTGCGTTTTTATGTTGCGTAATTGTTTTCCTAATAAATTTTCTCCTTGTAATTACGTTCCCTCTGTTCAAAGTTATTCTGTTCTATCAGTACATCGTTATATATGTATACACTTATACATCATATAGTATATTATATATTTTTGTATGCTTATTTTTATGATAAATGTTTATTTTTACATCACGAATGCATATTTATGGCAAAGATATTTTCGCGTTGAGCCAACCAACCAACCAACCAATCAACTTTCGGATATATGGCGTTTTTTTTTTTAGATATCTGCGATAAAATGCATTTGTGACAATCGGTACGTGTACCCTGGGCAAAATAACTTTGACATAATACTGTACAAAAAGTAGCGATTCATATACACATGTAATGACGACAATTATAATACGAAATAAAATTTCAAAAGAGAAAAACTGTTTTTCAACGGCATTCCATGCGCGCATGTGATCCTTGCACGTCCACTTAATGATAAGAACAGCGTGATAAAAGAAAACGGCACGTGAGTTAATTGCGTCGTTTAACAAATAAGAAAAATGAGTTATCTCTTCTTTTGTGTTTGTAATGCATAACGCGCTTGCCTAAGAATTGCATTCAAATAAAGTAGATGATAAAAACTTGCGCGGTATGAACCTGACGGTTAAAGACTTTTTTAATAACAGCGCAGTAAGACTTAGTTTGCTCAACTGGAATAAATTAGGTATGTGAAACAAAATTTTTATTGAACTAATGCAAATTAAGAAATAATTAACGCGCGTTAAACATATGCGTTTTCATAGGTTACTCCAATCAAACGCGTGCTTCTTTCAAACGCATGTGTTTGATGTGCAATTTTACACGCGGCAACGCGTGCGCGTGCATGGAAACCAGTAGAGTAAGATTCCAGGGCTCCCAGACGTAACTTATTTTGTGAAAGACAAAATGTGGGACATTGAGTAGTGTTCATATGAACTTTGAATACCTGCGTACCTGCAAAGGTGGTTAGACGGCCGATTTACAGGTACCAGGTGAGAAAGGTAAGTAAAAATAGGACTAACTTAACTTAAATTCTGAAAGCTGATTTTTATATATACTTTATAAAATATTATTACAAAATAATATTCAACACTGCCAGACACTTTCCGCCGGCCATAACTTCCGCCAGACGCTTTAAAGCTCCCTAAAATAAAAAAAAATAAACTTTACTTAATTCTGACGCTTGATTTTTATATATGTTACTTAGCGGACTATTTCAAAACTACATGTGCTTAGCTAGACAAATCGTAAGGGCCAAACATCCCCCCAGACACCAAAAACATTCAGCCGTGAGTATGAGCGCGAGGGTACTATGCTCGCGTTTTAGAGCGAGTGAGATATCTATGTGAACTAATTTACCCCTCTTAAACTCAGTCTTATAATATCTATGAAGATAAGTCAGAAAAAAACACCGTCCTTTTTGCTTCCTCATAGAGGAAGCTTTGTTTTCGTGAATTTCATATATGAACCTTTGATTGCGCATAAAGTTGGGTCTAGTCAATCAAATTTAAATGAATTATATATGAAATAGGGGTAGAAGAAACCAACGAAGAGATTGGTTTTTGAGTTTTTTCTGCCAATATGTTCAGAGTGTTCTAAAATGTCGAAATATCGCATTAAAATCGCATGTCTGTATGTGTGTATGTGCAGATTTAATGTCCGTGATTGCTCTAACTTCCGCAAATATTGAGATATCGGGCTGTTTTTTTTTTAATCGATAGAGTCTCGTTCAAGGAAGGTTGGTATTGAATTTGGCGATAATCGGTAAAGGGGTTCTTTTTAAAAAAAATTTTAAATTTTTTTAGAAATGTCCGTGGTTGCTCTAACTTCCGCAAATATTGAGATATCGATCTATTTCTAATTTTATTATATTTCTCAGTCTTTTCTACCCCTATTTCATATATAATTTTTTAAGATTTGGTTGATTAGACCCAGCTTTATACGCGATCAAAGATCCATAACTTTGATCGCATATAAAGCTAAGTCTAATCAACCGAATTTAAAAGAATTATATATGAAATAGGGGTAGAAAAGACTGAAAAATATAATAAAATTAGAAATAGATAGATATCTCCAAATTTGCGGAAGTTAATATGTTCAGAGTGTTCTAAAATGTCGAAGTGTTGCATTAAATCGCATGTCCGTACGTATATATGTGTATGTGCTGATTTGATGTCCGTGTTTATTCTGACTTCCGCAAATTTGAAGATATCGATCTATTTCTAATTTTATTATATTTCTCAGTCTTTTCTACCCCTATTTCATATATAATTTTTTAAGATTTGGTTGATTAGACCCAGCTTTATACGCGATCAAAGATCCATAACTTTGATCGCATATAAAGCTAAGTCTAATCAACCGAATTTAAAAGAATTATATATGAAATAGGGGTAGAAAGACTGAAAAATATAATAAAACTTAGAAATAGATAGATATCTCCAAATTTGCGGAAGTTAATATGTTCAGAGTATTCTAACATTATGCAACAGCTTTCTAAATTCTTTATCCTCTATAATTTATTTGAAAGAGAGCATGCTTTATAATATAACGGCACTTTTTAACATTGTTTAATTCCGTACGCTGATGATTTAGGAAACTCCGTTCTTCTCGCCAGTTACCTTTATTCGGTAACGTTTCGAAATTTTTTATTCTTAATTTTTTGGTAGTGTGTTTTTATTAGCACTAACATTGTATATAATGTTAATATTTTCTTTGTATTTTTATTAATCGTAAGTTCGATGAAATCACTAACAGGGTATAACATATTTCAAATAATAAAAATGCATACTGTTCATATACCGACAAATTGATTAATTGGGCGAAAGTTGTCTCGCTTATAAAATAGTATTTGTAATATTTAATTTGTATTTATTAATTATAAAACAGATTGTATGTTAAAATATTTAAAGAACAACTTTGTTGTTTGAAGAAAACATGTTCATACATTACAGTTGATCCCAATTGTTATATGTATTGCTAATCTTGCAAAATATGTTGCTATATTTTACGTGCGCGTGAATTCTACATATGTGCATATCGCTGTGCACTTGTGTCTTTTAATAAGCAGGGTATTATTAAATACATTAGTAATTTAGTAAACAATACAATATTAATATTAATTATTATTAAGTAATAGCGAGAATATATTATGTATTCGTCGAGACGCTTGAAAGATCATAAAATTATGAAAAATTTTTTGAGTTGTGAGAAAAGCGAAAATCGCGAGTTTGGAGTCGTCTGTAATTCCTCAGAAATCGCTCCTGTTACGCGGGAAGCATGAAGAGCAAGGAATTGCATGCAGGAGGTATTCGAACAGCGCGTAGCGGCAAAACGAGTTTGCAGTCGTTTGTAATTCCTCAGAAATCGCTCCTGTTACGCGGGAAGCATGATGAGCAAGGAAGTTGCAGGAGATATTTCGGCAGCGCGCGCGGCACGCCTACCCCCACTTATTATCCACCGCCGTCGGAATGGCGCGCGGTACGGATCCCCAGTCCAGCCGACCACGACGGCCAATCAGAGCGCTGGCTGGTATGCACAGAAAAGGCAGTAAGCTCCCGCGCTCTGACCAATAGCGGCGTGACTAAGCGGAGGCAATGTGGGGAGGCAACACCCTCGTTTAGAATATTTCCGTCAACCTCCTTGCTCAACATGCTATGCTGATACTTTTGCCGAATTAAACGCGAGTTTTCGACGCTAAGAATCGCCATTTTCGCCTACTTAACCTCTTAATAAATAAAATATGTACTTTCAACCATTGTTATGATCTTTTGTGCATCTCTACGATACGTGATCAAATTCTTTTAATTGTTTAAATTTAACCTATAAACACTAAAATACGAAATTTCGTTTATTATTAGTATATTTATTAATTATATTTGTTTAAATTACAATTACGTGACGCTTATGCGGCACGTAAAACGCTTCAACTCATTTCCCACGGTGATCATGGCACCGTAGCAAATTGAAAAAACCCGTAATGCATGTGTTTTTCTAGGAACAGCAAGATATAACTTACATTACTTTGATAAAAAATTTCCAATTATTTAATAGAGATTAACAAGCTCATGAAACAAATTAGCGTTGTGTCAACGTATAATTTCTGAGACTCGTTTAGCATCGGGCGACGGCATTCGTATAGCTCCTTTCTCTCGTTGCCTAGCATTATATACGCAAAGGCATTTTATAACTCTTTATCGTTTAATCTTGCTTGAGAGAGCATACTTTGCATTAAAGGATACATAGCAGTGATTAGATGAATATATTTTTCGAGATTTCTTTATATCGTTTGTCACATTCTCGACGCTCTAACTTTCTCGCCGAGCGAACTATACAACGGCATTCGTAGCTCCTTTCCCTCGTTGGTTAGCATTATGCAACAACATTCTATAACCTTTTATCGTCTAATCTTGTTCGAGAGAGCATACTTCACATTAAAGGACAGATAACAATGATAAAACGAACGCATTTCTCGAGTTTTTTTAGTGTCATTTGTCGCATTTTCGGCGCTCCGACTTTCTCATTGAGCAAACTACAAGTTTCTTTCTCTCGTTGCCTAGCATTATGCAACATCATTCTATAATCTTTTATCGTTTAATCTTGTTCGAGAGAGCATGCCTCACATTGAAGGATAGATAACAATAATAAAATTAACGTATTTCTCGAGATTCCTTCTTTGTCGTTCGCATATACATATATTGCAGAGTTTTTTATCTTCCCGAATGTCGCCCGACGGCACCCTCCGCTATACCTTTCCCTCGTTGGTTAGCATTATGCAACAACATTCTATAACCTTTTATCGTCTAATCTTGTTCGAGAGAGCATACTTCACATTAAAGGACAGATAACAATGATAAAACAAACGCATTTCTCGAGTTTTTTTAGTGTCATTTGTCGCATTTTCGGCGCTCCGACTTTCTCATTGAGCGAACTACAAGCTTCTTTCTCTCGTTGCCTAGCATTATGCAACAGCATTCTATAACTCTTTATCGTCTAATCTTGTTCGAGAGAGCATACCTCACATTAAACATTAAAGGATACATGAAAATGATGAGATAAATGTATTTCTCAAGATTTGTTTTGTGTCGTTTGTAACATTTCGGACCGTCTACCTTCCCACCGAGCGCGAGCGACGGCATTCGTAGCTCCTTTTTCTCGTTGACTAGCATTATGCAGCAACAGCATTCTATAACTCTTTTTCGTCTAATCTTGTTCGAGAGAGCATGTCTCACATTAAAGGATACATAACAATTATAAGATGAATGTATTTCTCGATATTTGTTTTGTGTCGTTTGTAACATTTCGGACCGTCTACCTTCCCACCGAGTGCGAGCGACGGCATTCGTAGCTCTTTTTTCTCGTTGGCTAGCATTATATATGCAACAGCATTCTAAAACTCTTTATCGTCTAATATTGTTCGAGAGAGTATGCTTCGCATTAAAGGACACATAACGATATTAAAATAAACGTATTTCTCGAGATATTAAGTCGGTGTCGCGTATATCCGAAGATCGGCGCTCTGAAATATACAATACGCGACACCGACTAAATCTCGAGAAATAAGTTTATTTAAATATTGTTATGTGTCCTTTAATGTGAAGCATACTCTCTCGAACAATATTAGACGATAAAGAGTTTTAGAATGCTAGCCAACAAGAAATGTGTATTATAGCCAAGAATACCATCCGGCGGCTCTCGGTGAGAAAGTCGAAGCTCTAAAATGTTAAAATAAAATAAAAAGTCGCTCGGTGCACGTTTCGTTAAGATCTTGCGCACTTTCTCGTTTTAGTAATTGAAACTGTAAAATTGGCAGTATTAATAATGACTACGTCCAATAGAGCAGATTTCAAACTAACGAGTGATAGTTAAATCATCTTTCTATCGTTTGCGGTTGCCGAGATATATAGGTAGGTAAGCGTAAACGAAAGTACATAATTGCGAGTAATATAATTGAGTAATATATACCAATAGGGCAAAGTATAAAGTACAAAGTCTTTTTCAAATCATCTTTCTATCATTTACGAGATATAAGCGTTTTATGAAATCATTTGGCGTTCGATTTTTACGCCACGCGCGCGCTTTATCATGTTAAATAAATGGAAGGACGTACGTGTTAGTAACAAAATCGCTAGATATTCCAATAGCGCATCAGAGTATAAACTAAACAGTCCTTTTCGAATCATCTCTATATCTTGGGTGGTAGCCCATAGATATTTGCGATAAACGATAAGGAAAACTTTTTCGCGCCAAGCCAGCGACACATGGCCTTGACCTACTTTTGACGAGCAGCTGTACATTATTGATTTTCTTTCTAAATAGCCTTGACCTAGATCGCCGAGTCCGGACATGCCGGCGCGCGGCGTGTGCACGACAACGCATTAAAGAAATTTCGAGAAATACGTTTATTTTAACATCGCTACGTACCCTTTAATGCGAATCATGCTATCTCGAACAAAATTAGACGCTAAAGAGTTCGTCGCATTTCGGAGTTTTTCTTTTTCTCCAACTACCGCCCGATATCATTCAGCGTTATTTCTTTCTCGTTCGCTAACATTATGCAACAGCTTTCTAAAATTCTTTATCCTCTATAATTTTATTTGAAAGAGAGCATGCTTTGTCTGAAGAGGATATATCAAATATAACGGGACTTTTTAATTAACAATTGTTTAATTCCGTACGCTGATGATTTAGGAAACTCCGTTCTTCTCGCCAGTTACCTTTATTCGGTAACGTTTCGAAATTTTTTATTCTTAAATTTTTGATAAATGTGTCATTTATTAGCACTAACATTGTATATAATGTTAATATTTTCTTTGTATTTTTATTAATCGTAAGTTCGATAAAATCACTAACAGGGTATAACATATTTCAAATAAATAAAAATGCATACTATTCATATACCGACAAAATTGATTAATTGGGCGAAAGTTGTCTTGCTTATAAAATAGTATTTGTAATATTTAATTTGTATTTATTAATTAATAAAACAGATTGTATGTTAAAATATTTAAAGAACACTTTGTTGTTTGAAGAAAACATGTTCATACATTATAGTTGATCCCAATTTGTTATATGTATTGCTAATCTTGCAAAATATGTTGCTATATTTTACGTGCGCGTGAATTCTACATATGTGCATATCGCTGTGCACTTGTGTCTTTTAATAAGCAAGGGTTATTATTAAATACATTAGTAATTTAGTAAACAATACAATATTAATTTAAATTATTATTAAGTAATAGCGAGAAATATATTATGTATTCGTCGAGACGCTTGAAAGATCATAAAAATTATGAAAAAATTTTTTAGTTGTGAGAAAAGCGAGAATCGCGAGATTGGAGTCGTCTGTAATTCCTCGGAAATCGCTCCTGTTACGCGGGAAGCATGAAGAGCAAGGAAGTTGCAGGAGATATTCGAACAGCGCGCAGCGGCAAAACGAGTTTGCAGTCGTTTGTAATTCCTCAGAAATCGCTCCTGTTACGCGGGAAGCATGATGAGCAAGGAAGTTGCAGGAGATATTCCGGCAGCGGCACGCCTACCCCCACTATTACCCATCGCCATTGGAACGGCGCGCCGGGCGCGCGACGAGGATGCCCAGCCTACGGCCAATCAGAGCGCTGGCAGGTATGCTTAGAGGGGTCAGAGGTTCCTGCGCTTTGACCAATAGCAGCGTGACTAAGCGGAGGCAATGTGGGGAGGCATCACCCTCGTTTAGAATACCTCCGTCAACCTCCTTGCTTAACATGCTATGCTGATACTTTTGTCGATTTAAGGTGGAAGCACATAAAATTGCAGGAGCCTTTAAACGCGAATTTTCGACGCTGAGAATCGCCATTTTCGCCTAACCACTTAATAGAGAATATGTACTTTTAACAATTTTTATTTTGTTTCGTGCATCTCACGCGTAATCAAATCCAACTTTTTCTCTAATTATAAACCGACATTAAAATACACATTTTGTTGAATTATTGTTCTTTTTATTAATTATATTCGTTTTAATTCCAAATAATTCCCGCGATAAAACATAAGCAAAGTAAGAAGATAATCCATAACGCATATTTTTCTCGAAATAGTATCTTACAATACAAAATAACATTATAATGCAAATAACTTGTTAGCTAATTTGTTTGTTTAATTAATACGCAATTATTAACTATTAAAGCATCATATTAATGTATACATATTTTTCGAAAATCGTTCATAGTACCGCGCATTAGAATTCAGAGCTTCCTATTTTCGTTATATAGCATTTTGCAAGTGTATTCTAAAATCGTTTATCGTTTAATTCTTAGAAAATAATGCCGTGCATTAAAGTATACATATACATACATATGTACATGTATATTGTATTAAATTAATTTTTATTTCAAGATTTGATTAAAATTTCGTCCGGTAAAAACAGATCAATTTGTACAGGCCCTCCATCACCCCCGCCAACTTTAATTGACGGTCCTCTTGTCTTTACTATTTTATTGTTATGGAATGACAATAAAATATATTTACTATTTATACTATTATACTTTACTTTACTTTTATTATACTTTATTTACTATTTTGTTATGGAATTTACAATAATATAATTAACATGTAGCATGTACAATTTCTTTATTACAATTTAAAATTTACAATTTGTTTTACATCAAAAAGTAGCGTTAGACCAGACTGTTCCCCCCCCCCCCCGCCCTAAAAATAACACAGTTACACCGTAACATTAGCAGTTGTATAAATAACGAGAAATACTGCGCAACTTAACAAGTCCACAATTAAGAATCTAAAAAAAATATATTTGTATCTTCTGAAGTCCATGACAACGTCCACGCGCGCGTTATCTAAGAAAGCCAAATATAGGTTTCGTTTGGCCGAGCTTATTTTCCTCCTCTAATCCTTTCATAAGTGTTTCGTTTAGCTTGAGACCGATATCCTTTCCAAACTGTAAAATCGAAAATCCAGATTCAAAGGCAAATCCTGAATAGTTCGCCTTCAACCACAGCGTGTAATAATCAATATATACAGGGACTGTTATATCACCTGCAACATCTTAATCAAGGTACTAGGCAGCAAGCTATCGTATCCTAGTTTGACCACGGATGTCACCTTGCCATTTGGCATCACGGACATGAGGATACTAGCCGCACTGCAGGATTCTTCTTCCAACGTTGGATCTATCACGAAATTGTCTCCAATCTGTTAGAGAAAAGGTTTTTTTTCAGCGTAGCATTTAACATTTTTATTAATTTAACACTGAATCTTAATTGCCGAAAATGTACAAAGTAATTAACAAAAAGTTACAAAAATAAGAAAAAATGGTATCTTTTTTTATAGAAAACGTAATCTGCTACCATATCAACTCATTTATTTTACAATAATGCTTAAAGATTATTGCATACCTTGCATACTATTACTACCAATGGATAATTCGTGACATCCAGCTTGATACAGTCGTAAGGATCGTACGACACCTGAATATCCGGCTCGCCACCGTCGAGCATTGCTGTGATCACCCTCGGAATTTCAGTATTGTACAACGCCGCCTTCACCGCTGCACCCACAGCGTCGAATAGATTTCCGCCGCATTGAAGGATCTGGAAAGGTGAAGGAGCAATGAAGCAGACTTCTAAGCGCGGTCGCATCCAGTCATGTATCGTCTGATAGTACTTACCAAGATATCCACGTACATTTTCTAACACTTCTTATGAGGTATTATACACAGCTGTTTCAAATCGAAGGCATCTGGCGTCTGATAAGCCATGGAAAGGACGTTACTTATCTCAGTCGCCAAATCGTCCCTGCCTTTACCTTCGAATGCCGGTGTAGCGTTAGCGGAGCTGGAGAAGACAATCAAAAATAAGTCACTCAACGTTAATCGAGAATCCGACTACCAGTCTACGAAAAAGTCTTTCGGCATACGGCGTACGGCGTGTCGATCAGCTCCAGTTTCACGCCGACCAATACATCCGTGATGTTGCCTATGCGTAATCTCGCTGATCCATGCGCGAGCTTCATCAACCTGGTTTCGATCTCAATAGAACGATACTGATACCTGGATCGACCGTCATTTCTTAGGTCAAGCTGAAATTAACAAATTAATTGTTACAAAATGTATAAGATACTCAGTGCACGCAATGCACGTGTTGTTGTTGACGGATATACTCACGTCGACTCCATGAATAATAAACGTCTTCTCGCCCAAACTAGTCTCGGCCATCTCGCAGAAACCGACTTTCTCGATATAACGTCTATTCTAACTCGGAAACACGATCATAAATGTCGAGTACTTGTTATGTTTATACTGCTGTAACAGGGCAACGTAACCTCACTTTTACGGAAACTCAGATCAGCGTGAGTCGATTCTCGCTATCGCAGCGACAACGAGCAACGAGCGACCGCGCGTTTGGTCCGTTTTTCGAAGAGCGACTTCGACCAAACTCTAATCAGCAGTCCAAGCCGCTCAGTAGCAGTCGAACGTGATTGGCTCTTACTTTTAGAACCAACCAATCAACGTAGAGTGTTGATAAGACGAACTCAACAGTTGTGTCTGCTGAACGCGGCAGTTTAACTCGATGAAAACTCGATCGGCAGAATTCCTCACGGCAAAATTTCGAATTATATAATTCGTTGTGCCCAATTAAATATTTATCTTTAAATATTTAATTCTTATCTATCTAAAAATCTTTCTCTAGGCAGGAAATTAATAATTCTATTCGTATTAATAAAATGATATTAATCGACAAATTAATCGCTGATTTAACTTAATTAAAATATACCTGAGGGATATAGGACGTTAATCATCAATTACAATTATAATATAAGGACAATTTATTACTAATGACATTTTTTAACAACATCGTGTTTCTCATTTTAGTGACATTTAACGATGTAAATTAAATAATAACTGTACAAGGAAGATATCGCGTTTTTGAGATTTATATAGGGGACTTGTCAAAATCGTTTACGTAGAATTGTTTGCCCTCCGTTTTGTATGTACAAGGCATTCAGGTCCTTGTTGTCAGGATACAAATTCTTCGAACACGTAACAATAATATAATATAAATGATCGGCGACAGACTACAATATATAGATCACTTGTTATTTTGTATCATGTATAATAATAAATTGTAACGCTGCAACCAATCCTTAAAGGACACACCGTCCACGGTCGTTTCGTCGAGTGCCATTGCTTCTCGTACATCTTGGTTCGCCCTAAAAACATGATTAAAGTTAAAATAACTGTAACGTCAGATTATCTTGACGGTTTAACTTACCAAGCACTCAGGACTGCGTCGAAGCGCTTGATCTCTTCGCGCGCCTGATCGCAAACTACTGTGGCGAGATTCAGCAGCTCCAAACTATTGTAATTACACTTTTCTCGTGACGGCATTAACTTATCTGCGCACTCAATCTCCTCAGTTGACGACGAACAGTGCAGTCTCGTGTAAACTATATTGGCAATCGCGTTTTTATAGCATTCTATGAGGGAGTACATCGGTATTTGTATTATTGGGATGTAAGGCTTGATCCTCGAGCACTGCGGATTGACTGAGGTGATGAAGACTTTGTCGAGATCACATATTGCGTGTCTGCGAGAAAATTTGTTCATTATATATTAGCTTTACGATAATAATGTAAAATTTAACGTGAAAAACTTTTATACCAACCTGTATAGTCCCACATCTCCCTTCAACATTACTTTTCGTAAAGCGTTGAGATCTAAGATATTGTAAAACATATCCAGTTCGATGTCCAACGCATTCTTCACGCATTTCGCGTCGTAATTGTCGACCTGTAACGCCATTATCTTCTGCAATTCGTAATGCAGCTTCTCTTTCGCTTTAAATATGAGCTAACCACGTGTTCACATCTTCGTGGGCTAACGACTGCAAGACGAAGTGTGCATTAATCTTAATTTCATTTTTCTGTCAATCATCTTTTCTCATAGTTTGAAATCTTTTCACGGTACCTCTATTAGTTCAATGAATTCCACTAAGCGTTGTTGGTACATGTTAGCTCTAATATTAGACGATATATGCCTTTCGAAATAGTGGATATGTATTGACCGCAAGCTCTTGCGATACCAATATCTATATTTTCGCCCACTACACTCGAACTGCCCAAGTCGCTTTTGGTCTCCAATTTCATTAACGTGTCTAAATCTTGCGACAGCGTTTGATACAAGTGTGTCCACAGCGGGTGTACGCCAATACCAATGAGAGAGCTCGATACCTTTGTCCATATCTGTTATTGGAAAATGTCATTTTCGTCAATACTATTTTACATGCAAATATTATTTTATATTCTATAAATAAGATTTACCCGTTTCTTATCTATGGCTGAACGACGCAGATCTGTTATCATATGTAGATTCTCCCTTAATTTCTGTTGATCTATGTCCATAGAGGTGTTTGGCATTAAATGCTGGCACACTCGTCTCATGTCGCCGCAATCTTTCAGTTGCTTGCTGGTTTCGCCGTGTTTTAATTTGAGAAAATCCTTCCTCGTACTGGTTACCGAACACTTGCTCTTTATATCCTTCAATCGTTGCACTAACAATTTTATGGAACTTATTAACATTGTATTGAAACATTCTCGGGATCAACATCTTTTCACCTTACTTTTTTGCCTGACAGTATAGTCTTGTTCTTCATATTCTTCTTCCAGCGCAGATATCTGTTGTTTCAATGTGCTGCTTTTAGATCTCAATTGATTCAACTCTCTCATAGATGAAATTGCAGAGTCGTTCAACCCATGCTTCAGTTTGTACAGTAAAATGTTCTTTATTATTTTACAGGCTTGGGCCGCAGGAAACACAGAATTGGAAATGTCCTCCCATAACAACTCCAATACTCCCTTGCACAATCTGATAAAAAGGAAAAAATTGGTAAGTCGATAACATGGCAAGCTCCAGTAAATAGATACAAATAGTAATGGATACACAAGTAAGACGAACATTTTCTTTACCGAATCATTGTATATTGTCGACGGACACTCGAGCTGGCGAGTCCACGCAAAATTATCTGCATCCTCATTCATAATGATTCCGTTCCTGGGTAAGAAAATACAATGAATATGCAAACGTTCCAATGACCCAACATATTTTTATCTAACAGTAAAAGATACTATAAATATATAAAAGTATCTAAATAAAAGCCGGAGGGGTTTATTCGAAAACAGTCTTTTAACTTGCAAAAATTACAATCTTATAAACACTCTGATTTCATGTAGATATATCTACATATTTCTTTTAAAAACTTCAAATATACATAGAGTAAGCTATATATTCATTTAATTCATGACAATTCACAAAAATTAAATCCGTCTTGAGAATATCACGTATAGGGTTAATTGTCGCGCAATCGCCGCGAAAGGAGAGAAGCAATATTATTTATACCGGTCAATTTTCTTGTCGTTTAATCCCAGTTGATCCCAGTTGACAGTGCTCGTAAACAGCGTGTTGTTCTCCCTTGTGTGACCGTAACGTATTATGAACCCCTTTCGTCCTTTAGGTCCGTTTGTTTTACTTGCACTTTCTAGCGCTTTCTGCATCTGAAATAGGACGGACGTATATTTGGGCGTTGGGGAGAGAGAGAAAACGAGACAACTCGAGTGTGGCAGGTGCAAGTAAACTGTACATAAGCAGAGAGGCCACGTGCCTGACGTGCCGCGCCGGCGGCGAGAGCGGCCGAACGTGATTCGGGCGGATTCGGGGGGATTCGCGGACCCGACTCGCCGCGCGGCGCGGCGGCGAGAGCGGCCGAACGTGACTCGGCCGGATTCGGAGGCTCTCGGCTCGCCTCGCCGTGCGGCGCGCGCGCATCCGTGCAAGTAATACGTTAGTCGTTGAACGTCGATATACGAGGCACGAGGTGCGAGGTACGAATCCGCGCTCTCTTCCGTTTCTGCCGTGCTAAGTGCTAAGGAGAAAGTCGAGCTGGCCGTTCGTGGCAATTATATTATCGGGAGTGCCGAAAGTAATTGCGCGAAGTCCGTAATAGTTTCATCGCGAACCGCACCCGCTCGAGTGGTCGGTCGGTGGTCGCCGCTTGAAACATCTCAGATATAGCTTTTCAGTTCACGTGAACGGAGAGTGCGAGCCGAGTTTTCTTCGCGCGCGTACCCGGTCGATTGGATTCAGTGCATCCGTGCAAAGGGTTGCATCGTGCGCCCAAGTTTTGTCGTGATCTGCACACGCTCGATTGGTGGTCGCGCGAAACATCTCTTTTCCCGAGTTTTCGTCGCCCGTAATACGACGGCGGGGACGACGCACACAGACGGATCACGTGATCACCGCGTGCGGTAGCGTGATCCTTGGCGAAAGACCCGTGTCGACGGCGAAACCGTCCTACGACGCGAATCCGGTTTTCGCGAGTGCCTCTATCTCGAGCGTCGCGATCACCGAGCGTGAGAGTTGTCGGATCATTTCTCATAAAATCAACGCCGGGAGTTCGATCCTGATATCGACCCCGCTCGCGGCCATCATGGTGCCGCGCCGTACATACATTGTGAACGCGGCTCTACCGCGCCCGCGCCTCGTACCTCTGTAATTTATTGTAAAATGTAAAATTCGTGCCCGCTATCGCGTCATTCCCGAGTAACCCAAGTGAGCCTGAGTCTCTCGCACGTCTCCGTGTTCGCGGTTGCTCATCTGCCTCGCGAGCAAGATATCCGTCGGTCGCGTTCAAGATCTCCGAGCGCGAGGACAGTATTCAATCGCTCTTCAAGATCTCCGTTTCGCGAATCTACGTGCGCGGACCAGTTCGGACGCAGTAGGCACTGGAGGCACGAGATCGCTCCCGGATACCGGCAGTCTCGGCAGTCCCGGTTTGTCGATGCAGAACGTTAGATGTAAGTTTTCTCGGTCGTTTTTTTTCCTTTTCTTATTTCGTTCGAAGCATCCCAAATATGCCAGTTATGCTGCAAGATTATCCTCATTTGACAGATGGTCTAAAGCAATGTCGTAAACTAAAGAGACACTAGCAACTGCTGGTTTCTATTACACGGGAAGTGGCGATCAAACATTGTGCTATCACAATGTGGTGGAGGATTAAAGGATTGGGAGCCAGAAGATGATCCCTGGGTAGAGCACGCCAAGTGGTTCGAATACTGTCCTTATCTGATTTTAACTAAAGGGACGGAATTTGTAAGCAGCATTACCGGGAGAACGTACGTCAAAAAGCAGTGAGTATTTAACAAAATATATTTATTGTTATTAGAATTGTACAATTTGTATATTTCAATACTTGTAATAAATATTCCCATCTATTTAAAAAATAATAATTATGTTGAATGTATAATAACTATAATGTGTGTATAATAATTAATTTTAAGTTATTTATTTATTTATTTTTTCAGGAAAATATACCATCTGCAATTGGGTGAGAAAATTGAGAAAGATAATGATGCTGAGAGTATTGCTAGCGGAAGCTCTCAAAATTCGATCTATTCTGAAGAAACTCATACTACAGAAGTAAGTGCCGTATCAGGAGAGGCTAGCAGCGAAGAACAATCTGTCCAAGGTGACGAGCCATGCGACAAGGATGCAAGATCATTCAAAATTTGCTACACTAGAGAAGTACGGATCGTATTCATGCCGTGCGGACATCGGCGTGTGCGGAGTTTGCGAAAAATACGAAGATATGCGGCGTATCTCGTAAGTCTGTTGAACGTACTGTACAAGCGTACATGTCATAGTGTCTTTATCCATGTGATAAATAATCCGCGGATTCTGCTGTAAAATTTTCTACTTATCATTATAAAAACTGATACTCTCGAACAAAACTGAATGACAGGACTCATGTAGCCTACCGATCAGCAGGTACAGACTATACAATGTTGAAACTCTCATTAATGAAACATTAACTTCACGGTTGTCGTGGTTCTCAATAGAAAGGATTTTCTATTGAAACCACAATTCTATCTCGTATTCCGTTATAATATTAACAAATCGTGAATATACTTTGTAGTCGTTGTACAAGAAGTAATAGATGTTCCTATATTCAAATATATATACATATATATGGCTATATAATCGATATTGCAAAATTGTTAGTCGGTGTGTAAAACACATGGCACATCACAAATTTCTATATTTTAACTATCGAACGACGCAAATACAGGAAGTCGTTAAAATCATAAAAGATAGATTGTACCTGCAACGGAACGTTGCTATTTGAACGTTTTCGAGTTTATATTGTTCCCCCAATTCCATATTTGCTGAAAAAAAAAAAAAACATTGTGATGTAAGATAAAGATAAAGCGGCACCATATTGGACGAGTACAAATAGCAACGCGACATGAAGTCTAGTTATTAGTATTATATGATGAGTAATGATTTAATATATATATATATATATATATTTATGTATATATGTATATATGTATATAGACAATTACAAAGCGCCGGACTCGTAACTCAGAGGAACCGGGTTCGAGTCCACCTGATCACAGGAATTTTTATATTCCAAACTGCACCCCCCGCACGAGTGGGGCTCGTGCGGAGAAACTGGGCTATCTTTCGGAGAAGACATTAAATTTGATATTGGTCGTTAAGCTTTGGGGAGCTTGGGAGTTTTGATTTTACTTTGTCGCTTTCTCCTGTACATTGAACTTTCGGTACAGGCTGTGTGGGCCGCCTCATGTCGTCGAAACTAATAGTTTTGTTTACAACATATATTTACAAGACTATAAATTTATTATTATATTATAGAAACGTACGGGTGGCAATGTGGTTTTGTGGTAAAGCGCCAGTAACCCCGAGGAACCAGGTTCGAGTCCACCTGATCACAGGAATTTTTATATTCCAAACTGCACCCCCCGCACGAGTGGGGCTCGTGCGGAGAAACTGGGCTATCTTTCGTAGGAGACATTAAATTTGAAATCGGTCGTCAAGCTTGTGGGGAGCTTGATTATTTTATTCCTGGCAATTCTATTTTAAGTAAACTGCCCCAACGATTTTTAGGACATTTCTATCTTTTGTATGAGACATTAAATTTGAAATTGGTCGTCAAGCTTGTGGGGAGCTTGATTATCCTAATCCTGGCAATTCTATTTTAAGTAAACTGCCCCAACGATTTTTAGGACATTTCTATCTTTCGTAGGAGACATTAAATTTGAAATTGGTCGTCAAGCTTGGGGAGCTTGGGAGTTTTGGTAAATTTAAAATGTCAATTCAATTGTGATACTCATATTTACTGTATTTCAATACTGCGCCGATGGAAGTCATTCCATCTAGAACCTATACTAGAACTTTATATAATGTTATGGAGTTTCTTCAAATTTATTGCAGCATAATTCCTTTAATGTTCATAAATTCTATAAAAAATTATAAATATTACGCTTATTCAGAATTAAATTACATAAAATAAAGTCCAAACGTTACAATGTGGACTATAATATTAACGGTGAAACCATATTTGCTATTTACATCTTTCTCCTGTCTTTAACATAGATTTAATACTTTCACACGCATAGGTATACGCACGTGCACGCACACACATGTAAACAGCAAAAATGATTTTATCGTTAACATTATGTGTAATATCAATATTATTAATATTTACGTTACGCATATAATATTAATATTATATGCATAATGTTTGCACTTTACTGTGTAATTTAATTCTAAAGCGTAGTTTAGAGCAATTTTATAGAGCGCGTGTGTGTATAAAACTAGATTAATCAATAATCAAACTATTAAATTTTTACACAATACTCGAATTGTATTGTAAGCAAGATTGAAAGTCAAAATACAAGTAATTTATTCACAAAACATAAGTAATTTATTCACAAAACAATTAAAACTATATTGCAACTTATATTGCACAATAAAATAAACCTTAATTCTATATCCTTTAGAGTACGAGAATGAAACAAAACTTATTTTTTTAAACATATAGCTCACATTTGAAAAGCAGTACGTACGCCCGTTCTTTCTTGTTTAAAACAAAACATAAAACAAAATCCTATTATTAATTAACGTAAAATACACTTATAAGAAAAAATTATTTTGGTATGATTGCACTCTACCTTACAACATTGTGAAAAACTAACAATAGTTTCAGATTAGCTTGCATACAGTCTTTTATACGTAGTACATAATGCTTAACATATACATATAATACCGTTACATTAAAAACGAATCTTTCAAAGTATGGCCGACAAATGTCTCCGATTGAATATTAAAAGTTATAGGCAATCCTAAATGTTCATATATTTAGAATAAGATGTAAATTTGTTTACGACATATATACTTTGTAGACCGTTGAAATTTCTTCTTTGCAAATCGGACATTTTTTAACATTATCATTCTCGCGCATAATATGATTAGCACATTCTTCACAACAACAGATATGACCGCACGGTATGAAAACTTGATTCGCTTCAGCATCAATGCAAGCAGTGCACGTACGGTCAGATCTCTTCGTTTCTCGATTTTCTTCGCACGTTTCCAGAGAATGTAACCCATTATTCACATACATTTACATTTACATGGCGTTTTACAGGGACGTGCCCAACCTTTTACATGTTTTGCTTCTGTTCTAAACCTGGCCTTTGGGCGACCTCACAACACTACTATCACCTTCCCTACCCCTCGAAGGAGCGCAGTTATTCCACCAATTACACGCAATTAATTATTCTCTTGCTTTGTACACGTAAATTGTAATATTTGCGTTAGCGTAGATGTTGTATACGGTACTTGTTTATTGCGATAAATTTCTTTCTCTTGAATTGTTATCTCATAACAAAAGGCAACCCGTTGGGCTACCTTTGTTAATATGGTCAGTATATCTAATTTTGTTCCATTCTTGTTTAATTCCACACATAATGACTCTATGAACCAAGTCCCGTTGTTTTTATTTCTGTGCGAAATAACCTGTAAAGTCAACAAGTTGTCATTTTAAACACAAAGAATTTAAGAGGTAATAGTACAAAATAAAAATATTTAATTAAAATAAAATTAAATTAAAACAACAGTAATTTATTGTAATAAAATGACTTAAATCAAACGTATATAGGGATGACAATACCTGGATGACTTGAGAATGTCACTAAGATATCGGCATAGATTGGAATCCGAAATTTTCTTCTAGACGTTGTATCCATCTCTATCTCCGTATCTATTTCGACTTCTACGTCGACACCAGGGTCTATTCCGTTTCCTCCACATGCTGATATCCAAAACATTTTTGGTTTCCCTGCCAGGGTGGGGCAGTTATCCGCAGTAAAAAACTTCGGCAGGGTATTAACGTCATAGGTGGTGTCGAATGCAAGAACGTTTCCAAAATTTCCATGGGACAAAACAATAACCATGATGCAGTCGCTCTCTGAGTGATCTCTTAAGGCAGCTGTAAAAGTAATAATTTCCTTATTATTTCAGTTACATATATTACAGTTATATTTATGATAAGGTGCATCTTACCTTTTTGTAATTCGTTTTTTATTTTTTCGAGTGTATAATTTGTGCAAATTGTTACTTCGAATTTAAGATTTCGTAATATGTCTTCCAAGTTGTGGCAATCCACATTTGTGCCAGGGCGAGGGCGTACCCCTTCGCCCAAATTCTTGTGGTAATGTACGTGGTTAAAAATGATCGCCATCCCCCTCTTGGGACGACTCATTTTATAGTAGTTGACTTGCCTGAAAAAAATTTTATTCAATTTAAATTGGTCGTCAAGCTTGGGGAGCTTGGGAGTTTTGGTAAATTTAAAATGTCAATTCAATTGTGATACTCATATTTACTGTATTTCAATACTTCGCCGATGGAAGTCATTCATTCTTCGGCAAAATGCAACATTATTTCATAATTTATGAACGACCTTTTCATTAAGTCTGCATGGTATTCAGCAAACAAATTACTGGCTCAGTAAATTGTAGTATTCGCGTTAGCGTAAATGTTGTATACGGTACTTGTTTATTGCGATAAATTTCTTTCTCTTGAATTGTTGTCTCATAATAAAAGGCAACCCGTTGAGCTACCTTTGTTAATATGGTCAGTATATCCAATTTTGTTCCATTCTTGTTTAATTCCACACATAATGACTCTATGAACCAAGTTCCGTTGTTTTTATTTCTGTGCGAAAAACCTGTAAAGTCAACAAGTTGTCATTTTAAACACAAAGAATTTAAGAGGTAATAGTACAAAATAAAAATATTTAATTAAAATAAAATTAAATTAAAACAACAGTAATTTATTGTAATAAAATGACTTAAATCAAACGTATATAGGGATGACATACCTGGATGACTTGAGAATGTCACTAAGATATCGGCATAGATTGGAATCCGAAATTTTCTTCTAGACGTTGTATCCATCTCTATCTCCGTATCTATTTCGACTTCTACGTCGACACCAGGGGCTATTCCGTTTTCTCCACATGCTGATATCCAAAACATTTTTGGTTTCCCTGCCAGGGTGGGGCAGTTATCCGCAGTAAAAAACTTCGGCAGGGTATTAACGTCATAGGTGGTGTCGAATGCAAGAACGTTTCCAAAATTTCCATGGGACAAAACAATAACCATGATGCAGTCGCTCTCTGAGTGATCTCTTAAGGCAGCTGTAAAAGTAATAATTTCCTTATTATTTCAGTTACATATATTATAGTTATATTTATGATAAGGTGCATCTTACCTTTTTGTAATTCGTTTTTTATTTTTTCGAGTGTATAATTTGTGCAAATTGTTACTTCGAATTTAAGATTTCGTAATATGTCTTCCAAGTTGTGGCAATCCACATTTGTGCCAGGGCGAGGGCGTACCCCTTCGCCCAAATTCTTGTGGTAATGTACGTGGTTAAAAATGATCGCCATCTCCTCTCTTGGGACGACTCATTTTATAGTAGTTGACTTGCCTGAAAAAAATTTTATTCAATTTAAATTGGTCGTCAAGCTTGGGGAGCTTGGGAGTTTTGGTAAATTTAAAATGTCAATTCAATTGTGATACTCATATTTACTGTATTTCAATACTTCGCCGATGGAAGTCATTCATTCTTCGGCAAAATGCAACATTATTTCATAATTTATGAACGACCTTTTCATTAAGTCTGCATGGTATTCAGCAAACAAATTACTGGCTCAGTAAATTGTAGTATTCGCGTTAGCGTAAATGTTGTATACGGTACTTGTTTATTGCGATAAATTTCTTTCTCTTGAATTGTTGTCTCATAATAAAAGGCAACCCGTTGAGCTACCTTTGTTAATATGGTCAGTATATCCAATTTTGTTCCATTCTTGTTTAATTCCACACATAATGACTCTATGAACCAAGTTTCGTTGTTTTTATTTCTGTGCGAAACAACCTGTAAAGTCAACAAGTTGTCATTTTAAACACAAAGAATTTAAGAGGTAATAGTACAAAATAAAAATATTTAATTAAAATTAAATTAAATTAAAACAACAGTAATTTATTGTAATAAAATGACTTAAATCAAACGTATATAGGGATGACAATACCTGGATGACTTGAGAATGTCACTAAGAAATCGGCCATGATTGGAATCCGAAATTTTCTTCTAGACGTATCCATCTCTATCTGCTCCGTATCTACTTCGATTTCTGCGTCGACACCAGGGTCTACTCCGTTTCCTCCGCATGCTGATATCAAAAATACTTTTGGCTTTCCTGCCATCGTTGGACAGTTATCTGCGGTAAAAGGCTTCCACACTGTACTAGCTTCGTACGTGGTGTCGTAGGCGTAAAGTTCTCCGAAATTTCCATGCGACAAAACAATAATTATAATGCAGTCACTCTCCGAATGATCTGTTACGGCAGCTGTAAAAGTAATAATTTCTTTATTATTTCAGTTACATATATTACAGTTATATTTATGATGTCATTTCTGTCCTTATGTCCATGAAGTTATTTATGTCATCCTTATGTCATTTATGTCCTTATCATAATAAATAAGTTCAGATAATTCGATTTTTTTATTATATGCAAAGAGTACTCGGTTTTACACTTTGGATGAGTTTGATTATCGGCTAGCGCGATTAGGTGACTGTGTTCGAAATTCCAGCGACTATTTGAAGCATCTAGATCCTACACGATTAATTTACCCGGAATTCCGCGAATTTGTTCGATTCATTTATTTCTATCTAACCGCGGGACGTGTACTTCGATTTAGTCACGCGATCGAAAATAATTAGCTCGGCCGGCTTTGCTCCACGCGCGCACTCTCCGCGTTTTGATAATGACCGCTTTCGGTAATCAAAACAGAGTAGAGAATGTTACATCAAAGTCATTTCCGAAGAATGTGAAACGTTTTCCCTTACATTCATATACATATACAGATACAAATCATATTTAAGTAATTTCAAATGTAAGTAGATTACGTTTTTTGTTGTAGAAGTCATACCGTATGAAAAACATAATAAATAAAACAGTATATAATGAACAATGTTATATACACACGACATTATGCGCTTATAAAATACGTGCAAGTATATGCTGTATGATCATGTTAATTGCTCTTTCAATTTCTCTAGTTGAGAATTGCGTTGCAGCATGATGCATCAGTTTCGTCTGCTACATTTACGATCGACGGATTTTCAGAGCGAGAAGCGTTCGCTCGAAAACTGAGAAAAATTCACTCGCGTTACTTACCACGGCCGCAGTCGGGGAGATGCAAAAACCCGTCGATCTTCCACTCTCGCCTTCCCTCCTCACGTCCCGCGGCGAGATACAGTTTACGTCGGTTTTAATTAACGGCTCATACATTTGCATGATTAGACCCTGAAACAGAGTTACGCGGTATCAGCATTCCGTGCATGGAAAACGACTGCGACGTTAACGCCGGGATTCCTCGCTCGCCGGCGCACATAACTCTGCCCCGCCACGTTAAACATTTAAATATCCGTTCTCCTCTTTTTTTTCCTTCCATCTTCGAGGCGAGCGCGTGCGCCCGCATCTACATATCGTTGATTTATAATATTCTTAATGTACAATGTGAGTCGCGCGGAGCAGATTCTAACGCAACTAGACCAAACGTGCGCGATGTAATGTGCTATATACTTTGTATATCTGGCGGTTTCTTTCCTGACAATGCGTCACGAAACAATGACCATTTCGACCGGTAGATATCTCCGAAAATGCCCAAGATAGAATTCTGTTTTCGAGATCCAAACCACTGACAGGTTCTGAAAATATTTTAGATATTTCTCTGAATGTAGGGTGAAAAGGGATTATATTTAACACAGGAAAAAAAATTAGTTTTGTCGAGTGGGAAGAACTTTATGCTAGGTGAGAGGCTACAGGAGTGTAATAAAATTTCGTAAGAATTTTTAAGCTGAATAGATTCAGTCATAAAAAAATAGTGGGACTTGGTGACAAATCCGCAATGTCGGGCGTTCCGTGTTCAATCAGGAATGATAGATGCTCAACGTATATGGGCAAAGTCTTATTCTGTGGTTCAACCTTGTCGCATAAACGAGTAATGATTGCTATCGCCGAATGCAACGTGTCTAATGTTGCTCGCGTTCCACGTTGTCGGATGAAATGCAATACGCAAAGTAAACCATCAGCCTCGAACACGGCATCCGCCTCCCATGTGCATAAGACTTCCACGACCTTCATACACTGTTGTGTGATATTTTCGTACACCGAGTCGCACGTGTAGCACAGTTGTTGAACGGTCCCAGCAGAAATCCAACCACATATGGTCTTTACGGCACCTTCCACGGCGACTATATGATGCGCACATTCTATTGGAGCAATATCTAAATAATAATTAATGGCTCGAATGGCCATTAGCATTCCATTATTATCTCGTATTGTAATGCCCGCAAACATTAGGCAAAGCTCAGGAAGAAACATTTCTGGCGGACAGCGTTCTAAACGACGCAAAACCTCCGTGTCGGGCAGGACCAATAATGCGCATAGTTGTTGCAGCGCATCCAACTGTCCTTCTAAACCTTCCAGCCCTTGAAGATAAAACATCAATGCGTCGGTGGTAGTGTCCGTCATCTTGGAAAATCCCGCAAATCCTTTGAGATGCCTTTCGTAAAGAGCTTAACATATTCGTGACGGCAGTACGCCTTTCCGCGAATTAAATTTTGTTCTGGCGACATAGTACTATGTCTTTTGTATGATAGAAAGCAAACGTCAATTTACACTGCCGACCAAAAGCTTGAGACCATTAATTGAAAATTGTCTACTCTAAGAAATGAAATCAAACTTGTGGATTATAATTTAACACATTTTCATTATCTTATTCATTGTCTTTTATATTGAAATGAAAAATAACATAAAATATTTGAAAGCGCTACAAAAGCTATTTTTTACACAATGAAAAGAAGAGTATTAGACACTGAAGAGTATTCGACATTTTTCTTGTCAAAATAGCCACCTTCTCACAATAGCACATTTAATCACTTTTTTTTACTATAAACTATAGGTAATCTAGTTACAAGTTTATTAATTTTTTTCTGACGGAAGACTCTTTTATCCATCTTCCAAAATGGTTCACAGCTCAGTTTCGGAAAAAAGGCTTTATAATCGTCCGTTTTTTTTTCCAGTTAAACGATGCTAATCACATTGTGCTAGCAATGCTAACCACAATGCAAATTAAACAATGTTAATCACAATTATGCTAAATATAATGCTTATTTACTTTAAAATCAAGAAAAAGATATTGAATAAGGCATGATTCGGATGTTTCTCTCTCTCTCTCTCTCCCCCTGTCTTTCTCTCTCCTCTCTCTCTCTCTCTCTCTCTCTCTCTCCTGTCTCTGTACGTGTATATTCCATTGCTGTCGAGTCGAGACCGCGCAAAACACGGACGCGTTCGGATCGGGGGATGCTTACGATATTATTATCGAGATATTCGGGCGGCCTAGCTCACGAGGCAACAGCCTGAGGCTCGAACTCCGAAGGGTTCGACTTATCTTCGTAGATAAAATAGCTAAATGGTAATTTAAAGCGTAGCTTGTTTTTTAACGTTTATTTAAAACTGTCGCATATGCGATAATTATTATTCATTTAAATTATTTTCTAAGTTTTGTCTGCGATTTTAATTTTCTGACATTATATCTGTGCAATATTAATCGACCCTCGGTGTATATTTTTCTCCAAGTGTTCAGTAAATGTGGTATCTTTCAGCTCGTTATCGTATATTAATGATAAGGTTAACAATACCTCTTTCTATAACAAAACGCTAATTGTGCCAACAAAGATAATGGTTGCACCAATTATTGATTATCTGCTCGAAACTTACGTAACTAAATCTATGTAGATAAAAAGCAAAACGTGAACGAAGTGTTAAACGAGACATAAAGATAGCAATCATCTTAATACAAATTAAAAATCTTTTTTCGAATTTTTACGAGTGTCTAATTTCCAATATAAAAATACAGGTTTCTCTCAAATTAAAAGATTTGACGAAATTTCAATTTCAATGTCAATTTCAAGAAGCATTAAGTCACATCGGCTACCGTCATTAAATGAATATTAATTCCTATGTCGAGTTGAACTCGACGATCTCGATTTTGTAATTCGTTTTTTATTTCTTCGAGTGTATAATTTGTGCAAACTGTTACTTCGAATTTAAGATTTCGTAATATGTCTTGCAAGTTCTGGCAATCCACATTTGTGCCGGGGCGAGGGCGTACCCTTTCGCCCAAATCCTTGTGGTATTTTCCGTGATTAAAAATGATCGCCATCCCCCTTTTGGGATGACTCATTTTATAGTACTTGATTTGCCTGAAAAAAATTTTATTCAGTCTAAATAAATATAATAATTCAAATATGATATAGTCACATTAAGAGGTTGTTTATCAGATTGTAATAAGTATTTCTCCCCATAATGGGAAATTTCATAAATCGTGTAATTAAACGGGCCGAAGAAACGGGCCACATTGATAACCATGATTATCAAGTGGAATCTGTTTGGTCAGTTTTAAAGATTGGCCGTTGTCCTGGATATAGCTAGAGATAATGACCGCGGCTGGATTGTATTATACTGGAGAAAGATATTTCGAATGTCAAATACAGTTATACGAATGGGAGATGGATAAAGACTGATAAAAGATTGTACAGGAGAAAGCGACAAAGTAAAATCAAAACTCCCAAGCTCCCCAAAGCTTAACGACCAATATCAAATTTAATGTCTTCTCCGAAAGATAGCCCAGTTTCTCCGCACGAGCCCCACTCGTGCGGGGGTTGCAGTTTGGAATATAGATATTCCTGTGATCAGGTCGACTCGAACCTGGTTCCTGGTCCCGAAAGTTCAATGTAAAACAGGCGACGTGTTAAGTATTTTGCCAACATAATTTGATTATTGGCAGACACAAACGCAGATTCTACTCAATTTTTGCTGCCACTCTGCGTCAAATAGTATAAAAAATATGTCAGTTTGTTTGATTTTTGCCATTATATTTGGTTGAAAAACTTTGCTATATATCTGCCAGCGTGTATTACCAACAATATTATACATATATGTTCATATAGATTTTTTTTCAAATCTGTAGCCATTCTGCTGACAAAATTTGTAGCAAATGCTTTACAGGAATCTGTTCTTGACAAGCTACCTGGCTGTCTAGATATGTTTGTTAAAATAAGAGAATCCGATATTGCCCATGTATGCTCGAATATTGAATTAAATATTAATTAAATAATAAATGTACCATGTCGGGACACTTAAGATCTACATCTGGACACCTTTATCATTGTAATTTTTAAATAAGTATAACGTAAATTAAAATCAAAGATAAATATTTTTATCTTTGATTTTTATTTGTGTTAAAATTCATGATAAAAACATGCGATAATCTTGGGAATCCTAAAGCGAAGCCCGAACTTCCTCGATGTCGGTAATGTCAACATTTCTAATCCTGTTTTCTATGTCGTATATCTATATCTGTCCTTGTCTAACAAGAGGCATCTGTCCTTGTTTCGATTGCGCCATTTCTCGCTACACGCAATACTGATGGTCCGGTGTCATCACGTACATTCACGTACATCACGTTCACGTAATCGTACTTTTCGTTTAACTTTGTTGTTTGGAGTCTCAGCCTAATTCTACAAACGGTATGATATTCCTTGATGTCTACTGAATGGACCTGCACCCTCATTTTGTAACATCAAGCTGTAGAATTTTTATACGAAGCAAATATTGTTAAAGTGGATTTTTTATTATTATTTTATTTACTTATTTTGTTACAAAATCGGTGGTCGTCCACAGAGTAGAGCACATACTTTAATTCTGTGCAAGATTTTTTTAAATCCATAAAGCCAATAAAAAATTAAGCAAAAAGTACGATTGTCGGTATTGCAGATGGCTTTAGATCCGCTTAGCCTTAAATGGTTATAAATGTGTATATTTTTTAGGATCGTCTCTTAAGTGCGAACATTTCCGACATGCGTAGTAGATTTAGTTAAAATAATTACGTTATATTATTAACCCTATTCACTCCAATCATATACATACTACAATTTATTTCGACATACTGCTGCTACAAATGTAAATCACATACATATAATTTCTAGTTTTTGATATTAGAATTAGCAACGTACATGTCATAATAAATCAATTATATGCTGATTTAATAAAGTAATGAAATATAATGCTAAGGATTTTGTTTTAAATAATTTTGCACGTACCTGTTCTTTTCCATCGCATAATTACATATTTTGCTAATACTGTCACCAGGGGTAACGTGATATGTAAACTGTCTATTACGAGTACCATATTGCCCCAAACATGGATAACCATACTTATCATCGGAATAAAAATAAATATTAATAAAATTAAAACAATACCGACCCGAATTTCTGGCCACAAGCATTTCTTAGTGAATTGTTCGGTTTTCGGCCACAAGCCAATCACTTCCAAGCCTAAACGATGAAGTTCAACTGCCCACACAAAATACCTCTGTAACCTGAAGATTCCATAATGTCCATGTCGAAGACTAACGTAAAAATAATTATAATCGCTTTCCGTTCTTCCCACCATGTAGTGTAAAATAAACGCGCATGCTCCCCATAGAAGAACAAAAACCCAGCAGTCACGTCAAATGCTACATTAAATATTAAAAATGCTATCCCCAGTTGATTATGACCGTTCATATCGTCAAGAAACTTTACAGACGTGCAACATTTCATAAAAACGTTTATTTCTGATCTAACAAAACGAGAGGTAGAAAATATTGCATCGCGGTACATCAGAAGTTTGTCGAACTTATCTGAATAGTTCTTTCGTACGTTGCTTCATTATGCATGCGCTTTCTCCGAAATGAGAAATAACGTTATTTCACTCTTAATAAAGTTTTATACGTCGAACCCAAGAATACAGAAATATTCTAGTCAAAAAGAAATAATAACAATTACGAGGTGTACGGACTTTTTGAATATTTCTTCTCAAGATACATCTAGCGTAACACGAATGAATGTAATATTATATGTCTAGTAAGCAGACCAAAATAAGTATTTTACGATTATTTATTGTTCATACAATTCCTTTAATAAAATTACGGTATGTTAAAGAATATAAAACTTCAAATTTCTAAGAGACATATGGTGGCTTTTATTCGGCAATATTCTCGCAATGAGATACCAATGTGTTCGGATGTTCTTTGAAAATAAGCCACTTGAAACTCTTCTTGATATTGGAACAGATGAAATAAATCCTATCGTCGTAGTAAGGTAAACGTATCATCTAATCATATTAATTTAATAAAGTAACACTAACATTGATAATCTTATTAATATAATATAATAATATTATTGAGTGTCGTATAGTAAAGGCAATTTATAACTATAGACTTGTCTTCTGTTTGAACGTAATATGTTATACAAACGAGTCTCCATTAAAGTATTCTATATAGTGACGGACAATGAAAATATTGTCATGTTACAGAAACGCAATATAGTTTATGATAAACAATGAATGTTAATCTAACAAAACAAAATTTTATTTTTACTGGTTCTAACAATTACTGTATACAATTGTCATTTGTAATTATTTAACTAGAAATGTATCCATTTCTTTCATGTAATAAAATGTAGTAATATTTATCTTCAACCATGTTTTGTCATTAAAAATGATGTATAGCCACACGATGCTTTTAATACCTAAAATAATTATATCTTTATTAATAAAAATAATAATATCTTTATTTAGACATTACGAAAACAAAAAGAAAATTTTTACAAAAATAATGTGGACTAAAGTGCCTTAAGGAAAACGTTGTTAACCTTTATTACATCTGTCGTAAAGATTAAGATACTGACTGACCATAATTCTTTAATTTGTAGATATTTATAAACACTTTCGAACAATTAATTAAAAATCATATTATTATAATATAATTACTTCAGTGGAGAAGTCATTAATGGCTTTGATGTTATTAACGATATATATATATATATATATATATATATATATATATATATATATATATATATAAAGAGGATATATACCTACAGTAGCTGTTGAATAATAAATAATGTAAAGAAAATTTTATTATAGTACGACTTTATTAGATGCCATTAAAATGTCGTTTATAATAAACACTATAATATCTTGATACTTACATCAGCTAACATAATGTAATCTTTTATTACAGAAAACTATATTTTAAATCTAAAAATGTATACAATATTAAATAAACTATATATATATTACAACCTCCTGCATGTTAATTCTTATAAATGAATGATGTACATTTAATTATGGTCTATGCGCCGAAAGTATTCGTCTCTAATTGTCACAATCAGCACAAAATCCTTTGGAGAAAGCAATTCAGTGTAAAATATATATTTCTTTAATGTTTTTTATACTTTAGGTTTATAATAAGTTGCATGTTACTATGCCCTCTTTTCTTTACAAATGATGTAACATGCAGTAATGTGTCGTATATTGTTTTCATTTTATCGTGATAGTACTCTTTACTTCAGAAGCGGTACAATTTGCTCTAAACGGTTTTAATTGCTAAGTAATTATTAATTCAAAGCAGTGGATGTTAATACAGCAACCCCCCTCTCGTAAAAACTGTGCGGTTCTTGACTAGGAGCGATATTCAAATCGACAGTAAATAGCAATTCGGTACGAGTGCTGTTCAAGTAAACCGGCAGAGACAATTTGCCCTTTCTGATATCCTCCGTAGATGATCGCGCCCATCTTAGCATCGTGACTGGTAAGTCAGTCATGATAGTTGAAGTTAAATACAATTGATTATCTTTACACTGCGCGCCTTGTAGCTTCAAACCAGTAACGGCAAAGGAGCAGTCATCCGTGGCAATGTTATCGCCATCACCGATAGTTACGTTCAATTGCAGTTCCTCGAGTGACCAACTATTAGCCTGAGCGATGCATTGCCTGGTCGCAGTGATATAAGCTTCAGGATTCAGCAAACCTCCCAGCCAAACTGGGAAACTCTGAAACGCAATAGCAATCGCTTTATAATTTTGCTGGAATTATTGAGTTGTATCTATTCGGGCGAGTTCAATGAAAAGCAGAGATATTTCTAAACAATAGTATAATTAAATTAGGTACACTTAAATAAATAGTATAACTGAATTTTCATTCAGTGATAAAATATCTGGGACAGTAGAGCAAGGGCTATAATGAAAATCGAAATAAACCTTTATCTCCTTCGCTCCGCCTTGAGAGACCAAACGCGAGACTTCCTGCAGTTGCGAAACCCTGTGGCTAAAATCGGTGATCCATTGTATGACTGTACAGCCTCTTGGCACGGTATATCTCCTCCAACCGCCAGGTAGAATACCCTTTACTAACTCAGACAGCATCGTTCTGTGATAATTGGTCTGTTTTTTCTCACCCTGTTGAAGATATATAAAATGCAGTTACTCCAAACGACAAAAGAGTTCCATTTTACATCCAAGAGTAATAAAACAGAAGTAAAATGCTTACTTGACAAATTAATACGACATCCTCCAAGTCATGGATAACGTCTTGAAGTAATTTCGCACCGCTGTTGACTTCCCTCTCAAAGTATCTGTACAACGGATCTTTGATATTCTCGACTGTCCTCTTCAAGGTCGGTAGATTCTTTGGAAGTAATTGTAACCACGTGGAGGCCGAATTGTGCAGGGTCCTCATCCAAGATGGTCGACCGTCCGCCTCAGCTTCCCTCGGCGTATCCAGAGACTCCTCATTCGAGTACGCCAGTTCATCCTCGTCCTCCAACTGCTGCATCTTGAGAAGTTTGGAAACCAAGTCGGTTCCTCTTGTGGTTAAAAGCACTTTCTCCGCATTATTCGGCAGGCCGAGCCAGGAAGGTGTCTGTCTATCCGAGAGAGACTCGATCCACTTCAAAAAGTGGTCGCGCCTAGTGCCATCCGGCATGGTGATGTGTCTTTGATTGCCTTGTGCGCCGTCGATATTGGCGACAAGGGCAAAGTCAGCTTCGAATGAGCGTGGAGTGAAGAGCTTGCGCAGGAAAGAAGCCAGGAGACGTTGATCGAAATCGTTGTCAATCTTGCCGCCGTAGATGCACTGTGAGAGAAGAGTCACCAGAGCATCCCAGGGAACTTTTTCCGGCGGTAGGTTCGTCCTGCCCATAGCCGTGGCTTCGATCCACGTGTCCAAAGTGTCACAGGCGACTCTCAGGTCGCTCTCGTTGAATTCGTAGTGCTTGGCCCAGCCCAACGGCGCGTAACGCAGACGTTCCTGCACGATTGCGTGGAACCACGCGAGCAGGAAGTAGAGACGAGCCCTCTCGTTGGGTGCTCGCATCATCCTCGAGGCGGGTACGGTGCTGAACGTACGCAACAAGTTCGCACGTATGCCAGGAGGCGGCTCGAACACGAAGATCCTACCAGCTCTCAATAGATTCACCGGCACTTTAGGATTAATCTCCATTGTTAGAAACAGTCGGAAGCTAGCGTGCGGCTGAAGACTATGCAGCTTCTTTTCTAATTGCACTAACCATTGCGGAGCAAGATGAACGTTCTTCAACAGCACCCATCTGCCGGCCTTCACAGCCATGTTTATAGCCCGATCAGCCTGATTGAATCCTTCCGCCGATCCGATAGCGATGCTAGCTATTTGCTTGCCCAATTCCGCGGCTAGGTCGTCCACTCTGCCCGAAGCGTCGAAGCCCGGCACCGAGCACAATAAAGCTGGCACGGTGGCCTTCAATTGGTCCTCTACGACGGATGCGAAATCGAGCTCAGCCTCCGCGGCCGGCATGAAGGACTCATTGAAAGCCGAAGCCACTACTAGGGACGCAGCTGCGATTACGCGATCCGGTCGAAAAGCTTGTATTATCAGCAACTGATGCATCGCCGTTCCTGTGGGCGACAACGGCTTTTCCTCTTCCCAGAGCTTCGGCACGCATGTCTCGGGTGTGGGCGACTGTAGCCACGCGCCGAATTCCGAGTTCTCCTGAATCTTTTCCGCGAGCTTCTTGAAGGCGGGCAGTCTTATGCTCAGACGCATCATTGCCTCCTGCTGCTCTGAACTAAGATTGGGTACTGGAGGCGCCCGGATGTTAAGCACGCCTTCTTTACCGCGCAAGAAGAATGTGAATTCGCTGTCGTAAGTGGACTCCGAGGGTATACCCTTCAGGTGGATACGACAGAGCAGCAGAGCGAAAGTCAGCCTGTCCGTGTGCAGCATTCCTCGAGCAACTCGTTCGTAACAGACGGCAAAGAGATCGCGCGTGATTTGCGTAAGCCGTAGACCATAATCCGATATACCGGACAATTTCGGGTTTTGCGACAACACGGACGTAAATATGTCCAGGAACATCTTCAGCGAATATTGATACAAGAAGTGTACCTGGTTGAGGCTGTCCATTGTGAAGTACATGTTTGAACACGCCTGAGACAGAGGCATATACTGCTGCGAGACCGTTTCGATTTCCGCTATGACCTTGTCTGTTTCCTCCACTTTCTTGCTGATGTCGGCGGCCTCCTGTTTCAGAGTCTCGAGAGTGGTGATCACGGAATCGTCATCGAGGATCTTGCCCTTGGCGTCGTTCAACGCTTGCAGCAGAGACTTTTCGAGTTGTCGCAGCCTCAGATGGAACTCTCCTTGAAGTTTCAGCAGGTCGGATCTCTTCTCATCGATGTCCGGACGTTCGGCCTTCAACACCTGATTCAAACATTGGCTCTGCAAAGAGCTTCTAGTGACGGTGAAATTAACGAATGTCACGCGTGAACAGATGTCAGGTGGGAATTCCACCGTCGGGTCTCTCGTCGATAAGAAGATGACGAAGGAAGGCGAGAGATCTATATCTTGGTCGCCGAGCGTGATCAGCACGCGTCCACCTGTTCGCCTCAATTCTCGGTTCAACACAGGATTCAATATAGGATCGTAATTTTCCACATCTTGGACCAGGAGGGGATTACCGAATCGTAGAGCACTCTCGAGATTTTTCCTGAACGAGTCGTCCAAGAAACTGGTCTTCGTGATCTTCCGGTCTTTAAACTCGTTCAAAATGAATTCTGTTGCCTGTCCGGATGGATCGATGATCAACGGATATCTGTTGAAGCGTTTCAACATAATAGCATTTTCGGTACAGAGATCGTCGGTCGGCAACGCGTTCGCCTGCCATCTCAAACGCTCGTCCGGATTGGACAGGTATTCCGTTCTCGCGATGTCAGGTCTGAATTGCAAATTTGCGTGTTGCAGGTGTTGGCACCACGTGGTGAAGAGATTTTGGCGATACTAAAATAAAATACATTTTGTTGTAAATTGACATAACTTAATACTCCGAATGCAAAAGAAAGAAATATTAGGAAGAACAGGAACTCACGTGTTGATCGAAATAGCCAGCATAAGCTAAGAAAGCGGAAGATAAGAGAACGTCTCCGATTATCGTAGACATTTGACTCTTAAACGTTTCGCTTGTTGCTTCCCATCGTTCCCTTTCGATGACCAAAGACTTTAACAAAGCGATTGATCTATCCACCTTGGCTTGCACGCTTTCCAGATCGGCTTTGATGGCTTGCGCCTGTGAGATAAGTTGAGCGTACTCCTCCTTGTATGACGCTATGCTCTGCTCCAGTTGAGCAATCAAATTTTTCACTTCCTCGCCCTTTAGTTTGTTAGTTTCTGCTTGTCGCTCCAAAGAATAAAGCTCATCGCGCAGGGGTTCCACTCGCTTCAACATATCAGCATACTCGATCTGGAAATATATTTATCTTTAAAGTACATCCTCTTGAAAATTATATGAATAACGTATGCATCTTTTTAAGGTTTCAAACGAAAATTACCTGCGCTATGGCCCATTTTACCATAGGACCACAAGCTAAGCTAGCACGATTCACTTTCTCGAAGTTATAATCAGGGTTGCTCAGATAGCGGCTCTTCATTTTTTCCCTCACTTCGTCACTAAATAAAAAATTGGTTAATCTTTTTTGTCTTTAAAATAAAGTAACTCTTTCATTCTATTTTAATATAACATTTTTATCATATAAAAATATTTTGTATAAAATATTTTTTTATTTGATCATCAAAAATTTTTAATTCAGCACAAAACTAGAAACTTACTGCAATTACTATAAGAACAGTACGTATTTCATATATGCTATCATATGTTATCAATATTATAATTTTCAATAAACAAGATTTAGGCACGTTAATGTTAGTGACAAATTAATCGAACATTGTTACCATGCAATAAAAGAATAATAGTAGTTGTATATATAACAATATTTGTCGTTAAAATTTGTTAATATACACGTTGCATGTTTCAAAGCCGTTTCAGAATTACTTGCCAATCTGGCAATAAAGCGCATTTGTAAGAAATTTGATTATCACAGGTTGTTACGATATATTGATTAAATAAGTGTAAAAGACATCGATTCACCCATTGTAATATTTAAAGAAAATCTCATATTTTCACTATATCCAGAATTCAACAACGCAAAAAAATGAGACCAGCAAACAAGTTTGAAGATCGTCGTGAATTTATAAGCTAATATTTTAATCGTAAATCGGTCAAATATAATCGTATTACAATTTAGCACTAATATTGTACCGTACACAATATTATCTTAAGTTTATGACAGCTGATCTCTCTCGATATCGCAAGAAAACAAATAATGAAGGCATGCTTACGTAATGTCCTCAGTACTGAAATTAGAGACAATGGTATTGATAAAATTGTCCCTCATGATGACCGCACGGATAGATTTCCAGTCGCTGGCGTTTTCGCCGAGCAACAAGCAGATAGACTCCAACGCGACCTTCACAATCGCCGGCGGATTCGCCATGGAACGAACCTCGACTAAATGCTGTTTCTTTATTGATTTCACCGCTGTACGAACAATCAAAGAGGGCATTATATAGTACAAAAGGAAGAAGATGCGCAGGCATTAGGAAAAGTTATAGTAAAGTTACATGAAAGAGAATGCTGGCCTTCCTGTGTAGCTGACCTATAGCGTTAGACTTAGGAGAGGCAACATAAGTAACATACATTATATACATGTTACGTCTCATCTTTACATTTGCAAAGAGATACAAACGATCTGATGAAATATTTTCGTCGTTTGCAATATTTTCTTATGAAATATCGTTGTTGTACGATCTCTTTGCAGTTGTAATGACGCAGTGACGCTAAGTGAACGTGCTAAAATCGACGTGTATGAAAAGGAGACACATATCAAGTTGTTATGAACTGCAGCTCATGTTTCATGTTAGAACCCCGCGTGCGCGAACGTTGAACATTCAGCAGACCCGGTAGTCGCTCCGCTTACATGATATTCTCCGTATTGAAACTGACGATGGTGGGAATGAAGCTGTCCTTCATTAAAATGGCACGAATCTGCTTCCAATCTGTAGCGTTTTCCTCGAGCAACAAGCATATAGATTCGAGCGCCAGTTTGACGACAGCTGGCGGATTTGCCATGGATCGGATCTCAACGAGATGCTGCCGCTTAATTGCCTTCACGGCTACACTCAATGCAAACGTTTTTCAGCGCAAGGTGCGATTATACCGCAATTTTGAAACGGAAGTGATTCGAAAACGTAAAGTGGATAACAAGAAATGTATAGTATAGAGTATTGTTTCCATATTTCTTGAATATTATCATAGTAATATTGAGCATAACTCGATATATCACAATTTAAACAATTAATTAATACTATAAGTGCAAAAAAATTCAAAATTGTTTTTTTAAAATAAAATTTTGAAAAATCGTACGATTATATATATACTCAATTAATCTTAATAATGCTCGTCGACAAGTTTGTATAATACTGCAATAAAAAAATATCGTTAAAAGATACATACCATTTTGAGCATCAATAACAGCTGGTTCCACCAGGGCAAGATCCGCCATGACATCATCTCTCTTCTGATTTATAGCCACCGTTTGAATAGCCAGTTGTTGTTGGATCTCTTGACTCTGCACCTTCTTCTTCTCGGCTTCCTGCTGGTCCTTGACCATCTGTCTTAATTTCGCATTAGCAGCTTCATTCTTAGCTTGCAGCTCCTATGGGAAAACAGGATAATACAGATGTGTAAAATGTTCCGTTCCATTAAAAGAAGAAAAAAGATAAATGTTTCTCGTGAATTCAGCTTATGTCTCACCTGAGACTTAACAGCTAAGCTCTTTTGCATTTCTTCCACCTGCTCAACTGTTTCGGCGATTTTACTTAAACCGACATTTAGATGCAACTGTTGTTCCTCCAGGTCACTTCTCTTCTCTTGATACAATTTGACGAAGTGATTGATAAAATCTAAGTAATGGCGCGGCGTGATTGCCATTGTTCTGGCACCTCTCTTAGCCAGTCGCGTGTTTGCTTTGTGCAAGGTTTGATGAACGTAAACGCACGCATTTATCACGGCATCTCTGTGCGTCGGTTGCGGTGGGATCAACGAACACACGGACGGGAAGAAGTCCGGACACTTCCACGTGGGTCTTTCCAAGTCGACACGATTAGTAAATTCTTTGCCGACCTGGAACAACGCATTGTCCGACCAATCACCGAACCAATTCAGTACGCATCTGTTGAATAACGCAGGCGATGTCGCCGCGCGATCTTTCAGGCCGTCCGTACTCGGATTCATTGTGAAAACGACGTGCAGATTCTTCATAACTTGGCCGGTGAACCATTTGTACAATTCCTCGTTGGAATCCAGCATTAGACCCTCTCGCTGAGCACCTTCTTTGCATTGCGTCATGAGTGTCGTGTATTCGTCACCCTCGAACAGTCCGGGCACTTCTCCGTTCGCGAGCAACGTGTTCATGCGCTCGAGAAAACCGGAATCCAGCACGTTAGATTCGTCGAGAATAAAAGCTATCTTTTCGTCCTTGCAACCGGATCGTCTCAACACCTGCCGTAAATCTTCATCGAAATCTTCACCGGTGTATTTATTGTGTACCTAATCGGAGATATTGATCGATTAGAAAAACATACTTGAATTGAAGTATTAAGTATGGCCGCGTTTTGATATTCACTGTACTGAAAATCTATAGTGTACGTGACCGTGAACTATAGATTTTCCGTACTGACAGTGAGTATGGGAACGCAGTCTATTTGTTATCGAAACAAGTTTATTATCGATACAAAACAGGAATTACCTTAATTTGGAAGATGGACAAGCCATTCATCCATGCAACGAATCTCGACAGCGTAGTCTTACCAGCGCCAGAGACACCAATTAGCAACAAGTGTCCCTGAGGCTGTCGGAAAATTCTGTCAATACGCAGGACATGTTCAAGAACCTCGTCGAAGAGCACCAACGGCACATCCAGCTCTTCCTCGTAGAATACTTTCAACCTTGCTCGAACGTAATCTCTCAGCTCTTCTCTATTCACCGGCACATAGTCCTTTGACAGCCAGTTACTGTACAAGATCGGTCTGGCCAATGCTTTCTCTCTGTCGACCGACATAAAGTGTTTCAGGGCCACGATGTCTATGTTCTTGTTTGTCCAAGCCCTCTCGGATTCCTCCACCAATCTATCTTGGAATAGACGAAGAGCTTCATGGGCCCATAAACGCACCAGACCTTCCACGGAGAGATTGTCAAGCGGTCTAATGGCTTCGCAAATACCGCGCACCCAACGTGTCATTTCACGCGGAGAGTACACATAGTGCGGTTGCATGTCCTGAGTAAATCTCTCCTGGGAGGCCAGATAGAACTCCACCATTGCGTTCGTTAAAGGTTCTGCGTAGCCTCTCAGATTAGGCGTCAATCTATAATTATGCAGAAAGAATTTCTCTCATGTTAATTAATATTTGTAGGGCGATGCTTTTGTTACGAAAAAGGAAAACGTATCTCGAGACAACATAATAATTATGCTAAATAAATACAAATGAAATTTTTGCGTGATGAGTGAAAACGATGGACTTGCGATTAGCATGTCTCTCATTTCATACGCGCTTTATTTTTATACGAGATTTATTGAAGATTGTAAATGAAAGAATGTAAAATAAGAATTGTAACTTATATTGAAGCCCTTTTTCAACAGACAAAATTCTTACCTGAGCATGGCACGCGTGAATGTACCATAAATCTGCTTGAGCGAGGTTTCTCCAGGATAATCAACGTAAATGACGGGTACATGTCGCAGGAACCTGTGACTGAGAGGTTTCCTGCCGGGGTCTGTAGGTGGATTACAGGCACCTACAAACTGAATTCTTTCCAGAGTGACCCATGCCTGGTCGCTGGTTCTATAAAAGCCTTTGTGTTCCACCAACTGCCTCAAGAAAGAGATCACACGTTGCGTCCCATAATTATCCATATCAGGTAAATTGATCTCATCGCAGAACAGAACCAGCCATTTGCCCAACTGCACCGGTGAGAGTACAACGCCGTTTGGCGTTTTACGATATTCGCAATAGTGATCGAATGTTTTGAGTAACAGTTCGGGTGTCGTCGCGGAAGAGAAGTTAAGTCCGACAACTTCCATGTCCGGAAGTGCTCGCAAAGCAGAGAATAATGTCATGGTTTTGCCAGAACCGGGTGGTCCACACAGTACTAAACATAAAAGTAATTATATTTTTAAATGCATAAATAATACAGCAATAATAAATGTGTTTGTTAGATAAGTAATCTACTTACCTAGAGGTTTATGCTCAGCCAGCCAAGTGTACAGTAGACTCTCGTGCCTCACAGTGTCTAAAGTTGGCACGACAATATCTGGGCTAGCTACCTTATGAGTTTCCACTTCAATTTGAGGAACTTTGTTGCTCCAAGGCAACCACTCGCCATGTATATTTACTTCAAAGTCTATAATAGGTATATTATTTTGAGAAGGTAAAGGTACGGTTGTAATAGATCTAATGAAGTCACCCAAGTCGGATCTAACTTTTAATTTAGCGTCTCCCGCAAAGCTCCATAAGAGCGCGTAAACCAAGCACTTGGGCATGTAACGTTCCAGTTGTTCGCTCGGCAAAGGAAAGTCGATGTGAGAGTGATTATATTGCAGTACATTGCGAACGGCTTGATTTAGCATAGAGAATAAAGAACTGAGAGCTCGCAAGCGCGTAAAGTCCATTATATGTTCCTGCCTCATGGCGTACTCCAAGCATCTCACTACTAAACCGTCAGGTGCGAAGTAACTTTGCATGATGCTGGCGACTTCTCTCTGCACCGATAAAGCAGGTGATAGAGTATCTTCTTTCTCTGAGGCTTTCTTGCCAAGATTATCCTCCTCGCCGTCCTCCAATGGGATATTTCGCAGGCGTAGCATATAGTTTTCGAATATCATTTCCGTTGACAGCACGTCCTCCGAGAACCAAACCATACCGCATCGCGACACGGTAGCCAAGGTAGCGTACTTAAGGTCTTGCACTTCGAACATAACTCTCACGTTCGGCGGCAAGCTCAGGCGTTCACCATTGGGTAAAGTGAGAAGCTTGTTGTCGTCCAACACCGAGTTTAGGTTTTCGACCCATTCCGGGTCGACATCTCCGTCGAATATGATCCATTGCCGTTTGTTGATTTCACCTCTGACGTTATCGATTATCTTCCTCAATATATGCGTGAACAGACCGTCCGTCCATTCGCGCGTATTTGGATCTAACACGCCGTACAACGTTTCTTTGCTGATCGCTTTGGGATCGATCACATGGGCGACACCTTCCACACCTTCGAATCGCTCCAGCGCTTTAAGCAGCACCTTCCAGGCCGTTGTTTTACCAGATCCACTCGGGCCGACCATCATTAATCCATGATTTAAGTTACAAATTTGGTATAATTGAAGTACCTGAATAAATAATATAATAAATAGAAGATTGCAAGAGAAAGATAATTCGCGATCCCGATATAATAAAAGAAAAATATAGAAAATATATTAATAGTTACAGACGTAATTATATTTAGGTTGATCTCACCTTCTCTACCCATGTTTCACCAACCAAATCCTTAGTATGCATAAACAATATGAAAATTAAGTCTTTAAGCATGCTATTAATATATATGTACATATAATATACAAGAAATGCAGTTACTATTTTGCGAATAGAGTAAATATCTTAATTTGTGTTATTGATAGTGCACGAGAAGATAATTAAAATTATAATGAGAATTAGCGTTAAGTATCATGTATTTTTTAGAATCTTTTCTATTAGAAAAATACATTACCTTTTCTTGCCAAGCTCCTCCTTGTTCATCACCTTCGCCACATACTAGGTATTCCTCAGTGCAAACTTTCCTGATCTGATCTTTCAATCCTGAAATAAAATGCGTATATTCATATAGAAATTTCCGCGTAACCATCTATTTATAAAGATACGTATTATTACAATAATAATTTACCCTTCATTTCTGCACGCGTGTAATTCACGTTAGGGAATACATCGCTGAGCAAACTGAATAATAATGGGATATCCTCGGCAACCAATTTGGGAACCATCGTCTCGCAAACAGATTGAATAAGTATCTCCTGCTCAGGCAGATTCTCAGCGATCGAGGCTTCATCAATATTGGTTTCACCACGGCTATGCATGCCCTCCTTGATCTTTTGAATACGGTCGCGTTTCACGTTTCCGGCAGAAATCAACACGGATTTAAGGGCACGTAATCCGAAATCGTAATGAGATTGATTAGAAAGTTGTTCATCGCAAAGCCTACGAAAGGAGAAAAGTTCAATAATGCAACAGATAATATTTGTTATACACACACAAGATCCTAATGTGTATTCGAATACATACTTGAAGAATGGCACAATTTTACACGCCAATTTTTCCGCTGATCGGAAACCTTGACTGAAGAGCATTACTTCGGCAATCAGTTGTCGATCAGGTGTGGTCATAGCAAGCGATCTGAAGAGCTTCTTCAGATTGTCAGGTAGATTGGAACGTCCGGCGTATCCGGGATTCATGGTGATGAATATAGCCATATCGGTGGAGACTTTAACTTGCTTTCCAACCAATTCGACACACAGAGTCCCTTCTTTCTTGCCTTCCATCTGACTCTTGAGCGCTTCTTGAATCGTCTGCACTTGCTGAGAAACGGCGGATAACATCCGTTCTTCCAAACGATTAAATTCGTCGAAGCAACCCCACGCACCCACTTGACAGAGACCAACAAATATACGACCCATAGCCTGTGAGAAATAATGATAACATAAAGCATATGTTTCTTTTTATCGTTAATATTATCGAGCTCCTTCTTTTACTTACCTGGAAATCGAATGTCTCGTCACAATTAAATACCAATACGAATCTTCCAAGCTGATGACCTAATGCTTTCACAGATTCAGTCTTTCCTGTACCAGCTGGCCCGAATGGCGAACCACCAAGTCGAGCTTCTAATGCTTGCGTCATTGTTAGGTAGCATCTGTCAGTCAACGGTGTCTGCACCAGCCGATCTTGTACACCCAAGTATTCAAATCCATAGAAGAACTTAGCGTTCGCCATATGTATCGTGAGCTGCTGAAGCTCTTCCGTTTGCCTAGGATCGAAGTAGAATCTCATTTCACACAGCCACTCGAAGGCCTTTGGATTCGAAACTCTGTTGGCGATCAATCGTCTGGTAACGGTACGCTTGTGTACAAATTCATTGATCAAATGTTCCAACTTCTTTCTCCTTAAAGGCGGCTGCTCTTGAAGAACAGAGTCGGCCAGAACGTTCAACGTGCTTTCTACCTGTACCAGAACTCTATCCAGCGGGTTTTTGCTCGGGTCTACTTGCGCTTCATGGAGAGCCGCTTCCACATCTTCCGACCATAAGATTTGTGCAGCTAGAACGACTATCTGGGCTTGATAATTATCGCACCACGACATAAACGCCTGCGAATTTATATTGCCGTCTTTAAATTGCTTAATATCTTGCACCGCTTTCGCGAGGCTTGAGGCGAGCGTTACGCGCATTTCTTTCTCCACGAGCGACAACCACTCATTGATCTTGGGATGATCGACTGTAGATACCGGATTCTGGAATATAACTTCTTCACCCTCGCGTGAAGCGACACCGGTGATAACCGTGTTATCCTCATTCAGCAGAATAGCGGCTACGCCGGCAAACATCTTCTTGAAGTGCTTCTGCAGCCTTGCAACATTTTTGCTGTTACCAATAATCTCTAACAAATCTTCGTCACCGACAAAGTAAAATCGTGGGAAAGAAGTTCGTTCTCTTTCCAAGTACTCGCCCAGTGCCTTCTGTATCTTGCCAAGAAGATCGGCAAGACGTTCGAGCGCCCTTTGAACGCCAGGAATGTTCAAAACGTCTGTAACCATAGGGGATTTGGATACTTTCTTCATCAGTCCCAGGAACTCGGAACTGATACTTTGGAAACGGGATGTCTCCACCGGTAATAACGTCTTGATATCTGCGCTACCGGAGAAGATGCCTTCGAGATAAACCCATCGTCGCTGTACGTCTATCCACACGTCGAACAGAGCGTTAATTCTATTTAACTTTTCTTCCCATGTCAAAGCTTCTTCCTCGAATACCTTGTAATACGGCGATAGCTTCATAGCTGCCACTGAATTGATGTGTTCTTTCACCTTATTGAACAAATCGTCCCAACCACGTATCAGTCTGCATTTATTTTGGTAATTTATCAAGTCCAGCTCATATGTTTGCCATGACTCGCGTACTTGCTTCAAGAACTCCTCGAGTGCCATTTCGCCCTGAGCCACGAGGATAATATCTTTAACAATACCCTCATTTTTCTGAAGATTCACGTCCCAGACTTGGCCGAGAGTAAGCTCGCTCAATACCCAGTTCACTCTGAGCTGCTTCGTCAATTGTTTCCAATGCCGTTCTTTGAGCGCGTCGGATTTCAGTTCTACAATCAGCATGTTCACTTTCGTATAACTCTGTAACATCTTCTTCACGTATTCGTACGACGAGTATTGCCTTAATCTCGCTGGAAGTTCCTTCAATTGCGCCATCATCGTATCCAACTGTTGACGTAACTTCCGCGGTTGTACGGAAAGCCAAGGTTTCTCGCGCGTTTCGTCAATTTGTGTCCATATTCTCGACAGTTCCGACCAAACTCCCCTCAAGTCCTGTAGCTCTTCAAATACCACCTGCATTCTATCCTCGCTAGTCGATATCCCGCCTGGCTCTTGCAGTTCCAACGCCTCTTTGGCTTTGGCTACGTTATCCCTCTCTTCTTTGAGCCTAGCGAATTTACTCTCGAATAACTGCAGCTGTTGCAAAGCATCGTCCGGTCGCAAATGGCCTTCCACCGGTTTGCCCCTTTCCCAGTCACTGAGGAAGTCGGTGGTTCTTGTTTCAACCGCTTTATCTTCAGCGACGATTTTCATCTGCAGGGATGCCACTTGAGTTTGAATGCTGGTATCCTTGCGTTTAATTATTTCGTTGAACGCACCCCATTCTCCCTCTATATTATCCACGTGCAGCCAAGAAGATGGGAATTGGAATCTCTGACGTTCAAGTATCCTTTGACCTTCACGATATATGTCTACTTGTTTCTCCCATGCTTTCATCTTGCGTTTCAGGGATTGCACGTATGTTATAAAACCGACTGCATCGGATGTGCTAGCTGCTTCGATGGACTGTTGCTCTAGATCACTCCTGGATTTCGACACCTGGGAGTGAAAGCTCGCCATCTCATTACCCAGAAGCGTTCCGAATTTGCCCAAAGTTTCTTTATGCCACGAATCGTACTTTAGAGACACCTTACTCTGCACTTTTGCAAAATCTATGATCACAGGTCCGAATTCACGTCTCGTGTCCGAAGTATCGAACGTGGTTCTTGTCTTCTTTATGTCATTGAGGCACTTCATCCATAAGTTAATATTTTCGCCCAATTTGCCATAAAGATTGCCCGGCTGCAGATCCCAAAGAGCTTGATAGCGTAGCCATTGGTCGACATAATCTGCAACGTCCCTCATCTTGGATTCGACCGCTTCGTACGCTGCCTCCAGCGGTTGCTTACCAGCAGGTAATTTCGTAAGCAAATTTCTGTATGTTCCTGATTCAGGTTTATCCAGCCCGACCTGATATCTCGAGCTTTGGAGACGAACCTGCGAAGTAACAATTGCCTGCCAGGCAAATAACTGTTGCATTATCTGGAACCTTGCGTCTTCGATGCTAGGATATAAATACATAGTCTGATTGGTAATTCGGACTTCGTGGATCTGATTTTGAATTTTCGGATCGCCGCCAGGTTTATGCGTCGGTTGCGCGGGAGCGTCCGTGTCCATACTCAGGTCCACTTCCTTTTTGTGACCGGTTAGGGCATCGGTCCACGCTTTTATTCCAGCTTCCAATCTGGCGGCCAAATTTTTCTCCACTTCTTCATCGAGTCTCGCTACCCAGATATGTAAGTTGGAATAATTCTTCAGAGATAGTTCATCTACAGATTTCTGTATCTTGGCTAATATGTCGGCGAACGTGTTTGCGGAATAAGGACACGTTTCAAGAGAGCGAACATCAACATCCAATTGTTCTTCCACAACCAAAAGATCTTCTACTCTTTCTTGGAACGATACGACAGTATCCGATAAACGCTGCACGTATTGATCGAGTTTGTAGCTCTCCCAAACTAGTGCAATACCCTATAAAAAGACAATCAATACAGTTATAATATTAGAAACTACACAGTATAAAGAAAGCATATATAAAATAGCGAATTTAAAAATTTTATATATTTTATATAAAACGTCTCAGCATACCTCGGAGATCAATGATAAGACATCTTTACGCATACCAGCGACCAAGGGTATGATACTGGCTTTGTCCTCAATCTAAGAAGAGATTTGTTACATTATTTCTTTAAATATGTTATGTCCGTAATAATTTTGGTACAATTTTACAACATAAAATACAATTTATCATTCAATACCGAACTCAAGAATATGCATACTTAAAAATTTAATATAGATAATGTACAGTCATGTGATAATTAGTATGTTTATGATAGTTGGTATATTCATATCAAATAGATGAAACAATTATATGTATTATATCGCCTCCAAGCACTTTCCGGACATGCGGATAGCCTCATTTATTGAAATTTATAAATAAATCCATAATTGCACATTTATAATTATATTTTTAAGTATTCGCCTTTATATGAATTTGAAAGTTTAATATAGAACGTATGTGTACATTTTTTCTTGGTGTCCTTTAGAATATTTGTAAAATTTATTAATTAAAATGAATAATTAGACCTCCCGCACATCCGTACAAGCCTACATGTATTTGAAACTAATTGATGTAACATTCGTTAAATATATATATATATATATAAATCAGTAAAAATAAATTATGTGTTATCTTGCATAACAGATTTATCTACGATAGCTAAGCAGGCAGACAATAATGCATTTGCATATATAGGCAAGATGCATAATTCCTGGAAGCGTCATGTATGACTACCTTTAATGCGGGACAATGGGGACTCCGATTGGTAAGCTAAAAATATTGGAGATCCAAAAAATTAGAGATATCAATTATTCTAACATTTACCCTTCAACACCTGGCACTATTACCCTAGCGTAATCTATCGTTTTGTTCGGACTGTTAAAGCTTTAAAAGTTGCCTATGTCAATTGTAATAATTCATAAAATGCGGAAACACCCAGAAAAAAAAAGAAATCGATTGTTGGCTAAAAAATTGTTAACTTCTTGATAACGAGATGACTAGGAAATTGTTACCACGATCGTCTTACCTTCTCCAATGTTCTCTCATAAGTTCTGATGCTTTCAATGAGACTGATGGCGAAGGGATACAGCTGGTTAGCCTGGTGAGCCTTATTCACGATAGGTAGAGGCACGCGAAATCCGAGGTTTCTCAAGTTTCTCACTTCTTTGGATAGCGTAATAATCTCGGGAAGGAAATTCACTTTCAGTTTCAGCACATTGCCGCGTCCCGTTCTCGAACGCACGCTCTCGATCGTGAAGATACGTCCGGTCACACCGAGATTCCGTGCCTGCACCTTGCGCGCCCAGTCATCGAAAATCTCTTGCGTTGACAGTTTCATACGGAAGCTATCCCCGTCGGCTTTCAGTTTTTGACCCTCGATATGACTCTCCCATCCCTTGCCTAAACACACGCATGTAATATTAAGTTGAGAAAATAATTTCTACAGCTCGAGAGGTTGGAAGATTACCCAGGACATCCTCGACGCGTTTCAAATACATTGTCAATTGGTAATCGATTTGTTTGACCCATATTATTGATCCAGCTACAGGTGGCAAGTCTCTCACCATGCTCATTCGGCAGCATTTACTTTGCGCATATTGAACCTACAAAAAAAAATGTTTTCAAAGTCACTAAAATGCATCCATTTGTTTAAAGTGCAAATACGTATGCTAAAGTTAAAGCTATCTTAATGTTTATTTCATACCTTAAACTTTTCGTGCAGCGCCTCAATATCGTCTTTGACTCTCTGTATAAGCTGCGTCTGATATTCCCTGATGGCGCCCCGAATGTGCGGCCGTACGAAGAGCGCGTTAAATCGTGAAAATATCCTGAACATTTCATTCGCGTTCTTGGCCGTGCCCAATTGATCACGGAGATGAGCCGTGATCCGCGCCTCCACGCGCTCGATGCGCTCCTCGTATCTGTGCACAGCGGCATCCCAGGATTCCTGCCCCTCCTTGGTGATGTCCAGACAATCCACTTCCTTCACGTTCTCGTACGCCAAGTTAACTTCGCTGATAGCGTTGGCGTCGGCGGCGTCCAGCGCGAATTCCACCTTCACGTTGTCGTTATCGGCGTTCTCCATCGTGGAAGTGTTGCTGCTCTGGCGTACGGTAGGCCTGAGCACGCGGACTATCACCGTTCTCAGCTGCTCGTGCTGCCGTCGGAAGCGGCGCATGTGCTCCATCCTCGACTGCAACTTCTTGTGCGCCGGCAGTACCCTCCATACCATCTTCATGTGCTCGTCGCGCTTCTTCTTCACGACGTCCCTCAGCAGCCCCGTGAGCTTGTCGTACTCGTCGTCCCAGGTGGTGAAGACTTCGAAGCATTGGGCCATGACATTCTCGAAATCATCGAACGGAATGTGCATCAGACGTCGCGTGCCCAGCACCTTGAGCAACTGTTGCCCCAAGTCCCTTGAGATAGCCTCTACCAATCTCAGCACTCTCTGAATGGGATACTTGGTGCTTCTGATTTTCCTCAAGTGCATGAATATCTGCTGCACGCTGCTGCGTATTCGTTCCAATTCAGTAGCCGACAGCAGATCGTTGATCGGGAAGTCTTTCATCAGTGGATTGTAATCGTTTACAGTGGCCAGCGCCTGCTTCAAGCCGGTGTCGGTGTCGAAACTGACGGTGGCGTGGAATCGCTTGCCGTGCTTGAGTATATCGAGCGTCAGGGAAATCTCGATGCTCTCACGCTTCTCCTGAATGCGGTGCAACGCTCTCTCGAGATTCAACCAGAACGATATCTCCTGAAGGGCCGTACCCGATTCCGGATCGCGGTTCAGTTTCGTGACCTTCTGGATCTCCTTTATCCACCTGTTTACGCCGTTCTGCAATTGATTGAGGAACGTTGAGTCCTCGACCTTGTCGCCGAAATCGGCAACTTTCGGCTTACGACCCTCCTCCTCGCATTGCTTGATAACTTGAGCGACGATCGGATGAACGGGCAACGATATCTCGGGGATATCGATATTCTGCTGCAAATGCAGCAGCCCCATCTCAAGTTCGGCAATCTTCTTCTCCACTAACGGCACCATTTTATCCCCGTCCCGGTGGGCGCGACCCGTTTCCTTAACGTAACTCTTGAAATAGGGCGCCATGGTCTTGCTTATCGCGTGCAGGGTTTCGTACGGCGGCCCGTCGGAGAAAGTGATCAGGCGCACTTGGGAGTGAATGGATTTATCAGCCTCGACGACAATTCCACGCTTCGTCAGAACTAGGGAGGCCATTTTTGGGTTTGAAAAGTGTATCTCGTTCGATATATAATAAGTGGCATTCTCCTTGTCCTCATCTCCCTCGCCGCTGTCTTCTTCTGCAAAGAGAGAGAACGGTAAATGTAAAGGATTTCACACACAACGTTCAATTTTTCAATAATTAGATCACGATGAGAGGATAACTTCGGGAAAGAAAGGCAATGAAATATAAAAAGAAAACTGTACATCGATGAAAACTTTTAATTTATCCAATACCTTGTTCATAATGCAAAACAGAGATTCAAATTATTTGAATCGGCTTATGTAAAGTATATTTAAAGTATTTAAAAAATATACAATAAATATAAAATATAAATATACAAGATATATAATATGATTCACGAAGGACGTTTATCGCCAGGATCATAAATCTAACGGCGCGCGGCGGCTGCGTGATAAAGCGCAAACGCGGCGGAATCCAGATTTGTTATCAAACTACGCGTTACCGCTGCGCGTTCGCCAGCGCGTAAATGCAGGCACGTGCTGTACGAGAAGATCGACGGGGATCGTGGCGAAGATCATGATCATGAGGAACGCATGCCATGCCATGCGTCGCCCACGTCAATCGATGTATGTATGTATACATACGTACCGCCGATACGCGCATATCGATCTCATCGGCTTGAGTAGTCGAGTGAGTCATATTTGGCGGGAGAGCGCGGGGCGTGAACGCACCCGCGATTGATTTTATACGGGACGCGGCTTCCTCCCGTCCGCGTCGCACGGCATGTATGTACATAGGTATGTATGTACGTGCGAATGTACCGTTGCACGCACCGTCATCGATCCAAGTTAACACATCTGATAATGGAGGAAAGAGGAAGAAGTAGATGAGGAGAAGGAAGAGAAAGATGATGATCGATCGATCGCGCTCACCTTTGCTCGAGCTCCTCTGCACGTAGAGCGAGCTGACCTGCGAGTCGCCGAGGAACTTGCGAATGCACTCCTGATTGTAGCGGTCATCGAGCGCGAGGTTGAACCCGGGCGGAACCGTATCCTCGTCCGGCAGCAGCACGGTGACGGCCTTGCGCAGATAGTTGGCGAACGTCGGGAACTCGACGATCGCGACGTTCTGCGACTCCGGGGACGGTTCCCCGGAGCCGTCCAAGGAATCGCCCATGCCGGGTCGGTTTCGGTACCTGCCGCTCGCTCGCTGTCTGGTGGGATCGTTCTGGATCGTTCTCGGAGGAATGTAGAGGAATGAGGACTGAGTGGGACTGAGAGGAGGCGAGCGTGTGTCGCCGGAGGGGTAGATCGCACGACCACCGACCCCCTCCGCTCCAGAATGAACTGCCAGCCTCAGAACATATACTAAGCTGTCAGCGGCGTCAGCCAGCGTCAGCGCGACCGTGCTATCACGAGCTATATACCACAGAACATATATAATATAATGCTATATACTGTGACTGTGGCCGTGGCCGCTGGCCGCGGCCAACATATCCCCTCCAACTAGGCAGTTCGGACACGAACCACCAAATACCGACAATATCGAAAAGTGCATACATAGCACCGACATGAACCAACTTCACCGACAGTATCGAAAAGTGGATGTGACTCGTAGTTCCAATTCCTGAAAGTGGATGTGTGGCGCTACTGTACGGCCTAGCACTAGCACCAGAGCTGGTCCGACGCTCCCGGCAGGCGGCAGTCCACGCCACGGCAGTCTCGGTTTGTCGATGCGGAACGTTAGATGTAAGTTTTCTCGGTCTTTTTTTCTTTCTTTTATTTCGTTCGTGTTAATATAAAAATATATCAGGCGAGCGGCAGGTGGTGTTTTCCACACAGGGAAAAATAGCGTCGCTAAGAATAACAGTTAAAACTCGTTCTTATATATTTTTTTGCTCGCTGATACACCACGTGCTCGTCGACATTGTATTCGCGTGTAGTACCTACCGCACACACATTTGTGCAGTTTTATTCGGTAAACGAACTGTCCGCAGTACCTATCCACTGTATGTCAGCAAACTCGATCGGAAATCTCTGGAAAATTGGCGTCAATTGTGTCTATATGACGCTTCTTGCCACGTGCGCCTCACGTGGCCTCACGCATGAATCCGCCATGATCCCACGTTGAACTTTCCATTCAGGCTATTTGATATCTTCGTGTAACATCATAAAATATTTCATAAAAATCATTACCATACGATATTTTATAAGAATATTTCAAAGATTATGTATTAATGTTTAAATATTATGTATAATGTATAGTTACATTGTATACATTGTAGTATACATTGAGTAAAATTGTTGACAAATTGTTATTCTATTTAAATTTAAGCATCTATTGATATTTATTTTTTCTTTACAGGTTCATAATGGCATCTTTAAAAAAAAAATTTACGAAAGTGACTCAACGCATCAAACACTACGTGATTCCTCAAAGTCGTTTGCCACCCAGTTCACCAATAAAGTCTCACTTATCTTTCGACGAAACATATGACGCTTATCGATTTGATTCCACCCGGTTGGAAAGTTTCAAAGAGCAATATGTCCAAGTTGACAAGCCATGCAACGAGAATGTAAGCGATCATGCAAAATTTGCTACAGTAGGGTAGTACGGATCGTATTTATGCCGTGCAGACATTTATTGGCGTGTGCGGAGTGTGCGAAAAATATGAAAATATGCGGCATATGTCGTAAGCGTTTGAACGTACTCTACAAGCGTACTGGTCGTAGTATCTTTATCCATGTGATAAATAATCCGCGGATTCTGCTATAAAATTTTCTACTTATCATCATTATAAAGACTGATAAAAGATTCGGTGTGTATGTATGTACGCTACCCGTCAACGATCCGTCCTTTTCTGAGATAAGGGGAGAACATAGAAGCCTAGAGACGCTGTTGATTACTTCTATTAAAATCACTAGAACTTTGGTGTTTCCTCCCTTACCTCAGAAAAGGAATCGTTGACGGGCAGTGTACACATACACACATACAGGGGATGGACGAAATAATGATGAACATATACGAACTGGGAAATACACTACAAAGTGTTCACGTTATTTTCTTAATCATCTTAAATGTAAATAACTAGACGTAAATAACTTTATTAGACAGGGATTCCATTTTAATGTTTAAAATATTAATTTAAAAATTAAATTAAAAACAAATATAAAAACAACACGCTTTGTACTTTTGTCATCGTCAATGTATACAGAATGAGACATTTAAAGTGTTACGATTATTTCTAAAAGTAAGAGTTATGGCAACAAATGTTTCGGATAAGAATATTGGTTTGGAAAGAGATAAATAACTATAAAATCACATCAAATTGAATTTTGTTACTTCATTTTTAAAAGCTTTATATAATTTGCAATATACAGTGACATATTTTTTAAACAGCAATTCGGTTTTAACATTTTTTTTTTATTAAGCGGTATCCATAATTAATGTAGAGAATCTAAGCCGATTTTTAGTACTTTTTGAGTTTAAAAAAAAAACCTAAATTTGAGAAAGTTATAGCTTGCTAAAGTTTCTTTGATGACGGCAACTTCAAAGGGTATGACGTCATTTCTTATATAAGAAATGACGTCACATATAAGAAATGACGTCACAGCACATTTTTGTGTAGGTATTATATTTTCTTCAATTTTGACCGCTTAATAAAAAAAATGTATGTTAAAACCGAATTATATATGCTGGATATTGAATTAAATATTAATTAAATAATAATGTATTTATTGTTTATATCGTTTGTTAAGTATACCTTGAGTAAAATTTTTTTGACAAATTGTTATTATATTTAAATTTAAGTATCTATTGATATTTATTTCTTCTTTACAGGTTCACAAGGGCATCCTTACAAACATTAATAACATGACTGAATGTGTCGAACACTACGCGATTCCTCAATGTCGTTTGCCACCCAGTTCACCAATAAAATTTCACTTATTTTTCGACGAAACATATGAAGATTATCGATTTGAGTCCACCCGGTTAGGAAGTTTCAAAAATTGGCCATGGATAAGCGGTTTATGGATAAAGCCAGAGAAACTCGCGGCGGCTGGGTTTTATTATACTGGAGAGAGCGACAAGGTGAAATGTTTCGAATGTCCAATAGAAATATATGGCAAATGGCAGGTGGATGACAATCCGATGGCCTATCATCAACAATGGTCTGGGGAGTGTCGGTTTATTCGTAATATTCCGTGCGGCAACGTGCCGATCGGTACAGATCCTAACACGATTCCGGCATTTGTGCCTGACGACGACGATGTAATTGAAAGTGGAATATATAACGAGGCTTTCTTGATTTGTAAATTGAAAGGGATGGCCTCAAGACCGAAGCGTCCCGAAAGTGACAGTCGTGAGGCGAGAATAGCGATAGCGATGGCCTTAAGACCGAAGCATCCCGAATATGCCAGTTATGCTGTGAGATTAGTCTCGTTCGACCGATGGCCTAAAGGAATGTCGCAAACTAAAAAGACACTAGCAACTGCCGGTTTCTATTACACGGGAAGTGGCGATCAAACATTGTGCTATTACTGTGGTGGAGAATTAAGAAATTGGGAGCTAGAAGATAATCCCTGGGTAGAGCACGCTAACTGGTTCTTATTTTGTCCTTATATATATTTAATTAAAGGGACGGAATTTGTAAGCAGCATTTCTGGGAGAACGGGTATCCGAGCAGTGAGTATTTAACAAAATATATTGTTATTAGAATTGTACAATTTATATATTTAATGAATATTCCCGTCTATTTAAAAAATAATGAAATAATTGTGTTGAATATAATAACATTAATTTTAAGTTATTTATTTATTTATTTTTTTAGGAAAACATATTATCTGAAATTAATAAATTAAACGAGAAAATTGAGAAAAATATTGATGCTGAGAGTATTGCTAGCGGAAGCTCTCAAAACTCGATCTATTCTGAAGAAACTAATATCGCAGAAGTAAATGCCGCATCAGGAGAAGCTAGCAGCGAACAACAATCTGTCCAAGGTGACAAGCGATGCGACATGGAACCATGCAAAATTTGCTACAGTAGAGAAGTACGGATCTTATTCATGCTGTGCGGATATTTATTGGCGTGTGCGGAGTGTGCGAAAAATATGAAAATATGCGGCGTAATAATCATGTCATAAAGCCTGTTGAACGTACTATACAAGTGTAAATCTTAGTGTCTTTATCCATGTGATAAATAATCCGCGGATTCGGCTATAAAATTTTTTATTTATCACCATTATAAAGACTGATAAAAAATTAAAAAAAAGACTGATAAAAGATTCCGTGTGTATATGTATGTACGCTACGCGTCAACGAGCTGTCTTTTCCTGAGATAAAGGGGGAACATAGAAGCCTAGAGACGCTGTTGGTTACTTCTATTAAAATCACTAGAACTATAGTGTTTCCCCCCTTACCTCAGGAAAGAAATCGTTGACGGGCAGTGTACACATACACACGTACAGGGGATGGACAAAATAATGGTGAACATATACGAACTGGGAAATACACTACAAAATGTTCACGTTATTTTATCAATCCTTTGTATATAATACTTTCGTAATCTTTTTAAACGTAAATAACTTTATATATTAGACCAGTATAGAAATTGCATGTTTAAAATATTAATTTAAATATTAAATTAAAAACAAATATAAAAATAACACGTTTTATATTTTCATCATCGTGAATGTATTCAAAATGAGACATTTAAAGTGTTACGATTATTTCTAAAAGTAAGAGTTATAGCAAAAAGTGTTTCGGATGAGAATATTGGTTTGGAAGGAGATAAATAACTATAAAATCACATCAAATTGAATTTTGTTACTTTATTTTTAAAAGCTTTATGTAATTTGCAATATACAGTGACATATTTTTTAAACAGCAATTATATATGCTGGATATTGAATTAAATATTAATTAAATGATAATGTATTTATTGTTTATATCGTTTGTTAAGTATACATTGAGTAAAATTTTTGACAAATTGTTATTATATTTAAATTTAAGTATCTATTGATATTTATTTCTTCTTTGCAGGTTCACAAGGGCATCCTTACAAACATTAAGAAAATGACTGAATGCGTCGAACACTACGCGATTCCTCAATGTCGTTTGCCACCCAGTTCACCAATAAAATCTCACTTATTTTTCGACGAAACGTATGCCGATTATCGATTTGAGTCCACCCGGTTGGAAAGTTTCAAAAATTGGCCATGGACAGGCGGTTTATGGATAAAGCCAGAGAAACTCGCGGCGGCTGGGTTTTATTATACTGGAGAGAGCGACAAGGTGAAATGTTTCGAATGTCCAATAGAAATATATGGCATATGGCAGATGGATGACAATCCGATGGCCTATCATCAACAATGGTCTGGGGAGTGTCGGTTTATTAATAATATTCCGTGCGGCAACGTGCCGATCGGTACAGATCTTAACACGATTCCGGCATTTGTACCTAAAGGAGTGGGTGTATGTGGAATATATAACAAGGCTTACTTTGAAGAAAGAGTGATTTGTAAATTGAAAGGGATGGCCTCAAGACCGAAATATGTCAGTATTGCTGCGAGAATAGCGAGAGGGATGGCCTCAGGACCGAAGCATCCCGAATATGTCAGTTATGCTGCGAGATTAGCCTCGTTCGACAGATGGCCTAAAGTAGTGTCGCAAACTAAAGAGACACTGGCAACTGCTGGTTTCTATTACACGGGAAGTGGCGATCAAACATTGTGCTATTACTGTGGTGGAGAATTAAGGGATTGGGAGCCAGAAGATGATCCGTGGGTAAAGCACGCTAAGAGGTTCGAATATTGTCCTTATCTGATTTTAACTAAAGGGACGGAATTTGTAAGCAGCATTGCCGGGAGAACGGATATCGAAGCAGTGAGTATTTAACAAAATATATTGTTATTAGAATTGTACAATTTGTATATTCGTAATAAATATTCCCATCTATTTAAAAAATAATGAAATAATTGTGTTGAATATAATAACATTAATTTTAAGTTATTTATTTTTTTTTTTTTTAGGATAGCATATTATTGGCAATTAATAAATTCGAGAATATTGAGAAATTCTATTCTGAAGAAACTAATACTGCAGAAGTAAGTGCCGTATCAGGAGAGGCTAGCAGCGAAGAACAACTTGTCCAAGGTTTGGTCAAGCCACGCGACGAGGATGAAATATCATGCAAAATTTGCCACAGTAGAGAAGTACGGATCTTATTTATGCCGTGCAGACATTTATTGGCGTGTGCGGAGTGTGCAAAAAATATGAAAATATGCGGCGTATGTCGTAAGCCTGTTGAACGTACTGTACAAGCGCGGATTCTGTATAATTATTTCTAAAATCGCCCATAGACGTATTTAACAGACTGAGCATTTCCATTGGAGAACTGACAAGATCTGAAAGACAAAAGATATGTTTGCTGAGATTGTTTCTCCATTTTTCCTTCTTCCCAAAAGGTTAGAAAAAGAAAGCGTCTCAGCAAGCATATCTTCTGTCCTTCAAATCTTGCTAAAAGCTCTACAATGGCAATGCTAGTCTACTATATACGTTTATGTGATCGCCAACCGTTTCGATCCGTATTGAATCTTCTTTAGTGGCAAATTGAGAAGAGCAATGTATGTTAATACAAATATTTCTGTGTCGAATATTTGTGGGCTGGCTTTATTAGCCTTTCTATTATAAATTAATGACGAAATTTAGTTTAATCAACCTGTTGTTTTCCTAATTTTTATTGTAATCTATCAGACATGCTTCGTTGTAGTTTATACATATATTATATAATAAACAAATGATACCAAGATTAAATATTTTTCGTAATCAGTTTTAGCTCATCTATTTTAAGGCAACAAATCTACTTGCAAGTTTTGAGACGGCGTGACTGATGAATATTTTTATAGCGTAATTTATTGTCGTAATTCGACATGAGATACAATTCTACGCCGCCGCATCGAGCCGCCGCGTCGGCGGCGCGGAGCGGTGAAACGTGATTGGCCAGATCCGGGGGCTCGACTCACGAGCCAATCGCGTTCGAGGTCTCTCACTACTGTGAGGCGGCTCGGGTGGCTGGCCTGGCGGTGGCCAGCGGTGGCAGCCAGTACCTCTATGAAGTTGGCCGGACAACTTCAACGTATCGAACTTTCATTAATTGGAATCGATTGGTGGTCGTTTGGTGGTCTTTGGTAGTTTAGTCCGATCGTTTGGTGGTTAGTCGTTTTCCTGTAAAATAAAAATGAAATTTCCGGTGTGAAGTTAGCCGGACAATTTTTATTTTTCAACCAATTTAACTTTTTATAGCTCATTCGACGCGAAATCGTTTGGTGGTCACGAATATCACCGGTAAAACGTTTGGTGGTCAACCGTTTTCCCAGAAAATAGAAAAAAACTGTATGCGCTTAATGCCGGACATATCACCTCTGTGTCATTAGTCGGAACAATTGTATTTATCATCCAAATTGACTTTGATAGGGCTCAATCGACGCGGAATCGTTTGGTGGTCACGAATATAATCAGTAAAACGTTTGGTGGTCAATCGTTTTCCTAAGAAATAGATAAAACCGTACTCTCACGCCATTGGTCGTATGACTTCGTGACGTTAGCTCGGTAATTTGATGGATAAACATTATTTATCAATCAAATTGACTTCCATACGGCTCAATCGACGCGGAATCGTTTGGTGGTCACGAATATAATCAGTAAAATGTTTGGTGGTCAACCGTTTTCCCAGAAAAAAGGAAAAACCGTATGCTCACGCCATTGGTCGTATGACTTTGTGCTATTAGTCAGAAAAATTGTATTTGGCACCCAAATTGACTTTGATAGGGCTCAATCGACGCGGAATCGTTTGGTAGTCACGAATATTGTCATTAAAACGTTTGGTGGTCAACCGTTTTTCTAAGAAATAGAAAAAACCGTACTCTCACGCCATTGGTCGCATGACTCCGTGACGTTAGCTCGGTAATTTGATGGATAAACATTATTTATCAATCAAATTGACTTCCATACGGCTCAATCGACGCGGAATCGTTTGGTGGTCACGAATATAATCAGTAAAATGTTTGGTGGTCAACCGTTTTCCCAGAAAAAAGGAAAAACCGTATGCTCACGCCATTGGTCGTATGACTCTGTGCTATTAGTCAGAAAAATTGTATTTGTCACTCAAATTGACTTTGATAGGGCTCAATCAACGCGGAATCGTTTGGTGGTCACGAATATCGTCATTAAAACGTTTGGTGGTCAATCGTTTTCCTAAGAAATAGATAAAACCGTACTCTCACGCCATTGGTCGTATGACTTCGTGACGTTGCAGAGTCATACGACCAATGGCGTGAGCATACGGTTTTTCCTTTTTTCTGGGAAAACGGTTGACCACCAAACGTTTTACTGATTATATTCGTGACCACCAAACGATTCCGCGTCGATTGAGCCGTATGGAAGTCAATTTGATTGATAAATAATGTTTATTCATCAAATTACCGAGCTAACGTCACGGAGTCATGCGACCAATGGCGTGAGAGTACGGTTTTTTCTATTTCTTAGGAAAACGATTGACCACCAAACGTTTTAATGACGATATTCGTGACCACCAAACGATTCCGCGTCGATTGAGCCCTATCAAAGTCAATTTGGGTGATAAATACAATTGTTCCGACTAATGACACAGAGGTGATATGTCCGGCATTATGCGCATACGGTTTTTCCTATTTTCTGAGAAAACGGTTGACCACCAAACGTTTTACTGATTATATTCGTGACCACCAAACGATTCCGCGTCGATTGAGCCGTATGAAAGTCAATTTGATTGATAAATAATGTTTATCCATCAAATTACCGAGCTAACGTCACGGAGTCATGCGACCATGCAATGGCGTGAGAGTACGGTTTTTTCTATTTCTTAGAAAAAACGGTTGACCACCAAACGTTTTAATGACAATATTCGTGACCACCAAACGATTCCGCGTCGATTGAGCCCTATCAAAGTCAATTTGGGTGCCAAATACAATTTTTCTGACTAATAGCACAAAGTCATACGACCAATGGCGTGAGCATACGGTTTTTCCTTTTTTCTGGGAAAACGGTTGACCACCAAACATTTTACTGATTATATTCGTGACCACCAAACGATTCCGCGTCGCTTGAGCCGTATGAAAGTCAATTTGATTGATAAATAATGTTTATTCATCAAATTACCGAGCTAACGTCACGGAGTCATACGACCAATGGCGTGAGAGTACGGTTTTTTCTATTTGTTAGGAAAACCATTGACCACCAAACGTTTTAATGACGATATTCGTGACCACCAAACGATTCCGCGTCGATTGAGCCCTATCAAAGTCAATTTGGGTGATAAATACAATTGTTCCGACTACGGCATTATGCGCATACGGTTTTTTCTATTTTTTGGGAAAACGGTTGACCACCAAACGTTTTACCGGTGATATTCGTGACCACCAAACGATTCCGCGTCGAATGAGCTATAAAAAAGTTAAATTGGTTGAAAAATAAAAATTGTCCGGCTAACTTCACACCGGAAATTTCATTTTTATTTTACAGGAAAACGACTAACCACCAAACGATCGGACTAGACTACCAAAGACCACCAAACGACCACCAATCGATTCCAATTAATGAAAGTTCGATACGTTGAAGTTGTCCGGCCAACTTCATAGAGGTGCAGCCAGTGGCAGCGCCGGCACTGCCATGATGTAATAAGATAGGTGTAACATTGCGCATAATGGTGGCCGCATGATCGGACAGCCAATAAGAAATTGGTCGCAAATGCAGCCGCGAAATTTGAATGTGAGATAAATTATATATATTAAAAATGTAAACTATAAAATTAAAATCTGTTAAAATACAATGCAAAGCGCGGCGAATAATGAAATTTGTAAAATTATTGTTGCCTTCACCCGCGGCCGAGCCGGAGGTTAAGACCGCCTGCCTTATCTGGGAACGTCCGATAGATCGCGAAAATCCATTTATCCGAAATTAAGAAAGAGGGTATCTTATGCTATATCAATGTCACGTTTGTCGGTGTCTCTTAATTTCTAAGAAACGTCATGAGTGATAAATTCGTTTACTTCCCCTGTATCGTTGGTAGTCGTAATTATACCATTGATGTGTCGAAATGCTGTTATCAGGAGCGATAATTTTAAGTAAATAATACTGCCAGCAAATGCTGCTAAACTTTGTGATAATAAGATTGTGATTGTAAGATACGTAGTTTGTGCACGTGATAAATGGACTTTTCTGGTCGATCCAAGGCTTTTTTTTTTTCAAGGATTAGGTATGGACGTCATTCGGTCGTCCTCTCGATTCATCCCGAATTCCATGTTCTAAATTATTAAGAAATTAAAAATAAAAGACCACTGTTACTAAACTACCAGAATCAAATTTTATGTTAGTACATCAATCATAACAATATCATACAGGGTACCTCAAAAACTGAAATATGCAAATAGTTTTGCATTATTATACCGCATTATTTTATATATATACATATATATATAACCACTTTTAGTTCTAACATTTGATCTGACTTACACAAAGAAGTTAGTGATACAATGTACTAGTTATAGATCATCAAAGCTTTAAAGTATTTGTTAGCATGATAAACAGTTATTTAGAATTGCTCAAATTTTACTTTGTAAGATTTTGTGCTTGTGCAGATATTAAAATTGGTTGTGTATTATTTGAGTAATTTTATAATTATAATCACAAATTTTTTAATTCCTAAAGAATGAAGTATATTTATGTATCTTTGCTTAGAATACTTTACATGTTAAAAATAGCCTATTATTAAAAATTCATACGAAATCTTTTTATGCGATTGTTTTTAATAAAGTTATATACATATATAAAGTTATATACATATTTTAATAACTGTTTAGTGTTTATAACTTTTCTCGCTTTATTGCCCGAGAATGACAGCTAACAACAACAGCTGTTAGCAGCCATATTGCTTTTTAGCATTTGCGACCAACTCCTGATTGGTCCATAACTTTGGACGAGTGCGCATCCACGGGAATGTTACACCTATCTTATTACATCATGGGCACTGCCGGCAGATCCCACGAGCGGCGCTTGCACAGTGCAAGTTGCACCAAGTTGCACGTTGCAGTCGTTGCACTGCTCTAGTGCTCTGCTTGCAGTTTGTAGTTGCGCGCGAGACTCCGTCGAGGTGACGTCGCGCGAGGTAACGGTAACGGCTCCTACGAAAGAATTGGGTGCGTTCAGCCGATACTCCGCTAGCCTAGCAATCATGAGCAGTCGCTCGTTTCCTCTCCTTTTAATCCATTGGGTCAAAGGAGAGGAAACGAGCGAAAACGTGCGACTGCTCACGATTGCTAGGCTAGCGGAGTATCGGCTGAACGCATCCATTCTCTGCCGCGGAGATCTCGCTTTTTTATGTGGATCTGATTCGATCGCCCGTCAGTTTGGGGATTGAAACGTTTACGAGGCGACGGGACGCGTAGTACTACAGCTACACCGGTAACAACGGCGATAACCTCTTCAGAACAGGCGATACGTGCTGATGTGCGTATACGTGTTTACGTTGCGTTTGTATTTTCGTGACGTATATGTCCTTTTTTTGTCGTTCCGCTTGGAGTTTTTACTTTGTGGTGATGCGCCGTGTCCGAGTGTCGATCTCGCGATCGTTCAACGTGAAGTTGCACGATAAAACGCGAGAATTTCGCCTTTGTGCGGCGACGGATTCTCCATTTTGAAGTTCGACGCAGTCCGATTCACCGCAAAGTTCATTGATGCCCGTTCTAGACTGGAGGATGAGCCGACTCTCGGCTCATCCGAGTGAGTGGTGTAGACGCTTAAAAATCTATAGTTTATGTATAGTTTATGTCACGTACACTATAGAAGGCGGATGAGCCGAGAGTCGCTTCATCCTCCAGTCTAGAACGGGCATGACGGAATTTCGGAGGTTCTGCTAGAGAACACTTTCTATTTTTTCAATCTCGTTTGTTTCTTTTTTATTCGCGCTCTCGTGATCGATTACGAACAGTTGATCGCAAACGCGCCGTGTATCGATAATTCGTCTTGGAAGTAACTGCGTTTCGTTTCACGGCGACGCATTTTTTTCCACGGTTTATCGAATATATCACGGAACACATCGCACGCGTGGGCGCATAAGGATTTCGCAATCTGCTCCGTGAGTAACTCGCGGAAGAGATCGATTCACGATTATCGGCTTGGCCGGACGCCAAATTTGCAATTCATATCCTCGCGCAAGCGGTTGATTTCTAATCGTAAATTTTCGATTCGCGCCGGTGAATATCGCGGGGAATCAATCGGCTGGTCTAACGGTCTGAAATTCGCGTCAGACTCGCTCTCGATTACGAAATTTCGCTGCAATTCGATCTTCGGCCGCTCTAACTTCCCGCTGACTTCCCTCGTAAATTACGAAGCCGAGGTTTTTCAATTCCTTTTTCGTATTCGAGCTCCGGCAAACTTGATTTTCTCAATTCTTTTCTTTTAGAAACAAATTGCTTTTTTTTTTATCTCAAGAATGAGAAAGAGAGAGATAGCTCAAGAATATTTAGCGGACACTTCGGTGTATCGCGTATTCTGTATGGCGAAGTAATTATCGGGTTAAATAAACGCGCGCATGAATATCTGTTTTGACTGTCTAATTTGTAAGTAGTAAGATTGAAATAAAATTTAAAATTCATTGAACGTCGAGGCTACCGGGAAGGTAGAAGAATTTTGACGAAAGAAACGCGTCGCCGTGCGCCGCCGGTTGAAAAACACTGGTCGAAACTCGAAACTGCGCGCGTACCACATAGGGGGAATCGTCCTTTTTTTTTTACAACGCAACGCGTCTCTGCCCTTGAACAGGCTAAAGGAAGAAGGGAACTCGGCCGGGAGCGCGTGAGCGCGCGCGCGCATGCACGTATATATACAGGACGATTCACCGTTGGTATTCGGTGACTTTGTATAGAAGCGGTGATGCAACTCGCTCCTGGAGAGGAAGTTTCAGTCCGCGATGACGGTGTAACGGCGCGGTTCTAAGTCGAGCTTCACCTTGCTAACTTCAAGCCGCCTCGCCCTCGTCTCATCCCTATTGGCGCGTAGTGTGTGTGCGCGAGCGCGCGCGATATACGGAGTACTGACATACGTATGGTTACGATATGGTATGTGCGTGAGATCGCGCGTGCGGATCGTTCGCGGTCTCGGCGGCAGCTTCCCAGGTAGCAATTAATGTCTAAAAGACATCATAAAAACATCTTTAAGATTTCTGGCATCTTAAAGACATCTTTATGATGTCTTTTAGACATTAATGCTACCTGGGTTGTAGCTTCGTCCGCGGCAAGCATCTGGTGGTTGGTATTCGCGCGCACCGGAGAAGAAACCGAAGGAAGAGGGATCCGTTTACTACTCGACGCCGACCGTCCCGGACCGACGATGCGGCCCCTCGGGAAGTCGTCGTGACGATGGGCCATCAGTGAAGTAGATGAGTACGAACAGTAGGAAGTACGTATACACCGCACCGTGCGAAGACAGCGTTCCTGGCCGCGGTCGTCGCTATTTTTCGAAATTAATTTTTCGCATCGGGTGAACTGCCGGCTAAAAAAGCGTTGAAACTTTGCTTTGTCCCGACTTGGCATAATGGTAGCGTTCTCATTGTTGAATTACAAGCGTAAAGCCCCTTGCACAATGCCAGGCAACAGGCAATAGGAACAGGAAATAACCAAAAATCGTTAATTACAACCTAAAAAATTCAAATGCTATGATTGGTTGGCAATAGGCAATAGGCACAGAATTTCCAACGTGACGGAAACTCTGTGTCTATTGCCTGTGTCACTGTTTATTCTGCATTTATACATGATTTCTGATTTCTATTCCCTGTTCCTATTGCCTGTTGCCTGGCATTGTGCAAGGGGCTTTATGTGAATAATTCTTCAAAGCATTTTAAACACATAATTATTATAATATAATAATGTATAATATTATTATAATATAATATATGTTATAATATGGATAAGAAATTGAGAGATATGTATTATAAATAATAAATAGAGATGCGGGTTCAAAACAAATTTAATTAGAAAAAATATAATAAATAATTTAATCGTAACATTTAATTTGAAAATAATTTATTTTATCTTATGATTTAAAATACATTTTTGAAGAACGTTTATATTAATACCTCGATTAATACCTAGGATGATTCGGTTTGAGTATTTATCAAAAATTTATAACCAAGTGAGCTACAGTTAGGATCTAATAATCCGATCCGATTTGCATCACTCGTGAGTATATAATCGTATTATTTATGATATATGTCTGCAAACGTCTGCAAAGCAGACGTATATCATAAATAGTAAATAGGCGAATGTACATACATGCGTATGTGCGCGCGATTGGAAAAGCAGCAATTTTATTTGTCATCGGAAGCATGCGCCGCACAACGATCTGAGAATGTATAAATGAACATTTATACCGCAAGCTAGGGAACTCATAATTTATTTATGCATTAACTCACGTGGAGCGTTAAGAATTTTTCTGCGAGCAAGTGGAATTTATATACGTTTAATACGTTCCCCTCTGTTTCACGGCTGCACGCATTCGCAAGCCTGACTGACATTTAACTAAAAGTCGGCGGACGTTGTTCACTTAATCCAGGAAGAGAAACGCGTTTCTTCAAAAGCAAATTGACGGTAATAGGGAAGTATGCGTCTTCGTACGGGATAAGAAAAATGGCGCGTGCAGCGTTGTACAACTCGCGTGTGATTAAATGGAAACCCGAGATCGCAGTCTTCCACGTTGATAAATCGCGTCTTCGGAATGAGCGCGGGAGGAACTCAAAAAGATGCTCCGAGAGAAACCGCGGGGCATCCTCGCGCGCGCGATCGATGCGCGAGGACAACAAATGATACTGCTAGAAGGGGAGTGCGCGCGATATCCTGGAAAATTGATTTTTTTTTCCGAATTGTCGAAGTGAAACGATGAAGTCGGAGGTAATATTTTTTTCTTTCTCCTCTCTCTCTCTCTCTCTCTCTCTGTCTGTCTCTGTCTCTGTCTCTTCGGGTAATACCTCGGCTGCGTGCGGAATTTTTCAGCGACTTACTCCGTGACGTTTCATTAATATGATAAAATGGAACATCACGAAGATTCTTAACCGAGTCTCTCCCCCGCGCCGCCGCATTCCGTGCTGCGAAAGGCAGGGCGATATCGAGGAAAGATAATTTCAACAAATGGATTTCGCGCGACGTCAGTTTAACGACACACTTCCCGTTAATAATTTCGTTGCGGAAACGTGATTTTCGCTCTTCCCCTCGCGCACTGGCGGATGATAAACACATTTAATTTCGATCCCGCTGTAAACTGGATGTTCCGACAGGCAAACAGACAGACAGACACGGGTAGCGGGTTTCTCTCATTCCGGAGATACGAAATGCCTCGAATTGTTTCCACCGACGTAACGAGATTGCGTCAACCGTTGCGTACCACGATCGTTGCGCGCGGGCGAAGTCGATGGAGAGAAGCGCACGTAGATGACGTGCCCCGCCGACTTGGGGCGAAGTTACGTTGTAATCTTCTTACAACCGCGGAGAAACGTCGGAACTTGGACGCGTCGGTCGCGTCAATAAACCATTAGCACGAACGTAAACTAAAAGCCGTACCTACGGGAACTGCAACGTCGCGTCGGTGGCCGTCGAAAGCGCTTTTTCCCTCAGTCCCGAATTCGCGCGTTTGCGGGAGGGAGGATCCGATTGTGTCGTGAGTTTGAAACTACTTCGATTTTTTTGTTTTTAATACGATCGGCAATGGAAATTTGGCCGCACTTTGCCACGAGATGCATGCAATATTCATCTAGCTCTAGATGCTATTCTCGACGTTATTGCTCAGATGAGTCATTGTAAATAAAATAATTATTACTGTTATTATTACGTAATAGTAATTATATATTATTATCTATAGATTATTATTATTATTATTATTATTATTATCTCTTTCTAAATCTGAATCAGTGAATAGCACTGTGATCAGTGAATAGTCACTGATTCAGATCTAGAGAGTATAGATCAAATTAAGGTTTTCATATGTGCATCTCCTGTCGCTGCGCGAACGACAGAAACGCGAAATTAATTGATCGAAATACAAACTTAGAACTTTCTCTAAATTCAACAATTAATTTTGTATAAAATAAATTTATTTGGCTTATATATAAATAGGCCACGGATTTGATGATTTAATTTTAATAGTCTCTTTATCTTTAAAATATACTCTGGACTGCGCTTTGAGTTTAAGTTTAGCAAAGTATATATGAGTTTAGTGAAGAGAGTAAGTTAACGAGAATACTATACAGAATTTTACAAGGAATAAAGATTATATCAAAAGCAACATTCTTAAAGCGAATTTTAATTGGCCATTCATTCCTTTCATCTGTCACCTTAAGTAGATTTGATAATTAAGTCGTAAATTACTCGATGTTCTTTACAGTCGATCCTAGTAAAATTGTCGCAGGAAATCCGTAAAAGTTAATTGAAGAATCATTTACAGCGGAATGTTACTCCCGGAATTTTTATTATCTCTTCGCAAACTTAAACTTAAAACGATGAACATTTCCAATTTGGAATGTAAAATAGTTAGAACGTGAATAGACTTATGATTCAGAAATATGAAATTTATTTTTTATCTATTTCGCTACACAGTAAAGTAAAGTCCCCTATTATGAGATAGGCTCCTAGAGGTTTCTGCTAAACTAATAGGTTCTATCTGTTGGTTCCATCTACTATTGCCCTTAGAGTAAAACCTATTTAGTGGAAAATTTATTATTCGATCGTGCGTGCACTCGCCTACTACATTTTTCAAATGCATAAACTTCCGGCAATCACGCAAAATAGATGTATCTCATAATAGGGGACTTTCCTCTATTATTTATCGAAGGAACAATTCTAAAAAAACATATATTGTTTTAAAAATTACGGTATATTGAAAATTTTTTATACTACAACAAAACGAACTGTCGCAATAAAAAAAGCAGCGTAAGATTTTTAGTTTTATGAATTTTGATTTTTTTTTACACTTATATGTGTATTGAATCATAATCAATTTGTACATCAATACGATGCGAGTATACATATAATTATTATCACGTAAAATCCTAAATCTTGAAGAACAGCATATTTCCAGCTATAACTTTAATATTATATAATATATATCTTATATCTTTTTTACAATCCGTATTCTATTCTATTGTATTCAGTACTATTTTTATCACAAATTCTTTTTTGCTCGCTAATATAATTAATTATTCGAAGAAAAGGGTGAATAATTTAGCGCGGTAAACTAATTTTACCGGATTATATATTTATTGCCATTTAAATATTTTATCGTTTAAATACCTATTCACGTTCCTATATATGCGTGTGCATAAGTACATTCACCTATAAGTGTTTATTATACTATATATTCTATCGCTGCTTTCGGAAAACGGTTAAAAGATTGTGATGGACTGGTGTCGCAAAATTGGTTATTTCAGTTGTTTGCCGCGGAGAAAATTGAAAAAGCTACGATCCGAGGCAACGCAGCCATGAAATCGCGCACGTTTAAACAGAATGTATATGTTCACGGTTATTCCGCGACAATTTTTTTTCACTCACGAGCGGCTATGTTATTTGAGTATTTCTTGTGAAAACGTATGCATTCAGAATTAAAAAGATATATATATGTACATACAGAATTTCACATGATTTTTCGCTTGACCTTTCGCGTCGCGCACACCGTTGGGAACGATTTCTACGTTTGCGTTCACGTAATTAGTAGATAATGCAGGTAATGAATGATAATTAAATGGCATTGCGTCACGGTTAAACGCGGCGATCCTTGCGCGTTGCCTAGTTTCCGTGGAGAAGTGATCGTAAAATGGGACAAGAGAATTAATCGATACATTTCATTGTGGTTTTCAACGAATTTAATGATTTTCACTCTCCTCCTCCCTCTTTTCCCTATTTCAGCTTTTGTGCGTATTATTACTGTAATTCAATCCCTCTCCGGGCGAGAACGCAATAATTTACAGTTCACAATTCGCAAATTCCGTAGTCGCGTTATTCTCAATTGTAAAAATTTTTTACTTGCAAATTCAAACTGACATGGCTTAGAAACGTCCGATGTAATCCGGACACGGCTCTGTACTGAACGTGCCATTGAACATGGTAATTCAATACTGATAGTAATAAAGATAATGGTTCTGAATGAACCGGTTTGTACTAGAAACATGTATTTTACATAATATGGAAATGTCGAGATATTATGATGAAATTAGTATTCCATGAAAATTTCGTGTCATTTCTTTTTTTTACTAAAGAATTGAACTGATTAATATTCTTATTCAAATGGGCTAAATTGTTACGTTGATAGCAATCTATAATGATATTTCCTTCTATAAAAAAAGACAAGATTGCACGAAATTTGAGTGTACCACGAAGTGTGGTGGAAATAGAACTGGACGTATAAACAACAAGAAATTAAATGACACAAAATTAAATGACATAAAAGAGAAAATACTATTCGAGAAATCTTTAATAGCAATTTCGTTATATAATATTAATAACTGAAAATTGCAACGTTTAAAGATAATTCTATTAACAATATATTGGAAAAATGAGATCTTATCGTCGATAATTTCGTGTTATTAAGAGTTTATAAAACATATCTGTATTACAGAAATAATGTCAGAAAAATTAAGTTGGTTAGTTTAAAATTAGTTAACTTAAAATCTTTCCACGATATAAATACAAAACATAAAATTACGATTTTTTCCGCAACATATAATAATAATAATCTTTCGATTATTTTTATTTTGTCATTTTTTGATTAATTTCATTTTAATAATAATTGTAACATACTTTCAGAAAGAATTCTGTTACCGATAAATTGATTAATATCGGATTATCTTTTTGATATCATTTATTGAGCTTTTGAGGAATTATATCGCGTATTGTGTCAGTTAAAAATTTTCGAGCGTTGCAATTAGTCGTTTTTGATGATTTTTATGCCGTTCTTTCTGCAAAACGATGCATACGCGCCATGTGTATTCATAACGTAACGCACAGCGACATATGCCAAACGGTTAAAAGCGCGTGAACCTGTATTACGTTTGCCCCGAAATTCGGGTGTATGCACAAAGGTAACGGCAATGTGAGCGCGGGCGAAATCGCGTCACGGTCGTCGCGTCATCTCGCTTGCTACTCTCGTTTGGCGCGGCGGCGTTGCTTGCTTTTCACTATAATACAAAAATTATTACTAACAATATATAAAATATATTTTAGAAATGTATTGAAAAATATTTCTTGTATATAAACTGAAATGTTTTTTGATATTTTTTGACAAAAGCAAACTAAAGTGTCAAAATTCAAATAAAAGTATCGGTATTCCGATAGTGATGCTATCGTTGATATCTCCCTTAGTATCTTATAACTCGGAATAGATTCATTCTTTGAATAGGTATAGATAGAAGAAAAAATTTTCCTCGTTTCGTCAAGTGTAATATGCTTTGTGGAATACGCGCACAGATTTGAAGGCTCGTACGTAGATGGTAGATCGCCGGCGGAGTTGGCCGCGGAATTTCCGCTAGTTCAATTTAACTTTTCTTCGGTGAGCTAAGCGCGCTAACGAACAAATTAAGCCCCAATTTGCATGCGGGTTCTCGCGCTCGCGCTAGCGATCCGCGGCGACGCTGACGACTACGTGATCTCGGCTGGGTTGCGCCGATCTTTTTTTTTTTCTTTTCTTATTCTTCCGCACGACGTAATTGCCAATCACGCCCGTCGCCTTTTACACCGCACAATCGGTGCGAAACACGTCACTTAACGCCGTTTACGCTGATGAGCTCTCGATCGAGCTGCGCGACGCGATATCGCCCGTATCTGATACTATCCGCGGTCTCTTGATTAGTTTCTTTTATCGGACTGCGTTCCGATTGTCGGAAAATCGATAAAGCGATCGAGGGCCCGAACGAAAGGGCCGCACGAGTCCGCTTCCTTTTTTTTTTCCAATAAATGAGTTATTCGGCATTCGGTTGAATAATAGTCTATCGATCGATGCAAGATTTAGTATCCGGATAACATACACGGCGAACAAAAGCGGGACGGATTTATATTAGTTTTCACAATCGTGATAATCGGTCGTATTCTGATCATCGTGGTTTTCACAAACGTTGATACGTTTTTTGAATGAAGGATTATATACATACGCACCCCCTTTATCATCACGATGAATTCTCACAATGCTGCAATGTAAAATGAAAGGACATTATTAATATGACATTTGACTCTGATTATAATAATTTCATTTTCTTCTTCGCTCGAAATTTCCTGGCGAGGATACCAGCAGAGGTTTTTATGATTTATCAGAGAGAATTATATCAGAGAATTTCTTTAATAATCCTAGGATTGATTACAATAAGCCAAATTTGGACCGTATCTTCTTACATTTTATTTAAGATATCAAATGTAGTTTAAAAGAGAAATATATTTTGTTTCATCTTGTTCTATAAATGACTTTGTTCTCACCGAGCGAGGGTTAAGTAAAAACTAAGTAAAATTTCCACGAGGTCTTCCTAGTACTTCCGCATTTCTCCAACGCGCCTTCAAGCTAAAATTGCCCGGTTCTTGCATTCAGAATGTCAATTGACGTGAAACACTAAAAGCGTTCTTCTGCATCTTTACGCGCGACAATGCCCAACGAACACTTAACGTCGTTACGAGTTTCGCTCGGAATACTCCTTTAACGAATTTATCCGTGTCCGATTTCTTTCTTTTATTGTTTTCCTCTTCACTGCCTCGTGGCGATCAAATTATGCGACGACGGAAAATTAGTAAGGCGCAAGAGCTAAAAATATCTGAATCGTCATCCATGTTGATTGCTATTAATATATACGAAAACGTTGAAACGCCGGGCGCGGTTTGCCGTAATTTTTATCTAATCAATGATTATTACAATACATTTTTATATTTCCCGAAAAAAAAAATAACGCAATTAAACGCAGTTGAACGCAGTTTTGACGTCGAAGCATCCCGTAAATTTAATCTTGCATTATATTATGAACGAAGAATTTAATTAATTCGTTTGCAATCAACGGATAACAATTTGTACACTTCGCATCGGGGAAAAATGCATTTTTCTCATTCTACATTTTTTTTCTGCGTTCCACGACGCTTTTAAACGAGCAAAAATTATTCGCGATACGGCCCTCTCTTTCAGGGAGCCTTTCGAGATACGCGAATTTAATTTCGTCGTGGATAAATATCACATTACCCGCGTGATGATATTTTCTTTTGCAAAAATTAGAAATTGATTATGAAGAAAATATATGTATATAAGGAACTATATTTAAGATAACTCTCTTTCTTTCTCAAACGTTTTCGCGAAACACTTTTCGTATATAAAAATATTTATCTCGACGGGGACAGACTGGGAGAATATTAAAAAACTTCTTATCAAAGACATATATCTTACGTATATAAGGGACGCCGTACGATGGTCGGTGCTTCAGTTTCTGTCCGTCGTTCTCGTATTTGCTCTTCGGCGAACGTTCTAGGCGCGCAGTCTCGTGATCAAAGGAGCTACTCAACGGTACCAATAATATTGCAACAGCGGTGGCCGCAACGAACATCAGTTCATCAATATTACATACTCGCCGCGGGTTTGCGGCTTTCATCGTCGTGTTGCGTCTTCTGCAGCTCTTTATCGGGCTGTTGCATTACACGCGGCTAAAACGCGATCGTCAAGAAGAATCGATAGCGCGCCGCGTCCCGGAGATATAAAGGTAACTCTCTCACTCTCTCTCTCTTTCTCTCTCGAGGAGCGCGTTGATTGTTATGCCGCGCCACGCGGAAAGGTCGGCCGCGGTAATTGCGTATCATGAAAGTATCGCTCGTTTACACGTTTACTAGTGTACACAGGCGCAACGAGAGTTGCGATACGGACGAGCGACTCTTTCGCGAAAGCAACAGCTGATGCTGCGTAAACACGTACGCCGAGCATTTCTTATAACACCGGCGAACTCTACTCACGGAGCGGAGTTATGAGCAGTTTCAACACCAGATAGTCGCGTGATATCTGATAGCTTATCTTTTAGAGCGAAACAGGAAAACTGCTGGAAGTATATGAGGAAAATTGTTTAGAAATTTTCATTCTCTCTTTCCTCTTGATAAAGATATTTAGATTACAGGCCGTTAAAAATAGAGAGGCTTCCAGATAATAACATTGCATTATCAAGATGTTATCTTTTATTTTTACAAATCCAGGTTTGATTTAAAATAAAATTGTATGCATAATTTTGAGCAAGAAATGATATTTGTCTGTAATAATAAATTGATCGACGTATACCAATCCAAAAGATAGAAATTCTGATCGCGGTGATTGCCGTAACGCTTCAATTAAAATTAAAAGCGAGCTTGATAAGCACGCTATATGTGTAACGCGTTCCAATGACATCATCGTTAGAAGAAGTGGGTTGAGATTGAGAGTTACAGGTATAGACACTACAGACAAGCTTTCAATAACCTTCGAGGCTTTGTTGACGAAGTCGTTCATACATTCTCGCGTGCGCTTGTATCGATAATTCCACATCGATGTGACATCTCTATTGTAAGCAGTGGCGTTCCATTGTAAGCAAGCCTTCCATTATAAAAAAGGCATGTATGTATCGCGAATTTTATTTCTAAGCGTGCAAACAAATTTTTTTTTTTCCCAACATTTTATATTTTTTTATTCATCTTAAGCTTTATTTGATTAATTCAATTTAGAAAATGTTGACGTTAGTTTATCATCAACTTCGTAATTATAATAGAATTTAATTTAACTTTTAACGCCGCACCGCGTAATATATTAAAAAATAAAAACTAAATAAGAAGTTTATTATTTTTTTAATTTTTAACGCCGCACCGTGTAATATATTAAAAAATAAAAAAATAAAAATAAGAAATTTATTAATTTATATTAAATTACATAAAGAAATTCATCAATTTAAAATAAAATTACATAAGGAGAAAAATACAAGCATTAAATCAAAGTTACTTTTAGATTGAAACGTTTTTCATTTCGCGATTGAATTAGCTTCGTAAATTACTTTTGTGTGATCGTTTTTGAAAAAAAAGCGCAATGCAATTTCATACTTCAAATTCCCTATGCAAAGAATTTTATTGAAATATATGTAAAGCTCACTACGGTAAAATGATTTATCGCATCATCCGGCAAGCGGTATTCGTGGATTAATATAAAAAAAGAAATTGCACTTTTTTCATTCCCATTTGGGTTCCCCTGAAATTATTTTTTATAGCTATTCTGTGTGCGCGCGCGCGATTTATAACATAAAAATAATTAAACATAATAAATATTATAATAACATAATAAATATAAATTTAAATTAAAATTAAAGCATAAAATATAAATATAAATTAAAAACGAATATATAATAAATGAATAAATAAATATAAATTAAAAATAAATTAAAATTAAATATTAGTACCCGTAAACTGTAATGTTCGCGTTAGTGTACTCGTTATATATGGTACTTGTTTTCTTTTTTGAGGTATTGTTATCTGTTCTTCTGTTTGTTCCCTTTTTTTGCTCTCATAATAAAAGGCAATTTGTCTGGCTACGTTGGTTAAGATAGTCAGTATGTCTAATTTTTCTGCATTCTTTTCTAATTCGGAACATAGGCACTCTATGAACCAAGTTCCTTTCAATGTGCTTCTGTGCGAAATATAACCTGTAAAATATTTAATTAAAATTAAATTAAATTAAAACAACAGTCATTTATTGTAATAAAATGACTGAAATCAAACTTATAATACGGATGACAATACCTGGATGGCTTGAAAAGGTGATCAAGAAATCTGCCATTATTGGAATTCGATATTTTTCATATGTATCCATTTCTATCTGGTCGGTATCTATTTCGATTTCCGCTTCTATACCGTGGTCTTCTTCGTTTCCTCCACATGCTGAGATGTAAAACATTTTTGGTTTCCCTGCCAGGGTGGGGCAGTTATCCCCAGTAAAATACTTCGGCAGGGTATTAACATCATAGAGGGTGTCGAATGCTAGAACTTTACCAAATCTTCCGTGGGACAAAACAATAACCATTATGCAGTCGCTTTCTGTGTGATCTCTTAAGGCAGCTGTAAAAGTAATAATTTCCTTATTATTTCCGTTACATATATTTCAGTTATATTTATGATAAGGTGCATCTTACCTTTTCGTAACGTGTCTTTTATTTCTTTGAGTGTAAAATTTAAACACATTATTACTTCAAATTTTAGTTTTGTCAATATTTTTTCTAAGCCTTCGGTATCCTTGAATGTTCCAGGGCGATCAGTTGCCTTCAAATTTTTTTTGAAATTTGAATGATTGAAAATGATGGCCATCCCCCTTTTGGGATGGCTCATTTTGTAGTATTTGATTTGCCTGAAAAAAATTGTATTCAATCTAAATAAATATAATAATTCAAATCTAATATAGTCACATTAAGAGGTTGTTTATCAGATTATAATAAGCAATGACTTACTTTAAATGTATATATAGTCAAAATAAAGAAATATTTTATTTAACGTAAAACAAATAACAAATAACTTTTATTAAGATAATATTTACTCAAACTGAGTAATTCATTATTAGTCGATACGCCAGGTCGATTGAGCATTTTTATCGAGGTTGATGACTTAAGTTAATGTTTTATTTTATGTTTTTTGGGTCGTAGAACAAGAATCTGTAAATAGTTTTTTCGTAAGTCGATGCAATAAAAAGTTATTAACAATTTATTTGTTTAAATTGCCCTAGCGATCAAACTATACATCTTATAAAAAAATTAACTAGAGAAAATTTGTTCCTCTTTTTACGACGAACAAAATGGCGTTTAAATTTTTCCAAAATTTTGATTATTGATGAAAATATGTCGTAAAAAGAGGAACAAATTTTCTCTAGTTAATTTTTTTATAGGATGTATAGTTTGATCGCTAGGGCAATTTAAACAAATAAATTGTTAATAACTTTTTATTGCATTGACTTACGAAAAAATGATTTACAGATTCTTGTTCTACGACCCAAAAAACATAAAAAAAACATTAACTTGAGCCATCAACCTCGATAAAAATGCTCAATCGACCTGGCGTATAGACTAATAATGAATTACTTAGTTTGAATAAATATTATCTTAATAAAAGTTATTTGTTGTTTTACGTTGGATAAAATCTTTCTTTATTTTGACTATACATACATTTAAAGTAAGTCATTGCTTATTACAATCTGATAAACAACCTCTTAATGTGACTATATCAAATTTGAATTATTATATTTATTCATAATCTTACACCGTGACCGTGGCTGCAGCGCGGCACGTGTGGAGCAGTACACGTGCTCGAGAGAGACAGAGAGAGAGAGAGAGAGAGAGAGGTTATTTACGTCGAACGGTAGCGCGGTAGCAACCACTGCCTCAATTAATTGAAGCGATATGGAAACGCCGCGCCGCGTCGCAAGCATGAGGGAAATCGAACGGATGGGCACGGCCGAGCACGAGGCTCCATTCATCGCACAGATCAAAACTATCTCCTCCGTTCTTGTCGCGGGATTGAGAAATTCGACGAGATTGAGAAATTCAACATCCCCCGGAATTCCCCGCGGATTCCCTGAGAAACTCCCTCGAGGAGAATTAGTCGCGAATCGGGAGGCGAAAGTGAGCCCGAAGAAAGCACTTCCGACAAAATGTCGTCCCTAATCTACATTTACATCGATAAAGACGATTCTTCGACGGCGAGATATGTAAAAAAATAATTTTTTTATCGCGCTTCCATATAAGAACTGATACAAGAAAGTAGTCGTGGGACATAAACGTGCAGATTTAGCGAGGCGACATCCTTAAAAAACGTTCCGTGTCTCAAGTTTAAATGGCTAAGCGATTTTATGATTAGAACATTATGATATTGACTCACCTAGACTGATCTTGATATTTTTGCAATAGTTGAGTTGTTTCATGTTGCTGATCTTGATATTTTTGCATCTGTTCATTTCTTTCATGTAGCTTATTTAGCGTACGCGTTAATTCCGCTTGTAACATGTTAATCGATGTAGCCCAGCTTCCTTGTAAGTTTTTTACCCTCCTGTTGAGAAGAATTTTATGTTATTTTGCACATTTATTTTATAGTGCTATTTTTACTTACACAAGTAATATTAATCAGATAAAATTATAAATAAGGTTATAATGAACACGTGTAACAGTTATAAGACAAAGTAGTATTATTAATGATACGGGAGCAACTGAAGGTCCTCTCGCAATCGTTGATTGCGAACAGAAAGATAAACTAAAATATGCGACAATTGTCTTATCAACAATAATGTAGTACGGAATTATTTAATAAATAAAATTACTTAACATCTATGCTCGGGCAATACTGAATAATACTAAACGAATCGATTATCGTTTTTATTTAATTCTAGACGTTATCTAAGTAATTATTTAAGTTTGAAAATTGCAAAGTTCCAGCGAGAGATGGATTCTCGCTACGATGTAGACTACGAAACCTTGCGATTCAATCAGTTTCTCAATTCGCGTTCGTTTCATCAGCAAACATTTAACTCGATATTAAATTATCGAGACATAATCTAACATTACATTTCGAAGTGAGAAAATTGAGAGAAGACTTTTAAAAAACGAGAAAACCCCAGCGACAGATAGTAATCGTGCAGCCTCGGTAGCGAAGTGTCTAAGAGAGAATCTCTGAACGGGCATCCGGGGTCAGCTCGAGACGTCCCAATCGACCGATATAGTTACACGGGATGCACGACACGGCGACGTATATCGACATCGATACGCGATAACTCTTGCACCTTGTATGCGCAGCTGCCGTGCACCCATAGCAAGTTTGGATTGCATGGAAGAGTTCAACGGCGGCGGCGGCGTAGACTCGGGCGTGCACTGCAGCAACACGACCGGAACGAAAGAACAGCTACTAACTAGCTGCATTGCCGCACAAGCGCAACGTTTGCAGCATCCCTCGCCAGGTATTCGCTACCGCAACTTGGGCAAAAGCGGTCTACGTGTTTCCAATGTTGGATTATAATAGGTACGCTGCTGAATGTATTTCCCACTTATCTCTCCCAGAGAGTCGTCTTCTCCGCGATCTCGGAGCGCGCGTGAACGCTTTCCTCCCTTCGAAGACGATATATATCACTCTTGGATACCTCCCCCTCGTTTCTCCTGCGATCGTATACTCGCGCGATACTACATACCCGCGACCGAATCGATCCCGGAAGCGCATGGTTCCGTCTCACCGGTTATCTCGAATTTTTATCACTCGCGGTCACATCGCCGAACGTCGGATTTCACGTTTTCATTATTCATTTCGCAACGTTTCTGCTCTCCCGGCCGGACATACGGTTTCGCCGCGGATGCGGATATATACAATATGTACGATGCACTATGACCTATAGCTGATCGTTTGTGCTCGATAGCTCGACCAGTACACGCAATTCACATGACTTGCCTACGCAAATATATACATGTAATCGCTGCACATGTGATTCAAGAATAAACGCTTCAAATTACTCATTTTTCTACCGTTGCGTCTACTTATAATTTTTTATAGACATTTTCTTCAAAATTTAAAAGAAGTGGTGCTACAATATATATTTTTCTACATTAAAAGCTATGTAATTTTTCTCTTTTACAATAAAAGAAATGTTTATGATACAATAAAGTTACGTAATGTTATAAAAAGCAAATTTAGACTAACAAGTTTTAAAAGGATAATCCTTTAAAAGGATTCGTCTATGCTCACATTAGTAGAAACAAAAACGTGAATAAAATCTCACACTCTTTTTTGCACATTTCAAATGTATATACATTAATTTTTTAAAGCAAAAAAAAGCTTATTTTCACGATGTTACTTTGTTGTTCTAGTTTCATAAATTATTCCACGACTGTTCTCACTTGTTGTTACTCGGTAAAATTACATATTAGCGGCGACCTCATTGATTTCAATGACCTTAGTATATATTGTCTACCAACTTGCAAAAGAGTTTACCATCGTTCGTTACTTATTAAAAAATTATTAACAAATGAAATGAACCATACAAACATATGTTGAATGTTATAATTTATGCTTTATAAATGCTAATATAAATTCTATGTTATTTGACTATATTATACATATTTAAGTAAATGCTTGGACCGTTCCTCCTCCCACATCGAAAAAATTCCAACTTAATCCAAATCTATTTCTGATTTAAAATTAAAATTAGATTTGGATTAGATTAGCATTTTTTCAGAATAGAGGTGCAGAAGGACGGAAAACGTGAACGAATGCTATTTTCAATATTGCGAAGATACGGATACATATTTTAAAAATAAATAATCGTATTTAATTTATTTCAATTGTCTCTTTTATTTTCTAATATAAAGTCGAAAGTTTAAAAGCAGAGAAATGTATATTGCCTCACGTTTGAAATATCGAAAAGAGTGATTACATTGATATTAATAACTGTTTAATAGATAACGAGCGACGGCTAAAATTTCTTGAGTATTGTTTAGAGCTAGGGTCTTTGATAATATGTCATAATCATTCAAATCGATAAAATTCCGCTTAATATATCATTTTATCCGTTTCTCATATAGTTGTTTCTCAGCCGTTGTCTTTCAATGTAAAGCAAAAGTTTCTTTTGCGACATTCTTGCACCAGCAGGGCAGGCCGGATATCCTTGAAACGTAAATCTAAAACAATTTGCTAGTAGGGTACGTGGCGTAGAATTAAACTTAACAGACTTTAAAGACTCAAGAAATGAGTTTAGACGGCTAAGCTGGCAACACGAAACTCCGTAGTTTAAGCTTAATTCATAATTGACAACGGTAATTTGACGACTTATCGCTATAATCATTATATATACTACCATTATCATTATTCCTATCCTTCGATGTAATAAAAAAGCGCAGTAATAACACTGTCATTTCTTGCGGGCCTACGAGTCTATTTTCCGTGCTGGCCTTGTGCTAGTGTCTTATCTTCCGGTGGAATAACGTTTTATTTTGAGATAGACGAGTTCGAATGTGCCGATAACTGTTAAAGCTCGGGCAACCCTGACGGTTGCGACCGTCGCGATTTCGGTCACGCGGTCCCCCGGAAGACAAAGTCCGCGCGGCAGGTCGCCGATGTCGCTTGATTTGCTTTTATGGGACGCAGGAACGTGGACCACCTTCGGCGTGGGCGGCTGCGGCAGCGAGGAGACCGCGGAGGCCGTCGTGGCCCTCGCCTACGATAGCGGGATTAATGTGTTCGACCTGAGCGAGGCGCACAGCGGTCACCGCGCCGAGATCCAGTTCGGCCGTATCCTGCTGAGGCGCGCCTGGAACCGTTCCAGCTACGTCGTCATGACGAAAATTTACTGGAACACCAAGTGAGTAGAGCGCGCCCGTCCGTAGGTGTTTGTCGCGCGTGTCTCGGTGTCATTGATGGCGTTCGTCGCCCGTCATCGTCGTCGTCGTCGTCATTGATGGTGGTGTTTAGCGAGCATTGATGATATATATAGGAGCTGGTAGTGGCTCTCGACGTGCTCTCGGTGGCTCTCGATGTTGTAACGCTACTGCACGCGAAAGCGCGGTCTTTTTTCCTTTCTTTTTCTTTCTTCTATACTTTCTTCTCCTTTCTTTCTTTTATTTTTTTATCTTATCTTATCTTTCTTTCTTTCTTTCTTTAGACGTGTGTGCTTCTCGATCGATGGCTTCAGTGTAATCGAACTTACTCGCCCATCGGCCTGCGTGCGAACTTTATCCTTCGCGTGCCCTCGCCGGCCGGAGATGATTAGTCGAATCGACATCGATTCGGTGAATGGTCGATGTCGAATGCCGGTTGACATTTTTGTCAACTTTGACTTTAACGCAAGTGTTTTTACGTTAATTGAGCGATTACGATTATTTCTATAGATTTTTATTGTTTTTCGGTCAATTTTACACATCGAATATACAATATGTACCTACATATATATACCGTGCTTTTGATGTAGAATTGGCCGAAAAAGAAAATAGAGATCTTATAGAAATATTCGCAATTGTTCAATTGACGCAAGAACAATTATGATGAGGTCGAAGATGACAAAAATATATCAACCGTCAGCGTTCGACGTCGATTTATCGATGGACCCATTTCTGGCTGGGCTTATAATAGCGTATTCTGTGTACACTAAGCATGAGATGCTTAGACACTGTGCGTAATGCTTGTATACCAAACCGTAAAAGTAGAAAAATTGAAAAAACAAAAAAATCGACAAGGTTTTTTTTATAAATCTTAAAATCTTCGAAATGTTTTTTTTTCCTATGATTTCACAGTCATTATGAAATAAGGGAGACTATCTTAAAACCAATCCTCGGTTTCGAGCTCGCAGAGCTGAATTCTTTTCGCGTCGCGATAAAGAGAAACCTGCCAGTCATTAATAAACTCGAAGGTTACTGATACCTTATCACGTATCGTACTTGTCAATCATATATATATATATATATATATATATATATATATATATACATATATATATATACATCGCATGCCTGGTATCGATAGATACAGAAAGAAAAGGACAGAAACCTTTCCTCAAGAACACTTTTTACGGGCGGAATTACGAAACGGCGGCGTGTCATCGATAAAATAAATTAGTCGGTGAACGGTTGTACTCCAGGTGCTCCGTAAGATTACGCCGCATTTATTTTTAGGATTGTAGAACCCGATAGGGAGAACATATCGTGCCAGAAGCGAATCTCGATGCGAAACGGCCTCGTTTAATATCAAGTGGACGGCACGAATATGAGGCTTCTCTCGCCTTGACGCGTGGATCGATAACTAGGTTTCCCGTGCATCGGGCCGTCGTTATATTCACCGTTGTTGTTTTCGGTTCGTGTTCGATAACGCGCCGCACCGTGTAACGAGGGAAAGCCGTAATAACGAGGAGACTCTGCCGTAACGCGTGCCGCCGCACACATTCCTCATCTGATGTCTCTTTATGATCCCAACTGCTATTTAATTTTGTTTGCAGCGCCTAATAAGATTGATAATATCTGCCTATTCTTGAATAGGACCGAGGGTCGCGGGCTATCGCGGAAACACATTATCGAGTCCGTGCAAGCTTCGCTCGTCAGGCTGCAACTGTCGTACATCGACATTGTCATGATCCACAAAGTCGATCCAATGTGTCCGATGGAAGGTAACTTATCAATTCCTCATTCTCTTACGAGTAATATTCAGAGATTCGAATATCCTCTCTCTTTTTCTTTTTCTCTCTCTTTCTCTCTTCCTCGTTTCCATTCCATCGTTCAAACACTTTACCGGCACTTTACTGCACAAAAGCGTGCTACGAGTTACTGCAATGTGATATACTGTAATTTCCGACAATAACTTTTACATGAAGATGCCCGTCACGATAACGCCCAATTTTTAGCATGAGTAGATAAAAAGAGACACATTTTTATTGTTTATGCTGTAGGAAGGCGAAGAGAGATGATTATTTAATGAGAAGAGAACTTCTCTCTTATCGGGAAGTTGACATTAAGATTAGAAATAAAATAAAAACATTATCGTGTTATCAGAGTGCTGCTTTTTTATCCTTTATTAGATTTGTAACGCTTTTAATATTTGTTTCAATTACTTCCAGATAACTGACCTTCTCAATAATCTTTATTTAATTTTAATTAAAAAAAATTTATGATCGATTACTATTATAAATGGTTGATGATTTTCATTAGACTTTCTATTAATTTCAATATTAAGAGCTTAAACCATCTCATTTTTCATCAATATTATAATAATTGATTCGAAAGTAGTTTCCCACTTAGAATATTCATTTTGCAGTAAATTTTGCTTTCTTTGGATAAAGGTAAAATTTATTCATCACGGTCGCGTCGTGCAAGTTAAATATAAAACTCTTCAAGCTATAAAAAGAAATCATTAGCTTATATTACGTGCGATGGATTGATATTTTAAGATATATTATTATTATTTCATATTCAAGAGACACGGATCCATCGAGTAGTGTTGTGCAATGCATTTATTTATAGAATGAGAATAGTTACTTTATAATTATAAAATAAAATATAATTATAAAAATATTGACACACTTTTTATCGGTATTGACTCAAATTTCAATGATTTATTTAGTTTCAGACATTTTGCATGACGCAATACAATTTCTTAAAAGACAAACGATCTTCTTAGTCCATGACAAAACTTGAAGAAACTATAATAACGAAGTTACAAAGAATCTCCACTATGGTGACGATTTGATGTTTGGCAGTTGCATTGTGCCGTAATAGTTACCGTATGCTTCTTTCTATATTCGGTACTTTTATAGCGAAAATGGGAAGTCATTGTTGCAAAAGCATATGTATTCTACATGCTATATGTACATATAATATATATACAATATATATGTATGTGTGTGTGTGTGTGTGTGTGTGTGTGTGTGTGTGTGTGTGTGTGTGTGTGTGTGTGTGTGTGTGTATATATATATAATATATACATATATATTTATATATATATTTTTATATTTATTTTCTTGTTGTAAATAAACGTCTTGTGTTTACGTATCACGTTAATGTATGCTTTATATTATGCGAAAAATGTATGCAAGAGAACTATCTATATTCTATAGCTATTTTACCTTTATCCTCACACGCTTTGAAACACACTTCCGCTCTCTTGTTTTCTTAATAGATGTTATCTCACCGTAAAATAGAGATTTATCGCATCGATCTCGCATCATTTATCCATGTATACCTGGCAATTTTGTCACGATAAGAAAATCTCGTTTGTGTCCTTTGTATCTCACGTATTCGCGTAATCTTATTACATTTCAGAAATCGTTCGCGCGATGAATTATGTTATAAGTAAAGGTTGGGTGATGTACTGGGGTACATCGCGATGGTCACCCGTGGAGATTATGGAAGCCTATACGAATTGTCGGCAATTTAATTGCGTGACGCCGATCGTCGAACAAGCTGAGTATCATCTGTTTTATAGAGAGAAACCCGAACTCTATATGCCAGAATTGTATAGCAAAATTGGTAATTAATCCACTATCTTTATTTTTAACACATTGATTGCCAAGTTAACTTATATTTGGTGATTTATAGACAACTATTAGGTTTTTTGGCGAGGAAAACAAAAATTGCATTCTGAGTTTTGATAAAGAAAAATATATACACACACACAATAATTAAGTATATAGCATATTAAAATAACGTGCTGATATGAAAATATCAGGCATCGGAGATAAAGTTACCTATAATTGTACAATTATGGCAATCAATGTGTTAATAGCATATGATATCGTGAAATATATATCGTAGAAATTTTGAACGCAATATTTTAATCGACAAATTCTATTGATAATTTTTTTACAGGAGTTGGTTTAATGGCATGGTCTACTGTCACCATAGGGATGGTTTCTTCGAAGCCGGAAGATTGCGGAGTATCGTTCCTCTCGAGATCGTCTTATAAAGTAAGTATTTAAAATATGTATAATTATTTATAATATTTATTTGATGAACGAAATTTATCTTATTTTTTATCGAAGAAGCATTTACATGAATCATTGTAATGTTATTATTTTATACTATTATATTCCGAGAGAAATAAAATTATATTATTTTAATAAATTAAAAAAGTATATATAAATAAGATTGTCACAAAAATATAGCAAGCCATTTAAAAAAAAAACCCGAAACGAAAAGTATCTATAAATCGAAAATGATATTGAAACAAAGAATAATCTTTATGATTTCAGAACAAATACTCCTCATTCATCATTTGGACAGAGGATGAAACTCAATCTTTGTATAAAGAGGTATGCGAGTAATATATTTATAGAAACAACACGTTTACGCATAAAAAAATAATCGCAAACATAATCATTAAAGATAAACATATTTTGTCTATACACAGAAAGAACGATTTTGTCCAAGTATCTAACAATTTAACTAGATACAGATGTGAAAATAAATTTGGTGGACCATCAAAATAATTATGTAAAACGTTCAAGCATGATGATAATGTTGTAAAAAGCTTTTTCTCTCACGCAACCAGCTTGAGCATCTGGCCCAATTATTTTGAGAAAGATGGTCCAACAAAATTAGTTTTAGAACTGTATCTAGCTAAACTTTTAGATACCTCAACAAAACTATATATTTATTTTTCTATAGTTATTCTTTCCGGAATTTTCGAAGACGTTGCAAATTCTTTTTCCGCGCTCAGCGACGCGATCGTGAAACTCACTGCCTTACCAAGTAGCATAGTATATATCATCCATAGTATATATATCATACCCCCTTTGTGATGGGCCACCTTGACGTGGTGAGGGGGCTCCCCGCACGGATCCGGCGGGTCATGTCCAGCGGCTTCTATATTGGTAAGGGCCAGCGCACGAACATTGCCGTAGCGTCTTACGCCTTACATAAGAATCTTGATTTACGCGACACGCAAGCCAATCTTACGGCAACGCACGAAGAAAAGCGCAACATAACGTACGTAACATAAGACTAATTACGTTACGTTCTTCTTTGTGCGTTGCCGTAAGATTGGCTTGCGTGTCGCGTAACGCAAGATTCTCACGTAAGGCGTAAGACGCTACGGCAATGTTCGTACCCTGGCCCTTAGAAGTCGCCGTGGTGACACGTTGGTGCATGAGGTGCGGTGTCTAAGAGCCCGCACTTCCTTCCTCCGGTCTACGGACCGGACGGAGGGAAGAATGGGAGCCCGGCGACTCCCTCAGGGACTGGCATTCGGGCCAGTCCCAATCGCCGGTAGGAGTTGGCGGCTCCGACTTCAATCGCCCGGTCGGCCGAGACCGTTAGGTGGAGGCTTGCTCTTGCCGCCGTACCTTCATTACACGCCGGTGCTCCGGCAGAAGGGGGTGGGAATATCCATATATTATTATCATGCGTATGATTCACTATGTACCGAATTTGATTAGGTGTAAAGTGAGTAGTGCTACATCATCAGTCGCAAATATGTTAAAACGTTTACTCGGTAATCCAGTTTATCCGTTTCTTATTATTGCCGCGTATTTCTCATTCAGGTCGTTAATTCCGGACGTGACAATACATATACATACATAATATTAAAATTACCTGTTCTTGAAGAAATTAAAGCTGATGAGTATGACGATTATGACAAATTGGATGATAATCATTGCAGTTAATAACGAGATTATAGCGTCCATGATGTTGCTGCTTGATCGATCAACAATGACAACTCGAATGACAAAAGTCGAGGAACCGATAAGAGGACAAGGATTTCAAATAATTGTCATGTTTGTATACAAAGCATAAACTATACGTGTGAAAGTATTATACGTGTTTTAATATTTCTCTTTCATAGGGATTTCTTTTACCTCACTTTACATCATATTTATCTTTAATAATCCATCTCTTTATTCTGTATTACAGATCCAAAATTCTGACTACGCTAGCAGCCACTTTCAATCCTTATATTAAAGAAGCTGTATTGCGTTATATTACCGATGACATGCGAAATCGATTAGATTTAGCGTTAGGTTGGCTATATGAAGAGTATGCGTTGCTACAGGGATTTCAAAGGCGAACTACGTTATGTACAAAACCACAAGAAGCTCCACATTAGGCATATAATTTCTTATTGTGCACTTTAGTGTCAGATCGAACTCGCATTAACGTTATCTGAAATCTCAATAAATCGAGCATGGAACGCGCTACGATTGGGCTCAATTGGGCTGGCTAAAATCAACAATCACAATTTAACTGTGATCGAGCCCGACCCTATAGCCGATTTGATCACGTCTAATCAGCGTCTAACGCCTTTCGAGTTTCTCGCCCGGTTGGTACGGCCCTCTGAGGAAGCTTCGGCAAAGCGCGTCTAATTGTCCTACAATTATCATGTGAATTCATAACCGCGACTTCGCGCGGGAGACTTCCCCTGTGATACCGATCTCTGGTTTTTTGCGACTTTTCGGCGCGACAGTGATAAGAACGAGAAGCGTTGCTGATAGTCGCCGAGATAAGATGTTCGAAGAACATTGCTTCCCTCGATTTATCTATTTTCGAGTACGGTCTCTGAGAATTCATCAGTGAAATCCGCGAGTCCTGTAGGTGCAGCCCTCTGATGTAACGTTTACGAGCCGCACGACGCGATCTTGCATGTCAACCGATGTTGAAACTGGAGTAAACTGGACTGAAATATATCATCTCGCAGTCTCGCTATTATACATACATGACCAAAACTGGATAATAAAAGTAAAATTTTAGTTTTAAATAAAAATCGAATATAAGAATTGGTCGTAAATGTTCGTATGTCTACGAACCATGATTTAATTTTTATCATTTACAGTAGATGCAATTTTTAAGAATTGTGATTTTCTGTGAAATCATCAAACATGAAAAAACGATATTTTAGAAAGCAACTTTCAAAAATGTTGCAAATTTTACAAAAAAAATTAAATTAACAAACAATTAAATTTGAAATTTACTTCCTTCATTCCAACAAAAGTTATTTTAGCGTATTTCGGTGTAAAATCTTGGTTTTTTCGCTAATTATTCGCATCTATTTCAAAATAGTTTTGTTTTTCATAAAATAAATACTCTCTAAATAAATATATAGATTTTCATAATAATATTAAAATATTTTATTAAATATATTAAAATAATATTAAAATATTTTTCATAATAATTTTAAAAAATGCCCAATATTTCATTAAATATTTAAAACAAAGTGAAAAGAGAGATGTGGAAAATTGATCAGTCTCAAATATAAAATCTTATTATTGAGAGTTTTTATTATTTTCCTTACAATCACTTGCATTGTCTACGATCTCGTCCTCAGAATTTTCACCACTTCCTATAAACGTTTCCTCGTGGAGAAAAGGTGCTGGTAGCCTGGTGATAAATCGCGTGGCTTGAGTCTCGAGAAGAATCTGTGGCAAGGATGCAACAGATTCTTCATCCCCGTTCTCGCAGACTTCGGTGGATGGTGTATCAAAAATGTTCTTCCGTTTCAAAGCTATTATAAGATCATTTTCTTCGTCTGACTCGTTGGATTCTTTTCGGATAGACGGATCATCCTGTTTAATCTTATAAATATGAGAAATTACTTTACGATCTGAATTAGTGTCGCTTGATGGCGTTGACCACATGCGGTAAGAAGGCATTGGCGGTGGAGGAGGAGCTACAACCTGGCGGTCCTTGTCCTCGGTACTCGACGCAGGATCGCTTAATACGTTTTTATATATACGTTGCAGCGCCTTGGCTTCTCGTTCGGACATAGACTTATGTTTATCAATTAAAGCTTCTTTCAATTCGATCATAAAATTTTTCGCTAGAAGCTTATCCAGCTTTCGTTGCTCTAACAAACATTCATCCGTATCTTCGTCCAACGGTTTTAAATACTCCTCTTTGATATACTCTTCGAATACCTCGTCAAGGATCTGCGGATCCGAATCGATTATTACTGGCAAGTCGGAATTCTGATTTATCGTAGTATCATCGGTTACAGGCTGACTGCCCTTCAGATCACTGAATCTCGATCTTGCCATCAATAGAACAACAAATTCTGCCAGACTCTTAGCCGTGCCGATCTCCTTGAATGCTTTATCCAACTTTTGCATCAGCATATCGGCTGTTTCGTTATCGATACTAATGTCCTGATTAATACAGTCCTCGATATTTTTAAATGTCGAGAAAACTTGATTGTAGGCCAATTGCAGTTTGTATGACGCTAAATCTAGCTGGACAGTTGGATCGTGCCATTTAGCTTTGTCCTGTGTCCTAACAAGAAATCTCTTGGTAATATATTACCTATTGTAACGAACGTAAACATAAACATATGTCTTTCAACTTACTTATATCGAACTGGTTCCGTTTTGCAAGTACGATACGCGTTAATAACTTCCGACAATTTAACTTTATATACCGCCAGTTCTTTAACCAAGATATTAATTATATGAGCTAATTTTGTTTCAGGAATCTTCTGGCAAGAATATATCCAAGTATTACTATCATATGCGACAGCTAATAAATACAACATTTCTGATTGTACCAGAAGATATGTGTGATACGATCTCTGTAAAAAGTAATAAATATGAAAATATAAGTACTGTAAAAGTTATAGTAAAATGTATTTTGAAATTGTGCTATTCATCCACCTTTAATGCTTGATAATCAATTTCGCCAGATGTCTCAAACGAGTTACGTTCAAACTTTGTAAACAGCTCTTCGCTAAGCACATCCGGTGGCAGCAATTTCGCAATTGACAGCGAACATTCGTAATATACACGGGAAATATTTTCCATAAATTTTATTAAAGTATCTCTCAGAGATTCCAGACATTGCAACTTTTCACCTAAGAAACGACTAGTACAAACAAACAGAAATAAAATAACAATATCTACACCTAGATCTTATTAACATTTCTTAAATTTATATGGATTTTGTACACTTACGAAAATTGTTGAAGACACGTTTCAAAGCCCAATTTCATTTTATAATCACGTCGTAAGATCTTAAGGCTGTCTTTACACATGAGAAAAAGTTCATTTTGTAACGATACAACATTTTTTAGATTTCTATTTGCACGAAAACGCAAGTATTTTATATAACCGACGCAACAAATTGCGGACGGTGCAAATAACGTTGGCGAAACATACATCGAAGAGACTAATACAGCCCCAGTCACAATTAGTTCTTGCGGCGTTATTCTGCAAACAGAATGAATAAGTTTATCATTAAATCAATTTCAATCAGTTGTAAATTTTATAAAAAGCAAGAAACATGTAAACATCCACACAGAGATGCTTTATAAACTACTTTTTACAATAGACTCTATAATAATTAAGAAAAATTGTATAATTACTTTTTAGTACTATTATCGCACTTGGCTACAAAGCCGTTAATCATAGAAAAATGGTCATTTAACAAAGTCTCTGCACTCAAAATAGTGTTCAATTGCTCATTGGAAACACTCTTCTCCTGCAAAGAGTAAATTACAGGAAACAATTGTACTCGTTACAGATTGTGCGACTATATAATTCCTCTCAGAGCAACAAGTACCTGCGTTATCCAAGAATAAAGAGAAAATAATTTTCTGTAAATCTTCTTCAAGGTGTTTCTAATATCCTGGAAAAAAAAATTAGAAAGGTTACACGCAATATATGTAAAATTTATCAATCTTTTCTGCATGTAACAGATAATATAAAAGCTCATTACGATATTTAAATAATGCTCCTGTTTAAAATGCGTTCTCTTGGGCACAGGCACACTTTCAAAGTCTGTGTAACCTAATTGTGAAAGATGCTCGTGAAGAGCGCTACCCTGTAACACAAAGACATTAAATTTCTCTAAACGTTATTCTTCATTAAACTGAATCTCAATTATAATTATACTTCATTATTTTAAACCTGTCATTCTAAACTCATGTTCATTACTCTTCATTATTCATAGCGAACAATTATCCTTGCGGCTTGCTTGTCAATAATGTAACTCTAACGTGAAAATTTTACGCTTAAATTGATGTTAAATTGAAGGAACTACATTGTCAACAAGGAAATTCTCTCCCGATGTTTTTAGTCTTTGTGCAAAGTGGCGAAAGATATGCGTCCACGAATGTAAATATAACCTTATCCTTTTGCTCGGGATGGCAAATGTGGCCTCCTTAAGTTACACAATTTGAGTTTGAGTTTAAGGAATTGGGTTCGTACTTGTATCACAACATCTTCATCTTCCTCGTCGACGCCAGGTACCTCCATCGTTATTATTTAATTCACTGTGACAAGTGTGACACTATAAATCCAATGTCTTCTTGCTCAAATTATGGCACCTGCCTCTTTTCAGAGGTCAATACGGCCAATAAATCCAATGTGAATACACACATATTGTATTTATTAATTGTAAAATCCCTTAATTGGATAGAAAGAGTCCCGGAAATCCTATAGCATATAATTTCTTCACGATTTCTTCATCCTGGACTGTCAAAAAACATCTCCATTTGTGTAATTACATCGGACACTGCAGAATAGGTGTTTGGTTTTTTTAGGTAGAACCCCTTCACTGACGCCTCTACGTAAAAACAAGTGGAGATTGAAGTTGTTGTGTCCACGAATATTTTCAATATTTTCACGCTGTATGCTGTATCAACAATTTCCAGTTCTGTCCCAAAGTAATTTGTCCCCGATCCTGGAAACGATTTCCTATAAGAAAGCAAAAATTAAAGATATATTAAAAATATATTATGCTCGTGTTATGAATATTAATTTGAGCTGTACGTTCTCGAAATGTTTTGTAAAATAATTCGATCTTTACAGGCATTTACATCTAAGAAAATGATTTACATTCAAACTAAATCAAATAGATATAAAGATTTTTTAATTCAAAAAATTTGGCTACGAAAGGGACAGACATTGTAAGGTTAAATTTGTTGCTCATTGTTCTATGTTTCACTTTCTACATTTAAAATAAAATAAATACAAATAAGTATACAATTAGATATTAGGGGCAAGAAAAAGGAAAAATTACAAGTACACAAAACTTGAGAAAACAAAGAACAGTGATACTGCACTTTCTTCTCCCTCCGCCCTGCTCCTACTGTTTTCAGTGCAGCCCTCGTCGATGGCAGTGCAATGGAGTTCTGTTCTATTTTAGCCGAACTTCTTGCGCAGTTCATCTCTCCTCCTTTTCTCTCCAACGTGAGAAGAAAAAGGAGGAACGATGAACCGTGCAAGAAGTTCAGCTAAAACGAACCAGGCCTGATCATCATGCGCAGTACTCGACCAATGCGCAAAACTCGTGAGGCCCGTGTTTACCCGTTTTGACGTACGTAGATACATGCGATTCCGCGTAAAATATGTTATTATGCGCCGTTTCTCAAATGTCACTCGCGAGACGTAGTCGCGCGAGGTGCGGGCGGCCGTTCGGCGATCTCTCGTAATCGTCGGGATTCGGGATCGAAAAGGTGGGTCGCGGTGACTGGCGCGGATCAGCTTCACGCTTTGCGCTTTGACAGAACGGTGCCCGTCGTCGTCAGGCGGACAAGGACGGTTTGGACGATTTCGCGCGATCCGCGGACGCTGGCCACGTTGGGCTACGGCATCTCGATGTCATCGTGTTAACCGTCGTTTTCTCGGACGCCGACACCACGCTCGGCTCGTCCGAGCCTCGCGAATGCGTTGCGTCACGATGAGGTATAACCTCGAGCCCGAACGTGGTTGACGGTGTCGTAGAGCGCGTGTCGTGACAACGTGACGATCAAATCTGCCTTGGTTTTTTTATCTGGAGGCTTTCCCGCTCGCACACGCATATCCGCCGTTTCTATTTCACATTGTATACCCTGAATACCCTGATAAACAAATTGCTCGCAGTATAACAATTTTGGTGTCATCTGCGTCTTAATTAAATTTATATTTTGTCGGCAGAGCTTGCAGATGTAATTTGACAGCGGATTGCTAACAAAATCTGTTATTTTGTAAATATTTATTAAATGGAATACATCATTTTAAATAGTCACAAATCAGTTCAGTTTCTACAATTGATCATTATATTCTTATAGCAGATTCTGTTATATTTCTGTTGGCATTTTATTAACAAAATTTATAGCAGACACTTAAAATCTGATCTCGATAGATTTGGCTATTTGGAACAATTGTCAGAGTTTTTTAATGTGAGTTGTAACACGTGTCATGGGGCCCACTTTGTTTAATTTTATAATTTTACCGAATTGCGTTCAATAAACAGCTATGTGTCTGTTGATTTTAAAGATCTGTTTTCTCACATATTGTCGTGATTGTTATTCCAGGTATTTACGAAAAAATGGCAGACGTTAGGTTGCTCATTCAAGAGGAAGGTCGCTCGGCCAGGAACTTGGTAGCTTTTAACGTGCCGGTCGGTACGAATAACATAGAGAAAATTACAAAGAAACCGCCCAGTGTGCCAAGGCAGGCACAATCGGGTTTGACAAAGCGAACCATGAAACCAACCACAAGAGTACGGTCCGCTTCTACGGGTCGTGATAAGAAGTCTGGTAAGACAGCTTTCTTTTATAATAATCTCTCTGTTTTCTTAATAAAAGAATGCTTGCGTAATATAATCAAATAATATTTTACAATTTACATTGTTTATTCAACTTTCAATCGAACGTGTAATATCTTTCTAGAATTACAGGCGCGATACTGGGCATTTCTATTTGGAAATTTGCAAAGAGCGGTTGATGGTATCTACCAAACATGCGAGGAGGACGAAAACATCTCTGAGTGCAAGGAAGTTATTTTGGTGCTCGAGAACTACACCCGAGACTTTCATAATTTAATAGAATGGTTCAAAGTTAAGTGGGCCTACGAAAATTCATCGCCACCGTTACGACGAACTCCGTTGGCTTGGGAAGTCAGGAAAACGTCTCCTTGTCGGATATGGAATTCAACCGTAATTCCAAAGTCCACTAGTCCCTTGCGGAGAGCCAGTCCGACGGAGTTGGTCTGCAAAAGTCCGGTCGACCAAATCATATGTGAGAATAAACCGATTGTAACGGACAACAAAATTAATCATGCTAAAGAGGAATTTGTTCATAAATTGTTGAAAGATAATAAAAACAACGTTTGCAAGAGTTGTTCCCCCGACGTTAAAGAGAAACGTAAGAATGGAGTAGACAAGACGGGAAATCAAATACCAAGTAAGGAAAAGTCCACGTCGACGAAAGCGTCTAACAAAGTTCTCGTGAAACAAACTGTGCAATCGAAAACGAATAGCTTTGTGGATCGCAGGACGTTGAACGACGGTGTAACGTACGATTCGAAGAATAAAATGGATGTTAGAAATATTTCTAAGCAAACAAAGGACTGTTTGCATAGCAGTATTGTAAAGCCAGTTGATTCTAATTTATCTTCAGAAAAACGAGAACAAACCTGTAGGAGTGATAAAAATGTTCAGCCGAGTTCGTGCACTAATTGTGAACTTGTGCAGAAGGAATGTAATGGCGTGAACGTTAAAGACGGTAAGACAGAGGGGAAAAGTACGGATAGCAAATTATCATGTAATAATAATAACGGACTGGGAAAGAATGAAATTAATGCCAAAGTTAAAAAGGATAGTAATAAAAAGTGTGAAAGCAACATTAATACTGAAAATATTGAAAAGTTGAGTACAAAGACAGCTAACGTTCAGAGTACTTCAGAAAAGATAAGTCAAGTTAATTGCCAAATAAGTAAACATCCTCACGAAATTGGCGATAAGTCAAATACTAAAGATACTCCAAATGCAACATCGAATAACGTAGATAAGAGCCCCATGGTAATTAGCGCAAACAGGCCTGCCTACGCGACCGTGTCGCAAACAAGAAGATCCAAAGTAGAGTCGTCGGGTTTACCCGAAACTCCAAAGTTTATCAGAAGTAAAACTTGCTTAAGTGATAAAAATTTACCTGCTTCAAGTAAAAGAAGGCCTGGAACGTCTGTTATTGTGAGAGGACGGTTTCAAACTCCTGAAAATAAGGTATTATACATATTTCATTAAACTATCATATTGTGTACTATTATATTGTGTACAAAAAAAATGTATTTTTTCAGTTATCAGAACAAAATGCAAGGAAAGATCAAAATAGAGACATGAATGGATCCGTAGAAGTTTTAACCAAACAAACGGTATCTCCAAAGTTAAAAGACGAAAGTGATGGCTGGCAAACAGTAAGGAACCGCTGTAGAAGAGGGAGCACTCATAATTTGAACATGTCTACACGCTTTCATAAACCAAGCACTGCTCTATCCTTGCCAGCTTTATCAATAGAAAGCCCATCGGAGAAGCTGAAGAAGACTAGTTATACTCCAGATGGAAATAAGCAAAAGAAAAAGTGTATTGTAGGAAAAACCGGCAAAAATATGAATAATGAGGTTGAGAAAGTTAAAGGGGAATTCATAACATCTACGATTAAAAGTAATCTCGAAGACGCACTTAAAAAGAACACGTTAAATTTATGTGATACCAATTCGACATCAGTGATCGCAGCTATCTTTAAGAATGACGCAGAATTACTTGAGAAACGTATACAGCAGTTTATGACCGCTCAGGCAGAAAGAGAAAGAATTATCTTGGAGGAAGAAAGAAAGACGGAAGAAGCGGATTCTCAAAGATCTCAGCAGCTATCGGATGAAGAGGCGTCCTTAAAACGGCAGATTTTGGAATTAGAGTCCACTGAAATTGACGTTGATACCGAAACAGATGAAACGGATGGTGAAATGGTTCTCGAAATGGAAGACGAACCTGCGGTATCGCTCAGTGTAACTGATGATATTAGTTTAGAAGACAGGTACATAAAAGTCTATGCATATTGTTCAGTGTCTCGATAGGATTGTCAAATTTTGTTAACAAAATGAATGTTACAGGTACGAAAATATGTTAGAGGGAATGTCTTGGGCGGAACGAGTCGATACTCTTGCACAATTGCGTGCATTGGTAGCTCGCCATCCCGGGCGTGCTTTAGAATTACATCAGAAACTTTCATCTCCATCGCGAAAAAGATCGCTTCCTGAAACGTTAAGAAAATATCAAGCGAAACAAGCCTGTGCTCAACACAAACGTCAAACGCTGCTTATGGAGAAATCGCAACGATTGCGAGAATTATTAAATAAAGTGGAAGATGTCAAAAGTGCAAAGAGTCAATTAATAGAGGACAAAAGAATCAGGATGGAAATGAAACTTAAAAGGGCGGAAGAAAATAGGACACAACATTTATTAGAAATAGTGAGAAAAGCACATGATGAGGACTCAAAGTTGAAAGAAATAGCTTTCATCAATGAATTAGAGGCACAAAATAAAAGACATGATTTTATGGCGTTGTGTCAAGAACAAGAAGAAAGATTACAGGTATGTATCCTTCCAAAAAATAACATTTTGAATAAAAAAAAATCCAGGATTTTTTAAACCTGTATATTGTAAAATATTAATGTGTAATATATGTTATTATCGGTGTTATGTTTTTAATACAAGCATGACTTGTTATATAGGGTATTCAAGAGGAACGTCAACGTCGACAAGAGGAAAAAGCTGCCAAAGAAGCTGCAGCTGAGGAACGTCGAAGAGCTTTGGAAGCAGAGCGGCAGTTGCGAATACAAAAAATGAAGCAAGCACGACGAGAACGTGAGGAAAGGGTTGGCAAAATGCAGCTCGAGCGAGAAAAAGAACGACAAGTACATGAATTATTATTATACCATCGAGATATCTTTATTTTATAGGTGGAGTTTCTAAGTTACCAAGTTTAACTTTGTAGGAATTAGCGAGAGAAAAAGCACGAGATCGCGAAGAACGTTTGTCGGCACTTCATGCAGCGCAGCTGGCTAATCAGGAAGAGCTGCAAAAGAAAATAGCGCAGAAGCAGCAAGAATCCACTAGGCGGCATGTGGAGAATATTGAGCACATTCGACAACGTGCGGTTGAGTCTTCGATTTTAAGATCGGAGGAAGTGCCACCCACTCTCAAATCGTATCCCGCTCAAAAACAGTGCTCTCTATGTGGCACGATTGTGAGTTTCCCCACACAATTACGCGACGTAATCTTTTTTTTTTTTTAACTTCAGACTTATTGCATTTGCGTATTTTACAGATATCTAACGAGGTGCATCTTCTAAGCCACTTGAAAGGAAAGACGCATCTTGAAGCAGTACGAAGCGCGCATGATAATCGCGAGCCGTCTCGAGATGAGCTTCAGCGTTTTAATATTGCGCAGATACGGGACGTTTCCGTCACCGTAATCAATAATAATAACGCGAACAACAGCAAGGCTGTGAAAGAGAAGCAAAAAGCGCTGAAACGTCGATGCAGGAAAATAAAACAGCGCATGAGTTCACGCGGACAGGAATGGGAAGACAAGTACAAAAGTGAGACTAATCAGAATTTATCCGTCGAATCAGCCAATAAAGCCAAATTCCGCCGTAATTTGAAAGAATTAGATAGATTATATAATAATCATTCCAAATCAGCATGGTCGAACATAGCATTGGCCACCTTGGAGCGCTGCTCGGGAGAAATTGTTCGAGCCTTCTCCAAATCGGTAGGCACTATAGAGAAAGTAACATTTCCTCTCGTGTATTACTTCGTATAATTATATTTCATTCGTTTGTTCCGTTTCAGTGTCCACTTGATCAAGATGCGTTTAGATGTTTGAATGGATTTGACACTCTAACAAACTTGTTGAATTTAGGCTTAAATACACAAAATGCATCTTACATTTTACCGAATAAGTAAGTATAATAAATCTTTTAATTAATATTATGAGATTTTTATTCGTATCTGAAATTTTAGAGCAATTACATCGCTGTGCCGAGTTTACAAGGCCGGGATCAGTGGGAACACCGAGAACACAGAGGCTATTTTATTAAGCAACAAAATTCTCGTTATCCTGGATCTACTTTTACAACGTTTAGAGGTAAGTTTGTGTATAGTTTAACTTCAATAATGATTATTAGCGTATTAACCATTCATATAGTGTACTGCTCTATGTGTACCTATCATGTAGTATTACATAGGGTACTATAAATTATATGAATTTATGTAAAAAATTTGTTTGAGATAATTGTAGTGCTATATTTTTTAATCCAATGATTTATAATGAAGGAGTAGTTTTTTCTAGATATTTTATAATACGATATTCTTGTATTTGAGTATAAATATCGGCCCGTTGCATCATTGCTGGATTCATTGAAAAAATTAATATATTACTCAATTAAATTCTTATTTGTCCCTAATAAATTTTAAGGAAATATTTTTAAATACTGTTTAAAAATTGAAGTCAGTAATATATCTGAATTCACCAATATATAGCACTACTTGTTTAATAATCAGACTATGCGTTGAGAACCGCGAATTAAATTAGACTAAATTATATTTCGACCAGAGATAACTTTAATTTTAATCCGCTTTATCTCTTTTGGTTGAAATTTTCAATTCATAAGTCTAAGAATAATATCGACCTGTGATTAACCAACGATTAACCAACAGAATTGCTCAAAGCAAAATTTCTAACTATAATTCATAGTCCCTAAACTAATCTTTCTTTTCCTGTATCAAAAAATTGATAGCAATTAATCGATAGTTTTTCATATTAAATAATACTACAAAATAATACTATATATAAAATTTGAATCGGCACCTTATCCGGTACGTGCTGCCCTCTGGGAATAGAGGGTCAATTTACTCGACTAAGGAATCTTCGAAATTATCTCCCAAAATATTTTATTCGTTAATTCTTTAATGAGAAGGTAAAAAAAGAACTGATCTTCAGAATTGAATCGATAATGTCTTGATCTATTCTGACTCTCGTGTAAGCACGTTCAGATATGTGTGATGGTAGGCGGCAACAGTTTTCGCTTTCCATTAGTCATCAACGTGGATGCGTCGACGGGGTTCGAATTAAGGTTGTAATCCGGGAATTGTTTGCAAATTAAATCTCAGGTAATTATACAATGAAATTCCGTTCTATATTTAGTTTCGAGGGAACCCTATAGCGGAACGAATGCGCAGTAATTGAAATGCGAGATTACTCGAAAATTGTTAATAAGGATACCGGCAGATTCTGGTCGCATATATGTATTTTTATTGTGATATTGCAAAGGACGTATAAATTTTCTTTTTCATAAACTGACCAGATATAAGTCCCTTTACGCTTTTTGTTTTCTATCAAGAAGAATAGGGAATTTAATCTTAGAACGTTTGTGAGTGTGCTTGCGTATTACACATGTTATTTATGCATATTTTACAAATATTTATATATTTTAACGTAGACGGGCAAATAGAACTACGTTCCTTTTCTAGAGATTGATGATTTATTAAAAGAAGCTGCGTGGAATTATATACATATATATAAATTATATATATAACAAATAAAATTTTATTTTACATTGTATACATATGTGCAACTATCACTCTTTTCACTTCACATTACTCGCCTAAAGTATAAAACACACTCCAGCCTTAGAAATTTACTTAATTTACAGAATAAGATTTTTTTTATTAATCGAATGCTGTACAAATTGTTTCACAATTAAAGAAAAACTTTCAAGCTTGTCTTTATTCTATTTTGAACGCTATATAGAATATTATCAACCTTATTTAATTGTAAATCATAAAAAAAAATGAAAATTGAGATATAATGGGGTGTAAGATATACCTCATGCGAATAATGTAAGGTTTAAATAAATCAATTTCTAGAAAAAGAACGGCACTATTTGCCTGTTTGCCGTTAATTATCTAAAGGATTGACGAACAAAAGAGTTTTCGTCTCTTAATAAGGACGCGAGCCAAAGTACACGGTGATATCCGCGTCGAACGAACATAAACGAGCATAACGAGCATCGTCTTCTAAAGCGAGCTAATGTGGTAGATAGGCATGTAGATTATAGCTTGTTTCGTCTCTTTCTTTCTTTATCTTTCTTTTTTTATTCTCTCTCCCTTTTTTTTCTTACCTCGTTTCGAGGTCGGTAAAGGGACGACGGTAAAGACGATGTGTCCCTGTCATCCTGTCCATTCTGTCCGACTTGTCAAAATAAGGATTAAGAATCTCGGGGATCCACGATTTCACGTCACGCGGTTGCCTTTCGGACTCGTTTGAGTGTCGCGGTAGGCACGTATCGCTTCCCCGATAAATGAAGGGAATACGACGTACTAATTTCGAGAGACATGCTGGAGAATAGGAAAGCTGTGCAAAATAAAAATCTTACTTATAGGGTGACAGTAATTGTAAGCTTTTATTAAGTGTTATCCGTCCTTTTTCTAGAAATTAATCAGTTAAAAAAATGAATTATACACATTGTATATATACATATATATAATTATAAAACATAATAAAATTTTATTTACGTACATATATAATTTATATATAAACGTATGTATATATATATATATAATTCCACGTAGTTTCTTTTAACGAATCAATTTCGAGAAGAAGGATGCACAGCTCTATTTGCCTGTTTACGTTAAAATGTATATAGGTTGAGCAGTACGCTACATTCGCGTTTATTAATCATGGATATACCCGATACGATGTCGATACGTTTATGGTTGCGATAGTGTTGCTATTATCGCGTTAAATATCAACATAAAATCTATATAACAAAATTCACGAACTAGACGACAGTTACATATATATCGTTGATTGAAACCGATGTAGAGATTGTCTCTGTGCTTTTACACTTTTTTTTTAAAAAGATTCTCTAATGTTTAAACCTCATCATTAAGAGAAAATACAGATTTAAAATATAAAAATTGCATTTGTTTTTTTATATACGCATTTATCTTTTTTTTCATCGAATTCGCGGTTCAATTAATTAAAAATATTTGATCACGGCGCTTCGGTGTGCGCGGTTAGCAAAACAATATGGTTCGGTTTAATTCGATTTACACACGTCTGGCGTTGTCATTTTGTATACGTGTCAATGAAATATCGAGCAGTGCTTTACGCAGTTAATTACAAAACGGCAAATATAATTACTGCGACCGATCGTTATTCTTTTTTCCTTTTAGCGCAAACACTCGGGCATTTCGCATGCGAGTGATATCTTTATGCAACAATAAACGCGATTAAATCTATATATCAAAGAAATATTAAAATCGTTATATATGTTCACGTTGATTTTCATTTTTTTATTTAGAATTTTATCTAATTTGACGACTCCTCTCTCTCTCTCTCTCTCTCTCTCTCTTTCTCTCTCTCACTCTCACTCTCACTCTCTCTCACACACACATTCTTTCTCTGGGATTTTTTTTGTTATTTATACACGGCTACAAGTGCGTATCTCGTCGGTGTGAAGATTCACGCTTTCAACGTGCCTTTCGTACGGTAGACTCCGCGTATCTTTTCTTCGCGGACCGATCATCTCGTGGCTTCGCCACCGACGGGAATCCATCGGTGTGATTTCGCCATCGATTCTTCACGCTCCATAGATACGGCACTGGCGTCACCTCCTTCCTGTCCCCTCTTCCAAGGATCCCCCTCCGCAAATGCATTAGCGGCGAGAGAGCTTTTAGTGACGTCACCCACATACAGATACGCACGCACGCACGCACGCGTCACACGCGCGCACGCATCACGCATACACATATACACACGTGCACGCGCAACACGCACGCGGATGGAGCGCCCGGGTTGCACGGGTGAAAGGAAAGTCCGTCCGCGGGAGAATGTGCGTGGGGTACTTCTGTTTCCACTTCCATCAAGCCCTGGTTTCGAGGACCCGGCCTAATCTTTTGTCTCGTCCTCCTCTTTCTCCTCCTCCTTCTCTGGTTCCTCTTCCTCCTCCTCCTCCGCCACCTTTTATCGGCGCTTTTTCAACAACCTCTTCGCACGTTCTAGAATACGAAATGCGCGTTGCAATTTTCCCGCCGCCACCGCCGTTGATGATCGCCGAGATTTTTACGATTTTATGAGATCACCCGATGACGGATGATATTCGGATACCCGAATCCTTCGCCGAACGAGGAGAAGTTCATTTGCAAAAATAACGAGAAAGTCGTAAAATACCTCCCATATTCTACACACGTTTAAAAAAGTGCAAAATATGCCTTGTTTTACTTTTATCACAAGGTGAGAAAGTACTATGAAATTTAATTGCATCTTTTTTGTGATATTGTAAACTGGAGTTAGAATAAACGAGCCAGATGTGGATCGGGCACTAATTCTGGATCATTTATCATATTTAAAATAATTATTTGTTGTCAAGCGGTTATGTAAAGAATGGCATTTTAATTCAAGACAGCAAAATTTTAAGTAAAAATTTGATACAAAGGATTTTAATGAGCATTTTTATTTAAATGTGAAAAGAAAATACATGGCAAAAGATTTTTTTATATGTTTATTTAATTCTGTTGAGATTTATTGTTAATAGAAGACTCGAAAAATTAATTTGTTTGAAGTGGAAAGAACATAAAATAAAAAATAGTATTGTATATCTATGTAAGAACTTTGTTATTTCAAGTATTATTGTTTCTAATTTAACTGTTTTTGATCGTTAAATATATAACTTTGAATATAATTTTCATTTTAATTTATAAAGCTGAACATATTACCATAATGCTAAAGTTACATCGTGATCCATTATTTACATTGTGCGATATGCAAGCGCAAATTATTTTTATTATTTTTATAGGATGCGTCTCCAAAAAGGAAAAACATTTTAAGAACTGATCCGCGACTAGTACCTGGGGTCTAATTGTAGATCATTTACATTATTTCATTTAATTAAAATTAAAAGATATATCTTTTAATAAAACAAAATATATAAAATATATAAATATAATAAAATGGAACCAAATTATAAAAAAGAGAGATAAAATTAATTAAGTTAAAATTAATCATAATACTTTGTCTGATTAATTATAATTATTATTTTATTGTTCGTTTAATATTTTCCTAAATAAAAATATGAATTTTTATTCTGACAGTGATCCATAATTAGTGCCCTTATTCTACGTAATGACAGGCTATTCTTTCCGACTGTTCAATGTATTGACAAATCATGATTCATTGACTTTCATCCTCGAAAATAATAAAGACGAAGGTTCGCTTTGATATTCATATGCCTCTCGATTTTACGCGAGTCATTACTCTCATTATTCGTTTTTATTCCACTCGGACATGTACTTTTATCAACAGTTTCGACGATAACATTTGTAATACAATAGTCGAGAGGCACGTGTTCGTTTTATAATCATCTTACAATGACTAGGAGATTCCGTTCGGCTTAAGCAAATATTCACCTGTTTTATACGGGCATTTTGCCTTTATTGCTCATCCGTTCGTATACGGACAATCGTGCAGCTCCGTTTATCGTTAGACCCCGTTCCGTATTATTGGTCAGGCTCGTCGCCGTATACGCGATACGGAGGATTCTCGAGAAAATGGAAGCGAGGGAGTCACCTCGTTACTAAATGGACCAGAAAAAGACGTCGTAAAGCGCGCGGCGGTGATAAAAACTCTCGCCAAATTAAAAATTCAGCTGATAAGCGGAGATTATAGACGCGCGGGGTCCTCCCTCGTTATCTTTATAACTGCTTGTATCGGCGTGTTTACCCGATGTATACGCGTTTCCGTACGGCCGAGGTGCAATCGAAAGCGGGATCGCGATGCGTCGGACTCGACGTGGACATGCCGCGTATTTGAAATAGGAAAATAAAAGCGCACGAATCTGACGAGAAATACGTGGATTTTTTTTTGTTTCGAGGCGTATCGTTTTGTGCCATCCATTTTTTTGGCACTCGTTGAGTCGCGACGCGTCTCACGAATGAGAGGAACGGCGGTTTCTAATCGATTCTAAATGTTTAAGAAAATCGAGACAAGGGAACGCTGGTAATTCATCCGCCCGCTGGGGTCGGGACAAACTTTCCGGTCTGGACCATTGCGCAAAGAGACGAATCGCTTTAAGGGGCTCGCCAATTCCCCGCGAACGTTTCCCAATCTAGTTCGTCGGCCAAACAAATCTGCAGTTCCACGTAAATCGCTGGAAACCGTCCGCGATCGGTTTAGCCGTGTGTCCCTCTGCCGCTCTAGAATTCATATGTGTATTTATGCGTGACTGCATCCCGGTTGATGCTGTCACGCACGGAAAAACGATTTCTCGATGACTGCAAACTGTATTCGTTGACCGTAAAATAAAAATAGGGGAGAATATAACGTATCTTCTGACAACGAGTCAAATGAATTGAAGTCCGAACGACGTATTCCGGACATGTCAAAGAAATGTAACAATTTATAACGGACGATAGTCACATTGTTAAGCGCAAAATATAAATTGCACACAGCGTACATTCTGTTGACCGTCTTTTTTATTTTTCAACGCATATATATTTTAAAACGTTTAACATCGACATCGAGAAAAAAAATTTTTTTTAAAAATATATATCTAATAAAACTTTCTGCTTTTGGTCCCTTATGTAACAATCGTAAGAATAAAAAGAATAATAATGACTCTGTGGATAAAATGCGAATGCAAATGTACAAACTGATCTCAAGAATCATAGAATCCACGCTATTTTATCGGCCTCTCATAGAATTCTCTAAAATCTTCTTCCCATCGGCTTGCTCTTTCCGTGACGCTTAGTTCGGAAAGAACTGGATTAACATAAAAGCATCTCCCGTTTATGGTCGCACGTACCCCGGTATATGCGTTCCTCGAAATTTCAACGTCCCGCGCTGGCGTCTTGTTTTCGTTCGCCCCGTATCAGAGAGTCGTGGCAGCCCTTTTTTCTTTCTGGATACCGATGGGATTGAATTTGTCAAGGCAGTGGTCAAACCACTTTTTAATGTTTCGTAGGAGATTATTTCGCTACCTCTCATGAGCGCGGCCGGTTCGTAACATTATCTTTTCCATCCGAGGTCCGCCCGGCGCAACAATAGTTCTTAAAAGATTAAGTATGCGCGTCAATATTTTCTGCCTGCGGCAGAATCTTTCAGAAATCAATAACAAATGTATGGCGGCAAACGTCTCCTTAAACTCTCGCTCTGTACGCGTTATTCAATCAAAGGGGAGCGGAAAGAAGATAATCAGATTTATTCTTCAAGGTATAAACTTTATAGCGTGTACTTTCCGCGATATTATTATAGGAAAAGGCGAGATTGCTCAACTCGGATGAGATTTTCGCAACAAGAAGTGATCGGACCATCGCGAACGCTGATATTTGAGAAATCGATCGTTGTGAGTCGTCGACAAAAAAAGACTGTCGTTTTCGATCAATTGAAATCTGAGCGTGATTTTTCGACGCGGCCCGCGGCGCGCATCGCGATACTCACGGCGGTCCAGAAGTGAAATAAAAGTGGACAAACGTGTAGCGTACGACTTTTCTATAGAATTCCTCGAACGGCTTATCGAGACCGAGGCTAAACCGTTTAGAACCCATATTCCTGTCTCCAGAATTCTTATCGAAAACCCTTTGACTCGTTACCACTAATTTAGCGTTCTAAATGCGCGTGTACGTGTGCGTGCTGCCCAACACGGCTGCCTCGGTCTAACGGGTCTGTAACAATGACTCAACCTATCAGGAATTCGCTGTGTCTGGCCGATCGACTGGAATTGGACGCTAAGTACATAACTATCCGACCGGTGTGTGTAATGGTCTCCTGGTAAAAACTTTAGTGAAAAAAATTATGCTGAAATTCCTTTAATTCCCTCCGGGCACGGTGGCATGAGAAATTTACTGACTTCTTGATCGTTCGACGAGCACGCTCTTACAAAAAATATACAGGTAATGACTTTGATATCACTGTGTGGCTTCGTTCTGTTTCTTCCACATTTAATATACAGAATGTTTGATAGCGGTCGCGTTCGGTGTATCTCTGTGATCGGATCCTCCCTTTTCTTTCACATCTTAACAAACCTTTCGTCAGTTTTTGTCACTTTAATTGATACGTAATTGTACACTGTAATTGTACACACAGGTCTAATGGATTCCAGGTCTCACGTTTCTCGCTGTATCTTAGATACCCTTCCCCATTTCATTCACCGCGATTCTTTCGCGGTGTTAAGTAGACAAGAGTCAAGTAAATATACGTCTCTCTTTGGTCGCGAATCCTTCTTTTCGGATTTTAAATATACATTGACGATTCTGATACGTTTGTTTGTTCGTTTACGATGTTATCTCGATTTTAAGAGTCGATATTACTCCACGGAGTATACGATAGGAACAATAGGAGAGAATGTCGGAAATACTTTCTGATTACTTTTGTAATTCCATCTCTTTGTGCATTTAAGATCGGTCTATTCCAGAACTCGGACCATTTGCAATTTGCAACGAGATGCGAAGATCGATAAAAGTTTCGATGTCCGTTTCCGATCAATGCCGAGTGCATAGACTACCGTGTCTAAAAACGGGATTAAAGAGCAGGAAATAAAATTCGCTAAGAAAAAAATGTGACATTATTTCTCAGACTTTGTGCGGAACGCTTCATAAAGGTATTACATTCGTTCATTGCAACCGCTGCGTTTCTTCTTTCACAGACCCTGACTAGTCTCGACGACCACGCTCAGACTCAGGATGTATCCGCCAATTCAACCGGAAATGGTACAGTGGCTGCCAGCGCGACGCAATTGCTGTGCAGCCTGATCCCTGAAGAGCCCTTTGAGAAAACGGTCTTGCAGACTCGCGTTCAAGATATTGCCGGGTAAGTCCTTCAAACGCTCAATTTATGAGTATAGTCTTACGCCATGTGATCTTCGAAACTTCGATATTGGCGTCGCGTAAGAACCCAATCCTTTTAAATGATAATAACGTTTTTATTAACGTATATATATTCGTAAGTCAATCCTCCCTCTCGCGAAGGAGCTGCATTACTTTGTATTATAGAATGGCTCAAATAACGTTTTTACAATACAATATTTGTAACCTGTTTTTTATTCCACTTTTTTAAAAAAATATTTCCATTGTGTCATAATTTCTTTACGAAGAAAGAGAAATTCTTTTTCGTAATTTTTATCAATTTTTATAATGTCTGATTTTCCAAATTTGTGAAATTAGCGCGAAACTAATTCAAAAGCATTCGTTAATTTGGAAAATTACACAGATCGATATTATTAATAATATTTATTAAAATTTATTAATTATCAATGGTAATTTCTGAAGTATCGCCACCAAATATCGGAATTGCAATATCATAAATATTCTATATTTTAATAAAATCCTGGTTTTAATTGAAACCTTTTTATCGAAATAAAGCTTGCATTGAACTAAAACCTATTTTTAATTAAAAATACGGTGTGTATTCTAATAAGACATTATTCAAAGTAATAACACATTGATGGAATATCAGACGCTAGCGCAAACAAATACTAAATACTTGATCGACAGATAACTATTTTATTGCGCGCGATTACAATTGTTAACTGTAAAATCCTATAATGTCTCGAGAAATTTAAGGACGGACTTAATGTGTGGATTTAATAATTTAACAATTCGTATAGCTATAGTTTTTCCCGAGATTCAAAAAGACACTATTAATACTCGTATATCAACGAAAAGTACAGCAATATCGTAGGGGATTCGGTTATTAGTTACAAAATGGCGGACCATTAAAATTAATCTCGGCGGACGACCAAAGTATTATTTCACTGATTAGGATAATCGAAGCATAATTAGCAGCGTTCCACGTCTTTCTGGATGATATGAACGCTCTAACGTAATGGCGGGCAATCATCTACAATGAAATCGTAACTTCTGTAACGTGTCTTTACGCGTCCTCTCCCGTATCTTTTTTTATAGAATTCCTCAATAAAAGGGCTAGAGCCGCTGAGGTGGTATTTTTAATAAAAAAAACCATATATTATTAAAATGACGTATTATAAAAACGTAGAGAATTTATTAAAAAAGAAAAAAATAATGGAGACGCAAGCAACACGTCACGTTCACGTTACTCAAAATTAAAGAAACGTGCGAAAACGTTTCGATTCGTCGTTCGAAACCGCTTGCTTTCTTCCACAATGTTTCTCTTCCCGTCGATTGACAGTGGATCCTCGTGTTTTTCGCCAAAGCTATTAGCGCCCGACGGGTTTTCACGCATTTTATATGCACTCGTTCGCGCGAGTGCGCGGCTCTCGGTCCGAAATCCGTAATCCTTTTGATCTGGTTGAGTCGCTCTGGTTGCGCAAACACACACACCGTCGCCGGGGACTCGGTGCGCGCCTCTTTGAGGCGATACGAAAGAATGTTCGGCGTGTGCTTTCCGAGGGGCACCCGCCACGGACCACCCTGTCTGAAAATATAACCGCGCCCGTGTCGCGCCGATGCCCGGAACTTAATACGCGAGTCACGCGAAGTGACGAGACGCAAACTGTGTTTTCGTTGCATCGGCGCGAGATCCGATCTTCGCCGGGGTGACGTTTCGCACCTGGGTCAACTTCCTTCGCGAGGACCCCCCAAAACGCCAGTTAACCCCTTTGCCGCTTCTCTGTCCCCCCCCCCTCTTCCAGCCGCCTCCTGCTGTCTCTCCACGCTCGTCCTCTTTTTTTTTCCCTTTGCTCGTATCTTCCGGAGAGGGAAATCCTGTCCGCGTATTTTCTCATCTCTCGCATCTCTCATCTCTCCGTCGAACGTAGGAACGTTACACGTCGAACATGTCACCGAGGTATAATACACGAGAGAGGAGGTACCTCTCCAAGTATCTCAGAATATACATAGATGAACTTTTAGTTTAGGTAAGCTTTGCGCTTTTTAATTAATTAAATTTAATTGAATTAAATTTTAATTGAAAACGCGATATATTCAGTCTTGCTATGTGCATGGATAGCAACAGGATTACCTTGATTTCATTTCAACGCGGGAAGAAACGCTTTTTACAGTGGAAAGATCGCAAACATCTGAAATTACGCGGTAATTTCCCGCCGGCATGTGACAGTGTCGCGTGTTAAAAAGATTCCCGGATTCGTTATCTCCCTTCGGGCGTACTTTACAGTTGGGTGAATCTGCGAATTTCATGTTCACCATGAATGTACTCTGTCTGGCCTTGTATAATGAATGACGAAGGTGCGATCAGACTTATTGTCGAGCGCGCGCGCACCGGTAGTGGGATTATTATGATTAATTTCCTGCCGATGTGCGAGAAAGGCCTAGTCACGATTTTTACTCAGCGGGCGAGCGTTGCTTTTCGCTCGTGTCTTTAAAGCGCGCAGATGTGTAACGGCGATCGATCATTTTGTACGTCGTAATACTTATTTGACGGTCGTTAAGTGCACTCGCCGTCACTCCTTCCTTGAAAAATAATGCGCGATCTTTTTTGCCGTGCCGAGACCGATTTTTCCTTCCACAGGCACGGCGATGTACGGTGTGTGATCCACACGTTACCGTTGCTCCACTCCCACTCCCGCGGCTTGGAGAAAGACGAGCAATTTTGCAGCAAGCGGAATGAATGATGAACGACGATCACTCGCGTATTCGATAATGCCTGTTGATGTCCATTCATGCTAGATGATATCAAATAATGATTCGGTGGCATTGTAAATGTTGGCGCGTTAATAAGTTACGATAATGAATTGCGAAAACGGCCAAGAACGATACGATCTTTGTAACTTTCTTCTATCATCAGTAGTTCAAGCTTGGTGAGCGTTATATTTTTTGCATAACTTTTTATAACACGTCGGCTGTCGAATGAGTTAACTCATAGTTGGCGACCTATAACGCCAGCTATTCGTCGATTCGATTTTTTGAAAGGGGGAAATGAAAATTGTACCTATTGTGAGTTTAGATGCAGAATAAACATAATTGGATAGTATATTTAAATAACATGTTGATATAAGAATACGAGAGACAAAGTTATCGAGTTATACACAGTCAATGTGTTGTTGATATTAATAGTGTAAATACTGAAAAGGAAAGATGAGATACTTTTTTTACTCAGGGTGGGTGGTGGATTCTCTTCGCGGATTCTTAATAAGCCGAAAAACTGAAAAAATGTGTTTTGCTCTGTTGATTTGATACCCTGGTATTGTAACATAGAAAATATATAATTATCATTAGGTTTTATCGATGATGTACGAGTCAGATATCTCTTAAACTTTTCGATGGTGTACGAAAGGCTTCATAAAGTAACAGATGCGCCGTACGAAGATAAGCAGATAAAAAAACGCGTGTGTTTGCCTATCAACTTTTATCCGTTAGCCCGCATATCTCTCCGCGATCTCTGAGCAAAGAGGCTAGGCGCCGGTAGTGGCGGCTCTTCCAGAGATCATTTCCCTCGTTTCCCTCTTTTTCTCTTTAATGCCAACAACGCCAAAGATAAATGAGCTTTTTGTCGTTGAAGTAGGTACGTGTGCCGTGAGAGAATCGCATCCCGCTGTTGTTTCTCGCGCCGTATACATGTGCGTGAACATGACGCGTATATATAAATGCAAATAACGCATGTCGGACATACTTTTAATTAGTCATATTTACATCGATACTTCTAATTTTCGAAAGATTTATCTGATGGAGAAGAATTTTCATGCTGGGATATTATTAGTTTGTTTATGTAATGCTCTAATTTAATACATGAAAAAATATATATATATTTTTAAGTACATCATATATTAAAAATATATGTATAAAGGTTTATTTAAACTACAAACGTTTATATGCGAGGAACATATTAGGAGCTATTACGGACGAAAGGTCAGACGATGGCCGCAAAGTCAATCAATCGGAAAGAGAGAGGCGACTCGGTCTTTTCCCGAAGACTCTCGAAACTCGCAGGTCGACGGTCGGGACCTGAGCGGCGACTCGTTACCGTCAACATAATTGCTAGAGAGGAAGCACTGTAAAAAGAATCAAGTACGCAAACACTCTTACTGATAATCTCGACGGTCGACGGGTCGCCAGAAGAAGGAACCTGTCGCGCGTTGAGGTCTATGCTGTAGTCTTTCAATCGGGACGGAATCAAGCGAGCGATTCGCTTATGTTCGCGAATAAACGCTGTCCGAACGTTTAACCAAATCCCGTTGGTTTTGCTTTTGCCCGCACGATTTTGATGAAATGTTGAACCAGAAGATGTTTGATCGTTCTTTGTATTCTTACAATGTTAATTAAAAGTCTAAAAAAAGTGCAACGCTTGCTAAACTCGAACCGCTTATAAACTATATTTTTATTTCTTAAATTTTTAAACGTTACATATTTTGATACAATAAGTTTGTTAATGTGCTAACTTTTAAATATATAGATTGCCAGAATTTGTAAAGATCGGATATCATGAAAATTTTGCATACGCAGGTCAAAGAAAACAGTTCGATGTTTCAAACGCTCAGTAACAACGTTGACATTGAGTTTGATTGACATTGTGTGCGAGCAGCTATGACTACACGATCCGAAAGAATCGTAGAAGTATATAATGGAAGTATGCCAATTTGAAAATCGTTATGCTTCTTAAAGTGCCCATCTTCCCTGCGTGCGCCCGAGATAAATCACAGTTTGCACTGGTTAATTGAAACGGATGTAGGAGGAACTCGGTGCGATCTCGCTTTTTGTTTCTCTTCGCGGCGCGGGGATTAAATGGGCTTTCAATCAGCTTGTCGACGTCCACGGGCCTAAATTTTCCTTAGCCCGCCCGCGGCTTCCCGTGTCCCCCGTCTATTGTTATAAAGAATTAAAGGACTACGTCTTAATCGCGCGTAGAAATGACGCGCTTTCGCTGTCAGACGGGGTGCTTTTAAGCCTATCACGTATTGAAAGATAACGTAGAGACGGGAGAATTGTCGCGTAATGCTCGGAAGTGTAAAGGCGGAGGTGTCGAGAAAATTTCGGTTACAAAATTAGAAGAACAGCGGAACGATTTCTCCTGTATATTTGTGTTGCTAAAAAGTTCCTAAAGTTTTTAAACCACTTATTGTGTATTATTATCTCTCGAAATAATCCTCCGGGTCAACAAATTCTATTCGTTATATTTTTAATAGACATCAAAAAGCTCGTTGAAAAAGTATATTAATTTCTTGCAAAGGTTAATGCGGATTTTGGATGGCCGTGCACGCGAGATATCTTGGTGCATCTGCTCTTTAATATTTATGAGAGGTCGATTTGCGATATTAAAAGCTCTTAGTAAAAAGAAAAAAATCTTGAGGCGAAATAAAATTAAAAATTATCAATCGTCACGGATTTTTCGGGAGAAAAAAAAATTAATCGGTATTCTCACAAGTCAATTTGCACTATTTGCAGCGATAATACGAAACTCTCCCTTAAAGCCTCCCTATCTCCTTCCTTCGCTCCTCCTGCCTCTAACTTTTTATCTCTCTGTCTTTCTCGCTCTGTAGGCAAACGATTGGTCGCGTAACTATCGTAAAAAAGATTTGCGACGACGTAATCGTCAGGCAACGGGCAATATCAAACTGACGCATTAATTAATGCGTAGCCTAGGCGAACGGCGGCTCGCGCATTTACTTAACGTAATAAGGTTCACGGGCGGCTTCTTCTCCTGCCTGCCTCCTCGCTCGCGCGAGGTAGGTAGATGGGTAGGTAGGTATAAGGTTTATTACGAAAATGAAAAGGCTACGTTTTAGTCGTGCAACCTGATTAAATCGGGAGTTGCGCGAAACGAGGTTAGACGCGAAACGACGGCGCGCCGGTCTCTTCCCCTTTGAAGAGCGGCGAGCGAAATCTATTTTATTAATATAACGGCGCTGCTGTTTGATCTGATAATTTAGTTTCACCGTCCTAAAGAGCATCTTCTCCCCCTCCACTCTCTCTCTCTCGCTCTCTCTCTTTTTTTCGTACCCGCCAAAGGCCTGCCTGGATACTCGCGAGCGAATCTCGCACACCACACCGACATTTCCCCATGGGCATTTTCGGACTTCTTTCTCACCCCGCTGGCTCCTCCTCGCTCTCCGCCTTATCGATTTCATGCAAATAGATTCGGCGCGCGATCCTAACGCGCGATCGCGGCAAGAAAACATCAGCAAACGTCGATGCGCGGCAGGATTCCGCGTAATGGACTTCTGTACGTATTAGGCGGGGTACTCCCGTAAGTACTCCAATAAGACGCACGATCCACGTTGTATTACGTTTCCCTTTTCTCTTTAACAGCTTTACGCGGAAGTCGTAATGCGTATCGTTAACCGGATCCATCATCCGAAGAATCCGCCCACGAGTGGGTAAAGTCGCGAAGGAGAAACGTAACGCACGGATGTTCTCGAACTCGCGATCGCAGGATATATCCGCGAATCTTTTCGAGAGACAAGGGGGTCACGAAGAAAGGTATAGCTCGAGCTCTAATCGATGAAATCGACGCGTCGCCGACCAAAAACCGATAACGTTTTGGCGGCGGTCCAAACGGGTGCCGGAGTCGCGGGCACCTGCCACGTTCGTCGTCAGCGAGGGCGGCTTTTGGGCGAGTCTGAAAGCGCGAGGGTGGGCTCGGCGTTCAGACCGGCAAGATCATCGGCGGTCGCGGAAGAAAGGGGGAGAAGAAGAAAAAACATCGCGGGGGTGAATGAGCGAGGCGGGCTGGGTACGTAATCTGCTAATGGACTGCTCTCCTCCCCTCCGTCTCGTTCCCTCCTCCGCGCTCCCTCTCTGTTTCTCCTCGTCCAAATTCACCCTCGGCCGGCATATACCCCCCTCGTATCCTCCCAACCCTCCTTCATACGGACTCGACTCATCCCTCCGACCCTCTCTCTTTCTCTTTCTCTCTCTTTCTTTTTCTCTTTCTCTCTCTCTCTTTCTCTCTGCCGAGCTATCGGCGACCTACGCGCAACACGCCCAGTCGTTTGCTATTCTTCGTATTTTCGTTGCGTTCCTTTTTTCTACGTGTTGCTCGCGGGATTGGTCGATACACCGCGAATCGGTTTAGCGTGCTCGTACACAGGGTGTTGAAAAATTACACGTACAAACTTCGAAATCGTATTGGAGATTCGAGGATGAGAAGTGGAGAGGAGTGGAGTGTCCGTAAACGCGCGAACACGGAAAGACTTCTTTTTCCGAATTAAATGATTGAAGGAGAGAAGGGTTTTTTTTCACCAGGAATTATAGTCTCTGCAGATATACGTATGGGCTTCTTACGCTTCGTTAACTTTAATTAAACTTCATCTACGTGAAATTCTGGTTTGAAGCTTGCGCAAATGGAACCTATGAGGAAAGGCGTAATCTCGTTCACTTTCGTTGAAGAAAAATCGTTTCCAAACACGGCCGAAGAAGTTGTGGTTAGAAAAGCTTTTCTACGCATTATATTCAATTGAAATTTTTTCGCATCACTGAAGCAAGAAATTACTCGCTCTTCTCGAATGAATCTAACGATAATATAATTTTGCAGATAATAATGGAACTGTTCTTTCGCAAAGGTACACGCGTTTAACGCAGCAATCGCCAGCTCGTATTTAATTAACTTCTTTTCATGTTGGAATTCAGACATGCAAATAGCCAGCTAAATATTGCATCGAACTCGCGAATGGCAGGTGGTATCGTTCGCGCGCATAAATAATGATTTGAATTATTACCGACAATGCGCGCCGGCCGAATTAATTATGATGACATTGTATTTTATCTTGTAAACGTTACGCGCGCGCAAACGATAAGTCCTTCTCACTTTCCAATTATTATTAATTATCGGATCGATTGCATAATGCACGCGCCGTTTTATTTTAAAAGCGCGCACGGGTGTACAATTTTAACGACAAAAATTGAAGCGCGCGCTTTTTCTACAACGCGAATGTTTCTATACAAAGAGAATAATATCCCCTACGGATTTTACCGGCGATCATTAACCGCGCCCCTTTTTCAATTTTCAAATGGGATCAGATTTGAGCCGCGCGTTTTGAAAAACGTATATAGGTGCAAATTTAGTTTCCCAAATCCTGCTAGAATAGACGCGCCATTTATAACTACATCCTGTTATTATTTCAAAAAATTGCGCCTACTGCTCTTACTACAGAAATAAATGGTTTTATTTTATAATTTTCGCACATTTGGTATATTTTTCGATGCTAAATCGGCGCGCGCCATTTATAGCCATATCCTGTTATTATTTCAAAATTGTACTACTTAACTACAAAAATTTGCGATTTTATTTCGCTAATTTCGGCACACTTTCTGTTTACATCGCAAACTTGAACTTGCATTAAGAAATTCACGTTGACGTTTGACCCATTTCATATTTCGCTGGGACGATCATCATCACGTTTGAGAGCTAACTGTTTTGGATCGCGTCGCGTCATAAATTTAAGGTAAATACTAGTTTGGCGATTCAGCGTCGGATAGACAGCAGATGCACTTGAAGCATCAGCTGGCAATGCCGGGTGTTGGTCAGTGATTCATTTCCGAAGCCTTCCGCTCATGACTCGTTCCCAAAGCGCGCATCCTTTAATCTGCTCTTCGGACAGCGTTAAATGCTATTACGTTGCTCACTGATAGTGACGTGACAGAATAATCAGAAAGTTCAGAAAAGTTGTTACTTGATCAGAATAAGTCATAATTTCTGTAAGATAATGTACAACTAATGTCTGAAAAAAATTTTATATTCGTCAGAAAAGGGGGGGGGGATAGTCCCCTAATTTTGTTAATGTTTAAACTTGCGAACTTCCAGTTTTTCCCGATCCCGTGGCGAGAGGAGGGATCTTTAACAATAATAGTGCTGTCAACGACAGCGATGACAAGAGCGGCAATAGTAATGGGAACCGCGGGATTGGAGCCGAGTATTTGATCAGGCCGGGATAGGGGGGCGCAAGTAGAAATAGGCAGAGCGGCTGTTCTTGTTCCCATTCTGCTAAGTGGCGAGCTTCAACGTTGTCTATTATTCCCCGCGTACTCACCCGGGCATAGGGCTAGCTTTAAACGGCGCCAGAAGAAATCCGGTGTTGACTCTGACATGGCGAGATACATTGTACCCTCGCAAGAGTAACGACCCTCTAGGAGCTTCTGCTGTCAATATATCCGCGATGGAAGTATATCCTGAAAAATAATATACATCAGTAAAAAAGTATTTAAAAAACACAACGTTTGCATGCGCGATGTTCGCAAAAACAGCACAAAAACGGGAGATTTGATCATTTATTATTATTTATTATCGTTAAATATCGTTAGATTTATTATCGTCGTATCTTGATTTTCGTTAATTGCCGGAAACGATTTAAAAATAGATACGAGTTGGAGAGAGAATATTGTAATTTTTTTATATTGATAAAGGCAATTATATACGTATATTAATAAGTTACGCTAATTGTTTAACTGTTAATAGTTCTTCGTTCAAGAAATTCCTGAAGGTTTCGCGCAAGCAGATCGATAACTAAATTAATTGAGCACGCCCTGTTTATTTTAGAAATATTTTTGCCTTTACCTCGTCTCTTACTTGGTACAGCCGATGTATATACCTTCTTGTATAAAAGCGTGTTTTTATGTAAATACACTAGATGCGACCGCGGGCTGCCATTTTGTACCCGCGGCGTACGTATCTTCTCCTCCTCGGCAATATTGAATTTCTGTAGGTAAACATAAATTATTTTTAGAAATTCTACTCCACGTATAAATACGCGCAAACGGGGTACTTCGCCGAAGCGCAGCGCGAATACATTTCGCTGGCATGTTCATAACATATTGAATATCGGTAAATGGTCTCCAGTCAACAGGGCTGCAATCGGTTATTAAAAAATTCAGGTTTACAGGAAACCGATGCGCGGATTTTGCGCTGCCGCTAATAATGGATGTTGGCGCGACATTTTTAGCAATTTCAAACAGTCATAAAGTTTTTTTCAGGAATCAAATAGAAATGTCAACATTATATCGTTACCGAAAAAAAAGAGAAAAAAAATATTATGCTTTCAAAACTCAATGCGGTACAGTGATGTCTTTACAATCTGCAATATAATGATAATGATGCTTGTAACGTTTCGTTACAATAATTTGGCAATTATTTATTTATCTCAATTCTGTTTTTCTTATTACGTCTTTATTATATCGCGCTGTTTTATCTAAACTTCTCGTTTTAGTTTCGATTTAGCTGTTTGATTTTTATAATTTCGGAATTACTTTCAAGTATTTTGTACAATCGTCAGTTTATCCTCGTTGAAATGTAGGGAAATTCCATAAAAATTCTCATATTTACTTTTATTCGCGCTTATTCGCGCATCGTTTGAGCGAATTTACAGTACGCTCGACACCGTCGCTATGCTCGGCCAAATCGCATAGAGTTAGCACTCTTCACCCTACGCTCACCCCTAGACCCCGGCCGTTACGTACGGAGTACCGTAGTGCGCTTCATCCCCCCTCTCCCGCGCTATCCGAAATCCCAGCGCGAATGCATTACGCATCAACGAATTCGGAGTAGCAATATCCTGAGTTGCTGGATGTCAGAGCTCAGGATTATAATACATTACCAATTCGACGAAGACCACCCATTTGACCTTGTTTTAGGCTTTATTTCGCGTGCCGGCGTTCCCTTATTGGCATTTAATACAAACTCGTCCAAGTTCAACGCGCGCGCACGATGGCGCTTCAAGTTTTAATAGTTCGAGATAGAGACGGTAGAATAATTGTGTCCCCTCGATGCCAGCATCTTCTTTTATATGATTGAAAAAACGTGTGATTCAATTCATTTATCCCCCTAGATGTATAACTTTGCCGTTGTTATTGTATAGGGAAAGTGTCGTTGACAATTTTTATGTACACACATTTTTCAATCGCGCCACCTCGTTCGAACCTTTTTTTTTTTAACGTAAAATTAGAAAGAGTGTATCTATTTGATGCGTATACGATCGATAATGGAGAATCGAAATACCGAGCAAGATTGGCGACCGAGTGGCCGACACCGCCACACCCCGCGCCACCCCTTTTTTCCGACTCAATGATACGCGACTGTCATTTACACACTTCTGCCATTTCGTTGCGCAAACACACCCTATTGTCGAAATAGCGAAATGGCACTTCTGCCAGACGCGTTTGTCCGGGGCGCCGAAGAGGAATATTTCCACGAGCTGGGCTGGACCTGGAATTCTGTTATTCTTACTATGAACGTCATTCCTTCGACGAGCGATTTTCAAGTACAGTTTATATTAAATTTAGGTACGTTGAAACGGAGTGTATAGCAATTATTTCAAACCAACAATTGTTTTAAATATTCCGAAATTTTATATATATTATACATATATCGTATAATAAACACATAGCACTTTAGAGAACATATAGTATATATATAAATTTATATAATTAATCAGTATTCTACTGCATTGTTTTTATCAATTCAGTTGTATAATGAATAGTGCAACTATTCATTATATTCTTTATAGATTTATCCTTTCCCCCGGTATGCTACATAATATTCGTGTTTTCAGCTACGTACGTCGGGAATTACATTTTTGATTGATTTACAGCATTAATTCCGGAGTGTTACTCGGCTGACTCACGCGTGTTCACGAAAAATTTGTTGCGGCGATTTTTAGCTAGATACGTTATTCGTATGGATTAACAGAAAAATTGTTTCCGCTTATTTTTATTCCGCCTCGTTTGTCGAAGTCACGTATTTTTTATCACCCATATACGCATCGCGCGTATACCGATATTACTCTAAATACATGTAGCACTTTGGTGAACAAATATTCTCCATATCGCCGAGAATATGTATTCTTGATGAACCCGCAAAAAAAATGGTACCGTTGTAACTTTTCGAAATTGCGGCTATACGACCACAGAGCCACCTCTATCTTGCATTCGTGCACGTATTGTGAGTACGAAAGATGCTTGCGATTGTTCTTCAAAAAGTCGAGTTACGCGCGACAGCGTAAAACCGCATAGACGCGTATTTCCGCGCTCTCTGGTAATCCGGGCACGACATACAAATTACGGGCCATTCCTTCGATTACCTTCCTCTTTAGGGGGTAAGCCCTACCCCCGTGGAGAACCTTTTTCCCGCCCGTAAGTGCACTCGCGCGATGCAGCGCGCAAATCGCGTAAGCCACCGCCGGTTCCGTGGGTCGGGGGTGCGGGTTGGAAGCGCAAAGATATGCACCCTCGCGAGCTCGCTATGAAATAATCATATGGTTAGCTAATGGCGGCCTCCGGGGTAGCAGTATATACGGCCAGCCGCTCGCCACCCACCCTTTGCCCCCCTCCTCTCTCTCCTCGTTCTCCGCCGCGGATGCGTGCAGGGGGCGGGACGAGAGGATAATAAATAAATTCGATATATTTGCCTCGAGACTTCCCCCCCGCAAACATTCAATGATAGATCGCAATCTCGGGCCGGCGCGGGGTGACGCACCCCCCGAGCGCGGACGTGCGTGAAGATCGGGACACGGGATCTTCCTGGTTGGCGCGAATCGCTTCGGTACCCTCGGTACGCGTGCGGTGGACTGAATGACAGATTGAGGGACATACATATTCGAAAAACAGAGTTCAATCGCCTTTCGCCTGACCGAATCGCTAATTGAAAACTAATAGCAAAATCTAATCTCGCACTCCGTTCTTGGAGAAGATATATAACCCGCTTTGCATTATCGCAGAGGTCGACCAGAGATATTAACGAGGCAGTCCGTTTCTAACATAATACGCTGTTAAATATTAAAGGATGAAATTTAAACCAATGCCTCGAGTTAAATAACGTTTTGTTATTTTTAACTACCATGTGTGTGCCGAAATTTATTATTTTAGCACAAAACATTATTATTTTAACTCCGTCGGTTTAATTAAATTAACATTGTTTTTGGTAAATTGAAGACATATTGAGCAGCAGCAGTGACGACCTGTAGGAATGGTTAAAAATGACTTAAATTTATGTATATAATTTTACACGAATTAACGAATTCGAAGCATCGGCTTGAAATTTTGGCGAGTAAATACACAGAAAACATAGAAATGTCAAATCAAAACTTATATACTCGTATAGGTATACGCAACAATCTATAATCTTGAAATGAGATTATATTGCGAAGAAAACTTGCTTGAAAAAATTCATTTATATTTTATATTGTTAAACGAAGTTTTATATAGTTCAATCAAGAAAGAAAGTTGAAATAAAAAGTTGAAATTCTTATAAGATTATATATCTTATGAGTATATAAGTCTTGATTTGATACTTCTTTCTTTCCGTGAAACAAAAATTTTTTCTTTTAATTAATTTCAAGCGGAGCGTGTGACGAGGTCACAGTTCGAGGCTCAATTACGAGAGTATTTAACGTTAAAATTTGGAAAGCGTCGGTAAAATAATGATCCCCCCCCCCTCGACGTCGAGGAAGAGCCATCACCAAATTGACCGGACTGTGGTTGTTAGGACTGATTCCGGGACACCCTCTCTCGGCCAGCGCATACCCCATCGCGATTACATGATTATGAAAGTATGATTCAATGTTTCGGGCCGCGAGTGAATAGCATCGCCCGGATCGGAATTTATCCCTACTACGGGTTAAAGGATTAAGCGATCCGGCGCAGTGACTTTCACGGATGTAATCCCGGGCTACCGGTATAGAGCGAAACGGAAGAGCGGGACGGTGAACCATTCGGGGAGGAAGGAGAGCCACTCGGCAGAATTATTGCATTCGAAGACGCAACGGCGGTAGCGTACCCCTCGTCGTCCCCAACTGTCGTCCGTGTTGTTGCGGATTAAAGGGCGCGGAGGGGCTCTCGGCGTGTAATCGCGCGAGCACGTAGCTGGCCGACGATTCTGATCCGCGCGGCGCGATCATTTCGCTGCATTTTATTAGCGAATTTACTCGGAACCCCGTCGCACACTGTTCGGCGTCGCGGTGACTCGTGTTCGCCCATTGTCGTATCTCCGGCTCCGACAGGCTTAACGGGCTCTCTCGTGAGCGTCCGTCGCGCTTATTGGGGGAACGAGTGCAGGACAAGAAGAAGAGAGGAAAAAAAAAAGATCGTCGTCTCCACGGATGGCGACGCGACTCGGCAAACCGGATCCCGTGTTCCGTCTCGTGTCGACGACACGAGCGGATTGTTAAAAAATTCATCTTCTGGAATTTCGCATCCTTTACAGCGTCGCTTTCGGGACGGGAATATCGGCGACGCGATCGACACACGAGATATAACATTTCGAAAATAACGGCGCGATATCGCCAACCCTTTTTGCGCTACAATCGGCGAAGCTAGTGCGGCGGGATTAGCTCGCAGTTAGTTATGATTAGACGCGACAGTTGGCCTTCCACGGACGCGGCATCGAAGGGCGGCGCACCCTCTCTCTTTCTCTCTCTCTCTTTTTCACCGTGTATTATATATTCCAATACTCATTGACGCGCGGGGCCCCGGAGTTTGTGTGCGTGTTTCCACCGAGGAGGGTCGAAGGGGGCGGCGATAATACGCGCTGACAGGCACGCACCCCCTCGGGCTTGCGCGGCCGCGGAAGGGGATGCTGCCTACGGGAGAAAGAAAAACGTATACATACAACAACCCGATAGAATGAGCATCGCGTGCGCCGCTCATTCGCAAATCCCCCCTCAGTCCCCTTCGCTCTTCTCGCGTCCTGACCGCTCCTTCACCCTCTTTCGCCTCTCTCTTTCTCTCGGAATTACGCACTGATGTTATAATCCTCTCGTGTTACGCCGTCGCACATGCTGTCCTGTAAGCAATACATTGTTTTTTTTATCCGGTTCCATCTCCCCCCACTGACGCCCATATGCACACTTCGCTGCCGTATGATCGCTCGGTGATCGACGAGCGCCGATTGCCGAAGTACCGAAGTGAGATCCTGCATCGGCCCGGGGGTCGACGGCCCGTTTGAATATTGAATCGTTCGTTTCTCCGTTTAGAACAGGTGTCCCTGCACTTTCGCGTATCAATAAGACGCGTTCGTATTGTTCTACACCGCTGCGACAATGCTTTTTAAAATCCTTCGACCCTTACAGCGTACTTCCACTGTTCACTTCCTGGATTGAAACAGCAAGGGGATCAACCTTTATATATTAGAAATTTTCAATTTAAAAGAGGAATTTTTCGTAAATACTAACGTTACATGTAACTGGAATTTCATGAGCGAATTGATTCGAGTTTTCTTAACCCTTTGGCTACCACGCGCTACTGCTAACTTTCTGCTAAAACGATCTTTGAAAACGAAATACTGTTATAGTGGCTCTCTTTTACATCTTGATATTTCATCACTGCCAAGTAAAAATGTTCTTAAATTGTCTTGATCTGTATTTACTTTATTTAAAAAATGTTCTACAGCATTATTATACGAGATCGTTAAGAGTTTAGTAGTCAGATAAAAAATTTTACAACTTATAATTAGCTACAGTTAAGAAATATTGTCATTTCTTGATAGTGCAATGACGAAATATTTTTGAACAAAATAATTTTCTCTTGACGCAGCATTATCAAGTATGAATTACTACTTTCGAGTTAGTATGAACTCATTGTTATTCGTAACATTTTTTTAAATCATATTTTTACATCGATGGCACTACCTAATATCATTCAGTTGCGTTTTGCAGCAGAGCTGTGCGTGTATAGCTTCGCGTCCAGCTCAGCCGTAGTCAAAGAGTTAAGATAATGACTTTCAAGTCAAATATATAGCGTAGAAATTATTAAATTTCAAGAAACTTCTCGAGCACGGGAATTCTCCTTGGCCATGACTCCAAGGGTATCGAGAATGTCGAGGAAAAAAAGAAGCGCGGTTTCGTCGATCCGCGAGAGTATTATTATAATACGTGTCTCGATTCTTTTGTGCTTCAGATATCTGGTAGCCGGCGGCTTAGTGGATCGCGTGTCACGCCACAGCCGAGCCCTGATCGAGACGGATTTCTTTCTGGATCAGGAGCATGAGTCGCCGTTGCTGGTATCATCTTACGATCTTCTCGCGCGTATCTGCAGCCATCTGAGGAGGTCCGTCGATCAAGATACTGTCAGCGTGCACGGCGAGGGCGGCGGCGGCGGCGGCGGCGGTGGTGGTGGCGTCGAGCAAACGAGCAACGAGTCGCACTTGCTGTCGACTTTGTCGACGACCGAGGCGTCGAACGCGATCGGCGCTCTTTACGCGGCGGTCGCGTACACGCCGCAGAATCAGAAGGGTGCCTCGCCCACCCCCAATCAGACCTTCACACCCGCCATACGAACTCTGGCCAGCCGCGGCCTCAAGCTCCTCAAATCGATCGCGGAGCTCGATCTCCGAACGCTGCAGGTACGTAATTTCATCTCGTGTCTTTACAATCTCGACGAAATTTGCAATAAATTAAACAGCCTTATTTTATTTTTTTATATTAATTTTTATATACTCATTAATTACTTTTTAATTTCAAGGTATAGATTTATTAATTGTTGTTTAATTTCAACGCATTTACATTTTTTAAATCTTCTTCGTGTTATAATTTTATGAAACAAGACTGATACAAATAATTGCTGAATTGGACAGAAGCGTAAAGTAAAAGAAAATGTTATTTGGAAAAAAATGTGTCCATATATGTAATACAAAGATTCAAAGACAAAAGTATGCGTTGCAAGCAAAGCTTACAATTATAATTATAAACGCACGGTTTGATGCGGTATTTACAGCGATTATCTTAAATAGATTATTATAGTTTTGGACTGCGCGTGCTATTACTTTAAATAATTCTCCCGAATTATAATTCCTCTGATTTTCATCGTCATAAAACGCGATGTCACGCGGTTCATCCATACTCGTATTATTCCTCTTCAATTTCGGTACTTTTCCTAGATGATTTTCATGCTAAATTCATGCCGTTTAATTCCGCAGTTTACTCGCCCAATCTTCGCCGAAACTCGCGAAGATCATATCCAGTGTGTAAATATGGAGTCGACGTAGGACAGCCACAGTTTCACATTTAATTACGCGATATAAATACGCCACCTAACATTCGCACAGCGTTAGTTTGTCCTATTTTAAGATCTCTCTCGAATCTCGATCTCGATCTAACAAGCGACAGCTAGAATGCTCTATCCATTAGATCATCATAAGCTCCATTACTCTTTAATTCGCGACGGTTTTCACGATTCGGCATTACCGCGGGCTACCCCCGGTCGCCTCTCCAAATGACAACGATGCCGCTTGTTGCCGCCAACAATGCAGCTTACCGTCGGGGGGGCGCCGGGCGTGATGGAGATATCATGTATCGCGGGGGTTCGGCCTGTCAAGACGTAAAGGCCTCCCGTGAAGTTCTCTCGCAGCGAGCCGACCGCGAATTGAATCGAGGCGGCCGCGCCTCGCGCCCTTCGCCCCGCAAAAAACCATAAGGGCTATCGTGTGCCCCGCGGGAGGGCCGTGCCCCGTCCCACGGGAGCGCCCGTCGATTACCAGATGAGCCCCCGCGCGCATTTGCCGAAAAACCGACGGTTATTATCTATTCTCTTTGCGCCTCTCGCGACGCGGTTTCTCCACCCGGCAAATAAAGCTGACGTTTCGTTTTCGCCGGCCGATAATGCCCGTCTTAGATTTCAGCGGGCTTTGAGTGTCCGCCTTGTAGGGGATTCGGTGATTCAGGGTGAAAGAAGAGAGTCGAGAGCGGAATTATATCAATACCATTAAGTGCAGTTAAGCACGTTGTTCTACGAGTACATCAGAGGATTATGCATAAATCCGGTTAATCGATAGAACCATTATAAAAATGTTAATTGGTATACATAACTTTTTTTTGTATGGAAAACGCGAACATTCTGTTACAGAGCTTCTTGGGCGCCGAGGGTACGAACCTGCAATGGCGGCTGATAGCGAGCCACCTGATAACCCGACTGTCCCGCGACTCTTTGTCGGACAAATCGGAGGTGGGATCTATGCCGAATACAAGCGGTATTCACATTCTCTCGGAATTGTTTGTGGTGCTCGGGTACTTCGCCCTAAACAATCCGGACAATCAGGTACGTTCCCTTCCCATATGGCAGCTTATGCGATCGAACACCTCAGAATTTGAACGGGCCTTTCTAATGAAACTTAGTTAGAAGCTCGTCGTGCGCTCACTTGCGTAAAATCTGAATTTGCTCAAACTTCTTGTCTTTCCTAATCAGTCTGTAATCTTAAAAAATCGTAAAAGCACCTTCTTGATCTTAAAGAATAATCTTCATTTCGGTCTTCTACGAAATCAGAAAAAAAGTCGAAAATTCCTCCGTTAATTCTGAGATCGTTAATTTTTGTTATCCTTTCTACGCGCGACAAAGCTATGGACGCATTAGGAGTTTGACCTATTTCAAAAATACTATATACCTGCGTCTCGAATCTTTATCCGCGCGATGTAGATACGTCGGCGTCGTCAGGATTTTTACGAGAACGTACTTTATCGAGGATACTCGTTCGCTTTCGGCATTTTACTGCTCTAACAGCCCTTGATATCATTTGTATATTCGGTGCTTCTACAGAATGTACATACCTGAGAACACACTTGATATACTGACAATGAGAACATCCCTCTAATATCCTATACTTTTGCGATACCCTCCAAACATTCTCATCTACGTGTGCCGTTGTATACCGTGTACCGCTTTGAATTCTTCGAATCGGAGACTGCAGTGTCTCGAGTCACCCGGTACGTTCGGCGAGAAATGCACGCGCTGGATGGCGTACAGCGTGTTACTGGCGAGAAGAAGGAAGAGGCTGTTAGACACAACACACTCAGCGGACCTCCCATCAATATACGGCCGAATGCCGTTAAGATATATTTACGGCGTACGGTTCCGTGCGCTTCAGGGCGCGTGCACGCGTGCAACTCCGATCCATCAGTTCGCAAAATCGCGTGGACATTTATTATAATTGTGACGCGGAAAACGAAGGAATCTCCGAGAGCAAAATTAACCGTATCTAAAGGGGTAAAATAAAAATAATTGTTAATTAAAATGCAAAAGTTGCGAAATGCAAAAAATTATATTTAAAAGTAGTACCTAATATTGCATAGTAGTAATGGAGACTCAAAAGTATAACTATCCCATCTCTATAGTAAATATTTTTAAATATCTAATAATACATTTTATGTATTTTCTCTCTATAAGTATTTATTAACCTTACGTTACTCGCGTGGTTTTTTTTTAACGTAATTACTCGCGGAGTGAATTTTACATCCTAATTTACATCTCGATTTGTGTATTGTTCTCTTTGTTAATTTACAATTACATAAAAGTCGGCAATATTCTATATATCTTTTAGATAAAGATAAGTGCAAGCATTCTTCTTTAATTGCGAAACAATTTGTGCATCATTCGATTGACAAGAAAGTTTTACTCGGTGAATTTAATAGATATTCTTAAGGCTGGGAGAGCATATTTTATTGTACATCCTACACGAATTATGTAATTAATAGATTAATAGGATTTTCAGTATCTATGTACTATAATAGATACATTTAAGTATCTATTTAAATACTTCAACTTTTCCTGTTACGGATTATTTATAACGAAGTAATTAATACATCACAATCTCAATCAACAAGTACCTTTCTCAAATAAAACTGTGAATATATGTGCGGTGTTCCGAAATAGGAAGCGATATGAAGTATTATTACCTATTTACCTATTATTAACTCTGGAATATTAACTTATTATTTTGGAATATAAACTACCAGCGTATTATTAACGCGAAAATTGTTTAAAGCAACTAGCGAGTATCTCTCGCGACTAAGTTTAGTATTCCTGAAGTTAACGAGATTTCTCAATTTAAGGAAATTGCTTCTCGCGAAGTTGCTACGATTTAACGCCACCGCTCGCACGTTGTCTGAGCCCGAATCTGTGGTCCACGTTGATTCCGTGAACGGGTGAATCGGAATGTGAACTGCTGAGTGCACCACCGATGTCGCGCATTCGTCTTTCAGCGCTTTTTTAAGGTCGCCGCTCTGAAGAGCGAGAGCCGACCCTCCGAGAGTAGCTGCCTCGGAAAAATCGTTTTCCGCGAGACGAAGAGGAAGAAAGAAAGCGAGAGAGAAAAAAGTGTGTGTGTGTGTGTGTGTGAGAGACGTGCATAAAACAGAAAGAGAGAAAGGGAGAGAAAGGGAGAAACGAGACGCTTTTAAGCTTCTACGAGCATCTGCGGCAGGCAGGGTTATCGCCAGCCCGGTACGACGGTATCACCTTCTCCGTCCGCGATCATAAACACGTCCATCTCCGTTTTTTGTCGACGGTCGTAACCGAATTCGAGAAATGGATTTTTTTGCGGTGGCGCCGCGGTGCGCGCGTTACCGCTTTCCGCTTATTTATTTTAAACCCGGGCCCGGCGTTAACTAGGGCCCCCTTGAGGTCACGCGCGTGTCGCTACACGCCGTTAATCGTGATACATTGTTTTTTTTTTTGCCAATCGATATTGAGAACGTCGCTTGCTTCACCGCGCCCAGAACCGTGCAATTAAATAGCAATCAATCGGCTTTTTTCCGCCGACATCCGTGACACCCCCCCATCAGAAAGATTAACTTTCTTGATCTCGATTCAAGATTAACTCAACGAAAGATTAACTTTCATAGCTAATTGTCCTTTCACTGACCATTCTGTGGAACTTAATGTGAACTCTCTATAAGATTGTACGAGAACCTTGCTTTAGCGATAATTCGAAACGCGTCAAGCGACCTTGCGTTGGATTGATGAGGCTACTTTTATGGGACAGTTTTCACGATAAAATCTATTTTCGTGATGAGGCGAACCTATATATTCCTCGCGAAGCGACTGATTTCATCGCGAATCAATCATTACCGAGTTACGTTACATTACGTTGCGCGCGGAGTTATGTCAACCGTAACGGACGGACCGATATATTTAACGCATACGAAGCGCAATACGGGCCGCCTTGGCGCCGATGAGACAGGGATGCGTAAAATGTGGGCATTTCCTGCAAGAGTTTTGTGCAGGTGCACAGGAATACGACGTCCTGTTCACAGAGGCACTTGTCATGAGACGCAGATGTCCAGCGCGATCTTCTCGCGCTAAAGACACTCTCGTTTCCGTGACACCTGGGTCACGCCAAGTTCTCACGCTCTTTAAGAAAATTGCTCGGCCGCTTTAATTAACCGTCCGCGCTGCAATTGAGAAACTCCGGTCGAACGTGCGATGCGGGTAATTTGCAATTACAAGAAGAGAATCTTCGTCCGGTATATCGATCTCCCCGTCTACTCGGCTGACAGATTCCTCCCGCGAAAAGCGATTCCCGAGAGAAACCTCTGAGAGAAATAATTTAATACTTCGTCGACGAAACGCGTGGAACTATGCTTTATATAGATATCAGGTATGACGTACATGAAAAAAAAAGTTGAATTAATAAGATTATTTTCAACTAGAGTTCTGTTAGCTGATGCTAGTTATTAACAACATCGATTGCTTTGCTGTGTAGATTAATTATTATTTATATCTGTTAACATGTAAAACTCTCGTTTATGATGACTTTTTTAAAAGTTAATGGATACACACATGTTTTAAAATATAAAAATTACAACGGCTTTTAAAAGCGTTTTTATTTGCGCGCGTGACTGGATTTGCTCGCTGCTGGCCAAAGTATCGATGTACTAACACCCGTCGATGAAATTAAGAATTTGTATTCTCTAATCGATATAGTTCACGTACGAAAACTCGAGAACGGATGAGAGACGAATCACCGAAACGATAGCTCTCGGTAGCGTGGCGATAATTTCCTTTTCAATAACTCCCAGCCGTTGCTAGCGCTAACTTCTCCTCTTCTTTACGGATATCGCGGAATTACTGGAGAAGCTAAAGCAAATGAAATGACTTCCGTTGAAGAATAATAACGTTCATCGTTTGGGAAATCTGTTCCAGCTGGTTCTCCAATCGGCTGGCGCGGGCCCCAGCGTCCTCCAGCAGCTGTGTACCCTGCCGTTCCCGTTTTACGGAGATCCCAGATTGATACCGTACACGTTGCCGGCCCTTTTGGCCGCTACTCACCGCAATTCTGAGTCGATGGCGATATTGTCTTGCGAAATGTCGTACGAGGTAAGTCGATGATTGACGGACGCAACTCGTTGTCATGTGCCTAACTTTCGTATTGACACAAATTCAACATTTATTGAACGGATGCGTTATTAACACAAATCTGCGACAATACGCGAGCTTTGTTGGAAAACATTTTTTTTTCTCTATTGGTGGTGCTCGTATTTCTCTGCGGTCGATTACATTTTATAACGTGAATCGGTGAGACGTAATATCAGCGTTATAGTGTCGATTTCCCGGTGACCACATTTAACGTGTTAATATACATGTTAATATGCGTGCATAAATATTCATAATTTTAACGTGTAAATAACAAAGTTGATTCTGTATCGCGCGCGATTCGATCAACCTTTCACGTGTACTGCAAAATGTTATAAACGCTTTAGACGCTTCAAGAATTTTCCTTATTCGATAACTACAATTATCTTAAATTGGCTGCATTGGTAAATAATACAATTTTTATGTTTTGATATTCACTCTCGGTCTCTGCTTTGATTAATAATTATTTTTTATTATTCACAATTATAGAATTATAATAATTGATTTCTCTCTAATATATAAACTTTTGTCTCCCAATCTATTACACTGTTTAACAAAAAATGATTTTTTTAAGCACAAGAATGAGGGTAATCATCGTAGTCTTTTTGGTGAATACCATCCCGTTTACTAAATTTTTTTGCAACTTTAACTGCAAATTTTTCAAAGTTATAATAAAACAATTTGGTAAATGGAATCATATTTAATGCCTTTAAAAAACTACGGAAAACGATTACCTTCATTCTCATGCATTTTTTAATTGAATAATGTTATTAATTAATACGTTGCGCTACATAATAACGTTTAATGAATAAATTTGCTGATTGGCTTTGCAGTTGCTGGAGCAGTACAGAAATTCGGACGAAGGTAAATTAAATCCTTTGGTGCGTTTGCTGAAGGATAGCGCCTAGTCGTTGACTACGTTCAACTAAAGGTTTGAGTAGTTTAATTTCGTTTCTTAGAGCCTATTATAGGCATTACAGTTTGCGTGTATCATTGACGGAATCGTTGATGGATCGTTATACAGCGAACGACCGCTTCTCCGAGAAGGGAGGAAAATAAAGATGAGAGATTGCATCGGATGCAATTCGTAGCCGTCTGTATCTGATTATCGCGCGATCGGAGATTGAATCTCGATAACGGTAATCTCATTCTCTAAGTGAATGTACGCGCACGTCTCCTCTTCCCGGGAATGAAAGTCAATTTGAGAGTTAAATTTACTCAGAAGTAAACGCGAACAAGACGAAGGTATGTGTTACTTTAATTTAGACCAGTGCTTCCCGAACCATTTCGGTCGCCTATTTACGTCCGCGACATAGTGACGGAACACGCATGCATATTCTGCTTTACAGGCTTGCGCGGTATGCATCGTCTCGCTTCTACAAAGGATCCCCGGTGTCACTGAGATTTTTCTGCTATAAATATTTTCTGAACGAGATCTGATTATTTCAATCCTGCCGTACAGTTCCAAAGTCACGCGTATTATATAATTGTTTGAGATACGTTTCGGGAAGTACTGATTCAAGGAGCGACGAGATGTGTCAGGCTAATTGTAAAAAGGAGAATATGCGCGCGTTTACCAAATCCGGAGCGGAGAACGATTTACGTTTCCGAGTAATCGCTCAGCCGAGGAAACCATTGTTGTTTTGTTGAACGTAACTCTGTGCGCGGAATAATTTATTCTCGCGCGTTATAGTATAGTCGACTTACTGTCGAAATTACCTGTCGCCCCGCTGAACGAATGACGACGGTAAACATCACGACGATCGCTCCCCGGTACTTTAGGCTAGACTAAGTAGGTACTCGACCGAAGTTATCGCAATGCACTCGTGAGTTATCGTCTTGAATAATATATTTTTACGTACGTTCGATAAGCTAGAAAATGCAGGCTTTCCTTAATTTTAATTTTTTTCCCCCGATATGAAGGAAAGCGATGCGCGCAGGCACTATTGTTCTAACTCTCTGGGATCGTTTCATTAGATAAAGACTTCCGTCGAATTTTGAGGGACAAGAGTGTAGGAGGATACGCGCCGGCGAGAGGAATAATCGAGCGAGACGCGCGGACTATATCCGTGAATCTAGTCCTTTTAACGTTAGCAGATCTTTATATTTGCAATCATTGCGCTGTGTATCTCGTACCGTATTTTTTACTACCGTCCGTTTCCACGCGTGCCAATCTATCGTGCAAAGAATGTGTCTTCAAATGGGCCTTTTGATATAGTTATCGTCGCGTGGCACGGCCGAATAGATGTAGGAAGATATCCGTGCGTATGTTAGCCACGTAAACTGTACCCGGGTATAACGGCCCTGTAGATTTTAGCGAATTTATGTTGCACCCGCGCGTTGCGTGTTCATTACGTGAATAATATTTTCAAGTAAAGTGTTTCATGATGAAAAAGAGTCGAATTTAAGAGAATTTATTTCAAAAATGGTTTATTATTTAAACAATATGTAAAGAATAGTTCATTGATTTATATATAATTATATATATAAAATATATGTTATCATGTATGTTTTCTTTTTGTTGTACAATCTCTGTTCGTATATATAAGAAAAGTAATAAAAAGAACAATTGAAAAGTAAATGGAAAAATAACTTTTGCATTGTTTTTTATAAAAAATAAAATTGCGATTAAATTATATAATATTCTGTATACATATAATCGTATATAATTATATTTTATATATGATTATTGCATTTATGCACGATTATACATGATTATGTATGGATTATACACGAGCAATTTTTTCTTGTTTCTCCAAACTTAATTTTTTTTATCAAAAAGAAAAGAATGCAAAAATTATTTTTTAAATTATTTTTTAATTCTTATTTTTTTTTATATATATGAACACAACGATTGTGTATTAGAGACAGAAAACTTGTATGGACTATATTTTATATATATATATTTTTATATGAAAAATTTTATTAGGTATTTATTGTTTTTTTTTATCCGGTATTTATTTTAGTACAGTATGGTACGAGTTTTCGTGGCTGCAACAAATGCATTCGTGCAATGTCCTGCCAATGCAATTTATATTTAAGTATTATATTGATGTATGGAAGGTCCCAAAAAAAACGCAATAGCTTGGCAGTATTTTCCATCAAACTTATATTTCAATTTTATTGGAAGTCGGTTTTTGAAAAGCTTTGATTGTGAATTACACTCATTGTTTTTGCAATTTTCGACATCTAGATATCTTATATATAGTCTTTTTCTTTTATATCTTACATTTTGTTTCGTAAAGATTAGATTTAATCCTAGTCGTTCATGAAATTTAATATCAATAAATATGATTGTAATAAAATGTTGGGTCCAAGACAAACTTTTTAGAATTTTAGAAGAAAGGTGTTCTCATAATTTGATAGAAAATATTGCCGTACTATTTTTATGTTGTTTTTTGAGGGGAACATACATACAGAGACACATATATATATAACAGATATACAATATTCAGCAAATATTTAACATTAATAATAACATAGGGTCGAATGAAGACGAGAATCATAAATATCTCATGCGTTCGACCTCAAATAAAATATAACGATAGTAATATATATATATAATGATTATAATGTATTATTCCTGCGAAACTTTCGCCGTCCGAATGAACTTAGATTTTTCATTAGGAGTAAACAACGCTGGCGCGAAACTTTCGCACGGGGTTGATCGATGTCTCGCCTAGATACCGACGACTAGTAGCTGAAAATTAAATCGCGACGTTTCAACGAGGCATAGTATTAGCGTCGTTTTTGCCGGGTGCTGTCCTCGCGAGCGTAGCTCGCGTTCTAGAAACGAAGAAGAGAAGCGGTATTTTTCTACGGTAGCTCTTACATACATATAAATGCGCATACGCGATTGTAGATTTAAAACGGTCCTTTACGATAAATGCACGCCCCCGCGGGAATACATCTCTGCGAGATGGTCCCGTTAACTCGAATGCGATATCCGTACTTATGTACCTTCTCGCGTGTCCTCGCGTTTCACGAGAATTTCTCATGCGTATACCGGAGGATTCATCGTGAACGAAAACGACAGAATGGCGTTCCAGAAAGGCAGTCATGTACATAGATTCGTGCAATTCCGTTGACGAACTCGGCTAGGTTCAAAATGGGGCCAAAATAATCGACAAAATCGGACGGTGCGACGAATTTCGCACGGGAAGGCAGGGAGAGAAAAATTTAGAAAAAAAGGTGGTTGTCAAATTATTAATAGAGATAAATGGCGAGAGCGCGCCCATTTCAACCATCATCGACAGAAGACGGTCGACAAATGGCAGGTTGCTACTAATTTCATTCTTGAACAATTATCGCGTCCACTTGTCGTTGTTACATCCCTAATTGACCATCGTCGTCTTGCGCGAGTGTTAGGAAAATATTAGCCGCGTTAATTAAAGCGCTCATAGAAATGTACGTAGGACATACACGAGTATTTTATCGCGGGGAGAAGGCAGAGTTCCGATATTCACGAACACGTTACCGAGTGCCATGCGCGTGTATATTATATTTCGGCGCGCATATATTTGGCGTACGCAAAACACACACACACACACACACACACACACAAACGAGCGTAAGCTAATATATTACATGTGTAATATATTGCCCGTATTACACGTAATAAAGATAACATTCTTTTGCGACGTACACTTGTGTTGCGAAGTGGAATTCGTTTGATCCTTTTCTCCACTAGACTAATCCGGCGCAAAGGCAGTAGCGTTTGGAAACGTGACAACTTTGCGAAATATTTATACGTGTGAAATGGAAATTGACAAATCTCCCTGGGAAGCTCTCCAACATATACATCTTCATAATTAAACTTCTTCGATTCAAATTTTCTCTAGGAAAAAATCACCGTGAAAATCGCTAGAGCGTATCGTCCTCGGAGGGAAGAAAGAAAAAGATGTCACGGTAAGCGGTGGGATAATGCATGATGTATATAAATCGCGAAGTATTCCATCCCTTGACGCGTTCTCCGCGATGATCGAGGCGGGGAAGAGAGAAAGAGAGACGGCGCCTGTCATCGGATCGAAGAAAAAGGCGCCGACGAAGTGTTCCTCGCGACCTCGCCATGAAATACGCTTATCCCGCGCGCACCCGGCCAGAAATGACACGCTCTCGCATGCACGCGAGAGGAAAAAGAGAGAGAGAGAGAGAGAGATATAGAAAGAAAGAAGGAGGGAGAAACAGGCGAGGCGAGGCCGCGAGGATGACGTACGGGGGCCCATACGGTAATTTTTTTCCCTGAGGCGTTTTAGCGCGATGCGCCTCTACTTTTCCCGGTGCCGTAATCTATAGGCGCACTTAATACAGCCGCTCGTTTTGAGTAACCTCGCCCTCTCCTTTCTGCGCTTTCGCGCTCGCTCTCCTCTCCACTCTCTTCCCCATCTGTTTCTTTCTCTCGCCCTGCTGGCATGCACTCGCTCAACGTGTGACGTCGTCCCCGTTCGTTCTTCACGCTCGTTCCCTCGCTCCCTCTTCCTCTTTCCCTCGCTGCTCTTCCGCTCGGCATCTCCTAGCTCCACTTAGCGAGACTGCATAATATATCACGCGTGTGGACTGCTTTTACACCGCACACGGAGCTGCGAACGGTGTGCGGCAACGATGCAACGTTTACGTGCGTGCCGCCGCGGCCGTGGCGGGCGGTCACGTGCACGAGAACGCACCGCGCTTTTCGCCCGCGAGCATAAATCATCTCCTTGTTCGCGACTATACAATGTGCAATCGGTAGCGGAAAGACATATATTATTAAGAGACTGCACCTATAAAAGGCTCAAAAATACACCTTTTCGTACATTTTTTAATGACAAAATTTTACTTTTTATGTGTTTTTTGGCCAACGAATATATTTAAACAGAGAATAATATAAAATTTATTTAAAAAGGTAAAAAAATAACAGCGATTCTCGACGGACGTGTGCTACAAGATAGGCGTATGCAGTATCCCAGGTATGTTTTTTCTATTTCCTTTTCTTATTTATCTGAAATAAAAGATTTCAAATTAATTCTTAAAGTAAATGAAAAAAAATAATGAAGAAATCTAGTCTTTGCCGATTAAAAAAAATTGATTTTTCACAAAATAGCAATAATTAGAAATTAAGATTTCGATCTTTTAACTGAAAAACTGTTTCTTTTATTATAAAAGCCAAGACGAATATAAAAAAATTCTACGACAAAGATGAGATTATTCTAAGAGACTACAGAAAATTTCAATGAAATCGATCGAACACTTTTCTGTAACTTTTTAAGGCGACCAGTTTTATCTCGAAATTCCTTTATTATCTCATTTCTGATTCGAACAACTTTTTATTTTATTTCCCATTTGTATAAATCTCTCATTGATTCTTAAAATAACGTTTGTCTCTTGTATATTCTAAGTAATTCTGTGATATAAGTAATGTTCTCGTGCGACATATTTTGCGTAGAAAGAATTAGAATTGTTGCTACTATGTAGGTAATGCTGGTTTATTCGCAGAAAATATGTGTCATTTATATTAACTTGGCTACAGCCATCCATAAATTACTTTTTTTTATAGTCGCATCACGCCTTGGATGTACTCGCTGATATAACTCAGTTGAATATCGTGCTAATTCCAGGGTTAATTTCATCATTGATATACTGCTTCCGCATATCAAGCGGGATGATATTCCCGCGAATAAAATCGCAAGAAACTCAACAGCACAAAGAAAGTAATCATTCCGGGCTTTATCTGCCGGACAATAATACGATTTTCATAAATTCAAATCTCAAGCCTCTGCTATAAATCTAAATTCTCCCAAACACCATCGCGAGAATCATCGTGATTTCGGCGAGAATAACGTCGGGGAGGGGAAGGGGGGACAAGCGTGGAAGAGCGTTCTCACGATTACAGGAAGCAACCCTTTGCCGCGCGAACGCGCCGCGAGGACCGAGGGCATGCGTGTGGCGGGGGTGCTATGTCCATTACGCTTATTACAACCTCCGACCGCCCGCCCGCCACCGCCGTCCTTTAACCATCCGCTCCCTCGACCCGCCGCCACCCACCCTTTTACGTGGATGAACATCGATCGACACACGACCTGGAATAGTCGGCTGCGCCAGTCAACGCGCCAGGTAACTAAATTGCCCTCGTTCTCGTCGTCCCGAATTTGGTTAGACCGAACATCGAAACTTCGATAATGTCCGGGCACTTCCTGGCGGGAACCGCCGCCAGCCCGTCGATAGTCGGACACGTTCCCGCGGTTACAAGCTACCTCTCCCTTCAGTTAATTTAACGGCAACTCTTTTTAACGTTAATTTTCGAGTTGTGCCGTCTTGTCTGCTCCGCGCAAACGTCGCGAAGTTAATGCCGCAATTATGTATAAAAATTCATGTGGTATGCAAATTTTGTATATAAATTAGTATTAATGTAGCGACAGCATGTTCTAATTATTCTTAAGCGAAATAAGTTACGAAGAAACTTTCTAGGAAGATTCTATTTTTTTTCTCGTTAAACAAAATCATTTTAAAGACGTATAAAGAGCAAACATTATTTTGAGATTTGACAGGAGATTTATTCGAATGCAAGGTAAAAGATCGCGCGCATTCGACTAAAAATGAAACAAAATAATTTTGGGACAAACCCTTTAATCATCCTAATGGCTTGGCTTATTTCACAGCTTATCAAGATGTGGAAATATTACGAGTAACTATTTAAAAATAATTCTATCGTAACAATATCCCGATTTGCTCTACGTTCCAGCCGTCGTTTCCCAGCCTTTTGTCTCTCCCTAAAATCGGATCGGTTTTCCCGGACTGCAAAGAGCACCCTTTCGACTCCCAAGATCGACGCGAGTCGGAGACAGGCGGGAGAACCAGGAAGAAGAAAGCGGGCACGAAACCCGATCGTTGTTTACGCAGTGCGTCGTAACCCCCCCGTAAGCAAAGCGCCCATCCATCCATCCACCCATCCACCCATCCATCCATCTATCCATCCATCGCTCCGAGCAAACACACACCCCCGCTGCCGCCGGTATCCTAAAAGCGATATTTGGTTCCTGTATGCCGCGTCTTCCTGGAGTTGCGTTCGTAGGTAGATCTGAACGAGCGCGTACGTATCTCCCCCTCGTTTCTTCGAACGAAGATTCGACGTGAAGTCGCGAGAAGGCATTGTATACGAAGCCGTATTACAGAACGCAGTGCAGCCGTGTTGCGCGACGTAAACGGCAACGAACCTCGCGCACGAACCGATAGTTTATCCGTCGAGTATTTCGCACGAGTTACCGCGTAATCATTGTTGCCTATACGACCAAGCGATCGCGCGTTGGGAAGAGATTAAGTTGGGAGTCGGGGAAAGTTGGTTCTTATTCCCCTGCGCCATTCGAGGAACGCGTCCTATCGAGTAAAAAGAGAGAAAGAAGAAGACAAAGAGAAAGGAAGACGAGGAAAAGGGAAAAAAGAGAGGGAATAATAATTGCGAGGAGACGCGCGGAGATCCCGCTGGCAGGGGCGCGGCTCCTGATTGCTGTCGCATTGTGCACCGCCTTGTCTCACAACGAGGACCCGGGCAGCATTGTCGCGTACATCGTACGTCTGAATACGTCGGCAGGTCGGCTACGAATAACGTGGGAGGAACCGCGAGGAGAAAGACGCACGAGGAGGCACGGGAGGGTGTGCTGCAGGGTGCAGGATGACGACGCGGGGGAGGGGGTAAAAATTAAACCCCGGAGACAATGGGTCAAGCGTCCATAGAATCGGAAACACCAAACACGCCCTTGCCCTTCTGTCCTCTCTCGTTTTTTTTTCTTCTCTCGGAGTCCCCTCATCGTCGTCCCGCCCGCGCCGTCCCGATTAAGTGGAGGTGAACGGAGCGACGTGGGTCGACATTGTCGCCCGCGTGTACGCGATGACGTTTAATATCGATATTGCGTTCGCGCGTTTCAGAGGCGGCAGGTGAGCCGAAGAGTATATACGAACTTTTGGAAAGCGAATTAATAAAGGCTCGTAATAAGATTCATCGATTGCGACGCGAATGACAATTTGTATCTGTATTTCGCTCGTTGCCCTTTTCGCAAACAAAACGCGCTGTTTTTACGCGATGAATGAGTCTAAGTGACAACACATATCTGTATCGCGTTTTCAAATGAGCTATTATTCTTCTCACCGATGCGTTATTTACGTAGCTTTGGCAGCAGTTTGATTCCAGTGTGACTTTTTGGAGTTGAAACTAATTTAACACATTAGTGGTCAAATACCCACTCTGGTGTCTGTCAGCTGCGAAATTGATGCCAATTCGAGACGATACGACACCAAAAGTACTCAAATTGTCTGTCGAGCTATGTTCAAACGTTGCTCGATATGAGCTATTTAAATCTATCATTCGCGATGTGCTCAATGACGCAGATGCACCGACCCATTCACGTGCTACGTGTTATTTTATTTCATAGCCTCTCGCGCCCCTTATGGTGTCTCGCCCGTCGATGTGGCGTATTAAACACGAATGGACGGCGAGATCGGCGCGACGCGTGGTGTAAATGGAACGGAGACAGGGAGAGGAGTGCGCAACGAAAGCTTCGCGTACATTATTGCAACGGTGATGAGGAAAGACAACCAGTAGGGACACGAGCACATACGTGCGTGCGTATCACACGCACACGGACGCGTATTTCACTACGCGCAATGTGGACACAGTCAAGGTCCAGTGATCGGCTGATTGATTGTCTCTACGGGGGTCGCTATTTAGGGGTATCATCGTGAACCGGATGACAGAGGCGCTCGCTCGCCGTCCGGAGGGGCAAACCAGATCCATTGGAAATTTAACAAATGGCAAAGATAGAGGTCCACTGTCTTATTTGTTAAGTTACGTAACGACACGCGCGACGAGAATCTCGAGAATAAGTCGAGTCGCGTTTTCTATAAAGACACAAGAAAAATTATTTAAAAAAAAAAGATCCGTTGAAGCTATTATTGATCGTGATAAGTCCAGGTCTTTTTCGGAAAGATAGATTGTTTTAGGTAAGAATGTTACATTGCAGATATAAGCGTCACAAGCGCAACTACGTGCGCAGCGATTTGTCTGCAATTAATACGCATGAAGGGTGACGCGGACGAAGATGTCATTTAGTCGACGACGACGACGATTGCCTCGGTCATCCAGTACTCAATTGGTGTCCCCCCACGTTTCCGATCATACGGAGGAAATCGCCCTCCTTTGGCTTTAAATCGGGTCACCGGATATGTACTCGAAGGACTATAATGGGGACGAAAGCTGAAGGGAGAATCGAGGAATGCGCGAAAGGAAAGAACTACGAAGGGTGAGAAGGAACACTCTGGCTGTCGGGCGAACATTTGGGGAAGAAAGTGTAGGATAATTTTGTAAAATTTCAAGGAATTTTTGGTGGGGATGGTAAACAGGATGTATCGATTAGCTACGTTAGCTCTATAGATTTCGCGTCATTTTATCTGGATTTGTTTCAAATGATATCGGGTCAAGTTATCAATAATTATCGCTAACCTTCATTGGTTAGCGATAATACGCAATGATACTACGCAAATGATTGCATTTCCTCCCAGTTTGTAATTGCATTTTGGGAGATAATAACGCTAAATATTTAAAAACTGGATGATTCTAAAGATCGGATATTATTTATCTCTTCATCTTCGATTATTGTCTAGAATTCGTAGTTGTTCGTCAGCATTTGTCGTATAAATAACCGAAATACTGTGAAAATTACTTTCTCTTGAAAATCGTAGGTTAAAATGAAGCAATTTGCAGCACGGAACAAGAACAAAAAAAAAAAATACTGGCAGGAAGAACAACGCCCTTTCCGTAGAAGGCTAGATGACAGCCCTGATAGAGAGGGCGAGTGAAGAAAACGAGCGTTCCATCATCAGAAATTAATGCAGGGTGACACGGGGTGGCGTTGCTATTGTCCCGGATTCCTAGCTCGGTACCACCAGCAGCAGGCAGTCCGTACAGTAACCGAAGGGAGGAACGCGAATGCGAAAAAATTCAGATGTGAAATTTTCATTTCCGTCGCGGCCCACCAGCTCGGAAGAAATACTTCCTGGACGGGGTGAGATTCGCAGAAACGAGGGCGCGTAAATGTTGATGGTGCACTCACTCACTCACTCATTCTCTCTCTCTCGTTTTCTTTGCCTTCGTTGACATACATTGTAATCGCCTATGACTTTCGCATAAGAATGGATTCAAGATTCGCAAGAAGAGTTTTTTCTGACCGTTGATTCGAGGTAATTTTTGTCTTGTTACACGTAATTTTATAAAAAATAATAAATTTTGTCATTGTAAATTGTGTAATACCATCGTTGATTTAGAAACTTATTGAAAGGAGAATTTTAATTCGATGTATCTGCTTTCGAAACGTCAAGATATAGCAAAATTGTGCATACATTATGCATAACACCCTTCAGTTTATTTTTCTTTTATTATATATTTGATGAAAAAGATAATCCATAATATCTGAATATTCTCTACATTGCTGTTAATGAAAAACAGTAATATAATCTTATGTTACATTTAAAAATAATATTCAACATAAATATAATCTTTAAATATATTTAATTTATTAATTTAATATAATTGAAACATTTATTGATAAATTGAAATTTATTTTATTATATTAATACCTATATTTTCATAAAAGAGAAAATAAACGAGTCTGGTAGAATTGTGTTCGTTTGTCATTATTCTTAAAAACTACTCGTGAAAGATGATTAACTTTTAATCGAAGCGAGCGACTCGTTCTTTCATAATTAATACATCGAGAATTAGCGTAAATGTCCAAATTTTCATTATTAGGCAAGCTTACAATATGACATACTTGCATTTGTCGTTTCGCAACGAAGAGAAATTTTTGTCGACGCGGGAACCGGCGATGTTCCACGTCGTCCTGCGTGTCCCCCCGTTTGCGGCGGTATCCGGTGAAAACTTCGACTTGGGTAACTCGATGTAGCGGTTCGGCGCACCGTAGCGGCGGATCACCGGAAGCTTTTATTGTTTTACAAGTTTACTGCGATTGTCCCGGGATCGGCCGGCCCCACCGACGGCCGATTCGATTGCCTCGAGGACGACCACCGCATTTTCCGTCAAGACTTTTCGCGTGGCTGCCCACGTACCGTCCCGAGGAACGGTCGCTTCAGACCGTATTCACACACGCCGATTTAAGAAAATGAAGAACCCTAAAATCTATCGGCCGACTCTATTTCGCGAGAGCATCGCTACGGCAAAACTTAAAACCGTTTTTGGAAAAAAATGCAAGCTGTCTTAAAATATATATATTTTTTTGTATGCAAACTGTCTTAAAACATAAATATTTTTTTGTATGCAAACTGTCTTAAAACATAAATATGCTTTCTTTATTATTAGCGGTAAATTAAGGAGAATAACGAAGATTTTACTATTGACACGCTGACAGCTGTTTAATTATGGGCCAATTCCTTTTAGTGACACAAGTCGACACAAACATCGTTCTATCCTTCTTGGCATTCAATGAATAACAAAGACAGAACGACACTTGTGTCGACTTGTGTCACTAAAAGGAATTGGCCTTTCATGTGGTTAGCAGCGATTTATAACACGTCCTATAGTGAGATTTACGCGCGCAAGACTCGTGAGAATCTTGAACATTCAAGAACCACGGAAAATAAACCTAACGTCGTTCCTCGCGATACGGCGCGCGCGCGCGCGCGCGTGTACGCTCTGCATAAATTATAGGCGTGATTAAATGAAGATAATATCGCGGAAACGCGACGCAAGAATGAGTAACGCGAGCGCGGGATCGTCTTCCTGCTGTCTCGACTCCAGGATGTCGAGGCGGCACTCCCACGGGAGATCGTTAACGTGTATGTATATGGGGTTGACATACAAACATACGGGTGGTGTTGTAATTAACCGCAATCATTGACGGTAAACATACAGCGGTTCGCCTCCCGCGGGACGTCGTTGACCGAGGCGAACCGGACGAGCACGCTCCCGGTTGCCGCGGCATAAGGAGCGCACCGTATTCGTGATCAATATTTATGACCGAAATCCAAGGGTGAATCCACGACGCCGCGCCGTGGGCATACAGCCCACATATCGCGTTTGTGTGCTCGCGCCGTTACGAGAACCGCGGTCAATATTTATGATTGGTAGCATCCCGATTGATATGTACGGTTGGCTGACGCGCGCGCATGTGCGCTCTTTAATGAGCGTTGCGCTCTCGTCAGGGAGCTTAACTCCGTCGTGTAATAAAATGTCGAGTACATCGGAGAATAATCGAGAGCTCTCGTAGACCGAGTGTCCGGTAATAACTTCTCCTAAGCGGGTTTAAGTAGAGAAGTCTCTCTACCACTCAGTGATTTTCTCAATAATTAATAACAAGTTAATTAATAAAGCTCTGCGAACGAGCGTATGGGCACAACATCGGGCACGGTTGCTAGAAGCGCGCTCTTCCTGAAGCCGCACGCGTAGCAATCACAACTGGCGTTTAATGCTATCTTTTCCTAGCCGTTGATTCGCAAATCTTTCTTAATTAATTTCTCATTAATTATTGACAAAATCGCAAAACAGTAGAGAACTTTTCTATTCGGTTTAATCCGCTCAGATATACACGGTTGTTACTGAACCTCTGTAGAATGTAGATCGCGAAGCATAATACGGAATTCCCTGGCGCGACGATACAATCTTGCGGAAACAGTGAGAAACTGATATTTTGATTCCGATACAAAATCAAAATATGAATATAATATAAATATAATAAATATAAATGTTATATATTATAAAAAATATGTATAATATTTGTAAAATGTAAATATCTATATCGAGCATGCAGGGGTATACTTTTACCCTATAACAACGTAAAAAAAATACATGTAAGAAGCATCGGGCGAGCGAATTTCAAGAAAGGGTGATTTTTCCTCGGTTCCGCTCTCCCCCTCGTGCTCGCCCCGTAACGACGCCGCGACGTCGCCCAGCATCGCTCGCGTGTCGTCTTAACGCCGTCGCGTGGCATGTGCGCGCGCGAGCACGCGCTTCTGTAACACGGGCGATGCGTGTGCTCGGAAACGCACCCCGCCTCGCGCTAAAAGCATATCTGTGTCGTCTCGTGAATACACGCGGGGTTAACGGCGGCGGAGGTGGGTGGGAGGAAGGGGACGCGAGGTCTCCCCCTCAAGGTTTTCGGTTCGGGTCGGCCGACGCTCACTTTTCCTCGCGCCGGACGCGCCACTTGGCCAACTCGGCGGCGTGGATCGTCGAAGATCTAACGAAGACCGAAATGCGCTCCTTGTAAACGCGCGTTGCGATTCAATCCGGATGTATTCGTAAATACAGGACGTGTTAGCGCGTAATGTCTTAGCCTCTTGTAGCAGGATTCACAATCGAAAAAATGATTTAGTAAGATGGTAAGACAATCGGCTGTTTCGAGGCATTTTTATTATTTTTTCTAATGTAACGGCAAGCAGAGTAAGTTATTCGTATGTGCAACTGTATAGCCACATATCACGAAGTTAAACGTACGAGGGGTACAATAATATTGGACGGAAAATGACTCTGACATCGGACTCGTAGAGATGATCGGACTGCAAAGGGATGTTTAATCTAATGTAATCTAAGATGCTTTCAGTCGTTCCCCCCGCTCTTAGGCAAGTGTGCGTATTCATCGAGCAGGGGGGACGCGCGAGCACGGGGAATCTGTCTCTGTCGCGAGTTTCTCTCGGCGCCGATACTTGTATGCACGAGGGCGCATCGGTTCATGCCCATATGGCTGGTATACATGCCGATTATTACATTACGTATGTAGGACCGAAAATTATAGTCAAGGTGAGGGGACACTGATGCCAAGTTGGTCCCCGTACGAGTCGACCCAGGGAGATATTATTCTTTTGGACGCGTTGCTGTAACGAGACGGCGATATAAACGATATTCTCCCAACCGAGGCATGCGCGCTGAAAAAATTAAATGTCGGCAAACACGGACTTGTTGGTGAAGCAAAAATTGCGCGATAGGTGAGAATTATGAATTTTTAACTTTAATACGCGGCCCCGCGATTTTATCTCAAACTACGAATCCATTATATCTACAAAATATATATGGAACAGTTTGTGCTTTATCATAGTTAATAGGAAAAAATTTTTAAGATTAGTAAAGAGTACAATTATAGATTTATCTTGTAAAATGGCACTCATTTTATTCCGATTTAAATGAAAATTACTAACTTTATTGCTCCAGTAGAAAATCGCTTTAATTCATGAAGTAATAATATTAAAAAACGTTCTCGGTTTTTTCCAGAAATATAATTACGTTATTTTATACATATCGGAGCAAAAAATATAAATTTTAACAGTCATTCCCTGCTCTAATAAGTACCTACTCTAATAAGTACGAGTGATCTGTAATAAGTGGCATAACACACATCCATCTAACGCCGGCAAGATTGAATTCATTCGACCGCACTTTCCGCCCTTGTACGCTTACGCGTAGGGGGTGTCCGCGCAACATTGCCCGGAGAGTGTTCGAGAGTAGAATCGGTCGCGGAGAGAAGGGGAGGGGAACAGAAACATAAGAGAGAGAAGGAAGGAGGAGGGAGAGAAAGAGAGAGAGAGATAGTACATCGTGATTCTGATTAAATCAGCATTAGAGCGTAGCCGCGGACTTTCCCGTCGCACCCTCTCTCACGAGTCGTCTCACGACAATGACACCAAATGTCGACCTCGAGACCTCGGACCCCCGCGGGACGGTGGAGCTTTAATCACGATTCTCCGGGCGCGCCGCGCAACGAGCGCGCGCTGTTACTCCAGCAGGTGCCCCGACCTGGCCCCTCCGGGCTCTCTCTCTCTCTTTCTCCCCCAGCTCGAGCTCCCGTTTTCTCCCCCTTACCTCTCCCCCTCTTGCTCTTCGCGCGCGGCTTCGATTTCAATTGGCACGAGGAGCATGTTGCACTTTGCGCCCGATCGCGGTGACAGCCGGCGGGCCGCTCTCCTCGATCGCCTTCGCTTTTGTGCGACGCGTCTGTATGCACGTGCGGAGAGACTTTTGATGTCGCGCGACTCTCGAGTGCCGAGAGATGATGACCGGGGATCGAGAGAATAATTGAGGTATTTCGGCGGCAAGAGGAGAGAGCGGCACGCGAAAAATAGCAGTCGAGAGGAGGCTCTCGCCTCTCAATTATCACGACTAAATTTTTTAAGCCATTTCCAAATTTTTTTCACAAATCGCGCGAAATAGCTGTATTTCGAAGAATAAAATGATCTGCTGCTGATCTGAATATTCAACTGACGAATACATTTTGCATATTTTTGATTGTTCTATAATTTATTAGTATTTGAGGACAATGTGATTTATTTCAACATTTTCTAAAAAATGTAAGGAAAAAACAAAAAATTATTTAAAAAACGAAAGAAACACATTAAAATTACTATGATGTGTTTCATTTTTTCGATACTGGGATGTAAAAATCACCCAGGCACCCGTTACCGGGTTAAGATGTACTCTAATTAATATTTTAATTTCAATTTTACCTTTTTTATCGACAGACATTTCGACGTTCATTCCAGGAATACAATTATTACAAAAAGACCATTCTTTAAACCGTCAATAAGATCAATATAATTATCGTTCACATCTTCACAGTGAGAAAAAGCCATCCGCTCGCAAACGAAAACGAAACGGCGAAAATTTGCACAGTCCCCCTTTTCGCCCTCATCCCTCTTGGAACGCTGCACCTTGCGCGCGAGGCGAGAAAGAGAAACAAAAATATTATTCCTACAAGCGCCGACGACCCCCATAGAGGACGTCGTTCCGAATTTTCGATCCCCTTATCCCGTCGATTCGATATCCCTCCCCGCGTAGCGTCACGCCGGCCGACTACGCTCGGTGATTCGGCGACGTGACGGTTTTACGTCGTGGCTCGTTGCGCCTCTGCCGAGACGCCGAAATTGAATTTATTATCCGCCGCTACGCCACGGCATCGGCGCGGCGACGGCGGCAGCGCGGCGACGTTTGCAGCGGCTTAATCGAATCTAACCGGACGATAATCGAACCGGACCGGTTACTTTCGAGGGAGAGGCGAGCGGCTCCGCGAACGGCCACCGTACCCGTACGTTGCGATGACGCCGTAACCATTAAAATGTGTTTTACCCGGCGGGCTCGCTGCGGTCGCTGCCAATAAGAATTTCACCGCGTCGCGACGTCTCCCGCAAATTCGCCGAGGAAGTATCTGTCGCACAAGAATACTCGACTATCTGTCTTTTCGCCTCTTCTCTTTTTTTTTCTTTCATCAACGCCTTCTCGCGACTGTCTCGCGAAAGAAGAAGCTTAGTCCGGAAAGACGAGCGGAGACAATCCTTTTGTTTTGTAAAAAAAAAAAAATCGACTCATCGAACGCCTATCCCTTAACACTCATCGGAGCATCTGTCCCGTACACTTTTCCGCAGTTGTCATTTTCCATCGAATTCTTTCTCCCTCGTTGTCTCTATCTTTCCAATATACCTGCGACTAATTTGTATAATTATGACAACTCTATCAGCGGCAGGATCGGCGTGCCGTTCGGCCCGCACTTTGCCCGGACGACGCTGATCCGATCGTTACCCAACTTCGACAGGGCTGCGATGCGCGTTTAAGGTCTTACTTTCAGTAAATCTTCGAATTAGTAGTCGCCGTCGTGGCCGCGATGCAAGATAACGTGGATGTAGATGGCCAGGTAGATTGAGAGACCGACGAGACGCCGAGAGGACGAAAAGGGGGAAGGGGAGACGTAGAAGAGCAGGGCCAGGGCGTAGGGTACGAGCAGGGAAGAAGCGTATCCGGAAAGAGGAGAGAAGAGCGGCCGGTCGGGTGACGTGGCAGATGCGAGTCCTCGATACGGGGACTACCCTCTTCTGCCGTCGCCTTCTCGGAATCTCCGACTAAAGGCCCGTCCGTCTCGTACGTCGGCGATGTCACGGAGGCTGGTGAGCGCGCGAGATCTTTCGAGATCTGACGCGAAGGGGATGGGTCTTGGGTGGCACCTTAGGTGACGTCCCGCATTTACCTCGGACCGTGCCGCGTTCTGACGAAAACACAATTCCGACAAATTCGTAGCAATTCGCTCGTTTCGTCGAGTCGCACTTAAAGGGGACGGAATAACGTGGCGTTCGGCACGCTTCATTTTCCGAAACACTCGATTTCAATAGTATATACCACGCGAAAGACGAGAGGCCCCGTTTGTATTCCGGAGATATTCTAGCGCGAAAATGTGGATACGCAAGTTGCGATAAAAATTAGACGTCTCGAGTCGTTGGAGATGTGCGAATCAAGGAGTTTTGATGTCGAATAGAATCGAATCGAATCGTTGAAATATAATTTTTAATTGACAATATAATTGTTGAGATTTAGATTCAGATTGAATTTTAACATGTAGATAATAAGAAAATATTTTGTATATATAGGAAAATAATATTGATTATAATGATTATATAATATATATGATTCGTGCTTGAATCTAGATTCAAAATTTTCGAATAGTTCAGATTCGAATCATAGAAATTCGAAATCGAATCGAATCTCACCCAATTCGATTCGATTCAATTCGTATTCGAATAGTTTGCACATCTCCACGAAACGTACAAAAAAAAGACGATAATTTCCCTTTTTACTCTTCGAGCACTATTTATCGTAGCCCAAAATTAACTGCGGGACGCTCTTTCGTGGGTAATTTCTTCTGGTCTCTGACATAGTTTCTCCATCGTAACGTCAAGCTGGTACAAACTTCGGCGAGCGGTTGCGACTTCTAAACTTGAATATTAGCGCAAACGAAGGAAACTTTCGAGAAAAGTTTTATGAAAGTTAAAGAACGGTATACCAATATTCCCTATATATCTCGGTAACTGTCAATCGGTTGTCGGTTAGCGCGCACGCAGCGTCGCACGTCGTCGCTTACGGTCCGCGTTCGGCCGCTCGTTCGTCGCGAGGAGCATAAATCAATCAATTTCATCGCGTTCCCTTACCCGATGCACTTCGCGTTTTCATTACCGTGGGCGCGATCGCAGCCGAGCTCGCTCGTGACGTGAGCTCGCTGGAAGACGAGGCTTGCATAATAGAGGGATGCACTTAGCGTTTCGCCACGGGAAGCTCGCCGTGGCGAATCTCTTAACAAACACGCGGTAGTCTTCCATACGGCGCCCGGTATCATCTGGCGCTCCATTACGCGAGGCGTGGAATCGGCGAACAGGCGGAAGCTGTTGAGTCACTCGCGCATTGAACGCCTTTGCATATCGCTATCGTCGAGGTCCGATCGGGATTTCTCTTCCGAGACCGCCCATTCGTTCCGAATGATAATCGCGAATTCGAACATTAGACCGATTTGCGTCATCATTCGAACATTCGAATGGTTACAATTTGTCTCTTCGGACTTATACAATTGGCAATTAAAGCATCAGTCTTTATCATTGCAGTTAATAATGAACTTGGACAAAATTTTGAAAGACTTAAGAGAACATCAGCATAGAGTCGTAATTTATTCAGAAGTTATGTAAAAATGTATCAAAGTATTGTTTTAGGTATTATATGTAGATTTATACGCAACTTTCTCAGCGTATATTATACGTTTTTACATGAGATTACTCACGATGCGGTCTGCGGAAATTACGTGGTGACCGCGTCACGCGTACGTCCTAGATGGTTTCGATTTCAAGTAGGGTGTTCCGGTGGGAAACTAAGTTGAATTGATCGCTATATGGTACGCGGGGGAGTACGCACAAAGGGTGCAGTAATAACGCGACATTATGCTGTCTAACATGGATCATATTCCACGCATCGTCACCCATTAGGAGCGATGGCTCGACCTGGACCGTGAGACTGCGGATGGATTCGGCCGCTCCAAGATGATGCGCAGTTTTCTTCGCATTATCATAACCTCGATACCAAGCATCGTCGAGATCTGCTTCTCTTACCACGAGTCTACATTCAGCGAATAGCGCGCGAGCGATTTTGGCAATTTTCTTCGCCTCAAATATAATACGTCTTGTCGGGAAGATAAGTGCGATATACTTGTAAGATATGTATGGCGAAGGGCAGATTAATGGAATCTGCGAGATACAAACGCACGTTACTCGGGACAAGGTGAAAAATTGTGTAAGCTTTGTTCAACGAGCACTTAACCCGGCCTGCTACGGACCAGCGGCGGATCGTCGATCATCGAGATTTATCATGTCTTGGTTCACCTGTAACCACTAAATAGCGGTACCATCATTTCATCCTTCTCGGAACGAGAAATAATTCATTATCGCGGATTATTAATATTTTCCTCAATTTTGAGCATCGATCATACTTTATCCCAAACTTTATATTGTCTGCAGATTATGATCTCTATCGAAAGAGACGCACGTCAATGTAGATGTTTGCTATTTTTTTTAAAGCGAAAAATGACGTTGTGTTTCACCTCGCAGAGGCTTCGCGCGACATCGCCGTAAATGAAAGATTCTCGCTCCAGAATCGCGGGGATCTTTTCGATGAAAAAAATTTGAACGTCTCGTCCATTAGCGAATAAAGAGGATCCATCCCTGTCACGGTGAGTTCCATCAATCTGTCGGAGGCGCGGACGAGAAAGACCCGGCGTGCGTCTCTCGTCCGACAGGATGTATTCGCGCGCGTCAGTGACAGCGCAGTGTGAGGATCCTCGAGAGAGAGAGAACGGGAGAATCGTCGAGAGAGTCGTCTCTCATTGCGGACGCGAGGGATATCACTTAGTGCCATCGACCCCACCCCCTCCCCACCCGACAACCCCTCGACCTCGGCGAGGAGAGAGAAAAAAAAGAGGAGGCGGGGGTTCCAACCGCAGGGGTCGTTGTGGAAATAAAAATATTGATGGTTCGGTTCCGGCCCACGGACGGGACAATCGGCTAATTATTCACCGACCACGCGACCGCGCCGGATATTCAGGAACGTCCGCGCGTGCACGCGCGCGCGCGCACATACACACGTGACGTCCCTAATTCTGTCGCTCGTGCCCCCCTCCCTCCCCCCGCGAGCGCGACAGATCGGTCGTCGGATAACGCCCGTTACCCCGTCACCAAGTTTTCGCGTTCGCGCGCTGACTTTCGTACATGCTCGTGTATCTGCGAATTAATTCCGACCCCGCGATATGATCGACATTTATTGTCTTCGCGCTGGATCGCTCGAAATAAGGGGGATGTTCGCGAGTTGTTCTTTATTCCGCTTTCTATGAAATTCCGTATTTTTTTAGAAAAATATTCCAAAATAGCCAAATGCAGTCTTATTTCCGCTAAAGTTTCCGCGCGAGTTAAACGACGAAGCTACCCTTTCTAGGAAAGTTACAGCAACTCGGTAGCTCGGTACCTATACCGCAAATAATGGAAGGCGAAAGGAGTGTTAAGAGCAAAGATACGTTTGAATCGATAAAGAAGATCGACGTGCGAACGAGGAAACGCGTTTTTACTCGGAGCAATCAAACGATTAGGGAAGGGATAAAAATCAAGATAAGAGACTGACGGTGGGAGAAGGATGGCACCGATCGTTCGAGCGTTCGCGGCTTTTTCGGGGGCGCAAGGCGACGTTAAAAACACGGTGGATTACACGCGCTGACGCGTACGTTTAGAGAGCACCGCCCCCGCGCCGTTGCGTGCACCGAAAAGTCGGCCAGCGACATACATACAACGGACGCGCAGCCACGTGACGTCACGGTAGCGTCAATTAGGCGTCGCGTGGCCGAACGGCGCCACGCGTCATTTGTCAGCGTCGTCCCCGGGAGAAGGAGACGACACGCACGACGTCGCCAACGCGACGTGCCCCACACAGACGTCTACGCAATGTCGAAACTCTCCACCTCTTCCTACGCGATCCGCCCTCTCTTCCTCTTCTCTTCGCTGTCCCTGGGAAACGAGCGGTCGGTTCCGGGACCACTTTGGACTTCCTCCGCCGAGAACGATCTCGGCGTGCCGCACGACCGCTCGTTTCGAGATCGCGTGCGCCTCGAGGGGCAGATCGCACCGAAATTAATATAAGAACGCGTTCCCATTCGACTTTGTGAGATGTTGGAGTACGTCTCGCTATTTACTTCGCGGTACGTAGCCATCCGATCGAGACATTTTTGTACCCGCGTTTACTCAGCGTGAACACGTGACGATATACATACAGAATACAGGTTGCCCCATCAAGACCGTAATAACGTTTAAAAAAATTCCTGAAATTATTTTAAAATAAAAATTCTAATACTAAAATGTCAAAACTATAAGAGTTTTTGAGTTATAAGTATTTAAAAGCTAGCGAATCGGAACGCGAAACTAAAGTTCGCGCACTCAGGACAGGTCGAGAGTCATGAGTGGCGTAGCGAATGGAAGTTTACTTGTTAAACAAGATTTAAACGCTCTCGATGAGCTCGGCGCGTGATGTCCCGCCGTTCGATCAAGCACAACTATCGTTTATGAACGGAACGTCCCACTGAAACGTGTCGCCTGACAAAATTGTCGTTCAAGCCGTTGAGAAAATGCCCCAGTATAGATGAATTTTTATCACATCTCATTTTTACGAATGGATAAGAAAAGAATTGATTTATCTGCGAGTGATTACGATGAAGAGACTTGAACCTTAAACCGTTCGAAACAGCGCTAACGTTAATTCGGGCGCCGCCGTCGCGTCGTACGTCAACCGTCGTCGACGACGGTTGTGTGCAAGAACATTCACACCAACACCACCAACCGACTCCGCAATGTCTGGCACAATGCCGGGTTGATTGGAAGTCACGTGTCGGCTGCAATGAATTCGTATGTTGGGGTCACGTGTCTCGCCCGGCGAGTTTCCGAGGAGTACGGCATAGCCAAAAGTCAGACGCGTTACGCGGCCCGCCCTTCCCTCCGCCGTCCTCCTACCCACCGGAGTGCCGAGCGATACTCTACACCCTGGTTTTTAGACCGAAATCGTTTCGGGGCGTTGCTCTTTTCAAAAAGCACGTTACAGCATCGAGCTGCTATATACATATATATCGAGACGTGGATTCGGTATTTTTCACTTTCGTATACGTTTCCTCGATAAATATAAATGTAGCGGATTAAACGAAATCGTTCGGATTCGGTTTTTATTTGAAGAGGTCATCGCTCGACTACGATGTGATGAACTTGATCAATCTTTATCAATGTGAATTCATCTCGCTGCTCAACCGAGAACACGTCTCTTCGTCAAAACAATTCGCAAAAGAAGAGAAAAAGGAAACGGATTCCAATTTCCTAGCAAACATCTTAGCGAAACTAAATAGATCGCAAAATACATATACATCAGTTCGAATATCCGAACCGTAAATATGTTTTTCAGGAGAATAGCAAAGTGAGGTATACAGCGCGATATAAGTAAAATCTCGTTGAACCGATGCTTAATTGGTTACCGTTCGTAATATATTGCGAGCTCAACGTCAACGATAAATAATTATAAAGTTTATTTGTTTTATGATATATATAATAATAAATAAATATACAATAATGAAATAAACATATAAGAGCATTCGAAAAGTGATGTCGTATTTAATTTGTTTATATTAGACGTTCAGACATGTTTGTCAAAATGGAATTAAAAAATTGACTTCAAAGTGGTAGATATAGCAGTGGAACAAAGTGCGGATTACATTTTGCATTAAGTTAAATTAATAAATGTAAATTTTATTCCTCAAAATCTTTTGAAAAATGCGACACTACTTATTGAACAACCTAAATAATCGAGACTTTCTCAGTGATCAGATCTTGAGTACCAATAATAATTCTCATGAATCAATGGCAAATAACCAAAATGCACAAATGTTAATCGCTCTATCTCTTCTAGCGATCGTATGTTTCCTCGCATATACGATCGAAAATATGAAGCAAAATCTTAAATATTTGGCGTGGTGCGTCATTCTGTTCAGCGCCACTAACAATTACTATCTCCAGCACGGAAGGGATCAGCGAGAATGGAAGGAAGGGTGGGAGAATAAGTGAAGAAAGGGGTGGCGAAGGGCGGTAATGAATTAATTGCCTTGCGCTAGCGCGTGGCCGGACGTACGGCCGTTCGTCCTCGGCTTCCGGTCTCGGCGACTCCTTCCTTTTTCTCTTCTTCCGAGGTTTTCGTGGTTCCGATCGAAAGCCGCAGTGATAGCCGAAGGGAAGCGTGGGTTTAACGTCTCGTCCATTCTTCCGGAAAATATTTATCGTGTCCGCGTGCGACATGGTCGACGCACAAAGGGTAGTAAAACTGCCTTTCGTCAAATTCTCCGGTCTTTCCTTCCGGACCGATATAGGAGCAGGAGCTACCTTTGCAAGTATCGACATATCGATTTTATTGCATACGCAAAAGCGCCTTTACTTGACCAGCGCATTATGGACATGTTTACTTGATAAATATAATTCTGCAATTGTAGTTTTCTCGTTTGTTAAATAAGAGAGAGAGACAGAAAGGGAGAGAAAAGAGGTAGAAGGGAGGAGGAAGAAAAAAAGCGCTATTCTTGCTAAAAACAGAAGCCAGCCATCCATTTGAAACATTGCACGGAAAAAGCGAGGAAGCGTGCCGCAGATTTATTGACCATCGCGTCCGCACGGTGAACGGGAGAGACGATATGGCTTGTTCCGCGCTTATCGTTAGTATGATCTCTTATCGGATGCACGCTTGCGCGGGGGTGGACTCGACTCGTGTCGAGGGTAGGCGGAGTACGGTACGGTTGGTGCATGCCATATGGCCAGAAAGGGCAGCTGTTGATCGGATCGCGTGCTCATCATCTCTACTAAAGCCAGCTCATGCTTACTGTTTCTACTTGATTTGCAGATGGCACGATTATTTATGCGGTCATGCGACAGAGAAAGAGAGAGAATTTGGGCATCACTGAAAATCTTGAAAAACTCGACTGTTTTCAGCCAACCGATTTGAAATTCCAACTGGATTGTAAAATATAGGATTTCATGACTGTGTGAACCTTTTTCAAACGCTTTTTGAATAAACATTCTTTTCAATATCTTCTTGATGCCGGCTCTGTATAATTCGAAATTTTTGAAATAAATAATTTGTTTTAAATCAAATACAATGTGTTGCACCTTGTACATTTAATAGTCAAATTTCTGAGTTCAAATATCCAACTGTGGATCTTTCACTTAAGGTAATGTTAATTAACGATTGCAAGCTTTTGAGCTTGCACGATCAAGTATGTTTATATTTTAAGTTTTGTTTATAAAGCGTTCTCTCTCTCTCTTTCTTTCTTTCTCTCTTTCTATTTGACGAAAATATTAACAGTTGTATAGTTCCGATAAAGCTGATAATGTCGCACACGCCGGAGTTAATAAAAATAAAAGACTCGATCAAAAGAGAGTGAGAGAGAAAAAGAAAGAAAGAGAGAAAGAGAGAAAGAGAGGAACGAAGAAAGAGAGAGAGAGAGAGAAAAGAGATAAAATGTAACGGGTATTCTGTTTGCACAGATAATCCTTTGGTCCCTTTTATGTTAGCAAACAAATCCGATCCCGATACGGTAGCGAGGCTTTGCAAACAGGTGACTCGAAAGCCGTTGTATTCTAAATTTTATCTGTAACGCGAATATTTAACCGTTTGGAAAGTTTCGATCTTTTGAAAGTATCGCAGTCGACACTTTCGCTACCGTGTAAATCGTCCACGCCTATTCGATTCGTGTAACAGAATTCGTTTATAATAATATCGCGATGATATGATAATGTAACGAATTAAAATCTTGTAAAAGTTAAAATCTCGTTTTAAAAATTTTGATATACGGAAAATAGAACAAAAAAATAATTTTTCGTATCAATAGAGACGAAAAATATCGTTCTCGTTAATTTGGCACAGTTTATCCAATTGAATGGAGATGAGAGAGGTTACCGGTTCTCTTCCAAAACCATGAGTGATCACGGCAGCGTTCCTTTACAACGAACTGCGAGAATAAAGAAAGAAAGAAGATGACAAATGCTTACGCACATCGCGTTACCGTCGCGTTACCAACGAAGCGATAATCGCTCCGCCTCGGTGGCTTATCGTCGCCGGATCATTTTTATTCGTCGCGACACGTGCCGCTCGTAATTAACGGAAAATCACCATGAACCGTGCATATGTGGATTCGGGGCTCGGACTTGGGCCTGATAGGCACGCGGCGATTACGCGATCGCGTGTTACGCGCTCATCCTAAGCGCGCCGCGCTGTCCTAACACACTCCCTTAACCGCCGACCTCGCTCTGTTCTCCGCTCCGACGACGGTAAGTCAATCGATCTACCTCAGGCGGAACACGCGCGTATTGACTCCCGCGCGACGTGCGACGGAAGCGTGCGTTTACGAGAAGGGATACGACACGACCCGAAACGGCCATCATCGACGAGGCAAGAAGCATCCTGCCGGAAGAACGCGAGGTTGAACAGCGATCAAATTCAAACGCAGGCCCGTTTGAATTTTTAGTTTTGTAGTTACTTGAATCTCATTTGAAGAGTATATTAGATGTGATATTTAGAATAAAATTCTGTATCTTGAAAACGCGTACGGTTCAATAGCAATATTTCGATTAGGGATTTATCAAAATTGTATTTAACCGACAAGCGGAACGATTATATATTATTCATATATAAAACTTGAGAGACACTAAATATTAAAGTAGTGTTATGCGCCTTGAAAATAATCTTTTTCAAAATCGAACTAGTGAAATATCAATGACACGTGACATGGCAAAAATACATCGAAACAATGTTAACATAGAAAAAGAAAAATTTTACGTCTTTTGAAAAAAAGTATAATATATTATGGCATTGTAATATGAACTTTCTATAATACTATAATGTATATTATAATGTGTATTATGCAATATAATTATAGTATTATAATATACATATATTATACTTAATTAATTTTTAAAAATTGTAAGAAACTGTGTTTTAAAAATTTGAGAATTTTAATTATAAGATATACATATTTATTATAAGATTATAAGATATATTTAAGCATAATCTCTTCTCAAGTCACCTCCGAACCACACTCGATACACAGTTTTTTCCGACTCAAGACTTAGCTGATGCAAAATTCAAGGACCATTAATACGTATACGTGAAATCTTGTTCTCAAGACTTAACTATTGCGAAAAAGAAGATTCGGGCTAAATCTCAAGTCAAACTTCGTTTAAGTTTCCTGAATCGCGAATACGAATGTGACGTTATGAATGTCAGATTGATTCTTAAAGATCCATCTATCTGTTTCACGTCTCAAAACTAGTTTCCAAAACTAGTTTCAGCTATATTTTTTAGCAAAAATTTGACTATAAATACGGGTTATAAAGAATCACATGATTCGACAGATAAAATCCTGTAGCGGTTCTCAGATATGTATTCGTCCGTTAAAGAGGCAATATAAAATATCGTTCGTGCTTATATAATTCTGATTCCTCATTTTATCGAGATTTTGCTATTTGTTCAAATACATATATTATATGTTAAAACACGCAGTTTTTTTTTAATTCTTAGAATAATGTACGGGTGTCTGTGAGAAATAGGATACGCTAGTCGCGGCGGGACATTCGACGGAGTAGTGATCGCCGCAGAAGTCAGTCCGAGCAGCGAGATGGAGGTTTCATTATTTCGCCATGCATGGCAGAAACCAGTTGCTCTGGTTCGCCCGACGGATGCAGGATGCAGCTGGGTAGAGGGAGGACGTACTTATATAGGTAAAGTAGTTATGTCTATATATCGTCCAGTCCCGCTCCAAGGGACTACCTTTCCTCTGACCGGCCGACAAAAGGGCAGCCACAGATAAATGCAAATATGTAACTATAAAAAAGAAAGAAGAGAAAAAAAGGGATAAATACTTACGGTCGAAAGTCAATATTGTGAGAGGAGTCCCCGTCGGTCCACGGCTTGCTCAAGATGGAAGCCGCGTTTGGGAAACTTGGCGCGTTTTTTTTTCCCTTTGTTTCCTGGGAACGCGCGCGGCCGCCTTCCCTCGTTATGCGCATCGTTTAGTTAGATTGTACTATATCCCGTTGCTATTTTGCGCGATACAATTTGGAAATAATCGCAATTTCCAACGCGTTAAATCGTTTCTCATCTCCGGAGTCGATAACGAACATTGTGAAAATACGTTATTGTAGAAAATTCGACATTTTCGCATATTGAGATAGAATAAACTGACATTTGATTGAGATAAATTATTTCCATCGATATATATATTTTATTATTTAGCTCTTTATATTTTCAATCATTTCCGTATAAATAATACGTCCAATCTTTCAATCCAATTGACTCTTTCTATTAATCGAATAATACCTTCGTGCAATATTTGTAGAATTGTTTTCTGTTTGCGACAACAAACGAAATCTCGTTTTACCCCCGGCCGAGCGAATTTTTACGCTCTCTCCGGGGCGATTTCGGGCAGAACAGCTTTAACGTTGCCGCGAGGGGACAAATTGTCATCAACCCGGCGATATCCCCGTCTTTGATTTGGTATCGTTAATTCCGCTGCGATTCGCGCGCGTCATATGTCGGCGCGGGATTCGCGGTCGCTAAAAATCACCCTCCTGCATAATGCAGGTATAACGATATAAGCGCGATCGGCGCCAAACTTTTACCACTAAAAGCTTTCGAATCGCTGGTAAATTTGTCACCGGGCAACAGCCCGTTCGACCGATAATGGCGCGCGGCGGCGGCGGAAAATAATCGCCGGCTCGCATTACGGATCCATTACATACGGGATCGCGCGCCCAAACACATATTAACCCCCCGCGGCGTTTTGTACGCGGGATATCGCCCCGCCACGTCCCGCGTTCGGGCCCGGAGTATATCGAGCGCAAAAATGATCGATTATATAGAGCCGTACACACGCGCCTCGTCCTCTTGCACGTCTCTCGATATGTAAAGTATCCGCCTTTCGGTAACGTTGCGATCGCGTATGTAATCCCCGTATATCTCCGAACGTCGGACATTTCCGATGGTTAGTCCCCGATAGTTAAAATTGACCTGAAAAGTGTATTTATAAAATCCTTTTTTCCGACCAACTCGCATTCGATTGTTATGAACGCACGTCTGAACATTGACGTTTTCCGCGCTTGGAAAACGGCGTTTATATGAATCCGTCATACAGTCATACGTATATCGTTTCACGCACAAATTTTTTTGATCGACTTGCAATCAGTATTTCTTTGTCTCTCTTTTTTTAACGCATGTCAAAGTACTTATCTATATAATGTCACCCTTTAATCACGTCCGTTAGAAGCGCAGGAATTGTCTAACGTAATTAGAACGACGATGTTAAAACGAAATCTCTAGTATTGAATGCATTAACGCCGCGAACTCGAAACGCGAAAGGGATTTATACGTTATGCCCTCCGGTTGTTTTACAGCCACGAAGGGATTAATATATCTCGGCGCGGTGTTGTGTAACGGATACATCCAGTAGTGCCTAGAGGGGCTAATCATTGCTTTTCAATCAGATCCGTTGTGGAAAAACAACCTGCTTAAGCCCTTCTTCCGACGGTCCAAATGTACTCGTATTTTTTTGTTTTATCAATGTAAAGTGATATTTGTCTAATTAACGACACGAAATCTACGAAACGGGACTGAACGCGAGAAAGTGTGTTTATGATATTATTGAGCGTTTGGACATCTTTTTTATAGTTTATGTTTACTCTTACACTCTTTTTTTTTTTAGTTTTTTGCGTTACGTGCAGACAGAATCGCGCGATATTAAAGAACGTTTAGAAAGTATTCCTTTTATTAGGCGAGCTTTATTTGGCGCAACTGCCACGTCAAATAATTTTTCAATGTTTTTATCCCTTTTCCTCTTCGCATCCCCACTCAATTATACGCGAGTTTCGTTGAAAGTCTGCAGCTTCTTGTCTCGGGAAGACAAGCGCGCACAGCTCGGACGCTACCGCGTTGAAAAGGCTGACGAGGTTGACTAAGCGTTCGGGTTTCTCTTCCTCTCTTTCTCTCTTTCTCTTGGTCGTTTTACCGAAGGTTTTGTTTCATCACGAGGAGAGAAACGGACGCGCGGGATAGCTAGTATCACGCACACCGACATGCACACCGACGCGCGCCTCTCTCGCGCCTTCATCCCTTCTTTTCTTCGCTTCCTAATGATGGGTCGGTTTGCTAATTGAAACATTGATGCGTGTGTCGGCAGTAGTATTACTGCGAGTTCGTAACTCAGTACCAATCGAAATGTCCTGCGGTAGTTTTACTCTCAATTGACACTCGCTGTCTGTACGTTGGTCTTTGAGATGCAAACGTCCGTCGGTACGGCCATTAAGTGCGTAACGAACTCTAATTTATAAAAGTTATCTTGAGAAGACGATAAGAGGATTTAATCGATAGAGTCTCCGGAATGTCATAAGCATGATATAACTACAGAATATTTACATTCATAAAAATTTTCAGTGTTTTTTATTCGCACAAATATTCCAGTTTGCAAACAAAACGCCAAAGTGTATCGGACATGAGTGAATTAATATCGTCTTTATGTACAATTAACTAATTAACACATTCGCGATCGTATGTTACTAATACCGCGCGCCTTTGATATCTTTCTTTTATATGAGCGAATGTACATCGAAAGTTGAGCATTTATTTATGAAGATATCAACAAATTTTTATGAAAATTATTTGTAAATAATGTAAGAGGTTAATTAAAATAGCTTTATTAAAATTAAAATGTAATTAAGAATTGAAAATAAAAATTAATTTCTCTTTTAACAAAAATAATGTATGTATGATAATGGAATAAAATGGGGAACTAAAGAACATTTATTATCAAATTACAAAGAAAAATCTGAAAGAAGTAATTAACTTACTATTTTGATTTATTCTTGTACTAATAAACAATTAGTAAGAGAGAAAGTAATGAAATAAGAAGTATAATTTTTCATGGAATTGTAATAACATAATATTAATACAACGGAATGTTTAATTTTAAATTATTTTAGTTAAACAATTCATTATACAAATAACAAAAGAGAAATTAATCAAATAAGCACAATGACACAAATTATTGCGTAGATAAGCATCAATTTGTTTTCTGTCACGAGCAAAAGATGTAGTGCTACATCATCAGTCGCAAATATGTTAAAACGTTTACTCGGGGTAATCCAGTTTATCCGTTTCTTATTATTGCCGCGTATTTCTCATTCAGGTCGTTAATTCCCGACAACGATTAACATGCGGCTAAAACTGTGCAATCATTTTATTGAATACCGAACGAAGATCTCGCAGCTAATCGCCACAGATACATAGATCCGGGCAGATACAAATCGGAGGTGCGTGCGATCCTATGTTTATTATGAATAATAGAGAACCCGCCTGTTGGCCGATCGGAGCAGACGCGCCGGGCCTTTATTTCTGCAGAATGCAGGCGCGTACGTTGCTCTCGCTAGACATCAGGATTCGGGGTCCACGGGAGAAAAGTGACGTTCTATCGTAGATCAAAGATCGACGCCGCGCCGCTGCGTCGCCCCGCGTCATTGCCGGGCGCGCGCACACACACGATTGTAACGTTATATAGGGTGTCTTGGAAACGACGCGTACCAATAAATATACAAGACTGGGACAACAGAAACGTTTTAATGCATGACTTTTGCGAAATAGGTACGCGGCAATATAACGGATTCGCTCTTTTCATCTCGTTGCAACTTCGAATCGCAACTGTCACACTCGACATTTACGTATGAATAACACGTGTTCGCATTCGATACTATAGCGTCTGATCTTTACGACAGTAAATGGTTCATAATTATGTTTCAATCAAACTGCATCGTAAAATATCGTGTCCTCGATTTGAAAAAAAAAAATCGGGGCTCCTTTCTCTTTTCTAGGATAGCCACCCGTGGGAGCTATACCGCGTCGCGTAGCGTGTCGCGCGATTTTATTAGCGCGCGATGATTAATGTCGTTACCGCGGCGATCTAAACGGCCGGAAGACGCGAGCCATCGCGCGGCTCCCATCGGAATTCCGTTTTGCGGTGCTCGCCATTGAACCCATGAATTATTATACTCGGGCGTGAGTCGCGGGTTTAAGCGGCCCTGGAAACGGCAGATCGATATGGCGCGCCCGCGCAAGGCGCGTCCGCGGGACCGTCGCTTTTACCGCCCGCGTAAATGCGCGTAGACGCGTAGACGCGTACGGCGACCGCGGCGGCCGAAACCCCCCTTGCCCCTACGTCCGTCCGATCATGCTCCTCTCCCTCTTCACCGCGTCCATGGAGACACGCACGCGCGCACACAGGGGCACGTCCACCTGTGTGTATATATACAGGATGTCCTGGACTCTCGCTACACCGCCGCGTCACCGTCGCGTCGCGGGAATATCATCGAGGATATTTCCTTCGCCGCCAACATGGAGGCGATTCCTCGCACACGAGAAAGCGGAGGTGCTCGATCGTCCCTGAGTCACATGGGGGTCGAGGACGAAGGTGCCTCTTCCTGCGCTTTAAAAATATGACGTCAAGGAGGGCGGACGCGAACGTACGGAGCTCTCTCTGTTCGACGATTAATCTCGAGCGGGAGCGTTACCTCGAAAGAATTTTTATTCCGACGTTTAATTCACGAAGATAGTTAAAATTTCAGCGTGGCTGAAGATCTAATAGATCCGAGATAGCAAGGGAAAGCTGGCGGTTTTGATACACCCTTTGTCCCTCTGAATATATACATTGTTAAATATTAAAAGATGAAATTTCAAACCAATACCTTGAGTGTCAAATAACATTTTATTGTTTTTAACTACCATGTGTGTCGAAATTTATTATTTTAACGCAAAAAAATATTTTAACTCCATTGATCTAGTTGAATTAACATTTTTTTAGTTAATTGACACTACAAATTTAACAATGTAGACATTGATGAATCTGGAATTATATATAGAATATGCTGTAAAAATAACGCTCCTTATCAACCTCGATATTTCCTAAAATTAAATCCCGAGAATACAAATGCTTAGTAAAAGTCTTGCCTTTCTTTTTTGTTAATTTATCATTGTTTTAATTCGGATGAAGGAACGATCGTCGGGATATCACTTGACGAAAATACTTGAGATGAGGTCGCTGATCGAAATTTTGGCGAGACGACACGTGGGATAATTGCGACTGAAATAGTTAAACTGCGGGAGGAATACCGGGACACTCTGTACATGGGAAAATAGAAGCCGGGTTGTCCCGCGAGGGTGACTCGGTCTCTATCTCGTGATAATAGCTCCAACCACGTACTTTGAAAGTGCTTTCGACATCCGCGCAAAATCGATAATCGAGAATCTCAATGTATATGTAACTCATTTACTTTACATACAATATTTGTTCGTTAACTATTATTATATTATTCGTATGGGTGTTTATAATACCTGCATCTTACGCATAATAAATGCCGATCTCTGGTCTATAAGTTACCGCGAAGCGAGATTAGCTACATTTTTGACACTATAACAATATAAGCCGTAACACCACATATTCAAGACATTGAGGCAAAATTCTGTGTTTTCTAACCGGAGACAAAGGTACGTCCAAGTGAAATAAGCTTTTTTCCTAACTTGGGTCCTCAGATTTTCTCTCACACAATCTTCGTACTTTTCCATCCTCTAATCCTCCGATGGATGTTCTTGCGACTTATCGAAAATTTCAAACTATTACCAAACTTCTCAGTTTTTCGGTTTTCGTGCGTCTTGGATTCCAGAGACTTTCGGGTTTTCGGATTATTTTTCAATGCGGGATCCGCGTTGAACTCTTGAAGTTTTACCAACATATGTTCTATCACACACACATTTTACTACTCTATAACCGTCAGATTACGAATGAGTAGAAACGGAGACCTAATCGTCGATGTGGAATTATTTATTTAATCAAACTTGGTGTGCAATTTAGCTATAAGTCATTATTGCACGCCTATAAAAAGAGTATATAGTCTTCTAATTTGCTCAAATATCGCGCGATTTTGCGCCTATAACGCATATAACGCTAAAGATAAAGAAAGAATATATGTAAAGATAAAGAGCTAAAAAAAATGTCCAATCATTAAACACTATCGTAAAGATATTTTCTTATGATCCGTCTCTCTCTTTTGAACACTTCTTAATCGTTTCCTGACTTTCAAGTCGTTGTAATATAATATTGTTTTGTATTAATAAAAAAAAAAAAGATACGAGAACATTTTGATCGAATGTTGGATTTAGAGTCAAATCATTCTGTCGCTATTCCGTCGTTGTTAGCCGTATACGAGAGGCAACCGAGATACAGCTTGCCATGGACGTTAAGCGGCACAAGCGTAACAGTTCGAAGAAAAATTGGGACACGCGGGGGTACGACGCGACGCGCCGCAACATCGCGCCGCGCCGTGCTGCGCTGCGCCGCGGCGTCGGCTAGGAGAAGGTTTCAGGCCCGTAGTAAGGGAACAGAAGGAGGGAGGTTGATGGGGAGAAGCTTTTAGCCAAGCTAGATGGTGCCGAGATAACGGCGCGTCGAAGTGCAGAGTGCGGCCATACCGCGCCGGTAGTATAGCATCCGTTTCTATACCAGCCTGCGCGCTCGCGCGTGTATCAGCGCCGCTCACGCACACACGCGTACGCACGCGGTCTGCGCGGGTACGCGCAGAGCATGTATTTTTGGCGCCGATACAGGCACGCTCGCGGAAATCAACGTGCGCTCACTAAAGAGCGGCTGATTTCGCCACGCTAAAATAATACGTAACGCTTGAAGAATCGCGATTGGCGATGATAACGATATATTCGAAGTTTTGGAAAAAAAAAATGACACGAACTAGCTTTTTCCGACAACGATGAACGCGATGAAATCTGCGTCTCCGCAGCGACAAACATGCATGAAATATAGGAGAGCGAGAAACAGAGAGAGAGAGAGAGGGGGGGGGGGGGTAGTAATTATAAAATTGTTATATATTAAATAATGCATTCTTTTGCGTAATGCTCAAGTCCGTGTTAGCAGACAACAGGAGGAACAGGACTATCTATGGACGAAGTAGAGCTCGCTTATCGAGCAAAAGTCGAACACAAGTGACTCGATGCACACGTATGTATGTACATGTACATGCCGTATAAGCTGGCGCTCAACGCCGTCGTTCGTATAAAATTCTAGCCGTCTTAAAATAAAATCCAACTCGCTCTAGAGCTACAGTCATCGTTCATCGTCGCCATACACAGATTGATTGATTCGCGGGTGGTGAAATTTTGTTTAATAAAAGACTACAAAAGCGTCAATCTCTCTATCCGTTTCTCTCTCTCGCCACCGATAGCTTCTCAGCTTCTCATCCGCTTGCCGATATGCATGAGAATGGCGAAAACTGCAAGATCCTTTTGTTTCCTTTTCGACAACACGGACGGGGATTTCGAGTAGGTGACTCACACGTGAAATATGTACGCTCGAAAAATGTTTCCATGAAGGTGACAGCAGGATCACCGAACTACCTGGTCGTTAAGGGTGCACGAGACACGCGTCGTAAAGTCTGGCGCCAGAAGCAACGATACGAGACGCACTTAACGTTTACCATTGTACGGCAGCGTCAGGAGCAGCCTGTGAACCCTTCTCGGGGAAAGCGTCGCCCTTCTTACAATCTTACTTTAAATATTACTGGCTGCTCACGGAAATTTCTCCATAGCAAATGTACGTAATGATTCATTACGACAGTCACAGCAACGTCAAAGAATTAGATGCAATTGACATTGTTTCAACTCTTTCCTTCTAGTATCGATGTGTTAAGTGACGGTTCAAAGGACAAGAAAATTTTGAAATTATGTATGAGATGTGAAAATTAAAAACATTGGAATTAATTAATTTAAGCTAAATATTAAATCCTTGAAAATTTTATGAACAATGGTTTTTAATTGTCGTTTAATAATGATTCTTACGCGAAGAATTTTGATTCTGCCTGCAATATACGTGTACATGTCACAGACATGGTAAATTTCGATCAAAACATCGTGGAGAGACTGTTGAAAGATTGTGTCTCGGAATTTACGAGATTACCTGAGTTTCGTACATTTTCCAAAGTCTACCCTCATTAGTACTAATTTATTGATATTCGTCTGGAGAGACGTGATTGATGTTTTTGCGGATTTCGGTTTTTGAAATTTCACGGACGGTCCCGAAACGTCGACAAATTTCAACAAGTACTAACTTTCTCTTTTTTCAGAAGAACAGTTCTGTGAACAAAAGACGTTTTTCTGCTTTGTATCGCTGAAATCAATCCTCAGTGTAACATGTCTTATGACAACGGGCACCAACATGAATATCATATCGCATGTTCTCATATTTTATTAAGAAATCTTTGTTTCCTATTCACCAACAAGAATGTCCTTCTTATTATTAACCCGTTATTGCGATAAATATACAGTGTCAGTGGTCGAATAAAGACGTTTGTCACGAAATGTAGAGAGGCCCAGGTTCGAAACTTGGCTGAGTTAATATTTTTCGCAATAAATTCTTTACATTGATTTAATAAGAATGCTTATGAGTATCAACAGTTAAATCGACTATCGATTTAAAGTATGTGGATTTACTGTTCCAACAAAAAGCTGCGTTTTAAAGACCGACAAAGTATCGGCGCGTAGTTTACTGAGTTTGGAAAAAAATATACAAAATTCACACAGAAATATTATTATTAGGCTATCAAGATCCAGTCCGGACCGTAAATGGCATTTTCTCTAATTGATTAAGAAATCTATTGTATATAACTGTGCTATAGATGTGCTACTTGATTTCTATAAAGAACAATCCTAATCACTCACTTTTACATAGAAAAAATGAAAGCTTATCCAGGACAATCAATTGAAGAGCACCTTAATAAAGATTGAAACTATTTTATAGGAAGCAATTATTGTTTTCTTCGCGCTTTTCGCGAACACGATGCAGATATTTAACTTAACGAGAATTAAATGTTTGCTAGTTTTATGTCACTCGCTTATGTTTGTCCAAAACGTTGGCCTCCTCTGCTTCAACGGGCCGTCGTCGGACTGATAAACCGCTGTCAGTGTTACTGTTTTATCTCGACAGTGTGGAACGCGCTTCTGTAGACTCGCCATCGGGATTCCAGACCTGGTTCTGTAAGGTAGCAGGAAAAAGAATAGCGAGTGGCGCCTTAACGCGCAGGGGACTGGCAGCCACGACTCGTTGTCGCTTCACGGAACTAAATCCTACCTACTTAAGCGGCTCAGAGCGGCTCCCGATACGACGGGTGGTCGTGAATATGGAGGTCAATCGGTGCCCTGAGGCGTCTTTCTCAGTGCGAAAGAAAACCTTAATCCGTCCTAGGTTTTGCGCCCTCTCCGCAACGTCGTTCTCCTACCTCTCTCCCTCCTCACCCCTCCTTTGTCCCTCACCCTTAAATGCCGTCCTTTTCCCCTGCTATGTAGATTTAAGTGTCGCAACAGCGAATAGTTCTGTGATTAAGCTCCGTGTCTCGCGCCCGACGACCAAACTCTTCCCGAGCGAAACGGAGCACGCTTTAGCTAAGTGAAACGTACAATCTCGGTTCTCTACGCGGAGAACTATATAAGGGTATTTTAGTAATTCTTTCTATATATCTATATCTATACCTATCTCTATATCAATGAGAACAAAGAAAAAAGTATAATATATTTATGTTATAAATTTAGTGAAAAACATTTTTTTAATAAATATCCTTTTATCTTCCTTTAATTCGTAATTCCGCACGAATATTAGTATAGATACGAAACCTCAAATCAAAGAGGAATAGTGAGAGACAGGAGAGAGGGAGAGAGAGAATTTCTCGTGAGCGTTGAGTTTCGTGTCAAATTACTATCTAGTTCGGGAAGTCGCGCCGAACACCCCGAAATAGAGGGGAGTAGAGAACGACGAATCTCCGGCAGTGGCGGCGGCTCGTTGTAAGCGTTTTGAAGTTCGCGTGAATTATTGCGGACCATCGGCATGCCTCGTGCATGCCTTCGAGAGGTTCAAGCGAGAAAGTTACGAAAGGGAGAAAAAGAGGGAGGGAGAGAGAGAAAAGGGGCTGGAGACGAGAGGCCGGAGAAAGAGGCACTGAAGAGAGAAGCATCTGCTCCGGGATGCATTCGGCGCTGATAGCTTTGTCGGCTTCCCGCATCTACACGCTCCTACGCGCTGAGCCGCTTAAGAAGCCTTCCTTTACGCTCCCACTTCACGAGACATATCCCTGTCCCGCGTCCCGCGCCGCGTTCCCCATTGTAAAATCTCGTAATTTCGAAGCGCGCTGCGCTTTACCGGTCGCTAAGATGGACGATCTCCTGACACTCGATATCGCCGAGAAACGGTTTTTCGATTCAGAATGGCGAGTCAGAAGGCGCGGGGACTTTCGTCATTTTTCCGCACCGATTGCGGCGCATTAGAAAGAATCGAATCGAATCGTCATTTATCAGACGTTTTCGAACTACGTTCTTTAATTCAACATTAACAAATGTAAATTTAACTATACATATAGATATCACATTTAAAGCATGAGAAATAATAATTAAATTAGTGCAGAAAATAATAATTAAATTATTTTCTCACTAGGAGCGTGTGCTCTATGTGTGTGTTTCTCTTTAATTACCTTAAAGATGAAAGCTATATTGCTGATTGTATACGATAACTATATTGTCGATTCGCATTAAAAAAGACATATATGTAAATTTCGATGTAAATCGACCTAATGCCTCTTGATGGTAATGGTACTGACAGTTTTACGAGTACCACGAGGTGTACGTCACAAACATTTATAGTAAGTTGGAACGTATGTTATATGTTATCGTGTCAAAATGTATCGCTCGTGACTTATATCTTCCCGCTCGCGCGTTTCCTAATCGTATCCCGAAAATTCGCGGTTTTATTCAATTTAGCTTACATGCGATTTCATAAACGCAATAAGACATTAGGTATATACGTTCCCGTGAAACGTCGTATACGGCTCTTATACTATAGTAGCTGAACTCATCGAGATAATAAAAGCGTTCGGAAACGTTTACCTTCGCTCTAACGACGATTCCGTAATATTTTCGTGACATTCGAAGTATCAGTACAAGCATCTGGAATGCATAAAATCGTTCAAGCATCCTCCTCCGTAAGTGGAGGCCAAATGCGCGCTCGTTCGTCGACATTATCCGCAATAGAGGCTTATAAAAGAGCGTTTACAGAAATTCTTTCATGCTCTTTGGTAAGTCTCTTTGGCTGTATTGATTACAATTAAAATTGTTGTACAACTGAAACGATGTCGATTAAGTGTTTCTATATCAACGATTCAACCATCGGATCATAATTTTTCACATTTTTTTAAATTTTTTATTATAATATTTCTGCTTATTTATTTAATTTTGATTCTTTCTAGTCTTTTAACATTAAAAAAAAAATCGTCCATAAGCTACGAAGTAAAACATTTGAATACCCGATTCTAAAATTTCACAATTTTTAGAATTTTTCCCACGCAACGCTCGTTTCTGCTTATATATTCGTTTAAGTTTTACTTTTGTTAATATCTTTGCATTTAAAAAAAGTTCTCTACCAGACTATGAGGTACGCACGTTTTGCACGACAAGCTGGGTCTTTTATCATCAAAATGGCCAGTCCCCGATATTGTATTCCTCTCGGCTCGTCGATCGACTCGCTGGCGCAACGCGGATTAGCTAAATGCGCCGCAAGCGAACCGCGAAAGATCTTCCCGTTCTTTTTTTGCCGTGCGAATCGCAGCACGCCACGCGAGGCCGCTGCTCTTTTTTTCCACTTTTTTGCGCAAGCTCCTTTCAGCCTCGGCTTCGAAGAAAGGAGCTTCCGCTTGAATCGCGCCGTTGTGTCGTGCGACACGCGAGCCGCGCCTACATCACCGTCCGCGCGCGCGACTGGGTTCAAGTTTGGACTATTCTTTTCGTCGCGACTGAAAGGAGATCAATATTAATCCTGCGAAATCGGATAACGAACTCGGTTTTACCGGAAGAGATCGACGATATCGATCGGCAATCGGCACTTTCATCCCCAATTAGGGCTGCGTTTTGTATTAATTATGTAATTGCAGCCGTCCGATTTTGTTTGTGATTATACAAGCGTCGCGTTTCAGTCAGTGTGAATACGGTATTAGAATACGTCGATATTGTTTAATTTAATTTATACACTAAAGCGGCAAGGACAGCATCGATGGATAGCCGAGCGAGAACAGTTTTTATTGCAAATTACTGTAACGTTGAATATTTCACGCGAAACGAGACGGTCACATTTAGCAAATGTACTATTGAGATATCTTATCTTTATATCCACTTTGAACTACAATACCGAAGTAGAATGGCATTAGCTTTCACTTTCGTTAATATTTTCGATCGATCGATCGATAATTTTCTAGTAGTGCCGAACGGACTTTAGATATCAATTTTTACATTAATGCGCTTGTAAACGAATACACTTGTTTAAATATCGCGTACTTTCTCCAACTATACACATCAGACATTTTGACCACAATAGTGTCGATTTTCGTTCCCAACGTTCTCACACTTCCCACAGAGAATCTACTCACATATTTTCGTAATTATTAGCAATTATCAGAACACTTGAAATTATTTGTAGGAGTAGGTTTACATATTAATGTCAATTTTAAAAAAATTGCAAATGATATTTACGTAAACGTTTCTGACATTCGAAACAAATGCAAGAAAATCTCTTCTGAAATTTCTACTTTTAGTAGTATTTAAGATATAGTTTTATTGTTAAATCTTTAATTGTGTTACCAAACGATGCTGAAATTTGAATTTCATGCGGATATATGCATGTAGCTCACATTGAGTGAAAAATTATAATTTACGAAAGGAATTAAAATAAGATTTTTTAATTTATAGTCACCAACACACTTCTGTGTTGCTCCATTTATTTTATAACTATCAAACGCATAATAAAATCTAATTGAAAGATTTCTGAAATTGTTCTTTCGAAAGATCGCGCGATATTTAGTATACGTTTAGAAAAAAAGATGCTCTAATTAATCAGATAATACCGTTTTTTTTTCTGGTTGAAATACGAAAACGGTAACTGCCGCGATATATTCAATCCGCCATTCAGCAGACGTAATCTTGTCAAACATTGATACAGCCATGCGGTCGACGTGTCTTATAGAGACCAGACGATTTAACGAGACTTTTCAGGCAAAAAGCTCGCTCGTTGAATCATAATGTCGGATAATGCGGCGAGAATGAATCACCGACCCGACGAGCGCGAAGGAAATATTTACTTCCGCGAGAAACACGCACGCGCTTCAAACTTTGGCCGAGCGAAAACGTCCGAACGAAAAACGTCGGACGAGCAAAAATTTTATTTTGTCATCCGACATCGTTCCCTATCGTCGATTAATAAAGGCGAGATATCTGGTCTATTCCAACGACATTAAAATCGCTTCTCCGCTAATCGGACGAAAATGAATTAATCTGGAAAATTTAAGAGAATGTGTTATTATATACGCGACTGAGTTCGACGAACATGAACCTCCGCACTTTAGAGATTCCATCTATTCGATTCAAATTCCTATTCAGTGAGTTAACTCACTATAACAGCGCTTCGATGCTTTTCAATTTTGGAACGCGTACATAACAATCCAAATCGCAGTGCAATTCTTTTTAAATTTTCCAGGAGGCAAAATTGCCGTAAAAGAAATTGTTATTACAGACGAGAACAAGCTGAACGTTTTGAAGACGGCAACCCCTTAGAATCGCAACAATGAACAGGCGATTCGACCCAATGTCGAGAGAATTATACATGTGCGAATTTAATTAAAAATTATTGCGCAAAAAACATTAAGGCCTGATTGTTCCAACCTGTTGGTAAACTAACTAATAGTTAAATCATATACATATATATGTCTTTGTTTATCCTTTACATTAGACAAAGATAGACATATGATTTAACTATTAGTTAGCTTACCAACAGGTTGGAACAACCGGCCCTAAGATATAACAATTTATTTCGCAAATATTTTATCGATAATAAATATTACCTTCAACTGAAAGAGAGAGAGAGAGAGAGAGGGGGGAGAAGAGAGAAGCTTTTTAATAATATAGTAGTCATTGTGATTCCGATTCGAGATAAACCGCATTGTGATTCTAGGATTAAAATACAAATAACAAATATTTGTACTCAAGAGTAATTATAATCTACCCCTCTCGTCGTTGTCCCCATACATTTGTTATCGTTACGTCGCTCCCATTTTCTTTCTTTTTTCTTAATTTCGTAATTGCCTCGTCACTTTTTATCTGAAATTAATAGACAAAATGCAGCCTATATAGATCCCCGCCGTTCGCACATGCCGAAGCTTTTCGATTTATCTTTAAAGATATCGGCCAAGTATACCTGAATTAAAAGGGGTGCTATACGGTACATCCCCTTCTCTCATCCGATGGAATCCGAACCGAACTTTTCGCTGCGCGATGTTTCAAGCCTCTGTCGGACATTGCGCAGAAATCGACCTAATCGATACCTCGTGCGGCAGTAGGAAGAGTCCCGCCGTTCTCTACCAGAGACACGTTCGAAGTATGTCCTCGAATATTCCTTTAAAGCGACAGTTTACTCAGAAAGGAAGACGGCGAGGCGAAGGAAAACAGCTCGAGAGCCCGAAACGTTTTCGTGATTTAAACGCGGAATAAAGGGAACAGGCGGGAGGAGAGGAGGATTGTTGGGATGCTGTCAATTTTGAAAAATTGCGCATCTCGCTTATAATGGCCGCCATTAGCTTCATCCGTGACGATGACAAACCGTATCTCTTCGGCCACGAATACGAGGCAACTACCGGTCCCAGTTTGCGTTAATGTACAGAAATCTAAACAATCTAGCCGTGTACTTCGCTCGTTCTATCACGAAATTATTTAACGACTCGATTAACCCTACAAACAGAAAAAAAAGTATATAAGCGTGACTGGTTATAACGATCGGGTCGCGAGTCACGTGAGATAGTGGACCGCGATAGGTATATATCGGTACAGCGGAATCCTGAGACAGCCGGAGAGACAAACGAGAGGAAGAGAAAGAGAGAGTACGCGGTGAGAGGATATCGCGAGCTGCAGTGGAGCGGACACGGGCATAGCGTGCCATGGACACGACATAGATACCGGCCTTTGGTTACCGCTCATCGGGTAGCATCACGGCAGCGAACAGATTAACGGAGAGAAAGAGCTAGAGTTGAAAGAGAGAGAGAGAGAGAGAGAGAGAGAGAGAGAGAGAGAGAGAGAGAGGGGAGAGGGAAAAGAGCGCGGGAGAGGGGTGAGAGGGAGAGAAACGATGGAAAATATGTCGGCGAAGACGAGTGGGCGAATACGACGATATATCGGCGGCGACGGAGAGAGAGAAAGAGAGGAGAGACAAGACAAAGGAACAACGAAGGGCAACCGGAGGCGTACAAAGGAAGGTAGCAGGAAGAAGGAAGGTGCAGGAGCGACGGAGGCGGAGGAGAGACGGAGGAGAGGCGGTGAGAAAGAGAAGAAAAGAGAGCGGGAGAAAGAGATAACGCGGCGACGGTAGGAGGAGAGCGACTCTGTGGTGGTGGACGGCTACGAGGCGGAGGAGAAGGATGCGTGGAGTTGCGGAGGATAGGCAGGAGAGAGGATAGGCACACGCGCGCGAATCGATTAGGTGCGCGTCGGCCATTTTGTTGCCGGCTCACCGGGAGGCCGCGGAGGCGTGGATCCCGGACGGCGTCGACTCCGCCGCGAGGACGAATCGTTCGCTGTCGCGCGCCGCTCTCTCGCGTTCGATAGGAACGCCCGAAGGTGGTAGGGAAAGTTATAGAGATCCACCAGCGCGGCCCGGGTGGGGATCGGGGAACGCGGGACTGACAATGGGAGCGAGCGAGAGGGTGGAAGAGCGAGAGAGCGACGGAAGCGGACAGTGGGGACGGAGGATCCGGCAGTGGGGTCCGGTTTAGGTTGGGTCGGATCCTCGAGCAGACTATAGCGAGACGCCTAACTGGCAGTCAGTGGCTCCCGGGGCCCCGCGTCGTCAGTCTCGTCGGGGTAGTTTCGTGCAACCGTGCCGTCTCTCTTCTCCTTTCTTTCTCTCTCTCTCTCTTTCTCTCTCCTCTCTCTCTGTCTCTTTCTCCCTCTCTCCCTTTCCGTCTATCTTTCTCTCGATGCCTGCCCTTTCTTTCTTTCTTCTCACCTGCTCCCCTCCCGTCCCACCGTCCCGTTGTCCCCTTCCTTCCTTTTCCGTCTCTACCTTTCTCCGAACGTCACGTCCAGCTTCTGCCACAATAAACGTTTCTTTCGCTTGTCCTTGCCGCTGTCTGTTATCGTTCGACTCGTCTCCTCGAGGACGTCAATAACGGGAATATTCGTCGCTATACGTCGCTCCGCGCTGCTGATGAGTGAGAACGTAATCGTGTCGCGATCCCGGTGATCGTGAACCGAGAAATCGGCAAGTCGCCGATTTCGAAGCCAGTTGCTCTGGCAAGAACGGCGAAACCGACCGGGGAGATCAAGAATGTTGTTGAAGTTTTGCGTCATCGTCGATCGTGTCTGCGATCGTACTCGCGTTTGACAATCACGAGAAATCTCTCGCCGAACTCGTAAGATAAGTTTCGCGATATTCGGTGAGTGCGTATCGTATCGCGAGATAGTGCGGCGATTCGACGAAAATCCCGAGGAGGAATTGGAGCGGAAAAATCGAGCGAGGAGACGCGAACCCGGCGAGAGAGAAAGAGAGGATTCAGTTGGAAGAGAGGAGAGAGTGAACCCGGGTGAACTGAAGAACTCTCGACGAAGCGAGAGATCGTCAAAGTGTTGATCGAACTGGACAGGCTAACGACACAAAGCCGGAATAACAGATACATTGGAACGCCAGTTACACCCGGTCGAGACTAATTTAACTCCAAAATTTAAAATTTGAAATTTCTGTGAAACTCAGTTTCAACTTAAAGTTTGCTTACTGAACGTTTCGATGAAATACAATAATGTAAGAGAATCCCGACGGGGTACATCGATATCGTGTGGTTCATTAAACAAAAGCTCCCCGCATGGTTCTCCGCTTTTTAAACGCGTGAGAATTGAGTTTTAATTTACTTGAAATACGGAAAAGCCAGCAGAAAAACCCAAAGCGACCCTTACGCATCGTATGTTTTCCTTGTCGGTGCCGATTCGACTCTCGGTGAGCCTCTCGTGACACGTCTCGAAGGTAGCAGAGACACGCCGGGCGGAAGTTTCACGAGTTTAAAGGGTACGGCCGGTGGTCGGCGTACGAAGGCTTCAAGATTGCTCGAAAACCGTCGCGCGAGGTGCGCAGGAGTGGCAGAGCTGCGGAAATAGGGGCTGCCGGCGTAATGCAGCGGGTGGGCGCAGCCGGGGGGCCCGGGCCCATCGGCTTTCAGGGCCCTCCGAGATCGCTGAAAATTTCACCGGTCAATATACAGGACGAGCCTGCCGATCCCACGCAGAGTGAGTATCTCAGCCTTTTCATTCTTTCGTTTTTCACGCAGATTTAAGATATGTTAACGAGTTAGCTCCCTCTCGAGAGTGAAACGCAACTCTTTGTAAAGTCCTTAATTTCAATACCGGAGCAATACCTCATCAATTTTCTCTGCTTTCTATTTCATAGAGTTGACCAGTCTCACTACAGTAGACGTCTTAAGCCCTAAACCTTAAGAAATTGATCAATCACGGTCAGAAGAGAATAATCGACTATATGATTGGTCAATTTCTTACGGCTTAAAGCGTAAAACATCTATGGTAAACCGGGACTTACATGATAATAAATTATTTGAAGAAGAAGTTTCGCGACGCGTAGGAACGAGTTAACCATCGTGTTGCTCATAAGCCTAATAAAGACATAAAATCTGTGCAAAGTAAGGTAGAGACGCTACTAGATGTGCACAATAATTATATGACATTGATCACAATATATGATATTTTCCGTTTCCCACCGAGCTTCATTCGCAAAACTCGTGTACGTATGCAACGAATTGTTCTAATTTTCGTCCAGCAAGTGACTGAACTTTGTTCGTGAGTGTCTCGATTGATCCTACATTGCAGATAATTTTGTTCGATTGATCTCTTTTTTAACGATAATGGTTTTTGTCTATCAATTAACGACGATTTGCATGGCTCGCTACACCGTTGCTGTTTAAACGTTTAAAAAACCCCCAATCACTCGACAATTTGCTTAACGTGTCACTTCGTTGCGCACACGTCGCGTAATTAGATGGCCAAATAATCATCCTCTCGTATTCATTATTTTACCGCGTCCACGCTGGGTCAGCGCAAATCAGAGGACAAACACATTAAACATGGGCGATATACGTCCGTTGATATATACACATATATTATTATTTATACAGTTATAAATTGTAAATATAAACCATGTTTCTTCAAATATCTTTAAACTTTGTAGTTCGAGTAATCGCGGAATCGAAGTCAGCAACGAAACGAATCGAAATCAATCAATTTTCGCCTATGCTTGGAAACGAACCTTCGGCTATGAACAATGTAGTTGTTTTTACGATATAATCTTGTCGAAGCTATCGTGCGACGTGGAGCGTCGTATATTCGTTTGTAACTCCGGCTTCTGCTTCCAAATCACTTTCTTAGAGTCTTCGAGCATTCGTGCGGTTATCACGCGGTATCCGAGTAACGCTTAATAATAACGCGCGACAATTTTACGACTATCTTTTACTAAATAGTAGATGCCTCTCAGGTTTGAAATCGTACAGAAAAGAGATCCAGTGGCAACGACATATATGCGTCTCGAATGGTTAGATCGAGCGTTTAACGCGAACTGGACGTATACAAACGACGCTAAATTATTACACCATAGCGACACACAGCATCTCGGATACTTTGGTCCGAGCGCGTAAAGCATGCATGCGAAACAGCTTCTCGCGGCGCGACACGTCGTCGTTACAATGCCGTTGGCATTGAAATTACCGGGAAGTCGTCGTACGCGTGTCTAGTCATCGCAGGTGAATAAAATCTTTTTGTCGCATGATAAGCCGGCAGTTAAAGTCCGCGTGATTTATGGGCGACGACGCGCGTTGCGGCGCAAATCATAAAAAGATCGCGCTCAACCTTCGCGAGAGAAAAAAAAGAAAGAAAGAAAGAAAAAAAATTTGCTGGTCTTGGATCCCGCGGATGCTTTTCGAGCAATTTACAGTTAATGAAGTGCACTTGTGGTAAATAAACCTTGGAACGTCGTCCATTACCGAAGACGTGTTATCGTCCACGTATTTTCCGACGTAATATTGACGGTAAATCAAGGATAGACAGTCGCAAGAATGGCAGCAGAAAAGGGTGAAACGAAACGTAAAACCTGTTAATGGGCCTGTAGAAATGCGCGATCGAGATCAATCGTTAATTATCTCGCTGCTTAAAGACGATTATAGAAATGCCACAACATGTCTAAGAGAACTTTGGACGTTTCTAGCGCATGTACGTATACATATATATGTATGTCGACGCTATTCGTCTCTTTAAAATACTCATCGTTAATTTGGCAAAAACCTTCGTCGGCATGCAGTATACGCTAATACGCTGCGTCAAGTCGCGTGCATAACGAACGATAATGTTAATCCAAGATGTAAATTACCACGGCAAGTCGCGACACTTGTTTAGCAGCGAACGCGAGATTCTATCGTTTAATATATTTCTGTCGGAAAAGCTTCTCGTAATATCTGACGACGACAAACGCTGCGGTTCTAAATTTTGTGATAATGATAAAATAAAAAATTAATCCGCGATCACATATTATCTACCGAATTCTGGCATTCAGAGAAATATCGTCATACTACATGTCGAACATTACATCCAAATTACATTCTTCATGTAACCTCATTCTATACAGAGATGGCAGAGAGAGGGAAGGGCAGAGAAAGGCAGAAATATCGCTAGTTATTGAGCGTTTCTAGGATAGCGTCCTCTCAAGCGCGGAAATATTAAATTCATTGTTCTCAGCATGTCGCGCTACATTTAGAAACCAAGCTGATTATAAGAATGATGAAAACTTACAAAAGGAAAAAATTAATTTAAGCAATTTAATAGATACATGCGCAATACAATAAATGTGTGAGAGAAAGAGACGGAGAAAGAAGAGAGAGAAAGAGAGCTTAATTCTCATTTCACCGATACATAACATCGCGACGATTCGCGATCTTGGGTGTAAAATTGGTGTTTATACTACTGGATTCGGAATAGGAACGTGTCTGATAATACGTTACACAACCCGAGGAGCTTACCGTTGTACAGCGGAGTCAATGACGCCGCTCATGCAGGAGCTCGACGAGCCTTTTCCACGTGCAACCGGCGCTCGTGTGCTCATTTATTATTAACGCGAGTTATCGCATTTTCATAATCGGATACATGGAATATTCAACGGCGCGAAACGATTCGCCGATGATTTTCTGTAATTAAATGTTACAGTGTTGCGTTTAACACGTGTTTTTCGCGCGCGCGCTTTGCTCGTGCGAGCGCGTACGTGCGATCCAACGAAGTCGCAATTATCGCGGGGGCAACATTAATATCAACCGTGTTTATCGCTTATAATTATTGCGGCGCTATATTATTCGCGAGTAAGAATGGCGAGTGCGAGCGCGTCAACGATAAAATCGCGGATCTTTAATTTATGCTTGCGATTAATTCGATAATGTGTTCAATGAGGCGGATGAATAATTAAGTCGATGACCGCGATGCAGGCACTGCCGCATGCCGAAAACAAAGAATAATTAAATTAACGTGGAATTGCGCGATCGTAGTAATGCGAGCTCGCGGTATAATCACGACGCGAGTTCGATTTTCGATGCGGCATGAAAAAAGGATATCGATGTGAAGAAAAATCCGTATTCCGATGCCTCTTTTAGCGAATAGGCATAGTTCGTTAATCGAAACATCTACGAAACTTTGGCAAAATTTAATATCTAACATGAAATATAATTTTAATTTTAAAAATAATTCGTGTATGAAAGTGACATTTAAAATAAAGAACTGAAGAATTTATTAGCATAAAATTACAAAAAAGAATCTAAAAAAATAGTTATCTTAAATAATATTTTGATATAGTATTACAATTAAAAATATATGAATTACGCTATAGAATTCTTATTCTTTCATTCTCAAAAACAATTAGTAAAAAAGAAAGTAATAAAAGTGAAGTAATTTTTTTACATAGGATATTAATTTAATAGAATTTTCAATTTTGAGTTAAAAATTTATTACACGGATCTTGCAGAAGAGAAACTTATAAAATAGACACAAATTAATACGTACACTACTGGCAAAAGTTGGAGGGAGAGAGAGAGAGAGAGATAGAGGGGGAGGGAGAGAGAGAGAGAGAGAGAGAGAGAGAGAGAGAGAGAGAGAGAGAGAGAGAGAGAGAGAGAGAGAGAGAGAGAGAGAGAGAGAGAGACACATCCGATTCATACCTTATTCAATATCTTTTTCTTGATTTTAAAGTAAATAAGCATTATATTTAGCATAATTGTGATTAACATTGTTTAATTTGCATTGTGGTTAGCATTCCTAGCACAATGTGATTAGCATCGTTTAACTGAAAAAAAAACGGACGATCATAAAGTCTTTTTTCCGAAACTGAGCTGTAAACCATTTTGGAAGATGGATAAAAGAGTCTTCCGTCAGAAAAAAATTAATAAACTTGTAACTAGATTACCTATAGATTATAGTAAAAAAAAGTGATTAAATGTGCTATTGTGAGAAGGTGGGTATTTTGATAAGAAAAATGTCGAATACTCTTCAGTGTCTAATACTCTTCTTTTCATTGTGTAAAAAATAGCTTTTGTAGCGCTTTCAAATATTTTATGTTATTTTTCATTTCAATATAAGACAATGAATAAGATAATGAAAATGTGTTAAATTATAATGCATAAATTTGATTTCATTTCATATTGTAGACATTTTTCAATTAATGGTCTCAAGCTTTTGGTCGGCAGTGTAAATTAACGTTTGCTTTCTGTCATACAAAAGACATAGTACTATATGTCGCCAGAACAAAATTTAATTCGCGGAAAGACGTACTGCTGTCACGAATATGTTAAGCTCTTTACGAACTAAGTCCCACTATTTTTTTATGACTGAACCTATCCAGCTTAAAAATTCTTACGAAATTTTATTACACTCCTGTAGCCTCTCACCTAGCATAAAGTTCTTCCCACTCGACAAAACTAATTTTTTTTTCCTGTGTTAAATATAATCCCTTTTCACCCTACATTCAGAGAAATATCTAAAATATTTTCAGAACCTGTCAGTGGTTTGGATCTCGAAAACAGAATTCTATCTTAGGCATTTTCGGAGATATCTACCGGTCGAAATGGTCATTGTTTCGTGACGCATTGTCAGGAAAGAAATCGCCAGATACACAAAGTATATAGCACATTACATCGCGCACGTTTGGTCTAGTTGCGTTAGAATCTGCTCCGCGCGACTCACATTGTACATTAAGAATAAATCGGCGATATGTAGATGCGAGCGCACGCGCGCGTCTCGAAGATGGAAGGAAAAAAAAGAGGAGGACGGATATTTAAATGTTTAACGTCGTGGGGCAGAGTTATGTGCGCCGGCGAGCGAGGAATCCCGGCGTTAACGTCGCAGTCGTTTTCCATGCACGGAATGCTGATACCGCGTAACTCTGTTTCAGGGTCTAATCATGCAAATGTATGAGCCGTTAATTAAAACCGACGTAAACTGTATCTCGCTGCAACGCAATTCTCAACTAGAGAAATTGAAAGAGCAATTAAGGGGCTACATCCACCTATAATAGAGGCCCGAAAAATAGGTCAAAATTCAGATATTTTTTTTTTTTTCAGAAACTATTAGTGGAAATGAAACGAACTTTGTTTGTACTTAAAGATACATGTTTTGAGAGCTTTAAAAAAATTTTTTATTAAAAAATTTTCAAACACAAAAAAGTTATGGCCGCCGGCAGATGATGAGTTTTTTTTTTTGACACGTTCGGCGGTGGACATCAGATCTGGAAAACCGCTCGATGGATCGTTTTGAAATTTACACAAAATACGCTGAGAAACATTTAGAGGTCGTTTACGATCGCCAATTTTTAAAATCGGTTTTTTAAACAAAATGGCAACGAAATGAAACTCAGGTATGGACAATTTGTGAGAAAATGTCGTCATTTTTACGTAATTATTAAAAAATAAAGATCGATTTAAAAAAAAGTAAGATCGTCAACGACTTCTAAATGTTTCTCAGCGTATTTTGTATAAATTTCAAAACGATCCATCGAGCGGTTTTCCAGATCTGATGTCCACCGCCGAACGTGTTGAAAAAAAAACTCATCATCTGCCGGCGGCCATAACTTCTTTGTGTTTGAAAATTTTTTAATAAAAATTTTTTTTAAAGCTCTCAAAAATGTATCTTTAAGTACAAACAAAGTTCGTTTCATTTCTACTAATATTTTCTGAAAAAAAAAAATCTGAATTTCGACCTATTTTTCGAGCCTCTAGGTGGATGTAGCCCCTTAACATGATCATACAGCATATATACTTGCACGTATTTTATAAGCGCATAATGTCGTGTGTATATAACATTGTTCATTATATACTGTTTTATTTATTATGTTTTTCATACGGTATGACTTCTACAATAAAAAACGTGATCTATTTACATTTGAAATTACTTAAATATGATTTGTATCTGTATATATGAATGTAAGGGAAAACGTTTCACATTCTTCGGAAATGACTTTGATGTAACATTCTCTACTCTGTTTTGATTACCGAAAGCGGTCATTATCAAAACGCGGAGAGTGCGCGCGTGGAGCAAAACCGGCCGAGCTAATTATTTTCGATCGCGTGACTAAATCGAAGTACACGTCCCGCGGTTAGATAGAAATAAATGAATCGAACAAATTCGCGGAATTCCGGGTAAATTAATCGTGTAGAATCTAGATGCTTCAAATAGTCGCTGGAATTTCGAACACAGTCACCTAATCGCGCTAGCCGATAATCAAACTCATCCAAAGTGTATAAAACCGAGTATTCTTTGCATAATAAAAAAATCGAATTATCTGAACTTATTTATTATCATGCCGCAGAGTTATCACTGAGATGTCTAGTGGATAATATCCACTAGTTCTCAAAGTATGTTCGCTCATATAAAGGAACCTCATCGAATATGTACGATATTACATAGTATACAGTATACGATCGCGAATATATTATAATAAACCTTTTAAAATTAAAAACCAGTTTTATGCGGTGCTTTTTCTCAAAATGACGACTATATCTACAACGACCGCGATGCGCGGTGTCTGCCGGATAGAGAAACCAGTCTGCTGCTATCAACTGCGAAATAAAGATCCAGTCTCTCAACTCGCATCTCGCTAATCCCGATTGTTTGCCCCGCGAACGCTCATGCCGACGAACGATTTATTTCGTACGCGTGAGAGGAGAGACGCGTGCGCGTTAAGAAGCGGGGGATCGGCTTCGGTGGAAATCATCAGCCGATTAGAGTGCAGATGTTCTCATACGGAGATTACGAGCCGTTTCCACCCTCCGCGCGGTGCCATCATACGGGGTTAGGCCCGGCAGGAACGGCGGAAAGTGGATATAACGTCATAGGGTAGGCTTGATTGAATTATCATGAGTGTTTGCGGAACGGCGGCCTGCAATTGAATTAGATGCGGGGCCTTTTCTATCGAAGCGCGTAGACATATATCAGTGTCTCGACGTGAGTTTCTCTGTCTTTTCGCCCCTTCTCTCGATCTCTCTCCTTTGAGAAAAAATATAAAAAAAATTACTTATATTTATTTTTTAACCCCAGCCCTCTTTCACTTACAACATTTGAAAGAACGAAATCAACCTGAATACATTTGTAGGATGAAACGTATAAGATGATAAGTGTATAAAAAATGTATTCTTTTAAATTGAAAGAGGTTGTTGCGTCAAAATAAAATTAATTTAATATTTATATATAAAACTCTATTACGATAGTTTTATATTGGTTAAAAAATTAATATTTGTGTATATTTAAATTCATAGCAGGTTTAGAGAGATTAGAAACTAGCAGGGCAGCGCAAGATAGGCGATCGCGCGAAATTATATCTGGTTTGTTATCGGTGAAAATCATAATCGACAACGGCGTGTTGTCGCGATGATACCACGATTCTCGGGATCCTGCATCGGACGGAGGGAGCCGAAAGCGTACGCAATCGTTCGGTACACAGAGTTATCGGCGATCGGACAGATTCTTCGCGGAGCATGTACAACGAAAAATCAGTGCGTCCCGCGGATCAAAGGCGTGCCGCCCCGGTGGGAAAAAGGCGTCGTGGACGCGCGGTACAAGACGTGTGATAACGTTTCCGCGCATTATCGCGTGGTCGATTGATTAACCGGTCGACCGGTGCGATAAGGATCACGACATCGGTATCCGTCGTCGATGTGTGACGCATCTCGAAACCACGTAATTTTGGCGAGCTCGCACCTCGATGCGACGATAACGATCTAAATTCATTCTGTGGTGGTAAACGCGACAGAAACGAATCGAGATAAAAAGGCGTTCTAATGTATAGGACGGTATACGATGATGACATATTGATCAAGTTATCGTTGTTGAAATAGGCGATGAAAAATCGTCTTGAAACTGATCACGGTCCCCCGATTCGTATTGTAAGGACGAACGTCGACGTCACACGTCGCAGGGCCCGATCGTTCGCGCGAGGCGAGATTTAGCATCGGTGTACAGGATCGGTTTACAGGAAGCGGCGTGCGCGATTGTCACGTAAAAAGTACGTTTGCTGTGGTTTACGGTCACGGCCGTTCACGGGCCATTTGGTCATTGTTTCTAGCCACGAGAAAGTCCAGAAGGCCCGGAGCGGAGCGGAGCGGATCGGATCAGATCGGGCCGGACCGAAGATGTCCGGTCCTGGCTGTGGTCGGCGCCCGGCGCCAGACCCTCGGAGAGTCTCCGGTTTACAACACCGGACTATCGGACGTGGGGTCCTGTGTTTCCCGTCATTAGACCCCTCTAACGAGAGAGGGACCGCTGCCGCTGCAGAGGTTTCGAGAGGGCTTATCGCGCTCGGGTCGCTTATAAAGAAGCGTAATCGTCGCTCGGGCGCGGTACGGTATGTTCAATTTATCGTCGTTCCCGATCTCTCTCCCGGACGATTTTTCCTCCCGAGAAATCGCAACGGGACCTGCTATGGGTGGTCGTATAGGTCTGCGGCCGCGTCTCGATATATATGTGCACTTGTCACGCGGCGAACGTACATGCACGTCTCTCGGACTGCGAGGAACGCAGACAGGCGTCGTCCGTCTGTTTACCTAAGCCTGCGAGGCACGTGTCCATTTCATCAGGTTTTAGCGAAGCGAAATTTGTACGGTAGGACGGCCACAAAGTGCCGGCCAATGTTTGACGAAGGGATTCCTCGGAGAATTTTTCGGTGGCTGTAAAAAATCTTTATACCCGTCGCACTTTTACGAGAGGCGAAACGATAATTGGGATAATAATTATTCCGCTCATCTTACAATTAGGATCGCTAAATAGTTGCTTTTCGTCGCAAGATGTTTTTAAAATGATTGCGCAATTCATACATATATATAAGTTTGTAAAACAGTGAGACAGCGATAGCTTTATCTTCCTAATCCGGATATAAAAGAATTTGATTTATTCAGTTTCTTTGCAAGAACTAGGTACAGCTATATTATTGCTACATTCCTTCTCGCTAGTCTATATTAGTACATGTATAAATAATCTGTTACGGATAGAATATTTAGCCTTCCCTTGTGTTTAATTTCTTCGTAATAATTCTGCCGATAAAAGAGAAGCCAGGTATTTTTATCAAATCATTCAATGAGACAAATACAACGGACTTTCTTACGCGAAGGTCTTAGAAGAATGAATATGAATGAGAAATTCATTCGAAAAAATTGACCCTCGCTAAGATCGTTTTTTAATTAATTGTTTGATATCGATTAATGTTGAGCAAAGGGTAAACGAGCGAGATTCTATGGAAATCAAAATCGAAATTCTAAAAGATAGAAGTGCAGACGCGGATAATCCTTCGGTTGCTTGTGTTATCGGCGCTTTGTCTCCGTGCGAAAAGGTCGGCGCAGAGTGGACGTCGCATCTCAAGTGCGAGGAAAATTTTATGAAAATAAATCGGTGCGTTGTCTCGCGCCGGGTGCAGGGTGGATCACCGGAACAACAAGGGAGGGATGAGGTGCAACCGACTCGGAGAGTCGCACGAATTAGAACCTGCTCGGCGGCGACGTCGGGGCGCCGGGTGGATGCGCAGGAATGCCGGCCGGACTGATAAAAGCCACGGCCAACACCTACATAAATTTCAACGGGGGATATCTGAGGACCTGGCCTTTTCGTTCATTTAAACGTACGCCCTAAATTTAGTGTCGACCGCGCGGTGCCCGCGGTATCGGCGGTGCGGCGCCGAGGATATGCTGCGCCCGGTTCAGCGCGCTTGTCATCTCCGGCCGGACGTCGCCAGCGAGATCCCGCGTTGAATTCTGGACGATTAGGGGACCGTCGTTATTCCGGTAACTCAGGCAGGTCTCTCTCCCCGAGACTTCGTGCGCCTCAAACACATATATCTTGCGCGCGTCTTACATCTTTCCTAATTTATTTGTGAATAACTTTACTTGTCGAACAGCTGGTTTCTTCATCGTCTCGGCGGAAGATCGGCGGCAATGGACTTTTGCACGTACGTGCGCGACAGTCGACGGGACTTAAATCGTACCTTTGTACCTCCGAGAGAAAGCGTATCGAATTACTCGGTAACATTTTCTGGTCGTTGTCGCCGGGACATCTATCACGAGTAGACAGGTGTAGCCGTGGATCCGCTCGACCAGACATCGCGAAGCGATTTTCTGCATTTCTGCCGACGTGATACCGCTCGCAAATTTGCACGCTACTTCTCCCGTCCGCCGCGCCGGCCCTTTCCTCTTCCTTTTCTTTTTCTTGTCGCTAAAGACGGCCGACCGTACGCACTTACGCGGACGCATGCATGCATGTTGTCCGTGCGTGCGTGCGTGTTCGTGCGTACACGCATTCGCGTATATTTGCGTACATTCACCGGCTTGTACGCGCGTATCTTGGGCGGCCAGCTGCTCGAGAAGCGGACTCGACAGAGGCGCGAGAGGAGGCCGCACCGCGCGGTCTTGTAAGGTGCATTCCCCGATTCCGCTACGAAACTGGCCGGTAAAAAAAGGGAAATAATTAGCGGAGGTGTTAATGAAATACCAAACGAACGCCGTGGGACACCGGGTCGGCGCCTCTGAACTGCCAACCAGACATCCTCGACACAAACCCCGGCGCCGCTTCTCCCTTCCCATCCTCCCGCGTAGTAGCAAGCTACTCCAAGATATCTCCTTGTTCCTCTTCTCTCTTTCTTCTTCCATCCCCTCGTCCTTTTCCTCTTCGTCGTCTTCTTCTTCTTCTTCTTCAACGTCTTACATTTCTTTGCCGCATCCATCTACATCTGCCTTTTTTCTTTTTCTTTTTCTTGTCCCATAGAGCAATCTCCACATTTCTTTTTAATGTTTTCTTCTCTCTGCCTGAAAATAACGAGCTTGAAAACTCCGGGCTTTGCATATCGGCGACTTCTCGCATTTTGGGGGGACGAATCGTAGATTTTATTGTCACAAATCCTGTCTATTGCGAATAACGTTTAGGTACTGTATTATAAACAAATAACATTATCTCTCTGTTGCGTTATATGTTTATGTAATTTTTTAAAATTTATCGTCTCTTTCGTGAAAAAAAAAGAACAGCATAAAAAATATCGTGGCACTCGCCATCGCAAAATATATGACCCACAACTGAACGGAAGAACAACCCGCCACCCACATTCGGCCAGTAGCGAGTCGCTCCAAAATCGTTGCAGTCGTAGCTCTCTTTTATCTACAGGAGAAGGGGGAGGGACGTGGCGGTGTGCAGAAGGGAGTGGACCACCTTGCCGCATGACATTACTATCCCTCGGCGTGTTCCGGAGATCGAATTTTGCCACCGATCAATCGTGACGAGGGCCAGGCAGCATTCTCCCCATCTTTATCGACGCGACTCCGCCACGCACTTCTCCCTTGAATAAATTATATCACGGCTCGGCCCGGCCGGGCGGCGTGAACCGTACCGTTGATACGCTTTTAACTTTTTCTAGGCACTCTCGACGGTCAACGCTAAAAAAGACATCATGCCCCGCATTTCTCCGAACTATACAGTCTCTCCGCACAATGCCCCCTTCAAAATTTCAGATTAGAAGCGCGCAAATGTTAAAAGCGGTACGAACAAAAACACATTCGTAAATAGATGTCTCTTATTTTGCATTGACATCTGACGCCGTTTTATGAAACGAGATTCGGGATACGACGACAAGAGGACTCGTCTAGGATTAAACGTGTAAAATTGTACAAAATTGAACGTGATTAAGACTCGACGGCGTGACGTCGCGGCAGAGCGCCGATATGGTAATATTAATCGACGCGTCGTATGTGATTGCAACATTAACGGGAGATTAAGTTTCCATGTACCGAAAGATTTCCATCCGCCATAATTGGACGGTAATCATATGATTCCTGTCATATCGCGTGGAAGTTTTAAGTACGAATTGCAAATTACAATCGTAATCTGTCGCCCGGCTCATTATTACTCATTAATGTCAACGCAATGTGATCCGTGCCAATAATCGGCAATATTGGAAATGAGTGATAACTAAAAATTAACAGCTTTTCGGACGAGAGAAAAAGAGAGAGAGAGAGAGAGAGAGAGAGAGAGAATTGTCATGAGCTAATAAAATGTCATAATTGTATTATACTTTAATACAGATTCGGCTAAAAATTGGAATCATCAGCGCTCAATTATCATCTCATAATTGTTTTCCTCTTTTTATAATGGAGGGATTATATTACCATTAAATGTGATCATTTTGTCATTTCATAATCTCGGAACAACGCGACGAGCGTAATTTCTGAACCCCTCCTTCACGGGAACAATTTGTCGAAATCACAGATCTTCTCTCTAACGGCATTCGGGTCGGTTGAAATACGCTCCGCGTCCAGTAATTCCGGCATCGGCGGTATTAAATCATCCGCGCCCACGTGAGCGAGACGTGTAACGAAATAGCGACAAATACGCGATGGTATCTCCAGGATGATTTCGGAGCAGGGGGAGACGAGAGAGGAGGGAGGGAAGAGATCGAGCGAGCGAGCTCGCGTATAGCGCCGAAGTGTGCGCTCGGCGCGTCGGGTCGTACGCTTCAGCTCCGAGGATCCGAGCCCGAGATACGAGAGGTGGTTGTCGTCTCTGGGAGCTAATGGGATGCCGCCGACACTCTCTTGCTCGTCCGAGTCCCTTTGATCCTGACCGACCTTGCCCGCGCGTCCCGGTTACTCCCGTTCCCGTCTTCGCTTCTCGCTCTCGCTCCTCTTTCCTCTTTCTTTCTCTCGCGCGCGTACCACCCTGACCTTATCCACTGGCCGGTTGGGAATTTTCATGGTGGTCGCGAGATTCTCCCCGCGTCCACGCGTGAGTATACACGTCCGACGCGAATCCGTATATACCCGTGCTCCGTAAGTTCGCGGATCTCAGCGACCGTACGGCGCGGCGGTCGAACTCTCGGGAACGACGGAGTATACCAGTCTTTTGTGTGTTCCACGTTATATCTCTACGATTTTCAAACTCGGTATCTTTGAGAAGACGAAGTTTCTGTAACTTTGACCTATTTTTGAAACCCACGCTCGTATCAGCGTTACTGCTGCAATGTCTACGAAAGACTCTATTACTTATACAACCTATTTCTATTGGATTATTGTCAATGATGAAATTCTTTGATGAAGCTGATTACTTTTTGATAATGAGAATTAGAATCTCACTATTCAAAATGAAGTCTATTTGTAATTTAATGTATTAACTTTTTTTATTATTTTTAATTAATTCCTAGACTTTTGAGGTCATCCGCTTAGCTAATTATTAAAGAAATAGGACAGCGAAAACACTAATTCTTGAAATAACGTTTTTGATAAAATACATTATTTCTTAAAAATTAGTCAAAATTTTATCCATGTCTTTTGTATTAGAATTTTTATCTACAATTTGGAGTCTATCGTTTAACTTTACCATTAAGTTTTTGTGTTATTTTATTTTTTTAATTTACTCTATTAATTTTCCTTTTTCAAATGATCCATTGGTTTAAAACGAATGGTCGATTTTAAGGTATTTTATGTTAATTCAGCAAAAATAGATTTTTAAGCAAAAGCCACAATCTTGCCAAAAAATTCCCATTGATTGCGAGTGTGTAATTTAATGATTGCTATTAAAAAAAATTCTTATTTATTAAAGCTGGCCTTTATTTATATATGCATATTGTTCGTACAACCGTTTTACAGTTTAAAAAAAGACTATCACTTTTCTTGTACAGTAAAAAAATAATATTTTGATTCATGTAGAAAATTAAAAAAAAAAAAAAAAAAAACTTTTTTATTCTTATAGTATATACTTAACCATGACCAGGCGACTCTATCTTCGAGGACAGTTATTATTGTACACCATTTAGCGATTAGCGATAATTAACGTTTGATTATATTTATCAGCTGATAAACGGAATGACAATGCATGGCTAATTTTTATTTTCAGTGTACAACGAAAATATGAAAATATGAAAAAAATATGAAAATTGTAGTGACAAACATGAGGTTTAAAATTAATGTGTTGTTATTTATGAATAACATTTAAACATGAACTATAAAGAATAACCATAATAATGCATGATAAAGAACGTTATACAATTATTTTTTTTGCTCTTGCTGGCATTTGTGGCGTTTTCCACAAATACAATTTTCTTCGTGGAATTAAGAAAATATTGACGTAGATACTAAAAATAAAAAAATATTTGTGGAAAGATATTTACGGACAGGAATAAGTATACATTTAACAGAGCTATATATGCCAGTATATGCATACTGAATATTTAATATATTTACTAGCTCTTTGTTTCTTTATCTCTAATTGTAAATCAAGTGTTATTATTACAGTTTATTATAATTTACCTTTTGACGCGTATTGATGTACTGTACATATTTTCTCGGCACTTAAGCTCATTACTAATAGTCGAAATGCACGCATATCTAAACGTAAGATACGTTTCAACGTGAAAGCCTATTCTTGGAAATAAAGACATACCACTTCTACAACGCCGACCGTACATTTAAAAGAATACATCATATATTTAATATAATATTAATATCTCGTAATAATACCAATCAAATTTTATAAAAATTTCACGCGGGTTGCTATCGACGCCCCTCTCCCCCGCTCCCCAATACGCTCGAGGGATCAGCGTCGCGAGGAGGAAAAAAAAACGGACCGACGTCCATCGAGCGGACTCCGCGAATTCCCGGCCGCCGCATCGCGTCGCGTCAGGGCGCAGAATCCGGTGTGGCGGACGCCGCCGACTGCGGACGGTCTCGCTGTCGGAACTCTGGGCGGAGTTCCGGCGGCGAGACGTAGACGCGCGCCGCCCAGGCGTGTACGCCCCTGATGATCCTCGACGCGCCTTCGTTGGCGCACTCCTCTGCCTCTCTTCTCGTCGCCGCGCTCGCTCACGCACTCGCGTGACGACGCGACGCGTCGCGTCGCGTCTCGAAGAAAAGCGTCACGCGTCGCGGCGAGTCACGCCGCGCGGCCAACGGCACCCGATTTTCGATTTTCGACCGTCCGGCCCATCTCCCAGTGTCATAAATCGCAAGTAATATCGAGAGCTCTCTAATTTTTCTCGCGTCGCCGTCGGCAGCGCTTACGACCCGCTTCCCTCCGTGTTGCCGATTATGAATTATATTGTACTTTTGTTAAGTGGATTAATTTAACCGCGAGCCAACCTCTTATTGCTGCCGATGATGCTTTTAAATGTAGCTCTCGCACGCGTACCGTCATGAGTATGAAAGTACGGATAATATATTGAATTGCTCTTTTCGAGGGACATTAAATATTTACACAGAAAATTTATGCAAAATATATTTTGTATCGGCAATATTTATTCAAATGCGATAAATTGATCGTTTTAATTGTATTTTGAAGTTTAATTAAATGTCGTAACTCGGTATAAATGTATGTAACATTATGGAAAGCTGTAAATATTTACTGGGATAATTTCCGACATGTAAAACAAGTTTCTCATCATAGATTATGTTACATATAAATATATTCGTGGCCGAACTGTAATATTGCACGCATTCGCTACTGTTTCTTTATGTGACCGAAAGCCTGGTACTTAATTTACGAAAATATTAACAAAGTTTTATGAAAATTATCTGTAAACAATAAAAAATGCACTAAAATAACAAAAAATATAACTGAGAATTGAACGTGGAATGTAATATCAATTCTAAAAATAACTTGTGTACGAAGATAAAATTAAATGAGGAACTAAAAGGACATTTATTAACATTAAACTACAAAGAAAAATCTATAAGAAATAAGTTAATTTAAGTAATATCTTGATGTACAGTATTATAATGATAAAAGATGTACTGCCAGTCGGCGAAAGTTTAAAAAAGAGACCAAGTATAAAATTTAAAATTATTCCAGTGAAGCACTACTTAAAAGTCTCATTCTTGCCGTACTCAATATTTGTTCTTAATTTGACAGGAAATAGACATGATATTTAACACAGTTGTGATTAGCATAGCATGCATCGTTTAATTTCAAGAAAATGGATTACGATGGTCATGAAGTCTCTTTTTTCAAAACTGAGCTGTGAATAATTTTAGAAAATAAGTGGAAGAATCTTTCGTCAAAAAAAATAAATAAACTTCTAGCTAATAGATTACCTAGATTAGTAAAAAAGTGATTAAATTAAGGGCTACTTTGACGAGAAAAATGTCCAATACCTATTCTTTATTTTGTTTAACACTCTTTTCATCTTGTAAAACATATTTTTTATAGAACTTTCAAACACATTATATTATTTTTTATTTAATGAAACATTGAATAAGATAATAAAAACATGTAAAATTATAATGCAAGTTTGATTTTATTTCATATAGTAGATATCTTCAATTAATGGCTTTAAACTTTCGCTGGCAGTGTATGTAAATTAATTAAGCTAGAAGAATAATAATTCTTATATCAAACAATTAATAAAAGAGAAAATAGTGCAATAAAAAGTAACATCCCATATAGGGTTTTACAGTCGGCCCAATACTGGGCCAGTATTAATTATACTGGCCCAGTATTGGGCCGACTGTAAAACCCTATATGGGATTCTTTACGCAGAATACAATGTTAATATACAATAAAAATTTTAATTTTAATAATTTATTACGCAGATCTTACAAAAGAGAAACTGATGAAATAAACGTAATAATAAAATGATACAAATTAACACACAGATAAGCATTTTTCTTCTGTTATAGACAAAAGTAGTACTCTCTACCATTTTTAATTCGCGAAGTCACCAGTCGCGAATGTATTAATTAAAATAATGGCTTACACGTGCGTAATTATCCTTATCAAAATAAGAAAAATATGTTTTCTTAAAATTAAAAAAAAATCATGGACATTTGATATTTGAGATATTTCCTGTTATAAAGAAACAAAGAATATAAATTCTAAATTAATCGTTAAATTTTGGAGCTCCTAGTTTGAATTAAAACACTGAAAAACAAAATGGAAAAAATTTCCACGTTGTTGAAAAGGCGCGCGTCATATAAATTATTTGCTTTTAAAAATTTTTCCTAGATTATTCTTCGATAGAGTCTATCTTCTGATTGTATCTGTATTTAGATAAGATGTACGACTATTTAATAGTTCAGTGGATTAAGGTCTTATGTATGAAGTGGTATTACTAATTGTGTGAAGCTAATCTATTTCCCAAATTTAATAAATCCTCAGAATTGGTCGGCGATATTTGGCGATTATCTTTCTTCGATAACGCACTCGTATGTTCTGATTTTACGAAAGGTGCGGCATCATCGTACGATTCAGAGACGTATATACGAAAACGGGCGAGAGGGTAATGTGCTTCCCTGAATTGAATTTCGCCGGGACGTGAATTTCTTGCCTTTGTTTTTAGTTATTATATACTAAAGAAAAAGAAGCAACACTAATTTTTTAATTTTATTTCAATATTCTTTTATTTCCATTTGCATTATTGTCTTATATGGCTTTCATGTTTTCTCCTACGTAATTAACCCTAGCTTCCCACACTTCCAAATTTTTACGGGCTTTCTACACTGGGGTACAGGTTACCCAACGTCGTATATTTAGCTAAAACTACATGAAAAAATCAACTGATTTTAAGTCACTTTTTTCCATCGATATACGCCAGACATCAGGGAATATGCCTTGAATAAGAAAATATGAAAAGGATAGTAGTTTGGAAAATATTCGCTTGTAAAGAAAAGGTAAATTCTCGAAGTAGCAAACTAGCGAATTTTACCTGGGGTTACAGGCACCCCAGTGGGAAAGCTAGGATTAATTGTAATATATATTAATTTGTAAAAAAGGGGGAAAAAAGATATTGTTCGTCGTTCAATTCACGATGCAAATGGATGCGTAAATACCCTCGCTATACCTCTCTGGTACGATTCCATTACGTAAGCTTTATCCACGAAATCACTGATAACGCGTTGGCGCGAAAGCGACGACAGGACAGATCAACGTATTGATTTTATTTTCGTTTGTCGGCGATTTCGCCGGGCGGGGATGTCGATCGCTATTTCGCGGCTAATACGTAACTAACGAGCGGTCGTTATGATCGACGATAAGATCGATCGCGATCGCACATTCCGTGTTTTAATTCGAGATCGCGTGTCATCCGTGAAATACGTACAAAATGCGGCTTTCCCTTTGTGCTTTCACCGCGGACGTGTGCCTCGAGATAACACGATTATTGTTTTACGTTATTATCCAATATCAGGTTCTCTGTTCGAGGAAACGCACCGACGGATCTTTAGATCGGGCGCGATTTTCATCAAAAAGATCTTTAAAAATTTCGAAAATTAAAGATATGTATGTATTGTGTAAAAATAGCGATCTCGAATCGCATTGCATTCGGCATGAAAGATTATACTTCTGATTGTAAAATTAAGATTTTTTTGAGGAAGCGACAACTGTTTCTCTCTCTCTCTCTCTCTCTCTTTCTCTTTCTCTCTATCTGTCTCTCTCTCAAAATCGATCGATTGTTTGTGTTTCAGAAGGCAAAAGCTCGCACTGCGTTGGCTGCGGCGGTCGAATTCACGACCAGTGGATCCTGAGGGTAGCGCCTAATCTGGAATGGCACGCGGCTTGTTTAAAGTGTGCCGAGTGTCAACAGTTTCTGGACGAGAAATGCACCTGTTTCGTGCGGGACGGCAAAACTTACTGCAAGCGTGATTACGTTAGGTAAGTCACGTCGTCGCTTTTTTTTTAAAGGAACTTCGCTGTACGCTTCACTGGAAAGTCGGACAGCGAAACTTCTTTTGAAAGGTGGTTCAACCCTAGTAGCCGCAAACAAAAAGAAATGAAAAAAAGAAAAAATCTTCGGCGGTAGATTCCCGAGGAGCTACGAGCGTTCGATTTTTCGACAGTTTTTACGGCGCGCATCGAAAGAAACGAGGAAGGGTTGCTTTCAGATTGCATTCGACACTTTTTCGTTCGTTTGGCGCCGTACAATTAATTCTTCGCGATTACGAGAGAGACGAAACCGCGCGATGACGTGGTACGTCAAGCGGACACCGTCTCATCGTCCGACGGTTAAGTGTCGCTCCTTAACGAACGAATTCCACGAAGAGGTGGAACAAGAGGCACTCGGGAGAGAGACCCCGGCCTCACGATCGCGGTGCAATATGGTAATTAATGCAAAACCGTGCCTCTTGTCACTGCGGCCTCTACATTCTCCGGCGACACGCGATACGCTCTTTCCGATACGCATTTGCAAACGCTCGGATTGGGAGGCGAGCAGGAGGGAAAAGAAAGAAAAAAAAAGAAAAAGAAAGAAAAAAAGGAAAAGAGAGAGAGAGAAAGAGAGAAATGGTCGAGAGGCAGAAATTGGGGAAGGAGGGGGTGACAGGGTCGAGAAAGTCCAGGGTATTTTTATCCGACGTATACACGTGGAGTGCGGCGCACGAACGCACACGCACGCATGCACGTATGTCCGCACCGTCACTGTCACGACGTTGCGTGCGCTGGCGCGTGCAAAAGAAACCGTGCACGCAATTATGCTCGCGCTCGCGAGAAAACTCGCACTCGCGAGTCAACGCAACGAGGCGATGCGTGGCATTGATCGACATCACCTCGACACAGTGACGGTTATTACTGTCATTTACTGACGATGCGATCGAAATAGTCGACGTAGCCGGTGCGTGGCATGGTCGATCATAGGAAACCACTAGAAGTATTCTCGACCGCGGATAAAACTACGAGAAATAGGATCGCACACGACTTTTGATAGTTATATACGGAGTTAAGCGGCTTGAGGATTAAGTAACTTTTGCCGACTTAGTTTCGAAAATATGAACGAAGACTTTGTATATGAAACTTCTTTTTTCCATTAATCATCTTGGATTCGAGACAGACATAAAATTAACTTTCGATGATGTTGAGACTTTTGAGTATTTTAGTAAGAATTTACTTTATACGGATTTTGTAAATTATTCGTTAATTTGCAACTTTCTAATTTTTTTAGAGAATAATACTTGAACATTATCAAGATAATTAATACGAATGCGTGTTAAGCGAAACGTCTATTATTAGATTATTTTTCCTGAAGATTGTATTGCTCGATAATAATCTATTCCTTTTCTATGATTGGTTTTCTGTTCTTCGACAGTGACAGAATGACGGACATGCCTTTAACGTGCTTGTAATCGAATCAATTATCATAATTGATTTTATAATGCTTACATTTAATTGAAGTGGGATACCACTAAATTAATTGGAGTTGTTGTATTCGTTTCGCTGGTTACGTCACTTTCGATGTGGCAGAAATAGGAACGGGAATGTGCCAGAAATGAAAAAAAGACGCATCCCTCGCGTGGAGATTTCTCTCTTTCTCATTTCTTTCTTTTTTTTCATCGTTCACGACGGTAATGCCGCCAAATAACCCATCGGCACGAATTCGACCTGGACCAAATATTTTTCCCTGTCGAGGCAGCGGGTTTATTTGCGCTGATCCGTCGAACGTCGGAACGTCGCCGTAACTCGAACAAGACTGGCGTATCCGGCCGCGGACTCGAGCGACAGCGATGACGGCCGTTTGTTGTTGCTGTCGCTTTCGTTCAAAAGTCCAAATTACCAAAGTAACTCCCTCCTCATACGTCCTTCTGGGTGTTCCCGGCGGTAGCCATTTCCGACAGGCAAACGCCAACAATCGCAAAAGTGCCACGATTATTACAAAATATAATCACGTAGTTGAATTATCAAAATTCACTGTAATTGATTTACATATACACACATACACATAAATGCATAATCACATGTTTATACATTATAATTATGGATATACATATAATAATATTATAATATAAATTTCATGTATACAATATTATATTTTTCTAAATTGCACGTGATGTCCCGGAGCCGAAGTATTGGTTCTTTTAATTACATCCGTTTTGCAAAAATAAAGAGTATCAATTTTGGCTAAAGTTACAACGAGTACGATTTCGCTTCAATTACGAGGATGCAGATAATTGCTCGCACACGTAAAAGTGCACCGAAACATCTCTCGATGCGCGTGGAAAAAGTTTATCGACTTTGAAAAATAAGCAGTAGCGATGATAACAATAGAAACGTCTATTGTACATCAACGCGGTCGTCAATTACGCGACGGGCAACCATTAATCCCGCGTTACACCGCCATCAATTTCACTCACATTACCGCAAACTTTTTTTCCAATTTCACGATGTACATTGGACATTTCGTTATATCCCGTGCTGCACACATTAGCGTACGGTTTATTTATTGAATTTATATATATATATATATATATATATATATATATATATATATATATGTATATATGTATATGTTTGTATACAATTTATATGTATATGTATAAAAAAGCTGGCCCTCAATGTGTTGAGTACAGAAATAAATACACAACACGACAATAAAGTCACTTTAGCTCGATTTATGTTTCTCCACTTTGCATTTATCGAATTTAGAATAAAGCTTTTATTTCCAGTTAACCGAAAATGTTTACAACTTCGCGATGTAGTAAAATAGAAGCAAACAAAGGATGAAAATTTATCAAAAAAAGAAAAAAACAAATAATGAAAAAATTAACATCGCGATTCATTCTGCTGGATAATATTAGATTGATACTGACACAAACGTTGTAGCAAAGAAACAATCAGTAGTTGCCTCACAATGAGAAATGTACATCAACAATTATCAACAATTTATCAGATAAACTTCGTTAATATTGATTAATATTGAATTTTCTCCTAAATGTATCAATATAAATAAAACAATTAATTATTAAAGTCTAACTTGACCGACATATAAATCCACAAGTAAATTAGAAAATGCCATTTTATTGAATTTATATATTTTTTTCACTTAGCTATCGATTATTTATCGATCTTAAAACATAGTTTTCGTTAGAACAGTAAATTCAATATAATTAAATCGATAATCGATTTAACTTTCTGAAATAATAAGCATTCTTTAAATCACTGTAACAAATTTATTATGAAAAATATCCCAGCTAGGGTTCGAATTAGACTTTTCTTTCTAATCCGTGACGTCTTTACCAACTTGATCACTAAGTTATGTAAATAATCCTAATTTTAAATTATAAAGAAAATGAATCAAAGTAGTCCGAAAATGACAATTTTGGCCATATTTATATATCTATTGCAAATTATGTTTTACGTTTTTGCCTAACGGCATCTAAAAATATAATCTTTCCTCTTTAAAATGAAGATTTCCTCTTTAAATCTTTTTCTTCTATCTCTGTTTTCCATGTGCGTTTTTTTTTTATTGATCTACTAGACTTCAAGATTAAAGAATTCTCGTTATACATTACTAGTTTTTGTAGTAAAATGTGTGTTTATGACCAAAATCCTAATTTTTGAACTATTTTGTGTTATTTTCTTTTAAACATGATATGACAACAAAATCCTGAAATCAGATTCAGATTCAGTGCATCAAATTATTTCAAAAACCAGTACATATTCTAAAAAAAAAAACATTTTTATAGAGTTACGTAATTATTCTTTTTCTTCTACTTCTTGTTATTATTTTCACGCGGAAATTGTTCTATTTTTTTCGACCACACTCGTTTCAATAGATAATTTTTCTCGATATTACGAGAATTCCTCGTTCTAGTTAGATTTCCTTCAAAATCATCCAGAAAATTCAATTCAAGCTCTATTCGCAATTTTCCTATTCGGAAATCTTCGCTTTGCAAGTTCGTTGTGTTTATTCGTCAGAATGGCGAATATATCTCTCTTTCATATGTGTTGCAGGTTGTTCGGCACGAAGTGCGACAAGTGTAGCCAGTGTTTTAGCAAAAATGACTATGTGATGAGAGCGAAAACTAAGATCTATCATGTGGAGTGCTTTCGTTGTTCCGCATGCATGAGGCGGCTCGAGACCGGCGACGAGTTCGCTCTGAGGCAGGACGGCCTCTTCTGTCGGCACGATCACGATGCCCTCGAGGGCGGAAAGCACTGCACCGGAGTTGTCGGTATACCCGGAAGCGAGAATAACAATAACGCCTCCCTGACGAACAACAATCATCATCTACACCCGAACGACGGCTCGATGTCAGGTAAGAGCACAATCGTCGAAGACCGAATTCTTTTTTTTTCTCTTTTCTCTCCTTTCGCCCGCGATACGTTTCGAATTGCGAAGATATTGGCGACATTGAAAATTGTCACCGTCATGAAATCTTATTTTAAGGTTTTTCAGAGAAGCGGAAAGTTCTGAGAGAGACAATACCGCCGCGGTTTTTGAATTTACACGCCGCGTTATCATAAAGTCTACTTTCGTATCGTCTGTTGTTATTTCCGTTCCCCCGTCAGTTATCCTTAATTGCCTTAATTGAACACAGTTATCGAGATTCTACGATTAAATAATCTTCGCGCCTGTGTGAAACGGGGAATCCGGCTTCTGACGTGCGTCATACGACGAGACGTGGGATATATCTGTGGATTATCAAGCACAGTCTATCCATGTTCCCAAAGACCAAATTTGCAAAAGGGCGCGCGCTCGAGGGTAAGCTCAAAGGACTCTCCTATGTTGTGTTAGGCTCACGACGTATAATTAGGTGTTGATAATTGAAGCCGTTAAGACCGTAAAGGCTTGACCACTACCCTCCTACACGTCAGGATTACACGGGCTTAATGTCCTGTAGCCTAGCATAACGCGCGCGTACGTCCGACCGGCTGGACTGCTACCGAGCGAATTAACTCGACCGTGCGGGAGCCGAAATTCAGACACTAAATCCAGCCGTGTGTAAGATATAGTACGGGATTGCACCGGCAGAGCAATTAGGTTTCGAGAGAAGAGGACGATTTGACAAATAATCAATGGGAGTTAATGCCAGAGGCGACTGATATTAACTCTTTTGACACCTCGTGTCGGAAGGCAGTCGCAATTACAACTCGCTAATTTGCCAAATCGGTTAGTGTGCCAATGACAAATGATTAAGTAAACGCCGGCGAAATACTACTACAAACTACTTCAAGAGACCACGATATTTGATATCAAAGAGCACGCTCGATTTTTCTTTCCTCGGATGTAAGAGCCAGAGAAGAAACGATCGAACTTTTTAATGTGATATACGTATAGTAATCGAGATGCGGAAAGAAACCGCGACGCGCGCACGATGATCGGCTACCGTTTTCCACGTGAGTTCCCTCTCCACGCTCTTCCCTCACAAAATGCAAAGGACAAACGTCGGCATAATTACCCGATATACTAATTTTCGTGCAAATAACTCGTGTGCGGCAGCGCGACGTGCACACGTCGTCCCGTGTTTGTCATTGTGATTCGTCATTGGAGATCGTCGCGCGTAAAACGTCGTTCTCTACGCACGAAAAAGTTGGACCACCTTGTGCCGACGGTAGTGGCCCCGACGTGTCTTCGGAACGTTGCCGAGGTGCCAAATGTAACACCACCCTGCCAACTACTGTCGCGCATAACTACGCACGATCTGTTTCCTCTTATTCGTATTTTCTTTATTAGCGCGCCGGGGATATCCCGCGGGACGGGACATCACGAAAACGTGTCGTCAAGTTATTAATAGCTCACGAATTACCGATCAGCTCTAATAAACTGTCCGCTTTCGATCTGCGAGAAATAACGATCGTTCTTGGTATCGCGAGATCTAATAGTAACATTTCACGCGACTCCAATCTTGTTTTATAACGTTAGAATAAAATAGATTTCTCTTTTTGTAGAGTTTATTTAATACCTGAGATAATTTTTCAAAAATTAAGGTGATTCTAATTTTGTCTTAAATCATTCTTTTTTTTTTTAATGGGTTCTGTGAATTTATGCCCCGCGATTATATGAACGCTCGCCGCTCTTTATTAGGCGTTAAGAGGATCAAATTTATTAGGCCACGGATTATTTACGTGTAAAGAAACAAATTTCCGACGCGGTCGTTTGAACACGCACGCCACGAAATGTCGATCGATCATTAAAAGATCAATTAAGAGTATGCTTTTCAAAAGAATTTAATTTCTTGCTAATGTTACACTGTGATGAAATAACTTCCTCCTCAAACTAAGCGCTTCTCTTCGCCGCATACCTCTCATTCTTTCTCCGGAAGGTACTTCCAATCTGTGCGATATGATAGGTATATGATCTTACACGATCGTTTTTCGAAGGTCGAGAGTCTGTTCACTCTTCTTATCGTCGTGCCGCCGTGTCAACGCCGGTTTCATTCTCGCTTATGCCAACCGAGACCGCTATTTGGTTAGGACACAGAAATAGGATTTCGTTTGTTCTCTTGTAGTGTACTCTCGTTGACTTTCCGTCTTCCCGCTGGCGGATCTACTAGATTTCGAACGACACGACACCTAAAGCGTCGACGTTGCCTAGAATACATCGGTGAAATGGTCAAAATTATCGTTGGACATCTAGCTTCCTCTCTGAATGACGTGGAATGATTTTAAATGACTTCTGCTGACTTTATTTCCTCGTTATATCGGGAGGACTTCTTCAACATGCATTCTGTATTACATCTTCGTGTACGTAACGACAAAAATCGAACCGTTTAGACAGGATACTTAAAATTTCGACTTATTAGACTCTGATAAAATAATTAAAAATTTGATTAAAGTGTATATTAAACTATATTATATTTCTCTTTTTTAAAAAGTATATTATTTAATTGACAACGCTACGGTACATTGACAATCATCTCGATCACGAAACTGTTTGCGTTGATAAAAATTTACGTTTTACTGCCTTTTCTTTTTTTCTTTTAAGTAAATCTCAGGTGTATCTTCGAGGAAAGATTCCGCGACTACGAGACGGACGGGCAGATTAAACAACGCAATACTTTTTGACAAAAAAAAAGTGGATAGCCTCTGTCGCCTCTTGCAAATAAAACATTACGCGTTCGCGCGACCGTGGCTCGCGAGTCACGAATGATTCGCGCTTAAACGTTCCGCGATTCATTCCAAGGTCGCTCGGCTGATCAAGGAATCGCATGAGCACGGGATCCGCGTTTGCCCATCGACAATATTGTCTCTTGACTGTTGTGTCGAGCGCGCTAGGTCCGCAGGCGATCGTCTCGCGTCGTCGGTACCTTTTGCTTCGCTCCCCGTTGGTCCGCCATGCTGAACCAGTATCCGGATCTCCCATTAGCCGGGCACGACCGTTTTGCAAGACCGGTTGGGAAGATATAGTCGCGGGTCCGGAATCGTATCGCGCGCGTATTCCCTTCTTCCGTACCTCGTGTCCGGGATGTTTCGTCTCGCGAAACGCGACTCTCTCGCGGATAAATCTTCGCCGAGAGGCGGCAACCGCACGCTCGCCCTTTGTAAGTAACCGTCGAGAAAAACGTTAACGAAGAATCCGGAAGAGCTGGCGAGTGCCGAAAGATTTACGACCGCCTTGTATTCCGTGTTTCCCTCCCTTTCTACGATTTCGCAGTTGGAGCGAGTCGCGCGCTTACGTCAGTTTATTGCTACCATAAAAATGACAACATCTCTTCCTTTAAGTCTGCCTATTAGATTAACTAATTAGCTTTTGCGGAAAACATTCCGTCGCGTTAATACATCTATTTTTTTCCGCAAACTATTAACACCTACTTTACGCAAACGCAATTGTCACAATAATTCAGATTCGATCAATATTTTTTCTTATATTATTTATACACGTTACATTCTAGTTTTCTTCAAAAATACATATCTTGCATCCTTTAAAAAACGCGCGTTCTTCAAAATATCCCACAATTTGTTTATATATATAATTCATATTTTACATTTGAAACACGTATTCGTTTAGCTCAGCTTGGTGGCCACCGCGAGGGAGAACTTTCGACGTTTATGCTTGCAGATTCCGGATCCGAGAGCGGATCGCATAAGGCGGGCGTCGGTGGCGTTCGCGGTTCCGGTGGCCACAAAAGTGGCGGCGGTTCCGACGGAAAGCCGACGAGGGTACGCACGGTTCTCAACGAGAAGCAGTTGCACACCCTCAGAACCTGCTACGCGGCGAATCCCCGCCCGGACGCCCTAATGAAGGAACAGCTCGTCGAAATGACGGGGCTGAGTCCACGCGTGATCAGGGTGTGGTTCCAGAACAAGAGGTGCAAAGACAAGAAGAAGACGATCGCCATGAAGGCGCAAATGCAGGAGAAGGTAACGAGCTACGACATCCCCTATATCAGCTGAAGCTAAACGTATTAGACTACTACGCATTGAAGATTAAAGATTGCGAATTAGAAATTTGAAATTCAAATAATCAAAGCATGAATTAAAATGAATGTTATTTGATAGGTCAAATTCTCTAATATCTATTTCGTAATTCTCGATCTCTAATGCGTAATCTGATACGGGCTTAATGAGCTTAATATCATTTTGATGATGAACGCGGTGCTAAATTTAGTGAATTCAATCTACCAAATGTATAATGAATAAATATATTATAACGAGAATAAACGTGTTAGAATAGACTAGCTTATGCTTCGCGACAGAATTGTTCAGAAATTTACTTTTATAAAAAAAGAAACTGTACTATCGAATTTCTATCGATAGTAATAGTGAAAAGTCGCATTTATTTGACAACCACACTCAGAGAAGACAAAATAGATCTGACAATTGTAATGTAATAACTCTGAAATTTAAATACCTCCCATTTCCCTCTTTCCAAAGCTAATTTTATAAAATTATGAGAACGAAAATAGTACTGAGAAATATGAAGATATAGTTACAGAAACAAATGTGATTTTGGATGTTAACATTGTTTCATCAGTTGTATGTAGCTACAAAATAGTAGTAAAATGACAAAATAACCATAATATTTTATAGTTATGTAAACTTCATACAACACATTATGACAATTCTTTTTGATTAGACAAACATTTTTGTAAAACGAGTCATTGTGCCACACTTTTTGTATCGATAATATATTTGTTGTTAATAAAACTATTTTTTATATTATTATTTTCTTGTATTTTTGTTAATACTAACTGCAGCAAATCGCGTTTATTCGACAACCACACTTGGAGAAAACAAAATAGTTCTATCAATTATAACTCTAAAATTTAAGTATACTCTTGCAACTAATTTTATAAGATCGTGAGAACGAAAATACTAAGAACTATGAAAATAATCAGAAATAATCACAAAAACAAATGTGATTAACATAGTTTCATTATTTGTAACTGTTAAATAATATAGTGAAATGGTGAAATAACTGAAATATATATTGTTATATAAACTTCATACAATAGATCATGATAATTATATATTCTTTCCGTTTAAAATAAACATTTTATTGAAATCAGTTACATTATGCCATAATGGTACACATTTTGTATCAATAATATAGTTTTTGTTAATAAAAACATTTTACTACTTTCTTGTACTCCACTTTAGCTTATTCATTCACAAATGATTAACATTATTATGTTTCTTTAGTTCATGCAACTTATTCATTTTTCTTACCGCAGCTTCATTGTACACGACCGAAGTGCTATTTTTCTTCAACTTTCTAATTGCTGATGCTACTTTTTTCTCTGAGTGTGAAGTTAAATAAATTCTCAGATTCTTAAGCCTTTCTGTTTGCCATTAGCTTTGCGAGTTATAAATCGGATAAATGAATATACAGTTCTTATTTTAAATGCACACCCCGAATATGTGGTAAGAAAGATATTAAAAAATATATATATTTCAGACAAAAGTTGTTTGGTTTTGAAGGAGAAAGAAGTTATGCTACCTATTTGATCATGGATGTGAAGATCATGTTAAGAAAATCGGAAATTTTCATTTCCAATCACTTTGGAAATTTTTAAACGAGAATATATTCTTGTAATTGATGTCGAAACGTTTTCAAAACGCTAGTTTAACCTCTTAAGTGGTAAAGTCTATCAGGTAAAGTCTGTTGTTAATGTCGATGTATTTGGAACAGTTCCGTGCTCATTGCACAATTTTATCCCGAAGATCTTCGTTTATTCCTAACAAGTCACAAGTAGTTCATAAGTTTAGTGAAAGATTTTCGTGATGTATTTTTGTATTTTTGTCATTTTAAATCACTATCAAAGAACTATAAATCTCAGTCGAGTGAAAACTTCCCGTTAAGAGCTGTTAGTTTGAGAGTACATGTCACTTTAAATACTTACCTAAACTATCTTAAAAGAAACACGTTATTAAAAAAAAATGTTTTAGAATTTAGATAAAACTTGTTTTTTTTATGGTTTAGTCTTTCAGTAGTATGTCATGATTCCAAACCCTCTCTGCTGTATGTGTGAGTGAGTGTTACTGATAAGTATGATAAGTGGGTATTGCTCAATTTTTTTAAGTCTTCTCTTTACTCTTAAAAAAATTTTTTTTAATGTTATCCACCGTTCTCGAGACATTTTTAAAAGTCTATTTTGTGAAATTTAGTCACTGCAGACAGTAAAACTTCTCTAGGAATTAATAGCTTCCATGCATTCTTCAATGTGAATTTTTATTTCTCCTGGTGTCACGGGCTTTTCTTTATAAATAATGCTTTTCAAGTAGTCTCACAGAAAAAGAAACGGTGAAGTCTGAATTTCTTGCAGGCCACCTTATCGTGCCATTGCGCCCAATTCACTTATCAGAAAGTCTAACATCAATTCTTAACTCTTCGGACATCGTGTGCTAAAGCTTCGTTATGTTGAAATCATAATCTCTGTAATGTCATTAAAGGAGTATCTTCTAAAAGTTCAGGAAATTTATTTTGTAATAGATTTGCAATTAAATATCTCTCTGTATTTGATTAACTTGATAAAGGACTGTTAATAAAGGTAAGCCCGATAAGAGTCGTTTACAATTCGACGTCAAACATTGGTTGTCCAACGATGCTGTCTATTGATTTCGGAGCCAATATGGATTCTCAATCGATCAATAGTAACAATTGTAATGACTGAGTATCGCATTATTATGAAAAACAAAATTAAAAAAGTTTAGCTGCCTTACAATTTGTTCTAAAGCCCGTGTGCAATATTGCTGCCGCTGTATAAAATCTCTTTCATATAATTCTTGGTGAAGAATAATATAATATAGAAAATATTTAAATAATTTTAAATTCCACGGGCTGTTTCACGAATCAATAATTTTTAATTTTTCTGGTGTTGATTTTTGAATTGATATAAATCACAAACTTATACAACACTTTTATCATTAATTTAATTAACATCGAATCAATTTAACTTTTTTTGATTAACTTGTCGACGTAAACGATTTTTAGTTTATGAATAACTAACTAAATAGTTTGACAATCCGGATGCTATCGATCAAGATATTGTCCATGTACTACCGGGCAAAAATTTGAGACTAATTGGAAATGTCTATTATATGAAATAAAATGAAATAAAACTTGTACACTATAATTTAATACTATCAATATTTAGTGCATTTATTTAAGAAAATGCATTGTTAGTAATCAGAGAAAAGATAGTTTTTTCAGTTATTAATTGCATTTGCAGAATTAATTTAAGTCAATCAAGTAATTTTCATTTTTTATTGTTGCGGTTGGCTATAATACAATGACAATAATACACTCACGCCTCGCACGTAATATTAATAAAAGCATGTAATGTTAATAAAATCAGTTTACATAATGAGGCGCCTCTAGTATATAATACTATTAATAAAATAACTAGCACACGAATAAACGCTGATATAGTATTGTTATAAATAACTTTAAAATAACTAATCCATAATTGCCTCTATACTATTTCTCACAAAATAGGTGTTTAAACTTGCAAAATTCAATGTGCGTTTCAAACATGCGTTAATGCATATACTTAACTATGGAAAAGGATATCTAATTATATCAAATTAATGCATAAGAAAAGTTAATACGAAGAAACATTTAGTTGGTAAAACGGACTTTAGGATCCTCTTAACCGTAAATTCTTCAAAATAACATTTTCTTAGATAGTGTGTAGATTTTTTTGACATTTTTTTAGATATAGTGTGTCCCTTTTAAGATAATTTAGGTAAGCATTTAAAATAATGTGTATACCTTTAAAACTTGGTAGTTCTTACTACCTCATTGTCAGTTGAAAAATAAATGGAAATTTAAATGGGACTTAAAACCAGTGTTTTGGAAAGTCTCTCGACGTCAGTTACAGAGATATGCAATAAAAATGTAGATTTCCATTTGAAAATTTCAACCTGTGTCTTTCAAATCAATATCCAGAAACTAATGAATGACATAACTTTTTCTCCCCTTCAAAATCAAACAACACATTTGTCTGAAATATTTTTTCGAAAATACCTTCCTTTCTAAATATTCATAGTGGGCATTTAAAATGGATCATCCTGTATAACGAGACGCTGATATTTCGATGAATGATCTAATGGAACCAAGCGCTTTTTATTTCAGGACGGTCGTAAATTGGGCTTCGGCGGCATGCATGGCATACCCATGGTTGCCAGCAGCCCCGTGAGACACGAGAGCCCTATCGGCATGACGCCTCTGGAAGTTCAGGCTTATCAACCACCGTGGAAGGCGCTTTCGGAGTTTGCGCTTCATACGGACTTGGAACGGCTGGATCCCAACGCGCCGTCGTTCCACCATTTGGTGTCCCAGGTAACGCGTTACACTCGAAACGTTTAACTTTTTGTTTCTTTGTGAGATACCGTCGAGAGCGTATAGCCTCGAACGGCGACTTTCGCGAGCATGATTTATCGAATGCGAGAGAATGATTTATATTTGTGGAAAAATACCAGAAATTTGTCTTTACTCGGAAATTCGAGCTCAATTATTGGAATAATTGCAGATGCACGGCTACGACTTGCACGGAGGACCACCGCAATTGGCACCCCCGCCGGGGATGCTCGGCGGACCGATGAGCGACGGTGGGGGCGGGCCGTTACCGCCCCCGGGGCCTCATCATCCGGGTGGCGGACCGGACATGGGCCAGCATCCCGACAGCACCGACAGCTACGTGACCTACGTCGAGAGTGACAGTGACTCGTTTCACCACGATACGGGAAGTCCATAGTGTCGTGCGAGTCATGAACGCAAAACTACCACGCCCCCGTCGTCCTTCGCTTTCGTAGCGACCCTCGTCGTGGTGCTCGCCATAACGGCGCGATGCTTGCAACGGAGGATATGAAGCGGCCACGGAGTCGGGGAATACACCGTGATACACAGATGTAGGAGGGACAACACAGATACCAAAGGGCTGCGCCGTCTCATCGATCTTTCGACGATAATCAAACGGACTCGTACCGCTCTGCTACCAAAAGCGGCTCGGAAACGACCATGATGAACACGCTGAAAATGACACGAGTGATGGAGGAAAGAAAGGGGGAGAGGGGGCAACTGTCTTGGACGTACATAAATAATGCATTTTCGCTTCAATTCTAAAACGATTTCTTTGAAATGTTACAGAGGAACGTTTACGAGAACAACCGTCTAATCATTAAGCATTACAGAAGTTTTTCGAGAATCTTGAAAAGTTTGTAGAACCTTAACATCCTGTATGTCGATCAGCTTATTGATATGAAAACCAGATTCTGGTCAGACCGCGAGCGTTATGTTATTTCGATTCCCAACATTTTGGCTTCTGATAAAACCTGACGTTTCTGCGTGTCATTTATATCGTTTTGCGTTACGTTATTACAGTGGAAATTCGCTGCCTGTGTAAAATTATAATATCAATTTCGCTGGAGATTTGTAAACGGCTTGTACGCATGTGTCGTTAACTGCCTGTATATAAAAGACGGAGGATGCGATTCGCGATATCCAGTGCTGAAGATACACTGTACATAGTTGCTACTTGCTGTAAATCTAAGCAATGTTAAATCACGATGTACTCAGGCGCAAATTGTACCGTAGAATACGAATAACGGAATATATGCAGGGTGTGTATCGTAATATGTGGAATACACTTCAGGGACAAATTCAGAATATAAATAACAAAAGAAGTTCATATAAACGTATGTCCGAAATCGCCTTGTTCCACTTGTGTTTATGTATAGCCATTTTTGTACTTTTATATAAATCCGGATAGCCAAATGTTGAGAACGAATTTTGAAAGTATCTGCCACCAAATTTTGTCCATAGGATGCCAGCAGAAATGTAACTGACTGCAAAATTGAGCAGAATCTGTCGTTTTCGTTAAACCATTTAAACGATTATATGCCATTTAAATGTTTACGAAATGACAGATCAGACAGATTCCGTTAGATTTCTGTCGAAGCATAAAATGATAAGTAATAATAGAGTGGATTTAGGTCCGGAGAGCGAACAGGTCAGGCAATCGATCCAGCACGATCAATCCCATTTATTGGAGAATCGATTATTCAAAAGGTTTCTTGCAATTCGATTAAAGTATAGCAAAGCAAGAAATAAAAATATCTATAACTTCGAAACAAATTTCCGATATTGGGCACATAAATTTTGGATTTGTATAAATTTTTTTCGTTCTTTTAGGATCCTGAATTCGTGCTTGAAGTGTGTGCCACATATTATGACACACCCTTGTATATATACAGATATATGTAGGCACACTAAATTTACATTGATAATTGCATTATTCCAGTTATGTTAAGTTTCGTAACGGCAGAGATATACTCGCAAAAGGATTGCAAATGCCATATAGTGTTTTATTTAAGCATTTTCGGCGACAAAGTTGCCGTTATCGTCGTTGATATTCTGTGTTATCTCTCAAGTTTGTATGGATGGCGACTTTTTGTATTTGTATGACGCGCACGCCTTGGTTTGTTAAGAGATGGATTACGCTTAGTTACCGAAGAAGCACAAGGGAGCGGTGCTCCTTCGTTTATATTGGATATAAAGAAAATTACATTTCAATGAATCGTGCAATCGATATCGCCTAGTAAGGAGCGAGCCAATTAATAAAAAAGATTAACAGGGGATCGAATCAATTATATATAATATAATAATATTAATTATTATAATATATATAAATTCATCCAAATGATATTTTTATCAGAAATTCATCTAACTTCTATTATATATATTATATGTAACATGTATATTATATGTTCTATACTTGGCGACAAAAATTAGAAAAACTGATCTAATTTTTAATACATTTAAATATATATAGAAATTTATGTAATTTCTGATATATGTATATGTGTATATTAGAAATTAGATGTGCATTTCTAATCTTTAAAACAACAAATCCAGATCCCTAAATTTGCTTTTATTTTCTTTCTACTTTTAAGCATTTTGCGCGAATCGGAAGAGTTAAAAATCATGTAAAAAATTTCGAAGATTAGGTTTTAAATTTCGAAGACTAAGTCTTGAATCTTATAAAGAAATACATTTATGTAAATCCGGCCGTTTTACAAGCCAGATCTTTACGTCAAAGCGTATTTTAATGGTTCAATTTTAATGGCTCACGCATACACTTAAAATGTTAAACAGGCAACCTGTTCAACTTTTGCACGAAACGACTACAAAGGGTGTCGTCGAACACAACGGATAGTTTTTGGAAATTTTCGGAAATGTTCCCAGTTTGAATTTCTCGCAACATTGAATGTAGCGACCGTTTTTCAAGATTTTGCGCTCTGTCTAAAAACTAAATGACTCAAATGTGGTCCACCGCACGTTACTTTCACAAGCTTTTCTCTAGCCGCGCGTTTCAGAAATGTTTATAGTTAACCAAGTAGAACAAGTGGCCTGTTCTTTTTACCTGAACTTCTTACACGGTTCACGTTGGAGAGAAAAGATTAATCGTGCAAGAAGTTCAGCTAAAAAGAACAGGCTTTATAAGTCATGATGCCGTTAAAATGGTGTCAAAATAGTTTTAAAATGATTATTAAAAATCATTTTAACGCTACTTCAACGTCACCTTAACAACGTCATCATGACCCCTTCTGCTCGGATACATAACACTGATTATTGATTAGCTATTTATTAGAGGAAGCAGCGATGAAAATTTATCGCACACCACAGTATGCGTGACCAAGCCTTTCCGAATATAGGACTGTTGTACACCGCTCTCTTGTACGTACATGGTTTAAAAAAAAAAAAGAAGCAAGAGAAAGAGAAAGATGTAAATCTGATATTTCGTAATTCGTTCAAGCATCTTCGAATTTGTATGATATTTCTATACTGGCACAATGTATGTAATAAACTGTCGAACAAAAGCATCTTGACCAGGTTTCCTTATTCCGAATGCTTTATAGTTATTTTCACGAAACATACATTTCGCTAGCTTCTCATTCAGAAATTTTTGAGAGGCTTATTAATTATCTTTAAATATCTAGACACGGTGATAATAATTTGTAGGAACGCGTTTTTGCAAAACTGTGAAGTTCTAATTAGAAAGTTAGTAGCTCTATATATGATAATAAAAAGTAATTACAATTATTTGTTAAATAATTCTAATCTTGATCTCAATCTCATTTTTATTGTTTAATATTAATTTATATAGAACGTTGAAGAAAAATAATTTAAAATTTGAAAGTTTTTAGTGCTTACCAAACCGAATAATTTATCAAAAGAAGAAGCTTAGAAAAAAAGCTGATTTATAGACCTAAATATATAACTAAACATTTATATAACTAAATGTTTATATAACTAAACATTTTTTTCGTGAACAATCATGTAATATACATATATTTGGCGATAGAGAAAGGCCAGAGGAACGAGTAAGTGAGGATATAATTTAGTTTCGATATAATTTTATTCATAAAAACTAGAACGTTTCGTACCAGTGCGTTCCGGCAAATGTATAAACAGCGATATAAAGCGAAATATTGTCAACATTATATGTATGTTATATCTGGTTTCTGATATGGTCTCTTTATGATCATATCTATATATATGGCTTTTATTTAATTTCACTACATTTATTCTTGTTTTTATCACTTAACTTATATAACTTAATTATTCTTCCGTGTTATTATTCTATTTTTGTAATCTAATTCTGTAAATCTAATTGTTCACTTTTCTCGTACTAGCTGAAGACTCCATGAATACGAAACGTTCCATATTATTTATGATTCAATTATATGAAAATTAAATTATTATATTCTCACTTGCCAGTCCTTTTGGCCATTGACCTTTCGCCATTGCTTTGCATGAAATGAGCTTGACTTATATATAAAATTTTTGATACATATATATTTACATACTTGGTGACGATCGTGCATCTGTTGCATCTCGCAAAAACCGTCGATCGGCTAACGAACCCGCGGATGAGGATTGCTGATACCTGTCAGGGTCTTCCACGTCGATTTTGCGGAACTCAGAATGACCGTCATCGACTGTCTCTGCGCGTAATATGACACGCTCAACTACGATCGCACGGAGTCACTTCGAAATTCGCGAGCGAGATATACGTATCGCGGTAACGAGTGCACGATAGATGTACGACACAACGAACGCGTTCGACGCAGGAGAGACACTCTTGACGATTCTTGTGCGCGAGACGCGTTGCTTTAGAAATCGCGAGAAACGACTTGAACACCGTTCGGCGCGGCGCGTTCTACGGCATGGCCGAGCCGAGTGCGATTCGAAAACCTAGCGAGAATCGCAATCTCGAGATTGTCGATAGTCGCGACTGTAGCGCCGCGTGGCGTTTCGGCGACGAACCAAGGATCGAAAACCAATTTACATTTATTTACGCTTTCTTTAGTTGGCTCTGATGCATTTCGGTGTGCGTTGAATTTTTGTGGGAGATTTTTCGGGATTGTTTTCCTCGATTGTTAGTGAAGATAATCGTAAATATGGATAACGAGAAGAGTACTATGATCGCTGTTTTGCAGCTTTTGAAGAAGTATAATTTTAAGGTAAGTCAGAAGACGCTCGTTTACTTCCAGATCCAGACGCGCATCCTAACCTACGTTTTTCGATGTTATTGTGTGGGTTGACGGCACGTTAAATATTTCAAAGAAAAAAAAATGTTACTGTGTGAGAAATGTAAAGTTCGTTTTTTTATCGCTGCATTAGAACTTCTCTTCTCGTTTTCGCCAAATTTCAATATTTATTTCACTTCGGGTACGCTAGTTCAGCTATTAAACATAGACCTCTAATATACGGATTTATACAAACACGTGATTGAAAACAAATACTATGTAATACTTGTTGCTTTATATTTTTAGGGAACCGAGGAATTGTTTAGAAAGGAAGCTAATCTCACCGATGTCTCGATTGACGACGCACAGCAATCTGATTCCGACGTGACCAGCGTCCTTTCTGCTTACAAGAGCGAGGGAGATCCTGCGCAATATGAGAAAGCATACAGTGAATTGAAAAAGTTTGTGGAAGGAGCTTTGGACATTTATAAGGTAAGCCAACGCTACTGTTGACACATGCGAGCAAGTATTTCGTGTCAAGCATGACAATATAGGCTACGGTCAACGTGACGCTACAAATTCTTAGGAGCGTTCTTCTTCTCTTTCTTTCTTCATTGAAAGAAAAGAGAAGAGGAATGCTTCGAAGCATTTGTAGCGTCACGTTGATCGTAGCCATAGATATATGTATATATATACATATAACTTTATTATATTTATTTTATATAATGTTCTATAAAATAATGATTTATATTTATTAATATATGTATATAATGATAGCATGAGTTGGGAACCATATTGTATCCAGTTTTGGTGCACATGTATTTGGAATTGGTTTATAATAATCATTCCAAAGAGGCGAAGCAACTCATGGAGAAGTTCAGTGGGAACTTAGAAGAGTATTATCAGGATGACTTGAAGAGATTGTCCAACGTAACAAAACGAGAGCAAATGGCAGGGAATGAATTAACTGACACTTTTAAGTAAGCATAGAAACGAGCGATATGATCAACCTTGTGATTTAAACATATTATCTAACCATCTACTTTGCAGATCTAATCAGTTTATAATCAGAATGTCGAGGGATACCCTTTCGATACTAAAACGACATTTGCAAGAAAAGAAATATAGCGTTTTACTAAACATCATACAGGAGCATCTTTACTTTGATATGTACGAGGGCGTTGCTCGCAATAAACAACAGATAGAAGCAACGTCTGGAGCTCTGGTGGGAGAGGCTACCAGGCAAGGTAATGAAATGGTTTCATATCTCTTAGAGAAGAGTTATTCTTTATTTTTATGCTTTATCGAAAAAAAAATGTCTTAACAAAATTATTGGAATGTAGATAACAAGGCCAAAGTATTTTATGGACTTCTGAAGGAACCTGATATTCAGCCACCCGCCGAAGAAGAGGAAAAGTGTGATGACACAGGTGGTGGAGATGGAGACAAGCCGAAGAAGAAAAAAGTAAAGAAGGATCCTTTGTTTTCAAAGAAGACAAAATCTGACCCGAATGCACCACCAGTGGGCAGAATGCCGTTGCCTAATCTGTAAGATAGATATACCTTTAATGATCTTTTAACTTGCTTCTGTCGATTTCTATCTTAAAGAATCGACAGGACGTTGCTTTTGTCTTTCACGCAATTTTTATCTTTTCAATTTAGGAAAGATGCGGATAAACTGGAAAAAATTAAGGCACTGAGGGAAGCATCAAAGAGAGTTGTTCTTGGACCTGACACATTACCATCTATATGTTTTTATACAATGTTGAACACTACTTATACGTAAGTATACGAAATGAAATTTTTTTCTTCAATATATTTCTATATATAGCCCTAAGATATTTCTTACAAATCTTCTTTCGTAATATTTAGTATAACGGCGGCGGAAATAGCAGAAGACTCAAGTTTATTAGCTACCGGATTTAGTGATTCTGGCATAAAAGTATGGAGTCTACTTCCACAAAAACTGAGGATGATGAAAACGGGCGAACAATTACAGGATATTACTAGAGAAGCAGGTAGCGCATAAAATCAAGATAGAGGTCAATTTTCTTGAGTTACATTGTTCTGAAATGCATATTATATATCTGTGAAAAACTTTACAGAGGACGTATTGGTTAGAATGATGGATGAACGAACATCTGAAACTGTGAGACATCTCTATGGCCATAGTGGACCAATTTACAGTCTTTCATTTAGTCCAGATAGAAATCTACTGCTTTCATCATCGGAGGATACTACAAGTAAGACTTATATTACTTAATGTTTTTTTATTTAATATATATGAATTTAAGTAATCTAATTAAATAATGATATACAGTTGTAATTTTAATGTGCAAAAGAATATTTTTCTTAATGTCTAATATTAATAGACATATAATGAAATATAATGAAAATTAGTGTAATTATTAATGTAATACTTAGTACACTAAATTAAATTAATATACTTATTAATGTGATAAAACATTTTATTTATATAATAAAAAAACTGATATAATTTTAGTATACTAATTGGTATAATAATTTTGATTGTTCAGTAAGGCTATGGTCACTGCACACATGGACATGCGTCGTCTGTTACAAAGGTCATCTATTTCCCGTATGGTGTGTAAGATTCTCACCGCATGGTTATTACTTTGCAAGCGCATCGAATGACAAAACTGCCAGATTATGGGCGACTGATTCTCACCAGCCATTACGAATATTTGCTGGCCATTATTCAGATGTTGATGTGAGTTAACATTTTCTGGCACTAATTTATTTGTTTAACCATTAGACAATCAACTGTTATTCCATTATTTTTATAGGTAATTCAATTTCATCCAAATTCGAATTATGTTGCAAGCGGTTCAAGCGACATGACTGTAAGATTATGGGATTGTGTAACTGGCAGTCAAGTCCGATTGATGACTGGGCATAAAGAACCGATTTTTTCTTTAGTTTTCTCAATAGAGGGTCGATTTTTAGCTTCAGCCGGTGCGGATCATCGTGTCCTCATGTGGGATTTAGCACACGGCCACCTTGTCGCTGCCTTATCCGGCCACACGGCTAATATTCACTGTCTATCGTTTAGTCGAGATGGCAATATTCTAGTCTCAGGTATTTGCATCATCCCCCATACATTTATGCAGATTAAATGACTTGAAAAATATATCAAGCGATAAAATCGATTGTATCTCGTTTTGTCAGGTTCCTTAGATTACACACTGAAATTATGGGACTTCACAAAGTTAGCGGAAGAGATGAGCTTGGAAGATGTCAATGTTTCGCACAATCCAGATGTAAAAACTAACTCGGAATCTTATCTACTGCGTACCTTTCCGACGAAAAATACATCTGTCCTGGCGCTACATTTTTCACGTAGAAATTTACTGCTAGGCGTCGGCATGTTCGACTCGGGATAACCCACGGCTTGGAGAGAGAGATTTACCATTTTATATACTTATTTATAGAATTTAAATTTCTATATAAAGAGATTGAATCATTAAGATGTATCATAAAAGTTATCAATAAATTTTTCACAATTATTATCCCTACTGTTAATAAATATAACACATTCAATTTCCCTTGGCGCGGTAATGAAAAGCGGTAAAGTTCGATAGAAGTTTTACTGAAATATTGACAGTCTCTGAAATCAGTTTATTCTTTTATTGTAGCTAATATTGCTTTCGATAAGCGTATCAAACGAAATGGTCTGCAAATTAAAGTCCGAGTAAGAGGCAAACCGAGTGGAACGATCGCATCGCGATCGATAATTCGCGCGAATTTGTAACTCGTGCGATAGTGAGCGGGTGCGATAACGAGCAGGTGAATGGGTGAACGGCGGTACACTGCGGTAGCTCGATCAGCTCGATGCCGATCTTGCGGTAATAAGCGCCGGTCAGTGCGTCAGTTGCGGTGACGCGGTGACGGTGTGATATATACCACACGCGCGCACACCGAGAGACCGGTCGAGGCAAAAAAGCCATTGACGGAAGAAGGCAGGTAGGAGGGAAATGAGATGCCCGAGCGCGAACGAAAGTAAGTAGGCGGTCCTCCGGCGTTCCGGTTTTCACCTGGGCGTTGTCGCCGTCGGCACCGTCGCGTTTTCACTCTCGCTTTCGACGATGGACGATAACAACGCGGCGAGGTTAGGTAAGTGCGGCGTTCGTATTTATTATCCCAAGTCGGGACGCATGTTTCCATACTTTTGGAGATATTTCCTTTTTCTTAAACGGGCTCTCCCTTAAATTCTGCATACTTGCAGCTGCAGACAGCTACGAAATGGTCAAGGCCCTTTACGACTTCAAGGCCACGTTTGCCAAGACTCTCAGCTTCCGGGAGGGTGAATTTTTTATCCTGCTCCAGCGTAATGTCAAGCAGAAAAACTGGTGGCAAGTTGTAAACAGAGGGGGACGTCTAGGCTACATACCATCCAACTATATTACCTCCGTAAAGGTATGTGAGACTTGTTTCGAAAGACATGTACGAACATTTGTATTGTTAATTGTGATCTCACAGGCGCAGCCCCAGTTTCTGATTGACTTTTTGGAAGACTGTATACTGACTTTGGAGACGGAAATTAAGAAAGACGGCGACTCGGTGCAACCCGACAAACAGGATCTCTTAGCGAAGCTAGTAGAAAGGAAGAAACAAGTCGAATTGATCAAAAAGTCTAAAAGACAAGCGCCTAAACCACCAGAATTAGATTGCGGCATTGTTCCTAAAGAAACACATTCCGTGACTGCTTGCGACAATACAGAAGCGGATGTTAGATCGGCGCCAAGCAATGCTTCTTACGCAACGGCACAGACAACCCTTCGCGGCAATAACACGGATCACGTTGAAACAAACGCGCAATGTCAACGGCCAAATGGGGACGAGCAACGTGTGCAATCGCTTCCTCGTCAGTCGTCTTCGGACATTGTGCAGAAAATCCAGTTACCACCGATTACGGAAGTTCGTAAAAGCTCCTCCCAGGGTAGCATACAAAATGTATCCAGCAGCTCGTCAATTAAAAGCAATTCGCCCGCTAAGACCAGCTCGCCGACTAAGAGCAATTCCTTGCAAGCCATTAATTCGCGAAGCGCTTACCAACTGCTCGATCAAGTACGCAAAAATACTCAACTTAGTCACGAAATGTCAAAAGTAGCAGTCACAGTCGTAGTGTCTAGCCTGCGGCAGTTGCTGCCAGAAACTGTAAGTCATTATCTCGATGCTTTGCTGCATCAGCTACAAACACCATTGACCGTGTCAAAAATGAGTATAGAAGAAACTTACGATGCTAATAGGTTGAAAATTATTTTTACTGAATTGACTTCGTGCAAGGAAGATTCACAGCAAAGAAGTTGGATGCTTTACGAAGATGAATCCATAATCGTGGAATACATCAAAGAATTGACTGAAATATTGGTAGGTATATTTTTGTATTAAACGGAGCAACTTGTATTGTATCAATATCACATGCTTAGTATTAAATTTGACTTTTAATATTATAGCCTCTCTTCAATTAAAATTTTTCCAAAATTTATGTCAGTAAACGCATTTAAAAATGTATGATTGTCTACTTTTCTAGTTTTATGTTATACATTAAATATGCACAATATGATTGTTAATACTAAAAATGTGGTATAAATATAATTCACTTAGTTTTACTTATTATTAAATAATTAATATTTGTACATATATCTTTTTTTTTTCAGACTAATGCCGATGTAAATGTGTCGAGATATGTTTTAAGGCAAGATCGATACAATGGCGTAACAATATTGGTACAATATTATCAGATGGAGACGAGGTGGACCATTAGACAACTGTTGCTGCAATCATTTGGCGTTATGTGCAGTTTAGATCCAGTGGTTCTAACTATAATGTTAAATAGTATTTTACCAATGGAACTAGCGAGGTATTCAAGACATATTTAATGTATAATAAAGCATACAATATTTAAATAATAACAAAAATTCTTGTTGCAGAGATATGAAGAGTAATCCCAGGAATGTATTAAGATTAAATTATTCTTCGTTACTGCTTACAATGATTTTTTCAATGGGCGAACCCATGCCAGTTACACATTTAGGTGGATAAAATAGATCGTACACAATATCATTACTAAAAATAGAAAATAAAATATTTATCATTGTTATTTTGTTACAGAACAGCTTGGTACAGACTTTATATCATTCCTATTGGACCTAATAGAAACACCACCTGATACGGATCTAGAAGATCAAATCCCGGACTTGTTTATAAACTTGATATTATCCTACAACTTGCAATTTACAACGTCTGAGAATATTGTTCTAAACGCCTTACGTGAGCGAACTGTAGCTAAAACTTTCACTGAAAAAATCTTATTTCTTTTCAACAGAGAAGGTAAATTTTATGCAATATTGTATATGATGCATACACTGCCAAGCAAAAGTTTGAGACTATTAATTGAAAATTGTCTACTCTAAGAAATGAAATCGAACTTGTGCGTTATAATTTAACATATTTTTATTATTTTATTCATTGTTTTATAATAAAATGAAAAATAATGGAAAATGTTTAAAAGTTCTACAAAAAATATCTTACAAGATGAAAAAAATATTAGATACTTTTTTGTCAAAGTAGCCACCCTTATATTCAATCACTTTTTTTTTTACTAAGTAATCTAACTACAGATTTATTTATTTTTTCCCGACAGAAGACTCTTTTACTCATCTAAAATAATTTTAGTTTTGGAAAAAAGGCTTTATGATCGTAATCCATTTTCTTGAAATTAAACAATGCTATGTTAACCACAACTGTGCTAAATGTAATGTCTACTTACTTTCACATTAAGAAAAAATATTGAATGAGGCATGAATCAGACTTTAAAGTAGTATTTTTGGAATAATTTTATATGTGGTTTCAAACTTTGGACTCGCAGTGTATGTATTATACATGTCGGAGATGACTGCTTGAACTAATCCTTAATTTACTACAGAGGATCCGGTACGGATATTTGACCACGAGCCACAGCCGCCGCACTCTGTGCTGAAACTTTTTGTCGACTTGTTCAGTAATGATGCCATAGCAAGTCTCTTCTACACCAATGATGTGAAAGTTCTTATTGATATTATACTACGACAACTTTTCGATATGTTCCCGGGTGATAAGGTATTACATTACGCTGTGACAAAGAAAACTCATATTGGACCTATTAAAAATGTTTTAGATGTATATCTAATCTATATTTTTAATATGCAAAAACAGCGTAGGCAGTATCTGGAGCTTTGCCGCCGTGTTCTACGCACGTCCAATTATAATGAGCATCGCCATCGATCTGGAGACTTATTAAAATGTTTTACAAGGTAAAATGGCATGCTTTATTACAATTTATTATAAATATTTTCGTATAAAATTTATTTTATTATATGTATATCTTGTATTTTATGCTAGAATATTTTGCGAGGAGACAGCAGAGAGTCACGAAGACCAACAAGTCGTACGCGAAATTAGCAACGAATTTCCACATTTGTTCAGAATGTGACATTTAATTCCCCCGTCTGATCAAGATTTGGACGAAGATGACTTGCAAACTCTTGTTTAAGCGGATCTGAGAATTTGTCAACGGTAAAGAGGAATCAAATTCATGACAAATTTTGTTGATAGCCCTTATGGCTTTCGTATATTTCATCTAGTAAAGGGAAACGCACACAGCTTATGTTAGCTGAAGTAACGATGATATGTTTTACGACTGCCATAAATAATGTCTTCATTCTGTTGGTGCTACAAGACGTTACTCTTTGCGTAAGTGAATTATTTAGTAGGAAGGATATATAAAATTATATATAGATATATATATACGCGTAACATGAGATATAACAAAGAATTCCTTTTCATTCTTATTACGAGGACCATTGATATCTAAGAGCATTCCAACATTCGCATAGTTAAATGATATAATAATTATGTAATAGTTAATTGATAGTAATATATAAGTAAAATAATTTATACATAGAGATATATATTGAGATAAACTTTAATATATAAACACATACAGCTGATACATACATCTCTGTGTGTATTGTTAAAAGAGATGGAGAAATTATGTAAAAATTATTAGTATTGTTTCTCCATAAAGTGTAGTCTAGTCCACGTCTATACATGTCAGAACACAATATTCTAAGTCATAGGAATTATAAAAAAAAATTCTAGCTTATATCTTGTTTTCCAGAGGGATACCAATACTTTCTTTAAATATCGTTATTTTGCGAATGTTTTGATCACGACAAAAAATTTCTAGATAAAAATTCGGACTCGTAAGACTTACTAGGTGCCACTGCAATCCCTAAACTTGCTAGTCTATGATTAGTGACTATATTTTTTGAAGCATGTTATTCTACGTTATGTTTGCAACTATCAACATGTCAATTATAAAGTAATCTCAAATTTAATGTGATTGTAATTGAATGTTAAATAAATAAAAAGTTTAGCTCATAACTGTCATCATATGAAACGTTGTTTTTTTTCTTTCATTCCGTTATTAATAATTTTAAATCTATCTATTCATGTAAACTAAATTTATAATATAAATATGATTATTGGCATTTTTACAATTAGTATCTTTATTATCTAACATGAAAATTGGTAGAAGCCGTAATCTAAAAACGAAGGATTTAATTATATATTGTATATTCCAAAAGGAAAAAAAAAATTAGAAAGAAAAAATATATATATAAAATGAAAAACCTAGAGAAATAAATATTAAATTATATGACTTGGCTCTCCTCTACAAATAGGCTAATAAACGTTATTAAAAATTGTGTTGCGATAGCAGTACAACGCGCTTTGTGTAAATTAGGCCCCCCCTCGAAACAGAATGAAAAAAATTGCTCGGGTAGAGATATTTGAAAGAAAATTTTGGTCTCATGTTAGGTCAAGAAGTGGTGTAAATTTTTTGTTCGTATCATCATATAAACACGGGGAAAGTGTGATATTTCATATTATTAAATAACAGAAGATGTGAGATTTATCTTGGTTTTATTAACAATAAGTATACTGATTTCTCAATGAAAAAGTTTCCAAGCCTTATGTAAGTGTATGAAAGTAAAATTCACTGTTTCATAATAAATATGACGCTTGTATAAAAGCTGGAAATAATTCATTCCGACGTAATGCGACGTTTATGGTGGGAATTTACTTCCAAGACTAATCATGAAATGTGGAAAATATCTCTGTGCGAAAAAATTCGATGTGCATTGATTCTTTGTAAACACGTGAATGATTAGTTTCAAGATGTGATTGTATGGATTGCATAAGTGTCTTTAGATCCAAAAGCAGTTCACCAATCATTCAGGATAATTATTCACCGGTCATCATCTCCATAAACTCTGAAAAGGAAAAGAAACATATATTTGCAGCAAACGTTCCTTTTGTTTATACGTTACTTTATTTTAAACTAATAAGAAATTTAGACACAATAAATTTTCTTCTTTCGCAAACACATAACAATGTCACTAAACCATATTTCGTTGTAAAACTTTTGAAGATTTTAATTATACTTGTAAAAAATACAAATTAGTATTAAAACTAATTCTTTAAATAATCGATAAGTTTTCTAATCGATAAATTTCATTAAAAGAAATTAGTTTTCTCTATAAAATTTTGCTCTATTTCCTTTCGTCGGTGAATAATAAAACAGAAATGAAAAATGGGCCAACTTCCAAGTTGATTTTATCTCTTCAGAGTGAAATCAGACAGCAAAAAAATAGCCTATTACCTAACAGGACGTCCTTTATGTATTGCCAAAGTTTTATAATTTTTTGAATTTCCGAGTTGAGTTTTTTCTTGTAAAATTAAGGACTAATTTAACATTAATAATTTAACATCTAACTTCCTCCTAAATCTTATTAATCCAATTGTTCCTTTAAGGGTTACGGTTTCTAATTCAGAGTGGCGCACATAAAACCAGTCCAAAATGCAGTTGCAAAACACTGGAGCCGGTTTTATGTGCGCCATTCTATATTTTGGAACATTACACGCGAAATTCATCGGAAATTGGAACGGGCGTGTGATTTTGATGAATTGCTGCGATTTGTTAGGTACGAATATAAAAATAGGCAGAGTCGCGGGATCAGTGGCATCCTCGATCTGCCAGCTCGCCCGGCGTATAAATAAACCGTTTGACTTTCCTCCGTTCAACTTGTGTGGCATACGTTGACACATACCGATTCTCCATAAGAATAAAACGTTGAATTTTTCAATTCAATATCTTTTCGCGTTTTTACAGGTTTCACAATTGTTTTCTTCGAAAATATTAAAGTCGGTGGTATTAAAAAGAAAATGCCTTCATAAAAAAGTTATCTTCTTCGATAAAACTGTTCTAAAATTTCTTACGTGTTTTATCTCATGGTTTCGTTTCAAATTACTTTCTTGCAAGTTAAGTCAACTTACTGGATACCATACACTTGGTTGAGAGAGAAAGAAGAGAACTAAGAACGTACCGTCAAAATCAACTGTACCAGAACCATCAGAATCGATTTCCTCGATCATCATGTCCAATTCCTCGTTCGTCAATTGATCGTCCAATTCTCTTAAAATTTCACGTAAGCATGTCGTTGGGATGTAGCCGTTACCTGGTGGAGCAAGGTGCGTGTATAGAGAATCGCAGGCTCGAAGAATATTTAAGTAGCATATGGGACAAAATTATGATATGACTCGCGTAACATTTTTCAATAAAATTGATGTAATAATACCATCGTTTTCCATCCTAGACAGCACGCATGTCTACAAGACATCGTAAAGACATCTTTAAAATGTCTTTTAGACGCGTATGTCTAAAAGATGTCTTTATGACGTCTTTATGTCTTTATTGTCTAGAATGCTTGTGAAAATCTAAGAATATTGTTACAGGTGACCCTCGAATGGTGTACACCCTTGAATTGTACAGAGACTCGAATAACACGATAAAAAATTGTAACGATCCTACCTTTTAAAAGTTTTTTCGAATAATCTCTTGGAATCAAATGCCGATTTTATATGGATCTTAAATTACACAGTTTTCAATATTACACGGAACCAATTAATTGTGTTATTTGAGGGTTACTTATATTCTGCTTCATTATTTGTATATCTCTGAGAATCTATTCTGGCACGTAGTACTCATCTCTCTTTCACTTAACACAAATAGTAATTGCAAAATTTATCCGTCCCGCGATATTTATCTCCTCGGTGCCAGCCACATTAAAATACGTACGGCTACACACCCTCGATATAATCGTAATTCATGAAAAACGTGTTACGAAATCCTTGGCTCACGGCCGCCACGTGAGCTTCCTTCGTTGGGAATCTCCGGCTTATTTTTACGTTCGCGTATAACGAAACCAATGCGAACTTAATGCGCCTGTTTGTACAAACGTATTCTCAGATTTCCTCGTCGCATATGTCACGCTTGTCACGCCAAGTCTCTCCTCGCTGCGAAATTGATCCGTTTTACGAAGTAAAACATCTACCGCTATATAAATCGCATTTCCATTTTAGGAACACATAAAAAATTATATATATAAGAAAGATGAGAAAAGTCGAAGGAAGATAATTTAGATTTGTAAAAAAAATAGTCGTTATTATTAAAGTAATTATTAGCCATATCTTATCGAAAAAACTCCATGAATTATCTCGCTAACTAATAAGCTGTGTCCGATAAACTGTTCACAAGCCTTATTACGAGATTCGCTATGTATATACCTTCCTTGTCATAGAGCCTGAAGGCTTCCCGTAGCTCCTTTTCCAGCGCCTCCGCGTCTTCCTCAACAATAAATTTCGCCGCCAACGTGACGAATTCGTCAAACTCGAGCCGTCCAGATTCTGCAAGCGGAGTATTGTGAGACAGCGCAAAAATATTCAACTAATTCCACAAATAGAGTTACCGAGGCGCGTTACGGTAAATTAAATCGCACGAAATTTGACAACAACTCGGTAGAGACGCGACGCGCGTATATATGCATATCTGTAAACACTTCAGAAATAGAGAGATAAACAAGACATTGTTATGCTTGGTCAGTAATATTCTTTAAATAGGCCTCAAAATCCGCCGTACCCGTGTCGTAACCGTGTTGATGTCGCGCCGTTGTTAATTAATACAAAGTACGATTAATGATATTTACTATCGGCGTCGACTTCGTCGATGAGCTCGTCCAAGATCTTCTTGTTGAACGGTTGCCCCATTAGCCGAAGAATATCGGCTACCATGTCAGTGGGAATGCTGCCGGTTTTGCCACTATCGAAGCTATCGAAAGCTTTGCGCAGAACTACAAGAGATCAAATATTTTTTACATAAAAAATGCTCTCGTTATCGCAAATCCCGCGATTCGAAATCTGAAGATGATCATAGAAGGAATATGTTTATACATATATTAGTCTCTCAAAGATAATCTACGAATAATATTCGCGAAAATTGCAACGATAACGTTAATCCATAACGTTTGTTACGTTGACAGAGGATAGCAAAAATAAGGAGACATCTGTCAAATAATTGTCATAGAGCATTCTCTGTTTTTTTTTTAAATTTAATGTAGTCTTCTTTTAACTATTGGATGTAGCTGGCATCCGATGGCAAAGAGCTGGAAGCAGCTCTTGAAAAGAGAAACGAAAGATTCTCCTCTCCTTTCTAAACGGTTTCTTCTACAGCCAGTTTCGCTAACAATATAAGTCCTTTCGGTTAAAGACATTAAACGTCGGGGCGATACGCATTTAGACCGTATGTTAACGTACTTCCGGGACGGCTGGCGCTGAGCTTATTTGGCCTGATACGCCGTCGGCTCGTGCCGATGGAATGCGCGACATATTTATCGTTTTTTATCGAATTTATCCAATTAGGAACCGCGCGATTACACGGCTCACGCCTGCGACTACATATGTCCTCGAGTCTTACGACATTTCCCACGAATCTATTAAATTGCACTTAATTTAACTTGACTTTAACTGCACCGATTTAATGCGCGATCCAGATTTTGAGAGTTCTTGACACGTTACCGGTATCGTATTACCGTGCGATATCTTTCTACTCCATCTTCCTACAATATCTTCCTTATTTTTAACTCTTAACGCAAAATTATTCGGCGATAAGCCAATTCCGGTGTAGCAATCATGAGAAATATTAATGTATATGTTGTGTATATTATTATCTAATATGTAACACGTGTATTGGAGGAGAGAGTGGAGTGGAGAGTAGGATATCGCGCTAGGTATATTATCTCTTTTCCTCCATATATATAAATATAATAAAATTATCTAATATAATTTCATTATTATAATATATTATTAATATTATTGTAATATATATATTATACATACAATATTCAAAAATATCAAAAGTATTGCATTACTTATGGAAATAAGGAAGTTGTTACTTTAATGAAGAAAGACGTATATATGTACATAAGTTATCAAATTTTATTTTAGTTATACTGTTATTTTATACTTTGATAGGAATGCTTTGGAAAAAAAAAGAACCTATTGATTAACTTTCGTTTTACTTAATATGTATAAAGATTTTAGAATGTTGGTTCGATCATCGTTGCATTTACGTGGTCAATTAATCCCGTTATCAGCGAAGCGTGAAAAAATTACGTCTTCGGTATATTTTTGGTTATACGCTCCGTATCTCGTTCGTGGGCTATATTCGTAACTCACGGGAGTTAAGTCTCGAATATTCCGCGTATTACTGCGTCTCGATTCAGCGGCGGAAGGCTGCGCGCGATTCCAGGCGTTCGTCTTAAAACCTCCGAGAGCGCGAGAGCGCGAATGTGTCCGGCGATCGCAAACGGTTGGAAAAACGTACGAGGCCTATCTCTCCTTCCTCCCGGGGATATACTTCTTCTCCTATCCTCATCGCGCTTTTTCCCTTCTATTTTCATTTCAATTTATATTCGTAGAATCGATCGTCGTCATCGTCGTCAGGCGAGGATGCTGCTCTTTCGTTTCGTTCTGCGTAGCTATACATAGCCGCGCTCTCCGCAGCTGCCCCCGATCGGATCAAACTCGGCGTAAATAAACTCGGCGAAAGCAATGAAAATTTATCCGTGCTCGATTGCCGCATTCCGTTTGTAAAGGGATTCTATTTTTAATCCTGAGTAGGAACCACGTTCCCGTCGCGATGTCAAAAATGCTTCTGTACCAGCATGATGTCTTCTTCATCGCGGATATATGGCAATTGAAATATATGTAAATACATATTTAGCAATTGTAGCCTACGTCTCATCATATTTCAACGGATATCGAAACTGGCCGTATTATTAAATCGCAGAGATTTATCTTTTAACATGGACTTATCGAGAAGACGTTAATAACGATATCGCGATAGAGAATTCTCAGTGGGTATCTTTAAGGTTTTTAATTCTAAACGATATATATATGGAAGAGTATAGCTTTATGTCTGTTCTTGGCTACTGCGCTCTACCTTTGTTTATTCTCTGGATTTTCTTGGAATATATGAATATCTATTTTTATGTTACAGCAATTGGCAACAAAATCAATAGCTCCGATTACTTTCGCAGTCGCTTCGTTGACTGCCTTTGTAAATAGGATAATTTATATGGAAATTTAAGGGAGATTGTTAGAAATAGTTAAAAAGAGAGTGTATCTAACAAAACTTGGATAAAGTCACTTCATATTTTTTGCCATCGCTTATTAATTTATATTGGAATTATTGATACGACTTTATTGAAAATTTTTCTAGAAATTAACAGTATTTTAAACTGAGATACATACCGGCAATTTGTTCCGGCGGCAGCTCGTCAGCCTGCAAATCGCAAGTTACGATAAAGATGCGAGTTACAATTATCAATAATGATAAAAGGTATTTTTCTAGATCTGTCTATGTCAAACATCGAAAATCTTTATCAGGCTTATCAATCAATAACTATTACACACAAATTAGTAAAGATTTTAAGTGAATTTATTTCCATATCGAACATCGAAAATCTTTATCATTCTTCTATTAATTGTAACCATTAGACACAAATTGTTAAAGGTTTTAAGTGAATTTATCGCGTCTAATTAAAAGTTGCTAGTTATTTTTGGAAGAAACATTCGTGCACTGTTAAAATTCATTAAACAAGTTCTATTTTTCAAAATCTCCGTTAAACCATCGAATTTCTTCAAATTATGAATACAAATTATTTGTTCTGTGATTTCAAATTATAATAGAAATATTTTATGCAAGATAGAATTTTCATGCGTGCAATTCCGAACTACATGTGGACTAAACAATTGAAACTCTTCGATAAAATGAAATATAATTATATAATTCAGATTTATAAAAACTATAGAATTAATATTAACCAAACATTAAGTTTAGTTAATTAAATTTTTTAAATTTATTTTTTATGCAAATATATATAATTAAAAATAGTAAATACCGTAATTTAATTATTTTTTTACATAAATGAATTAAATAATAACATTCACTATTTTTAATAATTTTACAATGACAATGCAATTCATTATTGAAGAATCATTGTTCCATTTATCGAAAAGTCTTAATTACTCTATTCAACTACATCCGTTACAATTAATGAATCAAAATAGACTTTCTCGAACCGCCGCTTCAAACGATCCGCCGTAACTTCGTTGCAACATATCAGCAACGCAGGAAAAATACACTACTCTCGTTTTTTTGCTCAATATTATATTTATACGTAAATATATTCGGAGTAATGAAATACATCTTCCTTCTGGAGAAAAAAATGACGGATTTGTTTTAAAGAAGCGGCCGAGTAAACTCGCCGTTTAAGAAACAATCACGTTTTTCCAGAATCTCATTCATCATGGTATCAAGATACATCTCTCTCAGCCGGAAGTGGCCGATCGGTTAGACACATTTTATCTAGGCGCGCTAGAAAATCCGAGCACGATACACTGTTAATCGCTACTGAATCACGATGCATAAAAAATAAAACAGAATAGGTGCACAAACGAGATTTAGAGACAGATTAGAAAAGAGTGATTTACAATTAAATGCCCAGGTGGCACGTGCAAATAATTTTCGATGATATTAAAAAATATAGAAAGATAGGTAGATAGAAAGGAGAGGTAAAAAAATAAAAAAAGAAATGAGAGAGAGACAGAGAGAGAGAAAGAGACTCGACGGTTAAAAAATACAACAAATAACTACGTAAGTATAGACAATAGGAAAACGTGTGTGTTTACCAGGGCGACGACTTACAATATCATCGATAGAACATACCATGGTGGCGGCGCGAAATTTGACTGTTTTTTCTTTTCTCTTTCTTTTTTTTACTCTACTTAAGACACCGAGGTGTGTATTATTCGACCGGTCTCGACCCGGGTCTTCGCAGGAGCGCGCACGGCGTTAAGTCACGTCCGAAGAGGATTTTTGCAAAACGGAAAACGGCGGGACTCACAAAACCGTGCCCTCTGAAAACTTCTCGTCGCCTCGATTTGACGCACTGCTGCGAGGCGACGCGGCGCCGGGATAATATTCGAATGGGACGATATAGCGGTTGCGTGACCGATCGCGGACCGCGCCCCGGACCCCGGCTCCAGCCAATCGTCGAGGGCGTGTTCGGGTGCTTCTTTAGCGGGATCTCGAGGCTACCTCCGGGAAGGCGCTTGCGCTATTTCTGGGACGCGGTGTGTGTGTGTCAGCGAGACGGTCTCGAGGCGGCGGCGGCTCCTCCTCGTCTCGCGTTCACCCGCGGGATCCGGTGACCGCCGCCGCGCCGGCGAGGAGACGCTGACGTAGCGGCTCCCCGACGGATCAGACCGTGTTGTTCGAATCGAATATTATTTTTAATTCCGGGAACCCCGCGCTCTTCCCGACGTAGACATGAGAGTAATGACTATAAAAGAGAAAGGAGAGAGGCTGTTGCGAGAGATCAAACTCGGGAAGATTGAGATTTGAAGGAAGAATGGGCGATTAAAAGTTTCAACTTCGAGAAAATGACATTTTATCGAAGATAGGGTATAATATATTGATTAAAAAGGGAAATAAGTAAGGCAAAGATGAAATGGAGATAAAGCCCCGATGGTTATGTTCAAGATAATAAATTGCCGTCATAAACCGTTGGTATTTGAGACACAAACGCAGTGCTCTAAACATGTTTTTATTAGATTCTCGCATTCGTGCGATTACAACCGTTCCTGCGCGCGAACGTTATACTGCAGCGGTACGAAAATAGAGAATGAAAATCCCGCGGTTGGAGTAAGCGACAGTAAAATGTCGGTGCGTATGGTGCACCGGACGAATCGATGTCGGACTCGCTATTTAGAATCGAGACAAAAGACCTTCGCAACAATAGAAGCGAAAGCAATTCGGACGGCGCGGCGCGGCGTGGGGAAACAGCCGCAACGAGTTAAATCGTTCTCGCAAAAACAATAACGTGATAACGAATTCTTGAAGCCGGAGAATATGCAATCATTTCGCAAACGATATTAATTACAATATTTTACTTCCTTATAACAAAAAAAATTATGCTTTTGAGTCAGTTTCGAGCATTAACGTTAATGTTCAAAAATTTCGGCTAATGTTCCACTTGCAAAAGGAATAATCATGCATTAATAACATAAACAATCGTTTTGCGAAGTATTGATTGAAATATTTTACTTGCTTTGAAGAAAAAATAACAAATAAAAATCTGAATATATAATTATAAAGTGCGTTTGCAACCTCAAAAGTCTAGTTCAAAACACAAAAAGTTTAAAACATTTTTGTATATCTATCGTTTCGTACGCTTGGAAACATAAAAGTTAATTTTTTTCACTCCCTTAACATTTACAGAGAGAAAATAACTATTATTTCGGTTTATACTATGAACATATTCAAAAGTTCATCAAAATCGGGGAAAGAATATATGTTTCATTATATTTTCTTATAAGTCGCTTTTGAGCATTAAAGCTAGCATTTGAAGATCAATCGGTTAATATCTTACGATTAAACAAAAAATACATTAACATGAATAGAATACGCGTTTCTGTATCTTTGCGTACATGTGCCAGGCAGATCTTTCCGGACATCTCGACACATAGCGAGAGGATGAAGGATGAGACGCAAGGGCACGAATGGACGTTTGCCAGACGCCAAAACCTCTACGCGGACAGTGCTCTGTGCGCGAAAACAATAAACAACCGTCCTATATCTGAAATAAACCGAAGAACGAGCATTTATCGTCTTTTTTTGAGGATATGCTACAAGTCATGACAGATCGAAAGTTATGCGTTATAATCGCGCCAATACACTCAGAGTATTATTCGTTTCTCGAGACGAAAACACAATGTTTATTTGCTGCGAAAATGATATGTTGTGCATTTCGATACGTTTAGTCACTTTAGTCATCTAGATCTCACTATTGCATGAGTACGCGACGTTGGCAAACCAGAATCTGCTCTCTTTTGCGGAATTCCAAACGACCTATGTACATTGTACCTAAACTTGTAGTAAGATTCAAAAGTTTCAAGTCACAGATATAAAAAAAGATTTATTTTTTAGAACAATGAATTAATTTTTCTATCATTAAAAAAATGTTCTAAATTTTTGTTCAAGGAGAAAATTATTTTTAAAAATTATTTATTATTTTTCAAAATTGAAGTCCAATTTGCGTGGGAAAAATTTACTATATAGTGATGAAGAAGTGATCTCCTCACAATCAGTGTTAAACCATTTTAAGAACAAAAATGCACAATATTTTTTTAGTGGTATAGAAAGATTAATTCATCGTTTTAAAAAATGTATAATTTTTATCTATAATCTTTTTATTTGTCCAACAAGAAATTGATAACTCCATCCATAATGAAATAATATACATGTTACTTAACAAGTTAAGCCGAATGACCGATATCGTCCTAGTTGTCTATCGACGAATCTACGAGAGCCAAGTGTAATTACATTAAATGTAATTAATTTGAGGAGTATCCATTTAATGGATATTCAGTAGATAGATTGGCAATAGATTCGGTATTACTGATGGAAATGTTTTCGATTTTATCAGGCGCTCGTTCTTGGACGCGAACTCGTGGTCGAGATATTTGCGCTTCCAACAAGTTAGGTCATTCCAGTTTCAGATCGTCGCTTTATTAGTTTTTGAATGTGACATCGCGACATAAATCAGCCTCCTGGCACGTCTCGGCCTTGCGACACCTGTTTTCCTCGCGTAATCGCTGAGATGCTGATCCGATTAACATACTCGCGCTCACGTGCGGCTTTTAGTTATACGAAATGATAAATCGCGCTTTTTCGTCCTCGATCAAGGTTTCATTTTCTTTTAGCTTATGACTTACTGCTCTATTACTTTTTATTAATAAAATCATATATTCTGAAAATTAAATAAAATGTCTCGATCGATGAATTGCTTTTGATAAAAATTTATTGGTTTACCTAATCATCGAGAAGGTATCAAGATTCGATCAAACTCTGATTAATTTAATCGGCTAATTTGTCAAGTAATACTTTTATATTCTTTCATTATTGTTAACATATATAAACGGAATCATTAATTTTTTATTGTTTAACGTATATAGAGATTGGATTAAAAAGATTAAATTAGAGACACCGAATTATATATTATTCAATTTTTTTGTTGCTTGCAACATTGTCGGTTGAATTAATCGCCGATTAACACTTTACCGACCGTTCAAGTACATCTACCCGTTTCATTATCTATTTTACTATTACAAATGACTAATGACTATTTCTATTAATGTAGATTAACTTAATCTCGGTTTAATTTACTTTTTATCTTTTTCTAATTAATTAAATTAATTTAAAAAATCTTGAAATAATTAAATTAATTAATTAGAATTAAATTTATAATTAGAAAAAAATAAAAAGTAATTTCAAACCGAGATTAAAATTAATCTACATTAATTGGTAGAAATGAACATGAAAAGATAAATCTACCTGTTTTACTCTTAATTAATTTGAAGAAGCAATATAAAAAGAAAGAAAAGAGAAAGAGAAATGGAATTTTCAAGAGTGATGCGGATCGCAAAAATGTTGCAGTATTCAATGGTTATTGTTAGTAACTCGCACAGTTGGCAAAGAGTTAATCGAAGTTTAGTCGAAGTTACCCTAGATAGAAGATTGTTCTTTAATAACACTTCTCTTGTCGGTGATTTAATAAAGAAAAAGTAAAGAACAATGCAACAATCGACTAAGCGACAATCGAGATATCAATTTCAAAGAAAGAGCGATAGGTCGATTAATCGATTCGTCATCTTGCGGCATGTGTTCTTTATCAGTATTTATCACTGCATTGAACTACACTTGAAACTTTCCTTCTCGCTTTCGCTAAACTTCAAATAGATATCTATTTCATTTTTTTTTATACAACGAGTGTACATTAGTGCAGGTGCAGATAAAGAACAGATCTACTGACGTCGGTTAGCAGTATTTTGACGTTTCGTGTCGATATTTCATTTACACGCCCTAGTATTTCGTGTTCACGACTTCACGCGCGGCTGTAGATCACAGGTTGTCCGCGATTCGCAACAATCGCAACGTCGTAAACAGCGTCTGTTGTGACAACAACGGGAGAGATGCCTGGAACCCCGATGGAGCGGGACGGCAACGTGTTGGAGAAGCTGCAGAACGAACGAGCGCAGGACGAACCGAAGTGCGAGTCCGTCGTGCGGGAGATAACGCAGACTGATCGGCTGAATAAGAAGCTGCTCGTGTCGGTCTTGGAGCGGATGAAAAAGTCGGACGGGCAGTTCGACAAGTTTATGGAAGACGGGAAGGGTAGCTGTGAGTCGCAGGACGACAGCGAGTTCTAGGAGACTGCGTCTCTGAACGCCTAAGTAAGCCCCTAACCTATAATTTCAGATTCGTTCATTTAGATTCAATACAGCTCGATATGAGAAACTGTACCTTTCGCCTCGATTTTGTCGTGATAAAAAAAGAACTATTGGCCCAAAATTATTATTTTTCAAGTGTCCGGGATAGGATTACTCTCATCATCGTCTCCAACTGATTGTTACAATTTTTTTTTACACGAAACTTCTGTCCCCTCTTGGTCAGAGCTACATTAACCTTTCTCAGACGGTCTTATTGATTTTTCTTATTAATTTGTACACTATTCTCAATGCATCCAAAATTAGGGTCAGATTAGGTTAATTGTTTAAAGCAGTGCTGTCCAAGATTTGTAATTCTGAGCGCTGGCTTGATGTGATGTACCTATGCTTTCCTTTTTCTTTAATGGAAGTAGGAAAAGGAAGAAAACAGACATAAACGCCAACACACTTCAATTCAATATTCAGAATTACAAATCTTGGACAACACTAATTTAAAGAATATATTGCAAGTCTAGGAGTCTCCTCAGTTTGATAACTACAATTATCTCTAAATGAGTAAATATTTTTTCAGGAATCTGCCTAAGCAGTGGTCAAACCGAATCAATAGACACTATCATACCATCATGGCGGATGTTCCGGATTACGAGGGTGACGACGATATCATAGAGCATTACGAGAATCAAGACTCTAACAACGAGCGTGACAGCCACGGGGAAGCGGGGGATGGGACTTCCGACAATGAGACGGGAACTGGGCGGAGAGTCGATCCATCAAAATCCAAGTCACACGTAGTGAGAAATCCTGTTCCCAAACTTAATACAGAAAGATTGAAAGGCCCGAATGGTATCCAAACCATCGAAAAGTACTTCGAAGGCTTCAAGTTCAACGGCAAGGGACACGAAAGAACGGACCTTGACAGAATCATGAAGAGATTGGAACATTGGTCCTACCGATTGTTTCCTAAGTATCATTTCGATGATTTTCTCACGAGAGTCGAGCAACTGGGGACGAAGAAAGATCTGCAAGTGTTTATCAAGAAATATCGGCTGGATATGATTTTATCGGATGATAATTTGATCACCCACGATGATGACATGGATAAAGATGATGAGGATCAACAGGAAAGCGCTCCTCTGGACGACTTTGATTTGCTGATAACAGAACAAATTCAAAAACAAAAGCAGGCTGAAACGCGAGCTTCCGTTCCTGGTCCGAGCACTTCATGCGAGGATGCGTTCGACAACCTTTTAATGCAATCCACTGATACGCAAAATTCACAAGTACATACAAATACTACTATTGCTAACGAATTGAGTGACGAAGTAAAACAAAGAATTGAGAGAAACAAGCAACTGGCTATTCAAAGAAGACTCCAAAAGCAGAAAGAGCAGGAGGCAGAAGCTAAGAGATCAAGGTTGATCGATGATACGAATATGGACACTCTAAACGAAGACGGTAATCTTACAGTCCATGACGAGACGGATTCATCCCAGATAGACAATATGCGACTACAAATAAATGAAAATGCAAATACGATAATTACTGAATCAAATGATACGGTGTCAAATGAAGAGCCGGTAGCAAACCATGAGTAAAATAAATCTTGTAGCAGTGTATTAAGTTTTCGCTATCCACAAAAGACATCGTATAGAAGCATCGCATTTATTATATGGTATAAAAATTGTCTCATCTGGAATTATTATATGCTTAGAAGTACAAGTTATTAAAGATACATGTAAAGATTAATTTTTTTTTTAGATGCTTATTAAATAAACATTTAGTTTTTATTTACTTATATATCACGATTAATTCCTACGCTTTTGGGTACTGATGTACAGAACATTGTTCCCCCGTATAAAGGCATCCCCATATTTATCCTTTAATTGTCCGTTAACGTACTCCTCTGTTTGTTCAAGTGCGATATTCATGTAACCATCTATACAAGCCAATACACCTGCAAATATTACATTGCATTAGACTATATCAAACGTTTTTCTTTTTAAAGAAAACTTTAAAATTCAAAATTTGTAATATTCACTAATGCCCATTTCTACCAATGTAGATTAACTTCTAATCTCGGTTTAACTTGCTTTCTATCTTTTTCTAACTTTTAGAACTAGGAAAAGATGACAAGCAAGTTAAACCAAGATCAAAATTAAACTGCGTTGATAGAAATGGACAAATTGAATTTTTAAGACATTCAACTGCTACAGATAAAAACAATTGATTCTATCGGGAAAGTCTTGATTTTTTGATGGCCTATAGTTTACACCAATCACTTGATACACGTATTAAATAATAAATCACTAGTAAGGGCCAATTTCACCAACTACGGTTAGCTTAACCGACGGTTAAAGTTAACAGGATTGACCAATAGAAATGAATCCACCCTGCTAACTTTAACCGTCGGTTAATAAGCTAATTGTGGTTGGTGAAATTGGCTCTTAAATTAGTTTGATTATTGGCTGATCAGCTCAAATATACTATTTGATACGCATATCAAAAGATCGGTGTAAAGATCGGCCAATATAGACAACTTAGTGAATGTTAATACATCAATGTTATGGCTCTTCTACAATAGCCGCAAGAGTATGCAGTAAAACGTAAACAGTAAGCTATTGACTATGGAATTTTTACAATTCAAGAATAATTGACTGTGGTTGATCAATAGCTTACTGGTTACGTCTTATTGCATCTATTCTTACTGCTATTGTAGATGAGCCATTATAGATAAATGTTGATGTATGTCAACATTATATGGGTAAACATCTACCTCTGTAATCGACACCGCTGTTCAATTTTACGACGACAGGTCGTCCATGAATTTGTTGTATAAACTGAGACAATGCTTCCTTCCGGCTCATCTGTCATATATAAAAATGACATTTAATACATTAAAGAAATTACGCAGTAGAAAAGAGTGAATGGTTGCACTTAAATCGTCACGTTATTTACATCCAATGATAATTTTAATAATTTTTAGTGAACGAAAGATGAGCACGATTGTCACATTCCACGTACCTTTGTAAATAATACGGATAATCGCTTTCTTCGTGGATAGTCTCGATTTTAAACAATCTTAACCTAAATCTCTCAGCGACAGTCGTGACACACGGAAAACGCAAGCGGCAAGCAAGCGCCGGCAAAACAGCTAACTTGCTGTCTGAGCGATCGAACATGATTAGCTCTTATCCGCGGAGCCAACCAATCACATTCAACTCGGCAAGCAGGCTTATGACGTGATTTTAGCCGAGAAATTGCGGCGATTTGAAATAATTAAAAATAATGCTTAGAATAAAGAGAACATTTTATTTTGCAACAACGAATTGTTAGGCAAAAAGCTGCAAGAATAGAAGAATTCAAAGTAAAAAAATAATAATCAATTAGAATGGAAACGAGACCGTACTCCAAGAATTTAACGTCGCCGTCATCTTATTGATTATATTTGTTACCCAATAATTTTTCACTCTCCCTTCCCTTCAACCCTCAATCCTGCGAAAATATACTTCAACTATATTCGATTAATATACGAAAATTTATTGATGTGATCATCGACGAAGTACTATCAGGATTGCTTCAATTTAGGATTTAATTAACTTAATTAGCGATCGACCAACTAATCATAAATCGAATTATTTGTCTTCTGTTATTCGAAAGTAAGATTAAATTAAAAATAATGAATTATATAGCTAGAAATTTTACTGTGAACGATTCTGCTTGGATTAATCGTCGATTAAGTTATTCAGAATTTGATCAAAGTTTTTAAAATTAAAATTTGATTAAATAAATCACTTTTATATAAATAAAATGCATAATTAATTAAATACGGCGGATAAGTACGCTGCATTGTTTTACAACTCAATTGTTTCACTTCTATTTATTTGATTTATTAAATCAATGCAAAGGAAAAATCTCTATGAGAAATCTTGACATATTGACTTATTATTTATGTCACGATGAAAGAAAGTAAAAGTTGATAGAGTCGGAACGATGCGTGGAAATTTAATTAAATGAAATATATATACCATCTCGAGAATATCGTTTGACTCATCGATCAGGTAAGATCATCATGTATATACATAAAAAGTGTATGTACAAAAGGCCATTATGAATTATTCATGATAGAACGATTATAGATACAGGATTTAATATATCTAGGGTTAAATATATCGTCACCCATAGCTGTATCAAAAAATTCCTCGCCGATGTGATTAAAAGTGTGTCGCGAAGGAAAAAAAGTGAATGCGTTTCTTCTAAAATCGCACACTGCGTTGAGCGAATTAATATAGTGATTAACGTCATCAAAAATTTTTTAAACGCTTGTAAAAAATAAATACCATCTAATTAATGCTAAAGTGTCAGCTATGAGTTTTTGTAACGTACTGTCACGTGTATGACTATCAGAAAAAAAATTTGTTGCAATAATTCCATTTTAAAAAGCGCCTCTTTCTTTTTCTTGCTAATAAATCTGCAAGAGCACGAAATGCGATGCAGTAGCCTCGTTTATGGAAAAATTTTGTAAGCAAAACGAATAAAATATTCGGGGAATAAGCAACACAGAGAATGTTTTATAATTTTTAAGTATCTTGGCGGCGATGGTTCATCGTCTTTTATGGTATGCACGATCACCGCGCTGCGAGAACGATCGCGAAGAAATTTTTACAAACAACACAATTTACGTTAATTTTCTTACAAAGTAGAGATGAGGAATAAAAAAAGCACACGTACAAATAAATTTGAACGTGCTTACGTGACGAATTATGTGAACGAGCGAATTACGTGCCTGTTGTTTAACGAAAAACGAAATTGTATTCGTGGATGCACATTTCAGCTTGTTCGCACTCTCGAATATATTCATACGCATTTTTCGAAGCAAGCTCGTTTGCGATCGCGACAGGCAAAGTGAGAACGCCAAACGCGCGATCGTTCTCTTTAATCACTCTTTTGATTATTAATTCCCACGCTTAAACAAGAGTTTCAAGCTTCCACGCGATTCACTTATTCGAAGTAGAAATCGTAACGAAAGCAAAAGACGCTTTCGAGGTTATACCGTCTCACTGTGACACGCGGGACAATAATTCTATTAAAATTCGGATATATCGCGCTTCGAAATACTTATTTCTCAAAGAAAATTCACTCACCGATCGCCGGAGCACTGCAGGAGATCCGCCAAATCACAGCCGGAAAGAAGACGGGAGACACACGTATGTACACGTACGGAGTCGAGCACGGCATTCGGTATCCATTTCGCCCAGCGACAGCATCCCACTCATTTCACTCGACACAAGAAGGAACGGAATATTCGGCGTACGTTCACTTTGCAACACTCCGCAACCGGATTTCTTTTCATTAACGAGAAAAGAATTACACGAGTGACAACGTCTCGCGCGATCCGACCGTTGAACGTGTCACGTATTACTTGCGCCGCTGCCGCCGTCAGCCACCCGAGCCGCCGCACAGTAGGGAGAGACTCGAACGCGATTGGCTCGTGAGTCGAGCCCCCAGATCTGGCCAATCACGTCCCGCCGCTCCGCGCCGCCGGCGCGGCGGCTCGATGCGACGGCGTACTACGCACCGCACAGTCATCCGTACTAGCGGCGCGCGGCGCGACCGTTGAAAATTGCGTGTCTTGAAAATCGGCGACATCGACGTGTTTTCGGCGTTGTTTCTGACGATGAGCGAACTCGCCACTTGCTCCCGTCAACGCTCGGAGTAGTGTTATTTGCGTAAGTCAATCAGTTATTCTCCCGAGGAATTTCGCACAGGTAGAAAGTGCTTGTGCTCCGCGCGCGCCCGTCAGTCCCGTCACCCGTCAGCCCGTCACTGTGCTTCGTGCTGTTTTCTGAATGAGCTCGTTTCAGTGATTGGTATTCCTGCTTCCTCGTTTCGCGGGCCGCGGGAATAATCGCTACGCGAGTACCGCGCGCCGTGTGTGTTCAACAATTTACGAGTGTACGTATCAAGTGTTTTGTCGAAATGAACGTGTCGCGCGAATCGCTCACTCGAGACGTCGAAACGGAGACAGAGACGTCGAGGCGACGGTATGTATGATATTCGTGGGTGATAGTCGTTCGTCCCGCCATGTCTGGTCACTCGCGTGGCATTATTCATTTATCTCGTAACGTGTCGTGCTTTGAACGCCGAAATTGTCGTGTGATTTATCGTGTCGTCCGATTCTCTCCGTAGGGAAAAAGAGAGCTGAGTGATATCGTCGTATCGAGTGATTCGAATAACGGAATACCGTGATATACATCGATCGCCCGTTCGTGAACGCTTCATAATCTCGATTCTCATATATCTCGTCGCGTAAGTTTTAGCGGCCGGCAGTCACGGTATCTTTAATTGATTCACAAAGGCATGTCTTTATTAACCGCCCGTTCGACTTGTGTAGTATCGCGCCAAGTTGCCGACATCTCGGGACATTTCGTCGCCCATTAACGTAACGCGCCGCCGCGCCGGTAACGCGGTGATGAACGCGGAATAAAACGGGGCAATCAGCGCGGCGTCGCGACTCCTTAAAATTTGCACGAACAATTTATATGTTATACCTACTGCTTTTATATATTACAGAGTAAAGTACTTCCTTCCCATGGGTACGACCTTGGCGAGGTGGGAAGGCCCAGTACCCAGTACGAGGATTTTACCCAAGCAAAACTCTTGTTCTGCTTGGATAGCCGGTTCGTCGCGTTTGCTTCGGGAGTGCCGTTCAAGTAATCGGACTAAAGGATTTTTTTAAACGGGAGTGCCGTAAAATATCGCGCGAGAAAGACTTTTACTGAAATTAGTCCGCGCGCGATTGTAGTTTATTATCCGCGAGTGTTTCTCGCGAGTGTCCTGTGCGGTGAGAGGAGGAGGCCTGACGTCCTGAGAGGAGGAGGAGGTCCGAGAGAGGCATCGGGCATCGACGGAGCAACCTTTGGGGTGAGTGTCATCTCTTATCTGATAAATATTAATAGTTCTTTTTTATTTATTCGAATTGTTATCTCGATAAATTAGAAATAATTACAAAAAGAGAAATTATTCAAAATTTTATTCTTGTAAAGATCTTTTTCGGTAAATAACTAAATTATTGCTAAATATCTCATTAAAAGACGAATTAGAGACGCGTAAAAATTATATTTTGAAATGTTGATTATTTTGAGCGTTTTTTAAATTTGAATCTTATGTTTCTATGTTACAGTATCATCGTAGCTACGTGGCTGCATAACTCCGTCCGTTGCGCATCGAATTGGTGAGTCAAAAATTTTTTTTATCGAGGTAACGAATCTACGATTATATATAATCAAATATAGAGCCATTGTATCTCATGTCGAATTACGACAATAAATTACGCTATAAAAATATTACATCAGTCACGCTATCTCAAAATTTACAAGTAGATTTGTTGCCTTAAAATGGATGGGCTAAAACTAATTACGGAAAAATATTTAATCTTGGTATCATTTGTTTATTGATTTACTGTGCGATTGTGCTTGAGGAAATACTCGCACACTTCGCACGCACGCAGCTATCAAAGAACTTATTATCGTTCGAATTATATTGACAAACTGCCGCGTTTTGTAGGTAACTTTTAAATAAAATTTTTAAGTACATTAAATTTTGGAAATTTTGTTACGTAGATTAATTCTGCTTACAATTAGATTAATAAATATTTTAGAAACACAAGAGAAACAAGAAATAAAATAATATTCTGACACGTAGTACAAAGTATTGAATTTTGAAATATCTAATTTGTATTTAGATTCCTTTAAAGAATTATTTTTGACATTATTTTTCTTGAACAAAAGAGATAAAAATAAGATATCGTGTTATAAAAGAAATATCTGTAGATAGGGAAAAATTATGAATTAGTTAGGATGTGTTTTATATATTATACCTTTTATTTGTTTCTTTCCATATATGTTCAGCCAAGATTAAATATTATATAAATCGATGCAAGAAAGCAACATATAGATATATTTAGAATATCGGTATGCATTAAAAAAAGCGTACAATATGCATAAATATAAATACATATGCATAAAAAGGGCAAGAAATATTTTGGTCTTATTATGCAAGTTATTTTGTTATTAATTAATTAACTAAAATTTATTGTATAACAAAGCATCGATTTCACCCTAATTTTTTGTAACCTATCCATCTATTTTTGATTGAGAAATTGGTTTTATGCTAGTCAAGTAATATATGACGTGAGATTCTAAATATTTTGTCGAGAAACGCTGAAACTTTTAAAATTATTTTAGAGTTGATCATATATGTATAGTACAATTATATATTTAATTTTACAATAATATATATAAATAATATATTGTATAAAATATAATTCTAATAAAAAATGAAAAATATAACAAGATATGTATTAATATCAATATATAAATTTGTAAATATTTTCAATTATGTTATATTATTTAATTATAATAACGCGATTAGTGATTAATTATAATATTTAATTATAATATCAATTGTGCGGGAATTTTCGTTTTTTTTTTGGATCTCACGTCATTTACTTTATACATCTTACTTGATACATTTTCAAGATGCGTATCGCATGAACAACATGCACAATCACGCATCTTGGTAGCTTTGCGGTCGGTTTTCGCGGTCGGTTTTTATCGAAAAATTTTCCGTTATTAATTTTTTAATTTTATCCGCATTATAAATTTCAATTTTTCGCGAGATATAATTAAGATATTCATATAACGCAAAATAAAATTTTTTTTCTGTACTTGATTACAAAAAGAAACGATTATTTAATATTCTCAAGTAAATAACAGAATTAGTGATAAAAATATTTTTCAATGTTCAATATTGTATTATACAGTTAGTTTTTATGAATTAAAATATATATGTTTTTATAATTAACTTCTCGTTGTTTTTGATACAATCGATGCTCGCGTGTAATTCGAATCGAACGTAATATTATGTTTCGGCGATGGTAATGATCCGACAAGGAAGGAAACAAGGAATTTTTCTCTTTCCTTTTGATCTGGTCGAAATACGACCAGATTGCATATGGCTAGGAATGACAATGGTAAGTCTAATCTGGCCCGAAGAAAGAAGCATTGAATATACGATAAAGGTAAGTGGTCGACAATGACCACGATGGTAACATATAAAAAGTAACATATAAAACGGTTTTATATATATCTATTTATTTGTCCTAAAGGGCTATCTTTTCTATATTTTCTCACATATACATGCGAGATTTAAAAAACCGCAATTAAATCCTAATCGCGCGCGTGTTAGAACTCTCAATTTCACATTTCTCACATCTCAAGTGATCGTGTCACTTTGAGGTATCCCGTTCAGATATCCTACTGGATTAACTAACAAATCAGGTCCCTTATAAATCGTGTCGCGGTCTTCATGAAAACTTTGTATATTAGATTATAACACGGGTAGGTAGGAAAATGGATAGGTAGGACTATATATAGATCGGAATACGGGTATAGGTAGATAGGGATTCGGGTAGGCAGAGACAAGGGGATATTAATTCGATAGAAAAAATTGTAGACAAAATAAAAGTAATATTCTTAATATAATAATAAATATAATTATATTTTTAATTATAACAACTTAAATGTAAATTAAATATTAAATAATATTAATAATATATTGTGATCTGGTCGAAATAAATATAATTATATTTATTATTATTATATTAAAGTTATTACTATAATTATATTATATAATTATATTTATTATTTAAATTTTGCATTTCAATTTAAATGCAAATACCATAAGAGATAGGCACACACTACTGAAACAGTTTTTAACAATAGTTCGATATATAAAAAATATATATATATATTAGTGGCTTAATTTTCACCCTTACCAATGCAGATTCGTGATACAAGTAAAACATACAAAACTCGCTGTACAGGAAATGTATTAACACACTCGATTGTGCGGAAGATGGATAATTACGCTGCAAAATAGCGACGAAATAACAAAAGGACTTTCAGTCATCATGCAACCGGATTTACAGACGGAGGCGAGACGGAGGGTCTTGATATACCGTCAGACTATTATAATCATTGGATTGCGCAACGTGATTAGTGATGAATTACATCGATTTGATGAGCATTCATTAGCGAAGAAAAATTGATGAGAAACCGGTATTTCCAACTAATCAAAACAGCATTAACTGGCGTATAGCTATTAGATAGCTTATTAAATAGCGAGACAACATAACAGGCGTTATGATTTTACGTAATCAGTACTTATGATGATTCGTCATATTCGTATCTTTATCGAGAAATTCTATCTTTTTAAAACGCTAGACGATTAAATGATTTAAGATTCAATTGAGTATAATTAATTAGAAATAGAAGCAGAAAACTCAATAGAAATGCAATTTTTATGACTATAAAAACTAAAAACGTCGTAGTTGCTAATTTCTGAACGGAACAATAACATATACATATAATATATTATTGAATCGTATATATTTTAAATAAGGTACGAAAATAAATTGAACTTTTTCATTGCTGAAAGTAAATAATCAAGAAACAAATCACTTTAATTTGACATCACTTCAAGAGATTTTCCAAGTCATTTAGAAATACGATGATAAATGGTCGGAAGTATTTCCGACGTCATTCGGACATTGGTCGCAGCGTTGATTGCCGAACGCAGAATAATGTTTTTCCTTTGATTGGGACCAGGATACATCAATCAAACATTCAGGAGAATGTTATATAATTCCATGGATTTACTTTAGACGTCACAACACGCTCGACGCTCAGGAAATAAATAAATCGTAGACCTTGAGTTGTTGTATTACGTTTATATCGAAATAGGTTTGTAATCACAGCTATGCATCTCCAGTCGTCGAGAAGATCTCTATCTAGCGGAGCAACAACCAATTTCCGAAATCGATGTGAAAGTTAGGCGCGGTTTACGCCGGAATTTTACCGGCTTTAACGGAGTAAGCACCTTTACCGCTACCGTCTATGTTCGCCGCGCTGCTGCTGTAAACTCCTTTGGCACCTTCGACGGTACCGCTCTGGCTCGTGCCTTCGTCGGTGTCACCGATGCGGGAGAATAGACTACAAATAAAATCGAACGATTATCAAAAAGTTAATGTGTATTATAAAGATGAGAATTGACTTGAAATGAGAATTTATTTCACATAATAAGCACTTCTAAATTTTTGAATAACAACTCCAAGCATGTTTCTTCTTTTTAACACTTTTTTTACTTTCTAATAGTTGCAGTAAGATTAGTTTTATAGAAAGAAAGGGCAACACTTTTTTAAATCATCGAAATGGACAAACTTTTTAATATTGAAAAGTCTGTGTGCATAAAGTGCTTTAAAAAAATAGTGATTAGCATTTGCTATTTGAACTCGCTTTTGTCGACTTTATGCCTCATCAATATTTGCTCAATAAATTACCATGTCTTGCCGATTTCCATAATCAACCGTAGGTTACGGAAACATTCGGTTTCACAATAAGAAACCTGTTCACCTTGAAATCTTCACTGTATGGGAAAACTCTAAGCGGACTGATTCACCGCATACAAAGTTCTGATATCATTACACGATTGTCGAATCATTAATTGTAATTATCTTTTTCGCAATAATCGGGGCCCCCAAACCCGAGATACTAATCTCAATGACAGATTGTCAAATTGGAAATCGATATTTTCTTCAGTCTTATTTTACGATTTTTTATGAAAAAAATCGAGATATCAACATAAATCGTTTTCAGGTTATAGGCAAATGAAATTGGAAATTAAAGAAATATTCCTTAAATATAGTATATACTTATGTATAGTTTGTTAGCAATACATACTCTACTCCCGGTCCGTGACCGCCAAGACCCGTGTGACCTCCATATCCTCCCCCGTGACTTCCAGCACCGGCATTGGCGCTTGCACTAGCTTGGGCATTAGCACTACCACCCCCGTGGCCAATACCGCATCCTCCACTAGCACATCCACCTAAGACATGAGACTACAACATGATCAAATCCATCTCTAACGATTAACATCGTCTAAATTGATATTAAATTTTTATTCAAATCATTTAACCTCCACTTCCGCCATGTCCAGCGACTAATCCTCCTCCATGTCCACCTAAACTTCCTCCATATCCACCGCTTAAACCTCCTCCATGTCCACTTGAACCTCCTCCATATCCACCGCCAAGTCCAGGACCTCCACCAAATCCTCCTCCACCTAATTTACCAACATCAGCATTAGCTTAATTTTTCAATATACTTTTTCTAAGATTGCCATCACTGTCTATGTCAAATTTACATAGAATTGTCTCAAAACTCGAAAAAGATATGGAGGTGCAAAAAATAAAATAATCTAAGTTTTCAAAATTATATTGGACAGGTCCATAATAAAATAACAAAAATATATAATTTAAAAAAGAGAAATATTTCGTATTTTAATTACAAAAATTCTACTGGCATAAACAGTTATATATATTTTCTAATGTTCACTTACTACTACCTCCAAAACCGCTGCCCGAACCGCCCGCGCCGGCACTGCCCGCGCCGGCATCACCGTAACCACCCGCGGTGCCATGGCCACTTCCACCGAAACCCCCGATACTACCACTACCCCCGTAACCACCTGCACCTGCACTAGAACCAGTTCCGCCATAACCACCACCGCTAGAGATACCATCACCATATCCTCCGAGGCCACTCCCGTGACCTCCGGAGCCACTTCCTACATGACTGCCAGCACCGGCGCTACTTCCACCGTAGCCGCCGGCGCTAGACCCACCGTAACCACCTCCCAAACTTCCACTAATTTTACCAACTCCGCCTCCATCACCACCCTGGCCATCTAAAAATGTGTATAGTGTATAAAAACTTTCTATATTAAAAGGTTCCTACTAGATTGTGAGAAGTTATTATTTTTGTTATATTAGCAAAAGCTGTGAAAAAAAGCATTTATTTTAAACTAACTACACCAAGTCTTTGATATTATCTTTGTTATATTATTATATCTCTTTTAATATTATCTCTCTATTTAGCATTTGCATATTTATATTCTATAAAAAGGGTTAATAAATTCTAATTAGTTATGCGTGACTGTAACCGCTTATACTTATTTCTGTGTTAACTTTTAGACTACGTAATTTTTTTAGTGTATTTTTTTACGTGCTACTCTACTCTACTAAATTAGGATGCAAAATAAAGCGAAGCTAATATAAATTTAAAATATTACTAATTGTAAGTATTAACTTCTAATTATTATTACACGTATCATTCTCTATATACATGAAATTTAAATTCTTTTATTTTGAACTTACCAGGATAGCCTCCGAGTCCTGAAAAAATTTGCGAAATATTAATTCTAAATAAAGTATATAAATAAAATATTTGATAGGTTGTAATAAAACAAATTATTATTCTTGATTAAATTGTTCAAAATTAATCAAAATAAAGAATTAATTACCATATCCACCGCTACCGCCGTGTCCACCGCCAAATCCACCGCCACCTCCATGTCCGCCACCTCCATATCCGCCTCCACCTCCGTGTCCACCACCTCCGTATCCGCCTCCGTGTCCGTCACTGCCACTTCCATATCCACCATGACTACCGCCACTTCCGAATCCTCCATGGCTACCGCCGTCTCCGTATCCGCCGTGACTACCTCCGTCTCCGTATCCGCCGTGACCACCTCCGCTGTGGCCACCGCCTCCGAATCCACCGTGTCCACCGCCGCTACCGCCTCCAAAACCACCGTGGCCACCGCTGCTACCACCTCCAAAACCACCGTGGCCACCGCCTAAACCGCCGCCACCATCGCCGTAACCACCATGGCCACCCCCGAGTCCGCCATGTCCACCCCCGTGACTACCGCCACCATATCCGCCGCTGCCACCGCCTCCATAACCACCATGACCACCGCCTCCGTATCCATCTGTCAGAGCCGAGGATTGTCCACCTGCTGAAGCACTGCCGATAGCTTGAGCATTAGATTTGGAGTAACTGCTACCACCAAATGAACCTGCGCTGGCCGAACTGCTAGCGCTGCTAGAAGATAAACCTCCGCTATAACGCCTCGAACGCAATAATTCGACTTCTGCAACAAATTAAAAAGATTGTTTCCTTATAACTAATTGTAAGTTAAACTTAACTTAAAGCAAAAGAATCACTGAAAAAATAACTTCTAATAATTAATCACAAACACTCAGAATTACATGTACCTAAAAAATATTCATATTTTTTTTATAAATCTTTTTCCTTTATATTATAGACCAAAGATGTATAACTGTTTTAATGCCTACAAGAAATTAAAGTACATTTAAGAGAAATGTTCAATTATCTTAGATCAGAGTTCAAGTTCAAACTCAATTATCTACATACGACTGCAACAAATTTCGTATTCATAATAAAGATTTGTTATCGATTTCTCAGAAAAAATCTAAAACTTGCGACCGCTTCGTGTTTTTATATACGCTTTCTACGATCAAGAAGCAATCGTAAAGCTGATGTCGTAGAATGGAAGGCACGCATTACACATTTACATATATTTATGAATGTTACGTCATGAGAAGATTATCGTAGTCTCACTAATGGTAAAATCTTGGAAACATAAATTAACATTTGCGTATTATATCTCATGGATTCTAAATATCAATTTTAAATCAGAATAATACGTATATCGTATTATTTATTATTTTACTGTTTAAGATTTTTCTCTTTTTTTTTGTTATGTAAAATAAAATATAAGTATAATATATGCTGTATTGAACACACACACACACATTAAATTTTTATGTTAGGATGAGAAATGATACACTTAAATACATATTTAAGCTTTTTTTCTTTTATATATTCCTGACAAGAAAGTTTTTTTTTCTCTAACAACTACACTAACTAGTTCTAACTTTTTATTTTATAACAATACACTATTTCTCATTAAAACAATAAGAACGATAACGGAAGCGAAATATATCTTACAATAATTAGTATAAAACATGAGACTGTTGATGATGACAAGTTGATGTTACAAGACGAAAGCAACTTACCTCGTGCTTGGACACATGCTGCAAATAATAAGGCCAAAAGGCCGATCGTCCGATACTGCCACATGACGATATCTGGTTTCTATCCCGATCGGCCGCCAAGTCTTTATATCTTGTCTCCCACCCCAACCGCTCATTCCTTCCTAAAACACTGGCTGCTTCGTTGAACGCAAGTCGGATTGAGGAGCAATGAAAGCAAGAAAATGCGTTGGATGCGTGGCCAAGGTTAAGATAATCGGCGCTTATTATCGGGAATCCACCCAAGTCTGTTATCGTATCTTCTTGTGCTCCTGTTTCCGATCAACGTCGATGAATTTGGCACTTTGTAACAAAACACAATGTAAACGAATTTGTCTTTAAAAAGTATTTTAAGACAAACGGAATGAAATTATTGTAATTCTAAAAATAAATTGACCAAATGAACTCAGAATCGTATAGAAAAAGATGACGCCAAGTGTATAATAAAAATCCTCTTGAAAATAATTTATGCTAAAACAATAATTTGTATTGCATAGATTATATCTACCTTTTCAGAGAAATATGGAAAATAGAGGAATTTTGCACTTTAGTTATTTATAGCAAAAATCTATTTGTTATACGATTCAAGTGAATGAGTTTCTAGAATTCCAAAAGCAGTATGTTGGAATAAGAAATTTAATCACGATGTCGATCACAACAGCTAACACTAAGAGAGTTATATAATAAAGAGAGAGACTGTATCTTTTTCAATTTACTAAATTTTTTTTCAATATATCGTCGCGATTTATTATTGCTGTAAACATGATGTACTAAATAGACTAAATATGTGGTTGGTCATTGACATTGTCAATGGTTTAACGATTACCCGTTCAAATAGCTACAAAGGTATGACACATCTAACAATAAGCCGATAATGTAAAATATTTACGAAGGTCATTTGCAGCCTTCAGCTCGGATTTATCTCGATGAATCTTAATGTTATTTCATAGATTTATCACTTGTGTCAATCGTTAATAATACGTAATAAGAGGTATTCACTTTGTCAATAATAATTGTGATTTTTCTATTTTCACAAATTATTGTATAAGGAAACAGATGTATAATCTCTCGAAAAAAAGTTGAAAATATTAATACAGAATTCAGTATTGTTTTTAAGATTCTAGTGTTTTTTAATATCCGAGAAATATTGAACGAGTAATTATATGTGTATTTTAAACGTGCTAATGCAAAAGTATAAATATTAGGGACAAATTTTGTAGATTACAGTAATCTAGGACTTGGAAATACATAGGCGATAGAGGAAACGGTTACAACGATTGATATTTATTACATGTTACGTAGTTCTAGAATAGAATAAATGTAGTATGCATGTAAAATAGACTAGGTCTGTGTATGGCATAAAATACCTATGAGTCAATAATGAAAAAATTATAATACCCATTTTTCCGTAAGTTACAAGGCAAGAACAAAACATAATTTCTTAATAATTACTAATTTGCATTCTTAACGTATTCTTACTTCACTGCCCATCGAGGCGTATTATAAATGATGAGGCAATTATGTTTATTTATAGATCTGTATTAATCACGATATGTGTATAAGAAAAGAAAACAATGTTATATTAACAGCATTAGTTTAACTGTATATAATCCAGTGTTGGGCAAAATTTATTCTGAATAACGAATAAAAAATAACGAATAAAATAAATGTATTCGTTATTCGTGTTGTTATTCGAATAAAATAATCAAGAATAATTTATTCGTAATTCATCTTTTTTATTCGAAGAATGTAACGAATAAAAAAAATCGATAACGAAAAATGATGCACAGAGTAAAAATTAAAGTCCTCACTCGTGAATGTAAAGTTGTAATATAATTTATTAATTAATTAATTTATTAGTTAATCTATTAATTAGTATTTTTAACATTAAATAAATTAAAACAAAGAAATTAAATAAATTTATAATCAATAAAATAAAAATTTAATTTAATAAAAATCTGTGTGTTATTAGTTTTAATTAATAAAATAAAAAACAACATAAAAACTAATCTTATTTATAAATAAAAAAAGAGAAATTTAATGAAAAAAGTACATAATCAACTTTAGTTTCCCAAAAGTGTAGATTTCAGAATGTTTTTCTTTTAGTTGGTTTAAAAAAAATTACTTAAAAGTAATTATTATCAAAGTTTATTTTTTATTTGATACATTTTTATTTAAAAATGCTTTCAGAAGCACACGTTTTTCAAACATACTGTCTGATAATCGATGATATTTGGCTGTATTAATCATTGTAGCAAATGAAAATAATCTCTCCACCGGAGCCGAAGAAGGATTGAATGTATTGTATTTTATAAAAACTTTCTTTATTGTAGGATATTTTTCTAGATTATCAGACAGTATGTTTGAAAAACGTGTGCTTCTGAAAGCATTTTTAAATAAAAATGTATCAAATAAAAAATAAACTTTGATAATAATGATAATAATAATTACTTTTTAGTGATTTTTTTAAACCAACTAAAAGAAAAACATTCTGAAATCTACACTTTTGGGAAACTCAAGTTGATTATGTACTTTTTTTATTAAATTTCTCTTTTTCTATTTATATATAAATAAGATTAGTTTTTATGTTGTTTTTTATTTTATTAATTAAAACTAATGACACAGGTTTTTATTAAATTAAATTTTTATTTTATTGATTGTAAATTTATTTAATTTCTTTAGTTTTAATTTATTTAATGTTAAAAATATTAATTAATAAATTATAACTTTACGTTCACGAAATATTATCATTTGTTAACAAAAATTTTTATATATTTTGTTTTATTTTCGAATAAAAAATAACGAATAAACATATTTAATTGTGAATAACGAATAATTTTAATAATGAATAATTCTATCAACGAATAAAGAATAACGAATAAAAAAATTATTCGTTATTCATAATCGAATAAAATTCGAATAATATACAACACTGATATAATCTTGTTAAGTTAATAACGATATTAATAAAACAAATAAAAAACATTTTATTAAAACATTTTATTTTATAAAAAAGTATGACATATTTGTTACATTAATATTATTATTGAATTATCAAGATTATATTTTCTCCCAGATAGATTCCCTGCATCTTTCTTTTCCGTGTACATATGTGGTTCCATGAAATGCATATTCTGCGAAGAACAAATCAATAAGATGCGTTATGTAAATTAAAAAATTATAGGAAACTTATAAGAAAAATATTAAATATAAACTGCAATCTCTTATATCCACGATAGATAAAATATTCTTATTATTTATGCTAAAAGGACTATCATGGTTCTACATATTAGAACCGCAAATTTCTTGAAATTAATTTGTTTTTATCTCATTGTCAGTTTTTATAAAACGCTATTCTCAGCAATTCCGTGACTTGCACAGCATGAAGTAGCCATGAATTAATGTCTTAAATTAGGAAATATAATATTTTGCCTGAACAGTCTTTGGTTTTTTAGATTGTCATTTTCTGAGAATTTCGAACGCGTTGTGTTTTTACATTTTCACATCATCGCGATTAAATTAAACGGGGAAGTACATACAAGAAATCCTCTAATCGGCTTAAAAGATTAAAGCAACGCGTATAATCGAAATAGTCAAACGAGATAGTTCGTGGCGTCATCGGGGTAACTTTTTAATACTTTCTCGACGCAATGATTTATAACTTGCATACTTGGCACAAAATGAACGATACACAAGAACAAATATTTATTTCATGAACTAATCTCACGAGCGCTTGTCTGATTGTATAAGTTGTCGCTTAGATTAAAAAAATTACGATTATTTCCACGTAATTTGAATTTCCGTATAATAGAAATAATAAAAAATTAGAATACAAAGATAAATAAATCATTTTGTGCAAGACGATTCTTAAAATGCATAATTATAAATTTTTTATCTATAATTAAAGAGTTATCCGCGTTTGTCGCTACGTCGCTTTGTGCGAGCGTTTTCTCTTATCGACTCATTCTAAGCATCTTGAGGAATATATGCTTCCTGCATGCAAACTTGCTTTCACAAATGCGACAAGTTTCTTCTTCTACTATTTATAAATTTAATTTCGTCTCCCTGATTACAAAATATGTTCTTCCGTCGGAGATCGAATTTATTTCAGAGCAATTCCACTGCAATGAAGATTAAAGAAAACGCGTATCAATATAAACAGCGACTACTTAATTAACGACAGATTTACAAATAAAAAGAAAAGTGCCGTTATCTAATTTTTTCAAAAATTGATTTATTTTATAGCAGAACGAGGAAAGCTGGAACTCATGAATGAGACAAACGGCCTTCTTCTTGCGATAAACATTTCGGCCTCTATTCCCGCGCGTCAGGTTTCAATGGTTATTCATGAGCATGTGAACGGCTCATTAAATCTCCGCTCGGCGATTCTCCACATTTGCTATGAGATCGTAATCACGGAAAGAAGCGCACTTACGATACCAAAACTCATTAAGTTCATTACTGACTCGTAGAGCGGACCAGAAACGTTTCAGCATATATTATTATACGAGTTGGCTTTTTTCTCACGCTTGACGCATTATACACGTCATTTACACCGCAGCCATTGCGTATTTTCGATCGTGAAGCTACTTGTAAAGATAAACACGCGGCTACATCAGTGGGATTATTATGACTTTTTATTTTCCTTATCTTGTTTATAGGTATCGTCTGTGCGGAAAGACCAACTCTCATGAATCGTCATGGAAAGACGTTATTTCTCGAGAGAATCTTCAATTTTAATATACGGAGTGTTCCGGCGCTACCGGATATCCTCTCGTAGTTTACGATCATATTACTTATTTTTTTCTTGGCAAAATTAAGAGAGATAGTCGAATGTATAGTAATTACGTAATATGGAACCACGGTTAAAAAAATTAATTTTTTTATCTTATCCGCTTGAGACAAAAAAACGTTGCAAGAAAAATTCTGCTATGGCATTATATATCGAAAGTAAAAGTCATTTAAACAATTTTGTATAAAAAAAAAATTATAGTTATAAAATATGTTTAAATATTTTTTTTCTCTTATGTAATTTCTATCTGTATATAGGACATATAATAGGCCAAATGCGGCGATAAAAAAAACTTTATACTCCAACAGTGGCGCGAAAAAAAATGTACACTAACACGGCAGTTAATTAAAAAATTCATACCCTAAGTGTGGCGAAAGTAATAATTCATATCCCAAGTGCGGCGAGGATAAAAATTAATATCCCAAGTGCGGCGCGAAAGAAAACCTTATATTCCAAAGGTAGCGCGAAAAAAATTTTATACACTAACGGTTGATTAAAAAATTCGTACCCTAACGGCGGCGCGAAGAAAAATTTATACCCCAAGTGCAACGCGAATAAAAATTCATATTTCAAATGCGGCGCGAATAAAAATTTATACTCCATGTGCGGTGAGAATAAAAGTTTATACCTCAAGTGCGGCGTAAATAAAAATTTAAACCTGACTCGTAGAGCGGGCCAGAAATGTTTTAGCATACATTACGAACTGGTTTTTTGTTTCATGTTTGACTCATACACGCGATTTATGAGCAACGTGACGCCGCCGCCGTCGCGTATTTTCGATCGTATTTGTAAAGATATAAACTCGAGGCTACATTAGCAGGATCATTACTTTTTATTTTCTTTCATTTACCTTGTTATAGGTATCATCCGTGCGGAAAAACCGCTTCTCACGAATCATCGTGAAGAGACGTTATTTCCTGAGAAATTAATCTTCATTTTTAATATACTCGACGCTACCGAATATCCTTTCGCAGTTTTACGCCGGCCGTATTATTATTTTTTTTGCGAAATTGAAAGAGATCGCCGCGTTTATTACTTAAAATCGCACTTTTCAATATTTTTGGCATTCTCTATCCGAGAAAAATTTTTTATATTTATATATATGTATACCTATATAATATGTCCATACATGCTTTCTTTCTTTTGTATAATCGCTGTTCGTATAATAACAAAAATAATTAAAAAATAATTTAAAGAAACAAATTCAGTTCAACAGTGAAAACAAATTCAAATTCAACATTGAAATTATTTTTTTAATTATATTTGTAATTCTTTTTTTATTATTATTTTCCTGTTTACAAGAACAGAGAGATTGTGTAAGAGAAAGAAAACATATATGGACACATATTGATTTAATATATAATTACACATATTTATGCATATTTGTATACGAAAAATTTTTTACCAGGTATTGACTTGCGTTCCATCTTAATGATTTGTCAACATATGTAGAATCACAGTGCGTATTATATAAACATAGAAAGCATATAAAGCAATTTAGTTATGTTAAATACGTTCAAGGAAAACCATCGATGAATCAGTTTGATCGAGAAAGATTCTGTGATCCTGTGGTACATATACTTCACGAGATTAATTAAAAAACGACCAATACGTACTGCCGAATTCGTAATTTCCATCTCTTTCTAATGTCTTCCAGAAAATAACTGTTATTATGAGTAAGAAAAAAATGTAGGCGCAATCGCACTGATATATGGTTTATTGCAGCAAAACATGATAATACATAATTATGACATTCACTTATTACATTCGCTTGTTTATCTTAGCTGCAAGAAATAATTTAAGGAAGATGTATTCGAAATTCGAAATATACGATGTAGGTGAAATAGATGGGCTATTTCGATACCGGAATCGACGGATTAAACCAAGAAGTAATTAAGATCGAAAGATTGAAAAAATGGGTATACAGAGGATAAATCTGTTATGACAAACGCTACTTACTTATATAACTTATGCTCTGATATGATTTGTCTAATGCACTTTAATCTGATTAGAATGTGATCTCGGTCTTTTCTACTTTCAACCTCATTGTTGAATCTAAACGTTACAATATCGCAACTTCTTATCATTGTAGATACATTATAAAATTGTCCTTTCGGAGTTGCACTCTTTGCGTTTAAAATGAGTCAAATATTTACGCTTTAATATGCTAATATTCGAGTTTGTCTTTATTTTATTTACGAACGTATATGTATCTATTAGATTGTTGAACACTCAGAAAGCATTGTACATCAGACGCTTAACGAGGCAAAGATAATGGTTTGGGGACCAGTCTATGATTTACTTTTAACAAATTTCTACGCAGATATTTCATAGTGTCAGCTAAGTTTTCATTTTACTTACGGATTTCCAGCCTGGCAGTATATATATATATAACTAATTCTCTTTCCATGTTCTCTCTCTCTCTCTCTCTCTCTCTTTTGATGTTATACAATGTCGGCCGAAATACGTAATACAATCAGGAAGTGTGATTCTGCGACTCAAAATAAACCGAAATGGTAGAATAAATTTTTTTTGAACAAGATCTCGTTTTCAAGAAGAAGGACTTTGAAAGTTAATCGAGTACTTTACTGATTTTAACATAACGGTTTAACTAGTATTTTGGCCCACCTTGTATATTAATTATATAATCTAAATTATACAATAAACAACCTCCTCAAATCCGAAAGATGTCTTTTTAAATGTTATCTGACTAATAAAGAGTAATTCAATAAATCAATACATTCTCATGATATCTTTTTTAGACTTTTATATAGTCTAAATACATTAAGCAAGCTTAACAATTAACTTAAGCTTAACTTAATGATTATTCGTCTCTTTGATTCATTATTCAGGCAGAGGTACAGCTTAGAGATTATAAATTCTGTTAATTAAATAGCCGCTCAACATAGAGATAATAAAAATATATTATATAGCGCATGTATATAGCCATCTTATAAGAGAACTTCAAATCTCTCTTTGTGCAGAAACTATATCATAGATTGTTTCTAAAAAGCGCAATGGCACCATTTACTAAAACTCAGAAGCATTTTCTTAGATCTATGATTTATAACATAAATATTTTCCCATTTTATACATTTTGCTAATATGAATTAAATCACACAAAAGAGAAAAACATTAACAAAAATTGTCTTATTTGAAAATCATTATAAGCAGATTTGATTGTAAAATTGGTCCGATATTAATATACGCATAATTTTTCGTGATTTTCATTGAGTTTCGCTTACGTTATAACAGAATGTGATCCAAAAACGCGCTATTAGTGTAAATATATCTGGATATAATTCTAACATTATGTATTATATCCATTTTATACTGGATGATAATCGCGTTATAGCAATCAATTATTTTTAATGAGTAAATTATATAAAAAGAACATTTGTTCTTAAAAGGTAATATTCAAAAATATATTACTTAATATTGTATTGCTATGACACTACAACTTATCATCTGCGCGACTGTCGCTCAATAAAGAACAGATATAAAAAAAGTTTTATTTAAAAACTTCTAAACGCGAACAATTAATATTTGTGTAAATACCATATTTACATATTTTTATATTTATACATATATATAGATTCATCTCTTTCTTTTTCTACGAATAACATTTTCCATAAACTTGACATAATATCGAGATTCCAGTCACTCGTTTATATACATTGTAATGCCATTTTTTAAGTTTATATTAAAAGCATAAATCACATATCAAAAAGTCCTGCGACTTGTATAAAAAAGTTTCTTTTTATATTTTCATCTCTAAATAATTTTCTATACTTTTCATTATATTTTTATATATCACTTGTATATGATTTTTGTCTTCAAAATTATCAAGTTTTCTTTGGAAGAATGACTTAAGTCTGAAAAAACAGTACTTAAAAATCATGATTAAATATTTAAGTAAATGCTTGCAATATTTCACTAGCAGAATAGTAGAGTAGAGTAATAGCTTAAGAGTAAAAAACAGTGTGATTGAAAATAAGTTGTTCTTCCAGAAAACTGTATACAATCATTTTTTATGAGACATACTATCCAAGATATCACCAATTACGACTCTCTTTTGATTTCATATATAAGGCCAAAGATTTAGATTTTCTCATTATATATCATTTTATAATCATACTTTGTAGCATGATGCCATAATCTTTATAATTACTTCTTCTTAACACAATTATTCCATTATTTCGTAGATTTCGTTTAGTACTCTTCTTTTCCATTCATACTAGCGGGTACATGACTCTGTTGAGTTGCACTTCGAATTACTTCAATCCACCTAAAGATAAAATTTATCATTGTATTTCTCATAAATTTTAGCTTTTCAAAATTACATAGACTCTCTGTATATTTACCTTCCAAAAGTATAATCACTTTCCGCTCGAAAGAAATATACATGGTTCTTGAATTGTAACTTGAATACAAAGTCCTTGTTGATCCCATCTTTTTCTGATGGTGTAGAAACAGTATATCCTAATAATGGCAAACTAGCTAATGGGAAGTCGTCTTGATGAGATTTGTAGAAGAATAAGCAGAAGTTAGTAAATACGACCCAAAGCTTTTGCCAACCGTTGCTATTCTTGAATTTCCGTAGAAGAAATCCGCTAAGCTGGTTCTGAAACAGTGAAGAAACGTAACAAACACATCATTAATCAGTTTCTATGTAAGGTATATCCAAGTATATCAATCAAGGCATCAGTGATTTACCAATATTATTCGAAACTTTAACATACTTGAAATGCTCGTAGTTGATCGCTGTAACTAATACTTGTATTACGATGCCAACAAACGTGAACTGCAGTATTGCTACGTTGTGAGGCCTTTGCACCACCGCAACTAGTTCGATCTACTTCTAATCCTACACTATCTCCCATTTCGTCGGCTGAACCTAGAACTTTTGCACAAAGAAAAAAAACTTAGAAGAAATCTCCTTTTATTAAAAAAGGAAGCTGAGAAGATTTTTTCGCTCGGTACAGATATTGTGATATACTTTGTATTACTTAACAGTTACTTACTACAAGACTTTAAACTTAAATACGGCATTTTTGCGTCCGCATCGATCTGTGTTATAGCCATGTTCAAATCTTCTATCCACCTCTCTTTTTCTTCCTCGTTGCTCGCTGCAACTGTCAATGACCTACAAAAATAAAATAATTTAAATTTTATATTGTCTTTTTTGGCTTCTGTTATATTTTTAACTTTAATAATATAACACTAAAAATATTTGCTTTAAATTTCAATATAATTTCTGTCCCTTAAAATGTCTTCGCTTTAACACGACGAGTTCATATTCGTTCAAGTTGAGGTCACAATCGTACTGATGGCTGTCATTAATAGCACACATGCTTCAATAAAATCAGTTTAGCTAGTTGACTCCTCAATAACGATATGACCTTTTAACAACCACTTAGTATCTTTTAGTGTATTTTACACTTTGCTATTATTTCCGTAATAATATACAATGTAATTCGAAGAATTTGATATTTACTGATTTCCTTGTCCGTCGACAATAAAAGCGAAATCTGTTCCAGTCTTATTATCCGCGTCTTGAATCTTCATTCCTTTTAACGGTAATTGGCCATGCACGCGGAAACATTGTGTTGGTTGTTGCGTACGGAATGTATACAATAACACGTCCGAGAACTGGAAAAATAAATACGATAAATTCAGCTGCTATCATACTAATCAATAAGAAATATGTAGGAGACTTACCAAGAAGAACATGCGTTGTTGGAAACCTTTACGGCTGTATTTCTGCAGACATCCAAGTCTGATAAACCTTCGGCCTTCTTGTACCAAATTATCAAAGCCAGTGATGTCTCTCTGCATTTCGCATAACTGCACCAGATTTTCCTACAAATAAAAAATTTACAAAAAATTAAAATTAAAATTGACATAACTGACCTTAGTAAAAAAAAAAAGTATTTCCAGTAAAAAATAGATCCTTTTCTTTTACTTCATTTATTACATTCTTGTATCAAACAATAATAATTGCAATAATTTTCTAACCGCTTGATTTATAATCGTGAGCCCTTCGAGCAATGTCTCGCCGAGTCTGTCTCTCGCCGCCAAACAATCCTCGAAATCGGTATGATCCTTTGGATAATGATCCAATAGTCCTAAAAGAGCGCCACTTTGAGAAATTAAGAATTATTATCGTACATACGTTACAAATCTGATTTCACACTCACTATCGATAATACTATTATAATGCAGTAATCGTTGTAAAGGTTTCAAAAGGAATGAAGTCAATGGCAGGTAGCAATGCTTCTGCGACTCGAAATCGCGGCAGAGCTGGTCGAAGCGTCGCGACGTTCGCATGGAGTATTCCATTTTCTCTAACACCGGGATCAGATTCTCCAGGTATTGGTCATAGAGAGGCAGGACGTTCAAAAGCGTATTGTACAAAAAGTCACCGATATTGTGACGGGCGTTGCTCTCCCAGCGTGCCAGCCGTGCCTCCATTTCTTGAAGGCAGGGTCCGTGCACGTCGGCGAGTAGCTCGACTAAAGAGACTACCGACTCCCCTTCCAATGCCGCTTCCCGAGAAACTTCCTCGCGGAACCACTGCACATAAATATAAGTCACAAGTTAAAATTTGTGAGTCCTCTTTCTGTCCCTTTAGATCTACCGTCCTTCTAAACTGGACTTGTTTCAACTGACTGTTCCCTAGCTCTAAAAACGAAGCGCAGCTACCTCTTCTAAGCTAGCAGGACCAAATCGGCAGAATCAAACCGGACCTATCAGAATATTTAGTACCCATTTTGTACTAATTTGTACCATACAAATAAACTTAATACATATATTTATCCCTTCTGCTAAAAAAATAACCTTCCGGCCGATGCGCAACAGCGGAGTTGTAATTCTGCGTTGATCTGTAACAAAAGAAATATTTTTATATTAAAGCTACGTCCAAGATAATCGACAGTAAATAATTATCAAAGTAAATAATTATTGCCCGTTTTTAAAGCGTCATTTTAACAAATATCTGATTTTAAAGCGAAAAATTGTGCAAATAATACTGCGACCGTGCGAATAAGAGAGAGACGCGACGTTCGCGACGTAATATCTCGCATACGCCGGAGATCAGACTCGACCCGAAATTGCACCGTAGTTAAAAACTAATATATAAGAAAATTAACAACTACTCACCCCACGGTCGCTCCGCCGTCGCCCGATGCCTCCCAGGCCCCGTTCTCCTCTCCTCGATCGTCCTCCGTTACTCCGTGGAGCAACTGTCTCGAGAACGCGATTACGCGATTACGCGACTTTGATTAACTACGGATTATCCGAAAAAATGTAATCAAATGCGATATACCTCGGTATCCGTATAAATTCCTCGAAGCACATGAATTAAATGAACTTTCGATATATGTATCACAGTTTTTCGCAAGCTAAACAATCGGACCCGGCGACAGGCGACACCCGGCGACTCGTGTATTTACTCCGCGATATATGCGATATGGGAGCTGGAGCGGGAGCAGGAGTAACGACACGTCTGACGTCAGAACAGGTCACGGGCGTCGCGGTAAACATGAGTAGTGGGGATAGAGTGGGGGTAAGGTGAATACACACTACACACTACACACGGTGCGTGGTCGGTTAGTTCGGTATGCCGGGTATGCGTTCGCATAAAGTCTACCCCTCTCTATCCCCACTGCTCATGTTACCAAGGCGCCCGCGGCCCGTTCTGATTTCTGATGTCGTTGCTCGCGGATCGCACATCGCAGAGTAATATAAGTACGAATCGCCAGGTCCGATTATTCAGATTACAGAAAAATGTGATACATCGAATGTTCATTTAAGGCTGGTTCTAGTTCTAATACAATCAGTCATATGTCGCCTATGTCGGATGGCCCAATGAGAGAATTTCTTTTTCGATAACGAATTTTTCTCATTGGACCATCGGTTACGTTCCGAAAGCAATCAAAGCGAACGCAGCCTATAATAAGTGTAATAAAGTACGCGCCGCGTCCGTGTCGTGAGATTAATACCGGGGAGTCAGGGGAGTGCCGTGCCTTTTTAGTGTCGCGCGATCATAAGAGACGAAGAGACGATGTCGTCGATTTTCGCTCGTGAACGTCGTCTCCATGTTATCGTCTATCTGCGGGACAATGGACATCGCGGCACGGGCCGACGTGGGCCGACGGGTGTCGAGCGGATCATACAGCTTCGTTCGCAGCTTCTTCGTCGTAATTTTTTTCCGTTGCCGCGTCGCGAGATTGATGCCGGGAGTGCCGTGCCTTTAGTGTCGCGCGATCATAAGCGACGATATCGGTCGATTTTCGTGAACGTCGCGAGTGAAGTGACGATTTACGAAATTCCGCCATGTTCGTCTACCTGCGGGAGATCGCGGCACGGGCCGACGGAGATGGCGTCGAGCGGATCATACAGCTTCTCCGCCGTAATTTTCCGTTGCGTCGCGAGATTAATGCCGGAAGTGTCGTGCAAAGTGTCGAAAATATCGCGCGATCATAAGCGACGCGATCTTATCGTCGATTTTCGTGAACGTCGTCAGTGAGTAGTGAGTGCGCCAACCGGCCAACGGACCATCGCTGCAACGGAGTAGGACCTGGTGAATCGTGGAGAGGAGGAGGAGGCCTGGGGAGGCATCGGGCGACGGCGGAGCAACCGTGGGGTGAGTAGTTAAATTGTTATTCGTTTATTACTTTGCTGTCCTGTCAGTCCTGTCAGTCCTGTGACGGAATATCCGCCACTTTCTCAAGTGCGCAACTTTTGATTCGTCCATTACATGATATTCGTTAATTAGATAATATTATCTTGGACACCTACTTTAATGTAAAAATATTGTTATGTTACAGATTAATGCAGGATTACAACTTACAACTCCGCTGTTGCGCATCGGCCGGTGAGTTATTTTTTTAGCAGAAGGGATAAATATATGTATTAAGTTTATTTGTATGGTACAAATTAGTACAAAATGGGTACTAAATATTCTGATAGGTCCGGTTTGATTCTGCCGATTTGGTCCTGCTAGCTTAGAAGAGGTAGCGCAGCTTTACTTACCACATTAATAACATCCAAGTCCTTCTTGTAAGTTCGTTCTGTCATGAGGAGCTCCTTGGCTATGTAATAAGCTTTATCGGTTGGCCATCTCTGGACAGAAAAATAGTAACTCTTTATTGCTGTTCTTATAGAATTGTCGTTGAAAAAACACGGCAATAGTCGTATTCTTAAACGACAAACCTACCTTTGTTTTTCTGACTTCCGCCTCCTCCGCTTCCCCGTTTCGTACATTCTTTATCGGGCTGAGATCCGGCGAATTTACGACGCTCGCATTGTTCATCTCGACTCCGCCGTTCGTCGTCCGTTTATCCGGCGATTTCTCAGCGGCGTACACAGAATTATTGTTCTCCCGTTGATTAGATATCGCCTGCTTTTCGGCTTGGACATCTGCAAATAAATATCAGTTAGGCAACCCCTAGGAAGAAACAGAAGTGCCGCTGAGTACGAGAAATAAAAAAAATAGATAAAACAGGTGTCCCCAGGAAACATCTGAAGGAATAAAACCCGATATATATAAGTGTATGTATATAATAGGCACGCATGCTATAGTGCACTATCTATATTTATTCTTTTTTTTATTGTGATTTTTTGCAAAATCGAAAATAAGTATTGATGGCTGAGTCAAATGCAACATAAAGTTTCGGGAAAATTATTCGATGAATCAGTGGCATGGATTCGATGAATCTACAAATGTCTATAATAATACTAATTTCATGTGAATCTACAATTGGAGGAGTAAAAGCCATAGTAGTGGTGTAAGTCAAATTTTTTAAAATATTGACTTACACCACTATGGGTTTTACCCCCCCAATTATTCTCGATGTATTAATAAACATCAAGAAATTTATAAGTAAAAATTAATAGCTACTTTTGATTCAGCAAAATTAAACTTTCAATATCTCTGTCGTAGACTCTGTTCTAAGAATTCTCTCTCATCTCATTAGAAGTAATAATCATTTAGCGACGTTATGAGGCGAATAAGTATAAATTTTAGAGTGTATTTTAAATAAAGACGCTCTGTGACTAACTTTGAAAATCTTAATGAGATACGTGCTTTTTAATTCAAGAATTAAAAAAAAACCTATTTTCTTTGCGCAGATCATAATACAAAGGCAATGATGCAAGTGAAGAGTGCAGATAATGTCGAGTAAGCGATTTTTAATAAATAAATGAGACATCAAAGCCAATATATGCGGTTTCATTCCTATGAAAATTCATGCCCAAGCACGTCTATAAAGTACCGTGTTCTAAGTAATAAGCCGACTAATAAAACGGTGATTAGAAGCCGGATAAAGTTAACGTTAAGAATCCATAATGTAACAGTATTCTACATTATTCCACTGACGCAAATCGCATGCGGAAATAAGGATCATCATGACGAGAGGTCGCACGATATTCGCAAAACGGGCGAACGGAAATTCCTCAGCAACGAGAGAATCTCCGATCGAATTCGGATTCCTCCACGGGGAGGAAGACGTAACGAGAACAACAGAAAGAGATTATATGCGGTACAACTATAAGAATAAGCTACTCCGCCCGTACTTTGCGTTGGCTGTAACGACATAAAGTTCATTCAATATACGAGTGCGGACCGGTAACGCATTTGCATGAATCTCGGAAGCCTTGAAAATATATACTCTGACCTTTGAGCGCGATAATTGATAGCCGTATTACTTTCGGGCTTATATAACGGTGAGATCGCACACGATCAAGGATATTTTGATACTTTCAGCCTTGATCCCGAAACACACTTGCGCTTTATTGTTGCATTCGTCTTGTGACATTTGGGAACTATGCCGTTTTTATTATTAAGAACGTGCAGTTACCCTGATGGAAATATTTTGCTAAAAGTACTATGAAATCGATGAAAAGTGAAATAAAAGTTATTGAAACATACTGAATGTATTTCAAAATTAATCATGATTTTTCTTATAAAATGTAATGTAATGTAATACTGTAAAATATAAGGAATGTTAAATTATACTGTTGAAAAGTAATAACAAATTTTTTGAAATATTAGGTATAATGAAATTTTGCTGAATTCAACTGAAAACTGAATTTTTACTAAAATATTAATGAAATAATAATAAAATGGTCAATATTGAAAGAAAATTTTAAATACATTTCAATAAAATATTTCCATATCAGGGTCGTAAATTATTCTTTTTCTATTTTTATACTTCCTTTCTCAGATAACTTTCGAAACTGCAGCGCTCAAATAAAGAGTACATACAGATTCGTTTACGGATTATGCAAATGCGACGGAGAGCCCGGACTAAGCGGGAATTCGTGCCACTTCAGCAGACGTATCGTGAAACAATGACGAAGAGAAAGAAATCGTAATATCCACAATTAAGACAGGCATTGTAAGGGGATTACTCACACGTAATGTCATCCGTGTCGAACGACGAATCCGGCATTGCGATAAAGAGATACGGTATGAAGAACGAAAAAAACAAAATAAAAGAGAAGAAGAGGAGCAGGCCGCATCGCACACGGGGAAGGAGAGGAAATTCAATATTCGATTCGCCAAAAATCGGATAAAACGAGGAAAAATAGAAAGCAACGAATCTTGCTGCGAATCTCTGTCGGATCCGAAATTAAAATGTCAATCTGACCACACGTGGACGGATAACGAAAAAAAACGTGGACGCAGGTAGAAAACGAATGTTTAACGAAAAGAGAGCGAGAGAACGAAACGAACATACTCCAGAAACCAAACATCATCCAGAAACCAAAGTGAAATTACTGACGCAGATCCGACATGTGACTTTGTATATAATTTATTGTTATAATTAATGTATCAATAATCAATGTACAATAGATTTCCTACGCTTGGAGTACCGCTCTTCGTCCTTCGGACGCCGGTAATTCCCCCACGTCCCTCCATCGAGCTGTGCCTCAATATCGTGCGAACACAATCGGTCGATATATATATCGAACGACCGACGAAACGGCGCATCTCAACCGGGGGAATCACCGCGTAAAACAAACATATTTTTTATGTATATATATATATTTATATATATTTATTTTCATATATATATATATAGCGTTAACAAGTACGGTATATCGATAAACGATCAAAAAGTGTTACACAAATTACAAACGGGGGATAAGGATGGGGAGGGAGCGTTACGCCGACACGACGGACACCTCGACGTACGTGTATCCTGCTCTAATTATCTTGTCCACCGCTTTTCGTTCCGACCGTTAAATCGGGTCCTAAATTGTACGCAATTATATGTACCTACACATGCATACGCGTGTGTGCGTGTGCGCGTATACAGGATGTCCCACCGCTACCAATTGCCGTCTCAGCTACGGATATCGTAGGACCGACTGAGAAAAGCAAAAATTGCGGAGTTATTTTAAAACGGTTGATAAAATTTTAACAGTCTTTTTTACATTGTCAAGAAGGAAAAGATCGCGTTGAGAGAAAGAGAGAAACGAAGGTGATATCTCCTCTCTCAGCGCGTCTTGTCTCGGTGAAACAACTTGAATTTCAATTTAACGAAAAGGATAGACTTCTATAACCGAGCTGTCAAATAGGAAAAATTAAAAGAAGATATCTATGGCAAGGACAGCCGGTAGTGATAGGGCATCCCGTATACGGACGTCGTATTATTTCGAACGCTCACAAATCGAAGCAAAAGTCAGTTGACACGCGAGTAACGTCGTCTTTGCAGACCGGAAACGGAAGATGAGCGAGCTCGAAGTTACGTTCGGACGACAACGACGTGTGATTACCGTCCGGTCGATGATTCTCTCAAGGACTCCTTTATTGCTAGTCTGGTAAAGCCATTGGAAGAGATGAAGCGTATTTAATAGTGGAAAAATGGTGTCAAAATTAGCAAAATACGAACTGGAAGACAAACAATAGTTTCAATGACAACACCGCGTGATGTAAATCAATCAACACTTCGCGAGTCTATTGGGACTTGATATCGTTATTAAAATCGACAGTCTTATAAAAACGTTTGACACTGAGAGATCAAGGTGTAAAAACACAATGCTTACGTTGTAATTTGCGAAGATATAGAAAAACTTGCCGGCTTAATATACAAATGTTCGAGTTTTATCCTTGATAAGGTTCAAAGCCGAGTAACGTTTGGACACGCGACAAATATCCTCAACAAATATCCGAATCAGAGTAGAAAGAGTTCCGTAAGAACAGCGAATGAACGGCTTATTCATAAACGTTCGTTTTAAATCTACGACTGGCCAGCTTTATCCCGAAATATGTGGAAATCGAACCACATTAATATCCATAGCGAGAAAATTAAGTGCATATATATTTGCATGCAGTAGAATTTGGGAAAAAAGAAAAACTTGACGTTACTTCAATTCTCTCTTTCTCTGATTATGACGAATCCATTTACAAAATATTTGGCACTATTTTACCTTGAAAAAGTTTTTCACCGTAGTTATCAAAATTATCATCATTCTATGATTCTACGAATGGTTAGTACAAAGTGCCTTCTAACATTTAACGTGTTTGTGAATAAACAGTGCCAAGAAAATACGAAGTTCTTTGATTCATCTTCATTTACGTTATGAACAGCCAAAAGTTATTAGGCAAAATTTATCTTTGTTTTTATCTTACAAACTTCAACATATAATTTGAATAATACCCGAATATTATGAAAATTAACGCTTGCACTTTTCGCCAGAGACTTCTCCAGTGTTTACATTTTGGCCCAATATACGAGCTCCAAAATTTACAAGAGAATTTCCAAACTTTAACAGAACCGTATACTTTCTCTTTTTAAACGCAAAAAGTTAAATGCCACAGATTTAACTTTCTTACGATTAGTGTTAAGATTAATTCTCTAAATTCCGAAAAAAGTGGATTAGATCGCAGTTACATTGAATTCTTCAATCTCAGAACGAAATCTGGCCAAACACAAATTATTATTATTATTATTATCATTAACCCTGTATTGCATGACTTCTCTTGATGTCAGTCAACTTTGTAGATAAAGAGGCAGCAAATTTGTATCAAAAAATAATTAAATCCTGCGTGTTTCCTGTAACAAGATTGGCTTGTTTTACGATGTTATCGAAACATTTTTCCAAAATACTAAGATATTCATAACCAAATCGAATGTGCTCTGTTACATTTATTCAAATTTTTGCCTATGACAAACGTGATGCAATAGAGGGTCAACTATTTATAACATATATCCATCGTGAGTTTCTCTGCGATTGACTACTCGATACATAACAGTCGTTCGGCTGTCACGCTCGGGTTATATTTAATATATTGATCCCCTGAACCACTATCGAGATACGATATTGAGAAGCACGGAGGATGATTCTTTAGAATTCATATTAAAAACAAAGGGATAATATCCATCAATTGCGAACTTCTCGCCCCAGGCATCAGGCATTATTGCTAAATTCGTGTACATTCGTATAGTAAATGTCAACTCGACTTATCGGAGAAAGGGGGGGGGATTCATAGAAGACAGAAGCCTACGTTCGAACACCGAGGGAGATTAAACAATTTTCAATTGTCGAGTACCGCAATATGAAATGTTCAGCGCCTTTTGTCGTGTTATCACGAATGATCCTTTCGCAGATTTTGAAAATGGGAAAGAGCGCTGAGAAACTTCCCGTTATAGTGGTATAATGTTTAAAATAAATTGTTTATATCTATCTCTCAGGTGTCTGTCTTCTTCCATTGGGAGGAAAATGGTACAAGCTTCGAATAAACTGAGGAGAAATGGGCCGGAGAGCCGAGGATGATCTCTTACGGTGTCCATACACATATACTGCAAAGATACTGTGAATAAGAATTACATTTGATTGGGCATGGTGACGTGACCGAGAACGGACTTTACACAATTGATTAAGGGTTGACGTGGCGAGACACTGTGACAGGTGGCAAAATACGTTCGTGATTCGTGACAGGGGCGCTACGTAATGGTTCCAAAGGTTCCTAAATAGTTAATAATTGACGTAGAAGTATGCGTGTAGCGTATATGTGTGTGTGTGTGTGTATTTTTTGTGTATACGTGTAATAATGGTCAATAAGATGCGGGAACGTTCAGTACCACGCTGCAACTAGAGATGTGAGTTTGACGATCGCGCTATTTCTCCACTCGATAACAATAAAAAATTCACAGATTATTATTATTTTTTATCTCGCTATCACAGCTTAACGTAAGGCAGTACAAAACGGTCGAGAATGTTCCGATTTTTTGGCATACGGAGAGACGTCGCAGCTGATCTGCGAATATTCCACCGCTTAGATTATTCAACGTTTCTGGCGTCTTGATGAATTCGTGTCTTCTTTCTCTCTCGTTTTCTCTCGAGGCATTCCGACACGCTACTTCGGAAAATATCTCATGCCCCTGCCGACCTTCGGGGAGATGTCCTTTGTAGAAAATATGTAGCGTACCATCAATGGTGCCGTATCGCGATCGTTCGATTAATGTAACTTTGTATGCTCGTATGAGTGAAATTCACATCTCTACGCACGCTCTAGGCAGGGAGGCAGGAACAATAAACTATTATATATATATATGTATATGTATAGAACAGACTAATGTGGCTAATGCAAAAATGTGAGGGGGTGACGTTTTTGAGGGTGAATTGCTTGAAACTACAAGAGTTAAATGATGATGGGAACTCTTCGAGTTCAGCTGATGCAACGTCGCGTATATATACAATCGGAAATACGTGTCACACAACTGTACAGTATATTGGTACAGTATATTTAATTCGTAAAAGGTATCGAAAATTGCGGGATTATTTTAACGACAGCGTTAAGAAGCGCATTGAGACGCGTTTCTAGAAAATCAAATTGCAACAATCTAAAAGTGCAGTGCGGGTGTGTCAAGATTTAGTAAACATCTTGCGGATATCTTGTGCATACACGAAAGTCCGGTATAATATCATATTTCAAACAGCGGGACTGTCTTCGATGCTTTTTCTTTTCTTCTTCTTTTTTTTGGATCATAAGCAACGTGACGATCTTTGGAATAAATATCATGAGGTGAGGAGTTAAGTGCGTCTAAGATCTAAGGACAAGAGATTTCGCTACGGAACGGAATTAACGAAGCAGAGAAACATGCTGACAAAGAAAGAGAAGCTGGATAACGAAAGGTTCAACTCAAACGAAAAACGGAAGAGGGGACAACATGTTTTATTCGCATAGGCGAAACGCGTATCCTCAATCCTCTGTCCTCTGAGAACAGGGAAAATACTGACGGTAGGAAAATACGGAATTTCGTGGCGCTTCTGTACATGCGCATCTGGACGTATAATATACATTGTCCAGATATATATACATTGATGGTATTAATATATATATAAATGTTGCGCACTCCGTGTGTCGCTAAATCTGGATCTTTTTCTTTCTTTTTTGACAGTAGAGAATTTTTACAAGTATTACGCTGTAACAACAAGAGAGCACAAAATGTTCGCGGCTTCCTACCTCCCTCTCAATCGCAAGAATCACAATCCCGTGAAAGTGCTGCGTGAAAATCAAACGATCGCAAAGTGTTATAACGTTCGAGAAAACTGTAAAGGGACGAAGAATAGAAGCTCGGTACGCTCGGGACTTTGGTCTTTTCTTTCGTGTTTTCTCTTTTCTTTTTTTTTTTTTGTCAATGATCTTGTTTCGCGATCCTCTGGTGCGTGCGGCCGCGCGTCTACTCGCGCGAGCCTCACTGCCGTGTAGCGTGGTACTTTCTTAGCCTGAACAGTGTGCGGTGTATGGCTTCCCGTTCAACGTGGGTACAGCGGTAAAAATCGATTAGTCAGGGTGCGTGGTGTTGCGTGAACCATTACGTTACGCACCTGGTTCACACGGTAATGCATGTGCCAGGCCGGCGAGTTCACGTATCCGTTCGTGTAGGTCCAGCGATTGTAATCACCACCACCTGTCGAAAAGCATATGTAAAGTACATATGTATATGCATGTATACATGTAGGTAGTCTGTCGTGCGAAGGCCTCTGTCACTCTGTTCGTGACTGCGTGATTTAGGGGACCCGTACACTCTCCAACATTGAAAAGAGCCGCCGAACTCGGCGCTTCCCTCTTCGATGTGAAAGATCTGTCCGTTCTTTTAAGGATACTTTCACGTATTTTGCCACAAAAAGAAAAGGGAAGAAACAAAGGCGAATATGCCCGGTTCGGGAATGATTCGTCGTTGAGCGAGGACCGATTTTGCCAATATTGCCAATGTCATTCTTCTCTGAGCAATCAGAATTTAAATGCCAAAAGAGAACTAAATTTCATGAAAGTACACAGAGTGCGAAAAGGATAAAACGACCGAAGGTTTTCAAGGGGTCGTTTTTTTTTTTTTTATCGAAAATATAGCGATGACCTTTCTGAGTGGGAAAAATGAATTCAAGCTTGATGGAAGGATCTGTAAATGAGAAATTCCGCGATAGGTCTAGGACGCCCTGTCTAAAAATACCGGTATCCTCCTATGTCATTCCTTTTTTTCAAGTTGATCGACAAGTGCAGCTGCTCGAGGCACTTGGGCACTATTTCTAAATCGGATAATTCAATTATCACGCGTCGAACGAACGACACGCTTGACAATCTGAGAGTGAACTCGGAACTTTTGTAACAGATGAAATGTGTATCCTCCGTGTAACTCCGTTTAACGTTTTGCATGGCGTTTCTCACGTTCAATTGATGTGAACAGAGTGTCCCAGACCCAGTGAGCTATCTCTCGTTCGGTTCTGACGTTTGTTCAAAAGGCGTTCCCCACGATTCTCGAGTCGACGCGTCGTACGGGGGACGGAAATATCCGCGTCGTTCTCTTCTCGATCCCTCCGTGCATTACGCGTTCTAGATGCGACACGACCGTACGACGTGTTGCGTAACTACGGAGATTAGGTGAGAGACGTGATGAGAAACGAATTTAGGGTTCTTCGAACTCGAGCGGCGCGAAAACTTTCGCGGACACGTCAATGATCGCGCAGGGCGTACGATTGGCCGCCACGATCTGCATGAACGGGGGGAAATTATGGCGTTATTATGTACGTTTTACAGGAAACAAGACTGAAGCGAGTCGACAACTTGCGCGCAGTCACAAGTGAAGGGCCGGGGGAGACAACAAGTGCGTGATAGAGACGAGTGCGATATGTGTATAGGTGCGATTGAAAACCCTCGAATCAAAGTCTGATATCGGGAGTCCAACATTTCTTTTTAAAAATCTTGCGAAAAAGAAAAAGATATGTGCAATTTAATTTGTAGTGGCGCACGTAATGTACGTCAATATTTGACAAGTATAGATATTTGGTGTGGACGAAAAAATTAAAGTGGAAACCAAAAAGAAATTACTAAAATTTTCTGAATGTTTAAATATTATTCCTTTTTTTTTTAATTCCAACAAAGTTTATTAACAATTAAATTACAAAAAAAATTAGAAAATGTATATATTGTAACCCCAAGGGAACAATAAATTTTATTATTTTCTCAAGAAAAGAATTAGAAAGAAAAGGATTTAATTTAAATAAATCTAAATAAATTGTTAATTTGACATGTGAATTAAATTGTACAGCTATATAGATTACACTATAAAGGTATCTCATAAACTGCAACTGATCACTTGCTTGAATATAAAATTTGATTGTAAATTCGTACTAGATATTAATTAGCTTTATTATGATAAAATTATAATTTGTATGAAATTATGTATCATTTATACATGGAATTTATTGGAAAAATTTTTCTTTTTTTATTTATTTTTTTTATACGTGTGCAAGCATTATTATAAAGACACTATATCGTTTGATAGCATTAAGAGAAATTAAATCTTAATAAAACCTTTTTGAAATATGAACTTATTTGTTATGTTTAACAAAAATAGGAATTTCAAAAGTCGAAAATGCGAGTTGAAGAAACATGACAGAGAAATAACAATTGTAAATAGTAGCTCTTAAGTTCAGACTCTGATTAGAGGATCTCTAGGGGGTGATATTTATAGTCCGATTTTATATTTAAGATCGTCCTAAGTCTGGTCTCAGACAGTCTGAAGATTCCATCCAGCCAATGGAACGACCGTATACTATCTTAAAATACTTAAGACGATCTTTAATTTAAGATTGGATTATGAATATCGCTCTAAGTGCGATATCACATGATGACAGGACCGAATCTGACGATGCACAGATGCAGGAGTCAAGAGACGGGGAGGACGTACCAAAATCATGAGTCTCGTGGCGAATTCGATGGAGTAAACCGCAAATGAATGGAAAAGGTTGCGAAGAGAGAGAAAGAGAGAGAAAGAGAAAGACAGTGCTTCTGATCGAGTAAACTGAACTGATGGAAAAGTGACGTTACATTGTTTCCTTTTTGTAATGAAACGGCAAACTTGCGCCGTGTTTCCTGCGGTTTGATAGCATTCGTGCGTTCCCGATCGAATTCGCCGTCGAGTAGAGATACTCATACACAAATAGGGACATGTGATACTAATCAAAGTGATACTAATCACGCATCAAAGGGTTTTGTTCGACTAATCGCCCAGGCCGTGCTACTATAGACATTAACGTAACTAGACCAATGTGGCGAGTATGACCTCTGCACCGAGTATATTTCGAAGAGATGACTCGTATGTTAACCGTTCGTCGTTCGTGACTTCTGCGTCGTGACTTCTCAAAAATTCTGCTTCTTATGACTTCGGTAAATTTATCAAAAAAGGTGCTCAAAATTCTATCTTGCACATTCATATAACGACCATAATCGTTAAATTATCGATGCGAGTTTTAAGTTAGCGTCCTAATGTTCGCGTCGAAGGTCCTGTCTGCTTCATTAATTTACATACGCCGATGCGTTTTAAGTGAATTTTAAATTAATTCATCTGGATATCGCTGTACGTACGAAGATCGAGAAAACCAGACAAAGAAAAAGATGTGCCGTTGTGAATCATCTGGGCACAGATAACGGGGGGAAAAAAGAATCTTCGATCTTCGGATCACAACTCTCGAAGGTGAATCGCGGGAAGCTCTTTTCCAAATAGAGATATATTTACAGACAAATCTTCCCGGAGATCTACTTTTCTCGTTCGCGGTCAGATAAGCCGTCCATTACATATTTCTGTGTGCCGCTCCAAAATCAGGACCATCCTGGAATTGCCGGAACCGCGACCTATTCGGATGATTCGGCAACAGCCATTCCGACGGTTCTCGCTTCGGGCAATCCCGGGATAACTGTCATTCCTAGCTCGAACTACGGCATGTACAGGGTGTAATCAGAAAATCCAACGGTATGACCCTTACGTAATCCTTGAAGTAAATCTTTCGTTCGAATTTAAGCTTATGGCTCGGAACGTGCGCGGATATCAAAACTGAGAGAGTTTCGTCAAACAAGATAACGGCATGCCATCGTTTATCGGCACTCAGCAGTCATCCCTTTGCGTTACGCGTATCTTCCCGCTGTGTATCCCTCTCGTCGTAATACACGATCATCGAGTAACGATTTTAATGTATCCGTGTATAATAACGACGATATGTATTGCGAGAATCCCCGATATACCGACAATACAGATAACGATCTCGCCTCGTTATCAGGAATGCTGCGATTCCCGAATTATTGACGAATTATTGCTGCAATTAATTGCATTTACCGGGAATCTATCCAAAGATACTTCTTTTCAGGTATACTTTAACAAGCCTTTGAAATTAAACTAATGTTCTAGCCATTTAAATAATCGCGCTCTATAACGGGAAAGCTAATTAGTTCCGTATTAATTAAGTATTAACCCTGCTGTTCCATTTGATCTATTTTTACCTATTTTCATCTTTAAGATGTGACACCTCTGTAAGTATTGCACCTAACATTTTAAAGATTCGTAACTCGATATTTCGTTTAATAAATATGCACCTATGAAACTCAAGAGAAATTGTATTCTATATAAAAACTAACTTGTATAAAATATAGAGATTTAAATTAAACTATAAAGATCTAAATTAAAATATAGAATATATGAAAGTACTAAACAGCAAACAAGGGCGTCGACAACTTTACTACGTAAAGTTAAGACGGCAGCAACCGCGATTCGAGGATTTCTTACATCGATCCGAGAAAAATAAGCAAAGTCGCGCTTCTGACGATGCCGCGCTCAATTGTAAATTTGCAACTGTGAAATCGTTATCCCGGAAACACATCGTGTGCACTCGGTAACAGGCGTTACTCGTTCTCTCAATCGCACAACTCGGTACGCTTACGTATATTTTACCTATTTAAAAATACGCACGCGCACGTGCGCGCATAAAACGCGTCGAATTCGTTCGCTTCGTACTAAATTGCGCACACGACAAACATGGTATAAAAAACTAGGCACAATACAAGCCAATGAGAAATCCAAATGGGACTTTCTATTGCTTCGCTCGAGTCGGACTCCTTCCTAAAGTTTTTCAAACCGCACGTTTCTTTCATCGGGAGGCAGCCTTCTTCTCCCGTAAATTTGCCCGCTATAAAGCCGATCTCTCTCTCTCTCTCTCTCTCTCTCTCTCTCTCTTTCTCTCTCTCTCTTTCTCTCTCAAAACCACCGATCTACGGGTAACGAATAATTGCGAGCGATAAAAGTATACACGTGTACCAGTCATATTAGCTTCAAATAGAAATTTTACTGAACGAGCGAAGGAAAAGAAGAGAAAGAAAAACAGGAAGAATCAAACTCCTCCGAAAACAGCCGAAACGCGTTTCTACCTGCGATCTTCCTCTCGCAATAAGTATCGGCGGTAAATAACAAGTCGCCCAGTAACAATCTTAATGCGGGGCATAGATCTCCCGGCCTGATCTCGCGGATGTGTTTGTCGCTAGGCGAATAAGTCTCGCGGATTAATGATTAGACGACGCTTAAGGTTCCCACTTAAAATCAGAGAGCTTAGCGACTACTACTCGGTTGGTCCATAGAGCCAACGTCTATTAACGAGTAACAGGTGCTCCTCTCCCTCGTCGAGGGTAATTCCATACACGGAGGATATATCAGGGGATGCACCTGCCATTAGAAGCGCGGTGCACCACGTTTTACGTATCTACGTTGAGCAACTTTTACTCCTCCTTTCTAATTCGCGTGCGCGAAGCAAACCGCGGCGAAATCATATAGCCCATATAGGGATCCGCGTTGTCGTTGCTGTTCGGAATTCAATTCGAACAATGGAAACAATCGGCCCCGGACGACCTTACGTAATTCCGCGTTTCGTTTCCCTCGTTTCCCCCTCGAGGGGATCGCCGTCTCGAGCGACCCGCCGCTCGCGATTGATTGTCCTGGATCCTGGATGAATTCAAGGTTGCGCGACCGTGTAAAACGTCGTACATTTGCGACGCCGTGATTTAGCGCTATTTTAACCCTTTAACGTTGTTGTACCGTGTTGCACGATTATTACGTTGCCGTGCTAGTTATAATTGTATAACAAAGCTACGTTAAATTTTGTAGGAGAAAAGAATGTTACGTTATTCGTTCAAAATACTCGCACAATTTCCCTTAGCAATGTCGGAGGTATTTCGTGCGAGAAACAAAACGAGGGTACGGGCTGATTAAAGGGTTAAAAATGATAATCGCGATGACGCGGCTCTTCCTTGAGTCACAATTATCTTCGAAAATCCTACGTCGCTCCTTCGATCTCTATGCCTTATTAACATTATTAATTATTAGGATACAACGTGTCGCGCGTAATGGTTGTCGTTCTCCGAGTCGCGCGCGGGCACGTCGATCGCGATAAGTTAAGATACTCCTCGCTTCCCGTGTGTTATGCATGAATATTACTCGCTAAAATATATTCATCTCTACGAGGGGACGGGGACCAGAGGGGTTCTATCGTAATATCAAAGTAAACCGGGTCTCTAAAACGCGTAACAAACCGTATCTTTATCCTTAACGATAATTATGCTACATTCTTCGCGCAGCTTTTGATCATTCAGCCTCGGGCGTTCCAGCTCGGAACGACGGACGTCCTCTTTGTCTCGTCTGTCCAGTTTTCGTCGCCGTTGGTACCCTCGTCGTCGTTCATACCCGTATAATTCCCGATTCACGATTGCCACTCGGCGCGATATATTGCCGGGCAAGTCGTGGTCGTTGAATCGTCGTCGTCAAGATCGCGGAAGGCTAGGCTAAGTCGTCGATTCGTTCGCGAGATCCGTTCCTCATTTGATCTTGGTTTGCGTGATAGTCGAGAGTGCCAACGCACGACTACGAAGTCTGTCAATTCTAAGGTGCGTTCAATTCCACACGAACTTTGCAAATCCTGCTAGTTTGAGCCCGGGTGAGCGCAATCGATCGCGCTCAATTCTATACTTAGCGTCGCTCGTCGACGCTGCGTCAACGCTGCTGCCGCCGACGCTCGTCCTTCGTCTCGGACATCTCGTCGTCCTCGTCGTCCTCCACGTCCAAACTTTGGCCCTCCATCAGCAGCGGCGGCGGAATGTTCGCCACGTCGAAGCTGGAATCGGTGCTGGACACTATGTGGCCGTCCTTGACCTCGAGATCGACCACCACGCGGTGTCGCCTCTTGGCGTTCTGCTGTCGCTTCCGGCGGAAGGCCCGCTGACCCCGATCGGGCGTGTGCGCCGGGCTGTCCATGCTCGAGGACGTGTCACCCTCGCTCTGCGGGCTGCGGTTGGACGAGGAAGGCATCGTCTTCGTTCTGATCTGCGTTCTGATCGGCATAGGCGGGCTCGACGTGGTCGACTCGCCGCTCAGACTCGTCGTGGAGTAGTACGGGGTCGACTTCGCTCGGATCGGCACCATCACGGGTCGCACGGTGGATCGCGTGCCCTGATGTCTGCCCGCCTCGTGCGGACTCGGCTCCGAGAAGCCGCGATCAAACTTGCTCGGCGACCTCGTCGACGGTTTCTCCCGTTCCGGGACGTCTCTTCGTTCCTCGGACGACCAATCGTCGTCCGCTATCCGCGCTTGTAATGTTAGATCGGCGTACTTCTCGTGCATATCTTCTGAACTGTCCCCGCGGCGAACCTCCATCCGCACTTTGTCGCTACTGGAATACTTCATTGCGGGCACGTTGTCGTACAACTGATCCTCCTCGTCCTCCTCGGGGATCGGCAACGCCGTGTCGTCAACGCAGAGTGTATCCTCATCCGGGACCATTTGGAAGTCATCGTCGTCGATGGCCTCGTCGTACTCGTTTCGAAGAGTGATACGAGGCGGCGAGATGTCGGTGAATTCCTGGGGATAAGCCCCTTGCTGCTCGTCGTCGTATCGACGTAGGCGATGGTGCTCGTCAAACTGGTTCTCGATAAATCGCCGCGCCTCATCGAACTCGTCATCCTGCGTTCGAGATTGACGTAGGTCATCGTCATTCTTGACGGGCGTCTCGGTCTGCAAAGTCTCGTGCTGTTCGATCGCGGAACCGGCGGCTTCGTCCTCGTGAAGAAACGAGGCGGTAGCTGTCGCGGGCGGAGAAGGCAGTGGTGGCGACATGGGTAACGGCAGCGAAGACGGGGACGGCGGAGACGGAAGGGAAGAAGTGTCAGCTGACTGGCACTTGGAGTTCGGTCTCATGCTGGTCGCGCTCCTCTCGGACGTCGTGGTGTCGCTCTGACTCTTGTCCGCAGCCGTCGTGGCGTAGTACTGTTGCGGTATCACCGTCGTACTACCCGACCAGTCCGAGATTGAGGCGCCGAGCTCCGCCAGCGAATTATCGTCAGACTTTGTGCCGGAGTACTGGCAAAACTGGCGCACGGTGTTATTCGAGCTGGACCACTCGGACATAGACAGGCCCATCGACGTGTCTTCACTGTGTGACGAGCCGGTTATGTACGAATTCGACTTCGGTTTTACTGCGATCTTGACCGTGCCGTCGGCCGTCGTTGCGGACGTCGAGCTTTGCCCGTCCTCCAAAAGGGTCGAATGCAGATCGTCGTGCAGCGTCCTGTTCTCGTCGCTGGAGTCGCTGTCTTGGTCCGCATGGACGGGCGTGTCCGTGCTGTCTGTAACGGTCACTTTGACGGCTTCCTCCGGTTTGATTTCCATGTAGAATGTCTCCACGTGACTCACTATCGGTGTTTCAAAAACGGGTGAACTGGGCGGCGACGGCCAGTCTTCGGAACTTTGCAATTGCAATCGCGAACGCCTGGTCGTTCGCGGCGACTTCGTGTCATCCTCGTGCGCGCCGACCACGTCAATGGGGATGTCTGGTAGCTCGGAAGAGGTCCTGCGATCGTCGGAAACGGATGGTAACGCCGTACCGGACGGAGGATCCGATGATAGAGACGGCTGATGATCGCTCGACATCAAAGACTCGTCGTCGAGGCTCGGTGACCTCGAGCTGGGCTTAAACGAATCCTCCAAGTCGCTTCTGTCTTGTTCCGACGTTGTCGATCGTTCGGATATTCTCGACAACGTGCGCGAAAGCGAAAATGCGCCGTAGTTAGCTAATATTTCGGGACCAATGATAAAGGTGCCAGGAAAGTCCGCTAAGTCCTCTTGGTAACTGTCTTCGTTCTGACCGTTGCTGTCTTCAGACTGTGATTCACGCTGCACGTTGTTTTCGTCCTGAGGCACCCAGCCGTCCTCGAGACTGGAACTACCGGAGCTTCCTTGTGGGAATGATTTCCACGTGACGCTCATTTCCTGCTTCGGAGGATGTTGCGAGCCACTGCTGTTGTCGTCGTCCATAGAACCGCTGTCTCGGGCGCCTTCCATCATGGCGATCTCCCGACGGTCTATTATGGGTTGTATCTGGCCGATCCCTAGCGGCCGGGCGATGGAACACGAACTGGAGTCCGGGTCTTCTCTGTCCGGTGTCCAGGTGTTGGTCTCCTCACTTCTCGAGCGTTCGGTGCTTAGTCTAAGTTTTCTATCGATGGAGAGACGATTGCTGTCCGCGATTTCCGCAGCCTCTCTGGCCGGTTCATCTTCCGGTAATTCTTCCGCCGTTTCTTCATCTTCTCTTTTCATCTCTAGATATTCCGGCGTCAACTCGACTTCGACCAACGTCTTCTCGTCCATCTTATCGACACCGTAGTCCGGTGAACTTAATTCGCTGTCCACGCCTCGCGTCTGTACTTGCGTATCGAGCGCGTCGAGAGTATCCTCGCTCGTATCGAGGGAATCCAGCCGCTTGTGGCTTTCCTCTTCGTCTCGCTCGTCGATTTCCACTCGCACTTCCGCTATCTCTTCCTCTTCCTCCTCCGGATTCACGTCGTCGTCGGAACATTCTTCGATGGATATTTGTATCGGCGACTTGACCATATCTGGAGGATCGTCCTGATCGTAACAATGCAAGAAGAACATGTCATTCTCTCGAGCCGCGCTTATGGTTACGTCAGGCACATCATCTCTCTCAGACGGACTTCTCGAACCATCGACACGAAAATCATGTGGGCGAGAAGGAGATTTCGTTGATGCAGTTTCGCTATCGGAAACTTCGCTCGGCGATTCTGTCTGTTTCTGTTTACAGACGACTTCTGTGCTAGCGCTCTTCACGAAAATCGTAGAGACTGCCGATTGATCTTGATCCAACTGAGCATCTCTTGACGTACCAGCGTTCGCATCGAAACTCTCCTTAGAAACTTCCTGCTCAGCACCGGAATCTGTAGAACTTTGATCGATGAATTTTGTCGCTTCTTCTATTTTAGCGCTCTCCGTGACTTTCGGCATTTGCGTTTCGTTAATGGAACTCACAAACGGAATTCGGCCATTTTCTTGTCCCTGTTCGTAAGCTATCGAATCGGCGCCAGGGACAATCTCGTTACATTCTGTCAGCGGCGACTCTAGATACTGTCCCGAAGTCTCGGTAACGGACAGAGAATCCGTGCATATCTCCGGTATGGTCGTGTGATCGGTACTGTCGGATTTGTGATTCGGGGAGGCCTCCATCTGAACCGAAAGCACCTTCGATACCGTGCTCGCGCCTTGAGCAGCCTCTTCGGCGGCGTTCTCTTGATCCTCCAATGTCTCCGACACGTCCACTGTGTCATCCTTGCTGGAGAACGCGTTCGCCGGTGGTAGTCTGTGCACGGAGATCACCGCGGCGTCCAGAGATTTCGCGCGCCGCTGAGCAGTAGGCGACTGCGTCGCACCTTGACGCTGGAGAGCGCCAATTCCGCTACCTTCTGAAAGACCAAGACGCGCGCGAGCGAACAGTATCGGCGTCTGTCCCGGTTTACGTAAGACCAAGGGAGATTCGGTTAAGTCCTGAGCAAGCGCCGTTTTCTTTACGCTGTCCTTCGTTGGTTCCTTGCCTGGCTCTTTACCTGACTCTTTGCCTGATTCCTTGACTGCTCCCTTGGACTCGTCGACTGTTACGGCTCGTTTAGTATCCACTGGCTGATCAATCACCACGTCAGGTTTAACGCACGGCTTTTCCTTTTCCTGTTTAGGCTGCTTCGATTCAGCAGCAGTTTCATCACTAGTCGCCTCCACTTTCAAGGCCACTTTCCCGCGTACCGTTTTCGAGTCCTGTTTTGACGCTGCGTCCTTAGCCGCAGCAGATTTGCCTTCGACGGCTGCTTTGGCGGCAGCTTTGAGTCTTTTCGGTGAGATTTTTTCTACTGAATCTTTCTTCTCCGTACTTCCCAAGCTCTTCGATATTCCCAACGATTTCGGTCTTGACTTCTCGGACTTTATCGCGCCTTTAATCAGCTCGTCGTCGACGGATGCGGATTTCGCGCGAGTACTCTTCGTTTCTTCCTTCTCATCCTTCGACGTTGAAAACGGCTTGTCGGGCAATCTGGTTACAGATTTCGATCTGCCCTTCTGTACAATGCTTATTTCCGGCGCCACATCAGTCGAATCTATTATTATGATCTCCTGTGGCATCTCGCCGAGCTTTAATTTGGATTTGTCAATTTTTGTACTCGCCGATGGCGAACGTGACTCCTTCGATGCGCTCTTTTTTAACGGTGGTTTGTCGCCCTCTAATGATTTTGATTGTTTTTTGAAATCTTTTTTCGGCTCGGACTTCACCTTCTTCACCCTCTTCGGAGAGACATCTTGCACGAAGTGTTTATTCTCGACTTCCGGTGAGAGCAAGGTATCGATCGGAGCCTTCTCTTCCGCCAGCGATAAAGACTTCGATCTTATCGGTTCCGCGTGCGGTCTCAGCAAGAAAGGAACGAACTCAGGAACTTTAAGACTATCCAATTCTAAAGTAGGTTTCACAGGCACTTCGTCCAAAGGCAAATCGGCGACTGGATCCACGAAATCATCAAATCCTGTATCAATGATCTTCGGCCTCGATATCCTTGTGGCGGAATTTTTATTAACTTCCGAAAATTTCGATTCTATTCTCTCTAAAATACGTTTCGTTTTTTCGGGAATACTTGGCTTCTCTAACGTCTTCGGTTTTTCCGGAATCGGTGGTTTCTCTGATTTGATTTCCATTGTAGCCGGTATGTGAACTTGAGCTATTACAGACTGTACGTTCTCTCTCTTTTGATCATCGTCCGACAACTCGTCGACGGCTCGTTTCGGGGAACGGTCCCGTTCCTTCACCGTCTGTTCGACGTTTCTGATTTGGTCACCTATCGTTCTCTCTTCAGCCTGTCCGCTAGGAGGAATTTCAGGTAATGGTATCTTCTCAATGCTATCTTGCTTCTCTAAACTATCGTCCGGTGCTTTTAAACTATCTATCTCTATTTTTGCCTTGCGTTCTAAATTCTGCTTCATTTCCATGCCAACGATATCGGCAAAATTCAGGGCAGCTTTTATTTTAGCGTCCGCTGTTTTCGCAACATTAGTGGGACTTCTGGGCGCTCCGTCGACAGATTTCTTCTTCTGTATCACAGAGACGATAGTCACGCTAGAATCAGTCGGCGATTTTTTAGGCGAGCGTTTTTCGATGGCCGAGATAATGGTGACATTCGGCTCCACTGGCGACAATTTCGAAGGTTTCTTGTCCAAACTCGATGACTTCTTGCACGTGTAATCCTCGATGATAACTTCGGCTCTGTTCCTATCTAACGAGCCGCCCTTTGGCGAGAATTTCTCAGGAGAATGGGTCTTCGTTTTCGAGGGGCTCTTCTTAATAGGCGACAAACTGCAAACGATGCTCTTCAGATCAGTGGGTGAGAGTTTCGATGTTGGACTCAGAATACTCCTCGGCTTATCCGAAGGGCTTAATATCGATTTCGGTCTTGCGGCGGTAACCGCGCCGCTCTTCGATTTATCCGGAGATAGTTTATTACCGGCCTTGTCTATCGAAGAAAGCTTGGTCAGATCGAAGTACGGGAGATCCGTTACCATCTTTAGCGGTAACTTCGGTAAATCCTTGGCGAGACTCTTGACATTCTTCGAAGTTTTGCTGCTATCCGACTCGGATTTTTCGTCGGACGCCGTGCCGTTCATGACGTGCCTTTTGTGCAACGTGTACGGGATATCGACATTGGTTTTTTGCATCGCCGCACTGTCCGAGAACGGTTCCTCGTCGCCGGAATCGGCTGGTGTCAGGTCTATGGATTTCTGATGCATCAGTATGTGCCGCTTGCTGTTGGATCCCAGTCTCTGCCGCGCCGGATTCGGATCGCTCTTCGTGCGCTCCACCGGCACGTGTCCGGGCAACGCGGTCTCCTCGAAACCCAGCACAACGCCGCCAACAACCTTCGGCTCGTACTCAGAGAATACGGTTTTCGACTTCAAATTCTCCATCTCGTGCGGGACGCCGATAACTGTTTCCGTACGGGATTCGATAGACAATTTCGCCTGTCGTTCGCGCTCCCGTCTCTCGTCATCCTTTCGCGCTTTCTCCAAACTTCTCCAGTCGTCGCGTTCCCGCGGTTTCTCTTCCGACTTGGCTTTCTCGGACTTGCTCCTACTCTTCTTCTGATCCTTATGCTCCATTCTCTCGATATTCTTCCTACGTTCTACGCTGTCAAAGTCCAGGCACTCGAGACTCCTTCCCTCCCGCGACTCCAAACGTCCCAAGTATTTTCGCTCACGCGAGTCCAGTTTCTCCAGGCTCTTACGCTCGGCGCTCCTCGATTCGATCTTTCTCTCATGAGTTCGTTCCCTTTGTTCATAGCGCTCCAAGAATTTCAAACGTTCGATCGCTCGCGGATCGAAGTCGAACTTTTGAGAATCGAGTCTGTCCACGCTCATCCTTCGTTGTTCTTTCGGAGTCAACCGCTCGAACGGACTTCTGTTGTCGGAATCGTATCGTTCTAAAATATGCCGATCGTAGTCGATAGATGCGGCTCTGTTCTTCCTCGCTTCCCGAGAATCGATCCGCTCGATACTCCTCTCCCGGCGCTCCGAATGCCGATGATTGCTCCTCTCCTTGGGACTCTTTAAATGCTCCATGCTGCTGCGCAGCCCTTGAGAGTCTAAACGATCGACGCTCTTACCGCGCGATTCATAGAAATCATTGTAATAAAAGGCACTCTTCTCTCTCGAGTCTAGATGCTCGTAACTCCTCTCACGCACGTCGAGCCGCTCGATGCTTCTACGTAGCTCGCGCATATCGATCCGGTCTATACTGCGACGGCCGTGACTGTCCGATCTCCGCTCGCGCGAATCGAGCCGATCCACCGAACGACGTTCTCGCGAATCGCTTTTGTCTATTCGCCTCGAGTAATCCCGCTTTCGCTCCTCCCTCTCGACGCTTCTACGCTCCTTCGACAAGACTTTCTCGACCTTGACGTCAGAATCTCTCGATTTCCTATCTCTAGACTTATGCCCCCGACCTAGACTACCCGTCTCGACGTACAACCGCGGATGATCGTCTAAGCTGGCGATACTGCGCGCCCTGGTCGTCCTACCTTTTGCGTTATAATCTACCGTTTTGTTTCCATCAACCGGGCTTAGATCGTCGTCTATTCGCGATTTCGGACGCATAATACCCTCGTCTCGCAAGACCTCCGAGTCTACGTGAGTGATCTTGTACTTTGGCTTTAAATTCTTTAACTCATTCAGGACAGAAACCTTTTGCTTCTGCACCTGCATCACCACGGGATCTTTTCTGGCGGAGTCCTGATGCGGAATAGCCGTCTTAGACGGTTGTTCCATGGAATTGGCGTGTCTCGTTTCAAACTTGCGTTCTATCTGAGTGCCCGTTCGTTGTATCCTAGATTCGGTGATCACAAAATCGTCGTTCGCCTTGGATACAGCTGAGTACCGATCGATGGACTTAGTTTTAGAGTTCTTGAGATCAGTGAACGCGGATCTGTATTGTTGTTTTTCCGAAGGTTTTAACGATCTGTGCTTGACGAAGGAATCGGTTTCCGAGTCCATTTGGAACATCTCGTGCTCGATTCCTTCGTCGCTCTGATCGGATATTGGTTCGTGCTCGTCATGCGGACTAGAATACGATTCCGGATATTCGAATTCATGCTCGCGTTCTAAAAGCTCGTAAGAATCGTGTGAGAGATCGTCGTGCGACAGATCTCCAGCGGGACCCGATTCCTCATGGCCCGATTCGGTAGACAACGACGACGTTCCCGGGTAGGAACTGCTATAGACACGCTCGGGGACAGAATCGTGATCTAGAGAAGGTAATTTCGAACTAGCGGCGCTATACGAACGATTACTCTCGTCGTAACGTGTTACGGGGTTATCTAGCTCACCCTGGGAGGCTAATTGAAATGGATCTAACGGAAGGTCCGCGGCGACCTTGTCGTCCCGCGGCCGCGCCTTACCGGAGTCCTCGAAACTAGAAGCGTACAACTCGCGACAACTAGCCGACCGTTGCCAAGGGTATCTGGGCAGAGGTCGTGGTGGTGGGAATTCTGGGGGACTGCTGTTAGAGGGGCTGATACGACCTGTTGATGAAATCCGTTGCTGGTTGGTAGCATGTGTCTGCCGCTGTGCTGGGACCTGGCTGGGGGTGGCTGGCGAATGGACGTCGATAGAGGTAAGCGTCCGAAACGATGTAGCTGTGTCTTCTCGACGGTGAATCGTCCCTCCCATCGAGGCACTCGTCACAGTCGTCGGAGAATCCAGTGTCATCGAACCGCATGACAGAGACAGAGCTGGGGTTGCCAGGGCTGGAAAAATCGTATCGCGTGACATAAATTCTCTTTCTTCTAACATCCCTGATGTGTAATATTATGAAATTTTTATATGTGACTCTTGTGCGATCACGCCTCTGCCGTGTTAATTATTCTAATGGATATTTAATTAGCAAAATAACTACTGCGAAAATGAATTTGTCACGCGTGTAAACGCACGACACTTGCTTCTTTTCATACTTCGAATAACATAAAGGAATGTTAGTAAATTAATACACAATATTAGTAGTAAACTAGTGTTAACGGTTTTATATTATTCTGCTATAGTAATCAATAATATTATTATATTATTCTAATACAATAATCAGTATACACTATATAATATATTATTATCTAAATCGTGTAGTGATATAAACATTATATTTTATATTTCTTTTCAAAACTGTTAATATTGCTTTTCACAAAATATCAAAAGCTAATTAATATTTAATTATTTAATTCTTTATGTACAATTAATGTAATCTCAAAATAATCTTTTCAATTTTAAGTCCTAACTATACATATGTACATTTCGGAAATCCTTTCAATGTGTCAACGAGATATAATCATAATCATAATCACAAATATATATAATTGACATTTTCTTACGTTATAATTTTTACATACACGCGCGCTTGCGCTTGCACGCGCGCACATACACGCACACACACATGATTTTTATGAACATAATAAACTTTAAGCACAAAACGTCCGTTTAAAAACAATCTATTTAAGATATACGCTATTCTACTCTACTATTACAATACTTTAGTTATGATACGGTGAAAAGAAATGAGGCTAGAAACAGGTGGACAGAAATAGATAGCCAAAGGGCGGAGAAATTAAAAATAAAGCGTTTGTTGTGGAGGTTGGTGTCGGTCATGGTACATACCAGGATCGCCGAGGGGCAGGAGGGGGTGGGCAGAGATGCTGGAGCTGCCCATAAGGGAGCTGCTTGGAGTGGCCCCACGATAGCCTCCCCCCTCCGAGCCCTGCAATGCCCTACCACCGCTAGTCTGCCGGAACGAATTGGACCTGCGAGCAAGAGAGAGTCAAGTTCAGCATCAGACTTAGGCTGTCAAATGCCAAGCCTGTGTTTGGAACTAGCTTATCCCTTCTTTCTTTCTTTCGTTATTGTCAACGATCGTTAGTAAGAAAAAAGAAAAGGAAAAAAAAAAGAACGCTTCTCGACTAACTCGACGCTACGATGCAAGGAATTATGCACATGATATTGATTTTCCTACCAATCCACATCTTGAAATACGATGCGATAAACAAAAGTAGATTACTTCTGATACGATACACGGTCAATACCGCCGTTAAATGATTTTTCACTGCAATGTAGTATGTTATTGTCGACACGCGTAGAGCTAGCTTTTATATTTTTAATTATACAATATAACAAGATAAAAATGTCACTTATAAAATTAACAAATGTGCTGCTAACTATGTATATACATATTTACTAATTATACTTAATAAATAAGTATATATAAAATTAGTAAATCATCACGGGCTGTGTAACATGTCGCGAGTGCAACGGAGAATTGTGTATTATCACTGAATTTGGGAATAGTGAAAAGACAGCCATTATTTTCAATAGAATTTGAAATTGTAAAAATAGGCTGTCCTGCTCTCAAAAATGCCATATGGAATATACTTTATAGAAACATTAATTAATATAGAAATCTTTATTCGCGCGTTCGCAAATAGCCATACGTGCAGTAATTATATGAAACACAAGAGGAATATCTTGCGTGTTCCAAAGCACAAATAAATACAAAGAAATGTGCACTTTTAAAATAAATATACCTAATGTCATATTTAGACTTCAATGCATTCAGCTTTTACAATTGTATATAATTGTTCACGGATAATCAAAGATTCATGTAAAATTTGATTATTTCACGATTATTGCTCTCGAGATGAAAAAAGGCCCGAAGAGATAAAATATAAAAATATTTAAAATCGTCTTAATGCACAGAGATCTTTTTTAGCAAGTCTGATATGTAGTAATGTATGAACGATTCTAACTTGTTTACAAGCAAATTTAATGTTACGCGTATTTTATATAAATCTTTTTACATCAATTGATGTTTCAATGTATAAAGGCGTTTCTCAACCGTGCATCGATATCGCACAGCAAATGAATATTTGCCGGCGGTATATACAAGAACAGCTTATTTTGTTTCTTCAACTGTATCATATAATAGACTATCTTTTATTTTAGAGAACAATCTACTGCTATGGACAAATATCTTGTTGGATATAACTGTTAGGGCAGTGAAATGTGGTACTTTGCTGTGTATTATTAGATACAACAATATAAATAATTAGTGATCACGCTATTGAGAGAGGGTACACTCATCATTCGGGTTTATCGTGCCTGATGGTGAGCCTGACTCCCCGCCACCCCTGTCCGAGCAGGCAACACTGACAAACGGAAATATAAAAATGGATATGATAAAACAGTTTCCGCTATAGAAATTGGAAACGTTTTTAATACACATACGAATAATCGACTTGTATCCCGGTAAAAGCAAGACCGTGCCACCTCCTATCTTACTCACAAGTTTTGGTGCGTTTGTTAATAAAAATCTCAATGGTACGAATCAACATTAGGAGAACAGTACGTGGTCTGCATGCACTACCTACGTATTACATGGGTATCCAAAAACTCTTTTAATTATTCAACAACTCCTCGATTTCTTAGAGAAACTTACCTTTGAAATGTCTGCCTCTTCACGTAATTATCTCGAACAAATTCAACAATTTGTTTCTGGGTTTTGCCGCTATACCTGGTGATATATAAATGCACAACAATGTAGACAGAGAGATATCTTGATATTATAATTATCCAAATTTAACCTTTAGAAAACGGGCAAGTTTTTTCATGACTTTGTATGATTTTTATTTATAACTTCCATATATGTGCTAAAGTGTTATACTACGAAAAATAAGCGACCCCCGTGGAGCCTAAAAATAGACTTCCCGTCCTCTACACAGATTAAAATACTATATATATATATTTTTTAAGTTTATGTACAATCACAATTTTAACATAATATTTTCAAATATATAAGACATTTATCTCTAATATATTTAAAAACGTGAAAATTAGACGTTATATAACTTTCTTTAATAAATATAGTAACATTCTTGGAGCTAATTTGTCATACCTAAACGACGATCCACGGCTAAGCACTCTAGTTTTCTGCCTTACGACTCTCTTAACTACAGAGCAACGGAAGAAGCCATGGTTTTCTACACACTTTTTCCAAAAGTTTTTACACTCATTACGTCCCTCAAAGAAAAATTCGACTGTATCCTTATAATACCCCTATAGATAACAAAAAAGTAACATGAATACGTGATCATCAAAAATATGTTATATTTAAGTGCTCATTAATTAATACTTTATTTAATGCAAAAATAATTGTTTTCAAGATTTCAAGTGCTAAAGATATTTTAAATACTCACATAACCCTCGGGATGTAATTTGATTAAAAAACGTTTTCGTTTGAAACTGATTTTTCTGATTTTGGCCCAACTAAATGTATTTATCTTAGTATAATTTTGAAAGACTACAATGCCCATATGCGCCACTGCGAGATTTAGTGGAACATTTTCATGATCCTAGTATAAAAAGAAACAAAAATATGAAGATATTTTATATAGCTACACAAGATTTGTAATGCCAGATATATGAGATAAGAGAACAAATCTTTTAATATCGCCTACCTTAGCTGGATGCATTTTCATTCCATACAATTCGCAACGTCGAGCTGTTTCTAAGAGATTGAGATCTGCCTCCGCAGGAGATTGACCCCTATTAACATTAAAATGATATATGCATGTATGCCCGACATTAATAGAAAATTACTTATCTAATGAAGTATGATATATAGTTCTTACGCATGTTTCTTGTGATTCTCCATAATACGTCGTTCTAACTCTTGATCCTGATGAGGCACAAATTTGAATGTTGATAAATATGTATGATCTGGATAATCTTCTATCACATAATCCCCACATTCCGCTACAAATAAGAAAACAGATGAAAATATTAATTTGTTAGGCTGTGTTAAGCTTAGATTTAAAATTAATAGTAATAGAAACAACATTATAATTACCTTGAACAATATAACTAGCCATCAATGCTGCTGTGTTATCATTGCATTGCAGTAAACCTTGAGCTAAATCCCGTTTGATTTGTTGACAGAATAAATATCGTGTAAACTCCTCTTCAAGCTGTGCAGGATCTGGCGTATAAAATTTAACACAGAACCTCAGTAGCGGATCAATAAGAGACAAACCAACTTGTCTGCACACTGGCTTCTCCAAATCCAACCAATACTGTAAATGTCAAGATTTCTTTAATTTTATTGTTCATTAAAAAACGTTATTTACATTAAGAGTCACATCTTACTTTTGTGAAATTTGGTTCTTGATATTCAAGACCAAAATAATCCGCTTCTAAAAGATGCAATTGCTTACAAACTTGCTCGAACAACACTTTACCCAGTGCCTTAGCCTGAAATTTTCAAATAATAAGATTTATACAATGTGATATTATACTATTATAAGCTTTGACAACAACTAATTGATAACAACTTGAATTATAAAATGTCGGCATCTCTTTATCTGTGTTATGTTTTTATAAATAATTGTCACACAAAATATGTCAATCAAAAATATGTCAAAGTCATATGATCGAAAGCTGTAAATGTGCAGAATGATCTTATTGTACTTCCACTATAAAAAATTAAGACGCTAGAATAAAATTAATCTCTGAAGAAGTAAGCAACACGTTGCAAGCATTGTAAATAAATAATCAATAAATGAGTGTATACATATTTCACACACATTCAAGGAGATCCCCCATTTGATACATTATATGCTCCAATAGCTCATTCTTCTGGAAATATATGCACTATACAACATGTATAGCGAGTGCCTTGCCAATATAAAAATACACAATATTATAAGCTAATAAAAATTTTTTAATATAAATAACTAAATATTGCATTTATCAAGATCAATTCTAAGGTTCTTTTGAAAGTTTTCAGAAGATTGTTTATCTATGCCTCAGCATATGGATATAATAACATTTTATAAAAGCACACCTCATATTTTTTGGAAAAAAAAATGTAATTTTTAAAAATGTTTAAAAAATGTTAAATGATATAACAAGAAAGTGAAAATCTCGTGTATCGGAATTTTACGTTAAATCGCTTTAGGGAGAAGATTCTAAGGAGCTTTGTAATCAATGACTCTTGACCTGGATAGATGAAGTAAATAGTTTAACATGCCTATGTAGCAGAATATAGGATGATGGAACTAATGCATATGCAGACTTTTTGACTACGTAAAAGATATAACGAACGATCACGAGTTCAACTTACAAACACTGAAAAAAAAGAAGTGTCAAATCAACACTTATATACTTGTATATACGCAAGAATATATAATCTTTTGAAATGAGATTATATTACATTAAACGAAGAAAACTTGCTTGAACGAAGACGTTTATTTAGTTAAACAAAGTTTTATATAGTTCAATCAAGAAAAAAAAAGTTGAAATTCTTATAAAAAGATTATATATTCTTGCGTATATACAAGTACATCAGTGTCGATTTGACGCTTCTTTTTTTTCTGTGTAAAAGTAATGATAGCAAATATGTTAAATAATATATATACATTACGAAGATTAGATTATATTAAAGGGAGAGATACGAGCTCTCTCTCGGATTAGATTATTTAATAGCATTTTAATACATAGATAAAATACACGCGGGCGCGTAGCGCGGATACGTATCAGCTTACGCTCGCGAATGGGATAAATAGGGGACTGCACATCCAATTGCTGTATAATGTCGAATTATGAAGATACAATAAGAGATTCAAGCATCATTCAACGTCACTTTACAACACCGTTTATTCCAGCGATAGTCTCTGTGTAGGGCACGAGAAGTCATCTTTACAAGTAGTAAGGACGGCAAACAAAACATTTTCACGTACAGTTTGCACATTTTTATATAAATAATGCACAGGAAGGTCTCAGACTAAAAAACATTGTTACGCCACGTAAAGAGCAAGAGGGTAGAATATTCTTAACTTACATTTATTTATGGATTCTATCGTGACCTTAGACAAAAACTCTTGTGTTTTTTTTTCCATAAAGAGTACTTTAAGAAGCGACTTCGAAACTTTATTAGCGAAAGAACATTGAATTTCGTTGGAATCATGATAAATGAGATCCGTTGTGCAATTTTCTCCGCGTGCCTTAGCGCGTAATTGTCGCGAGCAGTTTTGAAACGCAGGAGGATATCATTTGAGGGTGAAATAAGGTATCCTTTACCTGCACTTGAAACATCGTGATAGAATCATCCAACATCTGTACACGAACTGCCAGCATCTTTCCAGCTTTTCGCGGTGTTGCGGGAGGTGTCCTACTACCTCCGTCCACACCAGCCGGCGTCGAATGACTGTGAGGCATTTTCGAGCCGGCGCCCTTCATACCAAAACTGTCTATATCATTCATCATACTGTCATTTGTTCTGCCTCACGGAGCAATCGTTTAATGCGTATTTTCTTAAGAGGGACAATCAATATGTTTATATTATGTCATCATCTGTAACGAGAGAATTATAACAGATAAGGGATTACGTTTAAATATTTTATGGTGAAAAAAAAAGATTAAGCCAGTAAAAGAATTATTCTACATTTCTACAATATTCAAGTTTTCTACTGTGAAAAAAAAAATACTGATTGTGAGATGATAAGAATGACGAACTTAAGTGAGCTCGTTGGCGATCAGATAACTTAAATATGTAAACAGGAAATGGGTAATCGTAAGAGACGTAGCAGGATCATGCGTGTTAAAAGAGGCCGAAATGTGATGGGATATTTAAAGGACAGAAGAAGCAAAGCGTGTTCTTTCCTCAATTTTTCTCAGTTTTATGGAGTAATCGTTCAACGCGTATTTTCTTAAAAGGGACAATCGATACATCTATATATTATGCCGTCGTCTGTAACGAGAGAGTTACGGCAGATAAGAGATTACGTTCAGATTAGATGTTTCACGGTGAACAAAATTAAGCCAGAAAAATAATTAATCTACAATGTAGAATTGTAAACAAACAAAAAACACCGAGACGATAAGAATGACAAACTTAAGTGAGTTTGTTGGAATCAGAAAACTGAATTACGTAAGCAGGATATGAGTAATCGTAGGAGGCTATACAACAGCAGAGTCACGCGTGTCGAAAAAGCGAAAATACAATGGGATATTTGAAGAATAGAAGCCAGCGCGCGCGTGCTTTCTCCAATATTTCTCCGGTATCGAGACAGCGCGGCTGTCTCTCGTCCCGCGACTCGCACAGTTTTCCAGGTAAAGGGAGACACGTAAGAGAGACTCGCGTGAAAGGACGGAAGCCAATTTTACTCCGAGTCCCGCGAAGCGGAGCACACGAGAGCGAGAGAGCGTCTTTCGTTCTTTATTCCCGACGCGCTGCTCCACTTTCGGCTGTCAACCGTACTTACGCGCGTCTCTTTAAAAAGATCGACGCATCGATTCATTCTGAACGACACGGGAGGGGGGGGAAGGGAACACGCGGAGTCGCGGATACGCGCGAGACGGGATTACGTACTCCGGAAACAGATCCGTTCCCCGCCGTCGGCTCTGCCCGATCCCCTCGCGACGAAGCGACGGTACCGTGTTTACATAACGCGCGACGACGAGAGATATTGTAAATCACGCGGGAGATTCTCCCGTCGCGTCCTCGCGCGATTAAACCACGACGACGATCGTCCGACAGGGGATCCCGAGCGAGCGAGCCAGCCGGGATTAGGGCACGAGAGAGGGACGGAAAGGGCCGGGAGACGCTCTTCTCGCTATCTCCGGCCGACGGCGACGTCGTGACGAGGGCTCGAGGACGAGAGAGAGAGAGAGTAGAAGAGGAGGATGCGTGCCTCGCGATGCGTGCACGCGCTCGTTTCCCCGCGCTTCGTTACCCTGCCGCTGCCCCTCGTCCCGCGCGCGTTTATGGGCGCGCACACACACCGCCGCCCGCGCACGTCCGTCCCCCGCGTATACGACGCATACGTGCGTGGTCGTAATTGCGAGTTCCTTGGCGCGGCGTATTCCGAAAATGGAAGCCGACAGGTCCGCCGTCGTCGACGTCGTCGTCGCGAAGGAGGCTTCCGAGACGCCCTTCGCGCGCGCTCCGCGAGAAACTCAGACGCCTAATGTAATATATATTTATCGTGAGAATAAGCGGCGGAGGGAAGACAGGGAGAGACAGAATTGACAGAAAGAGAGAGTGAGAAAGAGAAGAGGATAAGATTGGCAGATTGGCTGGGCGATTTATTTGTACGTACGTCCGCCGGGCCGTCGCTGGGGCGCTCCGCTGCCAGCACGCCTCGACACGCGTCAACCAGAGTTCATTGATCACTGAGACACCACACCGCTGGTCAGACAGCGTCCGCCGGCCGCTTCCGTTGACCGCTACCGTGCCTTCCTCGCGGAGGCGGAGGCGGCGGAGATGACGACGACGACGATGGGAGGAAACGCAACGATCGCGTCGTCGTTAATAATGGGCGGCGATGCCGCTCGCCGATCTCGCGGCGCCGCCCGACGTCGTAGGTGCGGCGATGTGTGCGCGACGATGCTCGACCATCGAGCGCGTACCAGAGCCCCGAATCAGAACCATCACGTACACACACGCACACACGTATGCATAGAGGGAGATATATGCATATATCTCAGCACACGTACACACACACACACACACACACACACGCCCGCGACCGCGTACACTAGCGAGAGTAGCGAGACGATGGACGACCGATGTCTGGAGTCTCTTCGCCTAATAGACACGATTTACACGATATGCGCAGTAGTGCTCGAGGATGGGCATCGCCGTTACGTTTACGTTCCGTTGCGTCGCGTCGCGTCGCGTCGCAATGTTACGTCGCGTTGCGCTACGCTGCGCTCCGCTTTCGTTGCTCCGGTTGCTCCGATCGCGCCGCAACGTAGGGCCGGCCTATCGAGGGCGCTGGGCGCGACATGTACGAAGGGCGGTGGCACCGGTCCCGCGAGCCGCGCGTCGTGACATCTTATCGCCGCCGCGATCAATAATTACGACGGCGAGGATTACATTATCGCGGGTAAGTAAGTTATCGTGATTATTAAGCCCCTTGCACAATAGGCGATAGCGATAGCGATAGCGACAGCGACAAAGTTGCCGACAAAGGTACCTTTGTCGGCAACTTTGTCGCTGTCGCTATCGCTATCGCCTATTGTGCAAGGGGTTTTACCGAGCGATGGTTATTGGTCTTCTACTTCACACTCGATCGATATAATTATCGTTATCCGCTATTATTATCGTAGTAGTATAATAATAAATATATTAGTAATTAATATATCTTGCCGCATGATCTTTTTGAATTTGTAATCGTTGCAACACATCGGTGAGATATTGTTATAAAAACAACTGAATGAATTTTCGTGACTATTAAAATGGACTTGGGAATAATTAATTAAAGAATACGGATATTATTGACTACTGATATAAGATTCCCGACTATAGATATTTAAAAATAAAATTATAATTATTATATATATAGCTTAAAATGTAACATTAAATTCATGATTTATTATTGTGCAGATGTTTCATAAGTAAGAATGCACATTTACGACGAAATAATATGATATATTGTGAATAAAACTATGTATTTTTTTCTATAATTATATCTCGTATGAATAATCAAACTCGAATGATAAAGTTGCAGTTTTAAATGAAAATCGATGTCCTCCCTGTAGAGATATAGGGTTTTTCTACTATTTCTTAAAAGAACGCTCATTAATTAGTAATCACATAGTATGCGTGAGCGCACATTACCAGTCGTACGCCCGTCGAAAAGACGGTGTTGGTTGACTTTACATAATATAATTACATTAATTACTGCTTTATTAAGCATTATAGGAAAAAAAAACTGGAATTTTTAACTCAATGTTGATAAGGAAGCGATATTTAGTAGGCACTCTTTAAGAAAGATCCTGTATACATATGTAGAGTATGCAAGAAAAACCAAGATAATAATAAATCAATATATTACATTAAATTAATACATTATATGAGCTATTTATCTAAATTTTATAGTAGTTACGAAAACTCCACAAGATACCGACTATTTTTAATATTATATCTTGTATTCTTATAGTTGCACAAAGACGCTTTTAAAATAACATCCTCAATAAATATATATACAATATGTACAGGATGTTTCAAGACTGTAAATCATAATTTTGAACTTACATTCTTTTTTATTCATACTTCTCAAAATTCTCTCGTAAATTTTCAAGTCGAATCCGGACCAAGTAAACGAGCGCGAACGAACAATTTGCTTCAACGAATCGCAAGTACTGACGGCATTGTTTGTTATTCATTTGCGTTCGTTCGCGTTCGTCCAATCCGGATCGGCAGATAAATAATAGAAATAAAATGTTCAATGTTTAAAATGGTATACAGGAGTTACTTTGAGGAGATGTTGATGATTGATCTTGAAGATAAGGGATGTTTAAAGAAAACCAACTAGTATATAATAGTATATAACAATGTATGTATATATATAATATATATAGAGCTGCAGTTTTATTTATATATATACATTTCCTTATATAAGTATTTTATTATTAGTATTATCATCTGAGAGTTAATATACATGTAAAATTTTCCTTGCGTATCTCATTGGTTGCCATGGGCGTGTCCTGAATTTAAATGAAAGAATATCATTTATATTCGCGTGCACCGGCGTATAATCTATTACTCCGTACTGTCTTTTACGCGTCTGTTTTTTTTTCTTTTTTTTCTCGTTTTCCTTTTCTTCCTAGCGCAGTTACACCAGCTATAAAGATACTCTGCCGTCTAATATGGGTTTTTTTTTTTCCTAAGCTCGCCCACTTAATATTCATGGCTTAGCGCGGTTTGTGTGATTACCTTCGTAGATTACAAATGGGGTGGCGCAGAAGACTAAACAACTTGATGGTACGATCGGACGCTTATTGTTTTGGCGTCTCTCTACTCCGTTACTTTTTTACTTTATTTTTTCTTTTATTACGATTAAATAATCGAGTAACCTTTGACACATTGGAAGTATACTCGCTACCAAAATCACTCGCTTCGCGATTGCTCCTGCCTTTGCCTCTCGCGCAAACATGTATATCTTACCGTATTTTGCTTACGGTATCGCGTACCTCGTTATCTTCCTTTTTACCCTCGCGATTAGAATGTGCTTTGGGATATTCGTTCACGCGGTAGTCTAAACTATTCCGGAGGTTTTGAAACAATCCCCCCCCGTCTCTCCCCCCCATGTTTCAGCCTCTATTCACTTCCGTGACTACTCTGTTGTCCTCTTTGGTATGTGTGTATCATCAAGATATTTGGCCAGTCGACGTAACAATCGTGTGATTATGTATTATATATGTGACCTATGAAATTTATATGTCGCCGTCGTTATTATAACATTTCTCATGTAAGAATCTGCGATAAAAATCCTCTAATGCTATAAAATGCTATCACTTTGACACGGTCGCGGTTTTGAATATCAAATCGATAATCCCACTTTTGTCCTTACATCCTTTTGGCTACGCGCCTCCAATCTCTTTGGGTAATCGCGGCCTCTTCGCCTCCGCGACGAGAAATCCCTTTTCTAGAAAGGCTGCTGTGTGATATATAGGTAGCGAAACATGCCGGTCTTTCTAGTTAAATACCTTATTATTCTTATGCGTCATATCCGTCTAGTCGACGGGTCATTCGTTTACGTCATTACGCCTTTACCCTTTACATAATATATTGCAGAATAATACGCCCACACATTGAAAATTTCTGCGGTTATATCGGAAGCTAATCAGTCTAAATATAGAAATCTTACATCAAGTTCCAAGTACGTTTCGCTCGCGCAAATGAAAGACGGAAATTAAACGGGATAGAACGTTGATGGAACGTTGAAAATGTAAGAGGATGCATCGAGTGACGAAAAGAAAATGTTTCTAAACCCTTTAACGCGTCCTCATGATATATCACTCCCTCAACTTGTTCTCTAACGTTTAAAAGCCTCTTTAATTTTAATTTTATTGATTACTCGTCCTCTTTAGAATAAATATATCTTAAACGAAACATAAAATTTTTTGAACAAATAATAAATATTAGTATAAGCATTAAGAAGAAAAATATTGGTTTCCCCTAATTTCCTCTAAAATTCAAAAATTCCAACGTTAAAGGGTTAACGAACGTTGCTCAACAAGCGAGATGATTCGAGCGTCCTATGTCAACAAATCTCACGAACGGCCCGACTGTGTTCCCTTTTCGCATTATCGAATATACTGGTGTTCTTTTGAGAATAGAAAGTACGATTGCCAAAATTTTCCAATATTTGCACCGCTCTCGCACGCGGGGAAAAAATACACAGTATTTCACGATATAAACGATGTATAACTTCTAATTCGACGTGCGCTACTTCTTCAGCCGACCGCGAATTCCAATATCGGTCATCTCGTACTCGCGCGCTTTTCCTTCCTTTCCTTTCCTTTCTTTTAGATTAATTACAGAAAAATGCATGTACGGTCAGCAGACGGCTAGCGGTGCGGTGCTCCGGACGTCGCTGTGATGAAACGAGCTTTTTTTGGCACTTGTCCTATTGCTTCTCTTGTATACGCATATTACGGAGTCGCGAAGTGTGCTCCAACATGTAACACCGTGCCGTCCTCGGTGAGCGACGCGATCGAAGACACGATGAGAGAAATTTCGCCTCCGGTGGGGAGGGGGAATTCTTCAATGGGGTTAGGGGAGGGGGTCCACACATTTATCTTATAAAACGCTAAACCCTTAACGGTCCGCGTCGTTTTTATCACGTTATTTTTCATCTTCCGCGTTCCACGCGCAAAAGATATCGAATTCCTCCGCGTCGGCACGCGGGCACCCATCCCGGGACTTTCTCTCCCTTTCAGCGAAGTGCGCGTGACGCGACGGACTTATCGGACCCCACGTGTTAAGTGCCATCGATATTAGACCGTTAAGAGCACTCGATACAAAGTAGCCGCGCCGTGCACTAACATCGCCGTGACTACGAGCTATAATAATCGACGGGATCCTTTACACGAGTACATGAGATGGAGGTGATAATATACGAATACGCATATCTCGCACAGAGTTTTATCGATCGATCGACGAGAGTAATAAGACATTAATAAGACCTAACTGTTACGCTTAAAGAGTGGATGAGTGAATGAACGTGTCGACGTGCATGGTCTCTTCGTGAGTGCGCTAAGAAAAATTGTTAATAAACGTTTCGATTACATATACATTTTTTTGAGGAAACAACCCTCGATTTTTCACAGATTCGAGTTCTTCCGCACGTTCGCATTTATAATCGAGCCTCTCGGAAGGCGAGCTGATCGACTCGATTGGTAAATTTCTCGTTCTCGGCACGCGATTAATTTTCATCAATCGCCTTTTTCGTCTCGTGCGTAGAAGTCGATCAGATCTCCGAGAGGTTTGATCAGCGGTTGACGTAAAAGAAAAAGATAAGCTAGGGGGGGTTCTCTCCCTTTTCTCTAGATTAATTCCACGTGTCCTCCCGGGCTATAATTCGCATCTTGTAAGTGTAAATGCGCCGCGTTTTTCGCTGCGGAGACGCAGAAACGCGCTCCCTGAATTACTCCATTGTATAACTCCCTCGACTTCGACGATCGCGTGGTCTCGCATTTGCGATGCTTTGCGTCGTCTTACGCAAAAAAGAAGAGTCGAGTTTCTCAAGCAAAAGTTTAGACATCATCCGTCATTTTCAGACTAACCATGCGCTTCTCAAAAACAAGTTTAAATCAGTTTAGTATCTATATACAGTTTATATATTGAATTTAATTCAATAGCTTATATGTATAAATATTATTATTACTGTAATAAATAAATCTGTAAAAGGTAATAGTAAAATATAAATTTCTTCGCGTAGTTAGCCCGACACATATGATCGGTCAAAAATTGTTTAAATGCCGTGGTGTCCAAACTCTTACTCGAGGAACTTTAAAAACGGAGATAGTCGAGGGTTCGACAAAGCATACATCCTACGTTACAGTGCAATTCTCTAATTCCATAAGGAGTACAACGATTATCCGAATAGCTTAATGGTACATGACTTATAATACTGCTCGATTCGCTATTACATCGCTCCGCGTACGCTCGCGTTTGCCTTCGAACGGGGGGGGGGGGGGTCACGCAATATACATTCGATTGTTGCAAATACATTCTCGAAACCGAAAATCCGTATCGTTAAGTACTCCCGTTGAATATTACACGCGCGTACGTTAAGTTACTCCCTGTGTCGCGAGCTACCCGCGACAATTCGTTTATAATGAAAATGAATCTTGATAAAGCTGTCTTTACGAGGAATCGATGGCCTCAAGAGAGCCTGTATTATCCCGCCGCATATATAAAATACCTCATGCTTCACAATGCGCAGACAGGCGTTCATTTATGGTAAATCTTATGTCTTGATAAAATGTCAGATATACGCACGTATACATACACATATATATATACAAAGGTCAACAAAGAATATATAAATAATAAAAATTGTTTATACAAGTAAAGTTCCTTAGAGTCTCTTTAGTATCAAGTAAAAGGTCTACAAATTATTATAATTTCGCAACGATTAAAACGGGATTAACTTTGCCAATATTGTATTTCTTATATAACAAGTAATAACATTTAAGATACGTTTTTACATTTGATAACGAAATTTGCAGCAAGCGAATCTTTGGTGTTACAAGATCATTAACGAGAAGTGAGATTTACGAGGAGAAATATCTCGGTCACACCCGAGGGATCATGTGTTTCCAGTCGAAAGATTTGACAGATTAAATGTGCGAGGCGTGGGAGGTGAATGGAGTTGGTGTGTCCCAAAGGATATTCCTTCGGGTCTTCCGCGCGAAGATTCACTTCGAAAAATTACTTGGAGCACGCGGAAGGTAACTCGGGAAATATTCACTTCAATTACTAATACCAGCGCAATTGGCTCACGCAGGTGTTCGTTCCAATTTTTTTTCACCGTGGAATCAATAATCAAGATAAAAGACACGTGTTAAGAGCGCGATCGATACGTTTGTACCAGTTAGAACCGATCTCCTTCGTGGAGATTTCATGAAACGTCCCCGATAAGAAAATTGAGCAAGATAGAAAGCGGCAGCGGGAAAGTATAAGATGCGAGAGGCAGAAGAGGTGACAATATCACAACAATAATATCCACACATTTTGTAAAGTTAACACAGTAATACTGCGAAGCCTCTCTATTCTCAGAGGATTTTTCTTTATAAAATTATCCCCCAGAACAGAACTCGTGACCTGTTTCCGCACAACTATACTTATAATATTGATTACCACTCTCTAAAAGTAGCATCATAACGCGTGGTATAAAAATATCAGGATCATTAACATTCTAATTATAAAAATATTAAAAGTCTCTATAGATCTAAAAGTAATGATGTAAAAGAGAGAGAGAGAGAGAGAGAGAGAGAGAGTAAAATTGAAATCATAAAACGATTTTTGCTCGATAAAATTGTTTTCGAGTCTGGAATGATATCGGAACAATTGTAACAGTGGTATAATTGAATTTCTAACAATGGTATAATTAAATTTCCGTTATAATGTAACTTTGGTATAGATGTGTAAAACATATTATAATCACACTACGCAGGTATACCCTGTGATTCATACGTCATAAATTGAATTGGGATCCACGGGATAAGGCGTAAGACATAAGACGTACGATAAATGAGCGGAATTCCTGTGTCGCACGACGCACGCACTTTGCGTCGATATAAGATTGCTAAAAGTAACGTGTTAATTAAGTAATCAGGTCGAGCCAATACAACGATTTACATTGTATTGCCGACACGCAACATTTGTTTTACGCAGAATGTATACACCTACCATAATTTATTTATACACCGCCAATGTGATGTAGACCGAGTTTTACTTCATATATCTACTCAACCTTTTCTCGCGAAAAGGTCAGAGTTATCTTCTATATCCGTGAATTTCGTGAAACGCGTAGGATTCCTCGACAAAAGGGAGCTTTCCGTATGCATGCAAACCCTATATCAACAAAGAATCGCGAATCAATCTCGCATATCACTTTCCAATTGAATTTCGCGAATTACAACGCTATAACAGAATAAAATCTAATCGTTATATCTTCTACGCATATATAAATATAAATAATATAATATACAATATATATAATATATATCAACTGTATTATAAATAATAATATCTATAATTTCTATATTCACGATATACGCCGTTCTTACTATCTCACGTATCACCGTGATAAGTAGCCTACTATTTAGAGTTATCGTTTGAACAATACATGTGTTAACACTCTCGCGCGAGAATAACAAATTGAAGAGTGACACCTTCCAACGCTTGTCGCATCGTTACGATCGATTAACATCTATTAAGTGGAAATTGTTATCGAATCGCATCCGTCTCATTCTTTCGGTGTGATAAAAAACGTTTCCATTCGGTTTCCCAGCCCTTCGAAGTCCCGTCAAGATCATGATTTCGCCGTAATTGACTGTCAGACGCGTTTAACATTTATCTCGTGGTCAATCTACCTGGCCCTTGGTATCTCGATCGCTCATAAGTCGCGACACGTATCTTGCTACACCGCGAGTCATCGCAATGTGATTTGGCACGAAGAAAATAAATAAGTATCTATCTTGGTTTTCCGCTGAGTAAACTGTATAGGCCGTGCGATTATTCTTCGATCTCGTCTTAGAGGGGCTACTTGTACGTATTAGGGGTACGGGCTTCGAAAGTGAAGCGATCAACGGCGGAGGGTCTTACTACGCTAAAAAAAGGGGGTAGATTCGTGTGTCCCTATATTGTCTATTCGAACTGCGTACCATCGAGAGTCTTCGGTAGAGTAAAGTCCGTATCACACTGGGATTGAGATTGAGATTGAGATTGAAATTTAATCAATCAGAACAAAGAAAACTTAATCTTAAGTTTCGCGAACTTTGCTCTGATTGATTAAATTTCAATCCAATCTCAATCCCAATCCGTAGTCTGATATTGGCTTTAAGATGATTTATGAATGCGAACTACGAGACAATATTCATGAAATGATGGTTGTACTTTCAACAAGTTCCCATTGAAACTGATATATCAGCGTGTGGGTGTAATGTGTGTATGTGTGTGTGTGTGTGTGTGTTAATGTATGTGAGTGAAGGATGAGCGCGTCGTAACAAATATCTCGTTTTCTACCATCGCAGAGCATTTTGTACTTACTCCCTGTGCGTACATAATACTTGTCGTCATTAAGAAATTTAATTATCGTTAAACACATCGTCGCTTCTCTAACACACCGGTAAACAGATACGCTACGTTAATTTTGGTTTCGATTAACGCGCGTCTGACGGGCCCGCGGGGGATTTTCCCGTCACACGATCCGGAGGCTCCCGGCGGCCCGTCAATCAAAAAACGGCGCGCTAAGAAATTAACTAAGGGTAAAAATCGCATTCTTCCTCCTTTTTCTTTTTTTTTTTGGCGTTTGGCGTCTATCTCTTATCGTAGACTAATTTTATACTGACTAGAGGCATTGATACGTCTTAATTTGGCATGAAGCGTATAAGTGAAATTCACGAACAGCGTCCTCCGCTCGGGGAGAAGAAAAACGATCGAAGCGATCTTACTACGAAATACACACACAGTAAAGATGACGGTTTTTCCTCTCTTTCCGTGGAATACAAATACACGTGGCAGCCATGGTCTCAACTCGGAAAGAAATTCTTACGACAATTACGACATATTTTCCCATTGTGACAATCTTTTCGCCCCATTTTGTCGTCCCGCGCAATGCAGTTTAACGTTAACGTGACCGGAACGACCGCGATTTACAAAGTCTCGTCGCTCGAAACTCAAAACAATTAACAATCCCGACCAGATCATAAATATAATGATATCATCTAACACAAAGTACTATCGATATCTTTGTCGCGATATCCACAAAATGCTGTAGATAGGAACAAATCTAGAACCATAGATCTACGCGTGATGGTATCTACAGTGCCATAGAAAGTTTGTACAGTATTACAATATTGTGATGATAACGAGCGTGTAAAGTGATATAATATAATTCGTACTAATGTTTATTATTATACCGCGATAAAACGTACGGACGATCGCGTGATAGTCGCGTGCGTTATCAAGTAACGAAAATAATATCGGAGAGTATTTAATGTAAGTGTAATCTAGCACAACATGTACACATATACGTTTTCACCCTATTCTTGCTATGATATATATATATACTATATATATTAATAAAAAGTTCGCAATGCGCGCGTGTCTGAAGAGAGATGTTACTCGTCACTCGTCACTTCTTTAAAAGTGCATTTCTCGTACGTCTATTAATCGAAGGAAACAGGCTCTTTGGATATGATTCTCTCGGCTAAAATCAGCCGTCGAAAAGAAATGCAACACTGACACTATAGATAAATATAAGATAAAATAAGATAGAAAAACAAAAAAGACGAAATCGAATCGAGAAAGAATTCAAGAAGGATTGCACTTTAATCGTTTAGCTGCCATCTCTCAAGAAATGTCACTTTCTTAACAAATGACAAAAATGAGTAATTTCTGTCATATATGTGCGATCAACAGATGGAAAAGACAGCGAGTAGCGAGTCTTTCCATCGCGTGCCTTTGTTAATTACTTACGATTCGCGTCAGAATCACTCGAGACATAGTGAAAGAGTTACTTCCCGGGCAACGCAACATCCGCAAGACATCGTAAAGATGTTCTACACCCATGCAAGGTTTGTCTAGGTGCTTTTCGGACGTTTCTCGCAGCTCTATTGTTCCTCATGACGTGTCCCTACATGTCCCTTCAGACGTTCATGGCGTAGTACACCGTGTTCGAGGCATTGGCCGGAGCAGACATGAGATTGGTATTGGGATCGACGTAAGAGTTGGACATCAACAGGACGTGCGGCGCCGAGTTCGCAGGGACGAGAGTCGGTTGTGAGAAGTCCCGGGCGGGCATGCTGGCGGCACCCTCGGGAACCCCGCGTTCCGTCACCGCGCACGTGTTGATGGCGCGCGGTAGTTGCATCACCGTCGCCGCAGATCCAACGATGGCTGTCGCCGGCGCCGCTGACGCCGAGGATGCCGGACACGCGAGCGGAGTGACGTTTCCCGACGCGGATTGCACGTTGTTGCCACCGTAGGATGGCTCACAGCTCTTGTTGCTGTTAGTCATGATTCCGGTGCATTTTAGGGAAGCGGTGGCGGCGGCGGCCGAGGTGGACGAGGACGAAGACGACAAGGCGGATGCTGACGCCGAGGACGACGACGAGGACGACGAGGACGAGGAAGACGACGAGGATGACGAGGACGAAAACGACGAGGCAGCCGCGATGGCGATTGTTTGCGTTTGCATATCCGCGGCGACGGCGACAGCGGCGGCGGCGGCCGCGGTGGTACCGGCGGTAACGGCGCCGCGTGCCAGATGCGCCGGGTACAGCGGATAGCCGTCCTGGTTACTCGCCGGGATGCATCTCGAGGGCGCGATCACCGTGTACGAGGGTGGCGACTGCTGCGTCGCCATGGGCACGCGGTACGACGCAATCTCGCCGTGATGATGCTGATGCTGGTGCTGATGTTGATGCTGATGCTGGTGATGGTGAAATTGCATGGGATGCACCGCCGCGTGAGGCACGGGGGAGAACGCGATGTTGGGCGACCGGAAATCCTCAGTCTGATGGGGATGTATGTGTAGGTGCAGAGCCTGCTGAGCGCTCTGCATGGAATTCGGGCTGGAGACAGATGCGAGGGGTGGTGGAGGCGGCGGCGGGGGTGGGATGGGTGGCGATGTATTTAAATTGGAGTGCGACGTGGCGGAACGATTCGCGTTATAGTACAAGGCCTGTTGCTGATTGGTCTTGTTCAGACGGGGATACGGGTATCGCTCGATGTGACTGGCGTAGTTCGGGGAGGAGTGCGGCGGCAGGATGCGCTGCAGGTTCTGGTACGTGGGGTCCGATATGCCGCTGTACGGCACGAAGTACATGGTGCGGTAGCACTTGGTGCTGACACCGGGCACGGCACCGCCGGGCAGCACGTTGCAGTGATAGTTCGCGATCGTCACCGGCGGATTGCGACGCTGCATCTTCGACAGGGTGTTGGTGTAAATCGAACCCGCGATATCGTCGCCGGCGCCGCCGGTCCCGCCGCCACCGCCACCGCCACCGCCACCGCCACCCGCGATACGCAGCATGCGCGTGCTCGACAATTGCTGTTGCTCTTGGAAATAATGATGACCGTTTCTGTGCTCGGCATACAAATGCGCGGCGCCGTCGACGGATGGCGTTCTGACGAACTGCCGCGGTATCGCGTTCTCCAGATAAGTCGCGTGCTCGGAGATACCCTGGATGTTCGCCGTTACCGCCGTGCTCTCGGCGATAGTCTGATATATGTCGTCGATCTGCTTCTGCATCGTGTTTATGCGATTGATCGTATTTGTGTCCCGCTCGAAGCTCCCCATCGTGCCGTACACCTCCGCGGGTATGGGAATCGCCTCGTCCGCCCCGTCGGCGGGCAACAGGGACTTCGCGTCGATCTTATCGCCGTTCACGTCGCAGTATATCGGCCATATCGAGCCGGATCTCGCGTCGTTGTTGACCGCACCGGCGCAAGACCGCGCCCGATGGATGGCCTCATTGGTAGCCTCGTACTGCTGCTTAATACCCGTCACCGACGGTCGCCGGTTGAACCCGTAATCGTTGAGCTCGTCGTCGTCTTCTTCCTCCTCGTTATCCGCCTGCGCATCCCTGCCGTCGTGATTCTTAACACCCTTGCCGTCGTAATTCTCAGACGACGTATTCACGGCCTTGTCCTCGGAATGGTAGCCGTTAATGAAAGAGTAACGGTCCTCCGGCTCGTTGTAGCGGCGTTTTATTCGCTCCATCCTCGACTTGTCCTGCTCGACGAACGCGAGCAACTCGTCGGCGGTATTATCCCCAATGTCGGGTCTGCTGCCTATCGGCGTACATCTCGTCACATCCGGTTGACCGGCATACTTTCTGTCCTCGCCATTCAGAGCCGCTTCTATGTCTTCTAAGCTGTACGACGAATCCGAGTTGTAGTTTATCGATTCGCGGTTCGAGGACGTTAACATTCTGGAGTCGTTTCGGTAATAGTCGTCCTGAGCGTCAGAATTGTTGACAGTGACGCAAGACAGCGGTGCCAGACTCGCCAATAATTGCCTTCGCACATCCGAGTTCATCTTCGTCAGCGAATTTTTGGACTGACACTCCTTGGCGAGGAGGTTTCTCCCACCCGGGCCGATCCCGAGATCGGGTAGATTCGGTTGGATGTTTTTCTTATGCGCGAACAGGTCCGTGATCTTTCTGTAGGTGGATTGATTCGGCGGATTGTCCGTCACCAACATCGGCATTCCCATCGTATTGTGTCCGTGCGTGTTCATGGCACTCGCCGTCGTCGCCATCGCCGCCGCTGCCGCCGCCGCCGTCGTCGTTGTCGTCGCCGCCGCCGTCAAGGAGTTCGATCTCGTCGTCACCATCGTTAACATGGCAGTGGTTTCCGTCGAGGCTACGCTCGCCGGCAGCGACTCGCACATAGGCCGTTCCTCGCCCAACGGCGACGTTCGTATCGAGAGATCCCCGCCGGCGCCGTATTTGTCGCTCGCGGAATTTGTGTTGTCCGAACTGTCGGTCGTGTCCAGGTTCTCGTCGTCCTGATCCACGCACGTGAGCTGCCTGATCCGCTCCTCGAGCGACAGATTTTTCGGCCGCAGGTTCTTCTTGCGCGTTATCGTGTTGTACTTGCCGATCAGACTCCGTCGCAGAGTGTTCCGCTCGATGGATCTCTTGATCGAGCTGGACTCGCACTCCGGCGACTCGTAGGAGCCACCGGGGACCGTCGACTTTTTCACCGCGTCGAACAGCCGCAAACTCTCCGCGGTAATCAGAAACTTCTGCGCTTCGTCCTGAGTGTGTTCCGGGCAGGTCGACGAGCTCGCTTTGTTGGCCGGCACCGGCGGCGGCGAGATAAACTTCGGGTTGGGAAAAAGTTGTCTCACCGCGGAATTTGGCTTCAGGCTGTTGCTGGCGAGGGACACGTTGCCAAGCTTGAAAACGAGGGACAGCTCTTTCGCGTCCTGCTCGCGCGACTGCTCGCCCGGCGTCGTTTGATCGCTGATGCGTTCCGCTTCCGCCGTCGTTGCCGCTCTTTTGTCGTTGCCCGTCGAATTTTTGGCGTTTGCGTTACCGTCGCGATCCTCTGTGACGTCCGAGTCGTTACACCGCGCGTTCTCGTGAGCGATCGACATCGGGCCGCCACCGCCGCCGGTCCCGGGACAATGCACCGGGTTAAAACCGTTATCCTTCGGGGCATCGCAAACGCTTTTATCTTTATCCGCATCGGATCGCCCGAAGCAATCCTTCCGCTCCTCCTCGCTAATTTCCCGCACGATGCGTCGCTCCGTGACAGTCGTCATCGTTATTGTTTCCACGAGATAACGATGGTGCAGATCTACGAACAGAGTTACCGTATACTTGAGTCGAGCGAGAAAAATTAATGCACTGCGAAACGCAATTAAATTTCGTACGCTTCCGTTTAGTGCGCGAGGCAACATTTCATCGTATAAAATTTTATCTCGGATATCGGAGAGTATAAGTATATATACTGTATATTGCGCGTTACGAGCGTTAGAACGAGATACGTCGCGCAACGTGTACCTCTAATTTACCCGAGCTTATCGGCTTTCGCATCTTTATTTGCGTCATTTTCGAGATTAATGGTCATCAATTATTACATAGTTGTAAACGTGAGCAAATATCCGCGTTCCGCGCGCGTTTACGCGATGCCTTACAATATTTTCCGAAGCTCGCTAAATGAATTAAACCGATGCTACTGACCGGTGTTTGGTGCAGTCGAAGAAAATAAATAAATTCTTGTGCCCGAGGGACAATTTTTAAAAATAGGTTTCTGCGATAAAAATACGCGAGTAATTTGAAATGAAGGAAGATATACCGGGATGAGACCCCCGATGCTGTTTATCCAGTTTTTCCTGCAAATTCCTTTGACCGTCGTGCGCCGTGTCCTTGCTGCCCTGCGTATCCTGCTCATTCCCACGATCCTTCGCTTGCGACTCGCATTCTGGAACATAAGAGGCAAGATCGAACCCATACGTCTTAGCTCACGCCTTTGCGCAATTATGCGCATTATTATGAGTCCATTAAACGCGCCGCGTTTATTGCGGCCTTCGGAAACAATGAGTTGATACGCGAAACGGATACGCTATCTCATAAACTCACCGACGATCTTCGGATAATACGAGATCCACGCGGAATTCTTTACGCCGCCCGTTAAATCTGACATATTAACGGCCGCGAAAAGCGGAGTCGTGCCGTCCGATACAAATGCCATTTCTTTACTGTAGTATCTCGCTGAGAACTCGCTGGAAGTTTTATCTGTTATCAGGTGTGTTGTATCACGACGCGTCCCGGCAGATACGCGGATGAGATATATGCGGTGTGCCAGAAATTGCGTACTTTCCCTTGATCACTAAGATTGTAAGAACTCTCAAGAGGAGAAACGCGTGCGGCGGCAATTTTCTCGGACGCCGCGCCTTCTTTTTCGATTTTTCTCCCTCGATGCGACGTACACTCGCGTTTGAGCTTCGAGTGAAAAGTCTACCGCGAAGAAATACGCGAATCTAGATAATCTCAACGCATCCCGAAGACGTTCACGCGCTCCACAAGTCGAAATAAATTCGGCGTGCTTGGTTCAACGTAATGTCGATCGAATTGAATCTGCGTAAACGCCGTACATTCGTCAGGTTTTAATTGCTCTCGTTATACGAAATTACGCAAAATCCTAGAGACCGACTGCATTTCTCATAATTAAACCTGGCTGTATATCTAATTTTTTTTTAAATTTTGGTACGCATATCGCATCCCGAGAGAATACACAACTCAAAAATTCACGATTTTTAGGAGAGGAGAAAAACATATTTAATATAATTTTTTTAAGTTGTGAAATAACTAACGCAATTACAATTATATTTTGTTATAATGAAACTTACATTGTTTCTCGAAAAGGTGCTGTGATTCACTTGCCAATTCACTTATGATACTATTCATCCAGGATCGTAATATAACCGTTTTAAAAAAATAACGACACTTTTGCCCCGTGCAGCGAATTTCGCAGATAGCTTTATAACACTATTATAGCACGTAGGTAACATTTTAAGCATATTTTTTATGGGCTTAATTCAATATCAAAATTTTTTATTGTAACAGTATTTTTCCCGAGGTGCTATAAGTTGGTGCGTACCGTGATATTTATTAAAGAAATAAATCTAGTGCTTCTATAATGAGAAAAAAAACAATTCTTTTAAAAATTCATTTTTTAAATTCCTTTTAAAGCGGTTTGACGATTGGAATCGTGAAATTTTCGAAGAAACGCCTCGCTTAAATGTCATTAAAATCGAAGGGAACGAGTTTCCTTGTTAGAACAGTTATTGTTCTAATCAAGCGATGGCCATCGATATATTTAACGTACTTTCAAAGTCGCGCCGTGTGTATCGACCGATTCACAGCTTGCATAACTTCTGCAGTTTCTGCAGTCTGGCGTTCATTAATAGTAACGCTGACGTATATTTTCTATTGTTATAGAACGCTTGAGCTTCGTGACATATCACATCATTCACCGTGTCGCAAGAAAACGAAGCTTGTCTCTGACTTATCGGACGGTTTGCAGCGGAAGAATATCTTATATCGCGATCTCGCGCACTTTTCGAAAATCGTGAGAGCCAAAGAAAGAACGATCTCTTTTGCCTCGGCATAAATTTAAGGAAAAAAAATATATATTTAATCGACGTAATAACCCGTTTTATGTATAATTTGCCTCGTGTAATTTTATCACACGTTTGTATCCAAGCGTGGGCGCGACACGCGACTTATTCAAAAATGTCACATTAGAGAAGTATGCATTTATTTTTTTTTTTTTTTCACATTCATATGTACCGCAACCTGTTGCGAACCTGAAGTACGCGCCAACAATGAAGACTCTTTATACATAGCGAACTCTTATGTCTGACGCGTTTTAATAAATCTAATAAAGGAAGGTTTATTTAACTCACAGAGTGCGCGCAGACTATGAGACTTATGCAAAATGTAATCCCTAAAAAATACTCGAGTCGTACTTTGAATGTTTTTTATTCTTTCATTGTAAACTCAGAAGATATTTTAGTATAGATCCCCAAGCACCCTGTGCCCAATCTAATGTTTACGGTGCCTAGTGGAAAATTTAGGTATTCGTGGCGTAAAATGCGAATCATTTGGTTAGAAATATAAGTGTTCTTACCGAGTATCTCCCGCGGGGAAGTACCGGAGTTACGCTAGGCCGCGCTTCCGGTGAGCGTTGATACGCGAATAAGCCTATACTCCGTATCTACATACATTAGTATTTTGTGACCGCGATTGTAGATCCGATCGTAGTTTTTAATCGATTAATATATCATCGGATCATCGGGGAGCTTCCCTTTTCTATCGACATTAAAAATATTACTTAAATTATTTCCCCTTAGAAAGCACAATCACAATCTACGGATTTTTCAGTTCTGATAAAGAATCGAATTTGAGAAAAGTACAATATTTACGGCACAGTGTCTGCCCATTTAACTATAGTTAAAAAAAAAGCGAACGTTATAAGAAGCCATTACGTTATAACTATCGAAATAGAACAATTCTGAATATTCATATACAGATACAGATATATATTTCCCTTTGAGAATCTCCCTTAGTATTCTAAAGAATGCGCATAAAAATCCAGCTATGTTCTTAAACGGCTTACCAACCGTGGCTAGACTCATGAAAAACAATACCATTATTATATTCGCATCCTGTGTGAAGGGATATCGTGGGACTGTTCCTCGGTTATGTGTGAGAAAAGAGCTGAGCAACGATGCAATTCCTCTAATTTGCACCTTTCCATTAAAGCTGATAGATTCAACTCCAGATATGTAGCATCATTACTTTCATCATGCGTGCTATAGTGTAGCACAGAGCATATATGAATTATTATTAGCATATTGTTTCCAATTATTGAATTATTGTTTCATATTACAATACGCGCGCGCGCGTAATACGTTATAACGTTTCGAAACTGTTCTCTTATCGCAAAAAAATTATTTCACGCCTGTAGGCCATTTTTGTAAAAACTACACATTGCAAAAGTTATTTTTCAGGTAATCGATCTTCAAAGACAAAAATAAATCTGCGATTTATCAAACAATTTTTGTTTAACTTATACTATCAAATAACATACCTATTTTTTTTAAATCGAGCTACACGGAAAAATATTTTCCGAAAAATATCATATTGTAAAAATAATAGCGAAAAATAGATTAGTACGCAACTACAGTAACTACAAATTGATACGAGTGTTTAAAATGCAAATAGTATTAAATTTTATTTGCAATTATATTCATGATGAACATAGAAAAATGTTTATTTAAAGCTGTGAAATTTTACCGTAATTCTACAAGGATAATTTTGGCAATATTTGATAAAAAATGGATCAATAAAATTTTTCCAAAGGAAATTCTCCGTAAAGAATTCAGATATGATCAATATTATAGAAATCTGGAACTGTTGCGCAAATAGAAATTACTGCATAAATTTTCAATAAGAAGCGAATAATTCTAAATTTTCGAAAAAATTATTTATAATAATACGATAAAAAAAGGGAGAAACAACGTGCAGTCTTATGCCCGTTATGATTATAATTGTGTACCGCGGGAGGATTAACGTTGCGAGTGCTTCTTGTGATTCAAGTGAATATTTTACACGGTTGCTGGATGATAATAACGGGCTGCATTAGACTTTCTTTCCTTTTCTAATCAGTAACGTGGTAAGCATCAAAAGTTTTCTGAATGTTGAAGTTTCAAGTGTACGCTACGGTTTATAACGTTACGTTAAGCTTTTGTGTTACGCGACTGCTCGTTACAGAATATTACGAAACTGTTCTCTTCTGTATTAACAAGAAGAATATTTGTCTGGCTCTTCGAAGCTGCTTTTATTTATCCAGTAAGCTTGTTATCCGTTCTGTATTTTTAATACAATATTAATTGTAAGTTGTTATCTTTTACGTATCGTGTGTTTATCATACATATTATTTTTAACATTGTTACTTTTCTTCATACAACGAAAAGGGATAAAGTTTGCAAACGAATAAAAGTCGTGCGATAAATGAAGCTTAGCTATTTTGCAAAAACTAGGAGTGATTTAACCAAGCAGCATGCGATATTTTTACTAAAACATATTCTTATACAATTACAGAAGAGATTGTACTTAAATCTTCAATTATCTAAATGAGAATCTCGAGGGCTGAAGGAATCCGCGCTGAGCAAAGTTAATTCCCTACTGGGGGAATATTTATACAGATATAGATATACCAAAGCCTCGTTAGATTCAAAATCCTCATATCGGCAAATATTGTAATATTCAGTGTAATTCCGCTAATTTCCGCAATTACCCAACTATAACGGCTTCTAATAAAGAAATTGGCTTTCTCTTCAATATATAATATCATAACTTGTCGCGTCTCGATAATCGACAGGTATAATTATTATTAGAATTAATGTGAGCGTACGCGTAAATACGAGGGGAAAAATATCGTTCTAAAAAGATACTTTAACGTCACATAATAGTCGAGGGAAAGAGAGGGTCGGGATTGGGGACGTTACGGAAGTCCCGTCTTCCGCGTCGTCGTCAAGGTATCAATCGAGAAAATACCTAAATTAAAACGTTACGTAACAAAGCTACCAGTCAGCTTACCCGCTGCCTGTTGCTGATAGTAATTGCACTCCGTGCACGACGACGCGGACGACGCGCGGCCACGCTGCTCCGTCTCGTTGGCGATCTCGCTGTCGGAGCACACGTCCTTGTAACCCTCCGGCGGGCTGAGCGTTTCCTGCTGCTGCTGATCGTGCCGCGGCGGCGGCGGCGGCGCCGCCGACGACGGAACCACGGTTCCGCTCTCCTCCTGGGAATCCGCGGTCTCCTTCGGCCGACGTCCTTTCGCCGCGTCCTCCGCGTCCACGTTCCCTCGCTCGTCCCTCACGTCCTTCCCTTCTACCGACGTAGCCGCCGACGCTACCTTCTCCACCTTCCCGTCGACGTTCTCCTCCTCGTTCTCCCGCTCCTCCTCCTCCTCCTCTTCCTCCTCGCCGTCGTCCACCTCCTCCTCGTCCTCTTCCTCATCCTCCTCCTCGTCCTCCTCCGTTTGCATGTCCTCGCGACCCTGCTGACTCTTTCCGCGGGGCCCACCGCCGCCGCCGCCACGATGATCCCGCGCGGCGTTCTCGCAGAGCGTCTGCTCTACACCCCTCGCCATCTCGCCGTATCTGCCGTTGCCGTTGCCGGTGCCGGTACCGGTACCGGCGCCGATGCCGAAGTGCAAGTTCAATTCCGCCCGGCACTCCTTGCAGTTGCCGAGCCGCATGAACTCGTGCTCCTGGTAGCAGCAGTCGCAGTCCTCCTCGTAATCGGCGCAGCACTCCTCCTTGATAAGTATTATATAGTCAGCCGCGAAGAACTCGTTCAGCTTCTCGTTGATCACCACGCGATGCTTCTGCGACTTCGTCTTGGTCTGGCCCGGCTTCTTCAGCAGCGACTTGAGCGTCTTCGCCGCCGGTTCCGCCGGATGTTGTTTGTTGCCGTGTTCCTTCATTGTCGGGGCTTCTTTCTCTTTCCTTTTTTATCTCTCTCTCTCTCTCTCTCTCTCTTTCTTTCTCACTCTCTCTCCTTCCACCTCTCAGTGTCATTCACTTATACCGACATGTTGTACATCCTTCCATTGTACACCTTTCCGTAGTCCTTGCTGGTCTCGCCCCTCAGGACAATACAGCGAGCGCTATACCTCTTTCTTTTTCTCTCTCTCTCTCTCTCTGATTCTCCCCTCTCGTTCTCTCTTTCTTTCTCCCTCTCTCTCTCTCTCTCTCTCTCTCTCTCTCTCTCTCTCTCTCTCTCTTTCGCCCTGGTCGCTGTCCGTCCTTACCACCGCCACCTGTGCTGCGGCTTCCTACCTGTCCCTCGCGCTCGCGTTCCCACGACTCGCGGTGGCAACGCGCGTTACACACTTTCTCGCGCGGCCAACGATACTCCACCTGTCTACACGCCGGCGTTATCGCTCATCGTCGTTCGACAACCCCGTGGGGCCCGTGGTCGTTCGCATCGGTTCGCGCGCGCGCGGCCATCGACGTGTACCGTCGGACACGCATGGGGTCGGCCGAACGTTAAGTAATCCTGCCGACGTGCGGCCGCAACATCCCTCCGATCCCTCTCTTCGTCGGGGCGGCGCGGCGAGACGCGGCGGCGTGATGATCGATGAACCCCGCGGAGATCACATGCTTCGACTCGGACTGCCCCTGCCCGTCGCTCTCGGTTGCCGCGAACAACCACTCGCCGAATCCTGCGTCCGACCGTCGTCGTCGTCGTTGTCGTCGTTATCGTTGTCCGTCGTAGGCGTGCACGTGCTCTGCCTTGGTGAACGCGACGCGCGTTCGCTCTCCCTCTCTCTATCTCTCTCTCTCTGTCTCGCGTTGCGTGCGCGAGGAAGTCAGTCCGGCGAAGGCCGTGCGCCTATCGATCGAGGCATGCTGGAGCTTTTCTTCATCTCGCGGATAATCGCGCTCTCGCCGCGCTCTCGCGTCCCGCCGACGACGTTCCCCGACGTTGGCGGAGACCCGAGCGCGGTCGCTCGCGGAGGATCCCGGTTACCTTGACGGGGACTCAAGGTTACTATGATACGTCGCCGCGCGACCGCGACGTCCCATTGAGATCGAGGGGACGATACGGTATAAGCGACGATTCCACGGTAACCGCGAGGGCGGGGGGGTACTTTCCTTCGAATTCGACCGCCCGAGAGAGCCGTCTCGTTGCGCACTCGCCGCGAGAGAGAACGACGTCCGCGCGCGGCGGCGAAGCGAAACGTCGCCGAGGATCGCGCCGCGACCAGTCGAGTCCAACCGCGATCGCCGTCACTCGCGCTTCCTGCAATTATCCCCCGAAAGCCTTTATTTTCTCTTTCTCTCTCGCTCTCGCGCTCTCGAGTCCTCGTTTTTAGCACCTTTCGAATTGTACGACGCGAATTGTAACGTGCGCGCGTAAGCGACCGCCTCTCCTCTCTCTCTCTGTCTTTCTCTTTCTCCCTTTCGCGACGTCCCCGTTTATCGATTTCGCGTGACGAATGCCGAGAAGACCGCCGACGCACGCGACACGACTCCGCGATCGGTTCGTGAGGTCCGTCGCTACCCGCGACCGCCGTTGCACTACTACAGACTACTACGAGGCCGATCGCTTCCAAGTTCCGAGGGCTCTTCCCTCCACCGCCTCTGGAGGAATCACGCTCGGGAGTAATGTGAGTCCGTCGGTGGGACGGCCGCACGCGACCGCGCTCGCGCTACTCTTCCCATCGTCGTCGTCGTCGTCGCCGTCGTTGAGATTCCTCGACAGTCGCTGCCCCGAGGGCGAGTAAAATAAAACGGCTTTCGCGAGACGAACACGGGAGGATCAATGAAACGGAGCAGCCTTGCTCCGGTCGCACAACTATAGTATTCTTTTACGAGCGACGTCGACGTTTAGTTTAGCGGAGCGTTACTCGTCGTGACGCGCCGACCGAGACTGTCACCGTCACTACTGCCGCCGCCGCCTCCACTGCCGCCGCCTCCACCACCACCACCATCACCACCACCACCACCACCGCCGCCGCCGCCGCTACCATCGTCGACCATGCCCCCGCTAATCGTACCGGCGAGAACGACTTTCCATTCCAGCAACGTCGGCCGAGTTGTTGCTGGCAAATTCACGAGGCTCTAAAATGGGTCGAAACATCGACCGAGAGGGAGAGAGTCGCTGTTAATGCACCACCCGATTCACATTCCGCCAATTTCCCTCGCGAGCGTCCTTCGCCTACCGCGCGTCTTTCATGTCCGCGTAATAGCGGAGCAGCGGAACAGCGATCCGAACGGATCTATTGTCATTTCTTTCAGGAGGGTTTCCTATATCGCAAGGCGCAAGGTTTCTCTTTTCATAGGGATTCTCTATTCTGAAAAAATGTCAAATGTTTTCTCGATCTTGAGTGATCTTTCGATGATACGTATCTTTGAGGTCAAAGATCTTTCCTTGTATCGCACCTTTCTTTTCCCGAATATCATGTATTTGATTAAAAAACAAGCACATACACTCGGCAATAGCGAAACTAAATATACAGGTCATACGGCCAATCTCCGAGCTAATAACGAATAAATGTTGGTTTAAAATTCATATGTAATAATAATTCTTTTTTATTATATAATGAGAATAACAATATATAAGTTTACACGTTTCGACTTACAATCAGTTAGTCTTCGTCATTTGTTAGATGAACACGATAAAATTAAGCAGACATAAAATTAGTCTCATAAATAAACAATTTAAATAATTTATAGGGAACAGACACATTGTATCGAAACAACGGTCCGTTGGCTGATGGTCAATCTTAAATATAAAAGTCAATCGATCATTCAATCATATATTTGAAAATTTCATGAACAATTTAAAATACACTTATAAATCGAATCTTTAGAATAATGATCAAATGACCTAGTTTTCAAATCGTTCGGACGCTCCTTTCAGCACATCCTTTTCTCTTCGGAGCGCTCTTCTATCGCAAGATGTCTTTCTTTTTTTATAAGGATTCCGTATTGAGAAATACCAAATATTTTGTCTCGATCTTAAATAATCTTTTGACGATACGATATCTTCGAGATCTCTCTCAAAGCCTCTTTCTTTATACTATACCTGTACTAGACCTTTCTTTTCCCGAATATTATACATTTTTTAATTTTTTAAGCATGCAATTTGAGATACTTATAAATCCAAATCCTCGGAACAATGACCTAGTCTTGAAATCGTTGGGATGTTCCTTTCGGCACATCTTTTTTTTCAACCCTTATGCGCCATCGTTCCTTATTACTTCCGGAGATGTGGTTTTAAGCGTTACTTTACTTCTGCGTGATGTATAAACTTTATAGCAGAACTTTTATCACATTTTAAAGCGATTCTATTTCAGTGTCACGATTATCCCTTTGCTCCAGTTACTCTGGTTAACCCTGTACGTATAATTATTCCGGCGTCGCGCCATTATTTATAAACCGCGCAAGGCCTGAGAAATTCTGTGTAAAAGATCTATCACCAGCTTCGGTACATACCGCGCTCCTCCGTGCTTCAAGGTATACTTACATTCCAATCCAAATGAATGCGCAATCTGTTATTTTTTTCTCTTTACAGTTCTGTAATCGCCGATAATTGAATACGGAGTATGGTGTTATATAATGCGATTCTCTCGCTCAGCACGGTCACGAAGATCGTTTCTCGTAATTATTACCCCGCGGAGTCATGAATAATCCTTACATCTCTCAAACGATCGTGCCACCTGCGTCATTGAATTTCTAACCGCTAACTCTGACAATTCCATCGCCCGTATATCTCTCGCTTGCAAAAAAAAAAAAAAAAAAAGCGGCGAGGTATTATTTTCTCGCTTTTCGCCGGACAAATGGGAGAAGCGGCTGTAACAATTGCAACGGATAAATTGCGGAATATCCGTGTCAGCTTGTGAATTCCACATAAAAGGTCCAGTACATACGCACGCTCCAATTAACTCAGTTTACGTTCCGCTGTCACTTCAATTGGATTATATCGCTCGGCGAAGAAAAAAAAAGAAAATATTATATTTGTACGTGCGGTATATATACGTTGGTACCCATAGAATATACGAGACCGTAATGATTCACGGGATCATCCGAATTCAATCGCGAGTCGAACTCGCGTGTCTGATAATAATGCCCGAAAACCGGATATGCCACAACTAGCACTACGACTGAAATTACTTACTGAAAATAAAACCAGACCATAAAACTTGTAGTGACGGTCGTACCGTTGCAAGCGTTCACTGAACGGAACGTTGAAAGAATAAAACACACTGTATACATATAAGAATAAACAAAGATGTTTGTAAACATATATACGTGTATGAATAAAAAGTACACTAACAAGGGAAGACCTCCAACTCACAGAAATTCAGAAAATTATAAAACTTTGACAAATGAATAGAGAACTGATATGTAATAAGCTATTATTTTCCTTGACTGAGTTTAGTCAAGAAAAATAATAGCTTATTTCTTCCTGAAAGAGTAAAATCATTCTTGGAAATTTGCCCATTTTTTGTTTGATTATTCACAAACAAAAAGAATAAATTTCATAGAGAAAACTTATTTCTTTTAATAAGATTTATCGATTAGAAAACTTATCAATTGTTGAAAAAATTATTTAAAAATGTATAAACAAAAGCAGGAGGAATATACTCTCAATATCCTTATATTTTCAACATAGGTTTTTCTTTTCATTTCTTTTCATTAAATACTTTATAACTACTTTACGTAACACTTTATACTTACTTTATAATAAAGAATTGATAAGTTTTGTAATCGATAAATCTCATTAAAAGAAATAAGTTTCCTCTATAAAATTTTGTTCTATTTCCTTTTATTGGCGAATAATAAAACAAAAAACTGGGCCAACTTCCAAGGGTTGATTTTATCTTTTTAGAGTGAATTTGGATAACGAAAAAAATTACTTGTTGCATATCAGAACATTCTCAATGTATTGCTAAAGTGTCACGGTTTTTTAAATTTCTAAATTAAGAATCTTCTTTTGTGAGAAAGAAAAATATACACATACACACACACACTGAAGTTTCGGGTTGTATTAATTATAACTGCGAAATAAAAAGGATTCAAATCTATTTAAAAAATCAATTTATTAAAAAATCACACTACTAATATTCTTATATTTAAAACCGTTTTACATATTAAACAGTTAAAAACTTTGCGCCGTGCGGTAACGAGCGAATTTTCGCTTGCTGGAGTATTTTTACGCGACTATGTGAAACATTTCCTCTCCGATTGCGCAGTTTGTCCTAAAAAATGTTACGAATTAACTTGGTAAGCATAGGAGAGTTATACATTATATTATAAACATCTTTATTTTTGTAGTTCTGGAATCAAGAATGACTAAAATGTCAGTGTGTATACAAAAGAAACATTTCGGCTATGGTAAAAATATATAAATATTCTTCCTGGCTAATAATACACTCATGTACACGCACGCGCGCATATCTTACAGCACTCTTATAAAAATTTCCGGGCTCTCACACATATAACTAATAATTTTTAATTTTGTATTTTATGTATGATACGCGAGATTTGCAACTCATTACAAATCTCTGCTAAACTCAATAATCCGATTCATCCTTGTATACTTTTAGTATACTTTTACGTGGTAAATTTTGCTACATGTCGAACATAAAAAGTTCGATTACTTAAAAATAAATTTTTATAATATCGCATGTTAAGAAAACAATCTTAACTTGTCACGACTTATAGAGACTCGTAAACGTATTTGATTTCCGTTAAAAAAAAAATCACAAAATCGCAACAAAATAAATGATAATACGATATAGGACAAGCTATGGTAAAAATTGCGATGCAATTATTAAAAATAAAAAAGATATCTATCTACAATAAAATATAATACAATAAAAAAATATTGAACAGAAATAATAAAAATCTAAGTATTTGCATATATAATATAATTTGCAGATTTATCTACATAGACAAAACGCTTCGACCAAATATATATTCGATAAAAATTTACACAGTTCTAATCCGCGTACTTCGACCTGATTTGATTCTTTGGCTGTATATAACGCATGGCTGGAATAAAATGTATATAGGATTCGGAAATGAAACTTATATACTCAAAAAGAAAAGATTTCAAGCTCAAGGCCGATTCAAGTCAAATGTGATGTTCGGGTTAGCCTAGGATATATATTAACAAAAAAAATTTTTTTTTAAACAAAATCTTTAATATTTAGCATTTTATTTTACTACGTTCAGATCATTTTATTTTTAACAAAGAAAAAGATCTTTTCATATATTATTTAGGTATATATTATGCAAATGATATTTTAAACTGAAATTATTAACTAACACTAAAAAAAAAAGATATATTTTCAATAATATCTAATATTATGTGTAATATCCAAATTTAAAATTTTGTTGTATTATCTTAGTCTATCTGTTTGATCGTAAAAAATATAATATACATTTTATATAATAATTTACTAAAATAATATATATATTTATGTGTATGCTGTGCAATATCTCAGTAACATATTATAATTTAATTCAAAGAGATGATAGTAATAATAATAAAAAATAAGAATAAAATAAAAATTTCTTAAATAAAATAGATTTAGAATATTCTATTTTTACATAGAACATTAGTAATTATATTTTTAAATAAATGGTTACGAATATCCCTCAATGTAATCAATGTAGAAGCTGTAGATCTACATAGAAGTTACATGGATGAAATATGATACTTGATGTATAACTAAACCGTATAAGGCTATAAATGACTAAAGAGAAGTATGATTGCAATGAAATATATTAAACTAATCAAATATATTAACATAAGTATATGTGTTTTGCTGATAACATATGGCCACCAAGAAAATGTCATAGATATGACGATAGAATCTAGCTACATCTAAAGACATGTATGCGCGCGTGCGATGTTTCTACAGACAATCCCATAATAACAAGAATTTCTTTTTTCCTGTCGTGTTTTATAAATCATAATAACGATACACGTTATACACTATACATTGTAACTCTCATTTAAATACTTTTTTTGAGGTACAATGCAAAATTTATTGATTTGTTAAATAATTAAATCTATCGATAGTTTTATTCGCACACGTGTTTGTGTGTATATATAATATATATATTAGGTACCACAGAGAGAATGTACCTTAAAAAAATGTAGAAAATCAAGAGTAGAGCACTCCAAAAGGACGAAAAACTTTTAATTAATATACGAAATATATTAGAAAATGCGGAAATCAATGATATTATACTCTCGCATATACGTGTACGTCATATCGTAATTCAATGAAATTATACAAAACGTACGATCTTCTTTATGAAACATTTTATATTGAGCAAAATTATTTTATTTTTTTTTTAACGATGGGTATACGGATATTATATATAATATATCCCTAAATTCTCTTGAATCTCTCGTTTAACATTCTGTGATCAGACAATCCCTACATTTGATCGCCACAATGCAAACACAGAGATACACAGAATAATACGAGATATGTTGGTATAACATTCATTATACAAGGCAAAGATATAATTTAATAATTACAATTACAATTTCATAATTATAAAATTTATATAATGCCAATATAGATAAAGATTGCTTCATATCCACGTATATGCCGCCAATGTTATAAAATACTTATTATATGCCTTAGAATTTAACAATTGTCACTGTAAAACTTTTGCATGCAGTGTATATGAGGAAACTTACAGTCTTCGTTACTGTAGAACTAACAGTTTTATAAAAAAAGTCGTACGCCTTCTACAAAATAATACACCTTCTTCTCCTAACAGGTTCTGGAGGCTCTAAAGCCGCTAATATCGCCTCGTCGAAGACATTTTTAAGTCCTTTCTGAAATATAAAAAACACAGCTATAGGAACAAAATTAGCTAATTAAAAAATCAATTTTCATATTTAATTACACAATATAATCTTTAAAACTTTTATGAGAATAATCTTTTAAATCTTTGTGTTGTCTAATTAATAAAAAATACTATTAAATAGATTTAAAAAAATAGATTACTAACATACCTGTGTAAGAGCGCTACATTCAACATACTTTACAGCTTTTAATTCCTTAGCAAGTTTCTCTCCTTGCTCACTCGAAATAGCCTTTTGCTTATTTTTTGCTAGCTTTTCAATGGTGGCCGCATCATCCCGTAAATCAATTTGCGTACCGACCAATAAAAACGGCGTCTTTTGACAATGATGTGTTATTTCCGGTACCCACTGTGAATACATGAGGACATTATAGATAAAATATTTGATATAACAATGATTAAATTTGATTATGTTACGTACCTTTTCTTTAACATTTTCAAACGATGATGGTGACACAACCGAAAAGCATACAAGAAATACATCGGTTTGCGGATAACTTAATGGACGTAGACGATCGTAGTCTTCTTGGCCTAAAAAATATCAAAAAATCTAATTAAACTGTTGCTAACATAAACTTTTCTATCTTATTACAACTTATTTAATATTATTGTATATATTAAGTATATATCATTTGAAATAATTTGACACACAAACAATTGTATTATAAACTAATGACAATATTTACCGGCTGTATCAAATAATCCTAAGGTATACGGCTCACCGCCAATCATGACAGTGACTGCATAATTGTCAAATACTGTCGGGACATATTCCGATGGAAATTTGTTCGTAGTGTAAGAGATTAACAAACAAGTTTTACCAACTGCTCCATCACCAACCACTACGCATTTTATTGTCTGCATTTCGAACTCCGTCAAATGCCTGTGGAAAATAAGAACAGTAAAAACATATTATTCCCTTTGATTCACAGCTTAAATATTACATCAAGAATATAATCAGTGACAATTGTAATGGTTTATTTATGTGTCATTAATTCTTAATTAAAGAATTGAATATTATACTTATAATATTGAATATATAATTTATTTTGTAATAAAATGTCCATCAATTCTACATCTTTTGTCTCTTCTATGGGATAAAAATCTCAATTAGGATACACTTGTAAAGTAAAATAAGTATGTTTCAAATTTGACGAAAGGAAGAAGAAAAATCTTAGCATGATAATCCAGTGCAGCAATAAAAAAGCAAACCTTAGGTATATAAATCACAGTATCTTTCATCTTTGTTTCTGATATCAAATTATTAATTAAGCATAAATTAGACTGCATAGTTCATCATGGAAATAAATATGTCACCTCAAAGATCTATATTGACATATGGTTACGACGTATTAAGGTGTATTAAATATAATTTCTCGATATTGAGTATTATTCTCGATCGAAAAGGCCTAGACTGAATATTAAATACAAACATACAATATAACGTAAATAAAATCTAACATCAGGCGTAACGTAGCATCCTTTTGTCTGAAAAAATTGAGGAATTGGATTTTTAAACCGTGCTTTCAGTCACCAGTACAAAAGACAAGTTACAATGCCAGTGAAAAATGGGCAATTACGCAATTGAACTTAATTATACGCGCAACACAATAATGCGGTGGCCGGTAGTGACCGATTATTATTGCGTGCAAACCTCTTTTATGCGCGAGGATACACCGTCGCGAGTCGCAGCGATTATAATTGGCAAAGTATCGACGTGCGGCAAATTGGTTTTGTCGCACCAATTGGAGAAATCATTCGTCGCGCGTCCGATTGCGAGTACGTCGCGGATTAACGTAATCTCGGCGTAATCCACGCTCGTGGCTGAACGTAAAATCTATCGCTGTGTGACAGAAGCGAGAGGTGACCGGAGGCGGAGGTGCCCCACGTGAAGTGGCACATCAGCGCGCTGGAGTAACAATTGTTTTCGGAGTCGCCATTTTGATCGTTATGTCAAATACGTATCGTCCGTAAACGGCGTGAACGCGCGGCCGAGAGTACCGCGCGACGTACGCGAGGTCGTGTTCCCCGGGACCCCCGTGGATCGACGACCAGGGTAACGCGGTCGAGGGAGATATGGGAAATTTAAATTGAACACTCACACCGCAAAAACTGGGCGTCGACACTGGACTACGCTTTACCGTCACGAAACCTGCAGTTTCGTTAGATAGACATGGGCCATTGAAGTGTGATAGCGCGATACTTATGGGCCGTCCACATAACCTCACACGTTGCTGAATGAACATGGCTGCGTTTTTCGCAGTGGAGCAATTTAGCGAACGCCAATGAACGCTCAGTGATTCTTTATTACGATTGGTTTCTACGTTTAGATCCAACGAGGAACTGAAAGCAAGAACCAATCGTATTGAAGAATCGTTAAGAGCCATTAAGCTGCATTTTCTTTCTTTTTCTTTTCTTCAACGTCTTTCTCTATGAGTTTTGGAACGCATTGAAGAGAAGAGACAGAGATGAAGATCCATGAACTTGTATAACCTCAATAACCTGTCGTACATAGCTTAAAATTAAAACCAGCAAGTGGGATAATCTATATCTATTGTATTTATTTTAGAGTTCAGTGCTCTTTCCATCGGAAGCTTTCCGATCGCTTGGCTTTAACGAGTTTATTGTTTAACAAGTTTATTTCTTAAATACGCATCGTGTTCATGTTGCAGTTTTGTAAACAATCGCGATTGAGACTTGTCACTTGAAATTGAAGAGAGTTTAGTTATCACGTTTGAGTTATATTTAAAAAAAAACTGCATTTATATATAATTGGTAAATAAAGTTCTGAAAGTTCGAATCGAGGAAATCCAAAATGCCTTTGCCGGCAGCATTAGCTGCGCGTCTTGCGAAGAGAGGATTGATCACTGGATCCGAGAAGCATGGTACATTTATAAAATACCATTGAACAAGTGTTGTTGTAGATTTTCTGTATATTGAATTAATTTTCTTCCATTTAATAAAAAATAATTGTACGAATTATAAAGCTTGTATTGTCACATGCATTCGTAATGTTAGATTGTGCAATTAATTTTACAGAATCCGGAAAGAAAGAGACCAAGAAGAAAGTGCATGAAGAAGTAATTGCTGAAGACTACGATAACACGAAAGAAGAGATCAATCAGATTGACATATCCCAAAAATTTATGGTAAGTGTAACTACAAATTAACAACATTCAATTTCTCGAAATGAAACAATGGTTTAAATTGTTAAAATATTTTATTTAGGGTTACAGTGGGTGTCCTAACAAATATAATATTTATCATGAATGTACGAAAAAATGTAAGGAGTTATGGGGAATGGGACACGTGCAACCTTCGGACAAATATCTGAAACAACAAATGAGATTAATTCAAAAGTATCCGTTGCCAGAGACTTGGAAAGCCGTTTACGATCCCGGATCGTAAGTATCAATAATTTCTTAGCCTTCTATGAATAAATCCTATTTTTTTCCAAGAATAAGCATCGATTTTTATATATATCTTTTGTAATTATTTAAATTCTCGTATTAGCAATAATCTGTAGCTATTTTATTTGGAATAAGATTAAAATTATGTTTATTATTTTCAATGTCTCATTGTATATCGATATTCTATAAGAATTCTAAGAGATATTCTCATTGTATAAGATATTCTATAAAAAAAAACCTATCTGTTATCTGTTCATAGTGGGCAGCATTATTATTGGGATTGGTCGTCCGATCTGGTATCTTGGTTACCACCTGGCCATCCCAAATGTCAAATATCACAACCTGCATCCCAATTACGCGAAGAATTGCATTTGAAAGCGGGAGATCAAGATGATAACATGTCGAGCGATGACAGTATTAGCGATCAAGAGCAAATGGAAGTTAGTAATTATATTTTTTATGCGATGATAAATTTGCAATTTACAATATTATACAATTCATAATTTAACATTAACATTGTGATTATTCAGGTAGAAGAAAGTGAACCTGTCAAAAAAGATAGGAAGATCGAAAATCAACGTACAAGATATAAAGGACCAGACAACAAAAGAACTTACAGATCTGACAGAACCGATGGTAAAGAAACGAAAGATCGTACTTTGGATCCTATGGACCCAGCATCCTATAGCGATATTCCCAGGTACGTATTCCTATTTACAAATGTTTGCAGATTGACATATGTGTATTTTATGTAATTTTTATTTACATTTAATCACACATTGCAGGGGAAAATGGTCAGATGGATTGGCGAAGCATAACGAGGCTAAAACTGGTGCCGATACGACCGCTTCGGGTCCTCTCTATCAAATGAGGCCGTATCCCAGTCCAGGCGCAGTGCTTCGATCTAATAGAGCTAATAAACCAGAAGCGGAATCGTCTAACAAACCGAAAGTTGCGTTTCCTGAAAAACCGGAATAAGTAAATACACCTTGTGATAACAATGACTTAATTTCATGTGATTATGGTAATGCATTAAAGTATATTTAATGACAAAATCATTCTGCGCGAGAGAACATTTTACTATTATAAAATATAAACACTTTTAAATCAAGAAAAACATCATATTATGCTTCATAATTGTTTGATATTTTTTAAATCAAATGGTGGCAAGAATTTTTCGTTTTTTTAGTATTTTTCTGAAGAAAAAATAATCGCAATTTGTGAAAGAATAATTAACCCGGCGATTAATACATTTATATTTATTATGGCTACGTTTCGATATTCATTACCAGTATTGAAAGTTTACGTCACGATTAGATGCATTTCAATTATAATTTACTTATTAACTGTACAGTGACATAAAAGGTATATGATACTAATACAGAAACGTTATATTATTTATGTTAAACTATTAAACGACTAAAAACAAGCACACATAATATGCACGATGTTTTTTTTTTATAGGTATAAATTTAAACCATTGTTAATTTTCTGTTACGTTTTAAAAATTGTGCCAAACTAAATAATAGTAACTGAAAATAAAATTGCAAACAAAACATAAATTTCCAATATTTCTGACGAAATATAAATATTCGATGATTCATAGATTACTTAACAATGCATTATTTACATGACACGTTAAACATAATTTACATTGTATACATAATACATATAGAAGTCGATTATTATTTATATTTTACGCGTAAACAACCAACTCTGGATTTTCAGTACTGGCAGTGAATATCAGAATGCAACCTACGTAAGCTATATACGTAGGTAGTTCGAGACCATTAATTGAAAATGTTTACTACACGAAATAAATCAAACAATTTATGTATTTTTTCTGAAAGACTGTTAAGATTTCCATTCATCTTCTAAAATAATATTAAATATTTGTTTTGTCCAAGTAGCAACTCTTATATTTATAATCACTTTTTTATTAATCTAGATAAACCATCCACACAAGTTTATTAATTTTTTTCTGAAGAGTTTTCCTTTCCACTCATCTTTTTAAAACAGCCCATAGCTCAATTTAAAAAAAAAATGCTCCATTATTGTAGTCATTTTCTTGAAATTAAACAATATTATGATCAACACAACTATGCTAATTATAATGCCTATTTACTTTCAAATTAAGAAAAAAAACATTGAGTGAGGCATGACTCGGACTTTTAAGTTGTCTTACTGGAATATTTTTAAATGTTATATGTAGTCTCAAACTTTTGATTAATACAGTTTTATTACACTGTATTATATTTTTTAGATTAATTTTCAAAAATTTTTTAATTTTTTTTTTTATTATATGTTCGTTCCTTTATCACTAGCTTTTATATACAATCAATATAATGTATGCTCGTTTACATTTGTACTGTTCTATTTCTTATTATATGTTTTAATTTCCATATTACTTAGTTTCTGTTATTAATCTTCTTTCATTTGTTATTTATTCTATTGTTATGAAGTACTTACTTTAATTCTCATATTATATTTTGATTGCTGAAGAAGATTTGCAATTAGTAAGTCGAAACGTATAATGCGTTTCATCATAATATTGTGAATAAATTTGCGTTTTTATCTTTTACCAACACCTTTTTGTGCTCATTATTGGCCATTGCTTTTTTCTTTTAAGTTTTGCTTGGATCGAGCATTTATGATTTCTTTTTATTTCTATAAATATTTTCTTGATCTCTTTATTACGAAAATCTCGAAAGTAATTCTGTGGAATTCTACACGCAAGAATCTATACGCGCACGACAGATTAATATATTTTTCATAATGTGGCAGAATATCGTTATCAGAAATCGTCTTTATATCGTTCGTTATATACCTCGATAAGCTCGAGATAAATCTCAAGATTGGATCTTGAAAAATACTCTGCTGCCGATTAGTATTAATAAAACACTGTGCGATGCCTCGATCTCCTTCTGTTATCTATATTTCGATAGAGTTAGAGAAAGTTTTTATCCATTCACACTGATTATACAGACTGTGGTTGCACACTGGATGTTTAGTAATTACCGTGGCATCTCTCGTGAGTAAATAGAACGGGTTAAACTGAACTTAAAAAATCCTTTATCGTTAGATGCACGCTGATTCGCAAAGTTTAATTAATTAATTTTTTATTAATTTATTGAGGAACTCGCAAAACACGATAAAAGACTTTTCTATTCATAACTCGCTCTACTTGCCCACGAGAGATGACACGATAATTAACAGGCACTTCTTGTATACCGCGTGAAAAATTCAGTAATTATTTAGTTAGATTTATAATATTGATGAAAAACACTCTGGTGTACTCGAGAGAAATCATTATTTGAATAAATTAGGTGTCGTAAATCAAGCTATTTGGAGAATCGAGTATGGATCGAAATCGTGACAATTGGAACGATATCGAGTTTAATTCGACGTTGAATCACAAAAGATAACAAATGAAATTCATCATGTTAACGATGTTAATCACTGATTATATTTGAACTACCGTATTAAACGCCGCGGGCTATCATTTTATCACGACTTTGAAGTAATTGCGTAAAATTATAACGAAAAATCGTTAGCTAAGAGCTTGTTAAGAATTCATTGAATATTTGTTTTTGCCCGGGTTAACGTACCAGCCGGCCGAGAAGATCCCAGAAACGGGCGATCTATAGGAGTGACGTATCGGTACGCGTTGTAAAGATCGATAATCCGGCGCACGAACTTTCATTACGCGTCTTTATCTAATTTCGCTCCACTCGACGGCCCAAGGAAGATAAAGCCCTCGGCCGAGAGACGCCGCGCCACGAGTAGGAAGGAGTGTGGGTCTCCTGATCGACGGAATTTATCATAAATGCCGTTGCCGTGGCAGAGACGGCAGTTTACCGTTTCGTCCGCGCGTCGCACTGAAATTCACACCTTCGACGGACACGCGACTCGACGAGTAGTCCCGCGCGATATTTATGCGAGGATGAGTATCGGTATCGCCCCGGCGATACTCGTCATTCTTGCGCTACTCATCGCGTACGCCGACAGTGCCGCGGGTCTGGGACACGTACGACTAGACGTCAACGGTGAGTTTACCAACACGGATTGTTGTCAATTACCCCGCATTGTTGCCCGCTACTCGAACTTTATTCCACTCGCGCATTCGAGAGCGATGCCGAAAAATCTGAATGATTTGTTCCTTCGACGTTCGCGTCGTCTGTCAATATAATGTCGTATTGGCCCCTACTTTCGCATATCGGGACGTGGCGAGGCGGAGAAAGAGAAATGACGGAAAAGAACATTGAAAGAAGAAGAAGAACCTGAATCTGTCGAGAACAGACTTTGAAAGTGTCTGCTCACAATTTATGTCGATAAAATGTCAGCGGAAATATAACAGAATGACTGCAGAAATTGAGCAGAATCTGCCGTTTCCATTTTTCGTAACCATTTAAATGATGCATTCCAGTTAAATGCTTACAAAATAATTCTGTTCGGTTTCTGCCGACAATTTGCTATCAGATTTATATATCGACAGGCTTTGCCGGCAAAGCATGAGTTTAATGACACCAGGTGATATCAGATCTGTTGCAATATCTCAGCAAATTTGCTGCCAATCTGTTGTCATACTGCACTTTACTCATTGGGCATAACGTATTGGCTGCTATTTTGCACATTGGAACGTGGATGAGGCAAAGAAAGAGAAATAACGAAAAGGATAAAAGAAGAAGAATTTACATGATGGTATAGTAATTGAAGAAGTGAAGAGAGGAAATGGGTTTCCATTGTGCCTTAGTTGCGCGTAGCAATAAAGAAATGATGATGTAAAAATTGAAACGCGATTTTAAAATTAGATATGTAACAGGTTGTCAGACGCACGCGGTTTGAAATTGGACGCAATTCTGCAATGTTGGAGAACCAACTCCAAAATCTTAACTTCTACTAGAGGAAGTTCCACGAAACATTAGAGATAAAATTCTACGCCAACGTTATCTCAAATATTATGACAGAACAATTTACTATAATCTTCCTCAAATACAATTTCATGTGTTATATGCGTTTCCAGAAAATGTCCTGTCCACGTGAAGCGCACTTTGCAACACAGAACTGAAAGTCACAGAAATGGCTCTTGGTTCCTTATTACATAACTACGTTCAATTAGCGGACACTTTTACGTTGTTTTTTTACTCTAATGACTGCGCCACCACTGATACGGAGAGTCCTCTTATAGATTTATTTGTCGGGGAATATTTTTAATCAATTTATAAATGTAAATGTCTATAATCTTATCGGAGTATCTTATTATAGTCTTGAAAGGCATTATCGTATATATTAGTATTTATTTTGACATTTCCTGTACTCGAGTCACGCGTTATATCGAAATTATTAGTTGGAGATAATTACGAAGATAATTACAAAAATGTATTATGTTATCGCGGGAAATGGGAAATAAAGTATGAGTGGCAAAAGTAATGGAAGCAATTTAACGAAGTTTCATTTCGAAGATAATGTGTTGGTACAATTAGCGGATATACAGAAGCGAAAGTAAAATATTTCGTAACGTTGGAAACATATAGAAACATTTGCGTATTATAAAACAAAAATATGAATCGTTTTATATCCTCGATATTCGTAACAAATGTTTACCTTGAAATGCGCGTATAAGTAATGTTGGACTTTTACGAGAAACCAATAAGGAAACCTTTTCTTCTTTTTTTTTTTACGAGAAACACAAAAATTTAAGGTATACACACACATCAGTCTCGCAAGTCAAATAAGGAAAGAATCTTAGAGAGAGATAAAACTTTATCTTCTCAATCTCTCGCGTGCATCGGTTTACTTAAATACGATCAGCCGGAATTCCCCTTGAATAGACGCCTTGCTTGTTGTCGATTAGACGAAAATCTACCTGCGTCCTCGATCCTCAAAGGATTCTCGGAGGATGGCTCAATTTCGAACGACATTCGCGACTGGATCCATCTCTTGTCGAGTCAGGAAGATGAGGGCAACTGCTCGGAGCGTTCGATCCAGGAGTTCCCGGAGGTGTTCACGTACGAGCAGCGTTGTCAGGGCGCGGTGGTGCTCCACTTGCTCTTCGGCTTCTATTGCTTCATCCTGACGGCGTTCGTCTGCAACGACTACCTGTTACCGGCGCTCGACATCATTTGCACGCGTCTGAACATCAGCACCGACGTCGCCGGGGCGACTTTCCTCGCCACCGCCAGCTGCTTCCCCGAGCTGTTTGTCAACGTCGTCGGCACATTTTTAACCGAGTCCGATCTCGGTGTCGGTACCGTGATGGGCGGTGCGGTCTTTAACACGTTTGCGACACCGGCGTGCGGCGCGTTATCGGCGATGCACGTAAGTAACGCTCAAGCATATAAAGTACTTGATCACATAAGACATAAGGATTAGCATGGAGTGGCGATGATGAAAGTGGAAATCTCGGCTTTGATATAACGCATGCACGGCGTGGACAACTGTGTTCTGCTTACAATTAGTCATACTTGTTTGTGTTTGAGGCGAAACGGTGTAATATATTCGGGCGTCGCGGAAAAGGAAGCGAGAAGAAGAACGAACTTGAAAGGAGATCCGTTTCTCTTTTACCTGCCTGCACTTAACTTTTCTGCAGAGAAGTTAAAAAGAAAGGATCTGTTCTTTTATTTATCGAACTTGTGAGAATGTCGTTGCAACGCTGCGGTAATAAGCTCTGGGCTCTGCAGTATCGTACAGTTGTATCGTATTAAATCGGAAATATTGCCAGTAATGCGGGAAAGTGCGGGAAAGGTTTCATATAGTATATAAATCAAGCTCATAAATCAATACGAAATTGTTATCGCATTTAAGAGAAGATTTATATTCGAGGAGAAGCTTTCACGAGCTAATTCTCGGTGTAAACGCTATCTGTGAAATTCGCACCTACTCCTCAATATTATTTATGTTATTTATCGATATGTGACGCGTGTTATCGATATGGGCTACTCTTATCTCGCTGCTTATTCAGAATAACGATTATTTAACGATTGTTATTATCCTTATTATTATCCGACGTAATGTCTGCTGTATCATCTCTACCGATACGCATAACATGTGACATCACCTGAAATTTTATTACTGCATGGACTTTTACTTATCACTGATCATAGATCGCTTTACCTTATCCGTCGATTTTTTAATTAAAACATTTTTTTACTTTTTGTTTAAGAAACGAATATTAATTCAAGAAAAATGTAACTCTTATGCAAGTAAAATACTATATATTATGCGAAGTGATTTATAATGTGTTAATTAAAAACTGAATTTGCTTTTTTAACTATTTTTTATATAATTAGAAGTATCTAATCATGATTGTCTATTAAGATTTGATAATTCTGAAATCTAAGATTGATTAGAATTAGATTAGGTTTTTCCTCCCTCTTTTATATGAAGTGCCATTACTTAACATGAAACAGCTGTTACGAGGAAAGGAAGAAGGGGATATTATGACGCGGGGACGGTATTAAACAGATTACACAATGCCAGAAAATGATACACGAATATCTGCAACTTTAAATAACGTCTCGCGTACATTATCGTCTTCTATCGCTGGTGATTACTTTAATGACGGCTCATTGTTTGCGAGAAGCTCTACTTCGAAGTAATTGTATAACTGTCGCCGAATTCCCCGAAATCACGAACAAAAAATGTTCTCACGAGTTCTCCAAGCGATTACACGTTTCTTTTGTTAAATGCGCGGTGGTGTTTTCTCAGAATGTGTTTCTTCATTTCATTAATCTACACGTAGAAATTGTAAACACGGTAATTCGCAAAAGAAGTTCCATTTTGATTACATCATCACCGTATCATCAATTATAAACAAACAATCGCTTTAAGTAACATAAGAGAGGTAAAGGGTTCACATTTATAAAAATTTAAACGTTTATTTCAAGAGAGAAGAATGCGGCTGATAAAATGTAACAACGAAAATTTGTTTGGTCATATCAACTCATGGTGATTTCCTTCAAACGTGTTCTCTCTTTAATCACCGAGATTAAAGGGGGATTATCTCTCCGATCCTAAAGGATTAGCTTTGTCTCACTTGTTTATCTAACCGATTTCCATCCGTTGACACGTACTAAAATAACAATTCTCTATGGGGAAATATAATTGCATCACAAAGTTCTCGCAGACGCGATACAGCAATAGATTCTTCATCCGTATTATTGTTATTACGTTACTTCTCACTTGATACGCCATGATAATATATCACTTCATTCAACGCCGCCGCCGTTTATTGTACCATTAAGATTATTTTTACAATCTCATTTGTCCCGCAAGAAGTGCATATCTCGAAGACGAGGGAAATCTTATCCACGAATATGAATTGTCTAAGCTTTACTTTAATGACTGTCAGCTATGTCGTTTTTGAAAGATTGCAATATCTACGTTTAATTTGATCTATGTATATAACTTTGACAGATTGAGCAAGTCAATACGAGCAAGTTTTTTTTTTATTTTTACAAACAGTTTGGGATATGAAAATATTCTAGAATTTTATAAATCATATTTTTCTCTCTCTTTTTCTCTCGTCATTAAATGTAGTGGAGTACAGCGTAGTGGACTAGAAAATTGATTAAACTCAATAAAGCAAATGTCGAAAATAAATGTTTATTCAAGTGTTAGATCACAGCAGATCGGATAATAAAAATGCAGTATGCGTAAAACTATGTAAGGTCGCGCGTTTAATAAATGAGTCTGTTTCGTGCTCGCATGAACGATTTCGCTTTATTAGCAGAATTTTTTCCCGATGTCGTATTCGATAAATATAAATTAATTTTCGATCGTCCACTTTACCTTTGAGACCACCTGTGATAAATTTGCCACAACGCAAATATATGAGTGCACGCGTGTGTGCGTGTATGCAAAGTGTTGTTATCCGTTTTATGATACGATATTTACACGCAAAAACAAAAACAGTTGTTTGCTTAATTAAAACGATTTTTTCATATTCTTCAACAGGCAATACCGTTAGAATGGCGAATATTAACTCGAGATTGTGTGATTTACGTGATCTCGGTCGCCGTTTTGGTGATCATAATGTGGGACGGCATAATCAAATTGTACGAAGCAATCATCCTCATGGTACTGTTCGTCGGTTATTTGATAATACTATTTTCCAGCAAGTGTATTGTGCGTTGGCATAATAAGCTCGCGCATCTGTACTTTTGCAAAACCCGCAGTACCGATCTTAACGAGGAAGAAAGTAAGTACTATTACACTGAATATTGGAGATATCTCTTTTGCGCAATTTCCATATACGCTTTCCTGTATATTGATCAGCCTCTTAATTCTGAACACCTCAGCACCTCGCACAGATTGTCTGTGTACACGGTATATACAATATTCTCTTTGTCGAAATTCTATGTCGGCTTTTCACGTCAAATAGTATTTCAATTTACATAACATATACAGCATAGATATGTAGAAAAATATTTAATTCTATTTTAAAAAATAATATGAGTTGAAAAAATAATTTTTTTTTTTTCGAAAACTGTTTTTATTATTATTTGTTTTCCTTTAAACCATACAACTTTTTGAATGGAGAAAGTAAAAGGAAACATGTAATGACCCAGTGTCCATGTAAAATGATATATTAGACATTTTACGTTATATTATTTATATGTTATTAACAAAAAATACGTTTTTGTTATATAATACATTTTTTAAATAAAATATTTTTATTAATATAATCTTACACAGCGAGCTAATCAGAGTTTGAGTCGATTATTTCAACTTCATAAAAATAGCTAACGATTGATAATAATCACTGATATACGATTGCACGTTACGGGCATTGATTTTTGGAGAAGATATCAATTCATCTCGAAGTGAAATAATCTAGCTAAAAATTCGCACAATCCCGCAATATTTTTTACCCACTTTCTTTATATTAATATTTGTCGACAGGTGATGGGATAATTCAGTATAATCGCGCACATGTTCGTCTAAGATTCTAAGGGAGATTATACATGATGGACCGTCTATATAAATTTTGTTATCCGACAGCTCCAAAAAGCAATGGAGAATCAATGCCTGATGGACTCTACAGGCCTTATTTCCACGGCGAGCTCGTAGTGGAATATCACAGAAGAAGCATCGCAAACCGGAAACCTTCTGCCAATGACATAGAGACGCAAAATCACGTAAAAGAGGTAGAAGAGTATGTGGAACCAGGTATTGTTATAACATACGCGCGTAATCTCTCCGGCTACACGCAACCCGAATGATTAGACTTAATCGAATATTATGTTACATTACGATAAGCGAACTGCTCGCTACGTCTCGTTTTTTAGATACCCCATTTGTATGGCCCACCGGCGGTAAACTGGCCAAAATCTGGTTCTGCTTCGTTTGGCCATTAAAACTAATATTGTTCGTTACCATACCGGACAGCAGGTATAAACGATGGAAAAACTGGTATCTGCTAACGTTCGTCATGTGCATCATATGGATCGCGGTGGCCTCCTACCTGACGTCCTGGATGACGACTGTCCTTGGCGACACCATCGGGATCCCGGATTCCGTGATGGGTATCACGTTCCAAGCTGCTGGTGGCAATATGCCGGAACTCGTCTCGATCGTAATACTTTCCAGACAAAGTAAGCTGTCCGAGTAACGCGCAAATGAAAGAATTGATAAAAAGAAATCTCTAAAAAAAAAAAAAACGCGATCTCCAAGATAATGCTAGGACTCAGATTGATTCTGTTTCGCCGCAGATAACGGAGACATGGCTATGAGCAATACGTTAGGCGCGAACACGCTCGATATCCTGCTATGCCTTGGTCTACCGTGGCTGGTCAAGATCCTTATGGACCAGAAGGACATCGTGATCGTCTCGGATGCTCTGCGTTTCAGCGTGCTCTCGATCGTCGTGTGCGTAATCGCCTTTTACGCGCTCGTCGCGTATTGCAAGTATTTCTTGAACAAGAAAGTGGGTGTCATTTGTCTGATATTTTACGCGATATTCTTGGTTTTTGCATTATTATTCGAACTGAACGTCTTCTACCCGGTGAACTTACCTATGTGCCCCCCCTAAAGTCGCCGTTTTACACGGCGGGATACCACTCTTTATTTAATAGCCGAATTTTCAACACGAGGAAGAGCGAAAGTTGCTTTTGTCAACTTTCAAGGATGCACTCAGGAGATCCACGCAATAACAGAAGTTCCTACGAACATCAGGTCGAGAAATGTCCATCGTTGTTATTCGCAATCGTTGTCTGCAATTTTTGCGGAATTGTGAAGTGCTTATCATCCAAATATTTTTTCAGTTTTTATTTTTACGTCTTATTTATATTTTATTTCTATTCAAAAGAAAAAAGAAATATTTTGTTATCAAGTTACCGATCTAGATAATGTTTTGTATTAAAGGAAATGTAGTTTAAAATAAAACTATTTTGTTAGGGATTAAAAAAAGAAAATATTTAAAAAAATTTTTGCACCGTTTTTTGTCTTGCACTTTTTTTATAATTAGCCCCGTATACGGAATTCTGCATTTAACTTTGTAAATTAATTGACCATCATTGTTAATGTAATATTTATGATGTACTCATGGAATATTTGTCGGTTTCTAGCAAGGAAAAATCTAATGTTCTAATAGTTTGGTTGAGAGAGGAAGTTTTTACAGCGTTTATTATAAAAATTATTATATGTATATATAATTCATACACTAGATGTTATATATAATGCTGTAAATCATGAAAAGACGCAAAAGTATACTTGAAGTGCCTATTTTTGAGATGGGCCAACCAATCGCAATCTAGCGAGCGTCCATCAGTATCTTCAATTATTACTGTTTAAAAGTGAATTTGATTAATTTGTATATGTACGTAGTATTATTATAAAAAAAATTATGACTCTCGCGCGCCGAATTACGTGAATCTGAAGGAGGTTTATTGTTGGGAAAAATTACAAACGAGATGTAGATCTCGATAATCATAAAGATTGCCCATCCCAAACTTAATGCTACAGTACAAATCGGCCTGTATCGGCCGTTTTTATATTTACAAGCGGACGGCATGACATTTCCTCTTTGATGTCGATCTTCTCCGCATTTTACGAGCACGAAATTATACGATTTTAAATCATCTTTTTCCTTCCCATGCCCTTCTCCCCCTTTTTTCCTCAATTAAAATGCTTTCGAATCATCGGTAGTGACATGCTCAGTGACGATTGTGGGTTACACGCCAATCGTCACAACAATGGTCCCTAAGATCCCGAAGACGCGCGCTCAGCGAGATGCCCATCGCAGCATTGGTCCCCTTGGTCATCCAGGATGTCGCTAGTGACCGTGATGGATATGCCCAATGACCATTAGGATATCCTCTTAGCAATGGGCATCAGCAATGGGATCAGCTCCTTATAGGTAGGCGGTAGGCATTTAGCGTTTCGGCCACTTCATGCTCTTAAAACGCGGAGACGATCGGGCGGCAAAATATCATGACGACTTTATTAGTTTTCATTCGGTATATTAGAAAGACTCTGCGCGTCAGAAATATTTTAATTAATTAATTTTACTTTGTCGATTCGGATATTGCTTGTCTATGGCGTCGCCGGCGTACTTTCCCTTCCTCTATCGTACTAATAAAGATACGACAGACTTGCCTATGCGGCGCGGTCAGCGAAGATCTACACGTGCCTATTTACGGCAAGTAAATAGGCGAGATAAGTAAGTAGGCGTTAGAGGAGAGGCGCAATAGGCCGCGGTGACATTTGCGCGCGTTTTCTTCTATTATAGAATAAATCGCATTGCGGTAAAAGTTAAGAGTGCGTAAAAATCGATATTCTCGAAAGAATCATAAGAAACACACGGTTCGTTTATATGTATTACGTCCTTCGTCCTTTGTATTTCGATCAACATGGCTGACCGTTAGCACCCTCATCTCTCATGGATAAATACTAAATCAGTAATTTAATTCGTAAAAATTGAATCGATAAGATATATTGATCTAATCGGTAGAAGTCCTTGTCGAGGATTGGCATATGATAAGAAAGAGGTTTCATTTATATTATTAGGAAGCGAACAATTGAAAACTGGTCTTTGGCAGTATCGCCCTCGATCTTGAAATTGTCCTATCTGGATTATCGCGAAGCCTTATCTTTATCGCGATCGTGTCCGTTCGAGATGTTAATATTAATCCAGACATCCCATCGCAATGTTAATCTTTATTAAGGTGCACATTAAATAAATGTAACATAAAGCGGGGATAAAAATACAAATATAAAAACTGCACAAAAGTTAAAGCGCAGGTTTTCTTTGTATTAAAATATCATAAATAATTGAGAATGTATATAAATCTGTCAAATAATCATGTTAGGAAATCCTTCTGCTCTTTTTTTATATATAATTGAACTCATTCGATCTGCAATATAATGTAACATTGTAAGCCACGATAACGAAACAATGCAAAGCAATAATTGCAATTAATTAAAAACAATTTCTGTAAATACATCCTTCCCGATTTGTAATATTAGGACGGATTTTTGCGGCTGTAAAGTGCGATATTACAGAGATTTGCCCCATAAAAAGCTGATGGCGTATTAAAATCATATTTATATACGATTGAGTGAACGTCCGATTTCATTTGTTTGCCGTCGCGCTATTTTACTTTAAAGCTGGCGCGAGACTATCCGCGTATTCGCACATTCGTGAATAGCGTTGAGAGAAATTTTGTCAAATTCAAATTCGTTATTCGTTATTCGCGCTAATTCGTCAGTGGAACAGTTTTTCGACGAAATCAAAGAACGCGTCATCGCGAATCGGTACGTAGTAACGATAAAGTACCACTGTTCGCGTGTAGAAAGTCCGCGAATAACGAATTTTCAATAAATTACTACACGAATCACGAATCGCGAATATTACATAGTTTAGCGTCCAGTTTTACGGTGATGCCGATAAGCGGTCGTCGATCTCTCGCTGATTTTCTCCGCACGTTTTCAGGCACGCTTCAGGTATTAATGCCGTATTCTCGTTAAGCCATCCTACGGTGTATAATTTCCTGCATAATTAGCTCGCACGTCGCTGTGCCTGTTCCGACGCATTAGACATAGACACCTCCATGCATTGAGCGGGACACGCATGATTTCTGTATGTTTGGTACGGTACATTATTTCGTGCCTCGTTTCCTTGAATGTATCAATTAAAACGTTGGCAACAGAGTTATATGACTGACTGGTAGCAAAGTAAACAATTGTGTTTCAAGTCAGACGCATCGCGACCAGTTTCCTTCACTGCTGAATTTAGATACAAACGCTATCGTTTATTGAATTTATTCGTATTTTTAATAAGCAAACTGACAACAGATTGGCAGCAGATTTGCTCAGATATTACAATAGATCCGATATTATCCTATGCATTAAACTATAAGTGTTTCGCCACGGCAGAGCTTGCTGATACAATCTGACAATTGTAGACAGAATTCGTGATTTCGTAAATTTTTTAATGGAATACATCATTTAAATTACGAACCGACAGATTCTGCTCGGTTTCTGCAGTCAATCTGTCATTAAATTTTTAGTAGACACTTTCAAAATCTGGTGTCAAACTGATTTGGCTATCTCAATTTGTGACGCTTCTTCATTACGCGTTATGAGCGTCACAATGCAACCGATTCACCAGCTTCGGTGTGATGACTGCATAAGCGCTTCGAGCAATGTACGCACAATGCATCGATCAAAAGAGGAAGAAGGCACGAAAATGATGCACCGCGTGAGGACGGCTTTATCTCTGATAGCTCTCGACGTTCCTTTCGATCGCAGGCGACGTACAACGACGGTTTTATCGTCGGCAACAGGAGCGATTCTTACATGCGTCATGATGTACAGGCGGTTTGCGGTGCGACTGATAAATATTCGGAAATGTAAAAAAAAAAATAACGGACGATACCATGACCCGGGCATTGATGACGCTCGATGTTTTCCCCGCCGATGAGATCGTAATTTTTGCACTTTGCGTATCGTGTTTGTAAGCATATATTGCTACGCGAATATTATATAATTCGCTCGATACTTGGTGCGCGATATTTTATGTTTTTTGATTTATCGTGACACCCCTTTTTATCACCTCCAAGTATTTACACTGGGACCTACGTCGCTGTACCATATGTCACGTGTTGGACGAAAGTTTAGCTTGAAGAAACCGCATCGGACGCGATAAAAGTGTACTGGCAGCTTTCATTATATCCCCCCCTTTATTTTCCTTTTCCGCGAGCATTTATCATCAGCATGCGACATTGCACATTCCTAAGAAACTTGGCATTTATCATCGAGTTGACGAGATTAAGCGGAATGTCAATAATATCGTTACAGTATACTAGGAAAACTCCCACGCGTAAAAATGTATCTGATTTGTTCTTCATTTGAAAGGGGAAGTTATAAATAAACGATTACAGATAATTAACCCTATGTTACTCGCGCGTAAAATACAGCCATAGAAATCTACTAAACTTACAGAGTAAAAACTTTTTTTATTGATCTTGATTTATGACTTTTATTAATTGATGACTTTTTGATTGATGATGAATGTCGCAACAATAAATGGTTTCGCAATTAAGGACGAATTTTTGCACTTGTCTTTAGAAGACATGTAGAATATTATCGATCTTTTTTTTAACTGTAAATTATCAAAGAGAACAATGAAAATTGAGATATAATGTTGGGTAATAAAATACACCCCGCGTGAGTAATTACGTTAAAAAAAATCCCGTGAGTAATGTAGGGTTAATTTTAATTCGAGAGAGATTTGATCTTGGCATACACACAATCGCAAAGAAAAGATTTTGTCGAAGCCTTTGGTTGAAACTAATTTAATAAATTAACTGTAGATTCTATACAGATCCCAGAGTGTGTACGATTCTTTTGGGTTTGTATACATTTCGATATACGGATTCATACCATTTTTACGGGAGCGAGAAATTTTCTCACGATCGTACACTTGAGCAATGTTCCGAGTGATCGGCGAAACGGCGCTTGTGTGGTTGGCACGAATCGCATCCGCTGGTGACTCTCCGTCATTTTGGCATAAAGGAACGGCAAGATGAGTCGAAAGGATATTGCTCAGGGGCAACGATATACCGCGCGCACAAAGGTATAATCGTAGATTATTACAAACCTTGCCTCTCTTTTCAAGATAAATCTTTTCTCAGAAATATGTCTCACTTTACGGCGAAGCGAAGCGAAAAACTATCATGCGCGATAAACAAACAGACGTTATCTTGACAGAAATGGTCGTCTACTGAAGTAAAGAGATCTTTTGTACATAGTGTCCGGCTCTTCAAAGATTCCTCGGTAAAACCTGTCATGTTGCAGAATTTATATATGTCGGATTCGACCGAGTTTGCGATATTTAGCGAAAATATTTTGAGTGTAGCCACTAAGAAATTGATTACCTCTAAAGAATCAGTCCAGGGACTGAATCAGACTTTGAATTGAAAATGTCGTTCCGATTCACTTTCACGAATCGCTCGTCTCAATTTGTTCTACTGAATCGAACTCGATTATCGGAATCGTCAGCTATCGATTATTCCGTAATTACTCTTTGTATAATTTATTCTTCAACTGCATTCGCGTCCTTTAGTATACAGTACCTACATTCTGAAAACAAGCGCGAAGTATTCTTTGTAAGAGCGAAAAAGTCCGTGGCTATATGTATTTTATGGAAAACTTGCGCATACTGCGTATCGCGCGTGTATCTCTTATTTTTAATATAACGCAATCTCGATCCTCAAACAAACTGGAAAAAGGAGAGATGGAGAAAGAGAAGCGGAGGTAAATTGATCGATAAAACGCGAAGAATCAAGCGCAATGGCGTGTAGCTGAAAAAAATACGTATTAGACGTCGAAGTTGATGGAGCGAAATGTTAATCGCGTTAAGGACGAAGAATATTTGGTAGAGCACTTAAAACGCAGCGCTGCTCATATCATCCTTGATAAAATCCTTACGACCTACGACGAAACTTTTTAGATAATCGACGTGCGTGCTATATCGTCCGAATTTAATTGTAATGAATGGCAGAAAGAATGTAGTTCGATGGACTCGCGACACTGCCGAATTCCTGATTACTTACTACGAGTGTAGCAAATGGGATCATTAACGCTAAGAATAATGAACACTTGGAATCGCGAATGGGAATCTCCCCGATGGGATAGAGTCTCTCCTGACAGAGGGAGATTAGAGAGAAATTTACGGCTCGGTGTGATCGGGGACAAGTGTGACCGTTCCCGCGGAGATGCTTTCGCGAAAGCGCGCGACACCGTCAACGGAGACAGGTGAGGTTCTTACGATGAAACGCGTCGCGTTTATCATCTACGTATCTACGAGTGTCCACGAGCGTGACGTACGAGAGATACAAATCGGTGCGTGAAGTACGCGGGGGTAACCCCCCCCGAGAGTGAATGCTCTCGCCGTCGCCGAGGGGCGGCGAGCCTCCGAAGATGGATTTCTTTCGTAATTGTAAATATTGTCGTGTCGACTCGTGGTCGTGTGTGCATTCGACCCGCACCGGGTCGCGACCAAAATGAAAAGCGGGGACGCGAAAACGAGAGTCGCATCCGTGTCGGTCCTTGGCCACCCAAGTTGCGATCGGTATCGGGCAACCAATATGGAGCAATGAGACGGTTCGTCCGTTCGTCATCCGCGTGCGGTTTCACTGTATCTCGCAGAACGGCATCTTTTGGTTCACCTCCTTGGTCTGCTCCTGATCCTGACTGTTGCCGCCCTCGCTCTTCGGACTGCCCGCCTCTTCCACGGAACCCCCACCGCTGCCGTGGGGGCACATCGATTGTCATCTAAGCGCCAGAGTGGATATCATCGGCGGTCGGGACGGTTTGTTGTCAAGAATCCTCTCGATCTCGCTCATTATGTTCGCGTTCAATTTCGGGATAAGCTGGAAATCGAGAATTCTTTTTATTATTTGCCACTACATTCGATTTCTGATATTTTCTAATCGCACGGAATTACTTCATCAATCACACATTTTATACTAGATTACGAATTAAAAACTGATAATTTTGTATGATTTACAGAGGGTGATAAAACACAATCATGAATCGATCAACACTTTTGACTTTTAACTATTTTATTTTTCGCTTTATCAAGATATCAATTTTATAGCTTTATTTTAAAATTAAACTCTTTGCGGTCGAAGTCCGGGATATTTCCGGCAAAGCACTTTTACTTTTCTAATCGTAAGCCAGGATATTCCCGGCAAAGCACTTTCTAGTCGTAAGTTGAAATATATTCCCGACACAAACGGCGTTTATTTAGGTAGCTCAGCACGATGCAGTTTATCTTATCGTACTTTACACCCACGTTTATGCGTTATATAAAATGAACATGATATGTCTGTCAGATTTTAGATCCTTTATCCGTAGCATAAAGGAGTTAGTTCTCTGGCGAATGCACAACGGGAAATAGAAAGATTCTTGAGAAAGTTTTAGTTTTGACATTAATGTTCTGTTATTATTATTCATATTATCTCTTTATTATTATTATTACATATTTTTGTAATAATAATTTGTAATAATAATTTTGTAAAAAAACAAGACGGCAAGAGCGCAGTGAAATTGAGGATATATCTAATTGTGAGTAGTAATAATGATAAAAATATGATAAAAAATATCGGTAAAATTAATATTTTATAGTTTTTTTTTACCAATTATTGAGCCTGTGTCTCCCGTGGTGCAAATGAAAATAATTCCGATCAACGGGATACATGCTAAGAAGTATTACGACCGCAAAGAGTTAAAAGTATTCGATCACTCTAATCGAAGGAGGACATTTTAAAACCTTCATTCGTTTGCGCTACGCCATTCAAAACAAGCAAGGGCAATGAAATCAGTTAAAATTTATCGATAAGCGAAAATATTTATGTACGACTTTCGACATTACGTTATCTGTAGGAAAACTACAAGTACGTCATTTAATCTTACGCGATATATCGTCTCAAATATAGCATAGGGCAAACAACCTTCCGCGAGAGACAAACAGCCTGATCGTTACCTGTAAGCTTTGGAGACTCTCATACAATTGATCTATATTGGATGCACCGAGCAGAAGGCACTGAACACTTTCATTCTTCAAAGACCACGCGATGGCCAATTGCCCGAAAGAGCACCCCAGTCTTTCGGCAAGAGCGTATACGTCCCGCAATTTGTCAGAATATTTCCGAGTCTCCTCGTCTGCAGATTTGTCTTTCCATGCGTACTCCTGCGTCACAAAAATAATAATCATTAGCGCGCTTAAAAGAATAAGTGCACAGTTCACGAATCGTGTCTCCGCCTCATTATGACAATTTTTGTAAAATTATCATTCAAAGACAATGAGAGTAATGGCCTTGCACTTTGCTTATTGTTATTAGAAATAACAATAAGTTAATGTACCGTAATCGATAGATTTAAATCTCACATACTCAGTCCTATTACTCGTGTCCGAGCGTGGTGACTTCTCTTTATATACATGTGTTGCGCACGTGGATTATACACATTGTATATGGAACCTACAGTTTAACGCCGATTTTGAACGGCAATTTTTTAGAGAAGTTTTCGTGGCAAGACATACTACTCTCGGTGGTTTGCCATTGCCTTCCGAGAGGAGAACGAGCGAATAAAATTTTCTAGCTCTACCGGGAATCGAACCCGGGACCTTTGGCTCAATATAGACCAGTGCGCTGTCTACTAGGCCACGCTCGTCTCCGTTAAATCTCACAATCAGAATAAATATATGGAAAGAATAAATATAGGAAAAGAAATATATGGTTTTGTTGAGATATCTAAAAGTTTAGCTAGATATATACAGTTCTAAAACTAATTTTGTTGGACCATCTTTCTCAAAATAATTGTGTCAGACGCTCAAGCTAGTTGCTTGAGAGAAAAAGCTTTTTGCAACATTATCATCATGCATGAACGTTTTACATAATTATTTTGATGGTCCACCAAATTTATTTTCACATCTGTATTTAGTTAAATTTTTCGATACTTGGACAAAATCGTTCTTTCCGTGTATAGACAAAATATGTTTATCTTTAATGATGTTTGCGACTATTTTTTTATACGTAAACGTGTTGTTTCTATAAATATATTAATCGCATACCTCTTTATATAAAGATTGAGTTTCATCCTCCGTCCAACTGAATGAGGAGTATTTGTTCTGAAATCATAAAGATTATTCTTTGTTTCGATTTATAGATACTTTTCGTTTCGGTTTCTTTTTTTTAATGGCTTGCTATATTTTTGTGACAATCTTATTTAGTTTTTTAATTTATTAAAATAATATAATTTTATTTCTCTCGGAATAATAGTATAAGATAATAACATAACAGTGATTTATGTAAACGCTTCTTCGATAAAAAATAAGATAAATTTCGTTCATCAAATAAATATTAAAAATAATTATACATATTTTAAATACTTACTTTATAAGACGATCTCGAGAGGAACGATACTCCGCAATCTTCCGGCTTCGAAGAGACCATCCCTATGGTGACAGTAGACCATGCCATTAAACCAACCCCTGTAAAAAAATTATTAATCGAATTTGTCGATTAAAATATTGTATTAAAAATTTCTACGATATATATTTCACGATATCATATGCTATTAACCCATTGATTGCCACAATTGTACAATTATAGGTAACTTTATCTCCGATGCCTGATATTTTCATATCAGCACGTTATTTTAATATGCTATATATTTAATTATTGTGTGTGTGTATATTTTTCTTTATCAAAACTCACAATGCAATTTTTGTTTTTTCGCCAAAAAACCGAATAGCTGATGTTTGTCTATAAATCACCAAATATGAGTTAACTTGGCAATCAATGTGTTAAAAATAAAGATAGTGGATTAATTACCAATTTTGCTATACAATTCTGGCATATATAGTTCGGGTTTCTCTCTATAAAACAGATGATACTCCGCTTGCTCGACGATCGGCGTCACGCAATTAAATTGCCGACAATTCGTATAGGCTTCCATAATCTCCACGGGTGACCATCGCGATGTACCCCAGTACATCACCCAACCTTTACTTATAACATAATTCATCGCGCGAACGATTTCTGAAATGTAAGATTACGCGAATACGTGAGATACAAAGGACACAAACGAGATTTTCTTATCGTGACAAAATTGCCAGGTATACATGGATAAATGATGCGAGATCGATGCGATAAATCTCTATTTTACGGTGAGATAACATCTATTAAGAAAACAAGAGAGCGGAAGTGTGTTTCAAAGCGTGTGAGGATAAAGGTAAAATAGCTATAGAATATAGATAGTTCTCTTGCATACATTTTTCGCATAATATAAAGCATACATTAACGTGATACGTAAACACAAGACGTTTATTTACAACAAGAAAATAAATATAAAAATATATATATAAATATATATGTATATATTATATATATATACACACACACATATATACATATATATTGTATATATATTATATGTACATATAGCATGTAGAATACATATGCTTTTGCAACAATGACTTCCCATTTTCGCTATAAAAGTACCGAATATAGAAAGAAGCATACGGTAACTATTACGGCACAATGCAACTGCCAAACATCAAATCGTCACCATAGTGGAGATTCTTTGTAACTTCATTATTATAGTTTCTTCAAGTTTTGTCATGGACTAAGAAGATCGTTTGTCTTTTAAGAAATTGTATTGCGTCATGCAAAATGTCTGAAACTAAGTAAATCATTGAAATTTGAGTTAATACCGATAAAAAGTGTGTCAATATTTTTATAATTATATTTTATAATTATAAAGTAACTATTCTCATTCTATAATAAATGCATTGCATAACACTACTCGATGGATCCGTGTCTCTTGAATATGAAATAATAATAATATATCTTAAAATATCAATCCATCGTACGTAATATAAGCTAATGATTTCTTTTTATAGCTTGAAGAGTTTTATATTTAACTTGCACGACGCGACCGTGATAAATAAATTTTACCTTTATCCAAAGAAAACAAAATTTACTGCAAAATGAATATTCTAAGTGGAAAACTACTTTCGAATCGATTATTATAATATTGATGAAAAATGAGATGGTTTAAGCTCTTAATATTGAAATTAATAGAAAGTCTAATGAAAATCATCAACCATTTATAATAGTAATCGATCATAAATTTTTTTTTAATTAAAATTAAATAAAGATTATTGAGAAGGTCAGTTATCTGGAAGTAATTGAAACAAATATTAAAAGCGTAACAAATCTAATAAAGGATCAAAAAGCAGCACTCTGATAACACGATAATGTTTTTATTTTATTTCTAATCTTAATGTCAACTTCTCGATAAGAGAGAAGTTCTCTTCTCATTAAATAATCATCTCTCTTCGCCTTCCTACAGCATAAACAATAAAAATGTGTCTCTTTTTATCTACTCATGCTAAAAATTGTGCGTTATCGTGACGGGCATCTTCACGTAAAAGTTATTGTCGGAAATTACAGAGTATATCACAGTATCTCGTAGCACGCTTTTGTGCAGTGAAGTGCCGGTAAAGTGTTTGAACGATGGAATGGAGACGAGGAAGAGAGAAAGAGAGAGAAAGAGAGAAAGAGAGAGGATATTCGAATCTCTGAATATTACTCGTAAGAGAATGAGGAATTGGAAAGTTACCTTCCATCGGACACATTGGATCGACTTTGTGGATCATGACAATGTCGATGTACGACAGTTGCAGCCTGACGAGCGAAGCTTGCACGGACTCGATAATGTGTTTCCGCGATAGCCCGCGACCCTCGGTCCTATTCAAGAATAGGCAGATATTATCAATCTTATTAGGCGCTGCAAACGGAATTAAATAGCAGTTGGGATCATAAAGAGACATCAGATGAGGAATGTGTGCGGCGGCACGCGTTACGGCAGAGTCTCCTCGTTATTACGGCTTTCCCTCGTTACACGGTGCGGCGCGTTATCGAACACGAACCGAAAACAACAACGGCGAATATAACGATGACCCGATGCACGGGAAACCTAGTTATCGATCCACGCGTCAAGGCGAGAGAAGCCTCATATTCGTGCCGTCCACTTGATATTAAACGAGGCCGTTTCGCATCGAGATTCGCTTCTGGCACGATATGTTCTCCCTATCGGGTTCTACAATCCTAAAAATAAATGCGGCGTAATCTTACGGAGCACCTGGAGCACAACCGTTCACCGACTAATTTATTTTATCGATGACACGCCGCCGTTTCGTAATTCCGCCCGTAAAAAGTGTTCTTGAGGAAAGGTTTCTGTCCTTTTCTTTCTGTATCTATCGATACCAGGCATGCGATGTATATATATATATATATGATTGACAAATACGATACGTGATAAGGTATCAGTAACCTTCGAGTTTATTAATGACTGGCAGGTTTCTCTTTATCGCGACGCGAAAAGAATTCAGCTCTGCGAGCTCGAAACCGAGGATTGGTTTTAAGATATATAGTCTCCCTTATTTCATAATGACTGTGAAATCATAGGAAAAAAAACATTTCGAAGATTTTAAGATTTAAAAAGAAAACCTTGTCGATTCTTTTGTTTTTTCAATTTTTCTACTCTTACGGTTTGATATACAAGCATTACGCACAGTGTCTAAGCATCTCATGCTTAGTGTACACAGAATACGCTATTATAAGCCCAGCCAGAAATGATTAGTCCATCGATAAATCGACGTCGAAGATTTTGACGGTTGATATTCTTGTCATCTTCGACCTCATCATAATTGTTCTTGCGTCAATTGAACAATTGCGAATATTTCTATAAGATTTCTATTTTCTTTCGGCCAATTCTACATCAAAAGCACGGTATATATATGTAGGTATATATTGTATATTTGATGTAGAATTGGCCGAAAGACAACAAAAATCTATAGAAATATTCGTAATCGTTTAATTAACGTAAAAACACTTGCGTTAAAGTCAAAGTTGACAAAAATGTCAACCGGCATTCGACATCGACCATTCACCGAATCGATGTCGATTCGACTAATCATCTCCGGCCGGCGAGGGCACGCGAAGGATAAAGTTCGCACGCAGGCCGATGGGCGAGTAAGTTCGATTACACTGAAGCCATCGATCGAGAAGCACACACGTCTAAAGAAAGAAAGAAAGAAAGATAAGATAAGATAAGAAAATAAAAGAAAGAAAGGAGAAGAAAGTATAGAAGAAAGAAAAGGAAAGGAAAAAAGACCGCGCTTTCGCGTGCAGTAGCGTTACAACATCGAGAGCCACCGAGAGCACGTCGAGAGCCACTACCAGCTCCACTATATGTATATCATCAATGCTCGCTAAACACCACCATCAATGACGACGACGACGACGATGACGGGCGACGTACGCCATCAATGACACCGAGACACGCGCGACAAACACCTACGGACGGGCGCGCTCTACTCACTTGGTGTTCCAGTAAATTTTCGTCGTGACGACGTAGCTGGAACGGTTCCAGGCGCGCCTCAGCAGGATACGGCCGAACTGGATCTCGGCGCGGTGACCGCTGTGCGCCTCGCTCAGGTCGAACACATTAATCCCGCTATCGTAGGCGAGGGCCACGACGGCCTCCGCGGTCTCCTCGCTGCCGCAGCCGCCCACGCCGAAGGTGGTCCACGTTCCTGCGTCCCATAAAAGCAAATCAAGCGACATCGGCGACCTGCCGCGCGCGCTTTGTCTTCCGGGGGACCGCGTGACCGAAATCGCGACGGTCGCAATAACCGTCAGGGTCGCCCGAGCTTTAACAGTTATCGGCACATTCGAACTCGTCTATCTCAAAATAAAACGTTATTCCACCGGAAGATAAGACACTGGCACAAGGCCAGCACGGAAAATAGACTCGTAGGCCCGCAAGAAATGACAGTGTTATTACTGCGCTTTTTTATTACATCGAAGGATAGGAATAATGATAATGGTAGTATATATAATGATTATAGCGATAAGTCGTCAAATTACCGTTGTCAATTATGAATTAAGCTTAAACTACGGAGTTTCGTGTTGCCAGCTCAGCCGTCTAAACTCATTTCTTGAGTCTTTAAAGTCTGTTAAGTTTAATTCTACGCCACGTACCCTACTAGCAAATTGTTTTAGATTCACGTTTCAAGGATATCCGGCCTGCCTTGCTGGTGCAAGAATGTCGCAAAAGAAACTTTTGCTTTACATTGAAAGACAACGGCTGAGAAACAACTATATGAGAAACGGATAAAATGATATATTAAGGGGAATTTTATCGATTTGAATAATTATGACATATTATCAAGGACCCTGAACAATACTCAAGAAATTTTAGCCGTCGCTCGTTATCTATTAAACAGTTATTAATATCAATATAATCACTTTTTTCGATATTTCAAACGTGAGGCAATGTACATTTCTCTCCTTTTAAACTTTCGACTTTATATTAGAAAATAAAAGAGACAATTGAAATAAATTAAATACGATTTTTAAAATATGTATCCGTATCTTCGCAATATTGAAAATAGCATTCGTTCACGTTTTCCGTCCTTCTGCACCTCTATTCTGAAAAAATGCTAATCTAACCCAAATCTAATTTTAATTTCAAATCAGAAATAAATTTGGATTAAGTTGGAATTTTTTCGATGTGGGAGGAGGAACGGTCCAAGCATTTACTTAAATATGTATAATATATTCAAATAACATAGAATTTATATTAGCATTTATAAAGCATAAATTATAACATTCAACATATGTTTGTATGGTTCATTTCATTTGTTAATAATTTTTTAATAAGTAACGAACGATGGGGTAAACTCTTTTGCAAGTTGGTAGACAATATATACCAAGGTCATTGAAATCAATGAGGTCGCCGCTAATATGTAGTTTTACCGAGAAACAACAAGTGAGAACGGTCGTGGAATAATTTATGAAACTAGAACAACAAAGTAACATCGTGAAAATAAGCTCTTTTTTGCTTTAAAAAATTAATGTACATTTGTGAAATGTGCAAAAAAGAGTGTGAGATTTCGTTCACGTTTTTGTTTCTACTAATGTGAGCATAGACGAATCCTTTTAAAGGATTATCCTTTTAAAACTTGTTAGTCTAAATTTGCTTTTTATAACATTACGTAACTTTATTGTATCATAAACATTTCTTTCTTTGTAAAAGAGAAAAATTACGTAGCTTTTAATGTAGAAAAATATATATTGTAGCACCAATTCTTTTAAATTTTGAAGAAAATGTCTATAAAAAATTATAAGTGGACGCAACGGTAGAAAAAATGAGTAATTTGAAGCGTTTATTCTTGAATCACATGTGCAGCGATTACATGTGTATATATTTGCGTAGGCAAGTCATATGAATTGCGTGTACTGGTCGAGCTATCGAGCACAAACGATCAGCTATAGGTCATAGTGCATCGTACATATTGTATATATCCGCATCCACGGCGAAACCGTATGTCCGGCCGGGAGAGCAGAAACGTTGCGAAATAAATAATGAAAACGTGAAATCCGACGTTCGGCGATGTGACCGCGAGTGATAAAAATTCGAGATAACCGGTGAGACGGAACCATGCGCTTCCGGGATCGATTCGGTCGCGGGTATGTATAGTATCGCGCGAGTATACGACCGCAGGAGAAACGAGGGGGAGGTATCCAAGGGTGATATATATCGTCTTCGAAGGGAGGAAAGCGTTCACGCGCGCTCCGTGATCGCGGAGAAGACGACTCTCTAAGAGAGATAAGTGGGAAATACATTCAGCAGCGTACCTAATCCAACATTGGAAACACGTAGACCGCTTTTGCCCAAGTTGCGGTAGCGAATACCTGGCGAGGGATGCTGCAAACGTTGCGCTTGTGCGGCAATGCAGCTAGTTAGTAGCTGTTCTTTCGTTCCGGTCGTGTTGCTGCAGTGCACGCCCGAGTCTACGCCGCCACCACCGCCGACGCCGCCTCCGACGCCGCCGCCGCCGTTGAACTCTTCCATGCAATCCAAACTTGCTATGGGTGCACGGCAGCTGCGCATACAAGGTGCAAGAGTTATCGCGTATCGATGTCGATATACGTCGCCGTGCCGTGCATCCCGTGTAACTATATCGGTCGATTGGGACGTCTCGAGAGGACCCTGGATGCCCGTTCAGAGATTCTCTCTTAGACACTTCGCTACCGAGGCTGCACGATTACTATCTGTCGCTAAGGTTTTCTCGTTTTTTAAAAGTCTTTTCTCTCAATTTTCTCACTTCGAAATTTAATGTTATAAGATATGTCTCGATAATTTAATATCGAGTTAAATGTTTGCTGATGAAACGAACGCGAATTGAGAAACTGATTGAATCGCAAGGTTTCGTATTAGTCTACATCGTAGCGAGAATCCATCTCTCGCTGGAACTTTGCAATTTTCAAACTTAAATAATTACTTAGATAACGTCTAGAATTAAATAAAAACGATAATCGATTCGTTTATGAAGAATTCTTACGAATGGAACTCGAGCCAACACGAGTTGCCGAGCATAGATGTTAAGTAATTTTATTTATTAAACAATTCCGCACTATATTGTTGTTGATAAGACAATTGTCGCATATTTTAGTTTATCCTTCTGTCGGCAATCAACGATTGCGAGAGGACCTTCAGTTGCTCCCGTATTATTAATAATACTACTCTGCCTTATAACTGTGTTACGCGTGTTCATTATAACTTTGGTTTTCAAAGATTTTCGATATTTCTGACTAATATTAAGTGAGCACTGCTTGGAAAGATTTTTAAGTCTTAATCCGAATGAGGATTAGAACTCATTTGTCCTGCAGATCCAATGAAATTTGTCAAAAGAGAACGTGAAGCTCATTAGCGATCTTTACAAGCGATTCTCGCACGTTGTATTTTATGTTTGTGTGTGTGAAATCATATTATTCATGTATATCTATTAATATACTAATCTCAGTTGTTTTCTTATCGAGTGCGAAAACGTAAGTATTATTATTAACACGTTGTAACTTAGTATGAAAATACTAAATACGTAATGATTATAAAAGTTGATTAATTGCCAGCTTAATGCTACGGTCGCAGACAAGAATCGTCTGGCCGGTCGACCTTCTCGGGTGTCTGCACACCAACTTGGCCAAAATTCAAACATGAATAATTGAGATATGTGCAGACATCAGTCGTGAGCGTGGTGGCCGATGTTGAAACGTTACTCGTCCGTGTAATTTTATGATTTATTAAATTTTGATCTAAAATGTCTCTGTCGTCTGTTAGCATATTGTTTATGTCTCAGTCTTTCGCATAAAGCTCCATTACATCAATAACGCGTATTAAGTAAGTCCCGGTTCAGCGATTTGTTCTCTCTCTCTTTCTCTCTTTTCTCTCCCGTCTCAGATTACAGCTTTATACACACGACATAAACCCGGAGGAGAGAAACTTATCGCGGCCAAAGTTAGCCTACAAGTGACGTTGGTGCAACCAAGTCTAAGTAAGCTAACACACCCCAGTGCTCTCGCAGCTCTCGCTCGAGTTGAGGAAAACGAGGGGGTGCGGGGGCAGTCGAGCGTCATCGGACACCGACGCGGACGTTCGTCGTCGGTGGCACATCCTCGTCGAGTTACTCGACGTTTGAATTTCCCTCGAGCCTCGAGCACGATCGGTCGATCGTTCGCGAGCGCAACGTTCCAAGAACATCTGGGAACGTCGGAGACGGGCGCGCGCGCTACGTCTGTGCCCCTTTAAAAGCTAAAACTACCCACCGCCACCGCGATGTGGGTCACCGGCGCGCAAGGGACGAAGGAGAGCGTGGGAGGGGGGAGGAGGAGAGGCGATAGGTCTCGGGTCGGGGAATATTGCTTCTCGCTCGAGTGCCCGGTGTATCGCGTACACCGATCACTTTGCCCCGACAGTACACCTAGACGCGATTACTTTGCGAATTAGCCGCGTTTAATAATTAAAGCCGAAATATTCTCGGTAATCCGCTTGTTGGAGCGAGTCGTGGAACGGCGATTCGATCGATGTAATAGCCATTAAGCGGAAACGGAATGTATAGTAGGCTCATGCGATTTGTTTGGGAAAGCAATTGAACAACAGGGATGAAAAATTAACGCGCGCGCGCGCGTGGGCGGACGGGGGCGTTTTAATTCTATAGGAATCTTCATCTTATTAATCGCGCGTGGATTGAAGTTACATGTAATAAATTCCTGATCGATACATCCCGAGTATCTCGAGCCGGAACACTATATTTTATCGGAGATAAAAGCCTCCTCGAATCTGTCGGATTCGAGAGAAGGGTTGAAATTGAAATTCTTTACATTGATTTTAAAAAGGATATTTGTCAGCGTCGAAAGTTACATGTCGATCGAGAAAGGCCAAGACCCATATGGTTCGAAAAACGTCGCGTCGTGACGATTATAATTAACAAACATGACCAGTTGGGTCGAATAAAAAAATCATTATTGAAATTATTCGTTTCTCGCGTGTGCCGCGCGGAATTAAGAGAGAGGGTTCTTCGGGTAGGGCAACTTTAATCGAAACCCGCACGATATTTTGCAGGTATCCCACATCGCCGTAACATCGTTCGTTCAGCAATCAGCAGGGGGTCGATTGTGTATCTGGAAACGAGGTGAAAATTACAACAGTAAGGAAACCCGCTATAGTATCTACAATTTCATTCGTCGAAATCTGTTCACTCTCATAGATTTCACCTCCAAGTTACCAATCGACCCCCTGGCAGGCCCATGGTTTGCTTTTTCGTTTCTGTCGCGAACCAGCCTCTCGCGGCTGGACGCGACATTCGGCGACGAGCGCGGAGTCGTGGACTCCGACTATATACTCCGACGGCGTTCGCCGTTAACATACGTACCGATAAATCGTAGGCAGTGGATAAGAATCGTCGTCCTCCATACTGCTGTTCGTGTTCGCGTTGTTGTTCGTGTCATTTCCCGCCGCCGAGGTATTGCCAAGGTTACACAGCATTAATCGCGACATCGCTGACGCGCCGCTGCTCGTGGAACGTTTTTTCAGAGTCCGAATCGGAGAGACGCTCTCCAAGGGAGGAAGGGAGGGAGGACGCACGGAGGGAGCAGGCCGATATCACGGCGCGGGCACGGTACACGCGTTACTTGACTCCTAATGCGACGATCATGACCCGAGATGTGCCTTATCGAGAGATACCTCGAGACCTCTCCTGGTGTGCGCGCTTTTTACCGAGCGGTCTCCTCCGCCGTCTCGCCACCGCTCGTTCCGCGCCCGTTCCCTTCGCTTCGACACTTGGACAGTGCGATCTTCGGCGCGTGGCGAAGAACGTGCATCGCAATCGTACTTATTCCAAAATGCGCGTATATGTACAGGCTTAAGATCGATCGAGTCGATTCGAATCAATCTCGCGATTGCAGTTGCACGTACGATGCATGATATATAGGCACTGATTAAATTTTCTCTCTTCCTCCCCCCTCCCCCGGGTCGTCGGTTATCAAATCACGCTTTTAGGCACCACTTTTGAACGGCGTTAAACTTCACAGAGAGTTTCTCGCGCTTCAGCGCGGTCGGCACAATCCGCGCGCTCTCGTTCACGGGCAGGGGGACAGCGGGGGGGAGTGACACCTCAAGCGGTTCCTTCGCGGTTCCTCCGATTCCGCGGATCTCCGCGGATCAGATCGAAACGTCTCGCGAGAGACGCGGGCTGAGTATGGTCGACGATATGAAGCCGGAGAGAGAGGATACGTGGACACGATCCCCCGCGATCCACTGCCGAGCCTCGGCCGTCGTGCCGCCAATGCCGGGGAGGGTATAATATATCGAGGATGCCCCGGTGTGATTGCGACGATCTCGCGAACTGCGCGGGCAGGGGGGGGCTACAGTTTCGCGTTACGATCCATCATCATCGGCCGTCACCCCACGGTCGTGTCGTCGTCGTCGGCGCAACGTCACGGGGACCGGTAGTGCTACTCGGTCGCCGGTGCCCGTCGCCGTGCCCGCGGACGTAGACTCCCGTAACGCGCGGCGTGTCGCGGGTCACGTAACTCGTCGCGCGGCGACGATAACGGGCATTATCGGCCGGCCGCGGGTCGGACGCGGGCATAAGTGCGCGCCGCTTGCGGGACGATCGTACGGCGCGGCGCGGCGCGGCAATAACGAGCCTTCATAAAGGAACACACACAAATCTCGAACGGAACATCGGTAAAAATGGGGGAGAGAAATTGTGCGAGAACGAGGGGAAAAAAGGGGAGAGAGAGAGAAAGGGAGTGAGAAAAGGAAAGAGAGAGAGAGAGAAAGAGAGAAAGATAGAAAGAGAGTGAGAGAGAGAGAAAGAGACGGCGAGTGTCGTGCTCCCCGCACGTAGGCAACACTCCGCGCACACCGCTCGACACCCGCTGCCGATTCCCACCTTTCTCCTCTTCGGCGGCGGCGGAGCGCGATGCAACCCCCGTGCAACCCTCTCCGAGCCCCGTCGCCCCGCCACGATGGTGGCTGCGCGCGACGCGACCCTTCGCCTCCTCGCTGCGTGCGTGCGTCCGCGCGCGCGCGCGCGATCGCGCGCCTCCTCCGTTCTCGCGCTAAAAACAGTAAAAACGCGAAATTTGTCGCGGAAGGCGCACGAGGCGGCACGAATCATATGGTATGGGCGCCGTGCGAATCCCCTGCAGCCCCCCCGGTGTCGTCCGACTTCGACCATGCGGCACGGCCGTAAGGTAAAATGATCGTTATTGCATGTGTGGAAAGCCGTGCCGTGAAGGCGGCTGAGGTTCGTGCGATTTTTCACGCGCGCGATTCATCGAACGGTCCAAATTCCGATAAATCGAGCGCTAGCGCCGAGCGCGACCTTGAATAAGAATTCGGATTGACGTGAGAATGAAGAGAAATATAAAAGAGAAAGGGATAGAGATTTCTTTTGATTCTTCGCACGTCATTTTACGAGACTGAAGTGATCGTCATCGAGTCGAAGATTTCGAAACGGAAAGATTTCACGCGATTCGCCGCACGGCTCCGCGGCATTGTTCTATCGAGCATTATTCCGCCTTCTGCATCGCACGACGACGCATGCGCGCGTTAGGTTTCTTTTTGGCGGAGCTACAGGAACGACGACCGCGGTTTTTCTCTGCGCACCTTCTCTCGTACGTATTGGGCGAACAAGCGTCCCGGTGTCTTCCTTCAAATCACGGGAAACTTTCGGAAAGTTCCCATCTTTCCTCTTTCCGTCACAGTAACGAACGAATCTCGGGATATCATCGGCAATTATGATTATTATGAATGGACAGAGATGTTCTCTCTGTCTAAAAATTTTATCGTACACACAGTAGCGGTACAAACGAAAGAGATTCTAATGCAATTTCAGTTTCGCAAATAATGTTACAATTCAATTGCTGTCTTCTTGATGAAAATAGATTAATATAGAACGCAAGCAAGAGCATCGTTGGACTGTACAACTCAAGATTTTATTCACAAAAACCATCTCTGAAAGAAGAAAATATTTGACGACGACGAGACGCGTATATGTAACCCGCTACCCGCTATATATTCCGCGCTATCCCTCCCCGCGTCGCTCTTTGTGCGCGCGCGGACACATCCCGACACAATCGCGCATACACGAGCACGCACACAAACGGAGGTATAATCGGCGTAGGAAGGGTTTTGTGAATCAACGGTCTCAACGGCAACGCCGCATTGCAGATCCGCCGCGCCGGCCGCGCCGACACGCAACTGACCCCTCCCCCTCCCTCTCCTTCCCTCCCACCTCCTCCTCCTCCTCCTCCTCCGCCGCCGCCGCAGTTTGTACCCTAAATTACACCCACAGGGAACGCGCACATATGCCTATACGAATGTATGCCGCGCGACAGAGGCAAATGTGTATACCGATTTGCGAGACGCGCGTCGTTAGTCGCAAGCCATATCTCGCAGTTTTCGAAGCCTCCCCTCGAGGACAGACAGAGACTGACAATACCACATCGATAGCTCGGGTGTTGGTGCATGCACGCGTTGCCGGAGGCGGAAAGAGATCCGCTTGCCTCGACGACACTGGTCGCGAGATACACACGCAACCGTTATTAAACTGACACGTTATATATAATCTCCGAATCTCGACGCGTATTTCGAGGAGAATTATGAGATAAGAGATACGAGGCGAGGCTCGACATTCGAGGCGACACGCGAAAAGCGTATAGGAGAAGCTCGGATGGATCGACGGTATAAACGCTTTTAGCGCGATTTCTGCCTTTCCGCCGGGCCGCGTTTGGTCCACGGACGACGACGGATTCGGAAGCTGCGCTTGTCGCACGAGCGCGCGAGTGTTTCCAACACTCGTGGTAATCCCCCACCACCCCCGTTTAAGACGCAACAGAAAAATCGCATACGTACCTGCGAGTGGCCGGAGCGAGAACGGATGTCGCGCAGAAACGGAGTTGGAATATAGCTTAAGAATTTATGCCGGTCGCGGCGCGTTAAACCAACGTCCCGTCCCGTCCGACTTCGCGTATCTTCTCATACATTGGCGGGTCCCGCGAGATGAGGAGCCAGACGCGCGCTAGTAAACTCGGTCGGTTGAATCAGTGCCAAGGCCCGAATTTTCAGGAACCCTCGAACGTGCACGAGCGGGGAATGGCGTATATATCTCTGCGTGGACTTTAAATAAAATTTACGTTTCGATATCTCCGTAGAGGATGACCAGCGCGACGAGAGCGATTTCTTTATTGAGTCGTCTCTCATCCCACGTTCGATTTTACGCTTCGACCAGCGCGCGGCGAATCGAAGCTCCGAAAGCGGATGTATCGCGAGGAAGAGAGCCGCCGCCGGGGCACATAGGGTGACATATACGTGACATAAATCTCGCGTTTATTTATCCTCCGCGCTAATGTCTTCGTGAATGTCGGAGGGTGTCAGTTCCACGCTCGCCAATGTCCACAGAGCTTCAACTGAAATAGCGCGGGTCGGGATTTATATGGGCGCCTAGGATATCTTTGCAAACTTTGTAACCGCTTTAAAATTCTGAAAGTAAAGCCCATGCGAAATTGACCGAGTTCTGCATGTAAAAGTTTCGTCTCTCGCAGAACCGCAATTATATGCAAAGAAATGTATTTGTCTGCAGAAGCGTCTCGGATCCTAGTAAACCAATTTGTCGCCGATGTACTTAATTTTTTAAAAGCAACGCTGGCATTGCCGCGATGTATTATCGGATCATGTTTTCGGATCGATTTTCCGTGCAGACGTAAGAATATTGTAGCACATCTCGAAAACGCACGGGAAATAAAATCGTGTCATTTTAATCATTAAATGCAAATATATAATTCCGGAGAGATATAAATATCAGCTTATAAGCGTGATCGATTTAAATATCGTCCGATTCCAGAAGTCAGTCGATCGAAATGTTTCACGTCACGGAGCGAACAATTATTTTAAAAAAATTACCCGTTTCTTTCGCGTTGCCGATTTTCGTGCGAAAATTCCAAGTGCTCTCTCGCAGCTTTTGATAGCCCGTTCATACCATAATATTCCTCTCAAGCTTCACCCCTTACTTACGTATATTCATAGAAACAAGATAGGAGCGTCGATTTATTGATTGTGTATTATTTTAATAACTTATTACAGTACTTTATTAAATGTTAAGTTACGGTTTTATCTAGACACATTTACAGTCACAGATTTTTGTGTGTCGCAATGGAAAAGGTGTATCGCAGAAAGGTATCGCGCGCGACGGCTTGCTACAACGGTTTCGATTTCGTGTATATGTGTGTGTGTGCGTGTTTTTGCGTATATGTGCGTGTGAGTCTGTGTGTGTTTCTCTGTGTCTGCATCTGTGCGTTTCGCTATACATCAGTTACGTTTTCGCAGCGTAAAAAGGCGCATGATCCGAAATGGGAGGATCTCCGTTGTTCTTCGTCGGGTGTAATATCACCACCGACAGTTCCTAGATACGGAGATACGAGAGAACTAAAAATGTGTAGAAATAGATTTTTTTTCACCGAGCGACTCTGTGCAGCGCTATATTTTGTATTAACAGCAAATGAATCCGGATATATATGAAGAGTTCGCCGCGCACCGTCGGAGCGCGGATGCGACGCTCCGCGACGCGACGCTTCGCGCCGCATTCGCGATCGACGGCTGAATCGAATGAACGTAATTCACACGCGTAAAAACACATTCTCGCGATCACACACCGATGCCGAGATGTCTGCGATAATGCTAAAATGGGAACCGGCAGTCTTTCTCGTGCATTCATTATACAATTAGACACAGTCGCAGAGCACTCCCCCCTCCTTACCGATCTCAATCGGCTCTCGCTGCGGTTGCCGAATTATTCAGAGCCCATTGACTTTTGCACGCGTCTACATACCTACATACCTGGGCGAACTTCCGATCGTATGTGTGTGTGTGTGTGTATGTGTGGCATGAGATCCATGGCTCGTTACTGTGGCTAATCGTAAGTTGTTGATCCTTCGGCGCACGCAATATCGCCGTAAGCACAGTGATCGTACTTTAAGAGAGAAAATAAGCGAGGAAAGGAAAAGAAAGAGAAATGAAAGGGAGCTGGTAATAAAAATTAAGAAAAGATGAGAAAGAATAAGGGAGGGCGCGCGCGCGCGCGCCTATCTGTGTAAAACGTATATGTTGAATGGAGCGAAAAGATGTCAACTATAATATTCGAAGATGAATTTTCAGTACGAGCTTTTTTTAGTACTGTGATAGGTGAAGAGAAGAGAGAGCAAAGATAGATAGATAAAGAGAGAGAGAAAGAAAAAAGAGAGAGGGAGAGACTTTTTAGTAAGTAAATACAAAATGCATTACATGTCATGGTTCTAATGTGGCGATAACATTGTTGATATTAAAACTGTACACACGGTGAGCTGTCCCGTGTAGCTGGAAATAAACACCCCTCGCTCAAGCTCGGGTCTCTCGGTAAGTCCGTGGGAGAGGGGGAGGGGGGGAAAGAACGTTTCCGGCGCGGATTGCGAGCGAGGCCGCGCCCGTACGTCATTACGGGCGGGTCATCGTCCGGGTCTCCTCGATCATTTCACCGTCCTTTGGCAGGTGGGGAGATTTACCATGAAGAATACGTTGAGCTCGATCAGCGACGCCAGTATGAGGAACACGGCATACATGCAGAGGCAGGCGCGGCCCACTTTTGTGTCGAGCTGAAACTTGTTGGAGGCGAACGCGATGTACAGCAGCATGAGGGTCGACAGCAACGATATCGCGCTGTACTCCAGCCCGCCGGAGTTGATACTTATGTAATGCTTGCCGGGCTGCGTTGGTGAGAAGGACGACTTGATCAGCCAGGGTAGTCCGAGGCACAACAGTATATCGAACGTGTTCGATCCTATCGAATTGCTGATGCCCATCGAGCCGTGTCCTGAACAGCGTAACGAAATGGTAGAAAGTATACGGATGGGAAAAAATTATGAGGGAAGAGAATGGCGAAATGTCTCTCCCCCGGGCATTCTGCGCGCTCCGTTCTTTCGCCATTGTGTCCGTCTTTCTCAAATCCTCAACCCCACGTTAGTCGCGCCGGGTGTAAAATACATGTATACCCCTCGACACGGCATGCACCTACTGGGCGCCATTCGCAGCCTCTTATAGCTCGACCTAATTGAATCCCTCTCAACGTGCCTAACGACCCTTCCACCCATTCTATCGCGCTGATTTCTCTGAATTTTGCACTAGTTCCCCAATGTACCTCTCGTTTCTGCTATTTTCTTACCGTCTTACGAGCCGTGCTGAGATCCGAATATGAGAAAAATGCACATCTCAATTGTTCTATTTAACGTAATAAGTATTCACTTCCGTCATGAGATTAATTTCCAATATACGTAGGTATATTTGTTAATAACTGTATACCTTGTTTCGCAACAATCACGCTCGACACGGCTTCGGGTACGCTGGTTCCCGCCGCGAGGAAAGTGATGCCCATTACGGAATCTGGTATCTTCAGCGTGTCTCCTGAGAAAAAAAACCAAATGCGTTTGTATCAAAACTTTAAGCCATACACACACACAAAGATTCTACGTGATAAAATAAAGATTCTCTCGTTACAGTCTTATTTCTTATCGTTCTTTAATTTTTAATAAGAGAACTAGATATACTAGAGCTAGACCGTAACATACGTTTCAATTGGAAAAAGACTTCGATGTGGAATCGATATTCACGTAAAATTTTATCAAATATCGTCTTTTGCATTTTGATGTTCGACGATGCGCTTGTTCGTAGATAAAGGTCAAAGTAAAATTATCATCACTCACCTAATGTAATTTAAGTCACACATACACAAAGATTCTACATAATAAAATAAAGATTCTCGCGTTACAGTCTTCTCTTTTGACGTTCTTTAATTTTAAACGAGAGAACGATATGCTAGATTTAGACCACATATAAGTTTTAATTAGAAAAAGACTTCTCTCTTTTGACATGTAATCGATATTCATGTAAAATTTTATCAAATGTCATCTTTTGCGTCATCTTTTTCGTCTTTGTAACGTTTTGATGTTCGACGGTACACTTGTTATTAAATTAAAACTATCACTCACCGATTATAGTGATCATCCACGCTACCACGTAGCTGAGTGATCCAATCCATATAATGCACATCAGGAATGTGATAGGGAACCAATTCTTGAATCGTGGTTTCTCGCAATCGGGAATTGTGCACATGAATACCAGATGAATGGGCCACGTTGTGATCCAAGCGGTCTTCCTTAACCATCCAGCATGCGCTGGCCACACCAGGAGCTTGTACTCGTAATCTATTATACAATATATTATGATAATTTCAAATTCGAAGATATATTATCTATCGTTTATGTTTTCTATAAGGATTCCAAGTGACGAAATTGTAATATTATGCAAAATTTATGTAAAACGTATCGATAGCAGCCGGATTTGTCAAATTTGAATATTCAATTTATGATCTTGATGGCTGTTAATTCCCTGGAAATTCCCATTCACAAGTGCTTAATTACACTTGACCAATCAAGTGGCGCTCTCTCTGTCGCGAAATATATTACGCATTGCTTTACCATTGTTTGCGAACACTGTCGTCACGCTCGCGGACACGCCGATACAATTGAAATCGTGGAAATCGATTTGATTAGATTAGACTAGGAGAGTAAATATTTATTTATCACGAGACTAGTAGCAAATTCTGCGCGACAAATTATATTTCACGTAACAAGTAGCTCGTAGACGCTATGTTACAAATATTGTGTTCAAAAAATTATAAGGGGATACAGACAAACTTACTAGGATCTGGATTCTCTTCCTGCGTTTTTGTCCCGCCATTTTGCAGCGGTACGTCGATAGTAGCTATCTGCTCCACACGATCACCGGGCGATTGCAATTTGTCCGGTCTTGGTAAATGAATGTCACTAGAATCTGTGAAAAAGATTATTCATGCATTTTATTATTTATGTAAAAATCCTAAAACATTAAAATTCAACTCTTATTCTTCTAAATTGTATTACTATTAATATGATTTTAAAAATTTAATTCTTTTAACTTAAGTTCTTGAAACTTAATCATCAGAAACGTGATCGAAAGGATTACTGAAGATTTTATTTAAAAAAGAAAAAAATGCTACACACACACACACACACACACACAGTTGCAATTTTCTTATCGATTCGAAGCCAGTTTATTTTAAACAAATCAAAGAGGGAAATAACGATAATTTGTTAAACAAAACTGAAAAACTAAAAAACGAGACCAAAAGCACGGTCTTACCTGTCGTAACTCGTGGACCATCTGAAGATATCTGATCCTCGTTCGTACGGAATCTTGTACACCGCTGGAATGATTTATCCCAGTACATCACGGCGATATAAACAATATACAAGAGCACCAACGTTAATGCTTCGTACCACTCCACCCGCTCGTCGTGTATAATGCATATCAAAATTGCGACCGTGACACCGTAAGCGAGACAATCTCTACTAACAGGCCACCAATCCAAAGGCACCACCTGTATACGGAAATAAATTGTTATTACACGCCAAATTACAACGCATATGTTTAGTGATATAATATTCACTATTATAAACACAAAATTTACAATAAACCCAAAATTATTACAAAAAAAATATATATATAGGGCAATATGCCAAACTCGGAAGTAAATAATTTCGCTTTTCGTTTAATTTTGCGCGGAATTTACATTATTAAGAGATTACAACAAAAGAAGTACATATAAAATACAAATATTTTAATTTTAAAATAAGATACATACACATATATATTATTTTAAACAAATATATATATATATACATCCTACGATAACATTGATTACATATCATGCACTATGACGCATTTTTGACAATCGTTTGACGTACATCGATATCAGTTCCTAATCAACCCGTCAATATCAATTTGACGCGTATTGTTTCTGTTCGATAAAGCCCATTACTCATAACAATTTATCTAACAATAAGTAAAAAAATTGTTGACGCTTTAAAATACATGAATGCGGTAGCATCGTAAAACGTAGAAAAATGAATCTATCATTTTCACATACATCTATTAGACTCGCGTTTATTTTCTCGTAAAAATTATTCTGTATATTTTAATGTTACGTATAACATTGTGCATTTTTTTAAAAGGTAGTTAAGTTTCTTTTTCGTGCTGCTCACGTCGCGTTAGATTTCTCGAAAGTATAGGACACTCTTGGCAACCTACCATTCCCGCACCGATGCCGCAGCAGGCTGGAACAGCCAGGATGTTGAACACCGCAGAACCTACTATCGTCCCGACGCCAATGTCACCTTCCGTGATGAATGTTCCGATGGCATTCACGAATAATTCTGGGGCCGACGTCGCCGCCGCCATAAACGTCGCGCCGGCTACGTCTTTCGACATGGAGAGTGCTGAAATGCAGTGTCATCCTTGATTTACCTTTAATCTCCTACATGTATATTTTACGAACCACGTGCGAATATTCTTTATCACGGATCTACGAAACTCTAGAACCGAGTAAGGTAGACGAAGAACAAATTCGCACGTGAAATCTTTGAAGCTATACGAAAATTCTAGGCGCGAAACTTTTCGCCGAAGAAAGCTCGAATAAATAATTCTATAAAAATTCAAATGCAAGACATACGCGTCAGGTATATTCTTTTTTCCCTTAATATACATTCGCCGTCCACTTAGCGAGAAATGTGACTGTCTGAGTCTCATCTCGACAACATACACGACATTCCTATTTGCGCAAATTGAACTCGGACGGCCACGCGCAGCGTTAAGTGATAATCAGACTCTACCCCGAATAGAACGGATCGTATTTCAAGAAATGTCGCGAGGCCAGAATGAGTTGCGATAATCGTTGAAGATGTGCCTGGCGCCCGCAGTGACGCAGATATGCCGCAGCACGGGCATCGATTCGACAGTCGCGTATCGCGTATCTCAAGCGGTTGAAATTAACTCGATGCTAAGTGTGCCAAAATAATCCGCTTCGATTCGATCTACACTTCAGCTCCTGTTTTGCGAAGATCGATTGGTATCGCCTGCGTCAGCTTTGGATAAATAAATGTTCTCTCACACTTTGCGCGCGAGCGTGTTTGCTATATATCTACGCGTAATGTGTTTATAAGTAAGAGTCTATAATCTTAGAAGAGACAACGATTACCTTAGAAAACTATCGTAACATAACCGTCTCTTATACGTTATACTTTCGCTCTCTCAGTTCTTAAAACAAAGCAGACATTCAAGTTATTCGAAAGTTAACGAAGTTAGCAAAGTTAAATCCTTGAAACTTAATCACCAAGGTAATTAACGTCAAAAAGATATAGCGCGCGAAGTACCATTCAATATTAATTACCTTCTTGATTAAATATTAAAGTAAAACTCTATTAAGTTCTACTTGAGATTAATCGAAAAAGAATTTTATCATTTACTTGTTAAAATTTAATCAGTAATGTCCCGAGACTTTTTATTTATTCATTTTTTTCTTTTACGAGAAAACTTTAGCTCCAAAGAATCCATGATTAAAAAGACATACCGCTTCTATCTTGTACGAGCCAAATCTACGTTTTAAAAATTTTAAATTGCGTTACGTATTTCTCGTGTCATTCCGTAAATTTGTCAAAAGTTTTTGCAGAAGCAGAACGGCGCCTGGCACGAACTTTTCAATCTTCGATACACGCGCAAGCGTAGAAAGTTAGCGAAGAAGATATATATATTTAATGCAACCCTTACCGTGACATATTTTTTCTACAGCAGGTACGAAGAATTTATCGCATACTACTGCTAAAGCGATAAATAAATAAAGCGACACGATGACGTGTACGACAACGGCACCGTCTTGTCTTTGCTCTTCATCAAACAAGTCGTGTGGAAAATCTTCTATAGCCGGTGGCGTACAATTTATACCTAAAAAACGTAAGTTGCCTGTAAATAAGATGCATAATACAACACAATCGTGGCAATCGCCACCAGCATTCTCACAGCATATTCATCTTCTCTGAAACTTTCTCGAAAGCTCGAATGAATAATTTCCTTCTTTATTTGAGCTGTGTCTCTTTCTCTCTCTCTCTCTCTTCGTCTCTTCTATCGCGGACAAATTTTATTGACAAGTTTGAATACAAGCACTACGTGTATCATAGGGAGGGGGCAAGGGGGCATTGGCCTTACGATGGAAGTGTCTTGAGTTATTTCATCGATAACGCAAATATTATCGGACGTAATTGATGGAGATTGGACATTCTCCGGATTTTCGTGTTTTTTTTTTTTTGCTCTTTCCGTCAACATTTTTCGAGCTTATTGAATCGAATCTGAAACGACATTATACGTGAAAACAATTGTTTTAATGAAGCCCGCGCAACTTTGAGACCGATTTTCCCGAAGGTAAAGCTTTCGTCGAGGAAAAAACGGTTTATTCCGCGTCGTTTCTCCCTTTTTTTCGCGATCGATTCTCCGGCTTCGACCTATGATTTTCGCCGCACCTTGTGCCCATTTGTCGCAACAACCGCATAATACCCGATTCCGGATGTACCGCACCTAGGGCACACTCATGTTCGACGAAATGTATTTTTTTTTTCGCCGTTGCGTAACGCGAGGGTACAGGTACAAAACCGCAATGCGTATATCAGCTAAATCGAGGCACGCATCGTGCCGTTTCGATTTGCAGATCGCTATACGCAAAACGCATCAGCGTTTTCCATCAAGCGTTTTCGATAATTCCGCGAGCGCGCTCGTCCGTCCCGCGTTTACGTCATGTCACATTCGCGAGACATTAACGGTATGAAACGCCGCGTCAATTTACGTGTTTTTGCCGCTTTAACGTAAAGCAGAGGCTTTTTTCCCGGCTGCCTCACATGACTCCGCGCTCATCGGGTTAATACGATAAGAGCCGAGGGAAGAGCTTAAAGTTAACCATTATCTTTTTAGAGTCTGCCCGGCAGCTCGTTCTGGCGCTAAGAGGGGAACGGCGCGGCCGCGGCCGCGGCGGGGCCGCCGGCGGCGTGTGCGCGGTACGCGACGGAGGAGGTAGATCGAGGAGATGGATTACGAAATCGGTGTATTAGCACGTACGTTGACTCGCCGAATAGGAACGTTCCCGCTGAAACGCTGAACGCTGACACGAAATGTCACGCGTTATATGCACCGCGGGCACACACGGACGACCCGACGCGACCGACGCGTCGGCAGCGCGCGACGGTGTGACGGTCCAAATCGGATCGTGTGGTGGTAAGATAACGATACGCCAAGTAGGAAACGTCTCGTTACCGTTCGCCATTACTTCAATTTTATGGAACCGTCGTGTCGTGCCGAATTATTTGGCGAACGGCGACCACCGGAGCCCGGTGGCCACAAAGGTGGCCACAAAAGCGGACGTGTGCCGCAAAAACGTATAGGATCAATCACGTACGCGCATCCGAATGTACGAGCGGAGCCCGCTCGTTAGCGTTAATTTTAGCGAGCGAATTTTCAAAGGCGACTCTTCACGAAACATTTTACCGAACCTTTCGCGAATCGCGAGATACCGCGTTCCCTCCGTTTTAGGAGGCGCGATCGATCCTAATATCTGTTCGGATTGTGTCGGATTTTCATCCGGATGTCGCCGCCGATTACATAAAAAAAATTGAAAAATTTTTCTATTTGTATCCTCAAGCTGTCGAAACAAACTGTTCTCCGAACGATCGGCGTTTGAAGGTATACATCGATATGTAACATCGTCGATCTTTGCACGACAGAGAATCGTGGATCGCGTTAGAAATAAATTCTGAATTTGTATACGTTAAAGATTCCCTTGTTTTTGAAAAATTGCCAATTTTACTGAACGCGAACGTAATACCGCTGTCTTATTGCACAATTGCATGTTTCTATACTAAACTAGAATCTGCCATTCAATAGTTGTTCAACGAGATTCAATAAATTCTTCTGTAAATGCTAGACAAGACAGCAATTAGGCTACATCGCGAAAAATTCTTTCCAATCAAACAGAGATCGTTCAGAAAATTTATTCAGATAGTACTCGATTGCACTTTTTCTGAATTATCAATATGGCTCGTTCACTGCAAGTGTTTTATCGGATTACCGTAATGTGCGTCTGATTTGGATTATCCTCTTAAAGGATTAAATATCGCCGGTATAATGGCAGAATAAGAGTTCGTGCCGGATTATCTAATTGCGCGCCGTCATCGTATATATAGAACGATGCGACCGTCACGATAACAAAATTAGCAGCGACATTTTTATATTCATACCTCTCATATATTTTTTTAATATTTTAATATCCCCCTCCCCGGTCTTTTTCCCTCTTCTCCCCTCGAGGAGACGGTCATGCCGAACGTGTGCGTATTGGTGCCTCTTGGTATATATCGCTATGTGACTGGATGTGACTTCCTACCGATTAAGCAGCCTAAAGAAGTTAAATTGCTCTCATTCAACTTGGCAGAACAGATGCCATTCATGTCTAATGTACGTCGTATAAACGTAGATATATCACGACGACTCAACGACTCTCCTCCCGGGCTCTACGGGCGATTCGTTCGGTCGGAAGGGCGCGGCGCAAGTTGCCGGCGCGGCCGACGGCGGCCGATGGACGGATGGACGCATTAATTAGTTAACCGCCGAATCGTCGATAGCCGGCGCGATGTCCCCGCGATTATCAGCGTTCCCCTCGCGCCTCCGCCGCGTGGCCTTTAATCCCGCGATTTTTCGCGATTAGTCGCTCCTCCTTCGCGCGCGAAAGCGCGGATCGTAGCCCCGTCGTTATTTATCAGATACGATAGGGCCGCTACAAACGGAGCACGCTATAGGGCAGAAAGCCGTAAACAAACGGTTCGCATTGATTGTCGCCGCGTGTTTCGCAGTACGTCACACTTTGAGGTATGCGAAGACAACAGAGGAGAGATTTAAATTGACATCGTAACGAGACGCGTAATAGTAGTAAGGCCCGGTCTACAATCAGTCGTATGTCGGAGTCGGATGTCGGAACGTAGTCGATGGTCCAATGAAAAAAATTCGTTTCCGAAAAAGAAATTCTCTCATTGAACCATCGGCTACGTTGCGACATCCGACTCCGACATACGACTGATTGTAGACCGGGCCTAAACGAGGTGTAAAGTAATGGTATGAAAGATGAATGATGCCCTTTTCTTTTTTTAAGATTATATATTTATGTTTTTGAGTTTCAAACAAAAAATCACCGGCTTTTATTCAGTATCTTTCGTTCGACTCGACTTCATCACATTTGCCTAAATTCCATTAGAATTATTAATCCGTATATCATTTGCACTGATCGAAGGGGGACATTGGATTATACTTTTATTCATTTAAAGTTATTAATTATTAAGTGTTAATCGTCATTGTTGTCATAGTAATCAAGTTAAACAAATGTCAGCGTTAATCGAGTGCAGTTGCACCAATTCCTGCGTAATCACAAATGATTGGTGATTAATCTATAAATGATTAATCTATTACCAATGTGCTTTAGTAAAAAATATTCACCAGAAGTAATGGATTTAATTTATAATTAATTATTTAAATATTTATCTCTTTTCTCAACATTAACCGTTTATAATAGATAATAAACCGTGTGAATGAACAGTAACGGATTTAAATTTATTGTAAATTGTAAATATTCCTCTCTTCCATGAAACGGCAGTAAAAGAGTATCTTCTTTTTTTTCGAAGAATATGGTTGGTTTACATGTTAATTCGATTCTGCGATCATGCTGGATAAGTGAACGACAAAGAACGTGTTAGGATGTGATGAATGGACGTCGTTTTTATTAATTTTCATTAATTTTATGTCGTAAATGACGATACTTAATCGGCTGCTTTAAGGTGTAAAGCCTGCTAAAGCCTCCCGTTGTTCCCGGCTCAAGCTCTCGCTATAGACTATGACTTTAATTAATATGTTAATCACTTCACGAACGTCGTTCTTACTAAAGATCAATGTAACTGCCCATAATGAAAGCGGACGCTTTGTCTAACGAGAATACAATGCGGAGATAAACTTTTACATTGTTTATATCGCTATGTTAATATGCCATTAATTATAAGCTTAAAACTTCTAGCCAGTAGATTAAAGGATGTTTAAGAAACATCTTCAGAAAATTCATAAGCTTCTCGAGTGTCTTTTTAGAGACGTTTGAATCATTTATTAGTTTCAATCTCGTTTTCCTCGAAAATAACCGATACATCTGCAATAAAAGTGATATTCCCGATAATTCGGAAAGGCTAAAAGCCTAATCTCTGTATTTTGCATAGTCAGTCTACGATTATTGATATTTTGCTAGCAAAGAGGATAATTTAATTGCATTGTGCGTTTGATAGTGATCGACAAGTTAAACTCGAAGCGCAGATTTTAGTGACATGAATTATTTTAATTTCGTTGAACTATTAATAGAAATAAAAAGTGCGCCACCGCAGCTCGTGCATTCAAAAAAATAATTTATCTTTCAATATCTCATATTATTTTTGAAAGGTTTCGCAGAATTTATTGAAAGTTGATTAATCATTCCAATAAATACGCAACATTTATCCGCGATTTTTGAAATAGATAACAAATCGATTTTTGTATGAATGCAGTTTGTGATTTATTTCGTGAATAAATAACATAAGCAAAAGAACGCCGTACAATGCAATCAAATATAGTAGAAGCAATATACGCACAAGCAATTTCGTCCGTAAATAAAATAAAAATATATCAGCGACATGTACTATAGATATCATTTATATCTACTCGCGTGAAACACATATTCACTTCATAAATAGATTTCATATGAGATATATTTCGAATTTACGAGTTTATGAATCAAATGATATATAAATGAACGATTCTCTTTAATTTGCAAATAAACATATCCGAGACACAATTATTCAACGATCTGTTATTCATTGTGTTATTCATGAAAGTAGACATCATAATTCTCATAGAAAGGAGAAAGAAAAGAGAAGAAAAGGACAGATAATTCTTCTGAGAATATGCTCGAATTTTATATACAGCGGTAAAAGGAAATGAAGATGAAAAATGAAGTGAAACAAAGAAGAAGTCTTCAGCTTTAAGCATAGAATTTACGAAGCATTGCGATTGTTCGGGCACAATCGAAAAGAGAAATACAAAGCGAACGCGGCAAATAGTTGAATTTGACAGACACGGAAAGAGAAATGAAAGGAGAAAAATGAAAGAGAACCACCAGGAGATACATTGTGTATGTCCGTGTGCTTGAGTACTTGCTATTGACTTCGCGTAATGTCACGAATATCGCGGGGGAGGGGGGCGGGGCAATAAGGGGCATTGCATGTACGTATTTTTAACTGAGCACTTTCTTCACCAGAAACGGCCACGGGTTTTTTCTCGCCCGTCGTTTATCGCGGAACGGACGATCGACACTAGCGTGATCGCAGAACATCCCAGTCTGCGATTTCCGCACATTCCCCGTTTTTCACAGTGCGGCAACTGCGTTCGCGGCGCAGCCGCTCGCGGTGAGCCACCGAAAGAGGAAGAAAATGAAAAAGGGAAAGGAAGAGAAAGCACGCCGAACGCACCCGGGTGCTCGTCTCTCTTTTCCTGTCTCTCTTAAATTTTTTTTCTTGTTTTTTTTCCGCGTTTCCCGCCGCCGTTTATCTCCCGATTTCCCCCCCCCGGATGCGCGGGGCCAACACCATCCTCGCTTCGTGTGCGAAACCGTTTTAACACGTCTCGCGGTCTCCCCCGGTGCGATATTATCGAAAATAAGATTCGAACACACCTCCTCCTTGGTCAGAAGTATCCATGTTGTCAATCCCGTTGTCACACACATACTACATTAACATCTACTCCGAAGTCCGACATCGTTTGTTGGAATCGCCCCTCCCTCTGGGCTCTTCTCTCTCGCGCGTAGCGCCTGTTGCTGGATCGTGCCGCATGTAGGTGATGAGAGGCCTCCTCCAGCCTCTCAAGCCCGCGAGCGGAGCTTCCGCGAAATTTGCGACACGCAAACTTGCATCCGGCATTTCGTCCGCCACTTTCGGGCAATCGCCACCAGACATCGGCACATCGCGAGCAGGAAGGAAAATATACACGCTCGTATTTCTCTCTTATATAAATTTTACAAGCACACTTTCGTGTGCGTGCATGCGTGAAATCGTTACGATGCTGTAGAACGAAGCAGTTTAACGATTAACAGACCGGCATCTCGTTATCCTCAGTCAAGTGCACACGTATCTCTCTTCATGAATGCGAAAATTAATACAATTATATACGTAACGTATAATTTCGGAGTAATTAAGTTGTTAATTACTGTCGCAAGCCATAATCTTCCGTCTTTGAACACGCTGGTGTTAAGTCTTAAGCGTTGAAAATCTTTTATGAAGAACGTTGTCGTTAAAGTAGAGACCTTAATCGAATATTATAATATTTTTACTAACATTCTGATATTATAAAAATTATTTAATAAGAATATTTTACTGATATTCTAAAAATGAGATTTTTGAATTAATAATACATAAACGCAAAGCAGCGTCCCTTCCCTAAGCTTCCTTAAAACTTAAATCTAGTTGGAGGGCTCGAGAGCTCGAGAGTCTCGAGCTTAGGTTGTATTATACACTCACGTGTGTGTAACAATTCGCCTGGTGCAAATGCACCAAACCGCCGTGCTGTCTGCGCGTTGATTTAACGCGAGTAAGTACCTCTGCATCGACATCTGCATTAGAATTAACACGACGCTCATTTAAATGCGTTATTTTTTTACCCGATTGTCTGGCACTTCGAACAACACGTGCATTTCACAATTAAGCTCTCGCAATTATCAGGCCGCCTTGCGCGCTCATTACGTATTGTGATTTTAATAGAAATTTTTATATTTAACAAATTATAAAATTTAATCGCATTAATGAACTTCTCGTTTTGAATTTTAATAAAATATCCCACGTCATTATATCGATGTCACTGGATATTTTACTGTGACAGTCGAATAATAAAATTGTTGTATCTTAAAAATTAGGTCGCAGGTATAGCAGCTTTTTTAAATATTCTACGAATTTTAAAGGAAAGTTTATGGTTTTGATTACGCAAGTCTTTAAAACAAATATGGGAATTGTAGCGAAAAAGAAGACAAAGAAATGTTATAGCTTATTAAATAATAGCTAAAAGTTTTAAAGTTTATCGATTATTACGATGATATTTAAAAAATCTTACGACAGTCTATAACTGGTTTCATCTATTTTAGACCTACAAATTTCGATCCTAAGTCCTTTAAACGGTTGTCTTCGCCGTTGATCTAACAATTAATATTGAAACACACACTCCGATACGGATTCATGATAATAACGTAAACATTTGTTTTATGTATTATATTGGTATCAGTTTATTATCTTTGCCTACGTGCGTAATACGTAAGATCCATATATTCTTAATCGTGACGAAAAATCTATTCTGATAAAATTTAACCAAATTAATTATAATGATACTCTTTTAATTGATACCCTTTGCATATTTTGTTAATAACGAATTTTATTATATTTGCAAGAAATATTTATGCATAAAAGGATCGTAGCTATTTTATGGTGTATAAAAACTGATAATAACTCCCCATACAAAATTTTTCATACAAAGTTATATATAAAATATGTATAAATTTTTCTTATATATACGAACAAAAATTATATAAAAAAGAAACATGAACATATTTTATATACAACTACTGTGAAGTTTTTTCCTTAAAAATATACATATGATAAAAATACAAAAAGCCATAGAACGAGAGACTCTTAAATAATAATAATTCGCGTATCTCTTCTGTAGCTCATATCATTTCTTATATCATAAGTCTTGTACAAAATGCATTGTATTACATAATACAAAGTACTTCACGAAAAACGTAATCTCGCGGAACATACCTGGAACACATGCGTGTTACGATTTTCATTGCAAAGTAGTAATGCCGGAATGCGTTTTTTTCGATTCGTTCGATTCATTCGATATGTATAATATTTGCTGCATGGTTGTAGATAAAAGATGACGCCTCGAGTAAATAAGGAAAGTTAACACGCGCGATTAGAAAAATCGTAACACTGTTCTTCACTCGTATCGAGAAAAGAAAGAAGAAAAAAAGTGAAGTATCGCGCGCGATTTTATTCGATCTCAAAGATATCGGAGCTCTGGTTCGCGCGTTATTGTCCTACGACTCTCACGGTAGGTAAATAAATTATAAATAAACGTGCACGGTTAAAACAGCCTTAAGGTCGAGTGTCAATACCGCGATTTTTGACGCTCAAGCCGCGCGATTGCAGCCGCGTGTCTTTGATTAATGTCTGCTTTGCATGTAATACAATGGAACTATTGCCAATCCCGCGTTTTTAGTCGTTCGACTGCGACTCTAGTGATTGTGGCGACGCGATTCAGAATCGCGCGACTCAACTGCTCCTGGAGCAGTCTAGCCGCGCGGCTCAGTTCACTCAATTGTATTTGGAGCAGTTTAGTCGCTAATATTTTGGCAAGTTCTACTTTTTAATTAAATTAACGTTCCACAACATGAATGATTTTATGCTGTGTGAATTAGTGAACAACTATAAATGGTTCTATGACCCACAAGATAAAAATTATAAAATTTTTTGAAATTCTTCTGTCTCTCTCGCAATAAACAAATCATTTGGAGCACTCCTATAGCTTTCACAAAATAATAATAATGTAATTTCTTCCTCTTCTTCTTCTTTAATAGTATGAAGAATTATTAAAGTTTTTTCCTCCATGTTTCATAAAAGACTGCACACAGAAAAATAATCATTCTATAATGACTTTATTGTAGATTTGCAGATTAAGTATTTGATAAGGTTATATGTATCCGGAAATCCATAAAAAGTCGTTGTAAGTATTACATTCACTCAAAACAAGATTCTGGCTTTTCAAAGACTTGTGTCAAGATATTTGAAAATTATTAATAAGAAAATATTCTTCGTTATAAGAAAACTTACTTAAAAAAAATAAAATATTCCTTTCCTTAGCTGTAGAATAATTATTTTTCTCTGTGAAATCACGCGACTCTCATCGCGCTTTTGACAACAGTATGCGCGACTGCTGTCGCGCGATTAGTGCCGCGCGGCTTGAGCGTCAAAAATCGCGGTATTGACACTCGACCTTTATTCGATAATTCTATGTGACCTTACTCGAAGTAAGGAATAATAGAACAAGATATGTTTCTCCTCGATCGAACAAATCGACGAGGCTGTATCGCCGCGGCGCGATACGCAATGTAAACCTCTCTCGTCGCCGAAGATACGGCCGTCGCCGTATATGAATCGGGAAAAGATCTTCACGTATACGAAGAGGCGAACGGAAGAAACCACGGGGACGGGACGGCCACGGGAACTTTCCTGCCCGTCTTTTAATCGAAGGTATGGAACTCGATTGCTTTAAACAGTATCTTATCAGCGTCGCTATAAGTCGCGATAAGTCACCGACGGACGAAAAATATAAGCGTGTAGTCGAACCTTACGTGCCGGATAAACGGCAGATAGCCGCTCGCGCCGCGTCGAGATCTTTCTCTCATCTCCGTCGTCTCGTTTCTTACGTATATTCACGTATATTATCGAGGAAGGACCAGGCACACTTTTCACGCATTGCACGTCTTTACGTAACGAAGGATGATATGGCGGCGCAGACAGTCGGTCGGATACCGGATACTTTTCGTTATTACTATACCAGCTACGTACTTTTTTTGCATCAGTTTAATGAGACTGTTTTCTGACAGTACGACAAATGTCGGCTACGCGGCGGACTGGCGTAAGTATATAAAAATAATACACTTTTCTTCGCTTCCCTGATTCCCTGGATCCGCGAGAGTCGGAGAGAGAGAGAATTATATTAACATATAAATATATATAATTATATCTAAAATATGTCCGTATATTCTTTCTCTTGTAAAATCTCGTATATATACAGAAAAAATAAAAAGACTTAAAAAATAATTAAAAGAATTATTCTTGCATAAGGAAGTTTTCCAAGTAACACATCGCAGTCAAATTATATCATTTTGACATCATATTGACCAAAAAATTATGTAATATTGGATCAATATGACGTTAAAATGATGTCATTTTGACTGCGATGTGTTACTTGAGTTGAAGAAATGCGAAAAAATTGTTATATGATTATATATAGAGTATTGCATAATCTAATCGTGCGAATAAAATGATTATTTTCTTTCCTTTTTGTTCTACATTTTTTTTTTCGTGTTTTAGGAGGACGTAGATTGCTGCAGGCGAGCGAGCTCGAGCCACCGGGAAACGACAGTTACAACTGCACGCCGCCCGCGATCAACGAATTCCCACCCGACGGTTTTACGCGGCAGCAAAGACAGGCAGGATTCATAATAATCCACTTCGTCATCGCTATTTATCTGTTTTTATTACTTGCCATTGTCTGCGACGACTATTTCGTTCCCTCTATTAAGAAAATTTGCGAGAGTGAGTACAAGAGGATCGTTCGGTATATTCAACGTTTTCTTCGTGATCTTATAATATGACCTCACTGCGGCTCCTCTCTCTCTCGTTTCGCCGACGAGCGTAAGACGTTTTGCAGTTTGGCGTATTATGTCGTGCATTTATATTATGCTTATTAACGTTCGCGCGTTCCACCTCTCGCATGCGCATGCAAATACGCACACGAGAGATGCCTGAATAAAAAAATGCCCTAAATTAATGCGTATAAATAAAAACTAAACGAAATGTCTCACGGCAGAGCTCAATGTCACCGAGGATGTGGCCGGCGCGACCGTAATGGCGGCTGCGAGTTCGAGTCCGGAATTGTTCATCAACGCCATCGGTACCTTCGTGACGGAGGGTGACCTGGGGGTCGGCACCATCGTCGGTTCCGCGGTGTTCAACATCCTGGCCGTGCCTGCGTGCTGCGCGCTTTTCGCGAACGAGGTAAAACTGATTCCCGCGAGTCCCACAGGGGCTTCTCTCCTGCGTTCGACTCTCTCCGCGGTCTTTCTTATCACACAGGATTATCGCGTTTACAGGTGCTGAAACTGGAGTGGTGGCCCGTATCGCGCGATTCGCTAGCGTACGCTTTCACGGTTCTTCTCCTGATTCTGACTCTGTGGGACGGACGCGTCGAGTGGTACGAAGCGCTCATCCTCGTCGCTTGTTACATCCTATATATATCAGGTAACATATTAGGGCTTATGAATGTGGAATGGGCTTTGGTAAGCCCAGAGAAATAATTTCGCTTGCTAGAGCAATGTACACCGTCCTGCAAATGTTTTTGTAAAAAGAACAATGCAATATTTGTTTTTCTAATTATTTTTCAATTATTCTTATTATTTTTCCCATATATATAAACAAAGATTTAAACAAGAAAAATAAAACATATATGTACATATTTTATATATATAATCATATACAAGTATATACAAGTATATTCAAGTATATACATATGTATACTTATATATATATTTTTTTTTATGAAAAATTTGTTATCGGAAAACTGCGCTTTATTTGCATTAACTATTTTAAAGCGCGAAAAATCCAATACCATCACTTTATTTTGCCACGAATAATTACAATGAAACACCACAATAATTGGGGCGTTTTTGTTTTCAGCAATGTGTTTCAACCGTCGTATCAGCAATTTCATAAAACGAATATCGTTTAGGAGAAAAAAGTACAGAAATATCTGCGAGGAGAGTCCCCTCCTGCCGAATCGTAAGATTACTACAATATAATTATTATCACCTCTGCAAAAATAAGTGAATTAAAAAGAATTGATACAATTTCATTCTGTGATATTATAAAACTTTTGATCTTCGAAAATCAGACTTTACTTTCGACACTTTTAAGTTCCTTTCTATTTCTACCAAACCAAACGTTTCTCTATCTCTCTTCCAGTGGTTGCATTGTTGCATTTAATCCGCATGTGAATTTAAAACAAAAACATATTAGAAAATGAACAAATTCTCGAACGATATTATTCTATCAGGAGTAGGAAGGAAACGGTAGAAAAACCGGCAATTCTTAAAGTCAGTGTCTGACCTCGTGGATTAAGAAGTACGCCGCAGAATAAATCCCTGTCAATCCTTTTTAATCTACGTATCTCTTTGCAGGGATTGCATTCGATAACTACTCGTAAAAAATATAATCTCATGCTTTCCTATGTTTCATTCTAAAACGAATAGACCTCGTCAAGGAAACGGAGATATGTGGATTTAGTTTGAGCGATCAGGACGAATCACGTATGTACCTCAGAGCACAACGTATGTCGTTGTATCTGTAATAAGCAATAGAGTGTAATATCATTTCAATTACAGCATCTTTTTGTGTATATATCTCTTCTCTCTCCTCAAAACATACACATATACGCATGCACATTACATTGTTAAATTCGTAGTGTCAAATTATGCTCTCAATTGGAGTCAAAAAATAATACTGTTCTGTGTTAAAATAATAAAATTTTGGCACACATGGTAGTTAAAAATAACAAAATGTTATTTAACTCAAGATATTGATTTAAATTTCATCCTTTAATATTTAACAATGTAATATGGTATAAAGCCCTTACTTGATGGCATAAACAGAACAATTTTTGCAACATAAGATATTTATTAACATGCCTTTTTTAGTCGAAATTGTGAACATGACGACCTGGCCGAGTTCTACGTGCGAGAAGCTATGGTGGATTATCACCTGGCCCATCAATCTGGTATTACTCGTTACTATTCCCGACTGTAGAAGAAAGAAACTGAGATCTTGGTATCCCTTTACATTTATCATGTGCGTAATGTGGATCGCGACTTCGTCCTACGTTATTGGATGGGTCATCACTATTATCGGTACGTGCTATCGATTAAACATTTGTATTAACATCTTAAATAGCCAAGTTTGTCGAAAATAGATTTTGCAAATCGCTGCTACACTGCTGGCCAAAAGTTTGAGACCGTTAATTAAAAATATCTACCATATGAAATAAAATCGAATTTGTGCATTATAATTTAATATAAGATACTTTTATTATTTTTATTCATCGTTTTTTACAATAAAATAAGAAATAATATAAAATACTTGAAAGTTTGATAAAAAATATTTTTTACGGGATGAAAAAAATATTAGACACTAAAGAATATTAAATATTTTTTCAAAAGTAGCCCTTTTATATTTAAACCTTTTTTCTTACTAATCTAAGTAATCTAGTTACAAGTTTATTTATTTATTTTTTGACAAATGACTCTTCTATCCATCTTTTAAAATAACCAACATAGCTTAGTTTTGGAAAAAAAGACTTTGGAACCAAATTAAAGAACGCTATATTAATCACAATTGTGCTATTTATTTTTCTAATTTAGACAAAATATTGAGTCGGACTTTTAAATAGTATTTCACTAAAATATTTTTAAATTTTATATGTGGTCTCAAACTTTTAGTTGGTGCAGTGTATACATTTTGTCGTACAATGCTAATAGCTATAAAGTCGAATTTGTTGAGAGGACGTGATGACAAATTGACTGCAGATATCGAACAGAATCTGCCATTTATAATATATCTCAATAGTCACGAAATGATAGATTTCGCTTGGTTTCTGCCAGTAATCTGCTGTCGGCAGACTCTGACAAATTGCGAGATTAATGTCGATGCAGTCAATCTGCAATTGATGACATATTCTGTTCGAGTCTGCTGACAAACTGACATACTGCTAACATTTTGCTCACTAAAATCATTGAGACATGATAGAAATTTTGCTGGAAAAAAGAATCTTTATAGAACGCCGAAACATCGAATTTTGGAATTCCGATGTGACACTAGTATGCAATATTGTCACGTCGGAATAACTCGAAAATATTTGAAGATGTCCTAGATTTCATTTATATTCCTTAGATGTTTCTTTAGAATCTAGTACCGTATATGACTGGTAGCCCTGCTTACTTTCATTATATTTGTATCATGTTTTAGGCGATACCTTCAGGATTCCAGATTCTATTATGGGTTTAACGTTCCTCGCGGCGGGTATGAGTGTACCGGAAGCGGTATCGAGCGTTATTGTCGCCAATCAAGGTACGGTAAACAAAATTCTGGATAATGAACTGCCACGTCGGATAGCGACGAGACGAGACGAGAATTTCACATGAATTTTCGTTTTGTTCTGTATCCTTAAAATGTGTATCGAATATAGATTATAGATCATTGTAACTTTCCAGGTTACGGAGCTATGGGAATAAGTAATTCGATCGGGTCGAATGTATTCGATGTGCTACTCTGTCTCGGACTGCCATGGTTCATCAAGGCCACGCTGTTACCAAAAATACCTGGACAGTATTATGTTCAGATTAATTCTCAAGGGTTAGTCTATAGCTCAGTATCTCTCTTCTCTACATTAGTTATCTTATATGGAGCTTTATTTATTAACAAATTCGCGTTAAGCCGTACAGTCGGAGTCGTCTGTCTCGTTATGTATGCCATATTTATGATATTCGCATCCATTGTAGAACTTAACACGTTTTTCGTCGTTAATTTACCGATATGTATTGACTAGCAGTAATATTGGTTTCGTTAAATATGAGATGATATTTATACTCGTTGATATCTGTGTAAATATGTATGTCACACAGTGAACTTTTACTTAACACGGTTGTACAATTTTTGTTTTACGATAAAACAAAAGTATCTGAATATATTAAGTATTAATGAATATATTAAGTATTAATTAATAATATCTAAACAGTAGCTATGGTTAATCCTTACATATGTATTCATAAAAATTGTATTATAATCTTTTATACTTGTGTTTATTTCACATGTTTATGTAATTGATTGTAATATAACAACATGAATGTAGCTTTTATACCTAACACATATTAAAAATTTTTGGTTACAAATATTAAAAAAGTCATATCTTCATTGTCTGATTTAAAACTTGAAAAAATCGAAAGATATAGATTATTATAAATAGAATCACAAAAGAATAAAGTAGAACTAAATAATCTTATTACATATAAATATACTTATTCATCACGTATACCTAAGTATGATTTTACCACATAATTATATTTGAAAAAATAAACCTTTATATCATTTAAAAAATTAAATAAATGCATAAATTTGGTTAGACCAGATTCTCAATTCTATAACCTTCTATGAACACATTTAAGTAGAATTAATTTAGTATGATTATATATATATCTGGCTTTTCCCATTAAGAATTTGAAAATTATACGTTTAAAAAATATAAGCAAGGCTAAAGTTACCTGGATATATATATTTTAATTTGTTTTATTTAATTGTTTTTACTTTATTACTTTTACCTTTTTTATTTATATTATTTACTTTAACGCTCATGCTAGCTGGCCACAATCTGCTATCATAATCTTTTGATACGTCTTCCCAGATGACGAGCCGTAACTCTCAATTTTTCTTACAACATCCATTCCTTCAAAAACATTACCAAACACAACGTGTTTATTGTCCAGCCAGGGTGTCTTTATAGTGGTAATAAAGAATTGCGAGCCATTTGTATTTGGTCCAGAATTTGCCATCGACAATGTACCCATGGCGGTATGCTTGAGCTCGAAATTCTCATCCTCGAATTTTTCTCCAAAGATCGACTTGCCACCTGTACCGTTGTGATTCGTAAAATCACCTCCTTGACACATGAAATTTGGAATTATACGATGGAAGTAGCTTCCTTTGTAACCGTAACCCTTTTCTCCTGTACACAGGGCACGAAAATTTTCCGCTGTTTTTGGCACAACATCAGTGCGTAATTGTATCACAATTCGCCCCAATGGCTTATCGTCCACAGCTACATCAAAGTACGCTAATGGTAAGTTCATCTTGTGCTCGTGACCATTCATTAATATATTAGAAGCTAGAAAAAGGAAACGTAATCAAAATTATTATAAAAATTATCTCTTATGACTTATGTGAACGGAGATCAGACAGGCTGTGTGAGTTCCGTTACTTCATATAATATTTATATATTATTTTTATATTTACTTATATACAATGCTTACAAGATGTTTTTATTAATTATAAAAATTATCAATTTTAGTTCTCATTATATCTGAACCGATATAATTACGTCACTTTACATACTTGATTGAAACTTGCTTTTTTTCTGTACAATTATCATCTGTAACCTCTTTTTCGTCTTTCCCTTAAGGTATTTACCTCTTCAAAGGCAAAAATGCAATGTAATCCTTTGCGTCTCTTGCAGTCTCTTTTGAACCAAGTTTCGTTTTGATTCGAATCGTGTTACAAAGTTTTTGAATCACCGACATGTGAATATCAAACAATCATTAGTAATCATTATTTTGAAGCCCCACGCCCCACGTGCTTCGCACAGACGAGAATTCTTCAGAACACAAGCAATGGGTCTGTTTTCCATTGCCGAACTGGCTGCACTAGTTCAGAATTTATCTTTTTTACTCCACATTGAAAGGAAGAAGATAAACTCTGAACTAGTGCAGCCAGTGAATTTTGAAATTCTCTGCTGCGATTGGTCGACTGACTCGCCGGTTAAAGTCCATAAGTTTGTTCATTTTGCTTGATACAATGATACATACACACGGCGTCATTAATGCCTGGTGCATTGAAATTGATGCATTTCGAAATGCAATTTCAAATGATAGAAAGTTTAGAAAGAAAGAAATAATTATTTCACACTTCCCTTTCTTTGTCATGCGGTTAACTGCGACGAAAAATTTGCGAGAAAAAATTAGTTTTTTGTTTAAAAAAAATCAATAAAAACATACTTTAGCATTAAATAAACGTGTCGTTATTATATACTCATTTAATTTTCACTAAAAAACATGCTTTGCACGGGGCTTTGCAAACAAATGATACAGTTTTAATTAGAAAAAGATAGTTATTGGTCTGCATGAGCACAGACTTCTATACTACCAGATTGTTAACTCCGTAGCCAGAGTTGAAGCAAGTGGAGACGGCCATTTTTTGTATGGGATTTTATATACCCGGTGTTCCATTGGCACGTTAAGAAACGGTAAACGCTTCTTCTCACGAGGACAATTCTTTTCAGATACACACCGGTATTCATAGGGCGGCTATACCGACTATACCGGCCACAGTAATTCATTTATTCACACGTCATGGATCAATTATCATAAGCAAATGAAAGTCTGGAGATGCAACTTTATTAAATTTAAATTTAGACAAAAGACTCACGAACCCACCCAGCTAGAAATAATTAGTTGAATCCATGTCGATTTGACGTCGATGCGTCAATGAATGGTCGATGTCGAATACTGGTTGATATATCTTTGTCATCTTCTACCTCATTATAGTTATTTTTATGTTTTATAAATTTTGCAATAATTAATAAGAAATTAATTAATATAAGATCCGCGAATCAGTGTGAGTCCGTGCAATTCGACGAGGAGAGACAAGCCAGCGTTTACGATTGCTATAGGCGCGTGGCCAGGCCATTTACTTATCTGCCATGATTTTTACTGCCTTAATTTACAACAGAAAGAATTTGTGACTTGAGAATCGCTCCTCTAAATGCTTTACCCAGCAATTAGGATTCAATATAGGTCGGTACCAGGTTGCAAAAGTCGCTATTGAATTTAAGACCTGCAGATTCCTGGTAACGACCTTGCAACAATTGAACTGCGTTCCTTTTTGTCGCTTTCAACGCTGTAACTATCATTCTGTCTTCGTCGCACATCGAATATCAAACGAAGATAGAGCGACATTTTTAGCGCTGAAAGCGTCAAAAGGAATATGCAGCCTTGCTAGGCAGGTAGCAAAGCATTTGGAGGGGCGGTCGCCCCGGAGACCCTCTCCCCCTCAGGTCATAAATTCTTTCTATTGTATAGATTGACTTTTGGAACCGGGACCCTAAACTCGAACGAGAGGTAGTTAGATTCTTTATCAGCAAAGAGAACTACTGTAACATTTTATATACTACATTTTATTTTTTCAACACTAAAATGTAAAAATTGTCAGACAATTTTTTGATTAAAGCTATAGGGGGTTGAATAATCATTTACCCTCCCCCATTAAAAAATTAAATTTCTATCTACGGCAATAATCTTAAAATTTTTAATTTACGGAATTGGAAAACTCATAAATAGCTTATATAATTTTGAATTTTTTTAAAATTCCACGAACCAAGTGTACATAGATTTACCAATCGAATAAGACATCAATATAAAAGCTCTTAATTAGCAGTACAGCAGTAGAGGCAGCTTAATAAATTACAGGGCTTCACGATAACTTGAATTATAATTGTTAAATACAACTCTCAATTTGGGAGTAAAAGAGAAAATAGCAAATGATTTTCTTTATACGTACAACTTTTCTTATACTTATATAACTGGTTTTCTAATTTTGCCGTATCGCTAGGACATTTTAATATCGCTAGGAATAAAATCTCTCTGTGCAAAAAGGGTTGTTACAGATATATATAGCTACCCATATATAGAAAACCAGATATATATAGCTACCCAAATTATAATAAGTCTTAAATATAACATACCAATTAATTCTTACCCTACTTTATATCGAGCATTTGTAAAATATTCGTTAATTTTAGAAATACGGGTTGTTAGTTGTTTTTCGCGAAATCGTTTAATTTTAGACAATTATTTTATTAAATTATATTTTATCTAACGTTTGGTTAGTCAAGCAAGTCTATGTAACACCTATAAGATATTCGTTAGAGACCATATGGAACACGTGTTCCAAACATGTTTCAATAGAACAGGTGGCCTGCGCTAACATCAATGGATTTCAAAAGAAATTTCTTTTTAAATCCTTTGATGTCAGCGCAGGCTACCAGTTCTATTGAAATATGTATGGAACATATATTTTATGGTCTCTTTCGTTGTTTGGACAAGTCTTTTCAACATCCAAGAAATTCATTAGAAACCTTGACGAAACACTTTTCACGGCAGGTTTCCTGACATAAGAGGACCACCTGGTAAAAAAATTTCTCTTATTTTTTCAGAAATTTTGTAAGAATTGAGACTTATAAAAAATATATAAAATTTCTTATAGATAGATACTTTTAGAAATAATTGGGTGTGGATTTTTGAAATATTTCAGTATCTATATATATGAAAATTTTTGATAAATTGCACATCAGATTTTCTCATATTTTTTCAGATTTTTATAAAGATGACGGGAAAAATCTGAATGTTTCTGAAAAACGTTCCAATTTGTATTTAAAAATCTGAAAATCTTTGAGCATTATGAGAGAGTCTGAAAATTTTTATAGAAATTCTGATTAATAATACGAAAAATTTTTTCACCAAGGCCTCACAAAAAATATACCTGCTTTTTAGGCTTAGGATTTTGCAACCATTACTTTCACTTTGAATAGCGTGTAAATTAGTGTCTTAGGCAGAGAACGAGACGTAGGCATTTACATCTGTAGTCGTGGACATGAAATAAGGTAGAAAAAAGGTAAGGCTATTTGTAACAGGCTATATTATGTACAATATAGCCTCTTACGACATACGTTTTTCCCTGCCTTACTTTATGTCTCGACTTCCATTAGCTTCTGCCATCAATCTTAAAGTTTCGGAAATGTGAGCCGTTAATAATTATTAACGAAATTGTTTAATAGAAAAATACATTAATATTTTTCTATTTGTATTAAAAAATAAAAACTTGCAATTGCCTCTACATTCTTTTTTTTTAAATACAATATTAAAATGTTTAGGCTACAAAACATTTGCATATATATATTTCAATACGATACATATATTAGCATGAAATTAAAGCAGAACGTAAGAACTGTTTCTCCCTTTACCCATATATTCTTACATTCTATCTTTCTATATCTATATTTGAAGTTTAATAACTCCACGTTAAAAAAAACTGATTCTATTATAAAATGTAATATTATTTTTAAGTTATTTTTGTTTTAAGCTGAAATAATAATATAAGTTTCTTTTTATAACGTTAAATTCTTTCTATTTTTCTGTAGAAAACCTATTTCGACATTTGTATGGTTTCTGTGACAATTAATAAAGTATAACTTAAATTAGAATATTCTCTGCGGATTTTCCTTGAAAAAAAATCTGAAAAGGGGGTTTATTGCAAAGCAGTGTAACTGCGTGTAATTTATGTAATATATGTTATATATGTAAATATATGTATATATAATAAATACATACGATGGCGTTCCTTCTCGTAGTAGAATGGTGTGCAGGGTCAACAACTATTTTCAACTCTGTTAATCTCTAACCGACCGTTTACAGACATTGGAAATTACATGATTAATTTAACAACCGATACAGATACGTATGTGAACATTGGCCGCGTTCAGCAGACACAACTGTTGAGTGTCGTCTTGTCAACACTCTGCTTTGATTGGTTGGTTCTAAAAGTAAGAGCCAATCACGTTCGACTGCTACTGAGCGGTTTGGTATGCTGAACGCGACCAATATTGTGAACACAAAGCTTCTTCTATTTCTTTTTCGGCAACGAGTAACAAAGACGAAACCATATGGGACCAGGGACAAAACAAAACTAAACAACACTCGGCATTTACCGAGAAAGAGAAAAAACGACGCGTGTGACGATTCAGTCGATTGGTGGAAAGTGGAAAGTACCAACCGTTCGGCCAATCACCGGTTAACATCGTAGTTGGCGTGGTTGGGCATCCTCGCCAGTCGCCGCTGCGCATGCGCGCGAAGCAACGCTTCGCCTCCGAGAGCGCCGAACGCTGGTCGCTGGTCTTCTCGTCAGCTCGTCATTCGTGCCGAGGCAAAGGTTCGTGTATGACGTGTTTTCCGTGTCGTTCGTTAAGTGAAGGGCAAATTGGGAAGTTGAGGTTAGATAAGGGAGCAGAGTTGAGCGAGTTGCGCCGTGCAGTTTTGTTCAGTTCAGATTTGTCGCGTGAGCTTCTCGACCCACCGAGGAAGATGCCGAGGAACAAATCGAACAAATGGGGCGGTCGCAACAACCGAGGAGGAAACGAGGACAAGGGTTACTTCGGTGAGTACCTTCCCCCGCTCTATAGCCCGCATGTGTGCATGATCCGGGCGCGAATAACCGTCCGTCGCGAATATCCGCGCGATGTCCGCGTCGCGTCTTCGACGATCGCGTCGCCGATAATCTCACCCGCGTTCCCCAAGTTCTAATCTCCAGCATCGTTCGTTTGCTCCATTCTTTTTACGCGCGATGCCGTTGGCGTTGAACGCCGAGAAAACAAGATGGACACCGCGGTGTTTTGCGGAGAAATTTTTTAGCTGCGTAATTTTTCGCGCTCGCACGATCGCATGTGGATTTGCACATGCACGATTTTTTTTACAACGCGGATCAACAAAGTCGGCGAAATGACGTGGAGAAAATTGACTGCTCGGGAAAGAAAATCGTGTTAAATTAAATTTTCGAATGGGTATCTCGCGAGTGAGAGAGAAAGCGGTTCTTCTATCGAGGTACGTCTCGTAACAACGCGATATTAACCTTGCAGTGGGCGCGTGTTGTTTTACGCTCTCGCGCGTTTTGCAACAGCTTGTAAAAATATGAGTATCCTGGACTTATTTTAATTATTTAGAATCAATTATTGTCGATAAAACGTAAAAATTATATATACGTTTTAACCTGCACGTTGACTGCCAAGCCATATTTGAGAAAAGTATTTCCGACGTCGATTCCGAGTTATGCATGTTGAAACCTAATTTGTATTCAAAACCTAAAATATAAAATATAGAAAAATAATAAATATATTTCTTTCTCATCCTCAAAACTCCGGTCAGCGCTGTGCGTAAATCTGCATTAGTAACACAGACAAATTGCCAAATAGTTAATTTCGTATTTGGCAGTCAACATGTTAATGTATTTTAAAATATATGCAACGATGAATAATATTAAGGAATTTTGAATATTCTGACTTTGAAAGGTCGTAAAAAAAGGTATTTTTCAGGAATTTTTTATAGGAAAACGAAAAAAGCGAGTAACGTTAAACTTTGCATGTTCTTTTAGCTTTATCGGTGTAAATAATTTTAACTGTTCTAGGTATCTGAAATGCAAAAATAAAACATTTTCTTATTCAGGAAAAGAGTAGCTATTGTTTGAACTAGAACTAAACCGATATTTCCATTCTGGATAAAATGACGGTTTTCTTATTAAAAATATTACAATATTCCCACAAAATTTTGTTATAGTATTTTATTTAAAAAAAAAAAACTAATAAACATAATGTTTATTCTAGCTCAGAACAGCTAGAATCATTTACACCGTTCATATGTATTTTTTTGCGAATTCCTAGTGAATAGGATATAACATTTAAAAAAAAGGAGCATTTTTGTTAAAATAAAAATATATTCTTAAAATAAGGCTAGAAGAGCATGCTAGTGCTCGTTTCCCTACAAAAAATTCCTGGTAAATATGACCTTTTTTACGACCTTTCAAACCTTTTTGGCGCTCTACCTGGAGGTGAAGTTTTAAAAGGGTTTTAAAAGGTCTTTTTTGACCGCACACCTAAAAATGACGATATTTTCTGTTTTATCGAAGATAATTATTCCGAGTAATTATTTTCATAGCAATATTTATACTTTTTATTTTTGATTTCAATAAAAATGTTTATATATTAAAAGTTTTTTATATGTCGAATTTTTTTTTTTTTTTAATGTATAAAATGAGTAATAAAATAAGTAATTATAAGTGGTGAGAGAGAAAAGAGATAAAAAACGATTCCAGGTGGGCAGCGAGGGAACACAAAACAAAAAATGTTAATTGATTTAATATTTATATAACGTAAACGTGGGGTGTAATTTACATCCCATGCGCCCTTTTACATTTCGAACTTTCACGCGCCCACTGGAAAGTTTACCGCGATATTTCGTGGGGCGATTCAGTTCTAATGCGATCGGATAATTGCGAAAACTCTCGTATAACACGGCACTCATGCGACGCGAGATGCACTCTAACACAATTGAGAAATTTTCAGGATATTTGTGTTCTTTTGTACCACGATTTTGTTGCGTCTAATTTTTTCAACACTTCTTGCCGCATCGTTTAATAAGATTTTGCACACCAGGACGTTTTACAGGAACCTAACGGCTGTGTTATCCCAGGGTTTTATCTGCACGATTATTGTGAATTATTCGGATCGTGCAATCTTTATGAGGAATCGCAAAAATCGCTGAATATTTAAACGAACATATATCGATCGCAATCAAAATAACTTTTTCGTGATAAAAAATAATTATTTCGTGTAATTTTACTGCTTTATCACTATTTTATTCTTAGGTCATGATGATCGCACAGGAAGGAATAATGTAGGAAGGGATGATGGGCCTCCTCATATTGGTCCCATCAAACATCAGCATCGCGTATCGTTTAAGAGTACTTTCAGGCCTAAAGAGTTCTTTAAGCCTGGTCAAAGGGATATGCGTAAATTGGCATTGACGAGTTTGGACGAGGATATTCCAATGACTGGTAGTTCGAACAATAATACAAGACAGGTGATAATCAACCAGAGAGATGGTAGAGTGGGCGGTGACAGGGCTTGGCGAAAAATTTCTCGTGGGAGGAACAGTCCCATGCCGAATTTCAAGGGAGGTCAAGCGGGCCCTAGAATGCGGCCTCTTCTAATGGAATCCAATTGGTATAAAATTACCGTAAGTATATTTCTGTAATTATATCAAGAAACACGGTAGTGTGTCGCGCCAAGTACACGCGAAGCGAGACCGACCGTAAACTCTTTTACGCGACGCGACGAGTTGAGTACCCAAGAATTTTGAGATCTCGATAACTAGTGAACGGGTCAGGTTTTAACCAGTCCTAATGGATAATTTGGACTAAATTTATATAATAATTGTTTTTATTTTCTCTTTATAATCAATGACGTGTGTGTGTGTGATGTATATAGATTTAGGATAAATTTCTATTTGTATTTTACAGATACCATATGCTCATAAGTATGAGAAAGACTATATTATAAATACCCTCTTGAATTACATGGCTCCTGAAGTGTTTATTCCCATAATGGTAAATATTTCTTTTTTCGAACATCTACAATTTTTTTATTTAATACGATATCAGTATAATTTAAATCTTATACAGTAACAGATCTACACATATAAATACTGCGATAAATAAAAATTAGAGTTTGAAACCATAAATCCTCACGGCTAAGGTAAAATTGTCATTTACAGTACAAGTTAATGGGAAAAGAAGCTAGTTTCTTTGTGGATGATCATAAAACGGTCAACGCATTGTTAAACTGCGATCGTAAGATTACGATGAGCGATGGGTACAAACTGCAAGTAAAGGCAAAAGCAGATTCTCCGATCTATGAGATTGATGACAAATTGAAAGAACGATTGAAGCAAGCAATGGTTAAGAGATATGTACAAGAAACAAATGCTTTGGATTTGTCCAAGTTTCATCTGGACCCTGGTAAGAAGAAAATTACAACCCTACAAATATATTAAAGACAACAATTAAAGATTAATTAAAGATGTCTTGTTTACTTGTGTTTGTCTTACAGACCTTTACTCTGATTACTTTTGTGCGTTATGCTACCCTATTATGTTCATGACTGTGATGGACATTGTGGGTGAACACATACCGAATTTAGAGGCATTGAATTTAGAGGGCAATAAGCTGCAGAATATCGAGAGACTCGGCGTGCTAAGCAAAAAGTTCTCGAAATTGAAGATTCTTTATGTTGGAGATAATAAAGTAAGTGTAACCGAGAATGAGAAAATATGTATAACATGGATTATTGACATAATGTTCGATTTTAATGATCTGAGTTAATTGCATATTCTAGATCAGAGACATTCACCAATTAGATGCCATTAAGGATCTAAAATTGGACGAACTGAAGTTAATTGGAAATCCTGTCTGTAACAAGTATAGAACTCGACAAAATGAATATGTTAGGTAATATCCAACATCTTCTTTTTTACTGAGAAACGGTATATCAAGAGTAATTCGCTAATCTGTTCGTGCTATTTCGGCAGCAATTATATTTATTTTCTAAGTTAGACATCTTTAAGGGGGTACTTGCTCAAAGTTTTTGAAAAATAGGCAATTTTTGGAATTTTTTTTCTCAGTTTAATTTCCCATTAAATCGAATACAAATAACATTTGTCGTTATATGTCATTAAATTACAAGTTTTTGTCAAACAAAACATTATCACGCGATTAATTTTCAAATACTTTAGTTAAACAATTCGTATTTGTTTTTCTTGTGATTACTTAATTACAAAGTTTATGTTTTTGTTATTTGTCATTGGTCCATGTGGACTTTTCTTTTTCAATTATAGCGATGTTCGGAGACGATTCCCAAAATTGTTGCGTTTGGTGAGTATTGTGCATATTGTTACATTTTCAACATTTTGCATTCTTTCATGTAACACAAGTTTTTATGACGCTGCTCAACAGGATGGAATAGAATTACCACGACCCATTGTCTTTGATGTAGTCGACGAAGCTGCCAAAATACTTCCATCGCAAAGAATGTTCGTCGGTGATGCAAAAATACAAGACATTGCCAGTCAATTTTTGCAACAATATTTTACGATATTTGATAGTGAGAATCGTCAACCTCTACTTGATGCATACGACGAACATGCATGCTTTAGCATGACGATAACCACTTCCCATAATAACAAGTGAGTGTTTGTGCAATGTTGCACTATTTTATTTTCTCTTTAATTTATTGTGTTACGGATATATTCTTAAAATTTTTAGTATTGAGTACGATTGAAAATTATTGAACTGAAATTCTTTTTGTCACAGATTAAATGGGTATCTCATGGAAAATCGTAACTTGTTCAGAATAAATGACACAAACAGAAGGCACAAGTTACTGAAACAAGGTAGATTGCCAGTAGTTTCTTTCGTATCAGAAATGCCACGAACAAGGCATTTGTTGAATACCTTTACGATGGACGTCTCTCTTGCTACGGTAAGTAACTATTTGTTACTACGAGTAATCAATACACTGTTGTGTATTATTATTCACATAAGAGATAAAAACGCTCGTATTTCATTTATTTTTATAAGTTATTTTTTATCTGCAGCAAGCAATGATGTTCATCACGATAACGGGCTACTTCCAAGAACTTGATAACAAGGATGAACCCATCCGCTACTTCAACCGGACATTCATAATTGTTCCGGAAGGTGAGGGATATTGTATTCGGAATGAGCAATTGCATATTAGTCAACCGCCTGAGGCGCAATTGAAGCAGCTACACCAGCAATTGAATCAGCTAAACAATCAGCAACCCCAGCCAACAACGTCGGCGCTGGAAACCGTAGGAGTAGCGAAGCCTGTGCCAACGGATCTTAGTAATGACATAAAACAACAGATGACATTGACGTTAAGCCAGCAAACAAATATGAATCTAGAATGGAGCTTGAAGTGCTTACAAGAAACTCAATGGAACTACGATAATGCACTCTCTGCCTTTCAAGAGTTCTACAAACGTGGACAGGTACCGTCAGAAGCGTTTACGAAGTAAACACATATTGAGTAAGAAAACTTGCCACTGTGATAATAACTTGTAAGAAAAGTCTGAGAGAGCAAACTTCTTGTAAAACATTGATCTTCATTCCGTTTTATTCCGTTCATATTGTTTCATTTGTTTCATGTATACTTATTTGTATTTTGTATGAAAACTTGAATAGAATCAGGATATTTGTTATTTGCCATTTTGTATCTCTGGCAACAAAAGACAATTATTAATTTCTGTAAGGAAAGAAAAGTGCTAGAAAAAGGAATATATTAATACGCATTAATATAATTCCTTTAGAAAGATGTATCTTAAAGCTCCGTTTTGTTTAAATTTAAACTTCCAAAATTACACATAGTACACCCGCATGAAAATGGTTAAAAATCACAATTTCAATTTCATTATAATCTCAATATGTAAGAAAGATCATAGTTATTTTTTATATTGTGATTTTTAACAAATTTCATATATATATATATATATATATATATATATATATATATATATTCATATGACAGCATTAATGAAAAGTATTTTAAGATTATTTTATAAAAGAACTATTCATAGACCATAATTTTTTCTTGAAAATCTTGTTTATGAGAAAGTTTACAATAAAGTTAGAAATATTATGCATAATCTCACGTATAAATACATGCATTAGAGTTGTATTTATAAATTTTTGGGCAATATGTATGATGAAATCACTGATCATCATATATGATTAAGTCAATTAAGTGGTTAACTGAATATTCCCGAAATTTATTATTATTTTTTTAAGCAATTATTTGATGCTACTGATGATCATTTGGTACTTTTCATTGGTGTTGTTATATTGATAAATATACAATGTATAAATTGAAACATAGATTATATGTGTACTTTATAAGAACAAGTCGGATTCCTGATACACTGATCAATATAGGAAAACAATATCGTAGTAATTTTACATATAATAAGTAATATTTTGTTACAAATGTCCGGTTCTCAGGTTTTGATACATGGTATAAAAAAAATTTCTCTTTACATTTAAAAATATTTAAAAATGCAAAAAATATAAAATAGGTGAAAAAATTTAGTTATTATGTCTTCCTGCGGGGAGAACAGAAAGTATCATTAATTTCGCGTTAAAATACAAGCACATACTCATAATCAAATTTTTAGTTTAATATTAGCATAGTATTAATATTAACCAAATATTTTTTGGTGTGTAAAGAATTACATACTATTTGATAAAATAATACATCATAAAAACAAATTTTATGATGTATCTTATCACACATATTCATAAGCGTTTACAATATAAATCACAATTTTTAAAGTCAATCAATTCATTCGATTCATAAAGAGTACGAACAAAAAAAATTATGTTCGGCAATATGAAGATGTTAATATAATATAAATATCAATTTATATTTATATTAACGTCTTCACATTGCCAATTCGTCCATATTTTATGTACATTCAATGATGTTAGATATTATAAAAAAATTTAAATTTTTTAGATTAAACTTACAGGCAAGAGAGAAAGAGAGAGAGACTAGTTAAAAGATAGTGATACTTTTTTATTAAAAAAAGAAAAAAAACGTAATTTTGTAGAAGAAATTTTTATATTATACGGGGAAAAGTTGGATTCTATACATAATACATATATTTTATGAAAAATTAAAAAGTATCTCTATCTTTTTATCTACGTAAAAAAGATTTCAGTTTGTATCTGTTACAAAAAGCATATTAGAATATCCTCCTAACTGTATCTAACATCATTGTACAGTTAACTTAAGCAATTTCACGTCTAAAAAATTAAGTAAAAGAAGAATAGAGTTTTTTGCTCTATTAAATGGGATATTCGCTGAAAAATAGGTAATTTGTAGATTTTTTCTCATAAACAAAAAAACTTTGAAATTTATTTTGCATATGTATTTATTACTATTTTATTATGATTTCTACCGCGTTTCATATAAAAATAACTAGTATTTATTTAAATGTAAGGTGCAATGTACGGCTGTTCCGAAATGTTTATCTTCGATAGTTGTATGATTAAATTCGTTTTAACAGCCCCTTTACATTTTAGTAAATATTAGTTATTTTTATATGTTATATGAAACGCGGTAGAAATGATAACAAGTACATATGCAAATCAACAAGTTTTTTCTGGGTTTTTTCGTTTATGAGAAAAAAATTCCAAAAACTGCCTATTTTATTTTTCAGCGAGTATCCCCTTAACTTAGATTTTATTACGCGCACAGATAAAGATCAGATTTCTACAGACACGTTTAGATTTATAGAAGAGTCGAGTACAATAATTTAATTAACGAGAGGGGGGAGGGAATATTTTAATACATATATATCGAATGATATTTAAAAAGGTAGTTAGTGCAATTTTGTAGAAAGTATAAGTAGTTTCTCAAAATTGTTATTTAACATATACATACGTCGATATAATTGCATTGAATAGTTTTTTTTTAATTGTAAATAGTGTCATAGGATATAGGTTTATGCGTCCGTAAATCGCTAGGCATGTTAGGTGCTCGCTAAACGGAGTTCGCGTACATTATGTGAGTATAAATTATTCGATTGGAGAATATTCGTGACGGATTCGATTTTTTTTTTTCGTGATACATGTTAGCGTTGCGTATATACGAAACGCAACTTTTAGTTTTTATCTTATTGAAGATATGTTTGCATTCTTATTGAGGATGTGGTTTGTACATACACACACACACATACATCCATGGGACAACGAACAGCCAAACATACAACTGTACCAGGATGATGTTCTGAAAATTTCAACTCCAGAACAATATCCTGGTATTCCTAACTGGGATCCCTAAGTCGTTCGAGGTCCAAGGACACGTTACGTGTCAGAAAACAAAAGTATGCCAAATATTATCTCCGATATTTATGGCAAGGTGGGGAGATGGCAGTAAGGATACGGCATAAAGGACATGGACTTCGTTCCTAGAACGAGATGAATAAGTCCGTATGAGATTCAGCAGTTTATTATTAAGTACATTGCAGCGTACACCCCATGATATATAAGCGCGTAGCTTATATCGTCAGAGTGGGAATTACGTATCTGCATTTCTCTTGAATCAAGAGACACTCTGTGTGCTTAAGAGGCAGAATTGATCTTTGGTGTGCAGATGTGTTGTTAAACATGTATTTAACCGGTATCACGCCCCTATTAATGACAACTTGCGTAATAGCGTGGGAGATTATAATATTGTAAGCGCCATAAATAGAGTAGGCGAAGAGAAATAATTTATACTCACACACTCGTATGCGACAGTTTTAATTTAGAAAAAAAAGTATGTAGCATATTTTGACTGGATGATGACACATACGAGGTATCGAAAAGACTATCGTATACATTTATAAACACAAAATATATAAATCACTGATCGGAAAACAGAATATTCTTTTTTTACGTTGATATACACGAAGTAGTTGATTTAATAGGTACTTTTGATTTGTAAAACGCGCGCAAATGGAAAAGGTCCAACATAAATATTACATAAATAAACATTCTTGCTTCGCATGAGGAAGAAAGAATGTGAGTAAATATCATCAAATTATTAGTATATGTAATTAATGGGTGATAATTATGTAAATCTTACACAAAATGAAATGTTATACATAATGTAAATACTTTTATTATATAAGTCTCGTCGATGTATTAAGTATTGCTTGCACGAGCAATACTTGACTGTGTAATGTGAATTAAAAAAATAATATTTTATAAATCGTTTTTTATTTGTATAAACTTATAAGAGAACATCCCAATTTATGTGAAAATACACATATGAGAATATCTCCTTTATTCGGATGTGCCTTTCTCTGCATCCTCCGTTACCTGTAAGCGAATGATTTCGCGTTAGCTCTCCCAGCTTAATTAATCTATCAGTTTTATGTGTATTTATAATTTTATACCTCATCAGAATTTAAAGCGAATAGCTCTTCTTTCGTCGTCCTCTTGAAAAAACCTACCTATAATGATTAACAAACAAGAATTGATCAAAACATGTTGGAAAAATAATAGCGATATGTGCAGAACTTACCGTATTTAATATAATAATAACGATGCATAGTAATATTAGACCTAACGAGATTGACGCAATCACAACCCACAATTGTAGTTTCTGCGTCTTCGCTGCGCTATGAAATTCTGTCGTGACATTCGTATCGTTCCTGTAACGTAAATTTTCTTTAAATAGGTGTTCGCTCAAAAGTACCTGAAAAATTGGCAATTTTTGAAATTTTTTTCTCATAAATGAAGAAATCGAGAATTTTGTACTTCTACTTATGTATTTATTATTATTTCTACCACATTTCATACAAAAATAACTCATATTTATTAAAAAATAAGGTGCAAAAATGTACGAAAATGTCTGTCCTTAATGTTTGCTTTGATATTTCAAAAAACTAAGGAACCGATTAACTTCAAATTTTTTATTGCCTATTTTTCAGCTTAAATCGTAGCATCTTTCAGGATATCGTGACAATTAACAATCTATATTATGTCCGAGAATATTCACCTTTCGTCTATTCCAAAAATCCGGTTTGCCGGTTTTATGATTTCGACGTGAGCGTCCGTGCTGAATTTCACGATCTTCATTTCGTTCGACAATTTGAAATTATCTTAAAATAATAAGGCGAGAAAATAAAAATTGCAGAGAAAGGGCAATCATAGCTTATTTGTTTTTTAGTTCGATACCTTTAAACCTCGTGGCGTTGAGAATTAATCTCATCGTCAATTTGCCGACGTCCTGTTGCGTCCTTAACGCATTCAGATCGCAGTAGATCGTCGAACAATTCACGCCATACGTCGAACAGTTCACGTATACGATATTGCGTTCTCGGACTGTCAGATTATCATTCGAATCTTCGAATCTTGTCATTCTCATATTGTACAACGTCTGTAAAATACGAGCAGCAAAAGCTACGTGACTGTCCGCGTTCCTCTTGAATACATTATGCGTCGCGTTCTGCAACGTTTCGTTATTATAATTTGGATTATACAAATCAGATGCGTCCGACACCGTCTCTCCCGAAAGTTCATCCTGCTGTACATCCACTAGATCCACCCCATTCGATAAGCAGTTGTAATATCTTCCAGATATATAAATCTGAAAAAATCGTTAAATATATCTTTAGATACACACGCATATAGGAAATTATTAGAATTAATTTGTGACATTATGTATGATACTATATACTGTACAAAATCTTTTTACAAAATTCATTTTAATAAGTAGTTCTAGCTGAATAACTCGAAAACAAAACATTTTGGAGAAAAATGTTTTAGATGAAATATATAATTTCATATATAATTTCGAGAGAATATAACGATGTAAAATGGAGAATTTTAGTTTGGACCGGCATAAAATCATATTAACGTCACACTTTTATTTTTTAGACAAAAAATGCTATCAATTTTTTATATAAGTCATTTTTCTTGATATTCTATATATAAAAGTGTCATAAAATCTCGGCACACATTTTTTATTAATAGTCTCAAACTTTTGGTCAGCAGTGTATACACAATTGCGTCTAAAAAAAATTTCTTTTTAATTTTTCGTTTTCAAATTATTCAGCTAAAATGATTAAATGTATCATTTTATATTATTTTTATATTACGATGTTAGCTCGATACTTACCCGCGGCTCATACAAAAGCACCAAAGAATCTGAATCGTTTATGGATATTGGTAGATTGATGACAAGCCGCGCCTCTTCTATAGGCGTCACACCGAATTTCAATATCTGATAAACATGTTGAAAAATTATGTCCGATTGATCACTATCTAAATTGAATAGATAGTAACTTTTCTCGTTCGCTTTTCTGCAACACGACACAACTGTTATTGTCGAAGAGTTATTGTTTTAGCTTTCTCTCTTTCGAAGTATATACTGACCCGTCTAGCGACAAAGACGCTTCGCTTTGCAAAGTCAGCAGTGATTTAATCATATACATGCCATGATTTACGCTGTGAGTTTGTATCTCCGCAGAGAACTCCAAAACTTGCCCATGCAACGAACCGTCGGTCAGATGTTTCATATCCAAATCGAGTCTCATAACTTTCTGCAGGAAATTTTTTTAATTCTTCGAGAAAAAAATTTTTTTATTTTTTTTTTTTTAATTTTCTTCGAAATTTAAATATTAATTATTATTAATCAAATAATTTTTTATTAGATCATATAGACTTCTTGGTGTTATGATTTTAATCAAATTTATGGTACTTAAGTTAGTTACACTAAAATAAGCAAACTATTTTTACCTCCTCATACATTCCAAGCGGGTTGCCGACGTTGCAAATAACAGTCAGGGTATCATCATCCGTGTCTTCTTCGCAGAATGGTAAGATACTGCGCAGTACTATTTCTTTTGGGAGAGTAAACACGATAGTCGTGAGATATGCCGGCTCAGCGAAATTTTTTAAACTTGTTTCCAAAGTGATGTCGTTGGAACCGATCACCCACGTATTATTCTCCCTATATTTTAACAAAGTAAATATAACAAATAATGTTTTTGTTTGCAAAAATTCAGTATTACATTTGACATCGAACGTTACTTGCCTGATTCCCCAAAATTTCATTATTGCGTGTATGCTGGAATTGCAGACTCTATCATCCCCGCATCCAATATCAAAGGGAAGCAAAATTTGCGCACTTCTCGATCTAGCATTTCTGCTTTCAATAGGGCAAGTCTTGCAAAATTCAGACGAATCATTACATGTAAAATCGTGAGATGCATAAATGGTAATCGGTTCAATGAAATTTTGAATATTATCCTGCAAAATGTATGACATCGTTATTAAACTCTGTGGACATCTCGATAACAAATTTTCCATATAAAAATAATACATATATATAATTATATATAAAATATCCATATATATTTTCCTTCTCAATTGTACAATCTCTGTCTTTAATTTGGCTTCTTACAATTTTACCCGCATATTATGTACTAACAGAGATATTATATATAATTATATATATTATAGTGGTTTTATATGAAAATTTTTTCTTATTGGAATTAGATTTTATTAACGAGTGAATGTTTACCGAAAGAGTAATAGTAGCATTCACACACGTATGGGCATCCATTGAGTACACATCCAATGAAGTCTCTTTACTACGTTTATATTTTTTGTCTACGATAAAAGAGACTTTGAAAGCTATAAATAAAAAATTGCGATTTATACAATATGTAACAAATTGTTATAATAAATTATTACATTTTCTAAACGTTTCATAACTTACTGTGTGTGTGTGGTATGTCGTAGCTATGATATTCAACACACGCTTCGATCAAAAAGCTACTATTGTTCCTGTGTAAAGTGCTTGGAATGGTGTATATGGTCAAATTTGTTCTTATAACGGGTTTACTTCGAAGTACTACGACATGTCCTGATTTATATGCGCCTACTGCGATGTCCGCATACCTATAAATGACACAGACGTAGATACTAACTTTGTGGAATTAATTTAACATAAAATAATTGCATTGTAATTTATAAAGATAGGAATATTATTTATATACACTTAAAACCACATATAAAATTTAAAAATATTTCAGTGAAATTTTACTTAAAAGTAAATAATATATATATGCCTTATTCAATATTTTTTCTTAATTTGAAAGTAAATAGTCATATATTATATTTAGCACAGTTACGATTAATATAGCATTGTTTAACTTCAAAAAAATGGACTCTCGGGTTCAACAAAAATTTACTAACAAAATATAAATAATGAATTTCCTTTCGATTAACTAAGCACAATTCACGAATCAAAAATAATACAAAATCGTACAATAATTTACTAACCCGTTGTTATCTATATCGATGGGTTCAGATATTGAAAATCCAAACGATTGTATATTTGCTCCTTTTGCCGGAAGATTGGGACTAGAGAATTGCATCGTGATCCTTTGTGTCAACGTAGGTCTTATGTTATCCTTTAAACTCGCGTCGCCGTTGTAAACGTAAATTGCTCCCGAGTCCTCCCAAGGAGCGCCTACTATAATATCTAGAATTTAACAAAAATAGCGTATTTATTTTGACAATGAGCTATCCGATAGCCTCAGTTAATTACCGCCAAAACCATCTCCGTCTACATCGCCGATTGCCACCGCATAACCGAACTGTGCATCTTCTCTGGTGCCTTTTATAATCGCGGCTGTCTCGAACTCTTTCTATATCAAATTAAACAATTTAATAAATCGTATCGTTTATTTCAAAAATTTCTGAGGCGATAGCTAAGTCTGTCAAGAACAAATTTTGAAGCTGCTACAAATTTTGATAACAGAATATAATGGCAGATTGACTGCAGAAACTAAGCAGAATCTACCGTTTAGTAATCATTTGAATGATTTATTTCATTTACATAGTAACGAAATGATGATAACAATTCTGTACGGTTTTTCTGCCGACAATCTACTGGCTAGGCCAAGATAAATCGATTTAGTTGAAAATTAATAAAGTACTAAAACTCTCGTTGGAGAGAGTTCTAGTTTGTACAATAATATAAAATTTACCTTCGAGCTGCCCAGATATATGTAGATTCTGCCGTTATCATTTCCCCAATGCGGAGCTCCGACCACAAGATCGTGCAGACCGTCGCTGTTTAAATCACCGCTAGCCAAGCTCGCCCCGAAGAATTCGCCGATGTCAGTACCACGAAGATTGGTGATCAAGGACACAAAATCCCCGTTCAAATTGACTACAGCGACCTGTAATATTTAATGTCACAGTTACACGCCGTGATCTCCTCTTCTCGGAAGAAACGGAACGTTTTGCCTGAATAATGTTCATCTCTATCAATGTTATAGATTAACTTTAATCTCAGTTTAACTCTTACTTTTTATTTTTTGTCGGTTCTAAGAATTAGAAGAAGATAAATAGTAAGTTAAACGGAGATTAAAATTAATGTGCATTAATAGAAATGGACGTAAGTGGGATGAATAGAATGCTTTACCTGCCCTACATAATTCCATCCCGGATCCCCACAGGCGTAAAAGGGTTGATTCTGGTTGAAATAATATCCTGATGTTACCGCATAGCCTGTTATAATAGTTTAATTAAAATCCGCTTTTGCATATGATCGTGTGATGGAAGTTTTATTTGATTACATATAATTCATACCAAATTGCGACAGATTGTCGTGTATCGGTATCTCTGTGGTTTTCCTATTGATCTCATAAAATGAGTGCTTCCAGAAATGTGCTATGTTGACGCTACCTATGATATTGTCGCTTGGTCTTCCTATGATACGGCTTATTGCTCTGTACATTTTCTGTAATTTCAAATTACTCACAATCAGTCATAAAGCCCATAGTCAAACGGCAAAACATTCGACAAAATTAAAATTAATATTGTATTATAGAAAGAGTAAGAATTAAATACGAAAATATTTATAAATTAATGTAAATTATAAATTAATTTAAATTATAATATTTCATTAACATACCTGCGGTGTTGCAAAGGCAACAGAGAAACCGTGCATTGGATTAAACCACGTATCTTTACTGAAATCTATTGTATGTAATATTAATATCTGTGTGTATATTATTATAATTTAACTTATTTTATTATTTTATTCATTGTTTTATAATAAAATAAAAAATAATATATAAAATGTTTGAAAATTTGACAAAAAATATTTTTACAAAATGAAAAGAATATTAGACACTATAGAGAGTATTAGACATTTTTTTCCTCAAGTAGCCACACTTACATTTAATCATTCTTTTTACTAATCTACAAGTTTATTTATTTTTTTTTTACATTCTTTGTAAAATAATCCATAGTTAAGAAAAAGGCTTCATGACCGTAGTCAAAGATTGTTAAAAAAAATAATAGTATTAAGCATATAGATACAGATATTATATATTGATCGATTAGAAATTCATTGCCTCAAAATAGTGAATAAAAAATAATTACCAAAATAGTTAATTTCAGATATTTCCGACTCCAATGTTGTCCAAGACGTTCGTCCGCTGTAGCAAATGCCTTGCAAGGTGTCTGTGTATTTCTTGCTATTGATAATGCTCAGAATCGTTCGCGGGGCACATATCTGAAATAAAGTAATGATGATAAATTAAAAGTTGCTCAAGATATATTAATTTCAGAGTAAAACCCATATTTTTTTCTTTAAAAAAACAAAATATAATTTTTTTCGAAGTTTTCAATCCGATAAAATTTTTTTTTATATAAAAACATGTCTAAATATATATAATTCTATAATATGTCCATATATGTTTTTTCTCTTGTATAATCTCTGTTTGTACGTAATACATAAAGAAAGTAATAAGAATAATTTAAAAATGATTAGAAAAATATCTATCTTGTTTAATATTTCTACAATCAATCTGTCAGCACATTCTATTATATTTCTGCCGATAAAATTCGTAGCAGATGCTTCGCAAAATCTATAATTTCAATAGATTTAGCCATCCGGGCTTCTGATATTTTACTTACTAACAATAAGATGTTAAATTCTTTCTTAAGGAAGCAATGTTATAAAGTGTTTAAATCACAACAACCCTGATTAATTCCTCATATCTTTCTTGCGTACCGTAAGGAAACCGCTGTTCTTTTCTACCGACATTGCACCACCGAACCAGGAATGTTCCTTCTTTACATATGCGCGCATATTGAGTTGGCGTATGTATAATTCTTCGTCTTTCGCGGAAATGGTCGGCCTGATCTCCATACATGGACCTGGTAAACTGCACAGGTAAACTACACCAGGTTCGTCTAAAAATTTAAAACCTGATGTATCACGCCATGATATACCATGGCGTGTATAATTTCCACGAGGTGCTCCTATGAGTAACCTGTTAAAAAAGAATACACATTTCAAATTGGTTTTACAAACGACAAATAATAACATAGATAGATATAGCGACAGTAGTAAAATAACAATAGAAAATTCGAAAAATGTTACAATAAAATAATGTGAAAAAAAGCTAAAGAATACAGTAAATGTAAAAATACTGAAAGAAGAAAAAGAGGAAAGAAAAAAATAAAAGATATTGACGATTAGCTCAGCAAATTAAAAATTAAATATAAAGACAGCAGCCCAGGTAGAACATAAAATTTATAATAACGTCTTGTTGAATATAAAGTCATGATGATGTCATCATGATGTCATTATAAATTTTATGTTCTACCCTTATGAACTAAGCTAGATTTTAATGCTTAAACTTATCATAAACTTATTAATTTAAATCCATTTACGAAGAACAATATCGAATGTTAATAAACATTGGTAGTTTTTAATGATTTATCGACATTTTATTTTGTTTTAGATTAATGTCGTAATAAGTTTAAGCATTAAAATATCTAGCTTAGAAAGCCTCTATTGTGTTTAGTTGAAAAGAAAGAAACCGAATAATAAATATACATAGCACTACAGAATTAATGAAATCAAATTAACAAACATGATGACATTTTTTCTGAAATAATTTTTAAAATACTTTTAAATCACTTATTATTATCTCATTTCACAAGATATAGGTCCACAAGATTTTTTACCAAAACATGTAGAATGCACATTACCATGAGATATTCTTCTGCAAGTCACGATGTAGCAACACCGAATAGCCGAAATAATTACGTTCGAATTTCGTGTATAGATATTGGTCCGCATTAGTCGCGCTGTTCGGATACAATATTGGGTAATCTGTATCGATATTGTACGCAGACACGATTAGAAGATTGAAAAATAATATAAATCTCGTCGTCATTGCGCAACAAAACACTTCACGAGTTTTCACCACGGATAAATAATAATTTCATATATTTTATGCTGTCACCAATGGTCACCAACGAATTACAGCGAACTGCCGTTTATTAACGATTCGACTTGATCATCACTCTCCTCTTTTCTGAATCCCTAATAACTGCACGACAAAAATGTATAAAACTGATGCAAAAACGATGTAGATTAATTTTTTGAATAAAATTTTAATATGCATCCAGCCAAGCACAGGAATTAATAAGAAACAGCATAAGTCACTGGCCAGCTTCGATGAAATAGCATAACTGTAATATCAGAAGAACAGGAAGGATGACGATAACATAATCGTCATAATTAATCACGTTATAGTAGTCACCCGTCTAATATTAACAAATAAAATTTCCCTTACTCATAAATAACTAATTAATTAGTAGGAGATAGTATAAGTAATTGATATAACGTATTTATTAAAAATATACTTTATTCTCAAATATAAATCTTCTTGTTTAAAATGACCGTGCGTGCACTTACATTCCACAAGAACTAAGTTTATCAACAAATTTAATAGGTCGACAACAGAATAACATATATTATTTACAATACATTTCATATTAATACATGAGACTTAAATTAGCGTCACCTATGTGTATCCAAAATATATACAATACACAGGGTGTCCAAAATTTGCGCACATAGAATGTAATTTCGTAACTATACATAACTTTTAAAGAAATCTTCTCTTAGAAAAATAAATAAAACAGCATAGGTACACGTTTAGTGGACGCAGTTAAGTCATGTAAACTCTTAGACCGTTTATTCGTTAGCTTTGCTCTCATTTAAAAGCTACTTGTGAAAATGTTGCTTTTCTATCACATATTCTGTTAGCAGATTCTATTATATCACTGATGGCATTCGGCAAAATTTATAGCAGAATAATTAACAAAATTTTTTCAACAGACTTGATTATCTAGGTACATTTGCAAAAATATTTTTATACAATTATTTTTTATAAAATACTTGTAGCAGAAGCTGTACAATAGTCACATTATAGTTTTATTTATAAAAACTATAATGTATCATTTGCAATTAAAATATTTGCTTATTTCAATTATAAATTGACTTGTTTCAAATGTAAATTTATATATTACATAATTTATATATACGTTCTTCTGTGTGTACGAAAATTGATAAAGATATTTTATAATAAAAAGATAGATATTTTTATACGAAAGCATACTTGATGCTATGTGGAATACTGATTCGCGTACTTGTGTTATTACATAAAAATTAACGTTTTATATTTATAGCATATATTATTTTAATAACTTTTAAGGAAAAATCGAAACTCTCTAGGCACAATAGCAAAGTCACTGGTTTTCTAGTTCTCATTTTAAATTATCCCTCTCTGTTTAAAATAAATCTCCTGTTCTTTTGCCGATCGTTTGTAAAACTTGTCTCTTGGGTCTGCTGCGGGCAACGTCGAACACTGTAAATTAAATAGGAAGTTTTTATAATGTATATTGTAATAAGTAAAATACAATGTTATTAGTAATTGTATGATAGCAGCTAGTGTTTATACAAGGGTGTTGGCAGATTAATTAAAAAGTAGTGTTAATATCTGTAATTAAATAATAGTTATAACAATAATAAAAGTTAAAGGATATACCCCAGAGTCCTTTCGCAATTCTAATGCTTTTGTCATTGCTTCATTCAAACGCTTCTCTCTGTCACCGTGAGCAGGATGCGTCGATATCCATGGCAATTCTGGAGGCAGTGTATGCATTTCTGTAAGCGTCCTCATCGTAGCCCAAAATACAACAGCTTCACGAATATCAATACAAGCCTGTGCAAAGAATAGATATGTATACTAATTCGTAAATAACTCTAACAATTAGTCTTTGTAAATGTATGAGTAGTAATACAAAATGCAAAATATAATATTAGATATTATGTTGTATAACATACTTTTGCAGCCAGTTTAAGTCCTACTTCATCAGCTTCATTCTCCAAAACTCTGCTGAATGGAAGATTATATATAATATTCACAATTCGTTCTCCTATCATATGAATAATAGCAGCTGCCAAGTCGGGAAATATTGCCCAAACTAATAATATGGGTATTGCTATTAAAAAGTCCCACAATAGTCGATCCGATAGTGCCTCAAGCTGTTTACAAAAATTATTACATACTTTATATTTTATAAAGAGTAATCAATATGAAAAATATTCGTGTTATTACTTACAGAATGTAACAGCAGCGAATGAGCCATTTCATGGGCTAAAACAATGCCTAATTGATCGTCATTTTCGATAATTCTTAATATGTCCAAGGATACAAAGATATTGCCACCCTAAGAAGACAAAAGAAATAAAGTAAAAATAGTTGTACTAATAGCTTGTATGTACTGAATATATTGCTGTATAATATTGATGATGCACGCACCGGCAAGATGTACGAGTTTGTCAATGGTGTATTAATAACAGTTAAAGTCCACTGTGTATCTCTCATCGACTTCAAATCTTTATTAGATGTAAAAATTCTTTCAATCACCCTTATGAGTCTCTTGTAAGCTGGATGAGAGTGCGGTACCAAATCTAGTTTGTGAGCTTCTAAATGCTGAATGAAATATAGAATTATGTTATATAATATAAACTTTTAAAGGGTACTTCCAAATATGCAAAGACTTTAAAATCTTTAATTCTTTTACGTTATTACGACTGCATTGTTTACTTACAGCTTCGAGAACCATTTTCCCTAATTTTTTCTCTTGTTCCTGGTTAAAGATTATAAATCTCGAACGTTGTGTCAATGGATCGGTTTCAAGATGAGTTACGTAGTAAATAGCCAATATAAGGCCATACAGTCCGAAACAACCTTTTAAAAAAATTAAGAAATATAGATGAAACATGGCACAATATTACTATAACACAATTATTTAGCAATCTCTAAAGAACTCTCTCTCTCTCTCTCTCTCTTACCTAGAAATATATTTCTTCTTTCCCTAAACCACTGCTTATATTCCTCTTTCTCCTTCTCGGGCTTGCGCGTCCACCATCTCTTCATACCGCGCCCCATCAGTACTGCACCAATGCGTAAGATAGGACGCAGAAGCATAGCTACTAACGGTGGAACGTGCAAGTTTTGCGTTGTGCGAAAATCACATTTTTGTAATTTTAAGTATTGTATCTTTCCGCAGTCAACTTTATCTTGAACGAGGAATCTCTTGTACGACCAGATATGATGGCGATCTCTCACAGAGCAAGTAACAAAATGAGTTGTTCTCCGCTGAAAATTCTTCCGACATAAACTTCTCGATATGGCAAGCATATTGAAGAAAGCTTTGGGTACAGTAATTATATCCGCAACGGGAACAAAAATATAGCCTGTTAAGGAGTATGACGCTACATGTAAGAATATAATGACAGCTATGATTGTCTATAATCTGCAAATACTGTTAATAAGAACAGTTTGAAACTAATGTCATAACTGCTCATTATTCCAGTGCAATACTTCAGCATGAATTATCTCCTTTGAGGAAAAATAGCACTATCAGATGCAGTCAAATCGGTTGCTATGAATTTTTACAAGCTGCCAGTAAATGCTTGTTTATTGTCCAATATCGTCAGATCTAATTTAATTCAGTTTGCCTTAGTTGTTCAACACTCGTTGGACTAACATTGTACCGAGTCCTTATTTTACTCCAAGATAATTGTTTCAAGATTATGGCTTGCCAGAGAACTGCGTGTACTTGTTAAAAGTTTAAGACGTGACTAAAATAATGGGAAGCTGAAAATAGAAAAAGACATTCATACATTCAGAAAGAATTTTATTTGGATTCATCTATCACAGATTTTCAGATTAGGACATAGATATACGTTGATAATCACACCGTCATTTTTCACGTAATCATACGCTCTAATTAAGTATTAATTAAAACAATTTAATTAAATTTACGGTTATCTATTCGGTTACGTAAGATGACAGTTTTATTTTTATTTCTAATTTTAGAAATAAGCAAAAAGCTTTATATATATTTCATAAAAAATTTATAAAATTTAAATAATTAAACTGACTTTAGCTACTATATACTAAGTATATAGTTGGCAACTATAAAGATTTTACAAAATTTATTCTCTTTTTTGGTTATATACCTGATGATTTCCACTTCAGTATTTATTTATATTCTAATGATTAGGAACACGTAGAAACCTGATTCAAATCCAAACATTCCAAACTCAATTTTGATTGAATATAATACAGGAAAATAATTCGATTCAATTAGATCGATCAAAATTCGCTTCAGTTTATTCAAGTTTGTCTTTAACCCTTTAACCATAAGGTCCGTTCTTATTTAGCTGAACTTGTTGCACTGTCCCGTTCAGCTGGTGCAGCTATGTGTCGATTTCCAGTTTCTTTCAGGCTCGCTCGATTCAGTTGGCGATCATGCAAAAGTATTGATCGCCTTGCCGAGGACCCCGAGGACGGTGTTCGCGCGATCCAGACGCGTTCTTTCCGATTTTTCCGTGCCGTAAACATGGCGCTTAACCTCACCGTCAAGGTGCATCCCGTGGTTTTATTTCAAATCGTGGATGCGTACGAACGACGAAAAGCGGAATCCATGCGCGTTATCGGCACTTTACTGGGTAACGTATCGAGCAAACGTCATATACGACCTCCCGTCCCGCTTTGACACCGCGTGTCCAGCCGCAAGACAGACGTGATCAGCCGACACGTGTCATTCGTTATTCCAGGTACCGCGGAGAAGGGGATCGTCGAGGTAACCAACTGCTTTTGCGTGCCGCACAAGGAATCCGAGAGCCAGGTGGAGGCCGATCTCACATACGGCATGGACCTGTACGACTTGAATCATCGAGTCAACGCGCAAGAGAATATCGTCGGTTGGTGGGCCACCGGCAACGAGGTGTGCAGGCCCTTGAATTTCAGGCTCTTCTTACACGTTTCCTCTTGACAGTACGCAAACTAAACAGAACGTTATGTCGCAGGTTACCACACACTCGTCCGTTATCCACGAATATTATGTGCGAGAGTGCAATAATCCAGTGCATTTGACTGTTGACACAACGTTGGCGAATACAACGAGAATGGGGATCAAAGCTTACGTTTGTGTCCCGTTGGGTGTGCCTAATGGCAAGCAAGGCTCCATGTTCACTCCGGTCAAAGTTCAGGTTTGTCACAATTATCAATCTAATAGGACAATTGTAACATTTACAACAAATTGTATCATAGGTCAGTATTTCTAGTCAGATTTTATATATAAGATCGTCTTAAGTTCATCTTTAGATACTCCGTAGCCAATGAAACGAGGCGTACAGCATCTAAAGATAAACTTGAGACGATCTTAAATATAAGATCTGACTATGAATACTATAGAATATATAAAGACGTTCTTATATAGAGATTACCTTTAATATTGTTAAACCTGTCCGTACAGATTGCCTGCTACGAGCCAGAAGTGGTAGGATTGCAACTGTGTTCAAAGACACAAGTGCCATCTCACGCACAAGCGTCTGGAAAATCTGCCGGAGGGATAGAACCCATGATGGATCTTGCGCAAGTCTCTGAGGCTTGTTCCAAGCTTTCTTTAATGTTGGAACAAGTATTGGCATACGTTGATGATGTTCTAGCAGGGAAACAGCTGCCAGATAATCAAGTAAATACAGACAGATATAAAACTCTTTTGTCTTCATCTGTAAAATTCTTGTCATTTAGCTAATACAAATTATTCTGCTATTTCAGGTGGGCAGGGCCCTTTTGGATATGGTACATTCCGTGCCGAAAATGACGAGCGATCAATTTGACGATATGTTTAATAGCAATGTTAAAGATCTGTTGATGGTTGTTGCGTTATCTCAATTGATAAAAACGCAGCTGCAACTCAACGAGAAACTTACTCTGCTTACGACTCTATGATCAAGAGCGTTTGACTCTTCACGTTATACATAGCGCACAAGAAAATCAATAATAATAGTCCACTCCTGATATGTTTCAATTATTTTTAATACGATTGATTGGAATTACAACAGTAGCTTGTAAAATTGCGATTGTAATTATATAAAGTGTAAAAAATGCGTCATTGAATGATACAATTATATGTACAATATGCATGAATAATTACAATTATAACAATAATAAATACAAATTATTTACTAGCTTTTCTACAGACTGCTTTCTTAAATCTTATGACGTACTCATTTATTCATATTTCGTACGAAGTTTCATCCTTTTGATTATCTATAAGATTAGACCAATCGGGAACTCGATTAGTCTTTAAGTACACTTCTTTTGTCAAACATCGTAATGGCAAATCTGTCGTGCCAAAAATAGCACCGCCTAACCACGCCGTGCAATTTGGTTTGCTGGGTGCCGTATGAAATTTGAACGATTCCACCTTCAATTTATTTTTATACAGATCGCTCGCGATTAAAGCCAACAATTCCGATTTCAGACGACTCGCGAAGCCTTTTGTCATAGACGTTCCTCCGACGAGTATTATATTTTCGGCCAGCACGCGTCTCGTATCCAATGGGCACTGATTTAAAATTAAATGTAACATTAGAAACGTGCGCGTTGTTATTCAACGAACTTGAGGGTTCTATTGCGTAGTATTGCGCAGAAAATTACAGTAGAGATTGGCTTTACCTTAACGATAGCGTCGAGTATCATAGTGGGTAAAGAAAGATTATCGTTATCCCTTTCCCACAGTATCTCAAACACCTTTTCCCTGATCTCTCCAGGTATTAAGATTCTTTTAACACCGGGATACGTGACGTCGGGAGGTGGAGTCGGAGCATTCTCGGTCCCTAGCTTTGCGGACCTTTCCAGCGTGGTTACGAAACATGTTCTTACTTTGATATCCTCCAGCATCTTTTCCGACAAATCTAGATTGCTCGCTGTGTCTCGAAAGTATTTTCCTAAATTCCTACAAATCGTGAGAAGAATACAAATTATACAGTGTCTGTCAAGTGAATCTCGGTGTAACAGAAGAAAAAGCGAGACTCACTCGTGTACAATCTGTCCGCCTAGGGGCAACGCTTGCCAGGCTTTAAGTACCGGTATTCCCTCAAAGATCGGAATCAGAGTTGCCTCCTGATATCCGACGTCCAATACCAAAGCTGTATCGATACCGAGAGTGCTGATCGTCGCCAAGTGACTCGGCAGAAACAACATAGAACCGACTTCGAAGTGCCTGAACATTACTTTCGCGAGGGTATCTCTGAACGACGTTACTGCCAGTGGAGACTCCAAGAGCAATATTCTCGCATCTTTCGGGCTTATCACGACGTACCTGCGTCATATAGGTCGCTTTAGATGGAAACCCTAGTGCTACGGTGAAAACGCAGGAACTCATGGTCTTACTTAAAAAACAATAGATGAAGAAAATCCACGAGCAATTGATACAGATCCTCGGGGTCCTTGTAGTCAACGATTCTGCGTATCTTCTTCGATTCCGAGCATCTCACCTCCGTTCGAATAATACCACGTGGCGACATTTCTCCCGCATAGCCGAACCTGTGTCGCAATAAACGTATTCGGCAATACAAATATATTTCAAATTGAAAATACAGGCCGTAGAAATCATCTCTCTCTCTCGTCTCGCAATACTCACTTTGTGTACGCGCTACCGATGTCGAACACTACCATTGTCTTATCCGAGATATATCTCACGCCCTCGTATCCGCGAAGCATTTTCCTTATTTTATCTGTCCGTTTCTCGTATAGTCGTATTTTTAGCTAAATCTTAATGTAGTTTGACAAGTAGCTTGACAGACGAACAGCTGAAGAAACCGGAGCAGAACCGAAGCGAAGAAGTCGTGCACGCTCGGCGTTCGTCAAGTCATCCGAAATCCAATCTGCGTTCACGAACGGATTTTTTTTGGAATAAATCCCGTTCGGAATTATTGTTTAGTTATTTCCCTAGATTTCTATTGTGTTTTCTAGGGAAAATGGAATAATTCCAATGAGTTATGCTAGGTCTACAATGCGAGTCGTAAAAGTCGTGAGTCGCAAGAATTGACCAATCACAGTCGAATTTGAGGAGAATAATCGACTGTGATTGGTCAATTCTTACGACTCACGACTTTACGACTCGCATTGGCCGTGTTAAGCAGACACAACTGTTGAGTTCGTCTTATCAACATTCTGCGTTGATTGGTTGGTTCTAGAAGTAAGAGCCAATCACGTTCGACTGCTACTCAGCGGCTTGGTCTGCTGAACGCGCCCCTTGTAGACCTAGCATAATCCTCATTGGTGGAAATGGATAAAGCGCTTTCCCGCAGCTGTCGCAGGTCGCAGCCATCGATAGGGAATTACTCGCCGCCAATCATAGGTCGTGTGGTCCCCCCTGTCTCACGCACCTCCCGCATTCTCCGAAGCCGAGGAGGTGAACGGGCAAACATGGCCGTCTGACAAAACATTCCAGACATAGCAGCGATCAACGACGTCGTGTCCGTGTCGCTTTCGCTCGGGCATGTTGGACGGCGGCGGCCACGGAGCAACGTCATCCTGACCGAAGTTTCTCGCCGTACGGGTGACGCAACGACGTCGACGCGAACGAGGGGGCTGGAGAGAGCGCGGAAGGTGCGCGGAACTCCATTCGCCAGAGTTCGTCTGTGGGGGAAAAAAAAAAAAGTAACGTAATAGGTGCACAGGACGGCGAGGACGGTCCCGCTGGCGATCGCGAGGGTGATCGGATTTCGGATTGCTTTCGCGGCCGAGACGCGGTGTGCATTGTGCAAATCGCGAGACGATCGCGAACCGATCTGCGACGTGTTGCTCTACGAACGAGGACGAGATAGAGAGAAAGAGAGAGAGAGAGAGAGAGAGAGAGAGAGAAAGATACATATATATATACACACATATATAGATAGAAAGAGAGACAGAGATAGAGATAAAGACAGGAATTGATCGCTCGAGATCATGACGATTTTATCGAAGAAGAAGGCGAATGCGCCGAAGGATAGGACGCGCGAGGGAGGCGCCGGACCCGAGGTCGACGTTCATCACGGGGTAGTGCAGAACGAGCACAGTTCCGGCAACATCGCGCTCCCGAACAGTCCTTATCAGGTGAGAGATCGGAACGTGATTTCCGAACTTTGCTCTCTGTCTCTCTGCTTAAAAGGGGCAGGTTCTAAAACAGAAGTTTTGCCAACTCGCTGACTAGGTACGGGGCGCCAGCGGATTTGCCGTCGACCTGCACGGAGTCCAAAGCGATCATGGTTCCCACAGCGGTTCCCTCGTGTTGACCGGCAACTCGTACGAGGTATGACGCACCGGGGATTACCTCGGTTCTTTGTTTCGGATTAGTCTCGGTATCGTATAGATCAAGCCTGGTCAACTTTGAGCTCCGGGGGCCACGATACTTCTTCCTTTCCATCGATGGAGAGTAGGAGAAAGGAGTTCCTTCGCTGGATGAAGTTAATCATGCCTGCTAAACTATGGCTACGGTCAACGTGACGCTAAAAATGTGCTTTGGAGCGTTCTTCTTCTCCTTTTTTCTTCATTGAAAGAAAAGAGAAGAGGAATGTTTTGAAGCATTTGTAGCGTCACGTTGACCGTAGCCTACATCCGGCGAAGGAACCCCTTTCCCCCACTCTCTGTGAATGGAAAAGGGGAAGTGTCATGGCTCCGGAGCTTGAAGTTAACCAGGCATGGTATAGATCATCTTGTGCAGCAGCAGTAATGTAAACGTTGATCGTTGTATAAAGCTGATGGATAATAAATAGAAAGAATTTTTCATAAACGATAATATTTACACTTGGGGAAAAAGAAGCTATATTACGGGTGTTATGCTGTTATAATCAGTAGCGAGTGCTGTAGCGATCAAATGCCTAGTCAGAGAGTTCACAGCCGAGATATATTTTTGGCTAATGTATGGTATTTTTACATTTATACAGACAAATGTCGACCGCCGCGAAGACAAACATTTTGAAGATGGGAGTGGCCCGAGTCATGGTAAACGTCACAGACAGAGAGTCAGTCCCCACAGGTATTTGAAAATGACGCAAAGGAGTAAAAACGGGTGCTATAAAATACATTTGTTTTGTAATTTTACATAAAATAGGTAATAGGAATTGCGTGCTTTTATAGTATAGGTTTATGCTTATATTTAATAAGGGATCTACTAATCTTTTAATAGCTGTATTGGTAGACCTTCGCGCACAAAGCGTGAACGTGAGAGGGATAGAGGCAGAGAAAGAGAGAGAGAAAGAGAGCGCGAGAGGCAGGCTACTCCACCTGCTGCTTCTTGCAATGGCTCGCAAGGTATCAAAAAGTTTTTTTTTTTTTTACCCGTATAGCACAGTACCAGCCACTAAAATAAAGGCCTTTTTACACATAAAATCCCGTAAGGACGTAAAACATAAGCGTAAGAAAATCGACCAATCCCAATCGAGTATTTTCCCCTACTGAAGTTATGGACAGCACAATACTCGATTGGGACTGGTCGATTTTCTTACGCTTACGTTTTACGTTCTTACGGGATTTTATGTGTGAAGGCCTTAAGACTGTGACGTTTATAAATATGGAAGGTGAGAGATGATAAGTTTGATTTATTTAGGCACGGATACTAGCGTAAGTGGAAGAGTAAGCATTGTCGGAAATGCCTCGAACTTGGAACATGAACAGGCAAATGGCTACAATAGCGGAGATGAATATACAGGACGTACCGAAAATAATCTTACGTTGGCCGAATGGCAGGATGTAAGCATTATTAAACCAAATATTTTATATATCATTACGATGCGTTATCTAATATAGATTGTTCCATACTTGCAATAATCTAGAGAGATAGAAAGTTTGAGAAGCGCCTCAAGAAAAAGGGTCTTGTGTTAAAAAAGATGGCCGAGGATGGAGCTTGCTTATTTAGAGCAGTAGCAGATCAGGTTTACGGTGATCAGGAAATGCATGGAATTGTCCGAAAGCATTGTATGGATTATATTGTAAGTGTGTAACACGGAGATAAGATAACATTTACGTTTATTTTTTCTTAATGATATACACGGTAAAAATTTTGTTTCTTTCAGGCTTCCAATCAGGAGTTTTTTTCGCATTTTGTGGCGGAAGATTTCAGCACCTATGTAGACAGGAAGAGACAAGAGTATGTGCACGGGAATCATATAGAAATGCAAGCTATGTCAGAAATGTACAACCGTAGTATCCAATTATATTGTTACAGCACTGGTATGTACTTTTTTTTTTTTACTTGTATTATAAGATATTTCGCGTCACTCTTGATCTTGTCATCAAATACCTTTTTTCTTTTATAGAGCCTGTCAATATTTTTCATACTATGGTGGAAAGTGATAACGAACCAATCAGGCTGTCGTATCAGCGTGGAAGTCATTATAACAGTATAGTTGATCCATTTAAAGCTACTATAGGCGTTGGACTTGGTTTGCCATCATTTAATCCCGGTGCTGCTGATCGCGCTCTGATATCGGATGCAGTTCGTCAAAGTGAGGAATTGCATATCGAACAGGTAATCGTCATAAACTCATAAACAAGCAAGCACCTGGATTTATTTGATTTTATAAATATCCGAAAGATGCTCTCACACACATAATTTTGATTTTATGAAAGACAATGCTGGAGGATAAAATAAAAGCTACCGACTGGGAGGCGACTAATGAAGCTATCGAAGAGCAAGTAGCACGAGAAAGTTATTTACAATGGTTGCGTGATAATGAGATGCGTAAGGCAGTAAGTAAAAATTCAATTTATTATCATATCAATTACTCTTCTATTGGAGCGAAAAGACTCAGTCACGACTTTTGAATCAAGCGATCAGCCAGTAGTAGCAGTACGAGCACAGTTACGAGCGCGCAACATAATCATTCACACTTTCATTCACATGGAGGTCGTGGACAGCAGCGTAGCCATACCTCTTCTCCGACCACGACACAAACTAGCCAAGATAATTTACGTAATTCTCCAAAGGTCCGTTTTTTGTTATTTTTTTATTCTCACGATAGGAAGTTGAAGGTATTGTACATAAAGGATGTTTGTTGTGATTATTAGGTTAGCGATGCGGTACGATACAGCAAGAGATCGCCGCAACATCAGTCGACTCAAGGATCTAGCATATCCCATCTGCCATCGGATTTCGAGGTGAAAATGATGCCGCAAGAGCCTGTGCCTGGAAGCAGTAAGGAAGCAAATGCGTCACCCGACATTTCATTGTTCAATCGCCTTCCTCCCGAAGTATTTGGTGAGAATGTATTTTCATGTCTGTCTATATTTGAAAAAAAAAGGAAAAAACCAATTAGCATTGTATTTTTATTTCAAAGTTTAGTTTTTTGAAACATATATGTATATATATATAATGTTTTCGTTTAATAAAAATTAATTCTGTTGAATATGAATAAAAACACATTTTACTTCTCTTAATTACTAATTTAAATTTATAGTTTACTATTCTCTTAGAGTAAATATTAGTTAAAGGTTTTCTCTTTTAGAGAAATTTTACATTAAACTGCAAGGATTTACTAGTAACTTGTGTCAATTTCTGATTTTTTTAGGTCTGACGGATTGGGAAGATAGCCAAATACTTTCACAAGTGCTGGCGACGTCGCAACAAGAGTACTTGGATAGCCTGAAGCAGTCACGCGTGTCCGCGTCCGCCGGAAACGATAGCGCCAATACGATAGAGTCTAGTAACAGTTCTATTAACAATTCTTGAAATGCGGTCGGCAACGACAAAGTTCAAAAGATATCAGAGTAAAGATATATACATTTATATATTGCAATATCATCTAATCCCATATTGTGCTAGGACATAAAGCGATTTGCTTTCTTATTCGTGAGTAAATGTTGCAATAATCACTATTTTTGGTTTTCTTTTCCATCTTTTCTCTTCGTCTCTCTCAACAACACATAACATACGTATGGGACTTTCTTCGAGTACGTACGTTATATCGTTAGACGCTTTGTTAACACTTACAAAGTAGCTGCGTATCTTATTTTTTCGTTGTGGGTATCTTTATATTATAGAATGGATCAAAAAATAACTTGCATCGTTTCTTCCAAAATTATTACTGGTAAGAAAGAAATTTCTTAGTTTTGGTTATAATAACCACTATCACGATCTATGTTATACTCCTCTTTGGAGTTTGACATTTATCTCACCGCAAAGTATGCAATCCGTTTAGACAGAATATATATTGTTTGATAATCGTGATGTTTTCTCTTGATATAGTTTAGGTCACGACGCTTTAAAGAAATCTGCATTGCATTATTTGTAAAAAAGGAGTAAATAAAACATCATTTAATTGTAACTTTTATTTGTCGACATTTAACTTACCATCTCTCCAAATATCATGATTATCATAGCATAAGTGGCATAAATGTAAACAGACCTTTTTTTTAAATATCGGTATTTTTCCAATCTTAAAATTTAGAACAAATGTAAGGATTCGATTGAACATTTTTTCAGCGTTTAATTTAATAATTTATGTGGAGAATAATTCAGAATAGAATGATTTTGATCGATACCAAGGAATTTCAAAATTTTTGAAATTCTTTGAAACGGCAATAAATTATCCTTTATATTGAGTAAGTAGTACATAAATTTATGTTGTTTAAGTTAGAAAAGTAATATGTACATACATTTTCGGAAAAATATTTATATTTATATAGTCTACCATAACAAGCTGAATAGTCCTTGAATAAGCTGAACTATGCGTGTCAAAATATTGACAAAATTCAATTTCGCTGTAAACCTTCAGTTTTATATTTTGTGGAAACGAAGATGGATATGCACATCGATGATTATATATTTGAAAGCATACTTGGAAAGGGAACATTTGGGTATATTGTTATTTGAAATAATAAATGTGCAATTATACGAATCAGATTTACCTTGTACAGAATAACGTATACTTTTAGAACTGTGTACTTGGTGAGAAGGAAGAAAGACTCAAAGCCATTTGTTATAAAAGCTCAAGACTTAAATGCAGTAAACCATTCGCCTTCTGAGGTATATAATTGCACAATATCTATTTCTTTAATTACAATACGAAATTCGATATATGTTTCGTAATACAGAGAATACTAGATGAGATACGATGCCTACAGAGATTGAGACATCCAAACATAGTGTTTTATTATGGAGCATGGAAAAAGAATAATTACAGCTATATTCTTTTGGAATATGCAACTCGATGTACTCTCAAAGATTTGCTAGAAAAACGAGACGTACCGCTTAAAGAGGAGGTAATTTTCTATTTTCTATTGTAATTTTTGATACCTGTAACTTGAGTATATAGAAAAGACACTTTTTTTTATAATTATACGAAATTCGATAGCTACAAACTTGCGTTATATTGGAATTATATAGGAAATTAAATATTTTAAAATTATATAATTAATTGTGTGCACATATACATCATATCAAAATCAAAACTGAATTGTAAAAACTCAATTGTAAAAAAGGTATATAAAAAAATTTTTTTTTTATTAGGATGCGCTGTATCTCTTTTCACAAGTTACTTTGGGAGTACATCACATTCACGCGAATAAAATTTTTCACCGAGATCTAAAACCGGAAAATATCATGTTGACTGGCAGCCGTGGTGATATCGTTAAAATTGGTGACTTCGGCCTTTCAAAAAGTATCCAAGAGTACGCATTGATTAAGTCAATTTTAATTTTAACAAGTACACTTTAACTGCAGCATTAAACTACTATTCTGAAATTATCAATGAGCATGATTAAAATGTCCTAAAATGATAAATCGCCCCGATCGATTCATTTCTATGTAAATCAACATAATCTTTATTCTATCTTGTGCAAATTTTATTAATTTTTTTTTTTATCTTGTAGAGACTCGATAATTTGTCATGCAGGATCTTATTACTATATGGCTCCGGAAGTGCTGAGTGTACAGCCGTATGAACTTAAGTGTGATATATGGAGCATGGGCGTTATACTGTATGAAATGGTTACGAAGAGACTTCCATTCCCAGCCACGGTAAATTAAATTAATTAACGGCGAGACATATGGTCAAGATGTAAAATGATAGCATAAAGTGCATAAATTAATAATATTGTAGATAGAGAATGTTTATGAAAAGCGACGTTTTTTTCTCTTTTAAATGCAAAGAATAATGGAGATTTTACACAAAATGTAAAATACTTATATCGGCCCACATGTGTCTTTCTCTAAATAAATAGCCTCTTAATTGATTACTATTTCAGAATCTAGCAGAGATTACGAAATTAGTGCACAACAGCCCGCCGCAACCTTTACCGCAGTGGATATCAGCATCCACTGTGAATCTAATATCGAAGATGCTGAGGAAGAACAGTTTGTGTCGACCCCGTACCGATCAGCTCGTACTTTGCCCCTTTCTTGTGCCTTACATCATTCGAGTATATCTGAATCTTGGGCGTCAAATTAATCTCGCTGAACGAGAACGTGAGAGCTTTGGGCCACATGTCTTTTTAAAATTTCTGAATCCATCAAAATTTTGATCGAAATGACATTTTAATGAACAATGTCTTAGGGAAGAAGGAACAGGAAAATAGTATTGCCACAAATAGGAATTCGCTTTATAAAATAGAGACGCGTATCAAATGGTTTTAGGAGAATATTAACAAGACTTTTGTAAAAGCGATCTTTGTCACATGTTAATTAGATCCCTCGTAGTTTAAACATTGTTGAAAATTTATGTTTGAAATTATCTTTTTCTAAAACATGAGACAATTATCAAGTTTATGTTTATATTATACAATTAATATTAATTTTTTATAGAGTGACACTCCAAAAATAATATTTTGAATCATGCAGGAACATGACTCTAAATTAAATGACATATTACTATATAATTTATTTTTTAATGACTCTTTATAGGACTTTTGTAAATAAAACGCGATTGAGTTAAAGATAACTTTTCATATTTTATAATGTTATAACGTATGCGCGCGCGATGCACAAGCTCTTTGTATTGGATATAATGATGCTTTGTATTATGCTTGTAATTAATCGTCGGGAGGAAATTAAATTATGAATGTTGAATGTACATCACGTCTGTAATTGAAAACCTGTCGTTTGCGAAGCGATACGCGGAACCGATTTATCGCCAGTAGAAACAGTTAGATTTTAATCTTATTATTACGGCATTCTGCCTCGATGGAATTTCATTGTTCGATGAATTGCTATCGGGTTCCCCCGAGCACGCGGGATGCGTAACCGGAAGCTAAGACCGGAACTATGTATTATACTGTTTCGTTCCATGCCCTGTGGCGATTCTGGAAAACCGTACAGTTCGCATCTCGTTAGTACAGATATCGTTCTGTCGGACTTGTTACCGCTATCCGAACTTGTTACTCTTCCTTGTGACATCGGTACGGTGTGAGAGAATCAAAAGAATCGTCCTGAAGGAATAGAAAAGTGTTTAGTGCAAGAGTAAACGGAAAATCCGTAATAGGTAAAGTCTGTTTTTAGATACGTATTTGTGTTGTTTAGAAATGTAATTTAGATTTGTAGAATCTTGCGAACTGTGGATTTACTTCTGTGCGCACTCACAAGTTTTTGGTTTCTATCGTTGTCGTTTTTATTTGGTAGCAATGTTAGCATGATTTCATATAAAACCGTTATAACATATCTTTTAGCGAGGTAGAATTCCACCAAACGAACTCCATGTCAAGACCATCGTATCCCGAGGATCCTGATGATCCGATAGTGGATGATACATGACGCGCGCGTCGGAAAGTAAGTCCTGTGCAAAATAAGTGAATTAAAAAAGAGGAATCACACGAGGAATTCATTCTGTGAAATTAAATACTTAATCTATGATGTCGGGGTTTTATTTCGAAGTACTCGATTTCTTTTCCGTTTTTTTCTGTTCCGGACACATTATTAGACTTCACTTTAATATCAAATTTCAGTTGTGAGTAAGAGATCTACTTCTTATTTTAATGTCTAACTACTAACAGAAATAATGTAAGATAAAATGGATAAAAAATAGAAGAATGTAAAAGCACATTTAACAATTTTCAAGTTTTCAAGATGTAAGTTTCTAAACTTCAATCCTTCTTTTATAGCTATTGAGATTAATATCGATTAAATTATATACAATTTGTAAAGTTTTTAATTTCTATTTTAACAGATTAAAAGATTTTTTGCCGAAATTCGAAATTTTTTGCGAGGAAGTTAGTTTCGCAGTGAAATCCTCATAAATTAAATCCTTAATTGATTTTTATTTTAATTCATTCGTCCTTTGCAGATAGAGTAAATTCAAGAAGTATAATCGTATCCGGACATGTGGTGGATCTTGTTACTGAGCTGCTGGTTGTACCCTTCGTGGAGCATGACTTGGTACCCTCCAGCTGCCTTGAGTGCGATGCGCGGGGAACAAATAGATCTCGTGGGTGCTGCTAACTCTACTTATGCTCCTGTCTGGATGAGAAATACCGTGAGGAACAGCGTCGCGGTTGACGGTCCAGAGCCCGTCGATTCGATCGATTCAGGACAATCTCCCATCAATTCCGTTGATCGCGACCGCGAACCGTTGGACGAAGTAGAGCGCATCGAACCCAGGCAATGGCCAGGCAGGCCGGATATCCTACCGACCCGCAGCACCGCGCCTTTCACCACGGAAAGGTCTTTACCGCCCAGATCTCCGCAACCCACGACCCAGGCGCAAAGAAACCCTTCAACACAAAGGTTTCTTTCCTTTTTAAAGCTTCAAAAAGGAGATCAGCAAAAACATTTGTATAAAAAATATTCAGGTGTTGATAGCTATTGAGAAATAAGCGATAAAAAAAGAAGATTTTTACGCTTTAAGCCTTAAGGATTGTACCTTAACGAATATGGAACAGAACTATATTCTTTCATTTAATTTTAATTAGATTTTTACTTTAAATATGACTCAGTAAATTTGATAAAATTTTATATAATTGTAATATATAAAGCTATTATGACATTAATCATGAAATCAACTAATCTCACACGCTGTTTGCAATTTTACAATTTGTAAGATTTCCCACGATTACTGTACCACCTCCGACAGTCACTGTTGATGAAGTTTTCTGCGATTTTGGGCCAGCACCGTCAATGCCACTTTGCGAGTGGCAAAATGGTAATGGTGCCTTGGAATGGACTTTAGGTACTGGAATGGGCACCAACTGGTTGGGTGGACCATCGACCGATGCCACGAGTGGCTCTATGGAAGGAGGGTAAAAAGTTGCTGAAAATATTTGCCACTTGAGAAATGTATAGCAAAAGTCAAATTTTCTTCAATATTGAATTAAGGCTTCTGGTCCTTCATCGCAGTTATATTACATTATGATTATAAGAAATGATATGAATTCTTTTGCGGTAGAGAACTTATTATATTCTTTTGCATACTGCTTGCCGTTATGTTCTTATAATGTGAGTTTTGCATATTCCCCCGGATAATCTTGAACACAGATTAATGTGTTAGATACGCCTTTCTGGAGACATCGCAAGTATCTTCGAAGGACCTGAAGACCAAGAGTCCCGGAGGTCTTTTGCACAGTCCACAACTAGGCAGCACTGGGGTCTCCGGTACTTGTTTTATGTTCAAATACACTATGGATGGTCTCAGCATCGCGGGGCTACGAGTGTTACTTCACGTCGGAACGGACGAGTTCTCATTTAAGAAGGAATCGCCAGAAGAATCGCCGGTAGAGAATATCACAGTGTCTTGCGAACCGGCAGAAATCATGGAAGAGCGTGTACTGTGGCACGCGCAGTATTACACGCTCGGAGCATGGCAGCAGGCCCAAATACTTTATACGTATCCTGAATTACACTCGGTATATTATTATAATTTGATTCAGTCGGAGATTTAATTAGTAAACACGAAGAGATATAGCCAGTACGGAGAATCAAAACTTGTGATAAAATTAAATTGATAGAAACTATTTTTAATGTTCTCCAACCGCTTTTGTTAGTTGTCCAAATAATATAGTGGTTGTTTAGCATCCAAAATATAATTGTTCGACGAACAAATTAACACTACAGAAGTATCTAAATTTATTTACAAATATATTATATTTATTTATTTGTTGAAGTTAGGATTCATTGCCTTAATATTAAAATTTACCAATCTTTTCCTCTAAAATATAATTTCTGTTGCTAAAGCTGATATTCTCAATGCTTTGTGTTACATGTTATTATAAATATCTTTGTAAAAAAATAGAAATCTTGTCATTTAGATAGTTATTGAAGGCGTGCCAGTGGACTCCACGGATCCGTCGCGTTTATATCGCGGATACATTGCTATCGATGACATAGATCTACAGCCTGGCACATCGTGCGTTGGATTCTGTAACTTTGCCAGTGGTTTTTGCGACTGGAATAACGATGCGGAAGATGATTTCGACTGGACCATAGTGAGTGCGCTGTCAATTTTACACGATTTTATCCTGCACTTACGTGTGATAATATAATTTGAAAAAGCACATTTCCAGAGTCGCGGAAGCGGAAATCCCACAACCGGTCCGGCGATGGACAGCTCCACCGATCGTGCCACTGCCGGTGGTTACGCTTTCATCGATTCCGGCTTCCCGCGAAGACCCGGTGACACGGCGAAAATCATAAGCTCGAGCTTCCCGGCAACAATGCCGGATGCGCCGATGTGCATGCATTTTTGGTTCCACATGTTTGGATCTGGAATCGGTTACTTAAAGTTATTCCTACGTCATTTTCGCAGTTCAGACATGCAACTGCAAGAGATTTGGGGTCTGTCCGGAAATGCCGGCAATGCCTGGTTCATGTCGCAAGTTACGATCAGCTCCATTGACGATTATCAGTTAGTTTTCGAAGCATCGGTAGGAATCACCGGCATGGGGGACACCGCAATCGATGATATCTCATATGGGCCAGGTGCTTGCCCGGGTAGGTTGAAGAATGTAGTTTTAAAAATTAGATTTCAATGTCTACTAGTATAAAACTGTTCCTACAATCATTGACTGTAATGAATTGAAAGTTTGCCTCTAAACTGAAAGTACATAAGACGATCTCATTATATTTCACTCCTAAGACATACTCAAGATCTGAATTTACTTTTATTATATCGATTATCTCATCCGAATTAATTTTCTAACAATCTGTATTGTTTTGGCAGTTTCACCACAAGTGGCTGCTCCGATATCGCGGGATTGCACCTTCGAGATCGACGAATGTGAGTGGATCAACTCGCGAGATCCGGATCGCGTCGAATGGGAGAGAGTATCCACTCAAGTGTTGGGCCCGAGGAATCAGAGGAAACCGTATAGCAGTGGACACACGATTAATCGACGCAACGAATATTTTCTGGGGCTCGGACGTCTCCGAGGTGCACGGTCATCCGGAGGTACCGCTCAGCTGGTCAGTCGACAAATGAAGGGTTCTGAAGAACCGCTCTGTATCACATTCTGGTACTTTATGTTCGAGCCTTTCATCGATTCCACAGGACCCAGCTTAGGTAGATGGAGTTTTGCAAAAAGAATCAATAAAAATTTGTTTCGTAGAATTGATATCTTATATCTTTGAAATGAAGAATTGGTTTTGCAATTTTAAATTTTGTTTTACTTTTCTTAATTAATAAGGGGAATTTATACAGGGAAATATAGAAAATCTAGAAATTCAGCTTGATATTGTAAGATAAAATAAATTGTTCGATTTCTTTCGGAATGTTGCATGGATGTAATTTATCGACAAAATGAGAGCAATATTTTTAATTTTTCAGGCGTCTTGCGACTGTATGTGCAAACAGAGGGTGACAGTTCGAAAGTTAAACCTATATGGCAACTGTACAATAATCAAGGTCCCACATGGAGCTACGCTCAGACTAACATCAATCAAAACACAGACTTCAGTATAGTGTTCGAGGGCACATGGGGTCCTAACAGAGCAAGTGGTAGCATAGGAATTGATGATATCGCCTTTTACACTGGAAATTGCAGTGGTGAATATTTTCTCCTTCTTTCAATTCTCCTTCTTCTGAAGTATCTATTCCTTTGGAGACATAGTACCATTCTCTAATCCTTTTATCTCATTTTATGCGTGAAATTTATGTTTTACATCTACATACAGTGAAACCAATGAGTGCAGTCGTTCGCGCAGAAGATTGCAGTTTCGAGAAGGATTTGTGCGGATGGGAGAACATAACTATTTCCGATAACGACCGTGCCGTGATGTGGCAGCGTGCGTTTCTGGCTCATCGACCAGCTCAGTTATTAGATAGAACCTTTGGTGCGTCTGGCGATTTCGTATTCTTCGACATTTTCACGACAAATAAGGAATCGACGAAGGTTGAGCTACAATCACCCGTCATCAATGCCTCACCTGACGAAGAGTTTGTATGTTTCACCTTTTGGTTCGCCGCTTTTGGCGTGGAGGAGTCTACCACTCTGCGAGTGATCAAAATGCCTGCCGAAGAGGCTGAGGGAGAGAGCGAAGGCGAACAGGAGCAAGCGGTACGAATGTTACATATAAAACCGAATATAACATTTATGATTATATTCAGAATATTACTTTATATTCCCTTTATATTGAAAATCTCTCTCTCTCTCTCTCTCTCTCTCTGATAAAAAACAAAATTTTTATCTTCTGCTTTACTTCCATTTTAATATCAGATGCATGGAGCTAGCAACTTTTGGAGGTGGAGTATATATGGTTCACTTTTGTTCTAAACTTTTCATTTCAATAATGAATGTTGTATTGCAGTTGTGGTCACTGACAGCTAAAGGATTGAATAATCCACGACCAGTATGGATGGCGGCACAAGTGACAATTGAAGCGCGAACTCCGTATCGACTTATTCTTGAGGGAAGCGCCAGTAATGGAGGTTTTGCCGTCGACGACATAAAGTTTCAACCTCTAGCCTGCGCAAGTAAGACTAATGGAATAAGAAAAAGTCATACGGTAAATGCGAGCAAATGGTATTAAAAGATACTTATGTTTCTTTTCTCAGCTCGACCAGCCAGTGCTCAACCGATCCAAACCGAGACTTGAGAAAAAAAGAGTCACGTGATAATTACAAAACTTCTCTTAACGTTTAAGAAATCGTTTTTTATCGATCATTTAACAGTGATTCATATAAAATATTGTTTAATTGTATCACAAACAGAATAAATTATTTTATATAGAACAAATAATAAATCATTTCAATTAGGATAAATATATTGTATAATCATCTTTGTGCGACTCAAAAAATTTTTATATAATTGAGTGAACTAAATATACAAACGCGCTTGTAAAAAGTTCCTCTACGTATTATAACTTGCAAACAAAATAGAAAAAAAATTTAATACAGTAAGTTTTATTAAATAAGATAAAGATTTTTCTACAAAAGTTGTATTTGTATGAATATTTTTTGTAATGTAACAAAATTATAAGATAGAAGGGATATCACGAGTACAACGATAAATTATATATGATGATCCTACCAAAGAAATCGTAGCTTTCGTTAAACATAAATTTAAAGACCTTAGCTCTGATCTGATTTTTCAAGTTAAATCGCTGCAACTTGTTCTTATCTTCCGGATAAAAAGATTCAACGAGCGTCAGCTCCTTTTTGTCATTACCGGCCTCTATGTGACAATTCTTCCCAGCAAATCCACCTTGGAATTCCACCTCAAAGCTGGAGAGACCACATTCGTCTTCGAAGCTAATGAGAACCCATTGTGGACTTCCCTGCCATGTGCAATATTAAATTATATCATTAAACATGAAGAGTTGATCTATAATTGTGTAGGAAAATTTGGTTACTTACTGCATCGGAATTCCAACATGTTTCACTGCAATTATCAAACATATACGTCTTCCCATAAGATTGAACGTTCTTATTAAGCACAGAACTCACCCTGAATAAAATATCGAATCATTATTAAAACGTTATAGAGCACATTCTTTTCTAATATATTTCATTTAAAGGATTTACGTATATAGTTTCTCTTATATAACAGCTATTATTTTATTGTATCAAGCATAAAACTAACCGACACTCGAAATTATTTTCTGTCAACAGGGCAGGCATATCTTTTTCTATAAAGAGAAATAATTTTTATGTTTGTACAAAGGACAAAAATTCCTCGTCAACTTTCCGCAATATCAGAGAAAAATTGTATTCTTCTCCGTTTTACAAATTATTTCTTTTTTTTCATCTCCAACTCCAAATACTCCAATAATGAGCTTTTTTTAATACTTTTCTCATGGGCTGACATAACCTGCAAAAGAAATAATGGACGCGTCAGCAGGGCTGCGTTCGAGAACCACGCTCTTCGGAAAAATTATTAGCCGCGTTCAGCAGACCAAGCCGCTCAGTAGCAATCGAACGTGATTGGCTCTTACTTTTAGAACCCACCAATCAACGCAGATTGTTGATAAGACGAAGTCAACAGTTGTGTCTGCTGAACGCGGCCAATGAACAGATAAATAAATTCCAGCGTCTTCTAGCCAATCGACGCGCCCGACATTACGCGCAGCGCCACCTGTGACGAATAAGAAGAGGAAGTCGTCCATCTACATTTTTATTTTCGGCTGCCATTCCCACTATTCTCATCCTCATCCCAGATCCCAGCCATTCCGCCAAACACGGAACAGGATAGGTGTCGAAGGATCTCGTCGTGTTCGTGTAGCCGAGAGCTTTTGAAGTGTGACTCCAAGGCAAAGTGACGCACGTGAAATCGCGGGTGAGATCAGGCCATCCTTACTCTGAAGCATGGCGGAGTATCTCGACTCCGAGGCGGACGTGAGCGAGGTGAGTCCTTTTCCTCCGTCCGTTTTCTCACAGCGGGGGGGAGGATTCTTTTACGCGAAGAATGAAACGAATCATCCGACGCAACGGCGCACCGATGTTGAGCGTTTTGCGATTTTGTTGCAGGGTGAGGAGGAGCTGGACCAAAATGAGAAGAAGAAGCTGCGAAAGCTGAAGGCGGTGGAGGAGAGCGACGACGAGGAGGAAGGTAAGGACGGTCATGGCGCAAGCCTTTTACACGCGGCTTTTTACACGTGCCTACACACTCGGCAGACACCGCCGTTTCAATTGACGGCAGATCGCGTTTATGCTTGGAGAATATTTCGTAACATAGTTTTCTTTGCTACGTTCTTTCAGAATGCATTGGTCCGCTGTACAAGTAATTATCTTTCTTTTTATCTAATGGTCTCAAGATGGTCGGTTTGTGCTTTTCCTTCCCTCCTTCCTTCTTTTTCTTCATTACCTTCTTCCTTTTTTCAACTTGTCATTGAACTTGACAAAATAACTCTTGACAATTGGTTTGGAATTATTTTTCATTATTTATTAATAATAAGATTAGTCAAAAGAGATTTTCTTACACTAATGTTGAAAAATAAATTATCTAAAATATTTGAAAACTGACAGAAAAATCAGAGATAATTTCTAATTTTTCTAATTATATAATTTTGTATCTTTTAAATTTCTGTCATATTTGTGCAATAATGCATCTTGTATATCTGCTCGCTGAACTCACTGAACGGTTAGTGGCAACTGCATGTGATTGATTGGATCCAAACGTAAGAACCAATCATTCAATTGCAAGTGTTGTCCAGAGAGCAGCTATGATATTGGATATACCTAATGCGTCCACTAATGGACACAGACTATATTTCTTTTTATATGTATAGTGTATAGTTAATTAGATTTGCTACTAATATTTCATATTTAATTTATTTTAATTTTCACGTTCATTTATTTATATACTTATTATGTATGTATCTGTACTTATGGTGTACAGTATTGACATACTATATTTCGTAGATGATGAGGATCAGTTGCGCGAGGAACTGAAAGATTTGATAGACGACAATCCTATAGAAGAAAGCGAGGGTGAAGACAGTGACGGTTCTAATCATCATAAGAAGCGTAAGAAGAGTGACGATGAGGATTTCGATGATCGCTTGGAAGATGAAGATTATGATCTGATTGAAGAAAATTTAGGCGTTAAGCTTGAAAGAGTATGTTTCTACTTATTGGATTATTCTTTAATAAGGAACATGTTTATTAGATGATATAAAGTATTTTACTTTGTGTTACAGAAGCGTTTCAAACGTCTTCGAAGAATCCAAGATGAGGAGTCAGAGGAAGAACAAGAAAAGGAAGCAGATGAAGAAAGGGACGCCATTGCCAATGAATTGTTTGAAGGTTCCGGAGACGTAAGTATCACATGGATATATCAGATTCAACACAGAGTTAATTTTAGCAAAGTATTTAGAAATTTATATAAACATAAAACACAAATTTATATAGACATAAAACAAAAATTTAATGCAATATTCGATCATGCAATCTGCATTTTATTGCTTCTTGTTGAACTCGTATTTTATGTACATAAATTTGTATTTAAAAATACAAATGCGTGTTTATACATGTATATATGTTATGTTTGCATTTGTCATTGTTGCAATACACATGCATACTGTAGGAAAGAGATATTATTACGGTATGTAACGCTCGTATAATGTCTGCGATATGCAAAAGTGTAGTATCTTTACTTATGTTTGTATTGCTCTTAGGAGGACGAAAGACGAAGTGAACGGAGTCATAGGCCAGAGGCGGAAACCTTCGAGGAAGGCAGTGACGAAGGAGAGTACACTGATGCGGATGATTTTATTGTTGACGACGATGGTAGGCCTATCGCGGAGAAAAGAAAGAAGAAGAAGCCAATATTTTCTGATGCGTAAGTGATCAGATATTTAATTTTTTTATGTACATATACATGTATATCTGCCTATCGGCAGAAAATTTTACGGTTATTTAGATAAGACAGAAATTTAGATAAAAAGGAATGTCTTTTTCTTATCTAGGGCATTGCAAGAAGCACAGGACATTTTCGGCGTTGATTTTGATTATGATGAATTCGGTAAATATGGCGAGGAGGATTATGAGGAGGAAGAGGAAGAAGAAGAAGATGAATATTTGGATGAAGACATCGATACCGAACGGCCACGAAGACCGAAGAAGCAGCTGAAGAAAAAGACCACGAGAAAGAGTATCTTCGAGATTTACGAGCCTAGCGAATTGAAACGCGGTCACTTTACTGATATGGACAACGAGGTACTGTATAATAAGATAATATTAAACAATAAATTATTGTTTTGTCATTGGCTAAATGTAACGATATTTTTTATGTTGAATTTGAATACATTTAGTTTTAGATCATTATAGTATAAAAAGATATTATGACATAAAAAAATTTATATCTTTACATTGAGACGTGTAACATAAAAATTAATAATTAAATTTGGATTATGACATAGAAATCTTGATCATACATTTTTTTTAATTTAACATAAGAGAAAATATGTGTAGGAGTACATAGAAATGTTACAATGTGGCAAATATCACATTTATTAGTAGCTAACTACATTATTCCCAAATTATTACTTACAGGATCTGGCTTTAAATTACAGGTACGTAACACAGATATACCAGAAAGAATGCAACTTCGGTCTGTACCGGTCACTCCAGTTCCGGAAGGTTCCGATGAGTTGGATCTCGAAGCAGAATGGATCTACAAGCAGGCGTTTTGCAAGCCTACAATTTCTATTCAGGATGCTCACTTGAATGCCGAGGCTAAGGAACGGGCACGGAAAGGACCACAGACCGTCGGCAAAATCAAGAAAGCCTTGGACTTCATGCGCAATCAACACTTCGAAGTCCCTTTTATATCCTTCTACAGGAAGGAGTACGTGCTGCCCGAGCTGAACATTAATGACCTGTGGAAGGTTTATAGATTTGACGCGAAATGGTGCCAGTTGCGCCAACGGAAGGAGAACTTGCTCAAGCTATTTGAGAAGATGCGCAACTACCAACTGGATGAAATTATGAAGAATCCAGACGCGCCGCTGCCAGATAACGTACGAGTGATTAAAGACGACGACATTGAGCGACTGAAGAACGTGCAGACAAGTGAAGAACTCAACGATGTCTACAATCACTTTATGCTGTATTACAGCCACGAGATCCCGGCGATGCAGGAGGCCGTGCGACGAAAGGAGAGGCAGGCACGACGCGAAGAGAGGATCCAGCGACGTAAACAACAGATTGCTGAGGCGGAAGAAAACGGAGAGGATCCACCGGAGGAGGAAGAGGTGCTGGAGGAAGAAGAGGTCGACGACACGCTGAAGCAAGCCGTTAGAAGCGGCCCGTACTCGATCTGTCGGAAGGCCGGATTGGACGGTCTGGCGAAAAAGTTTGGCTTAACACCCGAACATTATGCCGAGAATCTACGTGACAATTATCAGCGTCACGAAGTGGATCAGGAGCCGACCGAACCGACGACAATCGCGATCGATTATTACAACTCGCGATTCGCGACCACGGAAGAAGTTCTGAAGGCTGCTCAGTTGATGGTAGCGCTTCAGTTGGCGCGCGAGCCACTCGTGCGCAAATGCGTGCGCGAGATGTACATGGAACGCGCTAAGATATCAGTGAAGCCAACAAAGAAAGGCATTAAAGAGATCGACGAGAACCATCCGATATACACGATGAAATACTTGAAGGACAAGCCGGTGCGCGATCTCGTAGGCGTTCAGTTTTTGAATCTGATGATCGCCGAGGAGGACAAGCTCATCACGATTACGCTCAGCGACAGCATCGAGGGCAACACCAGCAGCAACTACGTCGACGAGATGAAGCAGCTTTATTGCCGAGACGAGTTCAGCAAACTCGTGCAGGACTGGAACGCCTTGCGCATAGGCAGCGTCGAGATCGCGCTCAATCGCATGGTGATACCGCATCTGAAGAAGGAGCTACGCACGAATCTAATCGCCGAGGCGAAGGAGTGCGTGATGCGCGCGTGTTGCCGCAAAATGTACAACTGGATCAAAGTTGCGCCGTACAGCTGCGAGTTTCCCGAGGAAGAGGACGAGGAATGGGACACTAGTAAAGGCCTGCGCGTCATGGGCTTGGCCTATGTGCCCGATTACTCGCAGGCAGCTTTCACCTGTTTGGTCGCGGCCGACGGCGAGTGTACGGATCACCTACGCCTGCCGCATTTAATGAAGCGCAAGAACAGTTATCGCGAGGACGAGAAGATGATGAAAGAGGCCGATCTACTGGCGCTGAGAAACTTCATAGCCACAAAGAAGCCACACGTGATCGTGGTGGCCGGCGAGTCCCGGGAGGCAATGATGATCGCTGCCGACCTTAAGGAGTGCATCACTCATCTGACGGAGGAGGAGCAGTTTCCCAGTATCCAGGTAGAGATATGCGACAACGAGCTTGCCAAGATTTATTCCAACAGTAATAAGGGTACCTCGGAGTTCCGGGATTATCCGGAGCTGCTGCGTCAGGCTATCTCGCTTGCGAGAAGGATGCAGGATCCGCTGGTGGAGTTCTCGCAATTGTGCACGGCTGACGAGGAGATTCTCTGCCTCAAGTATCACAGTTTGCAGGATCAGTTGCCCAAGGAAGAGCTGCTGGAAAACCTGTATCTGGAGTTCGTCAATCGCGTGAACGAGGTTGGCGTAGACGTTAATAAGGCGGTCCAACAGGCATACTGCGGCAACCTTGTTCAATTTGTTTGCGGTCTTGGCCCGCGAAAGGGCCAGGCATTGATCAAGATGTTGAAGCAGACAAATCAGCGGTTGGAGAACAGGACACAGTTAGTTACTGCATGTCATATGGGGCCGAAGGTATTCATTAATTGCGCTGGCTTCATCAAAATCGACACCAATAGCCTGGGCGACAGTACCGAGGCGTATGTCGAGGTGCTTGACGGTTCGCGCGTACATCCCGAAACTTATGAATGGGCCAGAAAGATGGCAGTCGACGCTCTGGAATATGACGATGAGGACGCCAATCCTGCCGGTGCTTTGGAGGAGATTCTCGAGTCGCCCGAACGCCTAAAGGACTTGGATCTCGACGCTTTTGCGGAGGAACTCGAGCGGCAGGGTTTCGGCAACAAGTGCGTCACTCTCTACGATATTAGGGCCGAGTTGAATAGTCGGTACAAAGATCTCCGTGTGCCATATCAATCGCCGAGCGCGGAGAAGCTGTTCGATGTTCTGACGAAGGAGACACCTGAGACCTTCTACGTCGGCAAGCTAGTGCTGGCCACCGTGGTCGGTATCAGTCATCGAAAACCACAGGGCGAACAGCTTGATCAGGCGAATCCGGTGCGAAACGAAGAGACCGGTCTGTGGCAGTGTCCGTTCTGCCTGAAGAACGATTTTCCCGAATTGTCGGAGGTATGGAATCACTTTGATGCTGGCGCTTGTCCAGGCAAGGCCACCGGAGTGAGATTGCGACTGGACAATGGTATCTCTGGTTATATTCACATCAAGAATCTGTCGGACCGACACGTCGCAAATCCCTGCGAGAGAGTCGGTATGGGCCAGATCATTCATTGCCGGATTATTAAAATCGAGGTAGATCGATTCAGCGTCGAGTGTACCAGTAAGAGCAGCGATCTCTCTGATAAGAATCATGAATGGAGGTGAGCGGATCACATAGATACACATAATAAATAACGTAGTTAAGCAGCTTCTATATAAATCTATTGCCTTTAAAATTATATAAATAAAAATACAAAGTCTGCAAAAATAGAAAATAAAAAATCGTTGTTTCCAATATAAAATATATAATTTTTTAATGATATTGTAATATTTTTTTTAAATATAATATTGTGTGAATTGTCATAAATCGTAATTGTGTTTGCAGGCCGCAACGGGATCCATTTTATGATACTGAGACCGAGCAAAAGGACATAAAGGTAGAAGAGGACGCAAAGAAAGCAAAACAGCGGCAAATCTACGTGAAACGCGTAATCGTCCATCCGTCCTTCCACAATATTAGTTTCGCCGAGACTGTAAAATTAATGCAGACAATGAAGCAGGGTGAAGCAATAGTGAGACCGAGCAGCAAGGGTGCCGACCACTTGACAGTCACGTGGAAAGTCACCGATGACATTCTGCAGCATATTGACGTCCGCGAGGAGGGTAAGGAGAACGCTTTCTCATTGGGGCAGAGCTTATGGATCGGCAACGAGGAGTTCGAGGATTTGGATGAGATCATCGCTCGACATGTGAATCCCATGGCCGCTTACGCCTCCGAATTATTGGACTTCAAATACTACAAGCCCAACGTGGAGGGAATCAAAGACAAAGCAGAGGATATACTGAAGGAACAGAAGAAGGAAAATCCTGGTGGAATTCCCTACATCATATCGGCAGCTAAGGTAAGTAAACGCGTAGCTGGTTTTAGCACCAGTAACACCAGCAATTTCCCGAAAATCTTCTTCACTTTTAATTTAAAAATAATTTCATTAATTTTTTTTCCCCCATAGACCTATCCTGGAAAGTTCCTACTCTCGTATCTGCCGCGTACTCGCTGTCGCCACGAGTTCGTTACAGTGACATCCGAGGGCTTCAGATTTCGAGCGCAGATGTTCGGTAGGGTGAGCGATCTACTACGCTGGTTCAAGGAACACTTTAGGGATCCCGTCCCTGGACAATCCACTCCGAGTACACCACGCGGCGCGATGACTTCTAGGACACCTTACACTACTACGCCAGGAACAGTTAGCGGTAAGTCTGTCTATATCATCACCGCGAACTGTCAGTCATCATGATTTTTATATGAAAGTAATTCCTGGAATCTTAGTATAGGTCAAAATATATTTTACTAGGAAAAAATATTTTATTTCAAGATAAAATCATTCTACATATATATATGTTCTGTGTTAACAACTACAATTTTTCGCTAAAATGAAATGAAACGCACAAGTAAGAGCACAAGGACTGCAAATGTATTAATTGCTATTATTTCGATCGATATTGTTTCAGGAATGAATCAAGAAGCAATACAGCGAGTTGCACAGAACCTCCCACATCACATGTTGCACTCGCTATCGCAAGTGGCGAATCAGACGCCGCATCACTATCCGCCACACACACCCGGAGCGGCTAGCGCTACCGGCTACGGCGGAGTACACACGTATCCCAACACGCCGTATACGCCGTCTGGTCAAACTCCGTTTATGACCCCGTACCAGACGCCTCATCACACTCCGCATCATGGCCAGCCTACTCCCAGATACGGCCAACAAACCCCTAGCCATCATCAAGGGCCCTTCGTGCACCCGCCGCCGCCCTCGATGACACCCAGCCATCACAGGTCTGCTCAATCGCACAGACCTACACCACCTCTGTCCACTCCTTCCGGCGACCCGACGGATTGGAAGGGCGACCCGACGGATTGGAAGAAGGCCGCCGAGGATTGGGCAGCACGTATAAAAAGCGGTTCGCGAGTCTCGTAAGTGCAATAATAAATATGTATTAAATAACGATCACGTTTTCCTATTAAAAATTATTGATATTTGAGATGATAATGTTCTTCATTCGATTATCATCAATGTGTTGAATGTGTTTTCAGCGGATCGACGCCCAGGTACGAGGAGTCTAGAAGAACTCCGCGTAACTATGACGAGCCGGTCGGCAGAACAACGCCCTCCGGAAGGAGCAGACCTTCGTCTACGCGTACTCCGTCGTACAGATCTCCGCGAGGCACCCCACATACAAATTCTAGTCCACGAAGTATGTCGCTCAGCGGAGACGGTACTCCTCTGTACGACGAGAGCTAACGGGATTGTGCATAGCTGATTATATTTATTAGACAACGTCATATCACGCTATGGATGAATAATAAGAGTGCGCGTACTCTCGACGACGGGGCTTTCATCCTGAGACGTCGATTGCTAGCGAAATTAAACCGATCATTAATCGTTGCAGACATGCAACACGTAGTAAATTCTTCCACTTTTTTGCATGCGAGGTTTCGTTTGCGATCAAGAGAGGGATCGCCGATTGTAAACTACGGTGTTGTAGTGTACGATTGTAAAGTATGGTGTAATTTATTCTTTAACTACGCGATTTCTTCCTATGTATATAATAAAATTTACGGAAACTTTACGAAGGCCTGAACACGCTCTGCAATCGTCTTGATTCATTTTCTTGTATACTGATGGCATCAATGAAAAGTAATTTATAAAAACTATTTATATCGAATTGTTAAATTTATTGGAATCATTTTTACTATATTGTAATAATTTTCGAAAACTTTTGATTTATCGGTTTATAATGGAAAGACATTAAATACAAGACTAGTCAACTTATTGTTAGTTATTTTTTTTGCGGGTATGTTGATAGGATAATATTGAAAAAATGATTGTAACTGAATTATTGCTCAAATATATGTAAATATGTTTTACATTTTTCATTGGTGCCATCATGCATGTTAATATAGAGAACTGATTCATCTAATTACTTATTGTATCAGCAGCGGTACAACCTCTCTCTTGACTATGAACGCTACATTGTTTACAGATTTCTATACATAAATACCTGAACTGCTATCTTTGGAAAATAGAAGTAAGTCAGATGATTTCAGGAGATATAATGGTTGTTTTAATGCTTACACCAGCATGTACAGATTCATGAAATGACTGAAAAACTTGCCTCGGACTGATTCATAACTGTAACATGTCAGCGATCTAGGTATTTTATAGAAATCTGTTATATACGTTATATACTCAAATAGTCTTTATATAAAAAATATCTGCAAAATATTTAAATCGTTCAAAATACTGTCGCAAAATACTGTCGCTAAAATACTTTACTTGAAATCGCTAAATAGCTTGCATCCTATTAATGTCTTATTTACGAGTAAATTTTCTTGTATAAAAACAGAAACGAAAACAATTATCTCTTGTATTTGCATCGACTACGATTTTCATTTAAGTATGTACCAATGAATTATGTATGTTTCTTGTATGACTTGACTTAGAACAGATGGTATTATGAAGTACCATAATGTATGACATACAATTTATACAATTGTTAAATGATAACATTAAACATGAAAGCAATATATTTGAAGCGTTGTATTTCTATAATCCCTTGGCTTTTTTTCTCTCACTTTCTAAAAATACTTGTCCCAGCAAAAAAATGTTTTCAATATTATTTTTCATATTTTATTAAAAAATAATGGCACTTTTGTATTATACTGTCACGGACAGAAACTTTGAGTTTAGTACATATACAAAAAAATAATCGAGGAAAGAGAATGTTATATTTTTTTCCACGACAGAACAATTTACTATAACATAATATATTTAATATTCACGAAAAGAGACATATATAACGTTTAATGACAAATACATAGAAAACTATTTTTTTAAATTAAACTTTCGCGTGCTCGTTATCGATATACATATACAGAATAACGTTTATACAAAATGACCGTTCGAGATTATACGTATGATACTTCGTCCTCTGATAAGAAATCCTCTTGCGGAACATTTTGATGATAGGTATACGTCATTTCTCGGTTTTCGAGTCTTTTTGTTGGTGAATAGTAGGCTGTGTAATGCCTGAACAAATAACGTAGATCACAATACAAATTACGCATTGTTAAAATAAAAAAACTACATTAAATAAAGATAGAAAAATTACTTGGATTTGGTTGTGTCCCTGCATAAAATTCTATTCGAGGATGCTTCTATCTTTGGCCGTTTTCTTAATGTCATAGTATACCTTGATGATCCTTCTGGATCCGCATTTTCGTTTGTCGGAAAATTGCGCTGTATAAAAAAAGATAAAGTATAGTTTCTCGTTTGATAAGAAAAATGACTTCGTTTTCGTTTCGTTTAACTTCAACGTTACCTTTCGCGGGGATACTTTTTGCTTCTCCTCGCTCGAATCGCTGGACGAGAACGTCAACTTTTGTGCCAGTCGTCGTCGTCGTCGTTTGCTATTGACGGATTTCCGAGATTTCTTCGAATTATCGGATTTCCTTACGTCGTTTAATGCAGTTTTGATTTTAGGTGATTTTTTGGAAGCTCCAGCCTTTTCAATAACAATCATCTAAATTAAAAGTGTTTACAAAATTCATAAATCCTGTTAATACATTTATGTTTTGCGGAAATATAATTGTACGAGCTTACTTGATTTTTATTTGTACCAAAAGTCTTATTTGATTCGGGCAATGACGTTTGCTTATTTACATCTTGCTCCTTTGATGTATTCTTAGAATTCACTTTCAATTTCTTTCTTTCTTCAGTATTCTACATTTTACAAAGAAAAAATATGTACAATTATCGTGAATACAATTATAGAGACAAATACTTCTGTAATCACAATAATTTTTACCGTAGTATTTTTTTGAATTTCTTTTGAGTTATCAGTCAGCGAAAGTAACGATGATTCCTGTGAGTTGCCCGGACTATATACTGGATTGTTATCTTTCAAAGTTACACGTTCACCTATATAACAGTAAAAAGATAGCCTTGAGCTATTGTTCAACTACTCTCCCAAAAAATGAATTTTATCTATGTATATTTTTTCACATTTTTATATTATTAATCTGTTTATTCACCTATCCAGTAACATAACGGAGGTAGGATATGACGGCCCCTCGAACTAACAGGTGCATTCAGACAGTCCATCGTCGTATCATGAAGTTTCTTCTCGACTTCTTGAACATTATCTAAGAAACGAAAATGATCTTAACACATAGAACACGTAATCTTAATATATTTATTAAAAGTAATATATATTTTAAGAAACTTACTGTGCTGCAACGTTTCCCAAGTCAGACAAAATTGCTCGATCTTCGCGGGACATCCGTAACGACATTGTCTCGAAAGTTCCTTGGGAATAGCTAAATGTAACAAAGATATTTTCTTAATTGACAAATTTTTATCAACGTACAATTAATACCGGATTTCGGATACTGTACTGTGCTTGTTGTCGTTTAAATGTCCAAGAAGCTCATAGAATTCATGATTCACCGTTTCGATTAGCGTCACTGATAATCGCCTCGCGACGATGTCCGTCGTAAACTTCCTGTGCACGACATGGCCAGCTTCGCTATAAGGGAAAAAAAACAATTTAACATTGTCTATTAATTATATATAAAAAAATATCATATAATTATATATAATCGTTTGATTATTAATCATATTATCTAAGAGAACTTACTTGAGTAATTTTCCTTGAAAAGTTAAACCTAGTTCAGATTTCGATTTCCCGTAATACACTACTTTTGGCGTCCACGCGGTCAGCATTTTGGGATTTTCCTTAACTCCGAGCTTGCTGCTTTTAGGTTGTTCATTTGTTGGATTCGTCGTTGAATTAGTAGGATTTATATTATTATCCAATTCATTTTTGTTATTTATTATCGGACAAATCTCTCTTTTATTGTCGACCGTGTCGACTGTTGTCTTCGAATGAGAATTATTCAGGAAGTCTACGTCGGAAACGTCAATCGCAGGTTTTGTACTGATCGACGTTTTTAACATGGATGTCTTGTCAGTTTCTTCTAACGGCCGAATATTTGCATTTTGCTTAACCTCATGCTTTATGATTATCTTGGAATCATGCTGTCCAGACTTCGAGTCTACTCTACTTATTTTCAAATTCACCGGCATCGAACTGATTATAGTCGGTTTGGATCTCTTCTTTGGAAATTCGCTTTTCGTTTGTTCAATAAATTCTTTATGTAATTTCGGGGAGGCACAGGGCTTTTCGGAAAAGTCGCTATTCCTTTCGCTGATTATCGCAATATCTTGGTCCACCTCAGCATGCGATGCTATCGTATTTCCGCCTGTCTTCCGCGCATTCGTGCTTACAGTCGCAACGTCGACGTCAGAATTGGTGGTGTAGTCAACATCCGCAACGAAATGCGAATGCGCCTTCTCTTGAACGTTCCTATAAGCAATTTGCTGTTCCTTTATAAAAGCATTCAAGTTAACTCTTTGTACCTCGAAAGCATCGGACGGTTGTTCATTTTGTACATGTGTTACAGACTTGCCTCCTCCGTACACATTAAAATTATTCCTTTGTATCTCTCGATGACTGGAAAACGTCATTTCTTGTGGTCTTTGAGTAATATTTACTATCTTGCGACACTCCCTCGTGTCGCTCGTTGTTTCCACTTCGTCCTCCGTGATACTAATGCAAGATTCATCGGGAAGTGAATTTTTCTTGGTGTTAGCGAATTGATTCGCCACATGAACAGACTGCAACTTAACTTCTTCGACGTCACACGGTAGATTCGATGCATACTTCTGAGCGTCCGGATAAATCGTTTTCTTTCTCACTTTACGTTTGTGTATTTTTCTGGGCGATTCTCTAGCTTTTAAAACTCGTTCGATCGATACTTTGGGTACGCCTGCGTAAGTCTCGCTCTCTGATTTATCTGAATCCTTGTCATGTTTCGGTTTAATGTTCACTGGGTTTGATAGCTGGACAGCATTAGAATCATTTCTTATGCTTCCGTATCCCAAATCGGTGGAGTACCAACAGTTTTTCAATTCTGTCTGTTTGTTTTCAAGTTTATTACTGTTCGCATGACTGTCTTCGTACACTAAACTCTGTACCGTTTCCGGGTTGCATGTTTCGTGACTCGCGGAGACTAGCGAGTCATTATTGCATTCCGATCCCGTTTTGTAAGACACTACATAATCCAAACAATCAAACATCTCAATAATCTTGTCGATATACTTTGGAGAGCAATTCCTATCTGCCAAATTGTTAATAATTATGTTCAATTTATCCTCCTGAAGAATGTCCTTTAATTTGATCTTCCTGGAACTGGACGGTTGATTTATATCAGTTTTGACATTTTGTTTATCATCCTCGTCGTATAGCGGCTTTATATTCTTTATTTGCATGACAGGGATTACATCCTCCTTTTCAGAGTTGGAAATAAAAGGCTTTACAAACGAAGTATTTTTCTCATGATTTCGTGAACTATGAGTCGAGTAATTTTGACATTTTTCCTGGTTTTCATTATTCAGATTTTTAGTCTTAGGGTATTCATTTAGATTACAAGATCCTGTTGCAGAAATAGCTTTGTCATTTCTCGCACATGTATAAGTCAAGTCTGTCAGTTCGCTCTTTAAATCATCGTCACTGTCAGTAACAGGAGTAGGCCAACGAAACATCACTGGACATCCTTGGCTGACATACGTCCTCCATATTTGATAGACATTCTCCCAATCGTCAGGAAAGCCGTTATAAAATTTCCCGCGAATATAATCCGGTAATCCTTTGTATAAAATATACGAAATTATTAATATGTAATTTTTACAAAACAAATTAATTTAAATTAAATAAAATTTTATTTAATATAATTTAAATTTTATTACCATTTCTTTCATCAACAATATTTCCTTGTAGAATATATTTGTGCTTGAATTTGGACTCGACGCACGTCGCAGAGTATCTTCTTATAACTGGTTTGCTACGTGCAATCCTTCCACTATTTGCAAAGATATCACAAACAATCAATAATCAATATGAGCACTTGAAAAGACTATCAATCAATGTAGTATTTTTGTACTCACCATTTTAATGTCCCTTTAATGATTAATTCGTATTGGTCATTTAACATAACTTTCCATTTCAAAAACACTCTGTCAACTTTCTCAAAGTAATTGGTAGGAGTTGCCGGTGCGACAACAGTATTCAAATATTCTTTGTCAGCATTTGTATTAGTAAACATCCTGCTAGGAGCACTCTTCAAGGAAGCCGTGTTTGCCGTGGAAGACTGCGCGGATCTGTCAAGCGAAGTCGAAGCTGTCTGTTCGCAATTGGACAATGTACGAACTCTGGTTCCCGGTGGTTCCCTAAAAGTGCGATAAACCGTATTTTTCGCCGGGGGTGGCATAACAAGCCGATCAACGTGATCATCCTGCTGGACACGATACTGCTTGACGCTGGACGTAGTCATTGCTTCTTGCTTGGCATTACGGCTGTTCTTCCTCAACAGGATGTTTCTCAGGTTGTTGCTGGAGGCCAAGACCTCACTCCTGATCAAGGAAGTTTGCGGCGACGAAACTGCGCAGCTCGAATCCAAGGTATCTACATTAATGCTGGAGATGCTGGGCCAGGCTGTCACGGCTGACATTTTCCCATCGTGCGAGTTTCTGCTGGATTCCTGTCTCAGTACAGCCAGTTTCAAGGAGCGCTGCAGCTTCTTGAATCGTTCATCGACTTGTAGATCCCCAAACGTGGTCTACAGCAAAAATTCAAGACACAATTTGTAGACTCATCATTATACAATTAGAAACTGTGATGATCTTCAGACTGACATCAGAAACGTCCCTTTAAACTTTCACGCCGTGAGCATGCATACGTACCTCATGACGGTTGGACATCGGAAGGTATTGGTCCTTTGAGGTTATGTTCTCTGTTTATAACAGAAATTTGCGCGTAAAAATTTCACTCGTGAAAAGTTAGAAGCAGGGAAAGAAGCTGCAATCGGCGTAATAATGCAATAACACGAGCATCGATTCGTGAGTTTCAAGCGTTTCTGCGCTTTCCTCTTCGATTTATTCACGACATCACAAACCAATTAACGAATTAAACGAATATCTACCAATATATTCAAATTTAAACGTATACACGCTTGTCAAGCGAACGAACACCGAACGAATAGCAAACGTTATGCTAGGACTACAATGCGAGTCGTAAAGTCGTGAGTCGTAAGAATTGACCAATCACAAACTAATTTGAGGAGAATAATCGACTGTGATTGGTCAATTCTTACGACTCACGACTTTACGACTCGCATTGTAGACTTAGGTCTACAATAGGTGTTTTAAGCCCTAAGAAATTGTTCAATCACAGTTGAATTTGAGGAGAATAATTGACTGTGATTGGTCAATTTCTCAGGGCTTAGGGCTTAAAACACCTATTGTAGACTGGGACTAAACGTTGGTTGTCATTTTATTCAATAAATATAAGAAAAAATCTCAAATTGCTAAAGTTATATCTTTTTGCAAAGGTATTATGCTCGATCCAACTGGCCAAATTGTATTGATCACAAAACGCTACGTTTCGACCGCAGATTTCGGTCCTTTTCAAGCGTATAGAAACAACTCATTAGTGAATCTATTCTGTAAAGGCCGAAGCATAGACTTTTGTACAACACAAGAGGTGCTTTGGCTTTAATTCTTAATAGTTTCATTGTCGTTATATTTTCCCACGCTCTGACGTATGAATAACAGTGTGATTACGAGGGAGGCAATGGACGCGTTCAGCAGACACAACTGTTGAGTTCGTCTTATCAACACTCTGCGTCGATTGGTTGGTTCTAAAAGTAAGAGCCAATCATGTTCGACCGCTACTGAGCAGCTTGGTTTGCTGAACGCGACCAATGTGGGGAGCAACATCCGCGCGGCGCGGCGCGGCGCGCTCGAAATACCTACTGCCACCTCCTCGCTTATCATGCTTTGCTGATACATCAGGAGTAAATTTCCGTGGTTTCGCACCGCGAAATTTACTCCTGATGTATCAGCAAAGCATGATGAGCGAGGAGGTGGCAGTAGGTATTCCGAGCGCGCCGCGCCGCGCGGGTGTTGTCACCCCACATTGCCTCCTCGTAATCACGCTGTTATTGGTCAGAGCGTGGGAGCCTACTGCCCCTCCTATGCATACCTGCCAACGCTCTGATTGGCCGTAGGCTGGGCATCCTCGTCGCGTGCCCGGCGCGCCGTTCCAATGGCGATGGGTAATAGTGGGGGTAGACGTGCCGCTGCTCGAATATCTACTAAAACCTCCTTGCTCAACATGCTTCCCGCGTAACAGGAGCGATTTCTGAGGAATTACCACCAATTATTTAATTTCTATCTATTATATTTGTGTATATATATAGATATATCTATATGTATATATTATATATAGATCTGTGTAGTAGTTATATATAGTACGAGAGAAGAATGATTCAGATGACGATAACGACGATAATAGCAGAACCAGCATTGTATCCGAGACAGACTTTGATAAACCGAATGGTCACCAATGGGGCGAAGATTTAGATGAAGTAAAAGATAAGAATAAGGATAGAGACAAGAAATTACGAAGCAGTAAAATATCAAACCAAGAGATAAAGTTACTTAGGCAAGAATTTGTTACAAACATGTATCAGAGTTTCCTGGATGGTAAAGATAAAGATTTTGATTATAGGTATATGTTACTAATCAATAAATATAATATAAAGAATCTATAAATATTTATAGACAAATATAATAGATAAAAATTAAATAATAATTTTTAAAATAAATTTAAATTAAAGATATTTATACCATATGTATTGTTTTACAATTTCTGATAACAACTATAAAAGTAATGGAAAGCTATGATATTTCTCAGAAATTTAAATACAACAGTTACTTTATTATATACTTTTATTATTTGTTTTCAGCACTGTAGATGACAATGAAGCTTATGATAATGTAGAATTACGAAATCAAGATGAAGAAGAAAAGTATTTTGATTCTGAAGCCCCTGAAACCGTTCTTACGTCTAATGAGTGCAATGATCAAAACGAGTCTGAAGACGAGTTGGATATTATATATATGAGATCACTGAAGGTTAAATAATATTTTACACTTTACAATTGCCTCGCTTTTGTGTGTTGGCATTGATTCACATTGCAGAAAGGTTTATTATTCACTATATATAGGAGCAGACTCCTACAAATGCACACTCTTTGGATAATCAGACATAGCCCTGCATACATTGGGTTACAATAAATATATTTGTACAAAAAAAGTGGTTGCATATTTGTTATAATACCACACCTCTTCCTTTCTTACTCCATTTTATTTTATAATATAATATATAATTTTTATTTAAAAAATTAAATTATAAAATTTTATAATATAAAATTCTTTTCATAATTTAAAGTTAAAAATAAATTGTTTAATAATTTATAAAAATTATTTCTAGTTTATTATTGCCAAGTTTTTTTGTTTCTCTTTTTTTGCATGTTGCAATATATTTATTGAATTTTACGTGTTTAAATTCTGCTTTGCATTCCAATTAAAAAAATGTTGAATTGCGTTTTATAACGCGTTTAAATGCGTGACTGCAGAAAAGCAATGCAACGGGAGTCGGGAAACGTTCGATCAGCCGGTGAGCGATTATCTGTTGGCACCAAATTAATTTAATAATTATTATCGTCTAATCACATTCGAGAGAGCATGCCTCGCATTAAAGAATACATAACAATATTAAAACAAACGTATTTCTCGCGATTCATTTAGGTATCGTATTTCGAAGCTCCGACTTTGTCGTCCAACGTTGCCCGTCGGCATTCGCCGCTACCTTTTTTCTGTTGTCTAACATTATGCAGCAGCATTTTATAATTATTTATCGTCTAATCACATTCGAGAGAGCATGCCTCGCATTAAAGAATACATAACCATATTAAAATAAACGTATTTTTTGCGATTCATTTAGTTATCGTATAACGCTGCCCGTCGGCATTCGCAGCTATATTATACCTTTTTCTCGTTGGCTAGCATTATGCAACAGCATTTTATAATTATTTATCGTCTAATCACATTCGAGAGAGCATGCCTCGCATTAAAGAATACATAACCATATTAAAATAAACGTATTTTTCGCGATTCATTTAGTTATCGTATTTCGAAGCTCCGAATTTGTCGTCCAACGACAATACCTTTTTCTCGTTGTCTAACATTATGCAGCAGCATTTAAAAACTTTTTAGTGTCTAATATTGTTCGAGAGAGCATGCCTCGCATTAAAGAATACGTTACAATGTTAAAATAAACGTATTTCTCGAGATATATCCGTGTCGTTTGTCGCATTTTAGAGCATTTACTTTTCCGCGGCGACAAGCACGGCGAGCACTGCGATGCATTCGCAGTTTATTCATACATATATCATTTAAGAAAAAGTAATTAATATAATTACATTACTAATTTAATAAACACATATTAATTTAATATTAAATTATTAATAAGTAATAGCGAAGAATGTATTATGCATTCGTTAAGACGTTTGAAAGATCATAAAAATTATGAAAAGAATTCTAGGTTATATGAGGAAAGCGAGAATTATTCCTCAGAAATCGCTCCTGTTACGCGGGAAGCATGTTGAGCGAGGAGGTTTTAGTAGAGGTATTCGAGCAGCGGCACGTCTACCCCCACTATTACCCATCGCCATTGGAACGGCGCGGCGCGCCGGGCACGCGACGAGGATGCCCAGCCTACGGCCAATCAGAGCGTTGGCAGGTATGCATAGGAGGGGCAGTAGGCTCCCACGCTCTGACCAATAACAGCGTGATTACGAGGAGGCAATGTGGGGTGACAACACCCGCGCGGCGCGGCGCGCTCGGAATACCTACTGCCACCTCCTCGCTCATCATGCTTTGCTGATACATCAGGAGTAAATTTCGCGGTGCGAAACCACGGAAATTTACTCCTGATGTATCAGCAAAGCATGATAAGCGAGGAGGTGGCAGTAGGTATTCCGAGCGCGCCGCGCCGCGCCGCGCCGCGCGGATGTTGCTCCCCACATTGGTCGCGTTCAGCAAACCAAGCCGCTCAGTAGCGGTCGAACATGATTGGCTCTTACTTTTAGAACCAACCAATCGACGCAGAGTGTTGATAAGACGAACTCAACAGTTGTGTCTGCTGAACGCGTCCATTGCCTCCCTCGTAATCACACTGTTATTCATACGTCAGAGCGTGGGAAAATATAACGACAATGAAACTATTAAGAATTAAAGCCAAAGCACCTCTTGTGTTGTACAAAAGTCTGTGCTTCGGCCTTTACAGAATAGATTCACTAATGAGTTGTTTCTATACGCTTGAAAAGGACCGAAATCTGCGGTCGAAACGTAGCGTTTTGTGATCAATACAATTTGGCCAGTTGGATCGAGCATAATACCTTTGCAAAAAGATATAACTTTACTTATGGTCGCCATGTTGCACTAAACACTAAAATGTCTCTTTTCTGATGTAAGAACAGAATAACTAATGTATACAAGTCTATGGGCTTATATTATGTCTCGTTGTTTCAACCAGTGTAGAGAGAGAGTGCAGACGGTAAAAAACTAGATTCCAACAATTACATGAAAAACCTGTTAGTCTATGAGAAGGAGCTAGAAGAAGAACGCTCCAAAGAATTTGTAGCGTCAAGTGGACCGCAGCCTTACTTATTTATTTTTATGTTTCACTTATTTATTTTTGTCTTACAAATAGAAGAACCATGATAATCTTGAAATAACTTTTCCATAATTTTCGCTGTTTCAAATAATTCGACACAAGGGCTGATTATTCTTCCTCTAGAAATATGATTAAACCAGTCGTTATCTGGATTAATCAATAATTCTGTTGGGGTTCCGAAAAAAATGAATATTTTTTGAATTCTTTCGAGAATCGTTTTTACACGTTTTTATTGAACACGTACTCATGATGATATGTCACAATATCACTTGGTACAACCTTAATGCTAGGTCTACAATGCGAGTCGTAAAGTCGTGAGTCATAAGAATTGACCAATCACAGTCGATTATTCTTCTCAAATTCGATAGTGATTGGTCAATTCTTACGACTCACGACTTTACGACTCGCATTGTAGACCTAGCATAAATGTTTTGAAACTGACACTTAAAAATGGTTGCATCTGGCATCTGCGCAGAACCGTATGAAATTCGTCACTGTGTTTTTCCACCATGGTCATGAGTCAGTCACGGTGGAACTTTCCACTGCTTTCCACCATGGTGCGATCTCAGCTGATCCCGGATCCGTGTCGCGTCACGCGTCTGGATGATGTCTGATGTGCGCAGTAATTACCAAGGTCGGTAAATACTGTCGTCGCGCCGTGTTTACGCCGGCGCCGCGTCTACCGACCTTGGTAATTACCGGAGTCGGTTGGCGAATTGGACCGTGTTCAGACGCGTTTTGTCCGGAAGAAATTTCTTTTTTGTAAAGTATCGCGACTGTCACCATCTGCATTGTTCGACTATCAGTATATACCTTGTACCGGCGCCTTTCGAGGCCTCCAACCTTTGTAATTTACGCCGCTTGCGGCTTATACGACGAGTGGAGCCCCGGCCTTATTTAGACGGCCAAATTATAAGAAGAAGAAGAAGAAGAAGACTGGTAATTACCGGACCGTTATCCGGGTTATCACCCGATAATACGTAAAAAGTCCCGATGGCGAAAACACGGGTATATATCCGTCTCCGCCGTTCCGATCCCCGTGATACATGTCTTCGCTTTTGTAGGTGATGTCCGCGATAAACGTGAAGGCGCTCTCAAATCAGAACGTCTGGAAATTCTTGAAGTCGTTCGACACCGTGCTGACGGACTGCGACGGTGAATGAGGGATTGCGGGACGAAGCGCGGTCGGTACGACGTTTGATCCTTCCGGTCTCTCTTTCAGGCGTGCTATGGATGTACAAGACGCCCCTGCCGCATTCGGCGGACGTCGTGAATCTGTTCCACAGGCTCGGCAAGCGGGTTTTCTACGTGACGAACAACAGCACGAAGACCCGGGATGACCTCGTGGAGAAGTTCCGGGCCCTGCAGTTTGAGGCGACCAAGGATGATATTTTGTGCACCGCTCACCTGTCAGCGAGTTATCTACAAAGCTTAGGCTTTCGCAAGAAGGTCTACGTTATTGGTTCCGAAGGTAACGCCCCTGGTCTACGAGTCAATGGAATTATGAAATGTATATTATGCAATTGTCCTGTTCCGATATCAATTTTTGTCTGCAGCAATCGGGAAGGAATTGGAGGAGGCTGGTATCTCGTATTGCGGAATAGGACCGGACCCAATTAATCAGAATATGTATTCCGTTTTCGAGAAGGACCCTGAGGTAGCCGCGGTTATAGTCGGTTTCGATGAACACTTCAATTATCCTAAAATGGTCAAAGCAGCTACGTATCTGAATGACGCCAATGTACATTTCATTGGAACCAACACTGATCAAAGGGATCCAGCTTCAAATGATGTCGTGATACCTGGTAGGTATTTAAATACTTTATGTGACTGCTATTAACAACGCGCTGTCAATTAAAAATCTGTGACTTGCAGCTACAGGATGCCTGGTTAAATGTATAGAAAATTGCTCAGAGAGAAAGGCGATGATTGTGGGTAAACCGGATAAATATATGGCTAAAATGTTGATGGAACAATCCAACGTTGATCCCCAGCGTACTTTAATGATCGGAGACCGGGGCAACACCGATATACTCTTTGGAAATCGCTGCGGTTTTACGACTCTGCTAGTCCTGACGGGAGTGACCGCTTTGTCGGACGTCGAAAGATGGAAGCAGTCCGACCGACCGGAAGAACGGAATTTCGTACCGAATTACTACATAGACGCGCTCGGCGACTTATTACCGTACTTAAAAAAACTAGAAACTGAAATGTCACAAATTCGCAAGATTTAGACGTGAAGAAGGAAAGTATGAGCGCCATAACACTTTAATAAAGATAATGCGACTTTTTAGAACAAATCCGTATATATATGGAATACTAGCTTGATACACCCTTGCTTCGCTACGGTATGCAAAGGATTCCTATAATTCACCTCCGAATTTAGATTTGCTTCTTTAGGGGTTGATTAGGGCAAAATCTTGAATTATGTTTTGTATGGGTAATTTTTGTAAGCAAAACCAAGTCGATATCTCATCGGGCCCAAGAGATATTGAGAAAGTCGTGAAAGCACATTTTACCCCTTTTCACCCCTTAGGGGTCAAATTTCTAAAAATCCTTTTTTAGCGAGTGCTAACGTCATGGAAGGAATATACTCCTCGAATTTCATGGTTCTTGGTTTAGGGGTTTGGACTGTACGTTGATGAGTCAGTCGGAACATTTGATTATATATATATAAATAGATATATTTCATAGACACATACATGTACATATACATATATATATATATATTTGTGTGAATAGAATTTATTTAACAGATAGAATCTTTTCAACAAATTTTAACTATTTATATTAATTATGTAAATCAATAAATTCTCCCTTGTGTGCGCAAATTTTAAGAAATATTAAACGAAAGATCATGCAGCCTATATTGATTTATTTTTTCCTCGGAGATAAAGTGCGATTGTTGGAGGGAAATAAAAATGAAGGGGAAATGCTTGGATGGTCCGGGTTTTGGTTTAGACGGAGGTACAAAGCGAGAAAGTAAATTTTCCACTTCAAATCTTCCAACCCCACGTTTAATCTATTCGTAATTAAAATCGAGAAATCGATATATCGCATGGCGTAGGCAGGCAGGGGTCCGACTGTTTTTTTTACGAAGTAACACGTGGCACTAGTGACAGTGTGCGATCTCAGCTGATCCGTGCCGAGTCACGCGTCTGATGCGCGCGGATACTGGTAAATGGTAATTGCCGGACCGTTATCTGGGTTATCACCCGATAATACGTACAAGGTTCCCGATGGCGATAAAACGGATATATGTCCAGTTTCGTCGTTCCGATCCCCGTGATACATGTCGTCGCTTTTGTAGGTGATAATGTCCGCGATAAACGTGAAGGCGCTCGCACGTCAGAACGTCTGGAAATTCTTGAAGTCGTTCGACACCGTGCTGACGGACTGCGACGGTGAGTGAGGGATTGCGGGGCTAAGGCGGGGTCGATACGACGTTTGATTCTTCAGGTCTCTCTTTCAGGCGTGCTATGGATGCACATGACGCCCCTGCCGCATTCGGCGGACGTCGTGAACCTGTTCCGCAGGCTCGGCAAGCGGGTTTTCTACGTGACGAACAACAGCACGAAGACCCGGGACGACCTCGTGGGGAAGTGCCAGGTCCTGCAGTTTGAGGCGACCAAGGACGATATCCTGTGCACCGCTCACCTGTCAGCGTCTTATCTACAAAGCTTGGGCTTTCGCAAGAAGGTCTACGTTATTGGTTCCGAAGGTGAAGCCCTGGTCCACGAGTCAATGGAATTATGAAATGTACATTATGCAATTGTCTCTGTTCTGATATCAATTTTTATCTGCAGCGATCGCCAAGGAATTGGAGCAGGCTGGTATCTCGTATTGCGGAATAGGGCCGGACCCAATTAAGCAGAATGTCCCATATTCCGTTTTCGAGAAGGACCCTGAGGTAGCCGCGGTTATAGTCGGTTTCGATGAACACTTCAGTTATCCTAAAATGGTCAAAGCGGCTACGTATCTGAATGACGCCAATGTACATTTCATTGGGACTAACACGGACGAGAGGTTTCCAGTTTTAAATGATGTCGTGATACCTGGTAGGTGTTTTAAATAATTTATGTGACTGCTGTTACAACACGCTGTCAATTGAAAATCTGTGACTTTTCCGATGCAGGTACGGGAAGCCTGGTTAGATGTATAGAAAGTTGCTCAGAGAGAAAGGCGGTGATTATGGGTAAACCGGATGAATATATGGCTAAAATGTTGATGGAACGATCTAACGTTGACCCCCAGCGTACTTTGATGATCGGAGACCGGTGTAATACCGATATACTCTTTGGAACTCGCTGCGGTTTTACGACTCTGCTAGTCCTGACGGGAGTGACTGCTTTGTCGGACGTCGAAAGATGGAAGCAGTCCGAGCGACAGGAAGAACGGGATCTCGTACCGAATTACTACATAGACGCGCTTGGCGATTTATTACCGTACTTAAAAGAACTAGAAACTGAAATGTCATAAATTCGCAAGATTTAGCCCGTGAAGAAGGAAAGTATGAGCGCTATAACATTTTAATAAAGATAATGCGACTTTTTAGAACAAATCCGTACGTATATAGAATGTATCTCATGCACACATACATGTACATATATATATTTGTGTGAATAGAATTACCTAACAGAATCTTTTCAACAAATTTTAACTATTTATATTAATTATGTGAACCAATGAATTCTCTCTTATGTGTATAAATTTTAAGAAATATTAAATGAAAGATCTTGCAGCCCATCTTGATTTATTTTTTCCTCGGAGATAAAGTGCGATTGTTGGAGGGAAATAAAAATGAAGGGAAAATGCTTGGATGTTCCGAGTTTAGACGGAGGTACAAAGCGAGAAAGTAAATTTTCCACTTTAAATCTTCCAACCCCATGTTTATTTTGGCAATGCCTTTTATATGAAAAAGTACACCTTTTTTGAAAGGGATGATGCACATTTTGGATGAGAAAGGAGTACTGCGAGAGAGAGAGAGAGAGAGAGAGAGAGAAAGGAAGATAAATTGGCAGAGGATGAAAGGATGTGTGCAAAAAGATTGTGTGATAATACAATATATATTATTCAAATATATATATATATATGATAATGGTAAACTTAATGGTAGAGAGAGAGATGCGAATTCGTAATCCTTACCTAGAGCTTGTCGTAAACTCATAACAATGAAATATATTTATAACGCGTTATATATATCATAATATAAAAGAAGCGTGGTACGTATGTATTTGTGTGTGTGTGTGTATCCGTTGTGTATGTATATGTGTGTCTTTCATCTCGTCTCGTGTACATCTGTATATATTATTTTATTACTTTCTAAGTTTTATCGGAGGGTCTTGCCCCTAATCTCTGCGGAGAGGAGAATCAGAGGTGTGTGCATGCCTATATTTTACATAGACACATCCAAATATCGATTTCGTAGAGCACGAGTCGTAAAATCTTTTAACAGCTAAATCGTTAACGGTTTTCGATGCGTAAGTATTGTAGCGAGACAGCGTAACATTCATTACCACCATATGTAACGTTCGCAATGGGGGTGCACATTATACAAAGGAACCCGTACGTTTTTCTCAGATTGTTTTACGGAGACCGTCGAAGCCGCCCTCGCGGACTATGTTCCCCTACGTCGGTCGGATCGTTTAAAAGTTCGATATGAAGTTTCAGCGTAAATCACAGTTCACTCATGATACACGTCGGAAAGATATAACGCATTCAAGGTACGCCTTCAATTTCACAACGAAATGCATTGCGGCACGTCGATCGAGGGGATCGGCTGTAACAATAAATAATTTCTCTTATACTCTTTTTGAAACATATATCACAAATCTTTCGCGGACTAGAAAAACACGCGATAATAACACTAGTAAACATAATCTTTGTTATATGTAATATTTTGTCTCTTTCCTGCGTATTTTCTTACGCTGCATTCAAAAATGTTGTCAGAATCTTTTGTAACGACAGAAAGAGAGAAAGAGAGAAAGAGAGAGAGAGAAAGAGAGAGAGTTCTAATTTTTCGAAATATGTAAAACAGAGATACGCTTGAAGAAAGCATACGATCGCTTTTTTTTTTATTGCCATGCTACACTATCCTCTCGGAGGCAAAATTTGTATTAGTTTACACATGTCCGTGGGGATCCCGTATCCCATGGACGATTAAACATTGATACGGCCTTAAAAAGTATATATGTATTTCGATATGTGCGATCACTTAAGTAGAATCGCTGGTGTATTGCAATCGAAGAGCTTACCTTTTAGCTGTCGTGAATGCGCGTTAAAAACAAATTATGCATCATATATAGCTTTGCTACGCATAATCTTCACCTTTTTAAGGATATGTATACTTGAGCCTTCGAAAGTAAGCTCTTCGATTTCGTGAATCGTCGTCGCTTCCCTCGTTCTCTATGAATTATTACGTAATTAATGATTAGTCTTGTAATTGGCACAAGTTTTCTCGTGTATTTGTAGGTAATCGAAAACGGTTTTAACAAGAGGGAATCTAATATCTTGCGGTGTCGATCGGTTTACATGTATAACGGGGAGAAGAAAGCGGATATATGATAAGAAGAACGACGTGTGAGGGATTCCACATAAACGATTCCGCGGTCGTTCCAACACCCTTTGGAAAAACTGACGAATGTTACCATCGCTACATTTACATTACAATGCTGTATTATAACGAGACAAGATTATAATAACGAGCAGTCCTAACGAGAGGGTGAGAAAGACAATAAATCGATAAACTTCTCACTTACAGATATAATACAAATCAACGAATTTAAATCTAATCGTTCTTACAGCACTCGCTCGCTAGATCTCTCTGGTACAGAAAAAAATGTTCTCATTTCATAATGATAAGTTACGCCGCAAGCATTCTGAAATGTTTTTATAAGTGGAGTAGTAATTAAGACTGACGACACACACACACACACACACACACACTTGCACGCATGCACGCACGCATACGCACGACACATGCACACTCGAATGAAACCACATACACACACAAACACACACGGTGGTCGTTCGATAGATATCTCTAACGGGAATTGCAAAAATTAATAATATACTGTAATTTCGTCAATAAACGACTTACGACCGTACAGAGTGATTCAAACATATGTCACCGAATTTGAGAAACATTTTTTTTTTTTAAATAAAATAATATGGATGAATTATCGGTCAAGAAGCATAAAAGATCTTTCAATTTTCAACTTGTAATTAAAAATGAAGAAATTGGTACATTAGACACTTCTTCTGTTTTTTATAAATATATTCTTAAAATTTGTACAATTCTGCGAAATCTTTTCGTCGCTTAAGTTGATGCCTCAGGACAACTTTTGATTGTCTAATATTTTAAGAAGACATAATAATATTTCCTGTGCTTAGATCACAGAGAATAAAATATAAAAACATTTATTACATATAGATATCGTCAGTGTGCTAAATTACACTTAATAATATACATATCTGCCGATGTTTAGTAAGTCAAAATATTTTATTTTTCTTCCACGTACAATACGCAGTCGAGCAACGTAGATTTGAATTACTCTGTATTTTTTCATAAACTCTAAATAAAGATCTGTTCATTCAGCTGGAATGTCGCTGTGTGACGCTACTACACGATTGTCAACGAGACAAAAAAGTCAAACATTATTACCTTATGTTTCGCGAAATGGACGAAATGGAGAGGATGCACGTCATGCGCTCGAATATATAGCAGTAGAAGAATATGTTATGTGATATGCGTGTATGTGTGCGTATGAATGCATGCTTTATACATACAGGATATAAAAAAAAAAATGTACGGGGCTTGCTTACTTTCGAGGACGACTTGACTAAATTTGGAATCGAATTTTTCTTCATAAAATCAGAAAATAAACCTATAAATCAGTGAATTTTAATCAAAAAGTTAAATTTGCAAAAATGCGAATTAAAACTTTAGAATGGATCATATTGAAATTCTAATTATTATTTCAGACAGACGTTTTATGTATCTGAATTTGATGATTTATTTTATAATAAATAAATTTATAATAAATTAGAGCTGTGAAAAATTATGATGTTGCAAAAATTTACAGCAAAACGATCAACTTCAACCTGATAAAAAGAAATTGCGGCTGATGGAAAGACTACACGATTTTTGCGATATCCTGTATGAATGTACAGTATATACACGCGTGGCTTTGGCAAGCCACACGTTTAGAGATTAACAAATAAATACAGATATATGTACACGCGCCGGACTATATGTATGTGTGCCCAAGCCGACGCGCTATAAACTTCGACCCGCGTTTGTATCTCATATTTAACATTCTGTATGCAGTCATCTAAATTCTTAATCTCATATAACATTTTACACGCAACTTTTTATTAAGAGAAATAAAAACCACCCGCGACAGTCGCGTTTAGCGCTAAATGCGAGATATAAACGCGAGCCCTAACAGATCGATATCGTCTTATAAAACAACTAAATGAAAACATTTGTACTTTAGCAGTATAGAGCAGTCATTTTTTGTCGTAGTTACCCTTAATATCGTTTTATCTTCGTTTATATTATATTTTATACATGTATAGTAATATATATTATTATGTATTCTTTTAAGAATAATTCCCGCCTCCCTTGGCACGCCAGTCGCTACCATTATTCTTGTCGTCGCCATCGTCTTTCGTTAATAATGTATATGTGTATGTACATGTATATATGTGTATTCAGAGTGTCGCGCATTTTCTCTTTACTGCGAATGCTAGATGTTAAACTTCGAGGAACACCTCAAGACAAAATAAAAAAATTAAAAATTAACAAGATCTAGGTAGTCATTTAGTTTCAATTTAATCGAAGTAATTCTTTGCGAGATTTGCAAATAGATAACAATATTTCATTTCTCATATAATTTCCAAGTGGACTTTCCTTCAACGAAATATTAATTTGAGGATTAATAATTAACCAGACAGAATTTCATCAGATCTAAGGTCACGAGAAAGCGCGCGATGACTGGGATACATTGTATATGCATGTACGTACAGTGGCGAGCATGTAAATAGGAACAAACATTTATTACAATTCGGCCCATCGTTTCTTCGCATAAAGAGATAAGATTTATTTATGTAATATTTCTTATTTCACGGGGTGCAATAATGCGAAGATTAATACACCTTGATATGTATTCTCTTTTAAACCATATAGTGATAATAATTTTAACGAAAGTGGGATTTTTGAAAATTTTCACTGAAAAATATAAAGTATCTTAAATTCAGGAGAGCACATATTCAGTATTCACTATTTATACGTTGACCACTGTTCACATATGTCCAAGCCGCTTGATAAAGCATAAGTTTAACATTCGGTAAATATATTTTGAGTATTTGAATCGAGCAATCAGTTTTTATTTTTTTCAAATTTATCTTTATAAATTAAAGAATCTGCGAATATAAACGAGTCTTATAGGGATAAAGTCCCTTCGCAATTTGTCAACTTCTTTCGTCAAGCGCCTTTGGATATTTACACGACAGACGCAAATTCGCACAAAAATGCTCGACATAATAAAATCTCCTTTTTCTTTAATCGATTTAAAATCAATCTTTTTTCTTAACACAAATGTCAGAGTACTCGAAAATATAAAACTTTTTATAAAACGACCTGAGAGTTTCGTGACTAATAGACAATAACGTTTTATTTTTAAATTGATTCAATTAAACAGAATGTTATTTTGAAAAATATTTAATATTGATGATATCTATTCGCAAGTCGAAAACAGAACAAAATTCAACTAGAATCGGTGACGAATTGAATCAAGACGAAATTGGCTCCATGGAATTTGTTGACAGAACTTTGTTTGTACGAATTTGTGGCCGTCTTGTATATTTATGGATGTATATATGTCGTTGCTTTTGATGCGTGTCGAAGAGAACGGGTATGCATAATGCGGCATGTAACCGGGAATCTATATTAAACCGAAGAGCGATTATTATGTATGTAGTCTTAGCAACTGCGGGCGGAATACATAGAAGTATTTCGAAAAACCGTTTGGACCGTCCTTATCATACTAGCGTTTGCCTTTCCTCGACTTAAATAGCGCCGCTGACGATATATAACGTCAATATAGATAATCACTAATAAGTACATTCAATATAGCAATAATAATAATAATATCTTTATCCATAATAATAATTATAATCGTAATAATAGTTATAATGATGGTAGCAGTAATGATAATAAACGTATCGATGATAATGATAATAGCAGTGGGAGGAGCACAGCGATAATAATCGGATTTTATAACCGCAATAATATTAATCGTAACGATATTGATTATACCAACGATTTGTATAAGTATATATACAGACACTATAGCACCATGACCGAAATCTCGAATCTCGAAATCTAAAAGAGACGAAGCGAAAGATGAAATTAGGAAAGTCCAGGGGATGACGAAAGGGGAGCGGGTTAAAGGGGGGGAAGAGAGGACTAAAGGAATGGGTGAACATTGCGTCTCGATCGAAACACGAGAGGAAAATTGGCGATGTGGGAAAAAGAGAGAGAAGGACCGTCCTTTCAAGCTGGTTTAGTATGTTCAAAAGAATAGGAGAAAATGAAGAGAGGCTCTTCGACATAAAATGATAATAAGGGAAAGTCCGATAAGAACCAGGCTGCTAGCGGAAAGTATGTCTACGTTGATGATTGTTTCTACAATGATCTCGATTCGCTCTGAATCCCGTTCGGTAAACTCAGTCTCGTATACGTTGGAACATGAATATTTAACGCATCAACGTCTGCGATCCGGCTCTTATTCGGACCTTCCCGCATTATACCGGAGTTTCAGAATACACCAACTCGATTATCGTTCCGTTTCTTACGTGTGTGTTTCTTTTCTTTATTACCGTACCGGCCAATCGTCGCGTTTACGCTATACGAGAAGTCGAAGAACGAAGAACCGCCGGCGAGCAGAGCGAAAGATCTGGGCGAAGTCAGGGCGAAAGGACCTGGGAACACATTCCCTAAAAGTGGAACATCATCAATTCGCGCGCGGATAACCGGCAAGAACACGAAGGAACACTATCGGCGCTACGCAAGGACGACGAAAGACGATTGACCGGCGTCGTCGCTAAGAGACAGAGACAGATAGAGAATTATCTTGTTTTTATCATATAATAATACGATATTACGCTATATTATTACTATGATGTATTTGGCCGTTTAATTATATACTCCAGCAACGCTCGCCAGAACACCTCTTCAATTCACGATTGCTACCTCGGCGAATAATTTTCGTGGGACTAGAAATTTTGAAGAGCACGACCGTGACGTAACCGGAGAAAAATGTCGATCTCAGACGAGAATATAATATTTATCCGTTTATCGTTTCTTTATTCATGTTTCTCATTTTTAATTTGCACCAAGACAGTGACATAACACAAAATTAATGTTTTAAGAAATCCCCAACTTTCTTTCTTTTTTCCTTAGCTTTTCGAATCTTGGAATTCCTTGAAATTGTAAAATTATGCCGTTGCACGCTCCTTCAATTTTAACAAGCCAAGGGACGTCGATGTCGCTGTCGATTCTCGCCATTGGATTTCATCCGGAGATATCCTTTCTCGAAATTTTATCCGAAAACCCTGAAACTCCAATCGACATTTTTCTCGTATCGCAATGATCGGATAGAAAGCGGAAACAATATAACGATCAATAAGCGCCAAGTCACGCACGCTCGACTTATATTGAATCACGAGAGACCTTCCACTGTCGATTACGATGATTAGAATATAAAAGCGAGAGAACACTACCACGTGATCGTAATCGTTGCGTTGTAATCACCGATATGTCCTACCTTGCGATTCGCTCGACATTAACGCGTTAATTAACAGCTACTTCTTTTTTTCTGCATAGCTTCAATATAATGTTCCTTTGTAATATACATATATATATTTCTCCTATATATATATTTGTATATATATATTTATATTATATTAAACGGTGATATCCTCTTTGTCCAATATATTAAGTATGATATGTTTATTCACAACTTGATGTGAGCGCTTAGAAAGAGTGTGAAAGAGCGAGAAAAAGGGATAGAGTGATAAAAGATTGGAAATTCTTCCTTCCTTCCTCTAATATCGCAAGGACTGCATCTTCGATTCCTCTTTCAAATTTGAGTGATAGCGATAATAACCCGGGTTACGTCGTTACTTTAAGCACGCCCGGCGCATAGGTAAAACAGTGATATCTATATCAATAAACTTTTTTTTTGCTCTCTTATTACACGGATGAGTATTTCGATGCACTCGCGCATCGCACATGTCGCACACAGACGCACACGCACACACAACAAACGTGCACAAGTACGTGCACACACGCTCTGCGATTATATATATATGTATATTATATATATTGTTATGCATTATACGCTAGTCATTGTCAGAAAGTTTATTAGTGTTTAAAGTTTGAAGAGCCGGTCGCGCTCGCCGCAGGATCGTTCCGCGCGGAATCGCGAGTCAGGTAAAGAGTTCTCTGGACCGTCTCGCGTTGCGTGTCGCGCTGGGTGTCATGTGTATGTGTGGGCTGTGTGTCGCCGGTACGCGCTCGTTCCGCACGATTTCGTAAGCACGTGTATAAAATGCCGGACTCATCGCGTTCGTTCGCTGGTCTCTCTCGGGGCGCGGTTTACAGATCACAGACGTCGGTTTGCCGCGACGAGTAAACGTGCAAAATCTTCCGCGTGATTAATTGAGGAACTTTAATCCGAATCACCGTTTGCGCTCCGGGTTCTCTCTCTTGCGCGCTTCCGCCCGGAACAGTTTCCCGAAGCGTCGCGCGACGATATATAATTATATATATTATATATAATTATATAATTATATATAATTATATATATGTATATCGAGATATAATTCGCTATTCTACTTGTCGAGTAATAAAAATAGAGATTGCATAGATTGAAATTCGTAGCAGATGCGCCTATAAGAAGATACGTCCTATAAAGATTTCCTCTCGAGCCTTATAGCATGAAATTTGTATACGCTTCCTCTTTCAGCGCCCGTGCGCCGTTAATTACATACGTAAGCTCATAGTTGTTGTATGCGTATATGTATGCGTGCTCGCGCTTGTATCGCGTGAGCCTCGTGCCTAATCGCACGCGCGTTTCGTTACATTTACGCGGCCGTACAATCGTTCATCACCACCTCAGTGTCGCAACAAATCAGGGATCAGAAACGATGACAAGCTCGACCTTCGATGTTGAGAACACGGGTAAATGTGTCCCGATTGATTAATTAGCGATCTAAAAATCTAACAAAGAAATTAAAATTATATATATCAATTCAGCGGGCATTTCAATTCTTCGTATAGTTATATATATGTATTAACATATATTTAAGAATACCTTATTATTACGAATTAATTATAAAACGTGTAATACAGAAACGCAAAATTCAATATTTTCACGTGTCTGCAACATCGAAATTCGAACTGATCGCAATTACGGCGCGACACCTACAAGAGATACATACATGCTCAGCAACGCTTAATACACGAGGGAACACTTTATAATCTTAATTTCTGATATGTCCGTTGAGTATAGTTGGTGTTTCTGATGCTATCTTTTGGCCGATTTCCATTCTAGCCGCTCAGACGGGTACTGCACGCAATATATATATATATATATATATATATATATATATATATATATATATAATATTGCTGCTGTATATATATATTTTTTAGTTATCTTTACATCTTAGAATTATTTAAAGAAACAGAAGAAAAAAATAAAGGACAGAATCTTTTTTGAGCACGAACGGACGTCCATGACTCGACTTACGCTTTTGTGTTTGTTCTCTCATCGCAACGCTCGTTAAAACAGCCATCCCCGTTTACTTGACGCGGCGGCAAAACGGCACGAAAGATCTCTCCCTCGTCGATTGAGTATTTCAAGTATACGCCCGTTCGGAGACGCGCGCGTGCTGTAATGCGTGTGTGCTATTGCTTGGCGAATAGTACAAAGCCGTTTTCCGTTGAATTTGAGCAAATTGCACCTGCGAATTGTCGTCCGAACTTGCGCGGAGCTTGCACAGAGAAGTTTCAGCTTATTGCTTGCGCGGCCCTTTAAAGGTGATCTTTTCCTCCCTTGAGATCATCTTCTGTTATTCGCTGGAGCGATCGAGACGTTCTCGATCGGGGGAATTCCTTAGAAGATCGCTACCAGAAATTCACGCTAGTGTCGGCTGCTTGATCTCGCTATTCAGATAATCGACGATTGCGTCTGTAACTTTCTCCTTTCTCTTTCTTTTCTAGTACAGCAAGTCGTCTTTCGCGATCCCTCGGCCGAAAATTCTTCCTTTCCCGCTAACTTTTGAGCGACCGAGATATTCCCCGCGACAAGTCAGCAGGAATTGCCGTTGACAATCGCGTTTTCGCTTTTCTTTTCTCTTTAATTTTCTTATATCCTTTGTGATAGACAGTCGATCTTCACATGCGTCATTCCTCGTTTCAATCGCCCGTTCTTCATGCAATTCGAATTTGTTCTTCTCGTTGGATCGTGTTAGATGTGTTTCGCTAACTCTACGAGTTAAAACGAACGATTCTAGATATTCAGAACGGCCTCGGTGAGCGCTCGGGCGATTAAGTTTCTGGCCGACATCACGGCATCATCGGTCTCGAATTACCTCGCTGTAGCTTACGGAGGCTGCTAAACAAAGGATATTTCACTGTATTCGGTAATTTAAAATCTTAAAATTAGATAAATTAAACGAAGTTTAATTACATTTTATACAAACAAAGTTTAATTTATCAACAAAATTTAATTTATCGACATTAAACGACAATTAAACAAATTAGACTAATATCTGTAAAGAAACTTGTCAAAGCAACAGAAGCAGACACGATTTACGAAAACTAACTAAATCTATTAGTTTAATTTTAAACCGTTTGACGCAATTGCATCAAGATAATTAAGATTGCATTGTTATATTGGATTATTATAAAAGTTCACGCTAATTTCGCACTGTGGACATTAATTTATAATCCCTATCATGATACAAATGATGAAAAAGCAAATCACATTAGCAGACTTTATTTATCGAAAGTATTGAATTATCAAATGACCAAAAGAGAAGCGAGAAAAAATTGAAATTACATTGGATAATATGAATAAAAGTAAAGGAAGATAAAAGCGAGCGGAAGATGAAAGCGAGTACTTGTTTAAAAGTAAAGGCATGAAGCGTAAACATAAATCTCGTATTTCATATAAATACCCTTTTAAAGCATTCGTTTGCAAATGTCAAGTCAGCTATCGATTATTGAGCTGTATGCAGAATTCGTGCTTCTCATTGCTCGTATCTTTACGAAACGTTCGCTTTGCTGAATGCGAATAAAAATCTAATTTCCTCCCCTTTTATTCACACGACACCGGTCTCTATTAATTTATTATTGAAGATTACCTTTTCATTGCAAATCCTCCTCGCACTTGGGAATGTCGAATATCTCGGCGAACAGCGGTGGTAACTTGAGCTTCGTCCAGTTCCTGCGGAACCAATCTAGAAGATTGGCGTGTCTGGCGCCGAGCGCCCTCAGCTCGGGTATCCTTTGCGAGACGTTGGTGATCGCGGTGACCGTGCCGCCGGCACTTTCGCCGGAGGGCCGCGTTGCCTGGACCCTCAACGCCTCCAGTACGCGATCCTGCAGCCTCTGCACGGCTTTGACGTCGTTCAGTCCCGGTCGCTCGTTCAGCAGCACCGCCGCCGAGAACAGGCCCAGCTCGGTATCGGTCAGTTGATGGGCGTTCAGCGACGACGTGACTTGCATCAGCGCGGACACGAAGTCGAGCTGTCGAAAGATCGCAAAAGATCGAATAAAATTGCAACAATCGTGCATAAATATAACAATTGACGTTATAGAATGTCTAAAATATATTATTTTATTTTCTACTTATTCCTTAACAGAAAAAAATCAGTTCTATATTTTTTATGCGATAGATAACAAATTTGAATCCGAAAGTATGATTTTTTACTGAGACTTAGGAAAATAAGTACAAGTCCGTGTACTTCATCAAAGATAAAATCAGATCAGTACGAGCTAAATTATGCTAATTTAGTCTTCGCTTTAATCTCACCTCGTACATCAGTTCCAGCTGCTGGCGAGTGAAGTAGGTGCCGTCTTCAAAGGTCATCGAATTGTCGGTGGTCATCTTGGAGATGTGGCAGAGCCACACCTCGAAGAAGCCGACCTTGATCAGGATCAGCTGGTCGTCCTGCGAGAGCTCGCAGAATCCCGGCATCCGTTTCGCGAACTCCACCACCCTCTGTACCGACGGCGTCACCCTCGTGGCAAATTGCTGCCACAGCCAGATCCTCTGCGACTCGACCGTCTCCGCGGTCGAGGACGCCGCTTCCGGATCTTCCGGGCTGGTGGGCTGCGAAGAATTACTCGCCTAATCAGCAAGATTACAAACAGACCTGCGAGTTTGCTACCACTTCCAGCGGGAAGTCTTCGCGCTAATGAGTTATTGAGAAATTAAACTAATTCCGCTCTGCGCCGAAAAGAGAAAAACAATAGCGTATCGTAACGGCAGTATCTATTTCACCCTTTCAATCAACGAAAGATCTTTGAAGAAAATACATGGATCTCTATTTATTAAATTTATTATTATAATAGACGACTACTGATGACTGGACGTTCTAGGTCGCAACAAATTAGTTTCCTTTTTCATTATCTAATGGCTCACCGGTATTATCATAGGTTTCCTCGTGAGGCCCCTGGTGGACTCTTCCGTGAAGCCGCAATGAGCGTGATGAGCCTGCGACACCTGATGAATCACATCGTACACGGCCAGTTGCTTCACATCAGCGTCCGACTGGTCAGCCTCGACCACCGCCGCCGACGATACCCGCGAGATCGCGTTCTGGCTCTGGGTATTGTTGTTGTTGTTGTTGTTATTGTTGTTGTTGTTATTGTTGTTCTTGTTGCTGGCGTTGTTGTTGCCGGTATCGGGCGTGGTCAGCTGCTGCATCTCCATGGCCGCCATCGTCGTCGTCGTCGTCGTCGTCGTCATGGTCGTCGCCATCGTGTCCTCGGGGCCGCGTTCTCTCGAGCGTTTCGGCACCCTGCCGTATCTCACGGCTGCAAAGAGACGGGCAACGCTAGAACGATCGCTAGGGAGATCTCGAGAGATATTCGATCGGGAATTATTCACCGATGTTTTTTGCTCCTCGCGAATACGACGACGCTCTCTTCGCTGGTATTGATCTTAAGTAAATAAAACCTTCGATAAAATTAAAGATATTTTCGCAAATGTCCCTTTTTAACGAAAGAACGTAATTGTCTTTTATTCTCCACAAACAATCTTAAGTAAGCTGTTTATCTGTCAAAGTGTTATCACACCGGGCTTCCGTGCGATAATAAGAGCGAGGGTAATTTTTCTTGTCGGAAACTTAAATAATTCTTCGTTCGCGAAAATGTTAAAGTGTTTTTGGACTGCGGCCGATTAAAAATCGGGGCTCTTCGGCGAGTCGAGCTTCAGGAACATGGACAATAAAAGTCTTACGACTCAAAGTAATTTTATAGGTAGATTTGATTAGTTCCATGGATTCCTGATTTAAACGCCGCGGACTCAAGATATTTTACGTCAGAAGTTTGAACATTTCCGAAAGTTGAGTCACGAGGATGTAAATGAAAGCCATCTCGTTTGCGTTCCTCTAGATTATTACACCCGAGTCTACGTGAGTTCGTTACAATTTCGTTTGCGACACGTGACACGATAATGAAGCAGTACTCGCAGGTCGCAGGTCGCACGTCGTACACGTAGGACCAGTATTGCGCCCCTGGAACTCTGACGTTTAATTATGTACACGCCTGCCCTTTGGTTTACTTTGCTCTCTCTCTCTCTCTCTCTTTCTGGGCGACAAGTAGATTTTGCATCACTGACGGCCAGAATTGCGATCTCGTAGAATTCTGTTTTGAATTTCTAACAGCATCGCGCGCACTTTCGTGAGCTCGTTTCTGACATACGCGCGAGGAATCAAAGCCGACATATAACGCACGGCATAAGTATAACTGGCGAATTAACATACAATCTCGTCTGAATATTTTTTAACTTTTAATAAACATTTTCTCTCTCTTTGTCTATGTACAATTACGTGTATGTACAATTCATTGTCTGTCATAAAAATTTCTATTTCCAAAATTTTCTAATACAATAAGGATAAAAGAGATAGTATATGTATATAAATTTTTAAACAATATATCATTTTACAATAATACATTTTTAAATAATTTTTTGGAGTACTCGACGTCAATGTATCTCTCGTAAGTTACTATAATTATTTGATATACTTTATCTTATACAAAATAATAGAATCAGCAGAAGAGATGAAAAACATTTTATTTTCCTCGCAATCTTTTGGAAAATGTATTTTGGTTATCAATTTCTTTATAAGTACAAAATCTGTGCGCGAATTAAATATTCGATAATGTTTGTTTCGAGGTTTCATTGATATATTGGTTTCCAAATTTGCCGACTGTCTAGACTCCAGACGAAGTGTAAAAAGTGTTAAACGGCAGCGCGAACACGGTACTTACAGTCTCTGGACATGCCGACGGCTAGGCACTTCTTGAATCTGCAGTACTGGCAACGGTTCCGATTTAATCTGATGACAAGACACTTGCCGTCCCTCAAGCACCTGTACTCTATCTGCTTCTGTATGCTCCTCCTGAAGAAGCCCTGAAACAGGAAGTAAGGAAGCGCTATTAATAACGATCCCATAAACCGTCGCGAGGTTAATTATATCTCTCTGCGTATAAAATACGACACTCCGTGCCCTTCTTTGTAACGCCGAGAGTGTAAGAAAAGTGAGACGTATAACGGAAAATGCGCTCATGAGAAAAGCAAGTTCTCGAACGCGCTTCATATATTTATATTCCCGGATGAGAAATTCTCTGTTGTGATTACATCGGAATTGGTATGCTTCCAATTAGTAACAAGTGATAATCAGATAATATATTAAATAATATATTCTAAATTTTCTGTGAAAATTAAATTTGTCAATTTTTATTTCAGCGAAGATTTCCGCAAATAGCTATCATATTTGCTAAATTTTTAACTTCCGACACTATTTTAATAAATTGCACCAAAAAATCCGTTAAACATCGCACATTTTTCTGGATGAGAAATTCTCTCTGTTGTGATTACATCGGAATTTGTGTTGCAATGAATAATAAGTAATAATTAATCAACACGTTATATATACCCTCGCTTTGTTCAAATAATTTGCTCAATACTTTTGAATAAAATATCTTAATATATAAACTTTCGAAATAACTATTGTTTTCTCGTTTATATTTCATCAGTATTTATCGGAATGCTCGATATAGCTTTATTTTTCTCACCAATGTTGTGTTACATAAACACATAAACAACAGGCGGCTGTGACTTTACGAAGCGAATTGCTCGCGCTGACGTAATGGAATAATAGAAACGGCATATGGATGAGTCCCGAGCAATCGAGAAAGCATCGGTTTATTGGCATATTACTATCGGTGCTAATTGATGAAAGGTATTCGTAACAGCGTCAGGCAACAACGTTAACGTATATCCAGCATCCAATATCCTGGAATCCCCGATGGACGGACTGCTCGTAATGCAACTGTCGATATTACTGGTAACCGATGGCGCGCGTGACCTCTCTCTCAGCTTATTTCTAAAATCGATACATTATAACGCGTTTGTCTGTCTGTGTGCCTTCGCCAGCTGTATGGAAAAAATAATAATTGTACAATTATTTTGATAGATCTGTGTCACAAGTTAAACATGCACAGATCTTAGAAAAACGTTGCGAAAACGCGACGAGCTGAGCGTAGTTAAAGAAATAAATTAATTTTTTATCTTTTTGCGATGAGAGAATTGCTCCATCGCAAGAAAACAGAAGGTGTACAGAAAATTTTAATTGAAATTAAAATTTTAGATAAATTACAACTGACTTTAATTAGCAAAGTTAATCAAAGTCTTTTTAAAAGTTATTTCAATAACATTTAATTTGCATTAAATAATCGTGTATAAAGGATCCCTTAAAAATTCTAGATTTCGGCCGAGATATTAAGCTAAGGAAAAATTCGACTTGAAAGAAGAAGACGCGAAATAAAACATTGGGGACAAGATTTATGTTTTTTAACTCGACCAAAAGCTCGCTATCTTCTGCAAAAGATTTGTGTACCACGTAATGTAGGAATTTTTGAAATAACTGTTGCCTCACGTTACAAAGCAGCTGCGAAAAGAAAGCTGCATTAGAGTTTTGTGCAACAATAAATATTGCACGTGAAAAATAAAGGAGAAGCGAGCAGCACGAACCGCACATCGAGTCAGTAGTAAAAACGCGGTGCGGGTCAGACGAATGTAACGGCGGTAACGGCGTACCACACGCAGTATAGTAATACGGTCGGACGCGGAACAATGGCAAGCTGTTTCATTGATTTGTTGCACTTTAAATTACAATTTATTGCTGTGCGCGCAAAATTTGTTGTTTATTATTTCAATGTTTATTAGTTAGTTATAAATGTCAATATTAATTGATAATATAATAAAATTGAATATTAATATGAACTGGATTAGATATTAAAATAATAATTTCGATAAGCTCCTATCAACGTAATTTTCACTTCTATTATTCAAATGCTTTTGGTTCTCGACTTGGAAGAAGGAATAATAATATCGTCACGTGGTGTCAAATATTACCAAAAATTTCGATATTCGGTAATATGCGCGCTACGAAATTATATTAGAAGAAGCCAAAGCGCAGATGCCATTCGTGCGATATTGAAAACGTGCCTGGATGTTAAATCCTTTTTCTCTCCTTTAAGCGAAAGATATACTTCCAGGACGAAGTCGCGTTTGAGGGATGCAAATGAGGGCTCGCTCACCCGGCGCTAACTTTGGGCTTGAACTTATCACGGCGGAATCGCGCAGATACGCGCGCGTATGTGTGTGTGTGTGTCTGCGTGCATTTACCCGCAGAACTTGCTGTTAGCGAATGCGAGAATGCACCAATTCACCGTTAACTCTGGCCTTAGGGCTTCCGTGTTTGAAATCTCAGGCGTGCAGCAGCGGCGGTACGGGCGGGCCCGGGCGTTCCGCGGCGGATGTGCATCTCCCACGATGCTTAAAACGTGAGCGCGCGCGCGCGCACCGATAAATATCCTGCCCCGAAGTGCGAACGGGTCGTTTCGCGGATTATTACCCGATCGTCATGCATCCTTGCGGATCGGAGTTGTAAATTTTACTCGACCCACCACTGCGCCGCGAGGTCAAACCGATCGGCGAATATTCTCGCAAGGTATCGGAAGCTAGGATGCGAGCAACTCCGGTCTTGCGATATATCGCGTCTCGAGCTTCTCTTTTCTAATTCTGCACGTGGGGTAATTCTCTTCCGACTTGTTACCGATAGTAAACCGCGCGAGGAATGGAGTCCCAGCTGCTTTCCGAATCATTAACGTAGATTACACATTGGTTTATAAGATTAAACGCGTCACATTAATCATGTTACGTGGATTTAAGTATAGTTGTGCTGAGAGTTTACTTTTCTCAACAAATTATCAGCACGAGCAATCAAAGATAAATCGCTGCAGCGGTGTAATTTCTCCCAATAATTATTACGCGAAAATTAATATAGACGTTACAGCTTCGACTCTTGAATTTCGACCCGATCTTTTGTTCGGTTTCGATAAGGATTCTCGATACTCACTTTGCAACCCTCGCAGCTGGTAACGCCGTAATGATAACCGCTCGCCTTATCGCCGCAGACCTTGCAGGGTACGAAACTCTTAGCGGGCGTCGAACTGTTGGAATCAGCTGCCGCGTAATGCTGCTCTGTAAGCAAACAAGAATTTAAAAAATTAATGCGCTGCTTTCCTTTTTCTTATGAAGCTATATAAATAATTATAAGATTTGTAAATTGAAAATTATGACAGGATAAATCGATTGTATAGTATAAAAGACAAACGGAATGGTAAAGACTATTTGTAGCTGCGAGAGAGATGTACTTTGCGAGACTATCTAATTTCACATGTTTCCTTGAGTTTAACAAGGCGAGATAAGACGTAAAAGGAATTAAAAGCTAAGAAAGATTATTTCGCGTGAGCGTCGGGCTTCTTCCCCTCTCCTCCGCGACTCTCCTATTTCTTAGAGACAAACGGGACATCCATCCAGCATTAGCAGCATCTTTCCTGCGTTCGCTCAGCATCCATAATGCAACGAAGCTCATCGTCGTGGAAGGGAATAGGCCGCTTCGTTCGTTCGGACGGTTCAGGCTGGACGCGTAACGGGAAGCCGGCGTGACCGTTACGGAAAAGGAGCAGAAGAAGAAGAAGAAGAAGCGGGCGCAGCGACGGCGGCAGGCACCCAACTAGACGGAGCAGAGCAGAAACAGGAGGAGGAGGAGGAGAAGAAGAAGTAGGAGGAGGAGGAGGAGGAAGAGAATGAGGAGAAGGAAGAGATGGAGCAGGGAAGAAATGAAAAAGGAGTAGCAAAAAGGAGCGAAACGGGGCCGCCGGCAAAGGGAGAGAAGAGAAACCCGTACATAGGAGATCGTAGCTTGCGACGTGTGTACCGTTGGCCTCTCTTGCGAAACCCCCTGCCAGAAGACGTCGTTATGCGTATATAGCTAAGGAGAAGAGGAAAAAATCTACGGACGTGTAAGAAGGAGAGAAGAAAAACGGTAGGAACTTTCAAGTGAAACTAGTGGAAGAGAGAGAGAGAGAGGGGGAGCTAGAAAATTCTCTCTGATCCAAGAGAACCTTGCCGTTTGTGCGCGATGTGATTTTATGATGGCCGTAGAAACCGTCGTCAGAAGCGAACGGTACCGTTCGTCCGTTCGCTCGCTCGCTCGCTGAATGCATCGTGCAACCCATCGCGGGGACAATCGAGAGCAACTCCGTTATTTGGCTCGTCGCGTGGCGCTACTCCTTGCGCCTTTACCTTTGCGAGCAACAACGACCGGCGAGCTGCGGGAAACGTCAAGATCGCTTCGCAGAATCAACCGTCTTTGATTGCGGCACGTTCAGTTGCTCTTTCGAAATTACCAACGAACTAAAAATCGAGATGCGCTATATAATTACGGATGTATCGCACTAAGACTGACTGTTAATTCTATAATAAGTCAGAATAGCGTGTGGCAGACGCAAAATAACAATGAAAAATCTTAATTGTTTGTCATTTCCAATTTTAACTGATTGTAAATATGTACGTAATATATATGTGTTACTCAAGCAGGAGTTAACTCTGGAAGTTCGCGATACAGTTTTGGCAATCCGTAACTCTGATATTATTAAATTTAACAAGACATGGAAAGATTGATAAAATGCTTGGAATACGCGCCGATTAAATTTTATACCATCTTCTGCTTCTCCCTTGGCAGATAATTTTAACGATATCAAAGTTAAATATATCGAAAAGGATAGATCGGGAAAAGTAAATTCAGTTCAATTTTCCGATTAAACTTTCTACGTCATGTGGGTTGTTGACTCTTCGTGAAGAGTATGAATTTTTTATTGGTATAAAAAAAAGATTTGAAAACTAAATTGCTGGCGTGCAAGAAGGAATATTTTTTATTTTCTTTCTTTATCAAGTTGATACGTTAAATGACAGATGGCACGAATTAATTGTGCAAATAAGAATTTAGTCGAACAATAATAGCAAAAGTGGAGTAGAGTTGAATGTAGATCGAATGTAATCGACGATTGACGTCGCATCGTAAAAGCATTGTTAAATTATTAAATAAATCACGAAATTTGTAATGACGGATTTTTGAGAATTGAGATAATCACACTGACGATCGGATAATGACACGCCATCATCAGATATTAATTATTCTGTATGCTCAACATCGAGATACTTCGAGTGTTAATTACGGTCGATATGGGCGATATTATTTTGGAAATAATGTAATTCTACTCCCGTAAATCCTCATAAATAATTATACCGCGTCACTTTATATCTCATCTCATTAAAATTTGTAATTGCAACCACTTGTGAAATAAGTAATGCGTTACAATATTAATTAAATATAATAAAAATTACGCATTAAAATAACAATTTACTAATAGAGGACTTCATATTTAGTAAAAATAGATGGATATAAAATAAATTAAGAAATACGCACGTGTGTGCGCATGCACGTGTGAGTATGTGTGCATGTGTGTGCATATGAATGATACTCTGGTTGATCCGTAATTTCGAGAGAGCAAGGCGGAAGTTTATGGGTGCGCCGTAATTACATACACTGGTATAATCAGTTAACAGTTAAACCAAAGTTCTTCAGTACTCGTTCGAAAGAATCATGCCGCTCATTAGAGACATATGTTAAACGGTCACGCACGAATAAATCTAAATGCTATTTTCTTGCGTCGCGCTTACTCTCGCGGAACACCACCTTTCTTTGCCCGACACGAGTGATAAGACGTAAAAATCACGTTCTATTTATTTTACACGAGTGATAAACTTGGACCTGCTTTTCGTACCGATAAAAATATCATTAACTGCTGAGTTATGGTCATTAGATCATAGCCCATTGCTGATAGTTTCTATTTCACGTAATCGTTGCTGCAATTTGTACACAATTGTAGATTTGCGATAACGTGACGTGTGCGTGTGTGCGGTGCGCGGTCTCTTTCGAAGCTACCAGATCTCCATGGCCCTGGTAATCCATCAGTCTGCTGATAAATCGATTACGCTACATCCACGCGGGGTTACTCGCCTTTGTTCAGAAATCAGCGGGGCGGTAAATGCACCGAAAGCGCTGCACGTTCGAATAAACGGCGCGATGCGATGCTAATGATATTATCGTGCTCGACAATATCAAAACCGATATACAGCTCGTTTCGACAGTGTTTATTAGCGACTATCCCAGCTCCAATAAGGATAATTTAATCTGGGCCAGCTATTTATTCACCAAACAATGTGATATTTCGATTTATATTTTTGTCGACAAAAAAGTCGTAACTGTATAAGCAATAATTGTAACTGTATTATTCTTAATGTTAACATAAAGAGATTGAAGTTAATATAAAAAATGATGCTTTATCGGAAAGGAATTGAGCGAGTAACATATCTCATTGTCGCAATGTATACATATGTGATAATGTCATTTAGCTATCGCGTAGTGAGCTATCCCGGTGAGATAATGTTAAACTTATCTAATCCCGTCCACGTAATTTGCCTAGTCCTAATGTTTACACAAATTTAGCTGTTAGTCGACAGTTCAGGCATGTCGAATGTCAATTTTACGTCGCGGAAATACGGAGCTGCTCTCCTTGTTATCGCAAGTGTGAATCTACGTGTACTTGTGAAACAGTCGATGATGCACCCCATTGTCGGTGAGCACTGGCGCGTGTTCGACACGACGGTAGACACTCTGGAAGAAAACAGGATGGGATCCCCGCGCGGCTTTCCCGAGATATCGAGGGAAAAAAGGAAAGAAGAGGAAACGCGCAAAAAATATTCGCCGAACGTATTACGAGAACAATGTTGTAAGTAATTTCCTGCTTGCCTCTGAGAAACAGATGGGAAGTTTATGAAAATATTTACTGTAAAAAAAAAGCGATTGTACAAGATGCTCGCAATTACCGTACGATAATTTAAAAGCGAATTCGCAAGATTAATGAGTCGAAAATCTCCTGAAGTATCTGAGGTTACGTTACGATGGTTCTCGAGTAACAAGAAAATCATACAAAAGTGTACAATAGAGCAATTTACACGGTTCAGATAATATTTTTCTTCGGATATTTATCTTTTATAAATATGCATTATTTGTGTGTACATATGCATATGAAAAGGTAAATGGTAAAAGGTAAATATTATCTGCATTTTAACAGCATTCTAGATATGTCAGAACAAATTAAAAGCAACAATATTTCCACTAAACGAAATTTCCGATCAAACGCAATCATCTTGGATGACGCTATAGTGAGTTCGTTAAATAAAATGTAAAATCCGCGATAGCCCATTTTTCGAAATTAACTCGTGAGGAACAGAATATTGGGTACGTATTTACCTTACGATAAATGTTTCTGGAAAATAGTCTAATGTGCTCAGGTGCAACGCGCTGTTACACACTCACTGCTGTTATTATTCGCGCGGCCACAGAGATTTTCGCTGACAGGCAGCGGCACAAGCCGTGTATTATTATTACTACCTTTCGAAACGAGACAGGTATTAAGATATGTCAAAAGCAATTGTTGAACCTATCAACTATCGGCTCGCGCGATTGCTATTCCTCCAGTTTGTTTCCGAGCGCGTTAAATATTCCGCGGCCGCGAATTCTCTCGTTATCACGCGGCGCTCGCTTTTCGCAACGTGTCGTTATATCTAATATAGGTAGTTATCTTATTTCTCTTCACGTGGCAATATTCGAGCGGATGGTAATTTATGTAAATCGATGTAATCAGTTAACAGTGAGCCGAAGTTCTTCAGCGCTCGTTCGAAAGAGTCGCTCGTTAGAGATATGTATATAACACGGTAACGCGTAAATATCTCTGTTTTGCCTTAAATGCAAACGCGTGATTAATTAATATCCGATTCAGGAACACGTTAAATATTTTGTGGCGCCGATATGGCCAAAAGTGCTCGGAGGAAGCATAACAAAATTCTCTTGTGTTGACGCGTTCGCTTTGCTATCATCCGCGCGGCGAGAGACCCGAGTCGATACTCGATATAGCCACCGGCACGAGTCAGCCGCTCCGTATACCGTCGCATTGTCCTTTTCGACACGCGATTCATTCCCTGCGAATATTCAATAATATCTAGCCCGCGATTATTGAATAACACTAATTTACTCCCGTGATCTGTGAGATCGAGCCAACGAGTATTTATCGTATCAGATATATTATACGCATAATTAATTATATATGTATCTGAAGTAGAGAAATCCAGGCAAGATAGCAAATGTGGATTCGGTCTAACAAGTTATTGTTACACGCAGATAGTTACGGGCAGATATCGTTTCTTTAACACGGCGAATTGGTATCTTGTACCGCGCTATACATTTTTTCGTCGATTTAAATATAATTTATTTCTTTTCGGAACGAGAGAAGCGAAATGATACGCGAATCGCGAGTGAGTCAAGTAAGAAGCCGTTGTGATACGAGTAACTCGATCTTTTTAATAAATACTATATTAATAAATACTAAAATTCACGAAACAGAATATTCGGCGTACATTTAGTTTATTTCGTATTAAATATTTCAATTCAAAACAAGTCGGTTTTCGGCCGCGACGTTTTTTGTTACAGAGTGCGCGCTATTGTTTGCAAGGTCGCCGCGCTATCTTTACTATCATTTGTGCTCCGAAACTCGAGTCGGCAAGACGTGAGCCGCTCCGCATGTCGTCGCGATCGCGACTATAGTACCAAATAATGCTGAACGATACGCGATAATCTTTTACGAATAACGATTGTCAATAATTAACTCCCGCGATTAACGATTCATTAGCGTGTCGAGATAACTCTTTAGGCTCTTTATCGAGGCAGATATATTACGTTAACTATTTGCGCGAGGCAAGAGAGACGCTAAAGAGTATACGAATTAAAATTCATTACGATATTTACGGCTAATAATTATTTCTCTAATGTATCGCATGTTCTTGAATTTTTTCGCGGTTTAGTAATCTGTCCGTTTTCGAATCAAGTAAGAGCAGTAATATATAAGATCGCAGCGGTTTTCGACCGAATAAAAATCAATAGAAAGCCAACGTACAATCAATCAGAAATTTGTTTGCAGATTTTCAAACAGTTTGTATTTTAATTAACTTTTAACTCAATTTTAATAATCATATCGCATCGCGCGATTTTATCAAGATATAAAATTATCGATAATTATTTTCAAATTTTTCAGTTATTAATGGATGACACGACTACATAACGAATTGGCTCCGAATCGAGCAATCCGTTGCGACGCTTTTATTAAATACTCATCGTACAGTTATAATTAATTTCATACTTTAGTTTAAATTGCCAATCGCGCAGCACAGATTCGGCGTGTGCATGTATCGGCGATTCGTTTAAAACTCTTCGCCGTTTTAGATTCGTTCGTTACACTAACTTTTCTCGTGCCGTTCTTCCTTCGCGATGTGAGAGGTGCACGTTACTCGATCGTACAAGTCGGGAGTGTCGCTACAAAATGTCGCGCGATTATCGTGTTTTGATTATCAGGGCGCACGCAATAGGAATAAAGCAGTTTAAAGCGTTTTTACGAGTGTTGCGTTGCACGAGTGCAATCGAGGAATCTGAGAGGAGGAGAAGGCCTGATGGGAGGCATCGGGCGACGGCGGAGCAACCTTGAGGTAAGTGTAATTTGTGACTTTTTCATTATTTGCCATTCGTGACATTAATAAATTCGTTCTCGTTTATTCGAATAAAAATTAGAAAAAAATTTCTACCTATGAAGTATGAAAAGTATATATTTTAGAAGATACTTTTTTCGGATATGATATGTTTTAATATGATAGTTATGTAGTTATCTTATTAGATACTGTTAATTTATTTGAAAGATACGAATAAAATTCAATATTTGTAATTACTTTTTGAGATATCTATAGCTATAAGGTATGTCTTATTTTTCTGTTATTTGCACGAAATTAAACACACGTCGAGACACACGTTTATAACTATTCTACACATGTAACGATCACTTTTTTGAGATATTGATCCGCACTGATGTAATGTGGGATATATTTGTATTTTACAGGTCAACGTAGCTCGCAACGTGGTTTACACTCCGCTGCTGCAGGTATCGGTGAGTCGCAAATAATTTCAATTTCAGATAATGGATCTATAAAAGTTGTACCAGACATGCATAAAGTGTATGTATGTAATGTACTTGTTACGAATTATTAGTATAGCATAAGAATAACAATATAATAATGATCTCTTTCACAGATTCATTATTTTAAAATGGATGGGACAGAATAGATTAGTAATTATTTAACTCTTTAATACGTGTAATCACACAACACACACTTGTCAATTTATCGTGCGTATGGAAATACATATATACACACATAAACAGACAAGTTCATAAAATAGAACCTATTGTATTATTTATTGATATATTGTATGGTATTTAATTATATGCCAGGATGCTAATTACGCGCGGCAACCATTTGAAATGTATAGGATAAGTTCACAAACAAAACAGAAATAATATTTCACAGGTAGAGCAAACTCGATAAATGATGTAGTTCGGACAAAGAATCCGCCCGAAATGTAAAGATTGTCATTCCTTACACATTTTGTTAAACAGTGCTAACAATAAAATTTGATTATTAGGCTTTTAATTGCATAGCATTAATAACGCGAGAATAAAGTTCCCGAATTAGCGCGTACTCTCTATTAGAATGATTCTTGGCAATCTGCTCGGATTGCGCGTCGCTTAATTAGATATCATAACGAAGCAATAATTAGTTTATCAATTGTCAACCAACAGCGAAGTCGCGCAACTCGCTACTCGGGCTGATTAAAATCTAATTGATCTAATTGATTTCCCGACAGTCAGATTTTCGGTTTATTTAGCGTTTTATTACTTTATATATTATTTTGGAGAAAACCCGGTTTCTCAAGGCGCCCGATTATAGAACGCTTTTTCAAACGTGATTCTCACATTGTCTCGTATTAACGTTTCTCGGGGGTACATTTATCGTATCGTCGGGATCTTTCGAAATTATTCTCAGGACGTTCGAGCTCTAAGAATACCAAGTATCGCCGTCCACACCTCTCGAGAGGGAACAGACAGACGATATGGCGTAATTCTCTCGCGCAAACTGGCAGCCGCGTGCTCGCGACTGCACGGCCTCGACCTAGGCTGCAGTTTCACGGCGCCCCTTGTTTACAAGGAAGCGCCGCGCGTCGCATACATCTACGCCTGGCCTGGGTCACAGCATTTGTATTCCAGTCCATGTCCTATGCGTCCGTCCGCGCCATCGTGTCGAAGTGCAGTGTGCGAGTGTGCTTCTAGTGCCGATACGTGATGGCATCCCAACGCGGCGCACTGTGCCAGGGTGAGGCTATTCTACCCCGGTCAAAAGACAATAGCTTTTACCGGGCACGGAGGTGTGAGTTAACGATGAATGCAACAGAATGTCCCATAACTCGGAAAAAATAAATTAGAGATAAGCCAATCTGCGTAGCGAGACTTTCTGTTGGACCTCGTGAATGGAATGAGTGATGAAATTTCGATAAAAGAGATCAGCTCTTCGCTCTCCTTCGTAAATGATCGAACAAGCGTCCGAACTATTTTTTTCACTTTTAACACGAGAACTATCGACGATTACCTTCTTCTATCATTTAAGTACTCTATATTTGAAGAAAAGGAATAAAAGGGGAAAGTAAATTGATGAATTTAATCATTTACATATTGCAATGAAAAAGTCACGGAAAATCTCACCGTTATAAATTTGAGTAATTTTTACAAAAAATTACAAATTAGTTGTTTCGACTAGCATTAAGTATAGGTATGGATTTCCTGAGACTTCGTATTCTAAAAAAATTTATTAATTTAGTCAATTATCAGCATCGTAAAAACAAAATTACCGAACGTTGTATGAAACGAGTCTTTGTAGAATTGAATTAGTTTTGCGCCGAACGGCTCGCACGGTTTAGCGAGCATTCGATTCAATACCACGGGATATACGCGCGTCTCGCGTTTTTGCGAAATTCATATATTCCAACCGGAACGTTCCGACGTGGTTGCACCGCCCCGAGGCGGTCGCCGATATTATCGCGCGGTCGCGCGAGTCATCTCCGTGAACTTGAATCTCATTTTTATTGTTCCCGCGGGACCTTCCGTCGGGGCGCGCAATAAAGGCCGGGATCTCGTATCGCGTAATAAACGCTATTACGCGTGAGATAATATTAACGATCGCGCAATATGCCGGAAATACTGCCTGGCGCGACTGGCGCGTGTACCGTTATACGCGCGGGATTAGCGCGCGGGGTACCCACCGCTTGCGTTCGGCGGCGGCTCTCGGTAATTAGCGGCAAGCCGGTTGTCGGATTCAACGATCGTGACTCGATGCATTTGGATTATGACTTACCGTATAGGACCTAATCGAAATATCGCTCACTACACCCCGGCCAGATTGCGGCTAATTACGCACGATTATGTCAGAATGTGACTTATGCAGAGCGTGTCGCTTAACTCGACTATTATTATTGCTATTAATATAACGTAACAACATTTCGAGGACGAAGCTATCTGATACCAAAAGTATGTTATAACATAATTTGTTTATTAGATTATATTTTATATTTCATTATATTTATATAGCAATATATTTTTTGGATTAGATATTACGATCGAGATCCATTGTCCCTCTTCGGATCGCTACCCGCTACATGTGAAGTATCTTTTATTTGGATGCAACTTTTAACCGCTTAATTCTGCTACAGCCATCTCACACAAGATTGAGTTGCAAATCGAATTCCTTACTAAGGAAAGGCTTACCACTACTTTTCTTGTAGATTCCTACGTAAGATTCTTACTTACGGCGCATCGCTTAGCGTCGAAACGTCCGTGGCGCGGCTTTCGAATCCTGTCGGATCAATAAGCTCGCCAATCGATAAGGAATCGCGATCGTTAAAGGACGAGTCCGTGATCTCTCGTATCCTGGGGAACACACAAAGCGCAATATCGGGGACCTATACATGCGCCTTCGCGCGCCCGAAACGGATAATTTATGGTCGCGTTTACGTGTTCGCGCTCGCTCGCTTTCCCAATGCACTTTCTACGGCCGATCTCCGTCGCACGAGAGGAGCCTGACATCCCGTTCTCTCTCTCTCTCTCTCTCTCTCTCTCTCTCTCTCTCTCTCTCTCTCTCTCTCTCGCACGCTCTTTCTCTCGCTCTCCCCGTCTTTCTCTTTCTCTTACCGTCAGCTTCTCTCTTCGTCCAATGCCTATCCGCGGTCGTTATGCAATTCCAAAGATATACGGTCGCTTCGGGAATGTCTGCAGCCGGCTGCGAGCTCGGAACCATTTCCCGGGTGGTCTATGTACAGAATTTCACGCGCGACGTATCTCGTGCACGATACAAATGAGACTACATCGAGCTTAAGAAGCTCGAAAATCTTGGACATTCGCTTGAAAACAATATTTCAGTCATGCGTTTTGATGAACAGCCACTACATGCATTTTCAAGCAGCTCTATAGTTTTTGGGATTTCGAATTTGACACGAATACATACATATGTATATGAATTTGACGAATCCATTGGAGCTTCGTTATTAGTTTTGTGGAGTATAAATATAAAATCTTTACAGAGTTTTCGATTTTTCGAATAATTTAATAGAAACAACCTATACATAGCTCCATTGACGAGATATTGAACTAATCGAGAAATAAAATTTCACAAAAATACCGAAATAGTAGAACGCTCCGAGTTCTAATCGATAAAAAAAAAAGAGGATTTTTGTCGAGTCGTAGATATATAATCTAATCTCGGAGATACAAACCAATATTTAATTTTGTTGAAAGATTCTCTTTTATACACTTATATCCGGCGAGAAACCCTAAAGGCAAGAACCAATCGTATTAAAAAATCTAAGCACTTATGAAGCTGCTCTTTCTGCTGAACGCAGCCGATCGGAAAAACCGAAAACGGTTTGGCGTAGGCGTAATGGTATAACTTTGTAACTAGGAAATCCGGCGATTCCCGGGGCGTATCTGGCGAAAGATTAAAGACCGATGGGAACGGGGAGGCGAGAGGGAAGGCGTTATTGATCAGGAAGATGCCTTACGGATTTTCGCGATTAGCGTGGAAGAGAATTATAGGGCATCGAGCACAGGTGTTGTGCAACCGAACGCGGAAACGCGACGCCGATAAAACCGCTTTATAAGCGAGAGAGGCCCGGCGCGCGGAGAGTCCGGCGTCGCCAGACTCTCACTCGGAGGTCTCCTTCTCTCTCTCTCTCTCTTCTTCTCCATCCGCCGCAGCTCCCTCGCACCTCGCGTTTCTCTCTCCGGCATGTTACAGAAATACACCGGGAAAATTATGTCACTAATGCGCTTGAATATATCTCTAGGAAACGGCACTTTCGTTGCACCGACGAGACTCCAGAGGCTCCCGGTATAGAGATCTCAGTATCATTCGCTTGTTCTCAACGCTTTAATTTTGACTCGTTTTTTAACATTCTAATCGCTGCGACGCTGCACGATCGTACGAAAATCGTATCCGTGGAAATTATGGCTTCCCGACATATAGGGATTAAATTTTCTTTTTAATTTGCATAATCTGGTGTACGACGAATATGAATGCAAATTCAACCGTGGGTAAAGTCGCGACTGAAGAATCATAACTCTTAAAGAAATATGATGAGTATTATTTATATATGTATACGTATAACGTGTAGCAGTCAATGCGTTAATGTATTCGCTATCACCGCACTGAAAGGAAACGGACGTGGAGAGAAATTACTACTCCTTACGTAATCACCTTACCAATAACTTTGACATTTCAAATTCTTTTTTTTTAAAGCGTCAAGTTTTCACCGGAGAATAATTAATTGTTTATGCTCAAAATATCTATCTTATCGAATAAATTATAGACTTAAACTAGGTCGTATTATCTAATAAATAAATGTCTTGGCTTATATAGATAAATTACGAATAAACTATTTGTCTGTTTTGCGTCATGCAGTGTCTGTTGACGCGTTATCTCTCAGTCCTGCTTTTCCTGCTGCAGTACTTCGACTTCTGTAATTATTATTCGCACCGTATCAGGTGTACAACCGCGGATTTCATAATTATTTCCGCAGAAGATAGAAAGAACCATTTGCCTCGTTAAAAACGCGGTACGCTTGCACGCGAAAAATATGATGGAGAGCTGAAAATGAAATGGTTCTCTCTATTTCTTGTTAAATTAAAATTTTATTAGAAGCCATTTGTAAAATTAAATGAAGCATGCGGTATTATTATCCATTTATATTTTTGAAGTTTAATGCATTTTATATATATCAATGGTTTTATAAATTTTCAATTTTAATCACATATAAAATTATTATTAAATTTATACAGTTATCGTTCAATTTTTCTGTAAATATATTTTATTTTAAATTGATCGTTTAAATATTCGTAGCTAAAGAAGTAGTATTAGAGAGGAGAATGTAGTATTAGAAGTGTAGAAAATTTAAAAAAATATCTAGCAATTCTCTCTTTAATGGAGATGGATAATTAAGCTGTAACGAACCGAGCTCATAGAATTCCGGTCGCACGCAATCAACGCGCTTTTCCGCTTTTACGATGGATATACATGAGAAACATATTGCAAATAGCGTCAAGTTCACTATTGTGGGGATTATTACGAAAGGTATATAACACTCTCTCGTTCTTAATCCCTTAATTACGTTAAATTAATCATTTAGTTGCCAGTCCATCAATTAAATGGTTTACGTCGGCTTTGGTAAATCACTTCCGCGAAATTATCAATCTCAAGGTTTTCAGAGATAACGACAGTGTTGCATCAATTACGAACGCCAAGAAATTCGTTTATAACGAGCGTTTTCCAGTTATGCGATCTCATATACGCAGCAACGGACACGCGGTCGCTAATACGCGTCGAGATGCTATTAGTACCGGTTAATTTCATTCGTACCGAAATATACCAGAGAATGCGAAAATCTAGGAGCTTTGACGCATTAAATTCCACAGCGACGAAGCTTCATTTCATTTCAAGCGGATCTTACTTGGAGAGAGTTGACAAAAGCAAAGCTTATGCGGAGAAAAAGAAATTTGCTGTCGTTGCAAAACTATGTCGTCGCCATTTCCATATTCTATATGTGAAAGCGGTCAAACTTCGCTACCATAACCGAATATTCGATATTACAATAAAATGTATTTTGTAGATGTATTTCTTTTTAAATGTTTTTTAGATAAAAAAAAAAAATCCTGTTGAATGAATAAATATATCCATTTTGCTCTTGCAGCAAAATCGTTACTTATTACGAGATAAAAGGTTTTTCTCCGTATGGTTACAGAAATATTTAATTAAATACTGAACAATTGAAAAATTCACTCTAAAAAAGAATTTTAATTTCGTCGAGAAATCCGGCCTTAAAATATGAATTGGTTGCACTGCTGGGAGATGCCACGCGCGTTTACGTTGTCCGATACTCTGTTATATCTATGAAATATATAAGGAAAAAAAGTTTAAACGTTAACTTAATCGTCTTTCTCGCAACAAGGTTTGCGGAATTGATTATGATCTTTCAAAGCAACTCTTTTTTTTTTAATAAAGTCAAAGCCGAGCCTTCAGTTTAACCCCAGAATTCTATGGAAACGTCAGCATATTCATATTGCGTAATGAGCATTTAATTACGTTTGAGAAAGTTTCGTTTCGACCCGCTATTGGAAGTAACAGCGAAAGTTTTAGCAACCAGTATTCATGCGACTTTTTAAAATTAACATCGCTAACAGCGCTTTTTCGCGTCGCGAAAGAACGCTTGTATTCAACGCGAGTACAATGCGTATACCAGAGAATATAGATACGGGTTGCGGCATTTTTGCTTTTTCACTCGTCGTAAACGCTGTGGAGATGCAGTTGTATAATTTCGAGCTTTAATACGAGAATTGCGTTAATGTAAACATGCGAGATGAGGATCGAGTGAATACATTTGGAGTTAAATGCACGCCGGAGAATATCAGCTTATGCGTTTATATTACCAATGCAAATAGGATTGAGCACGAATTAACGCGATGAAAACAATCTTTTGTGTGTGCGTGTGTGTGTGTGTATTGACGTCCCATTCTTTCCTGCCGCATATAGCGTTCAAATATACAAAAATTATTGACAGACAAATGTAAAAAGAGTCTTCCATCATTCCTGTCGGAATTGTTGATAAATATGCCTTAAAACGAATCAGACGATAAATCGTAATGCACCCCGCATTAATCAGCTGCGTAATGTCATTATTATCAGTTTCACGGAGAACACGAGAGATTTTATACACCTTTTTATATATATCGCGAGATATATAAAATAATACTTTATTCTCGCGCGTTTCCCTCTCAAATCGGATCACAGTAAGTAACAGGAATAAAAAAAGAACCGCATCGAATAATCCGGATTAAATGCAGAATTAGAGAGTACGTCCGTGCGCGCGTTTTAACGCAGTCGGACGAGTTGCATGGACGTCGGGATTATCGATTTTATCGCATGCTGCAACTCGGCGCGCCGCGCGCCGTCGCGATTTTATTTCTGTGCGCGATTTCGTCGCTTTCACCGGGGGTTACGATATAATATAACATAAACATACACACGCGCGGAGACACACATATATCCCGCAGAAGTGCACACGATTATTGTATTATATAATATCACTTGATAAGATGCGTACCGAGCGTAAGTTGTTAGCTACAAGCTTATACTCGAGATGCGCTAATATCTAAAATAAACCAACTAAATTTCTGTTGAAGAACTTTTATGTTTTTGACAGTAAGCCCCGACGTGGTGCTTCGTGTTTATCCATCGTATATTTTCTCCAAACACTCGAAGAGAAAACAGTGCCACGACTGCAAACTGTATTTCCAAATAATATAAATTAAATAATATAAATTATTTAGATTAGATTTATTATAGAGCTTGGATATTTATTATTAGGTTAGAAAAATTAAAATAAGAGTGATTTTAATATTTATCTGTTGATGGAAATTAAAATTCACGAGAGAGATCAAAGAGAAACGAAGAATCGAGGAAGAGCGAAGCTATGTAGCTTTTTGCCCCTTCACAGGGCGGAAATATTCTGTGTTCACAGAATATCGATATTTAGCTAATGCCGAATGTCAGGTATATCGATGCCGAAAGCACTCGGCCAGAAGGAGAGTATTGAAATTTCGTATCTCAAGCTACGACTCTTCTTCTCGCGAGCACTCGAGCGCATTCGACACTCCGGTTTCGTACGAAGTCAATTACTGGTTACTCGGTTACCGGCCAGCGTGTGTCGTGCATGTAAGCACGTACGTAGAAGTGCCTCCGTGTATTTGTGTATGCACGTATGTATACGTGTGTGTGTATTGTGTATGTGCGTCACGCATGCACACTCACACACGTGTCCGCGGCCAGTCCCGTATCGTAATTCGCAATTTGCTCGAGCATTCACCTTCGAATTCCCGTTATTCACGTTCCGTATCGTCGTCGTATGCTCGGGAACCACTCGATGAAGAAATGATTGTTTTAGCCAAGAGACTGTTGTAAAAAAAGTGATGCCAGCCGCACTATTATCGCGTACGAAAGCGTCTGGTTGAATTATATTTGACCGTTAAACACTTAATGACAATCTTTGCATCTTTATTAAAGAATTGGTCAAAAAGTTGCAAATTGCTATAGATGCAGTTATGGATTCTATAAATATTTTCGGATTTACCTAGACAGTTTCTTGTTCGAATTTAACAAGGCTCAATTTTCTGCTTCTTATAGATATCGAAAAATAATTTAGATTCTTTTTTAAACTCAAGTTTTATATGCAGGTCTGTAATAATGATCCCAAACATCTTTTAATTGTAAGAAGAAGCTTATAGTATATGCATTTGCAAAATTTTGGATAAGCGTTAAAAAATAGCCATTCTTTACAACTACAATAATTCTTCAACTTACAATTAGTCATTTTGCATTGCGTCTCGTCGAAGTTGATCATCTGATATAAATTGTTATGCGTGAAATATGATATCCAACGAGGTTTTCGCTATCAGAAAAAGAGGATCGGAACGAACAATTTCGAAAAAAGGCTATTTCAAAACTCATTGTCGATTTTTAACACGGTGAAGTTTCAAAGGGCCGTCGGGTATCAATTAACGGGGAAAAATATCGCCCCTGCGCTCACGGATATCCATCGATGAATCACCCCTAAACGGATAGACTATCGCTGCAGCCGCAGCTGCTGGCGTAACCGCGGCTTTTGCACTGGCCCCGTGTAACACGCCTGATTATTGCCGGGTCGATGGTAATTAATTTTTACCGATGCGGCACTTTGTAATCGGCGTTCGACAGACAGGCCGAGATATTTATCGCCGTCCGCTTTATAATTAAACGCCGTCTAAGCCGTCTTCAAAACGCGCGGCTGCTTAATGCAAACCGACGTCGTCGTCGTCGCGTTTTCTATTCTTAACTCGCGTTATTACCGAATTCTTAGCACCGATATTATCGAAGATAGTGACAGACAAATTTAGAAATCGCGTAACAGATACACTTTCCGCGAATCAAATTTTTACACGTTCTAGACAGAGAAATTTATCCGCGTAAGAAGATGGCGTAATATGTTATTAATATCACACAGGTATATTGTTAGTAATATAATTATTGTATTTCTACTTTTTTTTTCTATCGTGTCTGCCGTCGAGATCGATGAGCGAAATGTGCACCGGAACGAGTGCACCCAGAATCACTGAGATTTCCTCCGAAATCCTCCGTCGTGCTAACATCGTTCGCATTACATAAGGAAAGTTTTGATTCGCCTCCCAGAACGCCCGGGGAGTTACTTTATACGAGGAAATCGATCGCGATTACGCGGCACGAAGAGAGACTTTCTACTCGTATATCGCTTGTATAAAGTTCAGCGCCGTTTCACGATTCGTAATTGCTGCACGTGTTATTATCGAATCCACGTTACGTCTGTATAGAGAGACGTTACAATCGGCTCTTTCGAAAAACTGTCGTAAAATATTGATCCCGTCGAAAGAAAGTACGTGTCGTACCAAAATGCAGTAAATTATTTACGGGAAGCGGAATGTTGCAGAAGGAATAGGATATCGCAGCATCTCGCTTCCGACATCCCTTCCGTGTAATTATGACTACTGCACGAGTGGTGCTGCAAATAGCGAAAAAAGTATACGGGTTCCATATTTAAATGTATATTTATTTTTTTTTTCAGTTTTTATTCTTTTCTCAATGTGAAGATTTGGTTGTAAAAATGATGTTCTTCATAATCGCGATATCCAGGATGAAGAAATACCGAGAACACCTTATTGACCGTTTGACAGATAAGAATATTTCATTTAAGTATTTTTCTCTATTTTGCGTCGAATTGAAAACGTTGCGTGATCGCGTTTCCGGCAAATGAAAACATTTTTCTATATTCCCATTACAAGAAAGTTAGCCGATCGATCCTCCAGTCCTTTGTGTACGCGGATCGATGTTACGCTCTTAGGCGTTTTCTTTCTTCGTCGCTCTCGCGGCTGGTTATCTTCTCTCTTTCTGCCCGGTGCATTGATCCCGCGAGAGATCGTAGTCGTGTAATTAACTCGTTATATCTATCTTGCGACCCGGCATTACGTAACGCTTCGTCCCCTCGCTCCCATCTTCTCTTCTTCCCCCCCCCCTTTTTGCTTCTCAGTTCCTTTTCCGTCGTTTCTGTTTTTTCTCGTCCGGCATCCGGCATACCCGCCGGATTCGCCAGACGCTTCGAATGGCTTCGAATCGACCGCGAGCTTTCTTGGTGCTCGATTGCCAGCGTTTTACCGAATAGGGATTTTACGAAGAAAAAACATTGTACCTATCTAAAATAGCTTTCTTATTCCGTTTTGCATTGCAGTATCGACTCCGAATTTATCGAAGAATACGGTTATGAATGATGAATAACCGCGCTAAATAAGAAACGAGCAGTCATTGACACTCGGTGCTTAAATCATAAAAACCGAACATCGAAAGTTCAAGAATAGATGAATTTTTTCGCATAATTTATCACATATATTAATGATAAGATATAATTATTAATTTTCTCTCTCTCTCTCTCTCTTTAGGGGACCTGTCCCAGAGCGTTTAATAAATAACGATTAATCAATCAATCAATCTCTCTCTCTCTCTCTCTCTCTTTCTCATCTTATAAAGTTGAACCTTGGAAAATAATCTCATCCGATTTTAAAATTTACATTTGCTGCTTGTTCGACGATCTCGCGTGTCTCTGCACATGTCCCAAACGTTTATATATTCACACGACAAGAAGGTACGTCCCGAAAGGGATGTAGAATCAATCCGTGACAACGCGGGCTCCTGCCGCGAACAAACAAGCGAGAATGCCTCGATTTCCGGGTGTTCGATTCCCGTGCCACGGGTATTCGAATACCTATTTGAAATGCCGCGACTTCATTCCCGGCGCGCGGGCGGAAAAATATAGCTCGAATTGCCGGTTAAAATGTCAAAATGGCAAAGCGGAGCGTGGAATCGATGACAAAGAAAGCGACGACTCGTGAATGAAAATGAGACGAGGCGGTTTGTTTTCAAAGCACAGCAAACATGAATATCAAAGAGATTTTCGAGAAACGAGGAGACTTCCGCGAGGTGCGAGATTTACTTCGCGTGTATAAATTTCAATATTCAACAAATCTTGAATATAAAAGTTAATTCCAGTTCCAGAGGTATTTTTGAAGTCAAAGTGTCATCGACACCTTCGAAAAGTATCGTCGTAAAGTAAAAATACTATAACAATATGTATTGAAATAATCTTTATCAATTCACCGATAAGTGTGAAAAGGGTGCGTTCAGCTTCGCGCATAATCGTTTTAAGATTAGGCACTGTGCTCGCCGGGGAAATTAGGCTAAACGACGAACTGAGCGTCTATAACGCCCCGAAGAGTAAAAGGCTTTTGTCGTGCGCACACGTCGTGAGACAAGAGGCGTGAGGAGGGCACGACCAGGCGACAAGAGTCCCTCCTGCACGCTCGTCGAGCCGGTATTCAAAGAGCCCTTTTGCCCGAGGAAATACCGCGACGCAAAGTGCCGCGTGTTTACAAGAGTCCGCGCGCCATTAAGAGAGGACCTCGACACGGTGAGGAAAGGAGGAAAAACTTGAAAAGCAAGCGGGTTTATCACGCGTTACGTCATCGTTGCGTCTTCGCCCTTTGATTTTCACAAGAGAGAGCTCTCTCATGTCACTTCACTAACCGCATAATTATTAATTAATTTACCGCAGGGCGAGAGAAGAACGTTGTGTTAAGCGAGTATAGTTTCGAAAAAAATATGTGTGTCCAAGGTGGTAAATTTTACAGAAAAAGTAAAAAGAGTTGGTTTACGAACCGGTATCGTTATATAATCGAAGCGTAAAAAAGAGGGATGATTTCTCACCGAAACATTGCACGCTAATTATCGCGATAATATCATCAGCGCGATGGTTATTACCGTACGATCATTATCGTAGGCGCCTGTGTATTACAGCGACGTTTATAACGCAATTATCGTGATTTTAAGGCGCGACGCGGAGGCGCGAATCCCGAACTCCGGCATAAAGTGGATCGTCAAGATCGCAATCTCGGATCTATGGGAACGAGATGGTCGTTCGATCGGCGCGTCGTAGACCGATTCGTGCCTATAACGCTGATCGTGCCCGACCTGGTCTTTGCCCGAAGTCGGGCGCGAGCAGAGTTCGGGATAGCGAAGAGGAGAATAGCAATAGCGTACAAAATGCCGAGCGCCGAGTAAAACCGCGCCGCGGTGCCCGCACGTTACCGCACACGTGCAACGCGAACGTCCGCGCGCGCGGCGTGCAAGTTGCACGGTGCAACCGCGGTTTGCACAGATCCCGTCTAACCTCTGCCATTTCCCATAGTCACGCCACACCCAGGCGCTCTCCTCGCTCGTCGGCCGGTGATTAACATTAGCGGCGTTATGCGCCGCGTTTCGCCGCGGAGGGGCAATCCCGAACAAAGAGCAGACGCTTATACGCCGCACGTGCATCTCGACATGCGGCCGCCGCTGCAGCTCTCCCGCTCGTGATGATTGGACGAGGTTTACGCTCCGCGTGTGTACGCGACGCGTGGTGCACGTGGAATTGGGCGAAATTTATAATTAAATTAATAATTATCGCGTAGCGGATTACGTACTGAAGTACTAATTGAATCAGTGATTAAGCCTTTGTACAACTCCCCAAATGTTGCAAGCTGCGCGCGATGATAATTAGCAATCTATACCGTTTGGCATTTTTCATTAAATTCTCCAAGTAACGAAAACCGAATGTTATGATAAACTGCATTGATAATATTAAAATGAGGACATGATACCTAATATTGACTTGTTTGTTGAAATTAATTCAGATCAAAGAGTTAATATTTGCACCTATGGAATAATTGATAATTGTAATTAATTAATAGTTGAAATAATTGGCGTATATGTAAATAATAAAAAAATCATAATTAACATGTCAATCATTAATTATGAAAATTATTATACTTTGGATTGCAATGTGTCTATAATTTCTTATTAGAAGCTATTAAAAAGTAAAATTTTTCTTTTAGAAAAATATTCCGTTTGACTGTAACAGAACATTATTGTTGCTAAGTATATCGTTCGTACCTTTTATATTTTCTTTATGGAAAATATCATATTTTTATACATAAATTACGATTGTTATGATGCCTTTTTATATAAGTTAGAATTAGATGAGATTTGTTTGAAAGCGATGAATTTGCTGAAAGGAGAAACTAGCGTCTACCTCATTCATATTTTCTATGGAATTTCATATCTCGCGTTTAGGACTGGCAAATTAAGTCTGACAGAGATTAATCTTAGCGCATTGCCGGACGTTGCGACGCGGACAGGGGATTAAAGCGAGATTCGCCGCGTACCTGTGCGCGCCGGGTGAAATTGCGCCGTTAATTCTCAGATCGAATCGGATACACGAAGGACGAAGGCGGTGAAAGCAGGCAGAATGCCTCCTCATCGGGGGGGGGGGGGGGAAGGCGTCGTGAGACGTGCTCTGAAATAACCGTCTAATAATGCAATGCGGAACAAGTTATTCTGGTAGCCGAGGCCCCTCACTGGGTTAAGCTAAGTGTTTGCCCGCCTTTTGCTTTGCTTCCTTTTGCCTTAGCAGCATAGATTGGGACAGGCCATGGATCACGACGTAAGCTCGCAGGCGACGCACACTCGCGGAGTGAATGAGAGAGAAAGAGACTCCCTGATCTGTTACACACGAGTGTTCCGTGCGTGTGCACGTGTGTGTCGCAGAATGCGCGATGCGCTTGGCTCGCCACACGGAGACTCGCCAAGCACAAGCACACGGTTTCTTTCTCCTCTCTAAATGAACGACGATATCCTTGCGAATCGATACTCGATTGAAATTTATATTTCATGGTATTGTGTCTTACGAATTGAATTAAAAGGGCAATATTAAGCTGCAAAACTATAGCAATTACAAAAATAGAAATATAGTATCTTTATGTCCGCCTTATTAATTGCCTAATACAATAAAGCTACTTTTGCACACTGAAAAAGACTTCCATTTTTGCCTCACTTATGATAAAAGTACTATTCGTTTAAAGAAGCCGATAAAATTTTTCTTTTTCGAAAGAAGCGTTATTCTAAAAATATTGAAATAGATTTTATTCATACGTGTCACCTTATTGGCACTTTTGATCTATTTTATTTTACTTGAAATAAAATGTCATTTGTACATTTCAATCAGTGTTACCCGTCTCTTTATTTGCGCATTTCGGGATAATGCAATATAATTCTTTTTAGAACGGTCAATTCGATAATTTGGAAAAAAACATCCGTTAGTTGGGAGTCGCTGCGGACCATTTCTATCTCTCGAAAGTCGCGAAAAGTCGTGACTCGCCGCGTACGTGAGTATCGATTTTCCCGCGTCTGAGACGTTTCTCTTCGGCGATCTTTTACCGCTCGTATGTTGCACGCGCGAGTTACATATCGCATGGCCGTTTTCTCGATCTCTCGGCGAGCGAGAGGAAGAACGCGAGAGAAAGAGAGAAGGAGAGAAAGAGAGAGAGAGAGAGGAGGACGGCGAACGATACGAGTCGAACGAAAAGAGACGAGGAGGATGATTGCGGGCTGGGACGGGCGGGAAAGCAAGGGAGAAAAGAGAGGTAATGTCTTCCGCGTTCGCGCAACCGCTTACGGGTTTATACGAGTCGGTCGAGTATATATACGTGCGGCTCGCTGAAAGCCCACCGGTAACACTCTCGGCTCTTACGTAACCTTATTAAGGCACTTCGTGGCGCGAGAGTGATATCTTCGAGCGATCGAGCGACGCCGCGCCGCGCCGTCGTCCGCGTCGCGGTTTCCTTTCGGCTCTTAAGTCGCCGGGGCTCACCGGGACATATGATATCGCCGTATATCTCCCTCGCATACAGGTCGTTCTAGAATCATTAAGAGCGGGTAGAACGAAAAAGGATAGCATGCGTTCGGTACGACGATTCGTATACGATCACGATCAGTCCCGACAGCAATTAAATTCAATTGTAAGATTTCACTTTATTCGAGATACAATTGCATTTCCGAGTTGAAACGTGACGGTTAAATATATATTATGTATATATATGTGACAGTAAATATGATACTATGATGAGAAAAGCTAAAAATGCCTGGCAATTGATATAAATAGATACAGATCGAGATCAAACGCGCTCTTCTAATTAATAAATGGACGAACAAAGAAAATTGATCTCAATTCCGCTTGTTCATGATCGTGTGAGCCAAGCACGCTAACAAGCTTCGTTAACAGAAAAGGAACGATGTTCTCGTTTATTTTTTCTCTCTTTAATAATTTTCTTAATTTAGTATTTCGATATGAATATACATATAATATAAAATAAAGTTTATGTAATATCAATATATTTTTATTAGGTGCATTTGATCAAACCGCTCAAATTTCAATAACGAATTATCATAATTTCTCTCCGTTCCGTGTCCACGATCTTCGTTCGTCAAGACTCTCCGGAGAGGGAAAGCCACGCTGAAACGTAACGCGAATATGTAACACCGCGGAGATTCGAAAAAGAATCGCCGACCACGCTTAGATCTGTTATCACGCTCCCGGCAAAACTGGTCCAGCAGAGGCGGAGTGCGTGCGAAGCGCCTTTTTCCCCTTACGCCGCCTTTCTCGCACCTTTCTCGCGCACCTTTTTCAGATTCGCGCCTCGCGAATCAACGCGACAACGAGGGCAACACCCTCACGCACACCCCGCTCTCGTTCGTTATCCTCCCGCGCGCGAAACTTGCGTCACATATACAATCCGCGCACACGTGACGCTTAAAGACAACGAGTTGAAGTAGTCAGGACTCAGGAGCAGTCGAGATTTTCTTTAAGCCTTTGCAGGCGTTTGTTAACTGTCTGGCAAGCAGGCAGTTTTTTTTAAGCTTACTATTTTTAATCGCTTATAACGTAAGAACACTCTACCTTTCAACATTTTTGTTATTCTTCATCAGAGTCAATTTTATATTATTGTTCAAAGAATATGTAGACGAAAAGAGACAAGATAGATCGATAGTACTTTCTATGATGATGTCAGAGGCAAGGAATTTTGTGTTGAAATTCATTAACTAAACTGCAGCCTAGAAGGAAATGTGCCGTATAACGTGTGAACGTAGTAAATTTCCTCTGGCACTTGTCATTAATATACATAGCCTAATCAACCATCAATTACCGCTTTAATGCTGCATCCGATGCATTGGCATTGTACCAGCTGTGTGATCAAAACGTGTATAAGAAACACTGACAAACTGGCGTGAAAATTATCAAACAAAGGAATATATTAAATATTTTTAAATGTAACAACGTAATAATCAGATATTATATAATCGAGATTGTAGTTGTTAATGGAGAAATATTTCCTCTAATATTCATTACTTTGACATTTAATCACGGCCTAAGTTTCAAATTGCTTTCTATAAGATCAATGATATATACGAGTATTAATTTAATGGAATAAAACTAGATTAAATCGTATGAAAAAGGGTACTTTCTCTGAGCATGTCTGTTCACGTAGGATTGATTTAAGATGATTGGCCAGTTGTCTGTAGTGCCTAGATAACTTGTTGTAGAAAATGGTCAATCAGCGAGTCGACACGCCATACGAATCGAAAATCGTATAGACTTCTAACGCGTTATATAAGAAGCGGAAAATAAAACGAAATGTGCGCACGTTTTACGTTTTTCTCATTACACAACGTTATGTAATCCTGCTAGAATCGCAACAGTCGACGATTATTTTTCGTGATTCTCGATTTAGAAATTGTTCATTGTGGGATATCTTTTTGCTATTTTGGAGCAGACATTTATTTAACAAAAACGTGAGAAATTGTTCGCCGCTCTGTAGAGAAACTGGCAATGTGTTGTGTGTGGAACATTGTGTCGTAAAAAAATAGTCCTTGTTTTGTCAAATTTGTTCTAATATGTATTTTTTTCTTCCGCCACTCTTTTTTCGATGCTCTTATTTTGCTTCATCATTTACTTTGCTCCTTTCTCCCTTTTTTTTTATCGTCATAAGAGTACCGATGTAAGCGCGCGCAAAAAATTAGCACGCACACGCATACATGAATCGACGAATCGCCAAGTACACCAAGCTTTTTATTCCACGGTGGTCCTCGCACGGAGAATCTTGGGTTCAATGTCTCCTTGATGAATCTTTCCCTTCTACTTCGCCGCGTAGCCACCGCCAGCGTTTCTCCCGAAGAAGTCTCCTGTCCCCTTCTTACGTTTTCTCCTCTTCTTCTCTGCCATATTCTTACCTCTCCTGCCCAATTCCGATTTCATTTCGAGTCATTTCGTCGCGCACTGATTACTTTCTTAAAGACGATACTTATATATGCGCCAGAAAGATTCGAATTTCCAGTAGGGAGGACAATTCAGATAACATCTAGGTAACAAGCTCGTGTATTAGAGCGGCCGATATCATGATGTAAAAACGCTATGCGTCGAAATATTGTAAACAAGAAATATGCCGCGCAGATTTTGACTGCATTCTGCAAAAGTTTACTTAAAGATCGCATAGTATTATAATAAATAAATTATTTTTTACTTGTGATCCGCGGTTAAAAAAAAAGATATTTTATTTTGTCATATTGAAAAGAGAAATCTCCTCTTAAACAAACTTACACAAAAAAATCCTCCTTTTAGAAAGATAGTTCGAAGAATCGTTTCGATTTATTCGCAGATTTCCATAAGTGGCTAGTACACGTATTTTTGCGAAATGCGGTATCACTCGAAGTATGTATATGCAAAGATTTTTCTCTCTCGCAGAGAGAGAGAGAGAGAGAGAGAGAGAGAGAGACTCGAAGTTGAGTACTTCGGCCGGTGAGGTATTTCAATTTGCTGCCGAACTTTCTCCTTCGACCGAACGACCGACCGACGCACTCTTAAGTACGCTCGATGGACAAAACTTTCGGGAGTAACTTCCGTCGGATAAAGATCGAGCGGGGAACGAATTTATGCAGGTATCCGGAGCTCGGAGGTACGAGTGTGTGAGTAGAAAGAAAATCGGAGTAGAGAGAGACGAATCGCACGACCGAAGGCTCCGTCGTGTCTGACCAATGACGGATTATCTACTGGCAGTCGCACATTTAAAGAAGTTTCTATTTCGAGAATAAACGTCCGTTTTATTTGTGACTATTATATAGTTCTAAACTTTTTAAAAAATAATTTACCATGACTGGGAATATCTATAGATATCTATAGATATACCAGGACTCGCGGATTATTTCCTCGAGTTTCTTAATGTTCTGAATAGCCATTCGACCCTTGTCGGAAACCGGCGAGTGCGCCATTCGTTTGACTCTTTTCTTTGACTCTCAGGGACTGGAAGCGTGAGAATTAGGAAATAAAAGTTGCATCGCGCGCCACGCGATTTACGACCAATTTGTAAGAAGGTTCTAATTTTCGTTTGCAAAAACAGGAAACGAATGTGTACGTTCTAAATAAATAAAAAATGTAAACTGCAGAGTATCTCAACGAGATATATATGTGATAAAAGTTGTTTTAGCGGAATAATTGAGTAATGTTTAATTTTTCTATGACAATAAAAAGCGGTTTTTCGCGAGAGAATAAAAATCAAGTTAGTCAAAGAATATAAGTATATATATGTATTTAACAATTAATTAATTCAGAGACATTCAATCAATAATTTTAATCGTTAATTTTGCTCAGTAATATTTAATTCTATTTTACGTTTTACTCAACTATATATTTCACCGATTAATCATATTTAGCGTTTATTCAGTCGATATCATCGATTGCCAATTTCATTAGTCAATAATCATTAATTTAATTACGTTTCAATTACCTTGTCCTCGCCACCGGATTGCTCGTGCCTATCGATTATCCAATAATCAAAGTAATTAATCGCTAATATGACTATTCGCTAACAATTAATACGATTATTTCGCCCAACTTTGTTCCCGCCGTCAGATTAGTCACGCTTATTGGTTACTCAATAATCATAAAAATCAATCGTTGTCTCGATCACTCGGTGATCATCAATTTGACGTATCGCCCGATTTTGTTCCCGCCCGTCCGCGCGGCATCTCTTTTAATTTACCGGCGCCGCCAGCAACTTCATGCAGGTTTAAAAAGTAGACTTGGACAGCTGTTTGAAACTTAAAGCAAGGTCGTAGCCTTACATCGTGGATACATAATGGCCGGCGCGTGCCTGCGTGCATCGAGCGTATTTCAGAGAGCTCGACTGCGCTCGCATTCACGTCCTTTCGAATCGCATTCGCGTCTCTCTGCCCAAAGATACTGAGTTTCACGACGTCAGGACATGTAAATATCAATCCTTCCAGAAATGTAACATTACCGCGGAAACAGTGTCAACAGTGGCGTCAATAAATGTCAGTACTGTAAAATAGCGATACGCTGGACCTACAGCAAATAAAAATAGTCGTAAAATATCCGTTTGTCCGATTCACAGACAATGCAAATTGTAGAAAGTGACAGGAGATTGCTTTGGCGACAAATATTGATTGGAAACGGTTAGAGGGAGACATTGAAGAAAGATAAAATTGGCATTCAATTTTAGCATTTTTTTAATTAATCAATTCTCAATTAATTAGAAATTTTTATCTCAAATACGATAATTCACGCAAATCTATTTCGAAGTGACCAAGTGACTGTCCTCCGAATATTCAATTTCTCGGTAAATTGAAATATCTTTATAGAAACTTGTGCAAAAAAAATACGAACAATGATTTTGTAAAACGGAAAATCTCTCTTGTTTCGGCTTTAGATCGAATTTTTGGCTCGAAGCTTCGCGTTGTGCAAACATTCTTGAGCAATGTGCGCGCGGATCGTTGGAGAGCAATCGCCCATCGACCCACGCGAGCGCGAGCTGTATACGCTCGTATATGTGTGTGCCACGACCACATACACGAAGAGGCATCGTTGTGTCACAAGCACTTGACTATAGTTATGCAATCCACCAACCCACATTCATGGTCAAGGCCTGGGTCCTTACTGCTAGCAGTTGTGTGTGTGTCTGTGTCTTGTACGTGTGTATGCGTGGATGCCTTGGACACACACGCGTGGTCATTGATCCCACGTGTGTGATGATACGTAAGGATCAGACGATGATTGCGCGTTGCCAAATTGGCATGAATCGATGATGCTGAAATATCAGTCATCTTAATAAGATGCAAGAGTTAAATCGCCTCTTTTCATTCGTTTATACAGTCAGATGCTTCACCCTATAATTAATAGATGTCTACTCTAAATGGAATATTTGATTATGAGTGAACTTTAGTTGACTGACGGAAACGGATGTCGAGATGCAACAACTTCCGGGGTTATTGCTTTGATAATTTCTATCGATACCGCGAATTATTTCCGGGTTTTCCGAAGGAGAAATATTTAAAATATTCTGGTTATTATTTGAAGAATGACAAGAGAAATTAAACGTGGTCTAACATAAATAATGTACAATTTTTATAATAAAGATATGTATAAAATCTGCATATATTAGAATTATTATACTTAGAGTATCACTATAGCTCATAATGATTCACGTTGCTGCAATTCGGGACAACAGGATTGAAGATAATATCCGATAGCTCGAATTATAAAATAAATGGCAGGAGAACCGGAAGAGGATACATCGCAAGGAATTGAAATTGATATATTTTCAGCGAGAGCTCAAGTTACGGCACAATTAATGATCCCTGTATCCATTCGCGGCGATCGACATGTGTCAATTAGCGCTCATCGTCCGTATCTCATAATCTGCAACATTGAAAATTGAACTCGCGCCGAGATCACGCCGAGTATACGCCGTTTCTCATATCCTCTCCTGGGTCGCACGTGGCCGCATATCGCGTCGGTGGTGATCGCGAGAGATCGCGGGGGTATATCGCGCGCCAGAAGGAAAACGATAATAACGCGGAAAAGCGGGAGAAACGCAGAGAGTTGCCCGGCGGTGATTTAATGTAACCAAGTTGCAGGAAGTGAATATTATTAGCATTCGCTTACAGTGCCGTGCCCCACGCGCGCGCATACGTCTTTCTGTCTCGCTCGTCTCCCGCCGTGTGTTCGTTTGTGCGCGAGTATACACCACCGCTATATATACACGCGAACGCGCCCGTCGTGTAACGCACGCTGCACCAACGCGCGTGCAGGTATACACACGCAAAAAATACGCGCGTATATGTGCATACGGGCGAACCTAACCCACGGCGGGCGGGAAAGGAAATAACACGCGCGGCGTTCGCGAATTGCACCAGGTGTCCCGGGATGATATGTGCGAAAGTATACGGTCGAGAATATCTTCATGAAATTTAGAACAGGTTTTTCCTTTTCCTGAACGAGAAATTCGACCGAAGTTTAATTATGGAGCTGGTTAATTGATTAATGCAGCTGCATCATAAATTAGATACTTTATCTTTTATAAAAGTAATCTTGTTGCTCTTCGAAAAATAATGGACCACAAACAGAGAATCTCTCCATTAAAAGTAGCTGTGAGCTGTGATAATTTAATAATTTAATAACTTTTTAAAACTTGTTTTATATAAGTAATGAAGCATACGTATAAAAATATTAATTTAAAAGACGTCAGATATATATAATCTCTTTATTTACTTCTTTAAATTTAAATATAAGATTAGAACGAAAATTATATCAGTTTCATATGCAAAGAATCTAAAATATTCTACAATAAACCTTCTTTTATGAAAATATAAAAATTTATAATAAAATTGTAGGATTACATTATTATCAACTGTATAAATTGATCAAAAATTTACATTAGTTGTACCGGAATTTTTTCAATGTTGTTAGCACGCACAAAACAAAACGTAATCTATTAAATTTTTATCTATGTAGGTATATTACTCATTTCTCATTTATTCATATTTTTGTTATTAAATGCTGCTTATATTAAGTAATAATGTAAAATATTGATGAGATACAATTTAAACGATCGGTATACGCATTCGGCAACACTCCCTTAACATATTCTCAAGAAACCTTGGTCTGTCACCCGATTGACAGTTCGACACATGAATCGTTTAGATGTAGCCAAAGGTAAGCAAGATTCCTCGCAACAATCGCATATTTTTTTATTTCTTCATTTTATAGCCCTAATATTGATTTATAGCACGACGATTTAAAACCTTAAGAAACAGTTATGATTAAATACATTCCACATTTCTATTTGCTAAAACTCATTTATTTTATGTGACGAAAACACATCCATAAGCTTTCGCCTGCCCCGCCGTCCACCCGCAACGCAACGGCAACCAATCTTCTTAAAAATTTCTGAAGAAGGATACTAGTATATAAAAATATGCATACAAAATTTTGCAACTTAAACTCTACAAAGTTTCTACTGTAATCGTGCATTTAGTGACAGCTGCAAAAAGTACGAATTTCAAACAAAGCAAGTATATACGTCAAGCACCCAAGCAAATTTCTTAATATTACATCTTATTCGAGGCATTCAAAAGTCAATTATTATTCAAACATGCTGAACAAGGTGTCGAGTTTCCTTTATGTTCTCAGTATTGGTGCAGTGATTAACTTATTACATGGGCACACATACCACAACAGTAATTATAATAATGATATCAGCGGAGCAAAGATGTCGAAATTACTGAAATTAACTATTGGAATGCAGAACTTCTTATTTAAACCAAGAAATGCCGGACAAGACACCGCAGTTCGGAGATAACTTTTGATTATTATAAAAGCAAAAATATCTCCGAACTGCGGCGCCGGTATGGCTAAAGCAACCAGAGCCGCAAGACTAAGCGAAGTGTCTCAAATTAAAGTACTACTAATCGAAGCTGGTTCCCGTGAAAACCTCTTTATAGATATCCCATTATTCGCTCTCGTCCTCCAGGCGAACGATAAAATAAATTAGAACTATCGGACCAAATCATCCTACAAGTATACTGTCGTGGCATGGAAAATAATAGTTGCCATTGGCTGAGTGGAAAAGTAGTCGGTGGCAGTAGTGTGCTAAATTTTACGATAGCAACTAGAGGCAGCGCCGAAGATTTACGATCAATAGACCGAGATGGGGAATAAAGGCTGGGCATACCAGGACGTCCTCCAATATTTCAAGAAGCTGGAAACAATGGATATTCCAGAGATGAAATCGGATAATGACTACCATGGTACCAATGGACCAGTACACATCACATCCCCGTCATTTCATACCCCATTAGCAGAGGCATTTCTAGAAGCTGGCAAGGAGCTAGGATATTCGCTAGTAGATTACAACGAGAAGAACAAAATAGGATTCTCATATCAGCAAACCACGATCATGAATGGCACTCGCATGAGTATAGCAATAGAGCGTACTTGCATCCCGTGTACAGTCGTTTATTTAACTAGTGAGAGCACGGTGACAAAAGTGCTAATCGATCGTATTACAAATCGAGCAATCGGCGCAGAGTTCGTCAAGAATAAGCAAACAATATACGCGTGTTCGCGAAAAAAGAAGTAATTCTATGTGCAGGTGCCATTAGATCACCGCAATTATTAATGGTCTCCGGCATCGGACCAGCGATACATCTTACCGACCTAGGCATAAACGTAATTCAAGATGCACCCGTCGGCGAGAACCTCATGGACCGTTATAAATGTAAAAGAAACGCGGAGAGCCAGAAAAGAATCAACTATATAAAAGTAAAATCCGAAACATTAATGAGAGTATTAGAGTAAAGAACTGTTCTATCCTACAACGCATATTATAATATGCTAATTTCATCTCTCATCGTCTTTTGACTTATGTAACGGCCATTGACCGTCGAGACCTCGCTCAAAAATTAAAGGGAAACCTAGACTCGTGTCGAGGGCGTTCCTACCAGCCACCATTATTGCACCCGCCTGCATTTCCGGACACACGCGATGGTATACGGCCGCATCTCGGCACGGCACACGCAAAATGACTACTCTGAATCAATCTCGTTTAATTTCACCGCGGCGTGACCATTTCGCACCAACACGCGATTTTATACCGCCAGGCGGTCACGTTGCACCGATTATTCATCTCTCCTGGCTAGAGTTTCGCCCCCCCCGATCCTGACATTAAATTTTGATATTGCTATCGAGAGGTATTGTAAAAATGAATGAATTTTATATCAATTATTATTGATAAGCAGAACGAATAAAATTGATCGTTATACAATATCTGTCAATAGTGTTAATAGTAGAAACAGTATTTTAAAAAGCTGATATAATAAATGGTAAGGACTGAAGTAAACATCAATCAAAATATAACTTTTCGATAGCTTGTCTCGGGATGGATATGTAATAGAAGGATATCTAAAATGTTAAATAAGTAGCATAAAATAGATAGTATGTAAAATTTTATAAGGTATTTCATTTTTATAAATGTCAAGTCTAATAATAAAATATCTTGATGGTTAATCTTGATAAATAGATCGAATTAAATCCCATTTAATTTTGGAATTATTTGAAATTTATTTTTATTTATCATTATATGCTAAAAAATTCTTAGTATTTAAGGCTCTATCTTCCTTCGATCTCCTTCTTTCTGCTACGAAAATGGCGTTTGACAATAAAGGAGACAACGTGATACGCAGCGAAGAATCGCGATAGTTATAAACATGTTCTTCTTCTCCGATGTGGGGGGGTGCTACAGGAAGTAAGTGCGATGCACTCAAATGCATGCAAGATGCAGCGAAGAGCAAGCAGGACTGTCTAAGGAACGGGTCGAGCGACTCGTTAAAATTTATCCGGCAAATCAGATATCTTTTTACCGCCCGCCGATGGCGTGGCGAAGAAAAACTCAGCAAAGATACCTAAACATCGACTGAAGGATTAGGACATCTTTTGGACATTAATATTGTCGTACAATTTATACATTTTGCTTGTCACGCAACATTACCTTATAACGTTATGAATATTTAATATTATACTGTCAAGGCTGAGGAAGAGAAGAAAAGAGAAAGAAGATTAATGGTAAAAAAACTCGGAAAGAAATTAAGAAAGGATATTGATACGGAGGACGAGATGTAGAAGCAGAACGAGAAAGATGGGAAGAAAGTAAGAAAGCGAGCTATACGAGGTATCAAATGCTGAGAAAGAGAAAGAGAGATACACGAGAGATACGGTACGATGGAAACTACGTGCGTGTTGGTGGTCGCGCTCGCGCACGGACGGGCGCGCTGGTGGTAGCATCACTTCACCGATGATATACCCTACCGCGAGAGTTCATTGCTCTTGAGGTGCGAGGAAGAGAAAAAGCAAGAGAGCGAGAGAGAGAGAGAGAGAGATGGAGAAGGAGAGAAGGGAAGAAAAAGAGAATACTAGAAGAGAGAAAGAAAGACAGTTGCGGGCAGGAGGGGGACAGACTTCGGAAAAAAAGAGACGGAGAGAAAGGTACTGGCATTAGTACGAAGAGGGGGAAGAAAGAAGGAACGAGGAGAAGAGAAGAGCACGTAAGGAAGAGAGAAATCGCGAGAAAGAGAGAGAGAAAGAGAGCGAAGGGAAAGAGGCGACGAAGAAGACGCCGCGGTGTGACTGGAAAACGAGGTGGAAACGAGAAGAGAAGAGAAGAGTGGTGGAAGAAGAGAAGCAAGAAGAAGAAGTGGAGGATGATAAAGAAGAAGAAGAGGAGAGTGACGAAGATGGATCGTGGAGTATTTACTGCGCGCGGCCACTCTTAATAATTCACGCGCGCGATTCTTGAGGCGTCGCGCGAACATGAATCGAAGACAAGCATTCGTCGTATCGCTGGATTTTTCGCTCCGACGCGAAGACGCGAAAAAAGAAGAGATGCAACGAGAAACTACACGTCCGATCGATAGTCGCCAAGTTCTGGCGGAGGAAAATACTCGACATACACGAATTTTATCCGGGCCGAATGTGGCGATCTTTTCCATCTCAAATAAATATAATATTACCTAATAGTTAGTACACCTAGATGTCAGAATTAGATATTAAGATAACTATTATACAAGTATTTTTTTACAAGTATTTTTCTACTAAATTAAAGATGACTAAGGATGGCTAAAAATGACTTCAATCGACTCTCTCTCGTTTGTTTCTGTTCAATTTTATCGTTCAAAAAAAGTTTTAAAAGTTATTAATGTTTCGATCGAATAACTTAATGAGCACAATATGTAATAACTCTGTTATCAATCAATAATATATTATTAGATTCATTAAATTAATATGTATTAATACATATTAATTTAATGAATCTAATAATATATTATTGATTGATATGTATTAATACATATTAATTTAATCAAACATATTAAATTAATATGTATCAAATTAATACGTATTAGAATATTAATTCTAATGTTAAGCAATTTGTTTACGCACACTTTGTAAGAAATTTGTTGCCTGGTTGCGAACTCTGACGTTTTCCTGTGATCCATATAGACGTATTGCGTTTGATTCCAGCGCTTTACGGAACTCACGGGATTCCCGGGAGAAGTCTCTCTCCTTGTCCGATTTTCTCGATAAGATCGTATAAATGGAGATCGAAAAGGAATAAGAGCAAATTCGGGATGAAGATGCCAATATCGCGGATGGTAACTGTCTGAGATCGTTCTGACGCGCGACATGGAATCGAACTTCCTTCGTGCGTGCCGAATCGAAAAATCGGAAAATATCGGAGTTGGATGGACGACGGGTGTATACGATCGAGCTCGTACCGGACACGTACCGGGTGCAATGTACCTGGATGAGTCACACGGTAACAGTGCGCGCGCGTACTCGCATACACCTTCACACACACGCACACGCACACGAATCTTTACACGCACGCACATGCGTCTCCCCGCGCGAGTCACACGCTTCTATATGTGCAATTGTGTATGCGTGCGTGTTCTCGCTCCTTGTCCGACATCGGCGCGATCTTTCCGCACGTCCCGCGGGATAAAGCGAGACAGGGAGAAATAACGAGAGGAGAACAAATACACACGTACGCGAGTTACGGAGGAAGAGAGACAGGAAGAGACGGATGGAACGCGAGGGGGGAAAATCGAGATGGAGAACGAGGGGGGGGGGGAGGATAAGAGAAAGAGAGAGAGAGGAAGGAAGAGAGAAAAAGAGGCCGGAGATAAAAATCCAATCATTTCGACCGGTTTTGCATCATGCCGACAAGGATAATGGAATACCGCGTTACTTTTTGCCGTTGCACGGAATATTTCTTCGCGTTAATACCCGCGTTTTCTCTCTCTCTTACAATTAGTCTTCTTTGTATGCACGACGTTAGACTTAAACACCATACTAAATAGGTAAAATCTTTTGAATTTTCAAAGAATTTCGTTCAAAGGGGGACACGAAAAATGTTTCAAAAAAAATAAGCACTCTGAGCACTCTACATTATGTAGGATACGACAAATCTTTGCTGTAAATTTTATTATTATTAGTCACAAATCTCACAATATCCATTTTCTGAAATTGGCGCAAAAATTAAAAGAATTTTTCACGTGCATATGCAAGTTTGATAAGATAATAAATTATCCATAAGACAATAAATTATTGGAATTTCTCATATCATTTTAATGTTAAATTATAGAAGTGTTAAGTAACAGTTTAGTTGTATATTCTGACCTGAAAGAATATACAATAAAAAATAAAAACAAAAACAAATATAAAAAATATAAAATTGTGCTTCTAACTTCTAACTCGGTATTGAAAAAATTGAAGAGGTAAGCTCTTCGTTTCTATATGCTTCCCGTCCCGAAAATGTCGCGACGTTTCAACGTAGGTTTCAACTGACATCTAATGCATTCGGTCCGAGAGAATAGCCGGGATCAATGATGAATAAGAGAGCGGAGAAAGAAGAAACGAATGAGAAAGGAGGCGGCGGCACGTCGGGTGACTTTTAACACGGCCGCGGCGTTGCGTAATCTTTCAGATTTAGTTTACTTTCGTCGCTATCGATGCCACGCACGTAGCGTGACCGTGGCACTGAACCAGCAGCGGTACGAACTTTCTCGTGGCCTTCGTTCCAGGAAAGCGATTTACGTGACACGCGAGAACGTCAATGACTCTCGGACGCGATCATCGTCATCGATATTTTCGCGATCGGTCGATCAATCTATATGATTCTCAAAACGGAAGCTCCAACGGAATTGAATCGCTCTTCGCGAGGCGGTTGCAGGGTTGGGCCTCTACTGCCCTTCTTATTTTTATGCTATAATAATCTTTTTTGTATATATAAAGCAGAAATTGATTCATAAATGACAAATTATCCTTCATAGATAAATATATGTATTAAAATACCTGAAATGCATCGGTTGACTTAAATCAGCGTAGCTATCTTGATAAGAAAGGGTTGCAGATAAGATAAGTGAAGGGAGTCCAAACGGTCCGCGATTGTATAAGTTATGTAACGATACTATCGACTATCGGATAATATCGACTTATTCTTGCCATAAAGCGTGTCAAATTTATAAGAATATAGCTTCGTTCTTTCGTTGCGCAAATAGCAGTATTTTTTTTAGCTATTTCCACTCGAAGTTTGTTACACACACGTATATCGTAGTAGGTACTGTTACTTTCAAAGAAACGCGCATAACTACAGTATTTATTTTAATCAACTACGTATAAGCGATCGAAATGAAACGGAGCTACGATTGGCAAGCGAAGCGTGTTCCCCCTCAGCACAGGATATTTCCTTCGTTTATCGTCGCGGGTGAACCCGCGTTCGTGGGGTCTTCGATCGTAACCAATTAGCAGATGCGCGACTCATAATCGCGTTGTTTTTTTCCCCCCCGTGTATTCTGGATACTTGTTCCTCCTCGCGGAGGAAAGCACTCGAGCCGCGTAAGCTGCATTCCGTGTAAGAAAGTCGTACGCGGGGATACGGCATTCTTGGCTTTTACGATTCGTATGGTCGATAAAATCGTGACTTGCAGCCCGACTCCGACCCGTCGGCCGGCGTCGACGTCGCGGCGAGGAAAAAGAAAGGAGTGTCAATGAGGCTTCGATTTTTTTCTCACTGTCAATCAAGGAAGCCTCTATTCTCGCCGCAACGTAACATCCGGCCGCGTCTAGGGGCCGGAGAAAGCAATCCCGAGCGGTACTTAATTGCTGAAAAATTGCGATACGCGATTGTCCGTGTACGATCATTATTGTTTGATCAGCGTACGGCTCGCCAATAAATCATTCCCTTCTCAATATTTGCGAGTTCCAAGTATGGCAGACGAAGAATTCCTTTTAAGAATATTTCTCGTCGAAGTAGTATGAAGATCATCAAAGTAGCCATTAAGCCGCAAACTCGAACGCGCAGAATTGAACGGGTAAAACCGAGCGTTGTGAATTCGAATAATATTCGCGTCGTTTTAATAGAAATCGCGATGCTATAGACTTTTCGGTCGTCCAAGTTTTGTACGTCAAAACTCGGCTATGCTGTGTCGACTAAATAGCGAAACAACTTCCAGTAATTCGCCAGTTAACTCGTCGAAACTTTCCGGGCGTATTCTATGCACCTTATTAACAAGTTTCCTTTCCGTCGAATCTTCTTAGGTTTCGCTTAAAAGATATAGCTTTAACATATGCGATATATCAAACCACCTCGCTTCTTTTCGACAACAAACTTAACGTCGTATTGCCTAGGAATCTTCTTCCTTTGGCAAAAATTTGATTAGGCGTTGCTTATTCTTGTAACTCGTTAATTAACAGCGTTAATAGATATTAAATGGGTTAATCGAGCGTTAAAATAAAGTTAGCTTGAAATTTCACGCAGCCAAGGCTCTATCACGTGCGTCTGCAAGGTTTAATTCGTAAGAAGCTCTTGAATTATGTATTATAGTCGGAATTTTAGCGGTGTACGAAGTTAATTCATCTCGCGCGATTGCATTAAAACTGTCTCGAAATACGCCGATCGTATGCCCCCCCCCCCCAGGTTTATCCTCTATCCGCCGTTTCGCGCCTTGGGTGACAATAGTCGACGCGTATGTTGCTTCTTATCCCCGCGAGATTCGCGCTTCTGAATTGAATTACTTACTCTCGGTGGGCCTTGACCGCCTCGAGATTGAAATTCAAAGTTGGATTTTCGGTGGCTGCCATCAGATCACCGTCGGATGATTCCCGCTAGCGAATGTATAATATAATCAACGGCCTCCAACGTGGCCCCCTTTCGGAGTCGCGTAAACTTCGGGATTACTTCCCCGAAAATTCAAATAATTTTCCTGTCTCCTCTGTTGCCGCGGGAGAATTCACAAAAACGCGCGAGATGTTCGTGTAAATCAAATTTTCATTTTAAAAAAATCAGTTTGCGCGTTTTTACTATTCCTATAATCAATCCTTTTTCGATATAAAATCTAGCCCGTAGAAATTTATATATTTCTAAAGCTCAAAGATATTAAACGGTAGAGCAACGTACAGTTATTTCGCAAAAACCACCTTTTGATAATAAATGAATGAACGAGGAAAAGAGACTTAGGCCCGGACGAAGATAAGAACGATTTCGCTCGCACGCTCTCGACTCGAGCGAAATGTCAGTGTTTGACTTTTCTCACGAGAGGAACATCGCGAGTGGCACTTAAATTCTTTCGGTCGACTCACAAGTACGGAAAAATGATTTCTGATTCGTCTCTGGATTCATCGAAATATTCCCTTTTCAATCTCTAATCAAGAGCGAATTCGTGAATTGAAAGCAAAATCCGCGTTGTTGCTGAAGGTAACTTTATCAGCGACAACGACAGTACGCGATTCTCGCGATCGTGAAAGATCTGCGAGTAACACATTATGGGTGCGACCTTTTCAATTTGTATTCTAACCTTTACGAGAAGCGCTATACGCGTCGTCCGTGTGTGCTCAGGATGTAAAACAACGTTAAAACACTGGCACACCGAGCGTATAACGTGCGGCCGAGCTATAAATAGACGTTCCCATATATAAAGCGATGGACTATCAAAGTTACGTTAAGAGACGGCAAGTTCCTTCCAATGCCCTTATGGAGAATTAATTGCAGAAGATTGTAATCGGTTGTTTGATTTCTATCATTTTTATCGAAACTCCACAATCAACTCCTGAATCAACTGTGTTTTGTTTGGGTGTCGTGATTGATTGACCGTCTGAAATGTTCAGTCTTATCGTAGCGTTCTTATCTTTTAGCAAGATTATGAATTCGTCTATAAAGTTAATAATAATTAAAGTCGATACCTTAGGTTACTTTAAGATTTTCTATCAATGAATTTTATTGACCTGCTAAATATCTTTTTAAAAAGCTAAAATATCGATGTTTTAATGAAAGAGATATATTTAAAACGTATAAGAGAGACGATATAATAATTCTCCAATAGAATGTTCAAATATTGATTGATTATTAAAATTACCCGTTAATACAAAGTCATTAAAATGCAACGAGTATTTTAAATATTTTAAATTCGTTTAACGGTCAGTCGTTAAAATTATTAAAAAGAGTAATTAGTTTATATGCAATGTAAATGTAGGAAAATTATTGAAGATGTTCGCAATTATTTCATTACATTTTGCTTTTTCGTTTTCAATTTATTCAACGATGCAACGATGCATTTATATAAAATAATAAGAGAAATATTTGCATTTTCGTGATATTCCCAGTTTTTATATGTTTCGTTTTCGTTAGAAAAGTTTATTTTTCTCTCTCCTTGCTAATTTTAAAATAAAATACTCCATAATTTAATTAAACGTTCTTTCTTTTCAATATGATCGTTTTCACGTAATAAGCAAATTATTTTGTAAACAAGGTAATAATATCTCAATATTATTTAGAGAAGGTTATCGGGGATTTCATAATAATTGTAGTAACATGTAGCGTATAAATGCATGTTGCGATATTGTAATAATATCTGCAATACCATGATTGCCAAATTAACGCCGACAACCGTAAATTTTTGGTGGCGCGGCGTTTTCCTCGAATATACGAACGAGTCGAAGCAAAACAGCGCAGAAATAAAAATCGAAAGATTCGCGATCGCGCGATATAAGAAAGAAATGAAAACAAACCTTGCTTAATGACGATGCCGGCGGTGGGCACTTGGACAATCGGCAGCGGGGGCGCGTTCGGATTATTAACACCGGCGGAAGCGGAGGCTGCGGCGGCGGTGGCGGCAGCGACGGTCGCGGCGGCGGCGGCGACGGGGGTACCGGGGGGCGGCGAGGCGCTCGCGCTACCCACGGAACCGGGATCGCTGAAGCCCTGGGTGCTGTTGTTCTCCTCCGGGCCGTCGAAGAAGCTCAGGTTGAACTCACTGCCGGCGTCGAACGACACTTCCGGCGTGAGGGTGTCCGGCGCCGGGGCGCTGCCCAAACCCGCGCTCAGCGACTGATCGAGTTTGAAAACGTCCATTGTACGGATTGCATCGAACGTAATACGTACGAGCGATCACGGCGTCGGCGGCCGCGCCGATGGCGAACAACGTGGTGCACGTCGCGTTTGCTGGCGATGCTACCGCCTGCGGCATTCAGCATTCGCGCGCGAGCGCGCGCGCCTCTCGATCCTTGTCTCGTCGACGGTCCTGCGAGAGCCGGCGACAACTCGGAGACTCTCGATCTACCGACGACCGGCACTTTCGCAGCTTTCACGGGGAGAGGAACCGGCGTCGATTCTCCTCTCGCAAATCTTCAAAAATCGCGGCTACCTCGGGTGACGTCGATTTTTGGCCGCAATTCTTGCACGGATAGAAAAGTGAAGAAAAAACGTTATCTTCTTCGAATCTTCAAAGATAATGGAGTTACGTATCGGTCGAACTTTGTTGATGATAATAAAGTGGCGATCGCTTTCTTTAATAAGCTCGTTTAATTATTCGACGCTTGACACTCGATATGCTATACGAAACTTGTTCATCCAACTTCGTCGTTAAACTTTCCCCTTCGTTACTTGTACACAAACCGGTGCAACGTTATTTCAGTCGTTAGATAGCATCTTCTATATATCATACATAGTGCGTTTCTATTGCAGAGCACTAGTGATGTCTCCGTCGACACGTCGCGTAAGCTGAACCGACATAACTCGCGGGACACGTCGAGCGTCATTAGTGAAACGGTTTTATTGCGAAAGGATATCCTGTATCTCGTTAATTTATTCAACATTTCATCAGGCGGCGTCTGAGAAGCGACAACCTCTTCTTTAATAGAACGTTTTATAGTCGATGATCGATTTTGGTAAGTATAACGAACGTGTCTTCCCGCTCGAGTGTGCCAGTCGTCGTCGTCGTCGTCGCCGCTGCTGCTCGTCTTTCTCGTAACTTCACGGGGTCCTTGAACCGCGAGTAACGTTTCCTCGTTTCCTCGCAGGTATTACGCCTCTCCGTCTATCTCGCGACCGCTCTTCCCCCGGCTACGTGTTTCTCGCATTTGCATTTACGCCGCTGCTTAATAAGATTTAATTCGACCACGGCGCGTAATGGGCGCGCGACGAATGCGATGAGCGCGATAAAAGTTGCGAATGGAGAGATTACGCTCCCGAGATTTCCTCGCGAATGTATAAATAACGGACAGGATCTGCGGACGATGAAGATCGACGATACACTCGATGCGAGCCGAACGAACAGAACGGAGAATGCGGGGCGCGGTTGTTTGACGATTTTGAAAGAGCGATGGACAGGCACTGCCGCGTTTAAAAAGAAAGTTACAATACGTTATCACTGTTATCGTTGGACTTCACACTTCGTCACTTTTAGCACCGATCCCTGGGCCCTTCGTTCCATCTGTGACTGACGAAACGCGCCGATTTCCGAGCAGATCCGACTACCGTTCGTTAAGAACGCAATCAACGCGAAAGTTGAAGCAGCACGTCGTCTCGCCTTCCATTTCAGCTTCTTCTTACGAGTGGAGAACGACACTCGAAAGTTCAACCCATTATTTTTGGGATACGCCGATCGACCGAGCGCCTTTACTCGTGGTTCGTCGTCTTTGCCGCTCTCGTAGTTATTCTTTCCCTTTCGTTCTCTTTCTCTTTTGTTTCTTCTTGCTCTTTCCCTTTTCTTATAAGATAAACTTTTTTCTAGTAGCGCGAGCGCAAACTCGCTCGCCAATTTTCAATGGTTTACACGTCCATTGACTTTTCACGTGAGCCATCTCGCTGAAAGATAAATCAAAACGAAAAGAAAATCAGAAACCAAAGGCAAAACAACGATATGCACGACGCGGAAAGAAAGAAACGCAATCGCAAAATAATAAAGACGCATAAATGTGATCGCACGCATAAATGTGATCGTACCGATTTATTGCTAGAATAAGATTTAATTAATTATATTATTAATTATAGAAGATATACGATCGAATTTTTGTAAAAATACAAAAATTCAGGGAGTTAAATAGAAGGCTCAATAGAATAAGTAACTTAAGAAAATTGGATTTCTAAAATTTCATGTTCCTCCAGAAAAGCAATCCCTTGGAAGGATTCATATACTCTGCAGAAAGATAAAAACAGGAATAAAAAAATGAAGAAATTTGTTAATGTATGAATAAGAATTTCTTAAATTTGCATAAGTTAAAACTTTTGCATATCTAACACTTTCTTGACAATTCTGGAATGTATATAGAAATATTAATATAAATTAGGAAAATGAATATTTTACAAGGCAAATATTATAGAAAGACGTTTTCATATTAAAATATATCAAGATAAAATATGAAGTGTCTCATAAAAATAGAGTATTCATTTTTCGATCATCTCAACTTAATATTTTTATATGCAAAATAATGAGACAAATTAATTTCTAAGAAATGTAAAGTTATATTTCTAAAAAAGTTAGCCGTTCTGTTTCCGGTTACAGCAATATGGATCCGCAAACAATATCAATAAATTTATAAAAAAAAAAAATTTTTTTTATTGTTCCTAATAGTTTTCCAATAAAACGATTTGCAATACCACACTTGGCTCTTTCCATGTCTCTCGATTTCCAACACAATATTAGAAAAGGAAATCTGTTACCGTTCAAAATTGTTGCCGAAAAATTATTTATTACCGCATCATGCGGTGAGAGAGATAAGCTAACGAAATCACGTGTCTTTTACGCAAAGATCGCTTCTGATTTTTGCATAACAATGAAGTTGACGAACTTCAAAACTTTTCAATACGGCCAATCGTGCCGAAAGACTTTTAGGTAACTTCCCAAGTTACTCCACCCTATATGTTCCGGCATTTTCGCACCAGCGAGAGAGATGAGGACAGAGAATCGCCGGTGAATCGCGAGAGAAACAAGGAGAGGGAGGAGAGAAGAGAAAAAAAGCCCGGAGAGCACGAGAGAAACACGAGGCAGAGAGTGAGAAAAAGTGAATGTCATTGCCGTAATCTTCGGACGTTGACTTCTTCCTGACTCGTTCCTCCTTCCTCTTCTTGGTCACAACCTTCCTCCCCCCTCCCTTCCTCCGTTAACATCTACCCCTCTTCTTCCTTATCGTTGTCTTTGTCGTCTTTCTCTCTCTCTCTTTTGCTCTCTGGCTCTCTCGCTCTCTCACCTGCACGTTTCGCTTCGGATCCTCTCCTCCACCTCTCTCTAACCCGTCTTTTCTTCCCTCCCGCGACGTCAATTCCTCCCTTCCTTCCTCCTACCCTCTTAGCCAGCTTTGTTTTTCCGCCTCGCGAATTTCAAGTGTTTTGTGACAATTCGCGCGCGGTTAGATATTCGTCGACCGATATACAGAGTGCAACGATCGAGTTGCCAACGATTGAATCAAGCATCGGTCAGTGTAATTGTAATATAAATATAATAGCGGTTTTGATTCGCAAAATTAAGACATTTGTCGTGATGTTATTTATGATTATTTATTTATTTATTACTTCGAATGATATCTGACTATCTGTCTACAATAAGACAATTGATGAGAGGCGAAATTATTTTCATAGAAACCTTTTCCGTGATAGTTTCCTAGTGGGCCTATATTATGTTCCTGTGACACGCGAATTGGGAATTAGCGTGTTTCTGACAGCAATATCGTGTATGTTTTTAGGCAATCGTGAATCTTTTTCCGAATTGGTGTACTGTCGCTACGTGATGAAACGATATCAATCTTCTTCAATCATGATGACGCGAAGGTTGTTTCGATTGGAAAACCGACTTTCGAAAACTTTCCGATCGTTGAAAAAATTGTGAATGTCTATGGTAGAACAACAACTGACAATGAAAAATGAGAGTGCTTTTATCAAATGATTTTCCGAACGGTAACATAATAGATCCTCCGATGTCGTGGCAATCAATTCGCACTAATTTTTTAATGAAGTCGTATTTTAAATATTTGAATATTTTATACACTTGAATATTTTAAATATTCAAATACACAAATATATTGATTATTTAAATATTTGAATATTTTTTATATTTAAATAACTTTCAAATTTAAATTCAAAGTCTCAAAATTAAACATAAAATAAAAGTCGAAAACTACTCAATAATCTATTCTTATTTATTATTCTTAATACTTGTTTTCTTAATAAATAATTATTAAGTTTAAAAATATTATAAATTACGGTATAATATAATATTAAACGTCATTTATTGCGTGTTCTTGTAATACCAGACGTGTCATAAGAAAATTTCAGAAAAGATTCTTAAAATACCCAAAGATTGAATTAAGAAATTGATAAATCAGAGAAACTGAGGAACGTAAACATTCAATTTTATTTTAAGAAAAGAGAAAATATTCAGAGATTTCTAATAAGAAATATCGTTTTGTTGACCAAGAATGCATTCTTTACCGAACATTTCGTATAACGCAAAAAGACAGTGTTCCTCCATTTCATAATATCAGATCATTTTTACTGGACTTATCGTATCGCGAGAAAACAATTTATTCATTCGAGTCGATTGGGAAGAAGTAATTTTGTCCTTTAGATTGGGCAAATTTTGCCGGCGCGGCGGCGAATTTCGCGGCCTCGCAGACGATCATTTGTCTCGCACATCGCCCGCTCGGTTCCGCGTTCCATCCGCGTCGCAAGTCAGTGCGTTCACCTTACGCTCGCGAGCGGAGATCTCGCGCGTGCGCGCACACGCGAGAGCATTTCTCTGGGAACGCGCGATCGCGCCGAGAGCCACGTGCTCGCGCGATCATCGAACGCGACTGTTGAATCGATCCGTGACGATCGACACCGCACGAAGACGCACTCCTCGTCGAGAAACTAACGTTCGACCTCCCGACATCTCGCGATTCGTCTTTCGCGTGCGTTCCAGCACGGGCTTAGAATATTTCGAAAGTTAAGGCAATTCAGGAGCGATATGAGGAAGGATAACCCGTTAACCCGTCAATCATCCGTTGCTGTTCCTCTAGCAATCGCTAAAGTATATATAGTGAAGCAGATGTTTAAACGATCGTGACAGTTCGATTTCGCTGTTTCCCTCAAGCTCGTTTTACTCATTGCTTTAAAATAAATATCTGTTTTTATCCTGTGGCCACCCGGAGGCTACAATTAAACTGTCTTGGACTTACTCCATGATTTATTTTGACACGACACTTTCTCTCATCTTCGACTCGTCTAATCTGAAACGATTGCGTAAAGATACGTGCTTATGGGATTTCCATTATAATATATATATATATATATATATATATATATATATATATATATATATATATATATATATATATATATTATATTTAACACCCGCGAAATAATAGTAATTTCATCATTTCCCGCAATCGACACCTCGGAACAGCGCGGACTCGCTCCGCTTGCTCGCGCGCTTCACGAAACAATGAGGTATGAATGAAAGTGCAATGAACTTTTGCAATTTCCTCGGCAATTATCTCCCCGCCGCGCCGGTCGTGTGCGACTCGCACTGAAAAGGTGACATGCGAATAACGCTGCACGCTCCGTGAGTTTACCTGCGCGCGAGCGGTCCCTAAACACACTCACCGACGTTCAGACTCTCTTTCGACAAGATTCCCCGATGCACTGGAGTGATTTGGTTCAGAGTATAATCCACGAGGGCGAGACAGGCTCTCAACCGAGTTCTCCCGAAGCCCTTCTCAACACCACCGGACAAGTTTATACACAATCACGAGTTTCTCGCAAAATCTCAGATTCTCGAAACGCCACTTCGAAATCCTGAGGCACGACCACGCGATCACACTGATCGGAGGAGTCACACAGTCACATTCATGAGTATCGCGGTTAAAGAGTATTTGACATCGATAGTATACAATTATTCTCTAAAATATCATCTGGAAAAGATAGATACTATCTTTCACGGGTCTACTCAAAACGTCGCTGTACCTCTCGATAAATAATACGCGACTTCGAGACCACCGGATATCACTCACTGCTTCTACGAGATCGTCGCGATCGGCACGTATCGTAGGACAATCGAGCGCTTTGCTCCCGTTTGAAGGTATCATCGGAAGGGATGGTCCACGTGACGGCGCAACCAAACGGAAGCGGCAGTTCCCGAGGGTGGGTGGAAGGAGACAGAGAGAAGCGCGTACGCAGGCACCCCGTCGTGAAGGGGTGTCCAGGGAATTAGGCTAATTGGTATAAGTACCGATCGGACGGAACGTTTTTCGCGAAAACGTGCGCGATCACGTGCGTGCGCGCGATCCGCGAGCGTGCGGCGCGTCGAGCCCGCTCGTTCTCGCGCGAGTGCCGGGAATGGGCCCTCCGCCGCATGGCCGCATGTTTCCCGTGCTCCGTCTTCCTCGATCGCATGTACTTCTCTCTTTCCCGTTTGATCCCCCTCTCCCCTTCCTACGTTCGCGCCGTCTTTCTCTCCCCTTCGCTCGTTCACGAGCGCACCGCTCCTCACTCTCTCTTTGCTCCTCCCTCCCTCCCTCCCTTAGGACGGCTCCTTCGTCCTCTCCCTGGTACAGCCGAGAGCGCTCACCTGTGAGGTAAGTTAAAGCCGGCGTTCCGTCGTACGTGTTACGACATTGCGCGATGGGGAAGGGATGGAGGAAAGGGTGAAGAAAGAGGAGAAACAAGGAGCGAGAGAAAGAGGAAGAGTGAGCGGGAGGTGTACTTCGGAGAGGCAAGAAGGTGGTTAGAGGTGCGATGAGGGAGAAGGGAAGCGAAGGGGGATACCAGAAGGGTGGACGAGATGGAAAAGAGAAGAGCGGGGGGGGGGACGAGAAGAATTAAGCGAACGGGTCGGAGGTGAGTCCTGAAGATGGAAGGGATTGCAGCGGCGACGGAGGGAACGGCAGGAGGGGGAGGGAGGACGAGATCGGGAGAAGCCGGAGGTGAGCCGTGTCGTGGAGGATCGCGGTCCGTCCGGTAGGGATAAAACGTGGACCGACCGATCTGACGTGGTCGCCGCCGCGCCGCGGCTGCAGTGGGGGGTTAAATCGCGGGACGCGGCAAAGTTAGTAGAGTGGGGATCGCGCGCCGCGCGAGTGGACCAACTGGGTTCGCCAGCAACACGCGGTTCATTGACCGAGAAGTGCCGGGAGAGCCGAACGAACGTATACGAACCAACGGGCTCTCTCTTTCTTTCCTCAGGCCCGCTACTAAAACAGAATTCGCACCGGCACTTTGTCCGCCGGCTCTCTTAGACAAGCACGGCCAAAGGGAGGCGCGACAGATATCCGTCGAGGGTGTCAGCGGCGACAAAAGACGCATTAGCGATCCACGAGGAGAGTTTTAAGAGCCACGATGAGAGGAGAAGGAACGCTGAATTGCCCGAGGCAGCGCTCGATCGCTTAAGTAGCTTCAGTTTGGAAAAGATATTTGCAAGAAAGATTCAATCAGATAAAGAACTTTGACAAGGCTAGCAAAACACTTGGCCGTTTCGCGACAATAGTAATGAACGAATCTCTTAGTCGTAGCAAATGGGATGTTCCAATGTTTGTTTCACCCCATCTTAAAATTCTCAGTTTCAATATTTAATCTTTTAACAAGAACTTTCGGATGCGCCGAAACAATATTACGAATAAATTTCAGGATCTAAATCTCTAAACATACATGACAAAAATACGCTGAAATTTTTAACTTATTAACTCGAATTCGACTCGATCGCACCTTCGACGAAACAATTACGACATCTCGGCGTATAAGAGAAAAAGAAAAAGGAGAGAATTGTTGCCATCTTAGACACATGTTATCCCGCGCGTTCCCAGGATGGCAAGCAGCGCGCTGGTATCGGCGCAGCCGATCGTGAACCGTGGCGGTTCGATGACTTATTTCCACGATCGGCGCAACGACTGCGCGTTTCCTGATCGAGGTGGATCGTGGACCTCAGCGGCGGCGGCGGCGGCGGCGGCGGCGACGGCGACGGCGCGGCGGCGGGACGAGAGGAGACACAGCCGAGCGTTTACGAGAAAGGGATGAAGTCCGGCGTAAGTAACTTCGCGGCGGGACTACCGTCGTCGGTGTGGTCGCGCCAACACGGCGCACACTTGTCAGGAAAGGAGATGCGCGGCTCCGCGGTATAATGAACCTGGGAAACCGGTTGCATTCGCGCGAGCGCGAGCCGTACGTACAGATCGATTCGCTCTCTCTCTGTACTTGTGTGTTACATTATGCGAGCCGCGCGCTGCATTTCCCCTCATCGGAGCTTTCGCGCTGCCGCGGCTGCGGTTTATTCGCGAATACCTATAAACTCCTCCTCGCGCACTCCCTTTGTCTCTTTCGCCCTTTCCCCCCGATTCCTTTTTCATTTTTCCTCTCTCTCTCTCTCTCTCTCTCTCTCTCTCGATTGCGAGCTCTGTCTGATTGGAAAGCTATAAATACTCGTAAAGACTTATTGGCAGACTTGATCTGATTAAAGCGCTAATAGTTGATGAATTGCTTAGTATTAAGAAGCTATATTATGTGAAATTGTCATCTTTCAGTTTATTAACAATTCAGGAAGGAAGTATATAAAAAATCAACAATATGAGAGATAATTGATCTCTCAATAAATGTCATATATGCGCATATATAACTATTTCTCCGTCAAATTCTTAGGTAGCAAGATTTTTAGTATCTAATTTTCATTATATTTATATATTTGTTAATCTCAAAATGCGATTCGATAATTCACTATTAATTAAAAATATATCAATATCAAATTTCTTTACTTCTTAAAATATTAATTTAATAGACCTAAGGATATTAATGATAACTAATTTTTAAATTTATAATTTGCGCTTTTTCACGTGCGTTCATACAGATCTAACTGATCTATTGAAGGTGAAAGTTGTGTGATGACATAATCTGTATTGAATCTTGATATAATCGAGACACGGAAAGACTCGTTAATAGTATTCGAGACGAATTTGCTTAATTGCCTGATCGTGAGAATTCTCCAGGAAAATGTAAAATCGGAATAATAACAGAATTAATAGCTTGCGATCGAGCGATCTCCAATGCATCGATCTCTTGATAAAGGAACATAACAGTATAACAGTTCGATCACGGTACGGTGACAGCTTAACGCCTCCTCATTCAGCGAATACTGTTATAAGTTTATGCTCATAATTATAGAGCGCTGGGTCTTACGCAATGTGATAATAATATATCGCTATCTCTCCGCGACCTACATAAAAAAATATTCTTATATAGCGTAAATGCGTCCTTAACCCTTTCGTTGCTGAAAAAACGTGATTTAATGTATGCAATTACATTCATAACGGTAACAAAAGTTATGCAGACTAAATCTGGAAAACGGGAATCTACATCTTTTCCAGCATTTTTCCATCAGAGTTTCGCTAAGATCAATCAATTGCATTCCTATTCCTCCACTTTTGTTGTGTATAATACGTGATTTGATAAATTATTATCTTAAATCATTATACTCTTAAGGTGTTCTTTACATTAACACGCGCGACAGATAAATACTGTACAAGTAAGTACGTAAATACGCCACGAGGGACTACCTGCCATTTCTGATTTACCCGCAAATACCGAGAGACACATTTGCCTTCCGATGAACGATGGTCAGCGACGAATGAGGGTGCCTAATTGGCTATCAACCGGATAATTTCACGGGGACTCCAGAAATTCTCCCCCGGCAGCCAATTGCCCATTAAGGCGCCGTCCACCGGTGACCGAAAGACCAATATCTTGGTCTTGGGGATACGCTTCGGATTCTCAACGCTTGTGGAGGACAAGAGGGTGCGGGGTAAAAAGCAATGAGAGGGGTAGGAATTATCTTCAATTAAAGCGGAGCGCGCGAAGGGAACTTCCGGTCGTCGAGATCTTCCGACTAGCAGTAAACCGTTCCGGCGCGATAGAACCCGTGGGAGGGAGCGAGGCAGGGGGTGCGCAGCGCGGTAAGGGGGCTGTAGCAGGCAGGGGTGGCGGGCTGGATTCGCGCGACGAGAAGCAGCGGGGGCTGGAACACGAGGGGTAGGGGTCTGAAGAAAACACATAATAGGGTGGGGCGCTTTGCTGCCGCTTTTGAATCGATCCAACGCCAGCTACAGCTGGAACCTCATCCCACCGTGGTGAGGCAGCGGTGCTCATTCTCTCTCTCTCCCTTTTCTCTCCCGCCGCCCTGTTATTGTCAGGCGAGAACTCGGTACATTGTGTACGAAATGTCCATGCGAGAACCTCCTAACTCTCCCAATGACGGATTCTCGAGACAATTCGGCAAGGTAAAGTTTTTCATCGATGAAAACGTCGCGATCGTGGGACGTCGTCGATTGTGCCGCAATTTTCGACATTACGTTCGCTTGGTAGGCAACCCTCGAGTGAGATTTTCCGGGTTGGACTGGGAATTACTCGAAAAATAAAATGTTGACTCTATCTATTTGCACTTCTAAAAATTCTCTTAGCTATCTTTCACGTAAAATATCTCTATGAGAATTAGAATTTTTTCACGGTTTTATGTCTCGACAATCAATATCGGTGAGATATTTCTTTTATGCTTTTTGTACTGTTTCTACAGATAACCGGTATAGATGCATCCGAAACGTCGAATATAAATAGAATAGGTCTGGTCTGGTAGAAACGCTGGAAATTGCTTTAAATCAGGTTTCGCAGGATCTCTGGGATAAATTCTATGCATGTGTGCGTACATGCAACGCGCGGAATTTGACTAACAATGGATTAGCATGCGATCTTTTAATCCACGGTTGCGTATGAAGGAAACCGGTTTGACATGTATGCACGGTCAAAAGAATTTCTTGCATCTTTTCAATAATCTACGCTTTCTCTAATAAGTATAGCACTATTGAAAAAGTTTATTGCGAAATAAATCGCGCGTCACAGAAACGTGTACAAAACCGAAAACTCATTAAATAACGTATCAAGCACGGATCTGGCTGGACTTTTTTCGCATCGGCTAAAAACGATGCGAGATTTAAAAGGAAGCGTGAAACAAGAAATTAGAAAAAATAAAAATATGGGAAAATAAATCTCATTTGAATAATAAACCTATAAAGGTATACATATTTTACTTGATGTTTTTAGATATATTCATTAGTTTTCTATGAGGTTTCTCTTCTAGTTTTTAATACTCTCTCTTGACACCATAATGTGGCATCAAATTGTTAACCGTCACTTTTATTTTTTTTATCTCCGATGATTTCTCTCTCTTTTATGCAACGCTTTGCGAATTATTTATCACATCGTATATATAATAATAGCCGGCGCGAGAAAAAGTTAACGACGATCTTTAATGTTCTCTCTCGCAGTTTTAACAAAATTATCACACTACCAACGTATGAAACGTTCAACGCAACAATGGGCCAACTTTATAAACAAGCTTGTTTTCAGAACAATGAGATTAAAGTCTTAAATTAAGTTGAATAATTTTTAGTTTCTATAATAATAATATAACTATTGAGACTAAATCACTGAGACTTTTGACATTTAAGCTTTGCACTTTATTTTTAAACAATGCAAATTATTATTATCATTTTTGCAATTCTAGAAACCAAAAGTAGGTCAGATGTAAAAATTTATTTGTTGTACGATTTATTTAAAAAAAAATAGCATGTAGGAAATATTGTATTATTTATATGATTTTTTATATAAGAAATTATTGCTACGAGGCTCATTTTATTTTTCTATTTTTGTAGTTATTTTTCTAGAAATTAAACCACCATGGCATCGAACGTTTCACGTAGATCGTTCATAATTATTCTCATTAGGAACTCACCGTTGTTGTTGCGTAGGATGGAACCGGGACTGGTAGCCTCCAAAGGGCTGCTGGGCTCGTCTGTAGGTTCTTTCTTCACGCTGAAATGAAAACATCTATTATGCATTTAGATGAAAGACGCGGAACGATATTAGTCTGAAAGTAGTTCAAGTTCAGGCGCGGAATTCTTGTACTAGGAAGGACGACAGGAAGCGGCATTACTCGCCGTTCCGTTTGACGTTTATCAGTGTACGGCCCTGGGATGCAATAAAAGGTTGACCCAGTTTTGACTTCGATTCTCACCCGCGAATCCGGCTTTAGGAAAAATTAATCAAGGCAAAAATGTGCGGTAGAGAGTTGGAAAAATTGATGACGCTATGCACGTCCATTTTTTTATGTGAATATTTCGCGACTGGTGCTCGTGGTTAATTACGATATTAACGTAAAATCGAATATTTTCTTCGTTTAGATTGTTTAAAAATCGTCTATATGAGAAATTCGGTATTATAAAATAATGGAAAAATTCAAAATTTACGGTTTATCTGTAGATCCTAAAAATGTTCAAGATATCTAAAATATGCAAAATGCAAAATGTGCTTAATTTAATCTTTTTTCTGTCAAATAACTGCTCAATTTAATTTTCCTTTCTTCTATTCAATAACGAATAATGAAAAAGATACTTATTTTATAATAAATTCAAATTCAATTATATCACGGAGAGAAGAACTTAATTCAATAGAAACACTTGTTGAGAAAGAGACGAAAAACTTTATGTAAATTAGTATTCAAATTAATTGCTCGACACAACCGAAAGATAGTGAATCGATAGCATTTTGTTGTCTCGACAACAATATCGCGACATACTTCCCATGTCGCGGGATTATTTGACACCATGAGCGAAAGAATAACGGACACGGTGTCTGTCACGCCATTCTCGTCGCCGCTATTCCTAGTATCGTCGATAATTATCGCCTTTATGGATGGATAGAACGAAGTGGGTCATCCGAAAATATCCACGTCTAAAGGTGTTCGATCACACGCGCCGGATTTTATTCGTCCTGACAGCGTAATTTCGCGTCCTCGACCGAGCGGGCGCGTGTTTTATAGCCGCGACACACGAGGAAGCATCAAGATATATGTATAGAAATTGTAGGGAATAGGGAATGTGTATTACCTCCAGTATGTGACACGGTAATCTAATTGTCAAGGAAGAATCAATCGCGATCTATCAGATGGCACGGAGTAGGTATTCTGACATTGCAATTACTTAGAAGTAAGATAGTGGATTACGAGAAGAAAAAATATGTACAAACACGAGCGTCTCTTTCGAACTTTCCGAAAGTTTTTCTTGAGTATAGATTTTTTGTCGTGTTCACTTTCTTTCGGGATAAAAGAGTGCTGGGATATTAATAGCTTCTAACAAGTAATTTTTCGCGAATTGTACTCGAAAGATTCAGTGATGACATTGCGAAATTATTGTTATTATTATTTAAGTTATAATATCATATTTATTTAAATTAGATTAATAACAAGCATACGAAACTGTCTTCGGTTCAATTAAGACGGACTTCAATTAGGATTTTAATTTACAATTTATAGCCACGGAGGTACGTTATAAATAGAAAGGCCGAAATAAACGCTTTACGTTCCTCCGATTTTCGTGTTAATAGAAAATGCTAGAGACATATGCCTTTTACAGTATAATTACAAAATAAATCCGCCCAATTTCGCGCTACCACGCGCGCTGAATTAATTAGTATTGATTATTCCATATTATTCAGCTTTTATGTGGTCGGTCGTTTTATTTATTCGAGCAAACACGGTATGAAAAGAAATTGTAAACAATTTTCGCGCAACTGGAACAATTGAACCAGTGAGAACAGAGAAAGGGGACATGTGACATTTTGACCGAAATTGAATTAATGGATCCTTGCTCTACATAGATAGGCAAAATGTTTAAATATAACTTTCAAAATGAAAACTTATACTTTACGGGGGCAAAGTAGCATCTAAAATTTACTGTGAAAAAAAAATTTACATTGCTCATAAAATAGTTTTTTGTTTTTCTCAAATACACATGATTTTGTCACATGTACCCTTTCTGTTCTAACCGACTCAATTATAGTTATTAGGGAGTTTTTGCAATACCGTCTTTCAAATACGGTAAACGTTATCCGAATTGTTCAGATACATTCACTCTGTATCTGAACAATTCTAGATACGGTTACCGTGTCTGAAAGACGGTATTGCAAAAACTCCTTATTGTTAGAATCAACAACTTGACAGATACATATTTATTAATGAGGAATTTCAGATATTTAAAATGTTTCGGATATTTAAGAATATTTTTAAGGTCTACGGATCACGATTGCAAAAATCTCTACTTTTATCGAGACGACTCGCAGTTTCTTCTCGATTGAGAAGTTATCATATGGATCGAATAACGGAGGACGGAAGCTGCCTGTAATCTCGATAAATTCACGTGTCTGCTTTTCCGCATTGTTACAAACGAAGAATCGTTTCCACGCGTCCGCGGGATTCGAAGCTCGACGAAGGGTTGCATCAGTTGCTTTCAGTTACGGAACTCACCGTAAAAGACTCGGTGATCTAATCGCGAAATCCGCGAGCGACGCGGTCCGAATTGAATTTCCTCGGCCTTAAAATTCGCTTTCCCCGAGTTCCGGCGTGGACCGACATAAGATACGGAGACCCTCGTCTTCGAGGTAACCTCGAGAGAGAAAAAGAGAGAGAGAGAGATCGGGTATTCACGGCGGCGCGCCTCGATAGCTCCGTTGTGCTCCGTCACCTGCATTTTTAAATCAACAGAATGGAGAAGGAGCGCGCGGACTAGCGGACGCTGGGGAACGCTGAGGGCCGGGGGTGGCGGTGCACTTAATGCGTGCATTATTAATCGGCGCCCGCGCGTGTATACTCCGATCCCGCGAATACGCGGACCCGTGTATTTCCGCCGTCCAACCACCGTGATATCGCGCTCGTCGCACACACGAAGGCCGTGTGTGCCACCGCCACCGCCGCCGCCGCCGTCGTCGTCGATGCGAGAGCGAAATAATCGGCCCGATTCGGACTCTCTTCGGAGCTACCCTTAACTTGCATTCCAGGGCGAGAGTGTTCGAGACAAATGTACCTGAAATATATTCAAGAACGAAGTAGAAATAACGAAAGTTCTCTCCGCGTGGGAATACTATCGCGAGAGAGAGAAAGATCTAAAAAATTCGAAGGCGAGCGTCTTGGCGGAAAATTTTTCAGCATCAATCTTTATTCGCGCGAGAGACGCGCAATTTGCAACGTATATCTAACGAACTCGTGTTCGCAATCAGGGCTACTTTACCGTGTTAATCCAACGTAACGTTCGCGTAAGTTGCTTAGCGATCGTCCGAACCGGAGGGGAAGGGAAGCGACATGGTCAAATTCGTCGAGAAACGTACGCGGACTCTGGAGGCGGCGCGCGTGTGCGCATGTGCGCGCCGTATAAATTCGGTACTAGTTCAATTTCCAGTTTCCAGCGCTGTACGAGAAACTGAATCTTACGCCGCGAGGGGGGAAGGGCCGTTTTCGCGTGCGGATCGCCGAATCCGAAACCGCCGAAATTACACGAATTATTTCTCTCTCTTTTCCTCTCTTCTTCTCTATCGTTCCAACATGCATGTACACACGTCTATACATGTACATATACACATATATGTGTGTATGTGTGCACTGCAAAATTCTCTCACCTGATGAAAGTGGAGTCCGCGGCGGGGCTGGAAGGTCTCGGCGAGGAGCTCGCGGTGGACGCCGTGTTGGTCTCCTCCACGTCCATCATCGTTCATACCGATGACGGCCACCACCACCAAACACCAGCACCACCACCGCTATGCGATACGCGATAACCCGCGAAAGGGGGGGAGGGGGGGAGCGAGCGAAGGATGGACGGGAGGGTTGATAACGGACGACGAGGAACGGGGCAGCGCGACCGCGACGAGCACGACGATGGCGACGAGCCGCGCGAGGAGGTCGACCGCGACGACGATCAACGAGCGAGGAAGAGAGGGGGGAGGGACCGAGCGTTACCCCGGAGCAGTCCGGTTCCCGCGCGGGTGGAGAGGACGAGGGGGGAGGACGGGGGGCAGAAACCACCGAGTCGAGGGAGCTCGAGAGCCGTGCGACGGGGGGATGATCGGGGGCTGGTTTCACGGCCCGTCGTCCGCGAGCGCGGGCTTACGGGTAACAACTGGCGAAACGGCGCCGCCACCCGCCGTCCCTACCGCCCCCTCGCGACACGGTCGCGGGGCCGCGGGGCGCCGCGATGCCTGGCAAACCTGCGCGGCCTGCGCCCTGCGCCGCCGAGCACCTGTCGCCGTCGCGCAGGCGTCGCGACGCGCCTGCCCCGAGATCCGTGTGATGATCCGTTCCCGAGGCCGAGGTCGCGCCGAGGGAGCGAAACCCTCGGAATGATCCCAATTTTCCCGACAAACTTTCAGCACTTAAACCCGGCTTTTAATATTTAATGTAAAATGTCGATATTTTTGGAGACTATGTTTTATGAAGAATATATGAAAAGAGTGAAAATAGATCCTTTTTAGATAGATAAAATAATAATTACAAGTACGATATTGTAAATATAGACGTAGTATCGATATTTCGTATAGATATCGATATATAGCAATAATATTACTCGACAAAACTACCCCTTGCAGATATCGCGTTACTTTCAAACGCTTGAATAAATAATCCCAGAATTAACAGTTTTTTTCTTTTTTCTATACAAATTTAATATTTATGATTGTATACATGAGTGTGTAGACAATTATAATTATTACGTTACTTTTGGTATTTCCTATACATCTTATCCGCATCGTAATTGAAATAGTCTTTACTTATTCTTAATCCCCTATCTTCCCCGAATGATGAAATCTTGCAAAAGTTTCTCCCACCAACAGTGGAAATACCAAAGTAGCGTCAGCGCACACCTGAGACAGAAGCAGCGATGTCACTTGATAATTCGACTATAATTGTAATTAAGGAGCTTATTCTGTAAACGTTAATTAACATCATTACGTGCTTTGCGCAGATATAATGTGTACCGTAGAAAAGCTGCGCGAAGCACGTAACGATATCTCGTTAACGTTTACAGAATAAACCACTAAATTGAAAATCAACGGCAGTAACCGCGGTTACCTTAACAGGATCGGCGTCCTTTCGAATTTTTCCCCAAGAAATCGCTTCCTCGGGCCGGGCGCCGCTGTCGCTGCCGTCAAAGTCCGAAGAGGTGTTGATGAAAACGGCGTAGTCCGCGCCGTTCCTCTGAAATAAAGTACCGTTACCGTCGCGCGACTGCAAACACGTCAGGACAACATGCCAAATAGAGTTACCGTCTCACCATGAGATTAGCATTGCAGATGTGATGCTTCACCACTCCACCTCCGACAATTATCATACCGCTGTTCACCGCTTTCATAGCTATCCTGTTTAATCTCTTGACATCTGTGGAAGATTGAAGATTCATCGATTCGTACGCGTTATATGTAGACAAGTGAATGTTACGTCGGATACGTTAAAACCAACCCGCGACAATGTCAAGGACGAGTCCTGGATTTTTGAACGAATGGAAGAACATCATATCCCCGAGACTACCGTCGGTCAATGCCGGGCAAAACACCGGGATTTTATTTTTCGCGGCCCAATAGTAGATTGAATCTTCATGATTGATCTCCTCGCCGAGTCTAGCTATCATTTTAGACGGGGTCCATGAAGTGCCCTGAAAAGTAATTCAATCGTAGGAATAAAAAACGCACGCCGTACCGCGTCTAATTCACAATCACAGGGTCTGTTCTCTATTGCTGAACTAGTGTACACTCTCTGTACTTAAAATAAAATAGATATATGCAATTTGGCAAAAGCGAGAAGGGAAGTTCTAATGCAATCCAGTGCAGCAATAAAAAACAGACCTGTAATTACAACGACGACCTTACCTTCGCCTTTTGTTCAGCCAGCATCGCGTCTAACTTCGGCATTAGCCAATCCTCGAACAGACAATAATTATCATTCGGTACCAATAAATTTCCCGTTCTATTAAGTCCATTTTCCCTGAGCTTTCTATCGTCCAAGTAGAAGCTGCCAACATACGTGGGCGCCAAACATTTTATGAAATCCTCTTCCACTCCACCAGCTGTGGTAACGAGACAATCTACCTGCAGAACGTCTGTCTAAAGTCGCACAGTACAATAAGATATCTATTAAATAAAACCGTTAAACGTATCCTACCAGTTTATGTTGTACAAGAAATCTTATGACATCCCTGATGCCACTGGACACCATATTCGACGTATAGCCCAGAAATATTGTACAGTGGTATTTCCTTTTTATAAATTCATCCTCTTCCGACTCATCCAGTTGATCTTCCATGAGAAGTATGCTCCTTTGGCGCAGCATTCGATTCACTTCTTCGATCGCTCGTCCAAAATTTGTGGCTTGGAATCCACAACTTGCCATGGTCGCGAACAGTTCGTGATAGTTGATCCCCTTATTAAAATCATAACCTAAACATACAATTTTCTTATTATTATCTATACTTTTTACGACAATAGTAACGGTAATGACGAGTATTAATGGAAAGTGGATACCTTTTACTGGATTTGTATAAGGCGACAAAGAACTGGTGGAAACCAAGACGGCATTCTTTGCCAACTCTTGCTCTTGTAAATCCTGCTTTCTTTCTGCGTCACTCATAACAATATTTCTAGTAATCTTAAAAGAGACAAATAATAAATTAATCACAGTATAAGAAATTGCTGCGTGTATGTGTGTTGGTCATATCATTAATGATTAAGTATTAATAAAATATATTCTCTATGTGACATCTACCAAATCATGGTATAACCGGCAAACTGTGATTCTTCATAAGAAGTTAGTAAAAAGTACAGAAAAAATTTTAAATCAAGCAGTAGCTTTCGAGAAAAATAATATATGAGCGATACGCGTGTATTTAACTACACGTTGTCATTAATTTATCTTAACACAAGATTTGATCCTAACCTGTCAAAATAACCTGCGTTTCTTGGGACGCTTTTGCTAGGCCGTACAGTAGCGCCACACATCCACTTTCAGGAATTGGAACTACGAGTCACATCCACTTTTCAATACTGTCGATGAATTTGGTTCATGTCCGTGCTATCAGAGAGAGATATTTCTTTTATTATTTTTATGCGTGTCGCATAAACAACATGCACAATCACGCATCTTTGTATTTTCGCGGTCGGGGTTTCGCGGTCAATTTTTATCGAAAAATTTTCCGATTAATTTTTTAATTCTGTCCGCATTATAAATTTCAATTTTTTGCGAGATATAATTAAGATATTCATATAACGCGAAGTAAAATTTTTTAATGTAGATACTTGATTACAATTCCAAATTTAAAAAACGGTTATTCAATATTCTCAAGTAGATAACAGAATTAGTGATAGAAATATTATTTAATGTTTAATTGAATTGTTGTACAGTTAGTTTTATGACTTAATATACATATATTGTTTTAATTATTTTCTCGTTGTTTTTGATACAATCGATGCTCGCGTGTAAATCGAATCGAACGTAATATTATTTTCCGCCGATGATAATAATCCGATAAAAAAAGAAACAAAGAATTTTTCTCCTTTTTGATCTAGTCGAAATGTGACCAGATTGCATATGGCCAGAAGCGACAAAGATAAGTCCAGTCTGGCCCGAAGAAGATTGGATACATTAAAGGTAAGTGGTCAACATTGACCACATTGCAATGGTGAAATAAGGTAACATATAAAATGATTTTATATATATTTATTTATTTATTTGCCTCAAAGAGCTATTTTCTCTATATTTTCTCGCATAAGTATGAGATTGGAAAAACCGCAATTAAATCCCAATAGTCAATGAGTCAAAAAGTACTGAGTCATTTTTTTCTATAATGCTCAATAAAGCAGTAATTGTTGAATAAAGTCAATCCACTCATAACCATTTCTACCAATGTAGATTAGCTTTCCTTGACTCTATCCTCGTTTTACATCTTATTTTTTAGCTTGAAAATGTAGACAAATACTCATATTCTCAACTCTTTTTTAGCGCGCTTTTATTTCTGAGATGCTGTAGTATATGTAACATGAATTATAGCACTTCAAAAATAAATGCGCGTTTTTATCGATAAAAAGAGAGTTGAGAATATGGACCAAGATGTATACCTTTAATCTAAATGTTTGATTACTAAAATCGCAATTAGAAACAAGTTAAGTTAACTGACTTAACTATTAGCAAGATTTAAACAAAATATCAATATATTTATGTTTATTAAAAGTTCACATATGTCTCTTAGACTTTCTCCAAACAGTTGCTCCAAATATTTTTCTTGGCAGTCATTATGTCATACTTAATAATAATACACGCTCTATGATAGCTGAGCGGATATAATGTCGCAGAGTCGAAATAACACGGTGTGGAATCATTTTGAAATATTAAACAGTACTGAAATAAAATGCAACATTTGTAATAACATTTATAAATATATTATTATTTATATCTATCCAATACGAAAATATATACACTTAAGAGAACATAATATATATTTAATGAAGAAGATCACTTAAAGTGGCGCGTATTTTTTTCTTATTGACTCGCTACATTTACAAAATAAACGCAAGAATAATTGCTTTAATTAGTTTTATTCTTCTTAGGTTTATTATTGCTTCTATAAAATGCATCGAGATTATATTTGTCGTATTTCGGATCTTTTAAGACGACATATTTCCAGTGCAGAATTTCGCCGAATAAAGCTAGGAAACTGAAGAGATAACCGATCCCGAGAGCAATAAGAGCGCCGTATAACTTGGGTAGATCTACTAACGCGATCTCGGATTTTGATCTTTGCCGTGCCTCATTAATCTTTGACCATTCCATGACATCACTCAGCCATTTGCGCACCAAACCGACTTCTGTCATCCGCCTCACCTAAAATGCGAATTAAAATATGCTAAATAACTTGATTTTATAAAAACCTAAGCAGAACAAAAAGTCATTATCGATGAGATCATGACGTTAAAAATTGATTTAATGTGTTAATTTAACTGAATTAAAAAATCATCTGTCTTCCGAAAGATAAATTCTCTGTATATAGCGTTCTAAGTGTATATAAATAAAATTTATTTGATATTTAATTTAATTTCAAATAATAAAAGAACAATTTTACTTTGTCAGATTTGGCGCTGAGAACAAAAACATTATATTTATATGTTTTGATAAATAAAATTATTCCGATAAAAATATATTTTATAGAAGAGCAAGCTCTTCTCGTGTTTCTCAGCATGCTGCGTTCGCAATAATTCCCCCCCGCAGCTAATTACTCTTTAATATCGTCAAGCAAAGTATACCCATAAATCCACGTGGGGCTTGAGCGGAGAATTCTTTTCCATCCCTAACGCGATCGGCATATGGACGAAACATTCCTCCATAATATGTAGATTGTATTTCACTGACGATTCAGTGTTTTTCTCGCTCATATTCTGCCGATCATCTTGCTTCTCGAATATCCGCCTTCCGCGAGCGTGTTGCAATAAATATGAGTTCTCGTAGTAACAGAACCTCCCGTTCGCCACTCGATCGATCGCATCCTCCTCGTTTTCCGTCAACTCGTATTTATTGCCGATCTCGAGACTGTGCGAATCCGAGGAGGCGAGGAAGAACTCTTTGCCCTCTTCGTTCCATCCTCCTACCGCTAGCGACGATCTCGTCAGCTGCGCTAAAGTATCGATAGTTACTCTGCGGTGACAAATGAATAAATGGCGTTAACTGCTGGACATGACAGAACGGGAATATATCTTTAATTCGATATTAATTCAATTAACTAATAAAAAATACGACCTTGTTGTCTATTAAAAGCTGCGGTATTCCTAGTCCGATCTTATATTTAAGATCGTCTTAAATATTATATACTATCTCGAGACGCCGTACAGTCGTTTCATTGGCTGGATGAAGTATTAAGACCGCGTATGACCCAATTTAAGATCTTAAATATAAAATCGGACTGTAAATACTGTCCTTAGTTTGTAATTTTTTACTTCCGAGCGTTAATAATAATTCGAATGTGTGCAAACGCCTCGACGTTTCCGTCAAGAAAATTTCAAATCTACGACGAGAAGAACACATCCGAGATCCTTTATACACATCTTGTATATCATTGTGTACTGTACTTAGCGGCAGGCTTTGACAGGGTCGCCGTCATGCTGGCGCGGTAAATGACGGCTGCCAGGATGCTGTAGATCCACCACCAGCCGATGAAGACCCTCACAGTCCAGGCGTTCGGCAAACGCGGTAGAGAGACTTGGAGTAACATACTGTATGTGTACAGCACACTGTTCTGGAGCTCGGTGAACAGATACAGACCCTTCATACTGTCGTACGCGTCCAATTTGTCGTGTTTCACAGACTCACGCGAGTCTATGTATTTCTGATAGAACACCGCAAACACGTGGAAAGCTACGCCGGCCAACAATAGGGTGCAAAGAAACGTTATCCACGCGTTCAGCCTTGAAATGTGAAAAATGTAACGTTACGCGATATGTGCAAAAAGATTAAAGGTATAAACCGTTTTTCTGAAACTTTTCTGAAATATATATTCATTTGGCAAAAGTTTAAAGGAATAATTGCTAGTCATTTGGGTTAATTGCAGTCTTGTACTGTTAATTCTTTTAAAATCTTTTTCAATAAATGATTATTCGTACAATAAGCGTATTATGATAACGTACCTGAAAGGTAGTATCAGTAATTTCCATGAATTATCGGTTAAGGCTTCCGGCGTTAAGAAGGTAAGGCATTCCGTATTATACGGTGTAGATAGGTCGAAATAATTCAGATGATATAGTGTATAATGTAGATCTCCGAGAAAAAAATCAGCATTTTCGGCAATCGCCTCGCCGATTAGGCCCGTGTAGCTATCGTTATCTCCCTCATGACCCCATCGTCCCCATCTCTCCTTCTCGATGTTAGCAGGCATATAGTAATTCGTTTTGAAGTTCATCGCCCTTGCTATGACTCGGATTAACTGAAACAATGAGCCTTCCGTCAACCAAGATCTCTAATTTTTTTATCTAAATTAAAATCTAAAAAACAATAAGACGAAAATAAGGCGAGAAACAATTTGTATTTATTCTTATGCACTTGAACATGCTTGGAAAGAGGGATGTTGCTTTTCTAAAATTTTGTAGAAACTTAGACATTTGAAACTTTAGATCAGTTTGCGATAAAGAAAATAAAAAATTAATATCTAACAGAGTAATTAATTAATTATATTCCGTTATATAAATCAGCTGGGATTTAGTTGCATATTTCGTTGTTGTCGCCTACTATCCTCTTCTTGCAAAATCGAGTGTATTATCTATATTATAATAAATAATTGCTAATTTATATTTTGTTGACATCATGTTTGATACTTTTTATAATTACTGTTTTTAATTTTAGTTTTCATTTTTATTCTTTTTTCTATTTTATTTGTGGCTTTAATACGTACTTCGAATTCGATACCCAAAGCCTTAGGACTTGTAGTTGTTGTACTTTGTTGGTAGTAATCTCGCGATGCTTCCGTCACGGCCGGTATATGTTCGAAAACTGCAATTCTACAAGTTTTGTTGGAAAATTAATCTAACCTTATATAGGACTGAAATAGATCAATTACATTTTTCACTCTGCGATAAAATTTAGAAACTTGAAAGTTACAAAATTCTATTAAAGCAATATTTTTCTTGAATAAATATATGTTGAGAGCCAATTATATAATGATAATTATTGGAATTTATCATACGTGTTCCAAGCTCTTCATTAAAAAATATTAAAAAAGATATTTGAGGTAAATCACAATTTGTATACAGTTTTCTTAATTTGCAAAGTTATCTTCAAGTCCAAAGTTATGATCTGCAAAACAAGTCTCGCAAAATTCCCGAGAATTATGAGCCTCATTAAAATTTTCATGCATTTATTGACAAATGTTACGTACTAACCGCAAACTCATGCCATGAAGGTCTGTAGTTTTCGGAATGTAGTGATTGTTACCGTAACGCAATTTGCCATTCTGCCACGTATCGATGTACTTGATCGCCGTAAAGTCTCTGGTATACGACGGATAAGAGACGGTATTGAGATCGATTTGTTCCACGGTAATTCGTTCACCCGAACGGTAATTGTATGTGTTGTATCGTCGTATGAACACCACGTTAACAATTCGATTCCAGATGTAATGCAATTCGGGCCTGAACAGCCGATTGTCATGCAGAAGTAAGAAGTAACCGCGCGTGTTGATCAGACGTTCTCTGCGAAGGTCGTAAGAGCAATTCAGCGTATGAAAGAAATTAAAAGGATAAAAATTTAATTATACAAGCCCCGGCAATAATATGAGGATACAAGTTACAGCGCCGAATATCTTGGGGAAAGTAAAATCAAGACCTTAGAAATAATTCTGCGATTCTATAATAAAAATAATTTGATAGAGCATGCAAAGAAGTCTAAATCTTCAATTTATAATGTTACTTATTAATTTTCAATTTGCACATTTTTCAATTAACACGTATTGAATTACTTAGAAATATTTAGAAATAAATGGATAATTAACTGAAGATGTTAAAATTAACAAGTAACAAGGAAAAAGTGAACTTTGAAAGTCAAAAGAAATAATTTGTACAATTTATAACTTTGTATTGAATTACTAATTAAATGTTACATAACATTAACACGCGCAACTAATCGCGTTTGGCTTTCAAAGGTAATTTTTTCCTTATCAATTGTTGAATTATTTATGACAACTGAGCACTCTCCGATAGACAAACGTAAAATCATCATAATTCCTTTAATGACTAACATAATTGTTAATTGTTAGTAAGTCTGTATTCTTGATTTCACGCAGTCTCGATTGTTTACCCTTCGACATATTGCAGGAATCGTGACGTTAGCAGCCCATTGCTGATTAGTATAACATATGCATCGCAACCTTTGACTTGTTGAAGCGTTCTCGCAATTTTTTTCCTTGGCGGTGAAAACTTTTCGTTATCGCGTACGGCGATCTGAGAAGAAAAAAATGCGACAAAAATATGTATGATAAAATCGCTTTTATCATAAATGTTTATATGATAAAATAATGCCGTTTCGTTATCGAATCTGATTAGATGCAAAATAAGAGCAAGAACGATCAGCTTTTAACTGACAAGTTGACTTGAGCAGAATTAATTAAGTTTCAAACATTTACCTTTAAAATTTAACTATATAATAAACATTTAACTATAAATTTTATTAAAATCATATATGGTGAACGAAAACTTCCGCTCGGAATATTTTAATCGCAATACTTACATCGTATCTCAAGAAGGAAGATATTTCGATGGCACGCACATCGATTAGTCGACGATAAGCGGGATCGGTAACGAAAACTATGCAGCTGCTGTGCGTGGCGATCTCCTCTACGATTTGCTCGACCACCGATTTCAGACCGTTCGCTTTGCGTTCGCACCATCGCAGTCTTTCCAAGCTTCTGCAATACATGCATAAGAACAGTTTTTCAATAAATTCTACTACACATGCAATGTTATTCATCGGGATGAATAACTAGCACCACAGAAAAAGGCGCAACAATTAGATGCGAGTATCGAATTTACATCGTTTTTTTAAGAGCGAAAACTGTAAAGCATTTAGCAACACGCAACAGGATAAAATCGCGCATTGCCTCGTAATTTCACATTTCTTCAACGACTCTCAGCATTCTTCCTCGAGATCAATCGATTTCGAATCGTTTCTCTCAGTCGGTTTTTAATTTTTCGATATCCAAAGAAGCATATTTTTTATTATTATAGGGGAACGGCAGGTAGCCCCCGGACATTATTGAAATTCAAGTATACCGCGTATCTATGGCCATTATTTAAACATTCTGCATATGTCGAGATACGCAGAAGGGCATGAGCATATTGGAATGTTTAAACAATGGCCGTAGATACGCGGTATACTTGAATTTTAATAATGTCCTGGGCTACCCACTGTCCGGAGCTACCCTCCGTTCCCCTACTTTAGCGACTTTTTGTAATGCGAGAATAATTTACTTCATAAAAGAATCAGATTATTTTATTCTCGCATAGCCAAATCTGTCGAGATTTTGAAAGCGTCTGCTGCAAATTTTATCGATAGCCAGCATAAATATAACAGTATCTATTAACAGAATATAATGGCAGATTGACTGCAGAATTTGCCGTTTCGTGACCATTTAAATGACGCATTCCAGTTAAATTCTTACAAAATGATTCTGTTCGGTTTTTGTGACAATCTGCAGTCATCAGATTATATCGGTAGATCTGCGGCAGTCAAAAGACGAGTTTAATGCGGACAATTTGCTTATTAGATTTTATTTTAACAATAGCATAGAAATGAGAAATCGCACAATGACGTTCATAATTCAGTTCTAAAATAAAAGCATGCTGCACGTCTCTCGTGTTCCTCTTAATATCCTTCTTTTTAACCTTTTGTATTGACCGGGAAAATACGTTCTTTTGTCGAAATCTGTACGATTATTGCAGTCCTACCTTTCGGCACTGATGCGGGCGAGTTGCGAAAAGAGGACAACAGCCACCGTTATTGTCGCAGAACGCATTATTTCGAGGGTTGTTCGTCCGCGCGCGCGGCTCGTCGAAGAGAATCTTTCGCTCGTATTAAAGTATTAAACTATCGATCTCTTGGAGAGCCCTCGCTCCCTTTACTCTTTCGCGATTTCAATTCTTGATGATCTTCATTGCGGGCAATGGTGTTTGTAACCCGGATCGCCGGTAGTCATGCATAATTCCTCGCAAAAGTCGACCGTGTCGAATCAACATTGATGCAGCGAGCGTCGAAGCAAACGCTTTGCTTTGAATAAGTTATTTCACTTATTCGAGCGTCATTGGACTACGTTTACACGGCTGCTTATAATCCAGTTTAATAACACTGTATACTATCCGATCCAAAATTTTGCTTCTTTTGATTATAGCAATCATTTAAATATGAACCTATTTTGATACTCGAAACATTTGAATCAATTTTTGATATTTTGATATTATACTAAAAAAGTTGTAGTTTAAGAGTGGTATTCATAATCGGATCTTATATTTAAGACCGACTTAAGTACAATCTTAAGATGTTATAAACCAATCACAGAGCGTATTAGCATCTTAAGACGTTACTCAAGACGGTCTTGAAATAAGAACGGACTATGAATATCGGCCCGAGTCTCAAAAAAAGGCTCATGTCTAAATGATCCATTATGATTAAAAAAGAAAAATTTTGGATCGGATAGTATACGGTAGTTAATAAACCGGATTATAAGCCGCCGTGTAAACGTAACTGCGAGCATGCAATTACTGTATTCGAATACATTCTTTGACGAACTTTGCAGATGTACGAATGTTTCCCCGATAACTAATGTTTATTTCTACCAACGTAGATTAACTTTAATCTCAGTTTATTTAACTTATACATGCCGCCATTGGAGAGAGAGAAAGAGCGAAAAGCCTTAAAAAGAGAAATTCAAGTAAAAAATGCGAGCGAGCGTGTACCGAATGCTCTATTATTCTTCATAGGTCAGCTATTATCTGTTGTTGTTTTTGAATATAGCTACGCTTATCAGCTTATTAAAAATTTATTGCGTAAAGAAGTAGCCAGTAGCCAGTGATCATCGCACTCTTACACACACGTCTCGATTATTTTACATAAAAGAGTCACGGTGCGTCTCGCTCCGCGCGAGACACTACCGTGTCTTTTTATAACAAAATTTATGCAAGAACTTTATTCCGCTCACAAATAACACTCGAAACAAAAACAGAAAATAGTAAAAAGAAACATAATAGAAAGAAGAAAATTATTGTGTTTTGCGAGCTTTTTTTGATGAGGTCGACTTTTTTATCAGACACTATGTAATCGTAAGGCTTATTCTATCTTGTTTTTTTTTTCTTTTGCACATTAATGAACGTCATAGCTGTATAATTTATTATATATTTATTATGTATCTCATTTTTATATAAGCACTTGTACGTATATAATGCGAACAGAAGCATGAATCGTTACTTTTGCCAAATTTAAAATATTGCCATTTTATATCCGTGCATATTTATTAAGTGATACATATTAATGCATCGCATAACGTGCATCTCAGAGATACATAAAATATCGACACATATTGCACATATGATAATATTATCGATCATTGGCTTAGAACTGGAATTAGAAATTTAACTTTTTCCAATTATTAGAATTATAAGAAAAGGATAAAAATTAAGTCGAACCGAGATTAAAGTTAATCTCCATTGATAGAAATGAACATTAGTCGATCAGATTTTGGTCGAAGTAAATCCTCTTTTTCGACACGATCGACGATCTCTCGTGGCTCTCGTTAGAACGGCGCTCTATTGTACGAAATAAACACAGATTCCGACATCTCCGTCCTCGAGTGAAAGTCCCGCTAATTCCAAAGTCCGGATCAAGGGACAGAAATCCCGCTCATCGACATCCAGATCTTTTGCCGCCAAGCGAAAAGAATAATCGTAAAATATAGTATTTAAGTCGCCGTTCGTTTTCTCTTATCTAAAGCGCCGCGTGATCTAATCTCGCGGCGGGAAGAGAGGACGGAATAAATAATAAAATCGTCATTCTTATACGGCTTATACTCACGAGTACGTGCGCCGAAGTCCGACGGTAAGTACGTCCACAATTCAAGGCTCCCTCGCGTTTCGACGTTCATTATCGCTCCTTCCATTTTCTGCGACAGTAATAATCTCATCCATAAAAAAAAGAATAACAAAGGAAGAGGGAGAAATTAAAACGAAGGCTGCCCAGTGCCACGTTTCACGGCCCTCGCGCAATCGCGGGACCGATGTTTCTCGAGTGATTATAATAAGGATTCATTATTCCGAGACCCAATCACACCGTGCCTCACGGTTTTCCGCTCCGGCCGCTAAAATAAGCAACAAAGCAACGGGTAAGCAGTACATAACTCTTATCGGTAATAAAACGATATCTCACCCTGCGTTCCGTAACGCGCATTTATCTATAGTATACGTAATGTTTACAATAGATAGAAAATGCGCGCATATGCGCGTTACGGAACGTGGCCAAGGAGATACACGTGATGTACGCGTCACTGCGCTCGTTTTAATGCAGTTTAATGTGCACGCGCGAATCGAGGACGCGAGCCCGCCAATTGCGCGCGAATACCGCGAACGAACAGTCTGCGCTCCGCCGCGCGTTCGGTTTACAGGATTTACAGGTTTACAGGAATTGCAGGTCTGGTTTTCTCTCGCGGGACCTCCTCGCAAATCCTCTCCCTCCCCCTTTCTCCACCCGACCGCTATTCAGCCCGTCGTCGTCGTCGAGTCGCGTGGAGTACGGCAAACGTGGTGCGCGTATACTCGCCCGGACGTGCGCAAGGCAACGGAATCCTCGCCCGCTCTTTTGAAACGAAATCGACAGGATCGATATACCACGTGACAGGACCTTACCTTCATCGGGCACAAGTGCGCGAGCCGCGAGGTGCGAAAACGCAACGATTCCTTTTTATTTCGCTGCCGCGGCGTATCTCTCACGCTATTTTTCTATTCCCTCTCTTTTCTTCTCTTCCCCATCAAAATCCAATCCAGCAGATCCCGTTCTTTGCGCTCGTCCTTCCCCTCTTTCTTTCCAACGTCGAATATTCCATACCTGAGTATTTCGTTTTAAGTGCGAAAAAAGAATGTAACGTAGTTCAGCTATTAGGATCACTCATTACTCATTCTATAATACAAGTGCGTAACATACATCAATTAGAGAAAGAAAACGCGCGCGCGAGAGAGCGAGAGAGCGCACATTCGAGGCCGCTGTTTCTGTTCTTTTTAGCTGCACCGTATTGCACTTTCCGCACTGGTGCTCCACGCGGCACGCAGCTTTTCTTTTTTACTCCGCGTCCGAGCACTCCGAGGTGACTCCGAGCCAGTCCGAGCGTGCTCGGCCCTACTCGGCTCGTTTCTAGTCCACGTGGATAGACGCGTCCGATCCCCTAACCCCTCGCGGAGTGTCGCGGTGATTAAAGAGCAGAAGGAGGGAGGATGCGATTAAAGTTCACGCGCTGCTACCTGCTACGGCTGCTACTGCCATTCCACCGTGTCAATCGTCAATGTCATTAGTATTTTGTTTGTCCAGTTTTGTATGTCCTACCGTGTACTCGGTAGAATTTTCATTATCGTAACGATAAAACAATAATATATATATGATTGAATAAGATTGCTAAGTGTGTCGAACGGCATATCTCTCGCTTTATATGATCGTTATCTACGTTAGCTGCTTGCTGTCTCGAAATTTTATGTCAGATGATATTTGTCTTTTTTTACAAGCGCCTCTGAAACAGAGTTTCGAAAGCGCCAGTCACCGGTGCGGTGACCGGTCAATCGGCATGGTCAACGTGACACACAATTATTAACGACGCAGTGATTAATTAAAATTTAAAATAAAAGCGATTTTTTTCGCATCATGCCGAGACTGCTGAATAACCGTGTGTTGTCGTACTTAATGTCAAATGGTAAGATTCGTTGTAATCGTTATTCATCCACGACGAATTATTGCGAAAATTCTAGTTTCGCGAGAGATAAACGCGCGATGTCCACCGCCAGTAACTTGATCAAAGATTTGCCGAGGGGACCGTTGGACGCTTATAGGAAACGAGCGACGTTCGACTGGAAGTCGTTCAAGTTATCTTTGGAGGGAGAGGATTGCGTACGGTATCAGGTAACGAAATCATTGTGGAACGTGTTAAGTCTGTACCGTACTATTGATGTAAACGTGTGACTAAATTTAGCGATTGAATGTCTAGAATAAACTGTGGCAACTTATCGAAAGCAACCCGGTGTTTCGAAAGTCGACGTCGAAGAATTTGGATGATCTTCGAAGATGCTGCAACAGTCAGTTCCAAGTACTTTTCGAGAATGGCATAGATGTAATTATAACAATTCATTTATCCAACAAATTATAATAATTATTTAAAAACTACAATCGTTGATAGTAAATGAATTTTAGTATAAAGCGTTGTCTACAATGGCAGCAGGAGTATACAGTAAGACGTAAGCAGTAAAGTTATTGACACTAATTTTTACAATTCAAGAATAATCGACTGTGTTTGGTCAATAGCTTACTACTTACGTCTTACTGCATACTCCTGCTGCCATTGTATAGACGACGCTTAAAGAGTATTTAAAACGATATTGGAATTTTTGTACTTGAAAATTTTTGTATAATCCTTTTAGCCCATGGATGACCTTCCATCTTACATGTATATTTTTCAATACGATGGGTCGATACCGATTAGAATGAGTATCTCGCGTGGTATGGTACCAGGTAGCTTATTATCACTGGGTACCGAGCGACATCAACATCTCGTAGCAGAATTTGGCACTGGAAATGTATGTACAAACATATGACACAGTCTGGTGAATTGTTATTGTAAAATTTATTGATATTGCTTATATAGTATACCGCCTGCTTCGCGCTGACTGAAATTTCTCATGGGACCAATGCGAAAGGCATGCGAACCAGAGCAACGTATGACGTAGCAACGAAAAGTTTTATCCTTCATACACCCGATTTTGAAGCTGCAAAATGTTGGGCAGGTGGTTTAGGTAAGCTAAGTTTTAGTCGATATAGAATTGACTAAGATGCAGTGATATTTGATCAATTAAGTGCAACTTTCTATATTTTCCAATACACTGTCATTTTTAGGAAAATGCGCGACGCACGCCCTCGTATTTGCGCAGCTAATTACACCGGACGGAGTGAGTCATGGCCTGCACGTTTTCATCGTGCCAATTCGCGATCCGAAAACTCATCTACCTTTTCCTGGTGTCACCGTTGGCGATATGGGTGAAAAGATAGGTCTTAACGGAGTAGACAATGGATTCTTAATGTTTGACAATTACTCTATACCTCGTACTTGCCTGTTAAATCGCACCGCGGATGTCAGCGAGGATGGAAAGTATGTTCTCGCTCTAAAGGATGAACGAAAAAGATATGGTAGGTGGTAGGAATTAACATTAATATGACAAAACCCATATGCCATGTTATGTAATTGATTTCATTGAATTTCATTTTATCTATGCAGGCTCGTCATTGGGTGCGCTCTCAGGTGGCCGTGCAAGCATTACTGGAATATGTGGACATTATATGAGCCTTGCACTAACGATTGCTATACGTTATTGCGCAGTTAGGAAACAGTTCGGCCCTACCGAGAATAATGAATTGCCGGTCATAGAATATCAAACGCAAGTACGCATAACAGGATTTTTACTTTGAGCTAAACAGAAAAAAAATATCACATTTGATGCAAAATATGTATGTTTCTAGCAATGGCGAATCATTCCTCATTTAGCCGCAACGTATGCAGTAAAAATATTTGCATTGACGTTGTACAAAAGTCTTTATGATCTTCAAATAAGTCGCTTCATGAATGAAGATGGAGACGCGATTGCCGATCGAGGAATGGAGATACACGCGTTATCTTCTGCAACGAAACCATTATGTTCGTGGATTGCGCGTGACGCGATTCAAGATTGCAGAGAATCTTGCGGTGGGCATGGATACTTAAAAAGTAAGTGCAAAATCTCAGTCTTATATATTACATGTACCTACATCTTTATAATTATAATTAATTATCGTTTTATTATTAGTGTCTCGTTTGGGTGATATAAGAGCTGAAAACGATGCGAATTGTACGTATGAGGGCGAAAACAACGTACTTATTCAACAAGCAAGTAATTGGTTGTTAAATCAATGGGTTAATGTGATTAAAGGACAGCCCGTGCCATCGCCCCTTAATTCTGCGGATTTCCTGGTGAATGCAGAACAAATACTTAAGACCAAATTTAATCAAACCACAGTGGAAGGTGTATTGAAGCCTGAAAGTATGATAAAAATGATTCTTTGTTGTATTAAAATATACTACTGAAAGTTATTAGTTTGATGAATGACTTAGGTTTATTGCAACTAATATATGTTATTTTCTTAATTTTAGATTTGCTCTTAGCTTTTAAATGGTTGATTTGTTATTACTTGAAAAAAACACATCAATGTATGAAGGAACTCAAATCAAGCGGAATGTCTGATTTTGACGTAAAAAACAATTCCCAAACGTTTCTAGCCCGAACCTTGTCTCTCGTATATGCAGAGGTAAATAAGATATTTATACACAACTAAAATAGAGAAGAAACGACACATATATAAAATTTAAACTTTAAATTTTAGACTATTAATGAAAAATACACGTGCATCTTTTATGCAATAAATATACTTTGCATCAATTTGCATATATTTTACAACATTACCATAGAATGGAATTAATACAGTTAATTTCTTCTTACAGCACGCCGTAATGCTGTACTTTGTTAAATTTTTACAAGATCCAAAATGGAAAGAAAACGAAAGAGAGGTATTGACAAAACTGTGTTCTCTATTCGGAGCTATAACATTGGAGAAGAGATTGGGAGATTTGTACGGTGGTGGTTATGCCTCTTCTAACAGTAATATGGACGGTCTTTTGCGAAAAGGAATTATAACGCTGTGCAGAGACTTAGTCGACGATGCTGTTGCGCTAGTTGACGTATTGGCACCGCCAGATTTTGTTCTTAATTCTGCTCTAGGAATGTCTGATGGCGAGGTATATACTGCTGCCACTATATATTTATATCAAATTATTTATATATGTAATAATTATCTTTTCTCAATATGTAAATTGAAAATGCTTTTTTGTACTAGGTATATAAGCACATAAAAGAATGGATATTTAAAGACAAAGAGAACTTGGAACGACCATCGTGGTGGAATGAAATCCGATCTAAATTGTAATATTAGAGGCATGAGATTTATGGATACGAGTGTGTTATTCCTACTTTTTTACATTTAAAGACTTTAAAATAATATCTTCAAAATCCATAATAACTTGAAACAAATGTACAAATTCATGTCGTTCGTCCAGAATTGTGCATATATTGATATTTAAAAACTGAAATAATGTTTTATATGCTGTAAAAATGAGTGCCTCGACATCAATTATTGTTACACTTCTAATGTGATAATTGATGGTTTAATATCATATTGTTAATTTTTTGGTATATAAACTGAATATAGTTTTTATACGTATATTGTTAAGGGTTTTTACATCTTGTTCATGTTTTACTAATGTATATAAAATCGTTTATATTTTGTTATACACCTATATTAAAAAATTGTAAAAAAATTTTAACATTTTTGAACACTCTAAACACCCTTAATCACTCTTATAATATTTTAGGTAAAAACAATATGTGAGATGTTTTGAAGAAATAATCTGATTTTAAATACAAAAATAAGAAACATTTTTATTGCAAATTTCTATAAAATTTTTGTTTCACATATATTTATAATTCTGTATGTTTTGATGCTTCTGCAAGTGGTAAGACTTTGTCTACTTCTGCAAACCAATCATTGTATACAGCTTTAGGATCAACTGACCAGAATCTGTGAAATGATATAGGTTCTTGAGATGCCAAATAAGCATTAGGATAATCCACAGGTTGTGCCTACAACAGTTACGAAATACAAGATGGTTTAATATCATCATATTAAAGTAATAATCATTAGAATATATCAGAGTAAACAGTACTGAAAAATTATATCATCCTTTTAAATTATAAGTCTCATATATATTACAATATTTCATACATTTGTATGTGTGAGTTCAATGTCCAATATAAATTACGACAAAAAATCTATTACGTATACCTGATGGAACATCGAAGAATGCACGCCTTCTACTCCAAGTCGCAATAAACAAAGTCCAAAGAGATACATGTCATCGGGAGTAGTCGCAGATGGGCAAGTGCACGCGCCCGGTTCTACCATCAGATGAACCAAGGGAGCTGATAACACGACTCCCGCACCGCCAGTTAAGTATTGATAGCCGTAGTGACTGTCCCACATACGAAATCCGTAACGTTCGCCGATCGCGACTGCGTGCTTAGGATTGTAGCACGTGAGCAAGTTTAATAAACGTACTACACTGTAATAAATTAAAATACACTTCAATTTTTCAATATCTTAAAAATAAAGATTATAAGCCTTTTCACGGCTTTGTAATACTTTGCACAATTTTGTCAACTTAAAAATAAGATTTTTTTAAATATAATTACATTTACCTGAATATAGTGTCATCGTCGACAATGGCAAGCCAATCGAAATTACGTTTTTTTAGTATTTTGCTGGCTTCTTGCAAGATAGCATAAGTTTTAGCACAGTGTCCTTTAGTAGTATTCGGGACGATGTATGCCTCCCGTAAATTTTTGTCTAGATAGTAGAACAATTCAGCTAACTTACGAAGACCGTAAATATATTCAAAATATACGTAATTTCATTGATGAGGCATACCGGCTGCATCACTGAAATATCCAATGTTCAAATCGTACTTGGCCCACGACTTTTTAACCACTGGGATTCTGTCTAAATGAAATTTGGCGCAAGTTTTAACAGCGAAATAAATGTTTTCCGGAGCTACAGAAGAACTCTGCAAATCGAGAGTATTTATATCAACGTGGTTCAACAATAAAATATATTATTCTCTTTTAACTTATTAAAATTATTGTTATTATTAATTAGAAAGTCATATCGTGTAACATACGCAAGAATGGAAGAATCGGGGATACGTGGCGCAATCGGAGGCGGACACAATGCACAGTTTAGACACATGAGTCAACTTTGCGCCAGTGCTATTTAAGACAAAGGTCGCGAATTCGTATGATACGTCGATAGAAAAATCTGCCTTCGGTTCCTTGCCCTCAGAGACTCGTTTAGATAAACTAAAAATGTTAAGTTATATTTTTAATTTTTGGACAAAGATAAGAACAGAAACAGATCGTAACTATATATGTTTTAAAAATTAGATGCCAATTTTGTTGAGCTTTCAATTTTATCTATAGCCTATTTTAATGTCTTTCGTTGTTACTCCTCCAAAGTTTTTATGACTCTTATAATAACGATCATTTAATATAAAAATAGAATATACCTCTTTAATAGCGTAGCGCTCATGGCAAATCCAGATGCCATGTGTGGATACCTAAATCTCTTAGTGTGCCGCGCAAAGTGATGAATAATAGTAGGTTCACGATCATAAAGCATGTGTCCAATCCAAACATTCTGCACAAACAAATTATATATCTAGAATACAAATCGCTCTTTCTTAAAATGTTTTGCGGCGAGAACACAATTCACCTCAGACGAGCTAAATTTTCCAAGAACATTCAACAGCTTCTCTAATCGAATCACAGTATTTTCCAAACAAAAGAAGAACCATTCCACATCTGGAAATTCATTCGACAAATGAGTCAACAGCGGAACTATTGTCCAGGAACCTTTGATGTCAAGTTCATGGGACAATACGACGTGTGGGAATTCCTAAAATATAGAGATACCTTATTTAGCAATAAGTACAAGACGTAGTCGCCTATATATATTTACTGAAGACTCAACAAAAATACACAGGAACAATATTTTATTGTAATCAAACGTACTCCTTCAAGAGCGTCATCCTGCTCATAGATGTTTTTCCTCAAATAATCAGCATGGGCTGCATTGTAGCCTTCCTTTTGGCTCAGTATTACTATCGCCAGCTTGTTGGACTCTGGAAAATATTCTAATTAAGACTTTTTCGTGCATTCAATTTTGAATAAAAAAAAGAAGGCGAGTAAGGGCCCAGGTAGCAATTAATGTCTAAAAGACATCATAAAGACATCTTTAAGATTTCTGGCATCTTAAAGACATCTTTACGATGTCTTTTAGACATTAATGCTACCTGGGCAACAGTTCGAAATTCTTAAATATCAATTTAATACAAGAATAAAAAGTATCTGAAATAAATACCTAATATACTTGCATGTGCACTCGCGATGAACGAGACGCAGGCGAGAAACGTGAGATATGTTGACAGTTCCATTTTTGTCGAACAGCGTTCGAAGTCTGCAGGGAAACGGAAGATCTATATACGTTCCTGTCCTGGCGCTAATTCCGTCTTTGCAGGGGCGGAATTTTTCGGCGTTTCGACGCTTTCTAATTAACCACCACCTGTTCAATTGTCACTCGACAATTCGTTCCGTCCATCGCCGCGTCCGATCGCTGATCAGCTGTTCATTATTGAACTGTGCGAAAAAAGCCGGTTTCTACAGCCCCAGGATTCGTCGAACCTGCAGATGGGCGCCAATCAGGCTCGCTCGTTATTCCGCATGTCGCTTCTCGACCTTGTGCTTCCTCGCAAACCGAGGAGGGGGAGGGGGACACGTAAGGGTCAGATGTCAGAAGATTGATTTTTCGGAAAGAAACGCTCTTCTAGTGCCTGAGTCCGATTAAACTGAAGTTCAACGTCGTTCAGTGTTGAATTAGCAACCGTAACGAGGATTGCACGCCGCAGTGCCCGCAGTTTATGTCAGTGCACGTGCCTGAGTTGTTACGCATAAGTGGACATAAGTGGACATAATTTGTAAACAAGCTAAGGAAGGGTTAGACTAGGTAGTAGGTGGCCAGATAGAATGTGTAGGCGTTTGTATACGCGCGGCTTATCAGTCATGAGTGTCTCTCGCGAGTCGAGGGCGCACCAGAAGAAATTGAGGTAATCAAGGTCGGTGTAACCTTAAAATAATTTTTGACGTTCCCTTCATGTGCCTTGCATACTCTAAAAAATAAACACTCGTGTCTTTATTGCAGATGCATATGTCATACTGGTTCGGCGTGGATCTGGGCAGCTTCCTATTTTCAGGATACAACGTTACCACGGTATGGGGCCTGGTGGCAACGTGCCTGGGCTTGGCCGCCCTCGCAGTGCTATACGAGGCCATGAAGGTCTCGCAGATCCACCTGCAGCAGGCTGCGATTAGGCCCATACCTAGGACAACGTCAGCCTCCTCGGAGAGTTCGTCTCTCCTGTCCAGAGTGACACCGAAGAACTTTGGAACTCACACAAGATGGTACGTTGTTGTCTTCTTATCTCTCCTTGAAGAGCGATAAGCCAAATGTGTTTATTTGAACACTCCAAGTGACTTCGAGTAATTAACTTAATTGGGGTCTTCAACATATCAAGTAATATCTGTTACTATTTTGTTAACGTGAATAGAATTGCAAGTTTTTTGTTTAGCATGTGGAAGAAAAGGGACAACAAATTATGTAGAGATTCTGCTTTAGGTACTTTCTGTCGATTCAATCAATCGCCGATTAATTGGAGTTTGATCAAAGTCACGTCCCAAATCGTTCAAAATTTATATGTATATGTAATTTATAATATTAGATTTATTTTTTGTAGCTAAACTTTGTATACTTTTCATCTTTTCTCGTTTCTCTCTTCAACGTCTAATTATTTTTTTCTATTTTGTATACTGAAATGCAGACAGTATAATATAAGACAAAAACTCGATTTCATAATTATTCTAGAGTTCGTATCTTGTATAGGCAAAATACAATATATACCTGAAACAATAATAGCATTTTTCATAATAACGAGAAATAAATTAGTCATATTACATTGGCATTTTACTACTTATAATTTTAGTTATTATTTTAAATAATACATTTATCTTCCTGCGGCATCTAAGGCGTTTTTATCTTAATTCGATGTTAAATATGTTCCTTTAGTGGAAGCTGCTCGAGATGGACATTGCAAATGTTGCACTGGTCTCTTCACACTACGCTTGGTTATATCCTGATGATGACTGTTATGACGTACAATGCATATATCACCATCGCCCTCATAATCGGAGCGTTCTTTGGATACTGCATATTCGGTCCTACTCTCGTACAATTAAACATGCAACGTTTTCACCGCAAACAAGCAATTGTGGAATGTGATAAGAATTGCGAAGGTAACGCAACTTCATGTTAGCCTAAGAAAGCGACTACTTTGACCTTATTTTTGTAATCGCTCCTAGATATTATCTCAAATCAACAGAGACGCGAATCTGCTGTCTCTATCGTTGCTGAGCAATTAGTCATCGAAGCGAATATCGAAGTTCACGTACCAAGAAATACGTGAGTTTTGACATCCAAACGTAGCAATGGAAAGTCTGAGATTATCTAGGATAAATTATTATTATTGTCATGCATTACATATTTGTATGTATACGCAGGACGTTTTACACAGATGTTTTATTATAAATCACGAAGATACATGTATAAAGATATGTACATATATAAAGATATGATACGATTTATTATAATATGATATTTACAAGTAATACAAGATCCTTGTTAGATTCCTATATACCAGATACAAGAATGTTATTTTGTTATAATAGGTATACAAATATACGTAATATTAACCATTAACATTGATTAAAATTAACATTTTCTTGGAAAAAATATTTAAAAAATATAGCTATACATTCATCGAAAATTCCAATCAATAATTCCTTTTTTACATTATTCTCATTTGCAAAAAATATAAATAACAAAGATCAGCGTAACATAATTTTAGTTTAAGGTCCTAATTACTTCAAAGACCATACTTTCCGGAGTTTATGATTTAGACATTGAAATTTTCCAAGAATTGATTTATATTATCCATTATAAAGTTATCCACAGCGTTCTCATAATCCATAGCGTTCTCCGTCTCCAAACCTTCAAATAAAAGACCGTAACATGGACTGTCGACGCTGTTGAAGTGCTCGTATCCGTGTATCTGATTGTTGCACAGCCAGCAAAAAAAAGATTGGCAATTTCTACACGTCATTTTGTTGCAACCTTCGGTTTTGCTAATGAAAGAACGGCATTTCGGGCACCTTTTCGCATTATCCTAAACAAAGTTACACATAATCATTATTAGGAATAATATACACTCTTATTGTAGTCTTATTACTTAATCTACTCATTAATTTCCATATAATCGTTACATTACATACGTACTTGCAGATACTCAGTTGTAAGATATTTTTGGATTGTTTGCATTTGCCGCTTGCCATATTTCTTCTCCAACATTGCCTGCTGCTTGATATTGCTGTTTTTGTATTCGTCAATAAGCTTTATAATATCGGTCGATGTCATTTCGCATGGTTCTTGTCCGTGGTACGACTGTTTGAATAAATAAGTATAGACTATAGGACATGTGTGTAGATATATATGTATATGTGTTTATATAGTACATTTGAATGTGTATCTTATGCGTTTAAATATTGAGATACATCTTACCTTACGGCAATAGACGCAGAAACAATACTTGCAGATGGGACAAATCGGTGCGTCATCGCCCGGGTTTCTGATAACCGGATATTGACAAGAAATTTTTGGGCAATACACTACATCGTCCATAGTGTCTAATGTTACTCGCAACATGATCTCTTCGTATTGGAAAAACAAGTCTGGACAGAGAGTCTTAACGTCGTTGTCACTTATTTTGCGTTTGCAATCTATCGTCGGACACAATATAGCATTAATACGCTCGATGATGTTGATGCGTATGTGCTTCTCCATGCAACTTTTACAGTAGATGTGTTTACAGTTTTCCAATTCTATACAGTTCAGTCCTGCGCATTCCTCGAAGCATATGCAACAAGGATAAACATTCTTGTGAAATTGTACTTTATGTTGCTGCTTGTTGTAAGATATCAATAATCTTTTTAAATCTAATAACAATGCACCATTCTGAGCCCTGGGATCGGATAACTGCACCAGGCGTAACATGACATTATCTCGTGACGTGTGAATTAGATGCAAGTAGGAAACGTCTAACGTTTCGTGTATGTTTAAAAAATTGAAAATATCATCTTGTAGGAAACTTAGCCACAGGAAGATGACCTCGTTACCCTGGTTCTCTTCCCACATTTCATCTAATTTCTGACAGATGAAAGAGATGTCCCAAGGTGTCAACCAGACAACGGAGATGCAGAAATTTGGTGGCTTCTGAGATGGATACGTATTCGGGAGATTAATGTACATTCTGATTGGCGGCAAGTGCTCAACGAAGATGCTATCGTCGGAAACAGCTACATCGGAGGGACTACCGTTATCGAACTTTATTTCTAGTTTTTTAGAAAATTTTGGATATATGGTGATCGAGCATTTTATATATTCGCTTTTCGTGTAGAAGAACTCTGTTTCGTCGTAGATACTAGAAAGGACAGCCACTTCATCCTCCTGTCGTTGGAGATTGCTTGCAGTCTCACAAGACATCTTGTTATCTTGATCAATGTGATCTTACTAAAATCCAAATTAATATAATGTAGTTCAACTGATTTTCAAAGAGCATTCATATATGTATAGATACAGAAAAAATAACAAACCTATTAAAGAAGTTATAAGAATTGCATTCTATATTCTTACAATTGGAATTCTACATTCTTTTACTGAATCTATAACATAAAAAGACAGAGTAACAAAAAAATGTGTTCCAGATACAACTTATTACAGATACAAGCTTAAAATTTATAAATGGAAAATTAATATAATATAAGAATAAAAATAGAAAATTATATATAAGACAAATTGTAATTAAAAATATATATGTTTATATACATATATATAATATCACAGACTTTGCGTGACAATAAGAGACTCCCGAAGTTATTTTAAGATAAAAATTCTAATACCAAAATGTGTCGAGGCCATAATAATTTTAAATGTAATTAAAATAATAAGTGTTTAAAGAATAATAAAATTGGCCGAAATTCGCGCACTTAGGCACGGTATGTTGCACAGTAATAATAATTTTAAAAAATTTATTTATTTGGTATTTAACACAATAATTAATTAATAATCAACGTATGTATCCATATCTAAAAAATGGAATAAAATTAAAAAGCAATTATACCAGTATCGAAAATATAATTGATGTTGAAAACTTCATTGCGCAATGTATATAATAAAATACTATAACATACATTATAATAAATGTTATAATAAAAATGCAGTTAAAATTCATATTTATAAAGATATTAAAAAAATAAAAATATTAAAAGAAAATTAAAAAAAAAAAACAGAAATTAATAAATGTTAAAAAATTGTGGTGAAACTTAATAAAAATCGGATAAATAAGAGAATTAGAAATTATAATTTCTCGTTGTAATTTAAAGAGCCGTCTCTTATTACAAAGATCAAAATAAGATATAGATGGCGCGGAGAGAGGAGCATTTAGAATCTTACTAATTCCTAATCGTTGTATTAATTAATTATATCCGCAGGAACTTCAACAGGGAACTTAACGAAAAATAAGAAACAATTTGAAAAAAGGAATTTAATCACGAATACCATTCTGTACTTGGATTATGACCCTAATGACGTATTGTAATGTATATGAATAAAAAAAAATCGGTCGTAAGAGGACACACGTGGGTATCCAAATGATGAAACTACGGCCTAATTTTATTAGCAGATTTTTTTTATTCATCGTTATTCCTGGCGCCGTTAATTATAAATGTTTTTGGGGGGGAAGGGATTTTAAAAACTAAATAAATAAATAAATACATATATAAGAAACAAAAAAGGAGAAATAAAAGAAGTATACAGTTTAAAGTTCAACTTGTTAGGGCTTTCAGGTCGTACATGTAAACATTACTTTAATTTACTCGAAATTATATTTTTGGAAAGTTAAACGAAACAAGTTTTTAAAGAAATTGCGTCGTATTAGTTCAGCACCGTGTAATGGAGTAGACGCACATGGCAGTAACGTAAAGTTTAACGCTAACGTAACGTTAGTCACGATCAGTTGCATGGTAATACCGCGTGATGTTTTTATTTTGTGAGTTAAATCCTGCCATATGCGTTGGAGCAGTTAACGTGCAATTAATTAAATATTTCTGTATTCTGTTTCTCTGCTCTTTCTACTTCGCCATGCCAATGGTGTTATCGCATGTGCAACACGATACATTCACTAACACGTATCGAATTTCTATTTACCGAAGGAAAAAGCGTAGCCGCACAGCAAATGCTCCTACGTCGCACTCGGAGTCTACTGAGCAAGTGTCGAAATACTCGAAATCTGAGGCTTGTCTGGCTCTTTCCGCCCTTTTCTCGAAATTATTCCTCAAGACTCAAAGCATTGTACGATACGCTCTCAAGCCTAGAGCTAGAGCGCGCGCATCGATCTCTCGTATCACGAAGGCCGGGGCACAGTTATATACTGTGGCCGGGGTCAGACGGGTGCACGTTAAAGCGGGGAACACAGCTTGCATAACGCATAAGTGCCCGTCTACAATAGGTGTTACGTAAGCATCTGATTGGTCTATTTCCTTATGCATATGTGTATGAACCAATCAATTTTCTTATGCTTTACGCATTATGCCTTGTGCAGAAGTGTTTCCCGCTTTAAAATTGAATAAATTACTAGAACGCGCAACACAGCGAGTTCTAATGGCTTCTGCACAGCGACGCGGTAGCCAATCAACGTGTTGCTTTTCCGTAAGAACCAAAAGTTTATTGGCTACCGCGTTGCTTTTTGCCGCGCGGCAAGCGTTTCCACGTCAAGTGTGCAGAAGCCAAAAGTTCTAATAATTTATCCGAAATAATTACGAGTAGAGATCAGCGATTGGATAACATGTAAATTACTGGGAAATGCGACGCGTCGATTGGTCCATCTCTAGTGATTTTTGCTAAATCGATTCACAGTGACCAAACCTTTGACAGGGTCTGTTTTCTATTGCTGAACTGGCTGCACTCGGATGCACTAGTTCAGAATTTATCTTTTTTACTCCACACTGGAAGGAAAAAGATAAACCTTGAATTTAGTACAGCCAGTTCAGCAATAGGGCCGGTCTACAATGGATGCCGTAACTGTCGTAAGTCGTAAGAAATTGACCAATCACAGTCGAATTTGAGGAGAATAATCAACTAGTGATTGGTTAATTTCTTACGACTCACGATTTACGACAGTTACGACATCCATTGTAGACCGGCCCATAAAAAAACAAACCCATTAGTGCCCATATACAATAGGCGTTTTAAGCCCTAAGCCCTAAGAAATTGACCAATCACAGTCAATTATTCTCTTCAAATTCAACTGTGATTGGTTAATTTCTTAGGGCTTAGGGGTTAAAACACCTATTGTAGACTGAGACTGACTGGGACTTAGGCTGAGTTTCCACTGACCGCGTCACGCGTCGCGTCATCTAAGTTAACCAATTAAAACATCCCATTTTATTACATTACTTGTGACGGTATCAAAATGGGATAATTTGATTGGTTAACTCGTGATGACGCGAAGCGTGACGCGCTCAGTGGAAACTCAGCCTTAGTCAAAGGCTCAAACTTTGTCGGAGGGCCACTTCGACCAAGCTCCGGAAATGACCAATCGCATTTGCTCATTAAGCAGATTGACAAATGCGATTGGTCATTTCCAATTGACTAATCAACGATTAAGTTAATCAAAGCTTGGCCGAAGTGGCCCTCAGACAGAGTTTGATCCTTTGACTAATGGGTCTGTTTTTTTATGGGCCGGTCTACAATGGAAGTTGTAACTGTCGTAAATCGTGAGTCGTAAGAAATTGACCAATTACTAGTTGATTATTCTCCTCAAATTCGACTGTGATTGGTCAATTTCTTACGACTTACGACAGTTACGGCACCCATTGTAGACCGGCCCTATTGCTGAACTGGCTGTACTAAGTTCAAGGTTTATCTTTTTCCTTCCAGTGTGGAGTAAAAAAGATAAATTCTGAACTAGTGCAGCCAGTTCAGCAATAGAAAACAGACCCTGTCAAAGGTTTGGTCACTGTGAATCGATTTAGCAAAAATCACTAGAGATGCACCAATCGACGCGTCGCATTTCCCAGTAATTTACATGTTATCCAATCGCTGATCTCTACTCGTAATTATTTCGAATAAATTATTAGAACTTTTGGCTTCTGCACACTTGACGTGGAAACGCTTGCCGCGCGGCAAGAAGCAACGCGGTAGCCAATAAACTTTTGGTTCTTACGGGCGTTGATTGGCTACCGCGTCGCTTCTTGCCGCGCGGCAAGCGTTTCCGCGTTCTGTGTGCAGAAGCCATTAGAACTCGCTGTGTTGCGCGTTCTAGTAATTTATTCAATTTTAACGTGCACTCGGCTAACCTTGCCATCGTGATATATGAGAGAACGCAGCGCGCGCACTAGGCTTGAGAGCGTATAGTGCTTTGAGGGATGATTTCGAGAAAAGGGCGGAAAGGGCCAGACGAGCCTCAGATTTCGACACTTGCTCAGTAGACTCCGAGTGCGACGTAGGAGCATTTGCTGCGCGGCTACGCTTTTTTCTTTGGTAAATAGAAATTCAATACGTGTTAGTGAATGTATCATAATGTGTTTTGCACATGCGATAACACCATTAGCATGGCGAAGTAGAAAGAGCAGAGCAGAATAGAGAAATATTTAATTAATTGCATGTTAACTGCTCCAACGCATGTGGCAGGATTTAATTCACAAAATAAAAACATCACGCGGTATTACTATGCAACTGATCGTGACTAACGTTACGCTGCCATGTGCGTGTACTCCATTTTACACGTTGTTGGCTGGACTAATACGGCGCAATTTCTTTAAAAACTTGTTTCGTTTAACTTTCCATTTAGTTCGCGATTATAATTCCCGTATTCCATAATTCCCGTTACGAGGGAGACGCGTCCCCCTAATATATACGCAAAAATATATAATTTGAGTAAATTAAAGTAATGTTCACATGTGCGACCTGAAAACCCTAACAAAGTTAAACTTTAAACTGTACTCCTTTTATTTCTCCTCTTTTTATTTTTTATATATGTATTTATTTATTGATTTATTAATTTTTTTAGTTTTCAAAGTACCCACTAAAAAACATTTATAGTTAACGGCGTCAGCAGCAGATCGTACTGATTGGCTACAAAATAGAGAAGTTATAGAAACTCGAGAACCTCTCTATTTTGTAGCCAATCAGTACGATCTGCTGCTGCTTTTCACTGCCCATGAAATTTCACCTTTATTTTGGTCTTTGTAATAAGAGACGGCTCTCATTAATTTAGTCGGTGATTAGGATGACTTCCATCAGACTTCAGTTAACTTAACTAGCGATTAATTCAACCGGCAAACCTGCAAAATTTCTAGTTATACAATTCGTTGTCTAAAATATACGGAGGTTCGATATTGAAAACATGTGAATATGTCTTGGCACAGATTAAAAATTTATGAATTAAAACATACTCGACTGTAAATTACAACGAGAAATTATAATTTCTAATTCTTTTATTTATCCGATTTTTATTAAGTTTCGACAGAATTTTTTAACATTTATTAATTTCTGTTTTCTTTAATTTTCTTTTAATATTTTTAATTTCTTTAAATACCTTTATAAATATAAATTTTAACTGCATTTTTATTATAACATGTTAAACATTTATTATAATGTATATTATAGTATTTTATTATATACATTGCGCAATGAAGATGTTCTCAACATCAATTATATTTTCGATACTGGTATAATTGCTTTTTAATTTAATTTTATTTTTTAGATATGGATACATACGCTGATTATTAATAAATTATTGTGTTAAATACCAAATAAATAATTTTGACTCGAACTTTGACACGTAAGAAAGATAAAAAAAAGGCTAGCCACTATCGGTTCTTGTTACGATTGCGTAACAAGTGGATCTCGATGATTACTTTATTGAGGAGAATGACGCACAATGGATTTGTGGGCCGTTCCGTCTATATTAATGGGTCCTACGAGGTAAACACATTCGCCAATCGTCTTTTTTGTTATTTCAGAATTTTCTGTTGTCTTCCAATTTACTATATTCATTGAAAAAAATCTGGAATATTTTCACTATAATGAATAAAGGACAGTTTATTTTGGTGGCGACTAACGCTTCAAAATCTGAGACAGTTTGATTTAGAAGATATTCAACATTTAGTTGTATCATTTAAATTGATGTAATAGTTGTATTATTTAATTTTATTAAATTTGTGTTCTCTTGATTTATGTTGACTATTTAAAATTAGTAGGCATATGCTTGTGTTGCTCTACATAGTAGAGAAATATTATTGTAATTAAAGAATTTCTTTTCAAGAAAAAAAGTTATAAGTCTTAAGTTATATGAGTAATGTGACATGTATAGAAAGTTCACATATAAATAGCTATATACATATATTATTTTTTGCAGGAAGCCATAAAAGCGTTAAACCTTAGTCTACAAAGCAACGCTGCTTATTTGCAATCAGTTAAGAAGCAAGGCGCAAATAATCCTGCAAAATTGAAGGAGACAGAAAAATATTTACTCCGGTAATAACGAAGTCATCAGTATTTTAATATTATTAATCTGAATTAAAATTTAAGTAGATTATCTTGCTTATACTTGAATAAAATTTACTTGTTTCTCTTCTCAATTAAGAAATGCTGCTTAAAAATATATTAAATGTAAATTTTTTTAATTAAAGTTTGATCATTTCAAAAACCCATATTAACTTCAAATCTATTATTACAGGTCTGGTATCACTTTGGAACAATTAGACAGTTTGTCCGTCATCCATGTGGCTGGTACTAAGGGTAAGGGTACAACGTGTGCGTTTACGGAGGCGATTCTGCGACAGCACGGCTTCAGCACGGGCTTCTTCAGCTCGCCGCACCTGGTCTCCGTGCGGGAACGCATTCGGCTAAATGGCGAGCCCATCAGCCAGTCGCACTTTGCTCGTTCCTTCTGGACCGTGTATCGACGTCTGGAGCAAAAACGAGAACACGAGTCCGACATGCCGACTTACTTCAAGTTCCTGACGATTCTCATGTTCCACGTGTTCCTGGAGGCAAATGTTGACGTAGCGATCATCGAGGTTGGAATCGGCGGCGAACTGGATTCCACCAATATCCTGCGGAATCCGGTTTGCGTCGGTGTGACGAGCCTGGGTCTGGAGCACACTTCGCTACTGGGCGACACTCTGGAAGAGATCGCTCACCAGAAGTCGGGAATCTTCAAACCGCATGCGGCAGCTTTCACGGTGCAGCAACCGGAGTCAGCGATGCGCGTTCTACAGAAGCGAGCCATAGAGAGAAGATGCCGCGAGTTGCGAGTAGTTTCCACGATCCAAGATCGAGATTGGAACGATGTTTTCTTGTTGACATCAGGCATCGACGTCAGTGACGTGCTGTATCAGAATGCTTTACTGGCGGTCAGCATGGCACTCGAGTGGATGAAATTGCGTAGCGACCGGTCCATTGTAAAAGACGAATACATCAATAGTGTTTACAATTCTCTAAGCGGTAAGGATATGTCACAAATCGTTTCTTTAAATAAATTCGCGACAGCATTGGCAAACTGCAAATGGCCTGGTCGTACGCAGATTCTGGAGACCAGTGTGGCGGATTTCTTTCTGGATGGTGCTCACACAATCGAGAGTATCGTTAATTGTGTATTGTGGTTCAAAAGAGTCAGCCGAGAAACCTCCAATAAGTTCCTAATATTCAATACCAGTGGCGACCGGAATTCTCTTAAATTATTAAACCTGCTAAAACCATTGAACTTCGATAGAGTTTACTTCGCTCCAAATTATACCGGCGTGACCAGTGTGGAAGATTTATCGAATTACGTGCTAATCGACGAGCAGAAAAAGAAATGCAAGAAACACCGCGAGCTGTGGGGCGAGACCGAGAGTTCGATATTGAAGAGTAGCGTTGCTGAAGTGATCTACGACATTAAGAGGCATGTATCGTCGCGAACAGACAGTCACGATAAAGTAGAAGTACTTGTAACGGGATCCTTACATATGGTTGGCGCGGTATTGGCTATCTTGGATCCCAACTTGACGATGACCAGTGATTTTTAATGAAATGTAAAATAAGATAAAAATTCGATTTGTGTTAAGATGCTTGTGTAACCATGGCGAAATAATTTGTGATGAGAAATACGAGATGTGATAAATATCAATATATAAGCAAGAAACATGATAGGACATTGAAATAGCAAAAAAAAAAAACAACTTTTTTTTACAAATCGTAGAATTATATTTAACATAATATTAATAGTAACAATAATCGTATTAATTACTTATGTTAAAGCGATACGTATCGCATTGTGGCATAATTTCAGAGCGACGTTCCCGTGATCATATATTTGCAATAATTGTTTTTGTACTTCGATGTAGGTCGCTCACAGTGCATCCGACTTGTAACGTTATGTGTTTGTGTTGAATTTATTCCATTGAACGAGTATATACGATATCGCGATAATTGTAAAACAGGTATTCAAAAAATCTTTGGATGGTACTCTAGTTCTGACTCCGCCTCCGTGTCAGACAGACTAAGTGAAACGCCAGTTCTTCGTCTCAGGCGATTATCCTCAGGGCTCTGAAATAAATTAAAATAGTTATAATTGTACATTATCGCGAAGGAATTTAATACAAATGTTTACTATTTTGTAATACAATATAAAAGGTAAATATATATTTTAACCTTATTTTAAACTGTATTTATAATATACGATGCTTAATCAAAATTTCAGGTATCTTTCCTATAATTCATAATTGATGCGCAGGGTGATTTTAACAACTAAAATCGACTAGTTTTTTCTAATAAAAAATTAAAATAGAAAAAAGTGAAGTATATGTCTTCTTGATCAATCTTTATCATTTTTAGTCATACAAAAACTCAGATTAATATAACATAGAAGAATAAAAGATATAACTTGCCTGATCTAAAATACCGGCAGTGGGTTCAGACGCGTATCCTACTTCTTGCGCATCTTCTTCCAAGTCCGCCTCGTACTCCTCCAGCTCGTCCGAATCTGAATCTATATCGAGATCGATGTATCGGCTACCACGCGAAACTTTGCACACCATTTGTGCGAGATCGGTGAAAGTGTATGAAGAGGGTGACTGTTGATTATCCGCTTGATACTTCGCTCGCAAAGCTCTCGCAATTTCTCGATCCGCGTTGAATCGAGGCAGAACTCCGGCTTTTGATTGACCTTCGAAATACGTTTTCCCTGAAAAAAAATACGATTCATTTCAGTCCTACAAATGTGTTTAAATATATGCAATGTTTCATTACTCATTAATAAGAAATTTTCAATATAACATATGCTTTATGATTTCTATTAGCGTCGATTTACAATTCTTTACAACGGATTTGGGCTTAACATTAAATGTTAACAGACATATTCTCACCGTGTTGGTATCCCACGTCCTTGATCTCGTCGAAATTGGCAAATTGGAGGGTCTTGTACTTGTCGATCGGCGGCCTGATATACTCGCAATAATCTGAACTCTTCACCTCCTCCAGCTGGCGCACGCAGCTCACGTACGCCAGCCTGGACTGGATATCCGGTAGATTTGGCACTTTCACAGGTGTGGCAAATGGATTCCACCGCTTCCACAATAACCACCAACCGGACAACGAGTCTCCGTAATTCGTTAAGTCTGTGTCGTCCTGTGAGCCGACGTCGATGGCCAGAATGTGATGCGCTCCTTGCCGCAACATTTCGTCAGCTTGAACGGAAACAGAGAGAATGCATGAATCGAGAACGTTAACATCAATTCGTTGTCTCTACTTTATAGAAGATTTAACTTATAAAAAAAATATAGAATTTACGTATATTATACATCGTGATTTTGTTCACGGAATTGTATTTTTATTTCTTTTAGATATATCACTTATATATTTCTAGATTTATTTTATATCATGCTGGATTTCTCTAACAAATTTCAGGAGTATACTGCCTGTACATAAAAGTAAAAGTATCAAGAGATCATTGAGAAATTAAAATCAGGACTAAACGTAAAGGATAGAAAAGACGAATACCTGGCACGTTATTAACATAACACCCGTCGACCAAAAGATGCCCATCAAGAGGATCGCAAATCGGAGGAAAGACCCCCGCGATAGTCATACTGCCGCGAATATATTTCCATAGTAAACCTAAGCGGACTTAACTATTCAGAATTCGATAACTGCATCTTTTATCAACGGGAGTGAGCTTGACGTTTCTCGTGATTTCATAATTTTATTTCAGTAACACTCATAAATAAATCTTCAACATCGTGCCAAGGTAAATATGAAATGATACAGAGTCCAACTAAAATTAGACAGTCAGCGTGTTTGAATTTCAAAGAAGTACTAGTAACTTGTTGTAAAATAAATACAATCAATACTTTCAGATAAATTGCTAAATTATATAATTTATGTAAACTTTGAGACTTAAATAAATTTGCTATTAAGATAAAATGTATAAATTCCCAGCGGAACCTCCTAAATAAATTTCATATTATCTTGACACCATTATTAGCGTTATAAATGTTTTCCTTTAGGTTCTATTGACTGTGCGAAAATTGTAACCGTTTATCAGTGCGATCTGGATTACCTGGAAGGTTATTGACGTACCCGCCGTCGAGAAGGAGATGGCCATCAACGGGGTCACACATGGGTGGCATATAACCAGACAATGACATCGAGGCCCGAATGTACCGCCACAGCGATCCTAAAGACGACGAATCATTCTCTTTAATATCCTGCATTTACCCGTATACATTATCTGAAGTACTTCCTGTATTCTTAAGTTGTACTAACCGCAATTAATCAAACTTTCTCTTTCTGTGCGAATATGTGTATGTGTGTGTGTAACGAGAAAGACCAATCATTAATCAAAATTAATTGACTAAAACCGCCACCAACAGTGATGATTAATTAAAAACATGGATTAAAAAGAATTTTAACAACGGTAAATCTCTTCAGATCAGACATCCATTTAAACGTTCTAGTCACATTAAACATTTTTTTCCAGTTTTGTTTAAAAAAGTTAATAGCATATTATGCTTTGCATACGAATTTTTAAATAGTAGTTTTTAATAGATTGAGTAATATCGTATTTTTTTTCGATATCATAATTCATTGTCAGTAGTAAGCATACAGGAAGTATATGCACATCAATTTATAATTTTTATACATTCGAGTGAAAATAAAAATATGCCTCATTCGCTTTTCTCTTTAAAATCTGCATTAAACGGAGAGTACGTCAACAATGGTTATCCAAAAAGCTCACTCCCGCTCGTAAAGCTTCTACTAATGCTAATATGCACAAAATTTAAAACCAAAAAAATCTACATGCCACGACAAAGCTGTTAGTGTGAATCAAGTAAGAACAATTTTTCATGTTTCCATTTTTAATACAGACATCTAAAACCGATTGCTGATTGCAAGTAGTTTTAGATATTATCTATAAAATGAAACGCATCTCTTACGTATTTACTTTTTGATTCATCACTTTCATCACTTTGGATATATTGCAAGTATTCTCAATAACATATCAAAGCTTCTAGTTATATTTCTGGAAAATTCATTAAATTAAACTTGCAAAATCCTTGAAATCATTAAAAAAAATTATCATATGAATAACAATCTTATTTATCGTACAATTTTATATTTAAAAATCAAAAATGCGTGTGAACATCAATGGCTGAATGTACGAAAAGTAAATCAAACTAGAAGCTTTGTCAATTTAGAATTAAAAAATGCAAAGTACTATATATTTTTACAGACCGTGTCTATGCGTGCGCATACAGGAGTCCGTGATGTCTGTGGTTATAGTGAAGTATGGGAGCCACAAATCCTCTATATATGTGTCGCCGAAAGTCTGCTGTATCGTTTTGTTAAAATCTTTACCGGAGAACATCGAAGTCATCGGATAAGTCAAGTCCATAATCTGCCGCCACCATTGCGTCATTTGCTGCCAACACACAGAGATATTTTATTTTACATTATTATGAACATTTCACGATTCGACGGTAAGGATTTAAAAGCAATTATTAAGATAAGAGAGAAATAAATTTAGATAAAATCTCTATATTTTATAATTTGAAAGAAGACGATTAGAATTAAAGAAGATTATAATTCTACAGATTTACATATTGTGCTTTAGAAATGTGATAAGAGAATCCAAAGTACAGAGCGATAGAAGTCGCGAAATCTATTTTGTCTCACCTTAGACCACTCTCTAGCCTTTTGTGTGGTAGTGGTAATGTTCTTTTCCATGCACCACAGCGCACCCATAAAGGCGCCGATGCTGACACCACCAACCATATCTATGGGTATACCTGCCTCGATGATGGCCTTCACCATGCCCACATGAGCAGCGCCTCTTGCACCACCTCCACCCAGGACGAGACCGACCGACGTGCCGGTCAACCATCGCGCTAGTCTACTGAAATCGCTGTGTACGTTCGGCTCGGACGTGAGCACTTTGGAGTATAATTCATTCTGCGATACGACATATTTTAGATTAGACTTTAAAGTGTAGTTACACTTTTCTCTCATTAATATTCGCAAAATAAATTTTTTTTACTAATAACAAATAAAATAAAGTAGATCGTAAGCAATTCAGAATTCCTGGTTCATCGTTACTTACAATTCTGTACAGCGATCTTCTGGCGAACATCCGCTTCGGACACTGGATGTGATGATGGCTGGATACCCATGATCTCATGTTCAACCACTGAACGGTGTTCGTTGGTCGTTGACCATTCTGTTCCTTGTGTAATAGCACCAGTTCTTTCTGCGTTCGCATTACTAGCCGTTCTATCTCACGTTCCGTTCGACCAATCGATGGCGCTCGATCGCCCAGACCAACGATAAGAATGCAATCAGCCTGTCTCGCGCATCGCTGAGTCCATAGCGTGTAACTCGAATCACATTGATACAAAGAGATTCTGTGCTGATCTTCCTGCTGTGCAAGCCAGGAAGTTAATCGGTATTCGTTTGCAGGTTCCATGATGGTCGTTCCTAAAGTCTGTAACAAAAAATAAAATTGATGATTAATATGTTATTAATTGTTTCCGAGAAATTAATAGACTTAATATTTAATCATCTTTTTTATTATGAAATGATTAAATTTAAAAAATAATAAATAAATTAAAGAGAATTAAGTTATGCTATATGTATAATACGTGAGCGGTGTTAATTTATATCAAGATTAAATATTAGAATAACCAAGATTCGCAATTGCAATACAGTACCTTTCTTACGACATCTGACGTTAAACGAAGACAGGGTCCAATGGCACATAAAGAATGATATAATTCGTAAGTAAAGGAAGTCAATGGTACATCATCCGACACCGGCACTATGGCAACAGTCGAAAAGTTTACTTGTGCGGGTCTAGCATCAACCGTTGCTGCGGCTCGTCTGTAAAATAACATTTCTCTAATTAAAAAATAAATTCGCACTAATAACATTATAAACACAAAACATTTGATTTATGTAACAATAATGATCTGATCAATTGTTTAATATATCGATAATCAATAATTATATTTACTGCGTATCATTGCTGCCGTTTTTCGTATGTGCTTGTTGCCAGGTGCCGAGTATGCGATGACCGAGAAGATTGATTAATCTCGTGACGACAATTGGATATCTGAGTTTGATCACGTTGAATAAACCTTCCGGTAGCTTCGCCAGCTCGGAATCCCGGACTGCCATGACTGTCGTCGATCTCGGAGTCTGCGTGACCATCTCTACGATTCCTACCAAATCACCTTTTCCGTATTCTGCTACCGGTTCTTTTTTGCCGTTTTTGTAAGTGATTACCGACCGCAATCGTCCGCTCAACACAATGAATGTCGAATCCGATTCATCCCCTTGTCTGTAAACGGCCCGTCCGCTTTCAAGGAACAACCAGTCGAGAGCGAAATCCACCTGTCCAAGAAACAGTAATATAATTATGCGAATATATTGTTCCAATAAAAACTTGTGCTTCAAGACCAACAAATAATCGACGCGCAGTTTGTTAAGTGGAAAAAAGTATAAATTCACACAAAATATTAGGCTACAAAGATTCAACTCAACCGAAGACTTCTCTCTCTTGTAATAATGTATTAGAAATTCCTCTTTTTTAATAAGTTTTTTTTTCAGATTCTTACCTGTCTCACGAAAGGGCTTAATCTGCGAACGACGGTATGTGCCACGTGCAACACGACTGTAGGTTGTTCCCGCATGACAGCGAAGAACGTCAATTTACTGAGCAACGCGATACGGCTAGAATGCTTCGCTCTAATTGTGTAAAAAGATGGTTCGCCGGTTAGCACTGCTAAACCACCGACAATTTCACCCTGATGAGCGCTAAACATATGCACTTCTTGGCCTGCGTCTCGACCTTCCGATACGCGTTGGCTTACTATCAGCGAGCCCGAAAGCACGTATACGAGTGCGACATCCTATAACGCAATTAAATTTTGGTAATATTTCTGCATTTATAAAAAATAATCCTTTCCTTTTATACGCAACATACAGCTTATATTTGACAAATGCAAAATGACAAACCTTATGAGATTCTTCTTTCATCAGATAAGTACCAGCCGGCACTTCCCTGATCTCCACTTTGTCTTTGAGCACCGTCTCGTCCTCTATGCCAAGTTCACGAACGAACGCGTCAGTGGCTATCTGTACCAGCTGCGCTTCATCCAGCTGTTGTTGCTGTTGCTGCGCCGCTTCGTTGACCTGGCGTTTTTTACCGGAATAAGTACTTCCCGAATGAGTGGATTCTGGATGTGATCCGTGTGTGGACTGAGACATTGCCGCGTGAGGTGGTGTTGCCCAGTGAGAGTCGCATTCTGGTACCATCTCTGCCGAACTTTGATTACCCATTTGCAAGTTTTTCCAATCGACATTGCTCTTCCTGTCAAGTGACAAAGTAATTCCAAATAATTAGTCTGATTACTTTAACAAAATTTGCTTAATTTATTTAATATATTAAATTAAAGAGATATAATTAATATATTTCAGTTAAAAAATTTCTTACCGTCGGATGGGCACAGGTTGAGAAATGCTTGAATTAAGTGCATCACGTTGAGAAACGTCGCTGGTATCGTGCACTTCCGACGTACTGTATATACCCTCGACGTTTTGCGAGGCAAAGTTCTCTCTGGTTCTTGATCGTACCGGCGAACCGGAAAACGGACTCTGTTTCTTCTTGTGCGATCCCTGATTGACTAATTCCGCGGAAAGGCCGAGATATTGATGCAGAGCAGTGAAGGTAACTCTCTGCAACCGTACCATAATGACCTGGATAACTCGAACAAAGGCATCAGGATAATCTTGAAACACCTGAAATAATATCAACATTGTTCATGAAATATCAATATTTTATTTTTATATAGTATAACATAATACTGAAAGAGAATATAAGATAGGCATAAATGTATAAAACTTACTTCTTGAAATGCGCTCATTGGTAACTTTACTACAACAGAATCTTCTACAGCTCTTGCCGATACAGTTTTGTATGTACTTGTATGCCCGGTAAGTACATCAGTAAAGCTAAGAAGACTGGTAACGGACTCGCCTGTTTTTACCACTTTTAACGATATTTGAGAGCCATCGGGTCCAGTGATATATACATTGACTAAACCCTGCTGTACTATAAATAAGTTCTCGTCGGGGTCTCCGATTTTGAACAATGTACTGCCAGCAGGTAGGGTCATGATTTCCGTGTACTTGCATAATTTCAGGAATACAGGTTTTTCAAAGTGGCCAAAAACTCTAATACTTTGCAACATGTACAGAGCATCTGGTGGTACTCGCTCGCCAGGCCCCAGATCTTCCTCCAGATATTCAGCCGGCGGCTCCAACACCTTGAAATTAAATAATTTGCTTAGATATATATCACATAAACATATATCAATAATCGTTGGTTAATTATCGCGAAATATACCTTGAGTTGTTGCGGGGCAGTGTCCTTCTTAAGTTGTAACAATCGACGAGCAAATCTCATGACCGCTCGCCTCTTCTTCCCTTGTCCAGTGGGGTGTACCTGACCACCAATGGACTTTACTTTGCGCAACATCTTTCTGCCGTAAAAGAGAACCTTGTCTCTCTTCCTGAACCTCGGCTTCCCAGTGCCCACTCCAACAAACTCTTTCACCTCCGGCAAAAATTCTTTGTTCTTCCATTTTCGTACCACGAAGATCGACGCAATTAAAAAAATAAGGAGTAAAATTGTGGCAATGATGAAAATCGTCCTCGACGTTTGATATTCCTCTATGAACCTCCCAATCCATCTTGAAAATATGTATGATCCCAGGCTCTCGTTGAACTTATTAAATAATTCTATCACCTGTGTTTAACACACATTCTATCATTAATACATCTCAAAAATACATATATTATTTTCCTAAGTAAAAATACAAGATATATTTTTTCCATGTGCTATGATCAACGGATAAACAATGGAAAATGTCAACTAAAATCCATTGTTAATTTCTTATTACGCCAGTTAGATTCTTGCTCAAAAAAGAATTCTGATTTTTATCATGAAAATTATATTACCGACTAGATTATACAAATTTCAATCTATCCTCAAAAATAAAAAATATTTTATACACGGGATAGATATGAAAGATAATGACATTTATAATAAATATTCACAAAATAATTACCATCGACATGTGTCGTTGTTTTAGAATTTATGACGTGTTATAAGTTACGCAATGTATAACGCAATAATGTCAACTCAGTGATATAACTTTCTCGTACAAAAAAAAAAAAGAAATATGAACTTCCTCGAAGTCTACGGACTAATGACACCAATGACACTTGGCATCTTCTTAGGTTACGTCTCTGATCTCCGTAACATAATAAAAATTAGGTTGCGATTGTCAGTGACTTTCGAGATTGACGTAAATAAACACGACTACGCGCAGCGTGCCGTGTGGAAAATCGTATATAGATCAACGGAAATCTAGCGGTGAATGGGAATTAAGTATCAAGGCAGTAAATATACACAACCTCCATAATAGTGGGTACTCATGTCTCCCTCTCCGCTGAAAAATCCACTCGGGACAGGATGTGTCACGATCGGGACCGCATGCGGTCGGCGAGCACGAAACGCGATCGGCTAATCGAGCCCGTCGGAAACGAAAGATTAATTATTTATCTCGCGAGTAAACGACCTTTGACACTTCGCCCGAGTCATCCAGCGCCATTTTGTCCGCGCGGCTGCGAGCTCAGCGAGCTGCGAGATCGATTGTTGATTTAAAATAATTCATGTTGGGACAAACGCACCTCGACGACTGTGCGGGCGAACGTCACGAGTCGACGCGAACCGATTGCATAAACGGCATAAACAATCCCTCTCGGCTGCAAATCCACCAGTTTCAATCTTATCGTTTAATTTTCGCGACGATTACCAAGTGCGCGTAATTACCGTTCACATACACGTATCGTCATTACTTTATTTACAGGTTCGTCATTTAATTCTGCGTTGTTTCTTTTATAAGAATTTTAGTTGACTTAATCGACTCTGCAAGAAGATATTCGCGAATTCGACGTTCGCACGTTTCGCCAATCAATCCGAGGTTAATTCGCATACTTACGTATTTAAAACGATCGGAATACGTGCAAATACGCACGACGCGTGACTTATCGCGCGCAAGCAACAAGCGTTTAATTAATCATCGCTAATGACACTTTTAATTAATCGCAATAACGCGTCATTCGTCTGGCACGCGTCTCTCCGCCGATTCAAATATTCGCGCGGCGCACGCGCGCTCGCCCGAGCGGCGCACGCGCACGCGCACTCGCCCCTAGCGGCGGCGGCGGCGTCGCTCGGCGAGCCGCCGGTAGAGCGCGCCACGGCGGAATTCCGGGCGGTTTTCAGGCGGCGCGGGCGGCGCCGCGGCGGTCAGTCCCGAGTACGACGGCGGTATAGCGACGGTGGCGGGCAGTCGGTGGTTACGAGATCGACATGTTGGACATGTCCGTGTGACCGTGCGCGCGCGTGGCGGGCGATCTCTGACGCGCGATTCTCCCGTGCGTTTCTCGGGGGGTCTCGTCTCTCCCTTTTTTTTTTCTCTCCTTCCCGCCCACCGGTCGTCGTCGTCGTCGCGGTGCAGTGGTGCGCGAGTACGGGTACAGTGGAAGCCGCGAGGTGCGCGAAGTGAAGCGAGGCGCGCGCGCGCGCGCGACACGCAACGTCGCCGCTACATGTGAAGTGTCTCGCGAGGATAATTATTCGCCGTCGCGCCCGCTGGTTTACCCGGCCCAGCAAACATGAGCTGGGGCACCGAGCTCTGGGTGAGTCTCCAGCTATAGCTCCCACCCTCTTTTCTCTCTCCGTCTCTCTGTGTGTCTCTTTCTTTCTCTCCCTCTCTTTCTCTCTCTCTCTCTCTCTTTCTCTTTCGCCGTCGCGACCGCCGCGTACGTTCGTCCTTGTCGCTCCTCTCCCGCACCGCGCCGCGGGCGCTCCGTTCGTCTCTCGTCTCTCGCGCGATCCGCTTCCACCTTGCGAGATTCCGGTCCTCGGGGCCGTTCCGAAAATGGGTCTGCCGTTTTTCCGCGCGCGCGCCGTTTTCTCGTCGACGAACGTCCGTCTCATGTATATTCCAGCTGCCATTCCCCACCCGTGTTTACGGCGAACGAACGCACGTCGCACGGTCCTCGTCTCTCGGCGGCGAGAGAAACGCAAATTCGCGCAGCGAGCGACGGTCGCGTTTCGGGTCCCAGACGGTACATGCGTCCCGTATTGCGGGCCTGGTTCCGGCCGTGCATTCTGGCCCGTCGCCTCAGGTAGCCGTTCGCCGACGTGACGTTTTCTGCTGCGACGCGGAGCCGCATACCTAACTTCTTCCCCGACCCGACCCGAAAGGCCCGAGACTCGTTTTCACGCCGATGGCCGCCCGTCCCATTCATCCTCTCGGCAAAATTCCCTCCCTCGCTCTTTCTCGCTCCCTCGTCGCCCGTAAACAACGCCGTTGTTCACCTTGCGCGCGCGCGCTCGTGTTTTTTTTTCTTTCCTCTCCGTCCTATTCAGCCGTCTGCCGTGGAGACGTGCGGACTCGTGGAACTCGAGCACTCGAGTCGCACTCGCGAGCGAATATTTCACGAAGTTGCTAACACGCACGCACGCACGACCGTCTCGACTCGGGACTCGAATGACGTGCGCCTCGACGAGCAGTTTCTTTTTTTTTCTTCAAGGAAAATTATACACGTCACTTGGTGACGTTTTCTCGGGATCTCTCGATGCCGCGAGTCTCGGCAGCCCGAGGTGTCCGCTGTAATCCGTTTTAAAGTTTAAAAGCTAGAGTCTTGTTTACTTTCGATAATCTCTTACTTCGCCGCTCTTATCTGTCCCGCGAGCTGAAGCGTTTCGTGGTTTAGGACGCGCGCCCGCGGTCCGATAAGATATTCCAGGACTTTCCAGTATTCTCTCATTGTCGAGGGATGCGTCAACTCAACTTATCTCATCTACAGAATGAATGCAGCCTCTTGAAATCCTCGTCGAGGCGAAGAAGAAACGTGATTCATCTCCGCGGCTGTGATCTCCTTGAGGTTTCATATGGCAGTCTCTCTCCGTTACGCCAAATTAAGCTCGTCGGGGCCTTCCAGATTTTCCCTCTTATCCCACTTATCAATCGGAGTCGCTTCCTATTAGCCTCCGCCGTTAACCGGCTGTCGGGAATCGGCTTTGACAGCTTCGGCCGCGCGGATCTACGTCGCGGGACATTACCTCATCCGTTATTTGTATTTTTTTTCTTAAACTACGCCTCGTTATCTTCGATGTAGTCACGTGATCGTCGCGCGCGATCATCTTGAGATTCTGGAATCACGGAAATCTCTTTACGCGTATCTCGGTTTCACTCGGCCAACAGGTTCGTTAAAGCGTGTCCCCATCGCGGACACGAAGCACCAGTTACGACGGAATAGATATAGGTAGATGGATATTGATGTTTTCTGTTATCGGGCGGGATGTCCGATAATAATTTTCGTGAATTTTATACGTGCTATATCTTCTTTTTTTCCTTCCGAACCTTGCGCCGATTATCAGTTGATTTTTAAATGCGGTTCGTACCAAAGCTGGAACTGTAACGTCGCGTTATTAAATTGATAATCAACTTATTATATATATATGTATATGTATGGAGAGGTAAAAACCACAGTGGTGAGAGTAAAATTTTTAAATATATTTTTTCGTGTGCACAGATGCAATTTATTGCATCTGTGCACACGAGAAAATATATTTTTAAAAATTTGACTTACACCACTGTGGTTTTTTCCTCTCCGTATATTAAACTGATTATCAATTTAACAATATATATTAATATATGTATACACTTATTGATTATGTCAATTTAATATACTTAAATTTAAATATAATAGGTTGGCCAATAAGTGCGGTTTTTTACTTATAAATGTTACTTATAAATAACCGCACGGACTTACTGGCCAACCCAATATTTAAGTTGAAAATTTAATAGCACCGATGACCTAATGTTTATTAAAGTGTACTAGTTTCCACCCTCTATGTATCACTTATCTATCAGTTAGTCCGGCTAACCCGTCCGTCGAGATCTTCATTTCGCCTCGAGCGAGCTCGTAATTTCATGACTTCGCAATATCGATTTTTTTTCCCTTCATTAAATGCCAGCCCTCCATGCGCCGTACTTATTTGTCACCCTCGGTGCACCGAGCTGCTCATTAAATGCATCATCTACGTATCTATCCATCAGCCTTCCGATTCGCCTCGGGCGAGCTCATTGTAATCTGATGACTGTACAATCAAGGTACCACTCTTTTCTTTTTGCAAGATAAGTGATATTTTTTTCTGCACCGTGTACTTTCTTCCGAGTCGACAGTTAGCGTCCTCCTCTCGCAATCTTCCGCCTTCTCTTCTTCTCAGCAACTGCTCTATCTGTCGAGCTGTTCACCTCATATCTTGCTCTCGGCAGCTATTATTACATTTTATCCTACCTGAGCTGAAGAAGAGGATCGTTAAGATTAAAGCAGGTACAAGAAGAAATTACTTTCCTCACGCGCAATGGTTTTATTTAGAGCCTTGTGTTTTCTGTCTTTTATACAATTAATAATACGAATAATACGATGTTCCGTGTTGTGAGGCCTGAAAGATTCCCAAGTATCCATCGAAGGTTAAAGAAACTCGTCTCCCTCTATTGTTGGATTCCGTTCGTGACGTACAATCGAAATTTTTTTCTCAGCAAGGTGCCACTCCTTTGTCGCGCGTCTCCTTCACATTTTTGGGAAGAGTATTTTCTTTTTTCGTCTCCTCCCGCGCCCCGAGTTACCTACCTATAACCGTCATCGCCGTCGCCGTCTTCGTCGCTGTTTTCGCCGACGACGACGACGACGACGACTTGTATAACCGCGATATCCCCGAAAACCAGTTCGCGCTCGCCGGGAGTTTTGCCTTTTCGGTTGCTAGCCGCGGGCGACGTTCCCCGCGTGTCTCCCCGCGGTTTCCCCCGTTTCCTCCTCTTCTCCCTACCCCCCTCTCGGTGCTCTTTCTGCGCGTACCTTTTCTGCCCCCCTCGCGCAACGTCGCTTCCCTCTTCCCTCCTCCCTCGTTCTCCCCTCCCGCACTTTGCCCGTGAAGGAGCAGTACGTTCTTTTGCTTCCTTTCCCGTGAAATCCTCGACGGTCACGACGGCGACAACGTCGGCTTTGCGGCCGACTCCGCGTCCCGAGAGAAAGAGAGAGAGAGAGAGATGACGATATATTCTGTATTTCAAAAAAGACAGCCTGGTAACGCTGGATGTGGATATGCACCGCAATAAAAGATTTTGAACGGTCTACCTTTATTTTTTTTTTTTAGAAAAAATATTCTGGCGACAAGTATAAAAAACTAGGAGCATAAAACAGTTACAAAAAGGACATATACTACGTTTACGCGAGCGTTACTTCTGTAGTAACTTACGATAATTCACTCGTTTACGCGGAGTAAATTATCGTAAGTTACTACAAAATCCCGTTTACGCGAAGGAATTATCGTAAGTTATTACAGAAGTAACGTTCGCGTAAACGTATAGTATAAACATAAACGTAGTAATAGAGGAACAATGCGATTGTGGAATGTTTATTTTTACTTCAAATTGTGATAAGAGAAACGAGGAGCCTGCGATACTTTTCGCTATGGATTTCCGCGAACGCGGCTACACGGGGATGGGAGTAGTCCGTGGAATCGCGCGCGACTTGAAAAGCCCCTAAATGGGATTAGGAGAGACGAGAGACGCACGCGCGTTCATCTTCCCAGAAAGAATTCTTAACGCGTGTTCCGCGTTTTCCGCGCGCATAAAATCGATTCGCGCTTCGCTTGCCAATGACACGTCCCTCTGCGCGCCTTCGGTCCCTCTATTAATAATTCATTCGCGCATTCCGCGCGCCATAATCTTCGTTACTTTATCCCCGTTACGGGCTCGACAAACCCCGATCGTCTCCGGCCGAGCTCTCGTTCCGAAATCCGTAATGTCGAATCGTTTCCTTCATCCTCCTTTCCTCGATCCTTCGATCATCGTAAATGCGTCCGTCCGTCTTGAAAGCATCCGAGAATCGCCGCTGGGCGTAAGCGCGCGAAAGGCTGAGAATCTGGAACGTAACGAATCTCTTCAATTAACATACACTTAACAATATGTTTCGATTTTAATCATTGCGACTTTTATCCGAAGAGCGCCTGCCTTTATTTTAGTTCAGCACACGGAAGCGTTTTTATTTCTTCCGCTGTTAACGTTAAAACTTCAGCTAATTACGTCGATTTATCTCGTTTCATATTTCTCGTTTAACGGGATTTTCCTTTTTTTTTTATTCGGATTACAGTAAATTTATGTAAAAATCGTAATAGGACGTATTCATATTTATCTCGATAGCGTGCAATGCGCGCGTAATGAATTTCTTTCTCTCTTTGTTCCTCTCCGAGGAAGATACTCTCTTTCTTTGTGAAGATACGACGAGAGGCACGCCCGTCTTGTACACACGCGCTCGCGAGCGGCGGCGGCAGCTATATAGCGGTTAAACACGGACGCGTCTTGTATCGTGATTCACAAGAAGGTGTACGACACATCGATGACTGATACGCGATACGGCCGCATACCTTGGACCGCGTGTCAATTTTACCAATTGATAACGGAAATTACGCCGCTAATCGAACTTCGCCGATTGCGACTCGATAATCCGGGCTATCGCTATCGCTCGAATAACATTACCGGACATTGTGTTTTACCGAGTATCGCAGATCGGTATCGAGAATAACTTGGTACTCCGAAATAATAAAAAAAGATGTAAGGTAAAGGTATCAATACCCGGACACTTAAGTGTAAGTAAGTGTACTAATATCTGGACACGTATACCTACTTGTGTCTGGATATCTTTAAAAATATATAAATTTATGGAAATAAGCGTGTCGATATTATAACTAAAGTTTCAAACTGCAAGACAAAATATTTTTATCTTTGATTTTAATTCGCGTTATATAAATAGCAAAGGTGTCCAGATATAGGTATACATGTCCGGGTATTGATATCTTTATCTCATAAAGTACAATATAAAATTATTCACGGCGCCAAGCGTCGGAGAGCTTCTCTCTTTCTCTGACTTCTCAGAATACTTTCTTCCCGAGAGTGTCGTCGAGAGGACGATTTTTCTGTCGAATCGCGAAGATAAGACGCTCGCTCCTCCGAACTATCGATTGCCCGATTTACCTCGTAAACCAGGCAGGCGGCCAGCACTGACCCTGACGAATTAATTCGGTCCCCCAACGCACCCAGCACCGTGGAATCGATAGACGCGAAGATGGTTGAGCGGGGGATGGGCAGCACGGGACAGAAATGGAGATACAATCACGGGCACTTACGTCATCTCGTACACGGTACACGGTATCGCGATTTCGGAAATAACGCACCGGCCTTTTCCGATTTCGCGCTGGAGAAAGTAACCCGCGTTTCCTCGTAACCCTCGCAACTTTTCCCTCCTACCGCACGACACGGCGCCGTTTCGTTTTCCTTATTCCATTTCGCCCGCAATGATGGGACCCGCGTTACCCGCGTAGGTGAACCGGAAGAGAGCGCGACGACACCGGGAGCCAAGAGCCAATTCGTGCAGCCACGCGATTTTTTTCTTCCTTTGTGTGCAAATGAACGTCGATTGAGGCTCTTCTCGATTGTTATTCGAACTCGATCTTTCCGCCATTTATTTTGCGCGAGGAAGTCGTTATTATATTATTCTTATAAAGATATATATGTATATACTTTCTCTAACAGTACTGATGCTCTGCTACACTCGAGCCAAGTGCCTTTAGCTGCAAATATGCGCTGTTATTTGCGAATTGCGAGAGTCGGTTGTTCTCTATTTGCCGTGCTATACGCACTCCGACGTTCCCATATTCGTCGCTAATTGTTCGGCCTTTCCGGCATTTTTCCCGTTTTCCGTTCGAAAAAATAATGGAAGGCCATCCGGAAATCGTTTCAGGAATGTGTCAAATTGTGAAATCACCGCGGTACACGCAAGTGGCCGACGCGGACGCCGAGACTTGTATGAGCTAAGGATGGTTATTCATCATTTTTCGCTGAAACGCATAATCGACTAACGGAAATGTACTCGGCGAAATTTCCTAATGGGGATTAGGAGAATAAGCGTATTCCGTACGCTTGCAACCGTACGTCGGATATGATTTATCGCCATAAAAGGGAGTAGGGACTTTATTTTACCGTGAGGTTGTATTAATCTGTCAATAAAATAAAAGAAATAACGACTTTTCAATACAATTTCGACTAAAAGACGAAATTTTCATCGTGGTACTATAAAAAGAACTTCGACATAATATTTACGACGTTGCTGAGAAAATATCGTCGAAGAAATGTTGATAGGTTTGTATCTCTCCCTCGTTGCTTGTAGAGGAAACCGCTGATCGCTCCTAACTGTACCGCCATAAATTCTTTTTAATGACAAAGTGCACCAAGTGGAAACTCTCTTATCGAAACGCGTGACGTGATTTAAATTTACCGTAAAGAAAAGGCATGAGGAAGTGGCGAACAGTAACGACTTATTTATAGCATAATTATGATCGCGCGGCGAAAAGTGTTTCCAGCTCTAGGATTTGTTCGGCCGGATACTGCTCTAATCATTAAGTGGTGCTTTATTTCGGGCGTATTTTTTTTTTAATTGATTTCTCTTATAAACGTAGAAAATGTTTTAATGTACGTTTTAATGTGACAAAATGAGATAGAGATCATGTTTAATAGAAAAATAAAAGACATAATATTCGATGGAGAAATTACTCTCAGTCGAGAATTGATTATACCGATATATTGACTCGTGAAATTTATTAATTACATTCCTTCAATTAATTTCTGAAATATGTCCCGCCTTTTAATTATCGATTATAACTGCGAACTGCGAGTTTAGGAAAGTAAATTGCAACGAGAGTTTTGATTTTTGAAAAGCGATGCGTTTTTCGACATTTAATTAACGGGGAATGCGTCTATGCGCGTTTGTAGCAATCTGTTATGTACAATCCGAGCGTTTTTCGATTGGATCGCGTCGCGGCGAAAGGGTTAACCGGGGTGATCGGGGCCTAGCGTGACACCACCACCTAAACGGGTTTGTCCGGTTTGGCGAATTCCAGTCAACACCGTTATTATTTGCTTTTCCCGGCTTTGCATTACTTTCGCTCGAAATCCGAGGAAATCATCCTGCCTTTCTGATTGTTTGATTCGCAATCATTTCATCTTTTATACATCATTCTACATTAATATTACTTTTATATATATGACGTTTATATTTAACACGTAATATTGGTATTACGTATAAATTATGTAAAATTCGTTTGGGGATTACATGGGATTTTAAACGGTCTAAAAGTTCAGTTTTCCTAAACCTTCTGTCGCTTCTGCGGTATCTTTTTTTACACGGTACAGTGATTACGAGGTTATCTATAATGTATATCACGATATCGACATCGTATCGATGTATGTATTTCATTTTACGATCTTTATCGAGCGAGAGAGAGAGAGAGAGAGAGAGAGAGAGAGAGAGAGAGAGAGAGAGAGAGAGAGAGAGAGAGACATCCTGTAACTTAAATACTGTAATTTTGACATATTTGATTTCTCTTTTGTTCTTTCAGCAAAATAAATTTTATTTTAGTCAATGAAATATATTAATTTAGCTTAATTCTCCTCTTTAGCTTTAAATTAATTAAAATATCAAATATACATTATATGAAAACGACAATTTTATTTGGGTCAAATAAATAATTTAGGTCAAATTTTATTAAAAGCGTGTAGAACATTTTCCACTTTTTTAAATAAAAGGACAAATGACCATTTGGTACATTTTATTTTATAAATTTATTGATTGAGAATAAATCCGCTGACAAAAAAATCCGGCATCTTTCAACTTTTATATACGCGTCACGAGTTATTCCGAAATTTGAAACGCTTGCAATTCCCACGTTCATGGATAACCGGTGCCTATTCTCTTGTACGGTTGACCGAAGATGTTTGCATGATTACACGCTTCGCACATCTCGGTTGTTTACGGAATTTTACTGGGTGTACGGAAACAGAGGGTTAGGATGGCTTCCACGATTGTGTAAACGACACTGCTGGGACACGGCTGGGTTCGTGACATTTTGTTCACGACGATCCGTTTCCGTCCGAATTCGATAATAGAATTGAGATAAATTTTGAAAATATCTGGATGACGGGGCGAAGCGTTACGTTTCGGGTATCTGTACCAGATTTAGTTTTATTTATACCAGACAAGACCTGGAAACGTCGGAGGACACTTGACGTATCTGCTTCCTCAGAAAGCGAGGAGATTTTTGGGGGAAATTCAGGAGAGCGCTTTCGATTTTATTAGCGTTGAATAGCGTTTTCTATAAATCCGAATCAAATGTAAATTCGAAAGATCAGAAATTCGGCCTCCCCGATTTCTCCGGAGAAACTTAATAATATATGTATATTATATTAAATATCTCATGCATAACACACAGCTCGCACACACACATACACGACACCTCGCATAATTTTTTTTTTTGGATAATAGTAGGTCAGCGTATCAAAGAGAAATTATATGCTCTACATGCATTATAATTATTCCACGAATGATAATTTTATTTTATACATTTTATAGCTATGTGCACTTCGTATATTATTATATTAATCGATAATATTCAAAAGTGTGTTAAAGGAACTTTGTTGAATGAATTACCTCGCAAGTATGAGAATTACTTTGAGGTGATATCAAAATTATCATGCACGCGGTGATCCCTCATCGTTTGTCGCGAAGATGAGTATTTTTGCACGAGGTACAGGGTGTCTCGTCGAACGAGACACGCAGCGATAATTTATTCTCATGACGAGGCTCTGGTAATCTCGCGACGCGTAATGTTTGCCTTTTTTAACATATGTGTTTATAAAGTATATAATCTATAATCAAATATGTGTTTATCATGAATTTATTTTTATCGGGAAATATACCGGCGTGTAGGACAGTGTTTAATCGTAACACGAGTACGACGATTAAGTAGCAGATAAATTATGTTTATATATAAGATATAACGATCTTGATATACGAGTATTTGCGAAAGAGGAAAAACTGTGGAGATTTTTCGACATATATGCTACTTATTACGGAGAACACTGCGGGTGTAAGGGTTAACGAATTCCACGTTCGCGCGTGACACCCCGTAGACGCTTGTCTCGCCTTTTTCCTCGGGCACGCAGCGTGCGTGGCCGCGTGGCCGCGAACTGCGAAGGGAAAGAACCTGCCCCACCCACGCGTCGCAACGAATCTCTATAAATACCCGAACTCTCGAGAGCGCGCACGTACTCGCGCACTGCACGTGCGAGAGTGAAACGCGTAATAAGAGCGAGAAAGAAGCGTGTCCGCGCTGATTAAGGCCGCGCGGAACTCGCGGGACCGGAGAGATTTTTCCACGCACTCGCGCACGCACACACGCGTGGGTGCCCGCGTGATCTAAAAGCCAGGCGATTGTACGAAATAATGTGAATTTGAGAGTTATAATTTTACAAATCTTCAAATTTTTATCTCTATTGCCTAATCAAATCTTGACACTCATTTGATAGTCTCTCAAAACGACGAAATAGATTCTTTCTTGCTTGTATTATATTAAAATGCGATGTTCAAAATATAGGAAAGTATATGAGTAAAGTTAATACAACAAAATAAATTTGTTCTCACTTGTATTTTATTAAAATGCAATATTCTCTCAAAATCGTACAGAAAAGTGTACATTAATAAATTTAATACACAACGAAATAGATTCTTTCTCGCTTGTATTTTATTAAAATGCGCGTCTCGAAAGGCTGAAATCAACGATAATATATGAATGAAATTAATATAAAAATATAACGAGAGCAAATTCTTTGCGATGTTTGTAAGTAGGTACTGCAACTACATGCGTACGATGAGAGACTCGATTCCTTTCGCGGCGACCATTCGGTCTTTTTATTTTTCTTCGCTGTTATACTTAGGCAATCTTACGTAAGGGATAAAGTATGCTAATTTTCTTGCCTCGTGTGCGTTCTCGGCACGATCTACCGAGTAATAATGCATGTAACGACGTTTGTGTCACTGCTCGGCGCGTAAACTGCTCGCACTGTACCGATAACTAAGAAAGAAAATTCTTTTATTAAATTAGAAAGATATTTCTCTATATGTCTTACGCTCTCGCGAAAATCCCAGGATGTAATATCCCAGGATTATCTCGCGTATAAAAGCTGACAAGTTTAATTTGCGTTTGTGAACGTTGAACCATTATTCCGGCAGGAACAAAGCGTTGCGTGCGACGTCGAGGGAGACCCACGCGCGTTTCTTATCACCGCTGCATCCTCCGCTGATATCGAGGCCTAGATTATTTCTTCTCGACGTGTTCCTTTTTTCCCCCTCCTCTCTCTCTCTCTTTCTCCAGACAGTCATTCTCATTCAATCCCATCATTTTCGCTCCGAGCGGCAGTGAACGAACGTTCGCATTGTGATTCATACGGCTGGAGATTAAAAATGCATTCACGAAAAATATGAATGAGTCACGCGCGCAATCGTATTGAGTCGTGATAAGCTGAATCGTAATATCGTCGGCGAGCCGGCCGCGACGACGACGACGGCGACGGCGACTTCTTAACGTCCAATTAAAAATCAAGAGTCACTTACAGTTATTTTCCGACGGACGATTGTCGTCGATCAAATAACGGGAAGCGAGAAAGTAGCTCAATAGAATTCGGTAAAATAAATCTTCTCCGTAACATTACCAAATTATAATTCCGATAAAAAAATGTTTTAATTATATTAAGAAATTATTAAGCAAAAGATTTCATTTAATTTCTTCGAAGCGCAAGTCCACAAAAGGTTATTCGCTTTTAGTCTTTCTTAGATTGCAAGACTTATCCGTGTGGCCATCGAATTTGATTATTAAAAGTTTAACGAACATGAGTTTAGAGTGAAAATTGTCGAGGTTTCTTCATAATTCTCACGAATGTACAGTAACGAGACCGTTGACACGTGCACGCGTCGCGCACGTCGCGAGCGAGACGCACGTACTTATACGCGCCTCCGTCTCACCTCGCACGCATAAACATGCGGTACGAATTAATTAAGGTGGAATCGGCGATGCGTCCGTCATCCCCGGCGCGCGTGTCGTGGTCAACGACTGCGCGCGAGCCGCCCCGTCCGCGCCGTCGTTTTTTTATCCTGCATTTTTATTATTATTTCTTTCCAGCAATCGCCCCGAGATAGCGAGGTGCGGTCGCTCACGTTCGCAGCGTCTTTATCGAACGAGAACCGCCGTATCTCGTGACGCATCGCAAACAATTAAAACGTCAATGCGTAACGTCTGTCATTTTTATCGAAATGTCATGACTTTTACGTTTAAATGTGAACGACAAATAAAGGAGCTATATACCAACTTCACAGACACAACAGCTACCGCAGTTTCTTCAATTAGTTTATTTAGCATAAGATATTTGACGAGAGAGATAGAGAGAGAATAACATAGAACAATTATTATAGCATCTAATAATCTAATGTATTAATATAATCGCGTAGCCTTTTAAATCATCAATGGCTTGCAAGTGATTTTGGAGAGATGCAAGTGTTTTCGGTGCCATGGAAAGAGGGTATGAATAACGTTCTGCAAATATTTATTTCCCAATGCGATACTTAATGGAGTCCAAGAACTATACTTGTTCCGGGAAAAAGTTACGGCAAATAGGAAGATAAAAATCTTGAGATAAATCGCAGATTAGATAAAGTATAACGCGAGGCAATTGCGAAATCGACGATGACAATACAAGTCATCACAATCATTTACGTCGTTATTGTTACTTCAGCATGCTCAATGCCTATAAATATACGACGCTTCATTATGCATGCCGCCGATATTACATCTTGTGCGCGCAGATGAATGCATCGATGAGATCCCGCTGAGAATCATTCCTCTCGCGTACCAATAGGATTTAAAAATCGTAATATCCAAGGATATCTCTTACAATTAGAAAGAATCTTATCCTATCTCGAGATGTCTATGCGTAATTGAAGCTTGTCGTCAACACACGTATCGATATTAATTTGATAAAGTAAATGAAAATAAATCGTTTAGAGGAACTATAGATTATTTAGAATTAACTACGCGATTAACGGTTACTTAATAACCGAGTAATTTATTTATATGATGCGATGTTGCCGCAATTTAGGTTACAATAATTCTTTTCTTTGCCCCATTTATATTTATTTCATGCAATCTATTAAAAATATGCAAAATCATGTAGATTATGTGACACTCTTTGTATAAATCAATCTTATATTATTCGAAAATCATTGTGACGCACTCTGCAATACGATTAATTAGCGGTTCGTGTAAGTTCTAAACTTACAATATTGCTCACGATAGTCGAGTAGCCACAACAAATTAATTAACGTCAAGGGTGAGATTAACGTCTGCGATCGAGCCCGCGCTTGTGCGCGGAGATGTTACAGGATTTACGGTGTCTATTAAAAGCTCAAGAGCAAGGATCTGTTCGTGCTCATGAATGTGCGAAAAGCACGGCGCATGCCGGCTGCCTCTTCGACCTTTGAACGTTTTCCAGAGCCTCAAGCTCTTATGTGTGTCCACCACAATTACGCGCGATGTCGCGAAAAATAATGACAGTGATAATGTATAGGAATAATTCGGGAAGACCCAAGTAAATGAATAAACGCGTGATCGAGTATGTCTACCGGTATTTTTCTGATTTTATGAGATAAAGGGCCAGAAAAATACTGGTAAATTAACTGGTGGTCAAAGTTATTAATTTCCAGAATCTGTTCGATATGTTATTTTTAAGGTACAAAAGATCGACAGAGAATGTGTAATGATACAGAACGATGTCTCTCACTTGGCGGCTATACGTACATTTATCGGTGAATTATGCGTATATAATTCGGTGTTATGAGCGAAGACACTTGTTGCCGAAAAAAAGTGACGAAGTTCGAGACGGGTTCGTCAGAGATGCCCGCAAATTTCCCGGAATGTTGTCGCAGGTCAGGACGGACTATCGTACCGCTTTAGCTAACGGAGCAATGGGTAAACTTGTCTCTCCTCCGGTGAGAGGCGAAGATATGACAGAGCCGGCATTGTGGGTCGAAGGGCCCTGACTAAAGTTCATGGTAACAAAAGGGAAATCTATCATAGATTTCTCCGTCAATCGCCGAGAAATCTATAAAGAAAAAATTGCGAATAGCGAGCATTATTAACTTTGTAGATAATGTACGGTCGTTTTGCGTTGCAGTTGCGCTAAATATCTATAATGTCTGTTTATCTATGTAAATAAATTTTGGAAAGCGAAAAATCTTTAACTACGACCGTCCTACATTCAATGATTCAAGTCATTGTTTCTAGTCGTATCGATGAAATTCGTATCCGATTACCTACTTACAATTTCCACGTGTCCTCAATAATAATCTCATCACGTGCCGATCGTCGCGAGAGCTCGAAGTGCATGATCTACGATTGTACCCCTACTACGATTGTATTGTATTGCGCATTTTATCGCGAACACTGGGACGCATTGTGCCTATTTACGAGGTGAAGCCCGTGAATGCGTTCCGTGAGTCTCACAATGCATAGCGAAGCTCGATGATGACTGACTAAAACTGATCCCCCATCGATGTCACGCTTTTGTTTTTATGCCTCTTTTTTTTCTCTAATTATTACAAACAAGCAAAATATAATCGGTAGTACCTATATAGGTATATTTTTCTTGCCTTTTGTGAAATTAAATTTATCTGACAAAATTAACAATTAACAATTTTATTATTTGTTTCGGCAAAAAGAAAAATATAATATTTTGAATTAAAATAAAAATAAAATTGAATAATATGTGCTGGAATAAAAATGATAAAAAGAGAAATTTTTGTGCAGAAAATCTTTTTGTTAAACAAAAATATTTTATATTTTGTCTATAAAGTTGTTTTATAAATATTTAAAATCGATTTTACGCGCGCGATCTCAACACTTTTATACCACAAAATTACAAAAAATTAGGTCGCAGTATTTACTAATTTTTTTTTTAACGACGCATCGGATATCTAGTAGCACTTTATTGGGGGGAAAAAAAACGAGAACATAACTTTATAGAAACATTTGATGTTTTTCATAAAACCTCGATAATTTGACATCTGTCTTGTCTTGTGACATACAAAGATAAAACGCGGTAACAGACAAACGGAATAGAAATAAAAATCGAGTAGAAGATTTAATCTTATGTAACTAGAGATATCAGCAAAATTTACAAAGAAAATTTTTTCAATATTAATCACACTTCTGTGAGAAAAACGATTAATTGATACGCTTCAAGTCTAATTTTCTTATTTAAAAATTAAATAGTTGAACAAATTAAAGTCTAGGGTTTTTTTTTATTAAAGAAGAACGTTATATATATATATATATATAGATTTCAAATACTCTTTGTAAGCGCTACACATCATTCTCCCGCAATATTACTTCTTATTTCCGCTACTTTGCCCCATGGTGTATCCCTTTCCCCACTTGGTTTTCCTAACTGTTGTGTCTGTCTTGCTCGTACTTTATTTTCTCATTCGTCCCTCTTGAGTTGCATGAGTATACAGAAATGTGAGATCAATAGGGTGGAGGGTGTGGGAGCTACCCCCGGTACTGTTCCGTGACTCATAATACACACTTGTTCGAACCCATGGTAGGTTCGCCTTGTGTGACTCTTATAGTTTTCGAACTATTTTTACGATGTACATTTTTATTCGCTCTGACTTCAGAAGGCACGCTTTTCTTATTGATCGCCTTCATATAAATGTTCCCTGTTCCGTCGTATCTCCCTCTACAGCTTGCTGCTGCAGACGCGAGCTGTACCAAAATCTAGGGAAGGAAGAAGAGTAGGAAAATAACGGAAGCACTCTTCCACTCCGAAGAGTATGAATTTTTTCAAGCATGCTTGGGATTATTAGGCTCAAAAACTGAAGTTTCTCTCTATCTTTCTCTCTCTCTGTCTTTATAAATAAATAAACAAATATATTTTTTATTTATTTTAGCATATTTGAAATTTTTATAACACGATGTAATCTATGTGGTCGGTTTTTCTTGAATTCTTTCATCGCTCTGGAATTTTTATCTTCTTGGCTTACGTCTCGATTTTCGTATATTTGCGCATTGCGACGTATCACTCACAGAAAAAAGAAAATTGAGAAAAGTAAAGAGAGGGTTATGACAGTAATATTTTTTGAGAATTGATTTTGTTTTGAATTTTATCACCATTGCGATAATTTGATTCTGAGATTGATCACTCGAGCCTTTCGTTTCCTTGCAAGCGCACCTTTTTGGAGAAGCTCGCACCGCGATGAGTCATAGCTTGTCGATGCGTTTTCCCGTGTATCGACCTGCGGACGAAACGCAGGATTGGTTAGCACTCACCCCGCGCGAGGGTGGAGGAGGAGGGAGCAGGCCGATTCGGCATAATGGAATATAATTTAATTTGTTTCTCCATCAAATCGTATGATCGATTCAGCCCATAAGCGACGGTGACGTCATCCGTTGAATTACGAGCGTTATTGATATACTTTGGGGCACACACGCGCTTGATACTATCCAAACATCGATTCTTTTTATATCAAGGGTTGAAATAGCCATAATACGGATGGTCTCAAATATCAATGCGAAAGTAATCTCTTTACTTTTCAATCGTGCTAATCTTTAAAGTATATTCAAATGAGATATGTTATAGAGAAATAATCAGTTTGCAAGCATACTTACATGTATACTACGAATATTTAGTATATTTTAATTATGATACATTTGAATGCGACGTGTTAAAAATTGTGTTGCATTATTTTTAATAAATAGGTATTAAACTCTTCACTCTCTCAAATATATCACAGCAGAAAATAGAATGTTTAAATATTTCGTAAATTTAAAGATGCGAAAACAATATGTGGAAGACAATTTGAAAGTTTCCGAAGACGAGCATGATGAATATATACAATAATTTCTTCAAAATTATTTTTCCAGAGTTATCAAATTTATTAACGTCTCTTTTAATGAAACGTCGTATATGTATATGGAACATATGGCTTTCTATTTTTGTACATTACATTGACATCAAAATAAATTCATCGTTTTGAAATTTGAGTTTCGAGTTTGGTAATCTAAAATCAAACAGGAACCTTCAGGATAAAAATATTTTTTATTTAATTTATATTAAATAATAGCATACATACTCAAAGTATTTAGCACTATCGAGGAAAAATCGTGTTTTTTTTTTCATATCTGTAAACATCGCGGGAGTACCTACGTTCTGTTTCCAGTGTGACTCAGGCTGTGTACAAATTCGTTGAATAGGCCCCAAGTTTGCAGTACCTCAAATATGCGATACGCGATCGTGCTTCGCAATCCTAGCGGCGTTATCGGCGTTCGCGATATCCGGCGGCGAAGGAAAAACGGAATCTAATAATCAGGCGTCGAGATACCTACCGGACCGGGTATCTCGCGTGGATAGAAAAGAACGACGGCCGATCAACCGGCGATTGCCCGTCACCGCCGGTCGTTCCACGCACGCTGCGCCGTTCCACACGCGCGTGTGTGTTCGAAAGCCGCGCGGCATACGCGGACTATCACCTGCGCTACCAGTTCTCCGTTATTTCATTGCAAATTACTTGCCGAGCCACGAGAGCCGCGTTATACAGTTATCACAATGAGAAAGTTGTTCCGATCCGAGACGTAGAGACGCACGAGTGACTTCGTCCGTGCGCGATTGCAACTCGCGAGTGCGACTCGGAGTTCGCCGCGCGCAAGCCGGTAAACCTTGAACGAATGGAAGAAAATCGCCGTGGAAATCGCGAATTGAATTTACAGTTCAACACTTGGTCCGTGGAATCGCCCAATTCGGTCTCGCTCCATTTTTGTTTTCTGCAGGAGCAAACGCGCTTGCTTTATTTTCAGACTTAGGACGTCATCGTTTCGATTGGTAGCGTTACGATTGTATTATTTCTATACATTTTTCGCGCGAGGGGGATCCATAAAGAGTGATAAATCGGCGTAAGAAGGTGGCAAATAAACTGGTAATTAAGAAATTAAAGTTTGTGGATCAGAGGATTTCTTTGGGAAATATAGATTCGGTTGTAGAATCTTGATAAAGCTAATGCTATGCATGATTTATAATACAAGTGTTTATCAATTCAAAGACTACGAAATCAAGGACTCCAGCTGAGGAATTCGATACTTCTACGCGGCTTTTAAATTAAGAAGCAAGGAAAACGGTAAAACGCTTAAAAATTTCTTCCGACTGGGTTTAATTGCTCTCGAGCGTTTATAGAACGCAGTCAGGATAGATTAAAGATTTTATTCTCTCACTTGAGAGAGAGTTAATTTTACTTATTAAGTTATTCACGGTCGAGTGAAGAAAAATCTTGCGCGACTTCCTTCTTTCATTCCGCGCCGTTCGGCCGGCTAACCGGACCGCAAATCGCGCACACGTGACTTCGGTGTTCCGGTCGAGATCTGGTCCCTCTTTTTTTTTGTTCGCGCTGTAACGCGGCAAGGTGAGACACATCAGCAAAAGAAGACTGAGAAGGACGCGCGCACCACGTATGGCACGTAAGAAGTCGCGTGGCCCTTGAATGGCCGCTCGGTTGGAAATGAAAGTAACACACGTTTCGAATGCCAGCCAGCGTGGACCGTGGATCTTTCGTCTCTCTCTCTTTCTCTGTCTCTTTTTCTGCCACGCTGCAACGGCGACCCGATTTGTCCTTAAGCCGTGGCATAAATGTCGAAAGATAGGATCGTCCTTGAACGATAAAGCTCGCATTCCCCTTTAAATAGTAGTGAGTGAGAAACCCCGAGACGAAGACATCTCGATCAGTATCGTGTTTCATTCGATTACCCAACTTTCCAAGTTATCATGGGAAGGAAACTTTTTTTTTTATAATAAGGAGAAAACGAACTCGGTAGCGTCATTGAACTTTTATACAATGTCAATTCTGTCCCGTAATTGAACAGATTAATGCAACAACGAGATCAAGGAAAGGGGCGAACAGACATTTGTAGAACTTGATTGTCTTGTAAGAGCTATATTTATTCAAATTATTATTATTATGTCCGTTATTAATATAACTTCAATAAACTTATTATCTCATCACTGACAAGATGTGCAAAGATTGAGTGTCGGTGGTGGGGAAAATTGCGGGTTTGGTTTACAAACACGTAAGGCGAATAGTCATTATCCCGCGAATATACAGAGAATTAGTTTGCACGATGCTAACTGTAATATGTCATCAAAGTTGCGAATGCGCGCACTAACTTCGTTTGTGTACCTCACTTTGGACAACTGAACGTTAATACGTCCAGTTTCACTTTTCGTGCCGAGCCGCTAAACGACGTTCAGAAATCTTTCCGCGCACGTTTGCTTGCGAAATTCCTCATTGTCCCGCGGTGGCGATGGAAGAGGTTGGAGGTGGAGGAGGAGGAAACGAGGGGCGTATGTGTGCCAAGAGGTTTTTCTCAGTCGTCGACCGCGATAGATACGGTCGGATTGTTCGTCCGACGGAGAAAAGTCTTCACTCTCTTGGCGGCGAAATCGACAATTTAGACGAACGTGTTCCAAGAAATCGAAAAAAAAAATTAAAAAAAATAAAAGGCAAAGGTTTTTTCTTAAGAATAAATCTCGATTAAGATCTCTTTGCATATGTTTACTCAAATGACCATTTTACGTCCCTTTGAATCATAAAAGCATAAATACAGAATATGATAAATCTCATTTTGTCAATGGTCTTTAAATCGGCTATTCAATATTCTTTTCTAAGCAAGTCTCTTATCTTTAAATATTGTATACAATTAAATACTGTTTTTTTTTCTATAATTTTCTCTGTCTGTGTTTACAGGACCAGTTCGAGAATCTGTCCCTGCACACGCAAAAAGGGATAGAGTTTCTCGAGAGGTATGGCCACTTCATACGCGATCGTTGCGCGATCGAATTCGAATACGCAGCGAAACTCAGGTGAGAGACATAACATTTTCTTCCTAAGATTAAATTAAGAGGTATATACGGTCTATACGGATAATTAAGAGAGAAATGGATGTAAAAGATACTCAGACACTTTCAAGGCACCTGTTTCTGCGTATTTAATACGGATATTTTCATTTGTCATTTATAGAGATATTTTAATATTTAAAAAACAATTATAATTGTTTACGATCAAAATATTTCCCAAAGCAATTTTGTTCAAGTCTGCATTTCAATTTATTACGCGACTAATTCGGGACATATTCTGTATCAGTAGTTTCTCACAAAAAATTACAAGAACAAATTTTAAATTTATCTCAACGTTTTTTATTTATCAGTAATTTATTTATAGTTGGTTATTTTTATTTTTCTTTCTTTCTAAACCAATTTCTTAAAGACAAAGGAACACAAAGATGCAAGCAAAGTTAAAAGGAAAATTAGCAAAGGAACATTTTCTACTGGTTTTGAAAATAATTTAAAGTGACAGAGAAGAAAGAGGGGATCGAGGGGATCGATGGCAGGTGCGCAGGGCCCCTCGGCGCTGTCGTACACCTTGCACCTTGCCAAACCCTGTCGTGCAAGTCGACGTACATGATACTTCTTTCCTCTTTTTTTTTTTTTAAGTGCCCCGACAAAGGGTGAGACATCCGAGGCGAAATGATTTCAATGGGACATTCTGTATAACGAGCGTGTCTCACGCACCCCGTGGGTTCAGGGACGAGGCGAGATCTGTAGCGACTAACACAGTGTTGAAGGAATCCCTTGTCCGTTCTGTGAATGCCGTCCACTGTAGCGTATACTTTTGTTCTATCGGGTGTCTCGAAATCTAACCGCTTCGGCCGTTTAATTACTCCGTTTTGCATTACGCTTAATTACTTCGTCGCACACTTCGAGAAATGTTTGTCGCGCGCCGCGCGCAACATTAGCCGTAATTAATTGCACAGTCTGCCCTTTGGTATAATCCACGAAAGTTATAGTCGGAATGAAATTCTATATAGACTTATTGGGACGCAGATATGTTTATCACTCTTTGTTTTTGGGCGCGACTTAGACGTTTAGGAGTATAATAATAACTCACGCGCTCTTTCAGTAATCAAACATTATTTGAAAACGTTTATTCCGTTGCCGTTGCGTGACTCCGAGGCGTGATCTTTCATATGTTTTATTTAATAACTTTCATTTAATAATTAATTATAGTGATAATTACTTCAGTGTAAGTACAATTATCGTTGTACAATCGAATGGTTATATACTAATCGTAAATTGCATAAATTTGCAATTAAATTTGCATGTCTGATGAGAAAATGTACGGGGCATTATGTCCGTCAAAATCGATTTTGATAAAACGAAGGCATTAATTAGCGCCGAGCGTGCAACACTGGCGAGAAATGATTTCACGCGCTTCGCCGCGCACGGTTCCGCCGCTCTTGCCCGCTGCATTACGAATCATCGCCGCGTCCTTCGTCTTGGATGCGCTGCAATTTCCAGCGTCTAGCCCGACCCTCGATTCACTTTCGTGCAAAATCGCGGCGGTCATTGCACGCGTATTCTGGGACGATTCTGGGAAAATTGCCTCGACTCCGTGTAACACGCCAAAAAATTACGCGATCGTCAAGTAACTGTTGGATTATCCGGAGTATTCGACGTAACAGGATCCGAATATTCGGGGAAATGCCGGGAAGAGGATCCGTGTATTTGGATGATTCTTGGAAAATTCCAAAATATTTTATTGCCCAGGAATTATCCTGATACAAGCGACTTTCCGCTGTTTTCTTCCTCTCTTTCGTTCATCCTCTTTTTTCTCCTCTCCTCTTCGCGTTGCTCCGCTGTATCAAGAGCGCGTGAGATTCAGCTTGATAGTGTATTTATAGACCGACGTGGCGCACCGTAAAAATTAAAACGGCACGCCCAGATCCGTTTTAATCTGCGCCGCGACCGAAAATAATTCCGCGCACTCGCGATCTGATATTTCTTCGATCACCGCGCGGCGGCACAATCCGCGATTTGACCCCTCGATGCACCTCGACAGACCGGAATGACCGCGTGCGCATTGCAGTAAATTCCCAGCGGCTTTTCACGTAAAAGGAAGCGAGCGTGTGGAAATTGCGAGATGTTGCAATTCTTTGAAGCGTATTCTTGTATATTGCTATTGAAATATTATTATAATTGCATCGTTGTTTAACACGTTCGCGTCACATGTGTGTAGAATTATTATTTAGAATACAGAATACAGCAAGTCTCTTTAATACATTTTACGTATGCATAATTGTAACGTGCACTACATTGAATAAAAATATTAAAAATGTAGCATTTTTTACGGCAAAGATTTTTCAAATCTGGCCATAGCGAGCGTTAAAGAAGTTATTATTTTTGTTCGCTGATGAATGAATATTCGCATGTATGATTTTAGAACTATATGATTTAATTATGATATCTCTTTGTATTTATCAGATTACTCTACATAATACAAATCTAACTTTTAGTAGAATTTGTAGATAAAGTAAAATGATATTAAAAATATGTAAAGTTTGATTTTATCTTTTATTCATCTGAAGAAATTAATTCGTCAGACGGTATTAAAAATTATAATATATGTTTCAACTTTCTCTGGATTAAAAAAAAAAACTGTAAATGAGAAAAACCCAGAGATAACACAGAGATCATTTCTCTGAGCAGTTTATTTCCGGGTAATCTAATAGTTTCTGTTATTCGCCTAACGTTTTCCGGCGATGTCATTTCACCTTCGTGAGAAGCGTGCATCAATAATAATCTTATTTCTCCCGTCTCTGTTGCAGGCGTCTCGTGAAGAGTTATCAACCGAAGAAGAAGGAGGAGGAGGATTATCAGTAAGTATAAAGCTACATGCGCGCGTACTCTCTCTTCTCGAGTTACCGGCGATCTCAGATAATTTGTTGTATCCGTATATGTGTACAAAACATCAAAGAGCAATAAATACATATTTAAATTGTCCGCCGCGGTCGAGATGAATTACACCACTGTGGCCAATCGAGGGAAGTAGATAATTACACCATGATGAATGGAATTATAGTAATTTTCTGAGAGCGAAATATTGTTAATTAGCATGGGTACATATTTTACGCCTCTTACGATATAAAAATTATATTCCGTAATTAAAATATATATATATATATATATATTCTGTGCAATGAACGTTGAACTTTCGTCGTATTTCTGAACATATAACCAGGATTTATTAAAGCGAAAGGTAGGGTGGCAGTGTGGTCTTGTGGTAAAGCGCCAGGCTCGTAATCCCGAGAACCGGGTTCGAGTCCACCTGATCACAGGAATTTTTATATTCCAAACTGCACCCCCCGCACGAGTGGGGCTCGTGCGGAGAAACTGGGCTATCTTTCGGCGGATTGCAATGTGCATTTCAATGATTGCATCGTGTTTGTGAAATGATCTTGTAATGGAGATATATATACTATAACGTAAATTTGAAATTGGTCGTCAAGCTTGGGGAGCTTGGGAGAATTGCTGAGTCACAGCTCTGCGCAATCAATGCCTCTGATTCCTGAGGTGTGGTTTTTTTTTTTTTTTTTTTTTTTTTTACGAAAGGTATATGGAAAATATTTCCTCTGCGTAGGAAACTTCTACCGATCTTTATAAGTTCCGGGTTTTTTCACGGAGGCATAATTAATTTTCTGATTCGACGCACAGAATGCGCACCGCGCGAGTAATTAAGCGCGCATAGGAGCGTGGTTAGGTCAGGGTTAAAATAAAACGGGAGTTAAAACAAAATCAGAGTTAAAGCGAAGTGAATTTTGCTTCAACAGAATTTCTCCGGCAACGGCTCGCTCCCGTTTTTCGTTCTCGCGCGAAACTCTTTCGTTCGATATCCGCAAACTAGCAAAACGTCAACGCAAACACGTTTTGCAAAACTCTAACGAAAAAGAAACGTGAGCAGAGTCTGTTTATCTCGCGACCTAGAATCGAATCCTGATCGAAATTCGAAAGTTAATCAATTTTTGTGCAATGAAAACGTGATATTAGCACCTTACATCTTTAGATTTCTATTTTTTGCACTTAATCATCAAACCTCTTTTCGAAACGTAATCAGGAACTCTGAAACTCGTTAGAGAAGAGCCAGAATTTTATATTATATATCAAAATCTTTTTAATAAAGTGTTAATTTTACAGAGAGATTATACTTCGCAATATAGGCGAGATGCCTTATAAGTTTAATTCTGCAAAACAAATTTCCGCTCTCCCGGTCGGTTTTTTATGAAGTAGTATAAAGAGTGTGTCATACTAATCGGCGTGGGCCGAGATTTAAGCTCCTCTCATTCTGTGAAATCAGCCTGCGTTGGCGTTGTGTAGATCAGAAATTATTCTTGTCATGTACGTAACGATTACACTATATAATTAAAAAAAAAACATTTATGTTAAATTAGCTAACGTTATCTACAAGTAAGGCATCTTATCTATAACTAAGGCAAGAGAGTTTGCGTACACAATCCAAATTGTTCAAAATTGTTTAAATAGGTCATTAAGATTTCTCGACAAGAAAAACTAGAAATTTATTAATCAAAAAATGACGGAGCAAAGTATTAAACGAAAACTTTAAGGAAAAATTAAGGGAGTAGAAAATAAAAAGCGGACTTGAAAATATTAAGAAAATAAAAAGAAAAGATTTAAAAGATTTTAATCAGACGAAAATAAATCTCACGTAAAGAGAAGGTAGAAAATGAATAAAGTAAACATAGAGCAAAAGAACAAAGAGAAGAACGAAGTTTGTGTTTCTCAGGTATAGTCCCTGTCGGGCGTTTAAAATGGAGCTGAACGAAGTGAACGACCAGGCCGGTCAGCGGGAGGTGATCGCGGAGAATCTTCAGGCGAACGTTCTGCGGGAACTCAATATCCTGGTTAAGGATTTCAAAGAGGATCGCAAGAAGCATCTGCAGGAGGGTGCGCGGCTGATGGCCACCCTAGCCGGCCAGATCGGCAATCTGGAGCGTGCCAGGAAGGCTTACGAGAAGGCCTTCCGCGAAGCGGAGCGCGCCGTGGAGAACTATCAGCGAGCGGACGCGGATCTCAATCTCTCAAGAGCAGAGGTGCGTGATAAAAAAAAACTCCTATCGTTTGATAAACCTGACTAGGTCTCGCTGGCGTATTTCTCTTCGTTTCTGAAAGTGGCCCAACATGTATACAATAAGTGGGAAGAAACGTCAGTATAGTATCATTTCAACGGAACATAGATAGAATCTCAAGTTGTATTTTTCCACGGATAGATAGAACGTGCGAAGAAATTGTGCCTTTAAATTATGAACGATTGATGAAAATTGTGTACATTGACGTTCGATGATGACCAATTTCTTTTTTTGCAACGAGCAGGTTGAGAAGCAGAGGATGAATATGACGATGAAGACCCAGCAGAGCGAGGAAGCCAAAACGGAGTACGCGAATCAGCTGCAAAAAACGAATGACATGCAGACGTTACACTACCACACAGCGATGCCGGAAGTGTTTCAACATCTTCAGGTACTTTGTTATAACTGTGCACGATTGTGTCCACGTTTTATTATGTCCGTTTTATTATATTTTTTATATTGTCCGTAATTCTTATGTAATATTCGGAAAGGTATTCTCCCTTTTGTCGTCATATAAAGATTCAAAGAACTGTTTAATGTGATAAAAAGAAGGTTTGAAATGATTACATATTTGTCAAACTTGAACAATCATGGATTAAATTTCGCACTGATTAATCGCAAAATTCTAACTTTTAATTAAATTTTTAAAAATAGCTAAAAAAATTTTTAATTTGTTTGCTTAGTTGTGTACTTGCAAATGTATCAATTTAATAAATTAGTAGTATCTATTAATTTCCTAATTGGAAATTATTACAATGTTATCTCACTCAATTCAATGTTCAAATTACTTTTTCTCATTGGTAATTCTCTCTTATACGTCACGCTTTTGCCGCAGGAGCTGGACGAGAAAAGGATAAAGAACATGCGGAATTACATGATGAAATCGGTAGAGATCGAGCGGGCAGTGGCGCCGATAATTGCTCAGTGCCTGGATGGCATTGAGAAGGCGGCGAACGAGATCAACGAGAAGGAGGACACGATGTTGGTAATAGAACGTTACAAGAGTGGTTTCCAGCCACCTGGAGACTTTCCCTTTGAAGACCTATCAGTCGCCAAGAACTACGACAGCAACAGTCAACTGGCCCAGCCGGTCATGCAGCCGATCCACAATCACCTCACGGTCAAGGGCACCGTCTCCGGTGGCAAGATCAAAAAGAGGGTCGGCCTTTTCGGGATCTTCGGCAGTAATAAGGTAGATACTCGTCCGTATTGCTCTGAAAGATTATTGCAAATCTTTTGGGATCTTTTGGGATTGGTGCAGCGTTACAACGCATAGGATGTACTGAGAAAAGATATATTAATAAATGTTCTCAATGAAACCTGCTGATAAATATGGAAAAATAATTGCATTTTTATCGCGGATTTTTTTTAATTCTCTGAATTCTGTTTGTAATTCTCCGTTTTAATTTAATGCAAGATAAACTTGATATAATTATTTATTATTAATTATTCTGAATTTACGAATTTTAATTAGAACGGTATTTTTTCAGACATCCTATACGCATTATTCTTGTGAAGTCGTCGAGTCTGGACGATCTAATAAATTTTCACAATAATTCCTTTGCATATATCATAATTACATAATTGGTAGATTTTTTTTAGTATACTGACAAAAATAATTTCTGATTGTTTTCGACTCGTAATGTTGTAAGCCGAGGACTCGAACGACTTAAAAGAAGAGCTAACATAATTTATTGCATTATTTATTTATCGCATCTGCGAGGTCGTGAGAAGGAAAGGATAATTGCTAAGAATATTGGAGATGATTTTTTACTGCAGCATGCACGACAATCCTTTGAAGTATTATTTTATTCTTTTAACTTATCATTTACGTATGTATACTTTGCATCTCCTTATTCGCCGACAGGCCTGCTCTTATATGCACATGTATTTTTATTGCGCATGTACATTAGTAGATTCCGTATTCTTCCGACCGGCTACAGTTATTTACGTTATTTACAAGCGACTTCTCAATTATTATTTTGTGCACTGTTATCTTATGATTACTTGAAGCGGTTTGCATTTTTAAATTATTATTATTTGAAATGATTTTGCTATATAATTTATAAGAGCTTTGCGATACAGAAAACTCTATTCATATGTAATAATATGAACTCATACTGATAAAATCAATTGGAGAACACAAAATCTTAATCATAGTTAAGACTGCAATTAAAATCAGAATAATGTCTTGTACTCACTATCTGCTAGTATACAAGATTTAATAAATAGCATATTAATATTTATATTATATAATGTTTATTTATATGTAATATATATATTTATATTATAATAATATAATAATATAATGATAGGTATACCGATATTATAATACACATTATAAATATTTAATCTTTATTTTAAATTTCTGTATGTGTAAATTTTTGAAATTAATGTTTTGAATGTTTTTATGCATTTTAACTCGTAAATTAATGTAACAGAAAGAACAAAGTCTGATAAACTCTGATAAAAATTGCTATGAATTGAGTTTAATACTGTATCTTCTTTTATTTTTATACTTTTGGACTACAATTTGCAATCAGTCTTTCATTTGTCTCGTATAACAAAAAACATAACTTATTTTTCTTCTGTACTTTCTATTAATTTGGTGGATGGTTCAATCTGCCTGTGGTCTTCTTGTTTCCAATCGTCACGGGCTATGAATTGGGATATTATCACACTTAGTAAGTACTTCGTAGACCGCTTTTTCGCTCGCAATTATGTATATAATAACAACTCTTTATCTGCCTTATAAAGATAAAATACATGTGACATTAAAATGTCTTGTTAGAAGAGCGTGAACCCCAGCGGATGCATTAATCTTAATCAGTATAAGACTGATGGACTATAACACTTACAGAATGCAATGTGAAAAATGTAATTAAAATTTTATATTGTAACTAAATTAAATAAAATTCGATATGTAAAATATAACAAAGAAATTGAATTGAGCTAGAATTTAATATGAAAATAATTTATAATGTTGAGAACTGAGGATCTGCGAATCTAAAGATCTACAACTCTCTGAAAGATTTATAAAATAGAATTTGTGAATTTGAAGAATTACGTTTTAAAATTAATGTATTTTTAAATATCTGTAGCTTTGTAGATTTGTAGTAGCTTAGACTTAAATTAACGTGAAATTTTGATTACCATTATAAAAAGTAGATCAGTTTTTCGTTATATATGTGAAATAAATAAAATATCTTATACTATTTGAAATTAATGTTTCCGAAAGGATCTGAGGTCTCGCTTATGCTATTGCTAAAAGTCCATCCTGTTCATTCGCTGAATGATACGCTTTTTGGATTTGTTTCATGCAAACGACAGAAGTTGATCGAGGTGTGCATAGCTTTAAAGGTCTGTCCTTTATACAATTGCCAAGTCAGTTTTCGATTGACCCTTCTGGTGCTTAGCCGAATGCTTACAAGTGCTCGACTTGCTCGTCTTCTTTACATGCAGTAATAAATAGATGAGACAGGCAATCGCTTCTTCGAGAGCAGAATTAAGTATTTTGATTCGATTGTTTCGTAGAAAATCAAGTTGAAAGAATCCCTACATCTGTGAGATGTTTAAATTAATTAAACAAATCTAATTTCTGCGAAATCAAAGGCTTTCAAGAGCCTGCAAAATGCAGGAATTGTAGAGTTTCAATATTTAGTAGCATCAACCTAAAAATCTGCGAATTTTCCAAAAAACCTGAATTTTGAAATTAAAGAAATTAAATTTTAATTTTTCTAGCATCAAATTTTAAACCTTTTAGCACCAAAGGGGTTAAATATTATTCCCATTTTTGAAATAATTTGTTCTGATTTTTGTCCATTATTTATATACTGCAGAGAATACATTTTATCCATATTATCTATTATCGCTTAGAACAATGAGCGATATTGAATATTGAAATTGTCCATCAGTATCAATTTGTATACGCTAGTTTCCACTAACAATTCGCAGATCATTAACGAAACGAGTTGCTACTACAACAAAATGTGTTCCCAAGCTTTCTCATCTTTCTGTTATTTTCCTGAGACCTAGAATGTGCGATATGTTGAAAGAAAAGAAGAAAGAGAGAGAGAAAAAACTCGCGTTTTATAATCATATAAAGTTTTATTGAAGTATTCTTGCCCACATAACTTATCATTAATATACGCATCAATTATTATATTAATTATTTTGATATAATTTGATAATTATTTTAATAATGAAGATTTTTAGTGCAAAGAAAATTTTTGGGTCTCAGGAATACGCACAAATAATTTCTATAGGATTCGACACTTATTGTATGAAATTCCAGAATAATGTGCCTGGCTACGGTGATGGTGCCAAGGAGGACTGCAGCGATCTGCCACCAAATCAGCGGAAGAAGCGATTGCAGCAACGACTGGACGAGATCCAGGCGAAGATTCAGCAAGAGACCGCGGCGAGGGACGGTCTGATGAAGATGAAAGGCGTGTACGAGCAGAACCCCGCCCTTGGAGATCCAATGAGTATAGAGGGGCAATTAAACCAGTCCAGTAACAAACTGGACAAGCTCGGAGTTGAACTGGCAAAGTTTCAAGGCTACCTCGAAGAAGCAATGCGCGCTGGTGCCAATTTATCTAGGTAAATGAAGCACAGTTAATTGAACGGGCCAGTATTGTTGTGCCATTTAATAATAAAATCAAGAGAGGTAAAGAAGTAACTTGGCGTGGTTTCAGCCCAAGTCAAGCACAGCGAAAACCTACTACTAACGGCTCGGCAACCAGGCCGTTGAGTTCACGAAGAGGTAGTCACTCGGGCGGCGAGGAGAGCCTGTCGAGATCCGCTTCGGACTCGAGCGTCTGTAACGCGAACGCAAATCAACCGGTTCACAAGAAGAGCGCGCCGAGCACACCGCAGCCGACTCATGGGTAAGTCATCACGGTAATATACAGAATAACGCACAGGTCACATTATACACTCTGAAAATCTCGGGACCTTTAGAATCCGTACATATTCACTTCATAAACTTGTTCTTTCGTGTTATTATTCGTACCGTTTTATCGTTATTAATGTTTTATCATTATTTGGTATTATATTAATATTCTATTTTTATATTCTACCAGAACTCAAATTATATACTTCATAGATTCTCCGTGTCATAATTTATCCGTTTCATAATTCTTTATAAATTCATGTTCAGAAACATTGCAATGTCTTTGGCTTTTATGCAATCGTTCTTATCTTATCGGAGCTAATGAACATAAGTAACAGAGATAACACGAAAAGTGTTACTATATGAGTCACCGCTGTTTTCCCCGTTTCGACAAATTAGTGTGACGAATGGAGTTTTGCTTCACAATTGCTTGTAGGTCCAGATTAGATTATGATCTAGTTGTTGTATATACCTTTCCGCGAAAGCGTTCGGTTATTGAGTAGATTAGACACTTCACACTAGACAAATAGCCACGGTTTTCGCTTTATGGTACTGATGCACAGTTCCACGAACAGCCCGGAATCTGGCCTCGGCGAGTCGAGAACGTCGCTACCCGGCAGCGGTTGCGAGGAGTATTATCATGACGAAGTGGACGCTCAACCGCCATTGGGAACATGTCGGGCGCTTTATCCTTTCGATGGTGAGAGTCCGTCCAAATCTATGGGCATCCATACGATCTACTTTTCTATGTTTTCAGTTATAGGGACGGAAACACGAATTAGATTAAAGTGCAACAGAGAAAAAAAAACTGAACAATTACTTTATTCTTGTTATCCTAATCTTTAATCTTGTTATCATTGTTACTATTTTATTTGCAGCGACTAGCGAAGGTTCCATACCGATGTACGACGGCGAAGAGCTGTATATGATCGAGCTGGATCAAGGAGATGGTTGGACTAGAGTGCGACGCATTTCTCAACCGATCGAGGGCTTCGTGCCGACCTCGTACATAGAGTGTCATCTGTACAACACTTAGCCGCTTCTCCTAGGTTGTTAAAGGGGAACTACGCGACATGGAACCGCTCGAAGGAGATTATTAACGAAGACGCGTAACGCATTTGGCGTCGTCGAAGATTCGAGGGTCATGTGTTGGACGAATTGGCACGGGATACCGAAACGTCAATAGCGGATCGCAGGCCTAATACTCGAACAACGTAACATCACAAGGTTTTTAATTTTAAAGATGCAGGAACTTGAAACAGTTAAGAATCGTGAATATTCACACGCAAAATATATTATGAAGCTTCTTTTAAGATATATTATGAAGATCTTTTAAGATTCATAAGATAGATGAAAACAGAATTTCTCAATCGCGGATTTGAGAAATCGTTTGTCAATCTAAAGACCCGCGATCACAATCTATAAAAGTGGAAGTATCTGCGGAATCGGATTATTGCGTGCTAGTATTCTCAACGAAATTGTGACTATTGTCAACTGTTGCGTACACACCTCCAACACATTTCCCTCTTAAGTATTCCTGTTCGATCGATCGGCCGATCGATCAGGAAGGAACAAAGGAACGATATAATACGAACAAATAGCCCCGGTTTTGTGATCAATCAATCTAAGCGTAATAGGGATAGAGTCGAGCTCATTTTTGGGCTTATTAGACCCTAAGAGACATATTTCACCCTTATCCGGATTTATTTAATATAATACTTTGTTATATAATAATTAGCAATTATCTGTTAAAAAGGTATTTAACAGATTTTAATAGCGTATTATTAATAGCGAATGTATTATTTAAATTTACATTTAAATCATTATTTTCGCGTGCGATTTTTTTACGAAGGCTCGCGGCGGCCCTACAGCCTTACCTGCATTATTTTGAAATTATATAAGTTGATATTAATGGCTGTTGATTATTAATTAATTATGAAATGTTTTACCGCGGGAATACGGCTGTATTATTATTTATCGCGGGAGGAAATTCAATGCGCGGAGGATCACATCGGGACCTGCATTTCTTGGCGTTCGGTTCTCGTCAAAATTATTACTAATGATAACAATAGTTACTACTTTATTAATCTCGGAAAATTTTTTTATTTAAAAATATTGTATTATTTTGCAGACTGTGTACTATGTTTCACTATGTAAATACATAATTCTCTTTTTTTTAATTATTTTAAAGTAATCTTATACGAAGGGCCACGGTGGCCCCAAAGTCTATCTACGGCAGGAAACTCACGAATCCAGAGGTAAGGGTTGAATTTAGGCATCTGTATGATAGCGTTATGTCCGATAATATACATGTTCAATTGTATGCATTTGTCACTTTTAATCCTTGAGCAGGAGCAAGTATCGAAACAGAAGAATTACGTTATTGGATAATTATTTTATTTTATTTTAAAAAATAGTTATTTAACATCGCAATTAGGAAATGCCAGTTTTTAGTCTATCAAATAATGGTCGACGAAAATAGTGCAATATTCTGATCAAAGATTTTAAGACGAGTCTTTTGTCCGTGTGAGAACTTATGAGTTTTCACAGATCGCTTCAGTATTAACATCAATGCGGCTGCTTAAGGATTAAAGCGCGATTGTCTTTTCGTGAAGAGTCGACGATGAAATGATCTTTAATGCACTTCTCGAGACGTATCCTTTTTCCGTATAGCTGTGCACGAGCGAGACATTTAACGATCCCGTTAAGAGAAAAAAAAAGAAGTAACTATCTTAGTAATAATAATCGCGCTCCGCCTACTCGTCACTCACAAATTAATCACGACTGTTGTAACCGTCGCCGCACCGAAGTTTTATCGTTCTTTTGTATACTCGACTCGACGTTGTAAAAGGCGGCCGACTGTTTCACGCACACGACTCACTATCATACGCTGAGAGAGCACGAGACTGATAGGGTTTCGTCGTGCTCGCGCGAGTCGAGCAAAATCTTGATGTTTACTCGTAATCGAGATTGCAAAGATCGACAAGATTCCGAAGTATAGTGGCATCGAGAGAAGAATTACAGAAATTATACTAGTTAGGATGCGTACAGTACAGGATTGTAAAATTTGGCAATGGATAATTGAATATCCATGTATTCGATTTTGTAAAATCGAAAGCTTCTAAAGTTAGAGCTCTTCGGTTCAAGAAGTGATAAATCTGTAGCATCTGGAATTCGTGCGAAACGCTAGCTTCTATAAACGAAGATTTTATAAAATCGGATAAATATACATATGTATATATATATATATATATATATATATATATATATATATATATATATATATATAGATGTGCCAAAATTTATAAAATTAAAATTTTTCGTAATGTAAAATATTTTATAATCCTAATAGAATTCTTGACTCTTCAACGATCTACAGATTTGAGATTAGCTTATTTGAAAGCGTATGTAATCCGCGAAAGGATATCTGTACGACGAGAAGGGTCTTGAAGTCTTGAGATTCTCGGGACTCGGTTACGCGTAACATCAATTTGCGACGAAAAATGAGTCGTTCCGATGGAGCTGGTCGGCGTACCGCGTTTAAGGAGTTGCCTGAATGTGACTAGTTAGTGATAGATTTATGTAAATATTGCCAGGGATATGGAAGCGAGAGCGAGGCTGCCCAGCATGCGAGTGCCAGAATCGATATTAAGCCCCGGGAAGGACACGCTTCTGTCGCGGACAGGAGCCTGGTCCTTAAAATATCCGGGTATCCTGCGGCAATGCTCTGTGCTGCGTTGGTGCTACACATCGGTATATTAAAATTATTAAATGGTCAAAAAAATAGCGTTCGCGATAATCGTAGCGGCAAGCTGTAATTGTAGAAGTTATAGCGTCGGCCTGTCACTATTGTTACTTCGGGCGATATTTTGCGATAGCGAGAGCCTCGATGAATGGTCGCTAAAGCAGCATGGAGATGCGGTATATCTGAAGGAACTGATCCTTGGATCCCCATACGTCCCGGAAGGAAGTCCGCTCGACCGCGAGAACCTGATGCATTTATCGTAATTTTTCGCGGCATCCGGGAATCGTGTAACTTTCTCTCGCATTGAATGTATATGTATATATTATATATATATATATATATATATATATAGATATTATATATTCGATCGTCAGGAAGAAAAGGCGTAGCTTCACTATAGCCGTACGCAAGTACACGAATAAATATCAATAGTTCACTCAGACACATACACACGCACACGCGCATCCTGCCCCCGCTCTTGATCGCTTCCGGTTCGTTAACGGCGAAAACAAGGGAACTACTCGGCGATTATGGCAAGACGAAGTAACGGGGCCGTCTGTGCGCCCCGACGTTTCATTGTGTCTGTTCTATGTATATTTTGTGATTCTCTATACGCGCGAACAAGCATTGTAGATAATTAATTCTGCGTTTTATTATACTTTATTATTATTATTTTTATTATTATTATTAATATTGAAAAAATACAGGTACTAAACCAATATAACTGTTTCGGATACGTTAACGTGGGTAATATATTTACGCCTTTACATCCAGAGCTCTTCCTCATGCGTTTGATGCGTTTAGTATTTAATTTTATCTCTTATAGAAAATATATGTTTGGAAGAATACCAGTTTTTCGGTTCAAAAAGCCGCACTTTATATTTCTTGTATAACAATTTTTTAAATATAATTTTTACGTGATTTTATTGCTATATAAAAATCAAAAGAAAGTAAATGTGATAGTGATAGTTATTAAATCGCGAATATAATATTCCATTCCTATATTTACGCAAACACGCGTTGAGAATTATTTTTTTTATAATAATCGTATGATATTAATAATTATTAAAACGTGAACGTGATATTTTTGTTCGGTGAATGTAATTTATTTAATATGTTCAACGTTTAGTAACTATTATTGTACGAAGTAAAAGATATTTATTTTGGCATTGATTGTATTTCATTTCAAAAATTTTATTTAAAGAAGCTGCAAAAATATAAAAAGTGCAATTAAAACTAGCGTGCGCCGTCGTCATCTTTGTTTTGCGTCGTTTTATGTCCGTTTTTGAATAAAATGTTATTTTGTGTTTTTAAATCATCGAAGCAATGTTGCACATGCGAATAAATGTCGCGAGTACTGACCAAAGCATTGAGCAATTATTGTACCACGCAGTACTTTTCGTTCTATTACGATACTATCGATCATAATTAGCTCTGTTTTCTAATCACGCGAGCGAGTATCCATGATATCGAGATTGCGTGCAGCTTCAACGTAAAGCCAATCAGGCACCAGCAGCTCGGTGAGTAATTTCATTTCCACTACATAAAGCTAATTTAATTTGTAAAATTAAAAAAAGAGAAATCAGTTGAGCGTTAGTTGCATTAATATTAATTAGCGCAATTGAAGTTGTAGATAAAGCGCTTTGTTCAGAATATAAAATCAGGAATAGATAAAAACGCAGCTGAGTTCTGGGATATTTTATTTTTTAACTGGCAATTTTTTTTTTATTTTGGACGTTTTTTGGCACACCCTGTACATACGTTCGTACACGACACATTTAGTGGCTCAAGGTAGAACATCGACCTTCCATCCGTCGAAACTAATACGTTGTATAAGTGCACCATTTATGTTTCTCTATTAATAACAGTCGCGACACACGCATGCATCGTATAAAAATTGGCTCGATAACTTTCGGATAGTTTTTATTTTACGTAATACAGAATGTGGGTAAATTTATAAGCGAGTAAAAGTGTCCATCTGTCTTGAAAGCATTGCGCAGTTTCTACTCCCCTGTCAAAAATTGTATATACAATTACGACACATATCTTGCAAGATTTTAACAACTGACGCGTCGAACAATCGGCGAATAAATTATAAAAATACGGACCACAACAACTACTCTCCTGACCCGTGACGCAAGTGCTCTCGCGAGACTAGGGAACATTCATATAAATAAGATACAAATTGCGATATAGAAATCACTGTAATTAGGATGTATATAGACTAGGAACGGTGCGAAATATATAATTGAAAAAAAAATGCGCTCTCGTGCTTCTCGTGCTGTTTGCATTGCGACGTCTCGCGCGTCTCCACATTGAAATTTCTACGAATCTGAGGATGTATGAAACTAGAGATTTACAGATTTATCAGTTATACATTTTTATATTTTTCCAATTTAAGAAAATTTTAATAAATCTTAAAGCTGAGGGACCTTCAAATGAAATTATCCAAATGCCACGGACGTAATTGTCCGTAAATCCGAGATTCGACACGGTTACGTAAACTTCTGTAAATCTCAAGATCCGTACGTCCAAGAATGACTGACTAGATCAAAAGCACAGGAAGATAAAACGAATTTACAATTGTAATTACTATTCGACGCGCAGAACGCGCGTAGTCTCGCGAAGACATTTGCAAGCCTACGCTTGCAAATCTGTATTTCTTTACGGGGCACCCTATATCCAGACGTTAATAGTTACTTAATAATATTTTTGTCATTCGTTACTTTTTCGTTATTAATTAACACTTTGTACTCGAGTGAAAAAAATTAACATTTATCCGAAACTCATCAATTTGCGAGGCGTTAATCTTTTCATATCCGATTTACGAATGCATGTAAAACGTGAAAACGTCCTCAAAATGTAATTTACAGAAGAGTTACGGAATCTTTATTTTTACACTGATTCTTAATATTTTATAAATATATAGTAACATTAAATCATGTAAAATTGTAACATCTCTGTTATATTTTCACATGATACTCGAGTGCAAAATGTTAAATATTAAAAAGATTGCACTATATAATGTATATATATATCGGCAGTCCATAGCGGTGTAAATTGTCCGCGACACTGACGGACAAAAATTACAATACAAATACAGTCGATACAAGTTGTATTCATGAACGACAGATTAATATTTTGCAAATATTTCTTCAAGTCTTAAGCTCTGTAAATCCGAGACTTTTGAATTTTAGAGATCGCACATTTAACTATGCAGATTTAAAAACCCGAAGGTTCGAAAAAATCCAAATCAAACGATTCAAATGATCCACATACTTTATAATTCAAGGATTCGATACTGAAAGTGTTCTGATATTCAAAATTTCATAAATCGTGAGATCTAAGAATCCTCGAATTCGATTGAATTAAGTATTTATGTATCACAAAACAGCGTCGCTCATGGCTGGTATCGCGATAAAATCTAAAAATCCACGCGGTATAAAAGAAAAACGAGGGATCGGTCGATCTCCACGAGATCAGTAACAGATCCGCAGTAATTAAGTACAAATCACTAGTGACATTTATAAAAGATACAATCGGGCCGTGTCGACTGGCGATCCGCGGCACCCGTTATCACACATTTCGCGTTATCACTGTACAAAATGTCGATTCTACTTCTAGTTCGCGAAGTCTTGAGCAATCTTCGTCGAGAGAACGCGGGGGATGGAATCGTCTCCCCCGGCGCGTCTCCCGTCGCGAAATGGGCTGCTCTCACTCGGGAGGTGGCTTAAACGTTCAAGTCCTCCCAATCCTCGATCTGCCGAGGAGTAAGCTCGATCGTGATCCTGGTCAGAGTGCGTAGGAGGTCGTGCAATCTTGACGGTAACGGGTTCGCCTGCAGGTCGATGAATTCCAGAGCGGGCGCGTGCCTGAGCCTCTCGACGTCGATATCTGCAGAATGAAACCAATGATGTTGTCATTTCAAGAAAAAATCTATTACATTTTGAAAATTGTCCTTTGTTTTGATCACGATATAGAAATGCGATAATTTACCTAAGACCTCTTTTTCGATCTATATAGCATTAGAAATTGGACTCGTTGAAATTATATCGATTTTAATCCTTGAATTAAATACTTAATGTTGATATTTTTAGTACATCCAAAATTATTCTAATAATTGCATGGTTTTAGGATACTTTTTGGGAGGAGGAGTATTGTGCGATCCGTTAATTGATTGAATTGCTGTTTAATAATATTCGATGAAGATCTTACATAACGACAAGTTAATCGATACTGACCGATGATGAAATTGTTGCTGGCGAGAAGTCGTTTAAGCTGCGGTATCCGCCAGGCGACAGATGGTAGAGCGATGAAAGTGTTGTGCGAGATATCGAGTCGTTCCAGAGCTTGCAGCTCGGCCAGCTCCTCGGGCAACTTGCTCATCTGATTGTGGCTTAAGTTCAATTCTGCAAACACAATAGGCGTCTTGAAATACATAATAATGTGGGATTTTTATTATAAGCGGAAATTCTTCTAAAAGTAAATTTTATAAAAGCGGAGATTTAATCTGAAATTGCTCTATAGTTTATCACTCACCGGTGATTAGTGAGAATTTCACGGCAAACTTTGGAGGGATTTTTGTGATCACGTTGCCGGAGAGGTCGCATCTCTTCAGCTCCGTGTGCCGCATCAGATGGTAAACTGCGTCCGGGATTTGCATGAGCTGGCATTCTGACAAGTCTAAAAAGTAAAACGAAAGAACGTATATACAGTTTCCTGAAAAAAGAAAAATAACACAAACGTCGTGACTTTAAGTTAATGCTTTCAGGGTTCTCGTTAAATTTCAACCGCCATGTAGAAATTAGAGTAAAGTCGTTTCGAAATTAATTAACATCAATTTCAGCGATAAATTCATTTTCAAAACACGAAACGAGTATTGTGTTTTAAAAATGAAATAAAAATTAATATCTTCGATTTCCGGGGGCCCCCGCACATCCTTCATAAATAATGAAAGTGTAGGCCGTTATTTATTGCGATCTTGTATCTTTCGACATATATCCTATTACTATCCATTATATAAATACCTTCTCCCTTTCTCCAAATACTCAATCGTAATTTTTAATGGAAATCGACAATCGAATATCGACAATCAGTGACGAAACATTGGATGAAAAATAAATAACTCTTTTTGCACTAAAATAATTATTCTTCCAATATTTTATTTCGCGGCAGCCTCTTTCGATGCGCGAATAGAATTCCACCTGTGACTGCGATTAACGTTAAACCGAGAGAACATATATACGACTTTCCCGCGCGCGCGTTCAGATATCGACAAACATCGGTTAAGCTGTAATAATGAAATTATAATGTAAAGGTGCTCCGCCACTCGGAAAAAAAATGAGAAAACGCCAGTCTAGGCGCATCATAACTGCTGAAAGTGCACTTAACGTCAGCGCGCACCGCGTTTCACGCTTTCTCCAGCACGGAAGACCGCCGACGCTGAATCTAACTCGAAGAACGCGCGGGAGCCGAGAATGTGTTACGGAACAAACGTATATATTCCGCGTTATATATTTATCAATCATCGCGATCATTATAACATCGGCGCGCACGCGGTTCCGGAAGGATAACGAGCCGCGCAGAATTGCGCGATTTAGTAATTCAACAAACGTGGATTCATTATGCGCTTCGTGAAGTTGAGCAAAATTATCGAATCCTCAATCCAATTCTAATAAACTACAAAAAGAATCAAGCTCGTGTATTTTAAAATAATGTAGTAGTAAGTAGAAAGTTCACAGGCCAATAAACGAGCAATCGAGAGACGTTAAAAACGTCCCTATATGTATATTTAAAATAGATTTAAGAGATATTAATCTATTTTTAATTTTTAGATATTGAACTATTTTTAACTAGTTTTTAAATTTAATATTTCTCAATTGCTCGGCCTTTGAACTTTCTACACAACAAATTCTAATAATTAAGAAAAATGCTGCCTCATATTTTCCTCTTCTTCGTGGAGAACCCAAGAAATATAAAATTCTCGTAAAATTTTGTCATTCTGTAAATTCGGACGCTGTTGATTATCGAAATCTCCAAACTCGATGCAAAGAGAAAACTGTACAATTATACAATGAAATTTCTTCGGTTGTAAGAATCAATTAAGCCGCGTTTTCGCAATTTCTGCTACCCCGGTCCCGGTCGCGCACCAATGCGAAATGCGAATAAGCGCGTTACGAAAACACCGCGGTGGAATGGTGGAAACCTGGCCGCGAAACGGACCCGTCGCGGATTAAACAATCTTCCTGGCGAATTTTAAACGCGAGCAAAAGGAATCGCGTGTGTCGCTTTCACCGAATTTACCGAGGCTCTCGTTCTCCTTCGCCTCCTCGCAGCGATGAACCACTCTGGTAACGGCGTGCGCCATTTTCGACGTCGCCGTCGCCGGGCCGCACTGACTCACCGACTCGCGGTGTTCAGAGACTGCGTTTGAAGCATTTATTTCTGTGCGTGCCTGCCGAAATAAATCCCACCACCTGGTCGGCCGTGATACTCATCTCACGGCTCATTCTCGGATATCTCAGGTTATCGAGGGGGAAATGCACGAACTGTTCCGCGATGGCCGAACGAGCGCGCGCGCACGCGATATGGGCTGCGTCTTGCGCCGGAAATCGAAGATTTGGATATTTAGAACATGACGTTTCGCAAGTGCTCGACGAGAGCTTAATCGGCTTAATCGACTGATAAATTTTGAAAATTTTTTTAACATATATGGCAAGGGGACTGGAGTGAAAGTAGTCGTCAGATTGTTATTTGTTTGTCACAACGTCGTTTCCGGATAAGCTAATTGCTCTGAATCATATGGCCTTGGATTTAATTTTGATAAACTTTAATTTTATGTGTCATAATATTTTTATCGGAGATCTTGAACTTTGCGCGATTAGTTGATTCTTATAAAAAATGTTGGATCCTTATAGATAGATTGAAGTGCAGAATATATAAAGAAAGACACAACTTAATTAATTATAATTAATTAATCATAATCAATCATAATTAATCAATTATAATTAATTTAATACTATTCTACGAAAATTGCTCTTAATTCTTTTGGACTCATTTTCATTTGAATTAAGAATGATCTTTCTTTCGCAAACAAGTATTTGGATTATATTACATTGTAAAACGTTCTATAATTCGTGCAAAAGATAATTAAGTGGGAATAAAATACTCGAACGGGCGATTGTGCAATTAGTATGAGAGTCATTGTGCAATTAGTATGAAAGTTATTTTTCGCTATTGCTCTCACGCGGCTAGTTAACGTGCGTGCGATCGTTTTTCTTCGCCAAAAAAGTGGTAAAAAAGGCCCGATATCAAGCTGCCATTTAAGGTCGCGATGCCTTATACGGGAACTTCTCGCATTTGTAGACGCGCGTTTGTGCGTTTCGCGCTGGAAAGTTCCTGCATTTCTGGATTCTTACACGGGATCTTTTTTCCACGCACGAAAGCCTCGGACACCTGCAGAGCTGCAGGTGCAGTATCTGCAGCAACTATGATTAAAAAAAAAAGAATGTTTTATAAAATAAACTTATTTCTTTATCTTATCGCAGGATGCAATATTGAAGATTCAATATTTATAATCTAAGTTAATGTCAGTTTGTATTAAATCTTTAACAATGCGCGCTAAACTTGTAACGTGTCACAGTTCTACGAAATCAGAAGTCTTATGACTCGGACTTGATCCAAAATTGGAATCAGTGGAGGATCAATAGCGATTTATTGCTCGCGCAGTCGTTCTTTGCCGCTTCATTCGTATTACAGCTGCGTGTCTCGTATTTGAAGCTATACAATAAAAAGATTCATAAAGGCGAGGAACAGCCTCCGATATTCGGAGCGCGTAGATCAGCATTGCCAAGGCTTCGCTTTACTATTCCGAGATCGACCTTTCGTGCGGTGCATCGGGTGTCCCGAAGATACGCGCGAATACCCAGACGAAGATACCGACCGCAGAAGATCACCGGAGCTGTCCTGCGAGGCTCACGATACGCGAGAAGGAAAGAGACAAAGGCCGGATACGCGCGTTGTGTAACGCAATGTTTATCCAGTCAATTATCTATGCCGGAGAGTTGCTAAGCGAGCATTTCACTTTTATCCGCGAGCTCCGATGCTCGAGGAACGCCACCCGTTTATTTATCCAGTCCTGGGTAACTTCTCCACCGTCGGCAGCTTCGTGTATCATATCTTCGATTTTATTAGCTGTTGCAGTAACAGCTCACTTAGCAAATATCGTAAATATCCTGCTGATTTTTAATGAGCAAATTTAAACGTCTTGAAAAGCTTTTAAAACACATAAATTATATCTTTGGATAACTTGTAATTTATCGTTGCAGTTACATCATTGTGATCTGTTTCATAAGCGGTATAAAAAAAATAAACGGGAAAAGGAGAGAGATTTTTTAAATCCTCCCTCTCTTTCGTTATTCGTGATACATTTTTCTTCACACTGCTCGTTTATGATATAATTGTATCTCTTTATCTTTAATGAAATTAATATTGAGATTGCAAAGTGGAACGGAAATGTTTTGCACGCACTACTACTATGTGATTGCTTTTACGTGATGAGGACGTCATTGGTATGATCCGTACTTTCTACGGAACTATGTTATAAGTTTTTTGCCGCAACAGGAAATCGTTGCCAATACGTTGCGTCCCGACGATCTCGACGATCAATTTTTATTTGCCGTTCCTTGTTTCCCCTTTCCTTTTCTTTTTTTCTTAATGCATGCAGTGTTACGCGTGTGAGAAAAAACGTATATCACAAATCTTGACGAAAGTAGGAGAGTTCGTTAGTCGCATAAAACAAACTGAGTCATCCGATAATGCATTAGATAAGATAGGTATTAACGGGACAATACGCAGAAAACGTTTTGTTGCGATCTCTACCGCTTAGCCACTTGTGATATTTTTATCGTAATCCGATAATTGATTTGCCCTGTGAATATTATGCTTACATCGTAGAAACTGCGTTTCTCTGCAGTTTCAGATTTTTAGAACTTTCACAAGTCCTCCAATCGAAATTATAATGTTGCAGATTTTTAACACAAATCTTTGCTGTCATAATCATTAATATCATGAATCTTTAGTATCAGACCTTTGTTAGCCTTTAATCTTAATCAAAATATATATAAACATCGAGGAAATAGGCTTTTGACAATGCATTTCTTGGTATCAGTGATTCAGAACTTATTCAAATTCAAAGGAATCTTGAATGTTTGAAATTAATTCTTACTGTTTTTGTTACTACAAACTTTTTCGTTTCATAAGGTCTTATGACTACGATCCAAGTGCGTGTTAGAAATTTCTGATTTCGTAGAATCGCGACGCTACAGATTCCGAAAATTGAACTGGTACATTTTTTTATCGAACAGCACAATGCGTACGTTTTGATTTCACGAATATTTACTCAGTGCTCACCGTTTTTTCGTCCATACGCAAAAACCCCGATTTTAAACTTCAGAAATTCTCAAAGTTATTGTTTCCAATGTACATATGTATATGCTCATTAAATTACAATCTGCGTTTGATTGTAGTCTGTGCAATCGTAATCTGTAGAGTACGTTTTATGAAAGGTGTGGTGAGTCACAAGCATCGGCACATTAAAAACAGCAAAAGCATTGTTGATCAAGGTTACGGTGTGCGCAGACGGCGTTGTACAGATAAGGCGAGGGTGGAAGTTATCTCGAGTCAGGAAGTACAGTCGATACTGACACATGCATATTATGGTGTTTACAAACTCGGCTTTTTCGTAGATAACTTTCTTAATGATTTTAACGTCAAAAAATCTGTGTCAAGTTGAAGGATTTCCACATCTATCGTATTAAATATTTTTATTTGATTTGTAGTCGAGTATAGACCTGTTACACTTCGGCATTGAAACTCATTAAAATTCATAGTAGAGAGATCAAGAAATTAAAAGACGTTTCGAAGATTCGAGTCGTCTTTTAATCTAAGGAACGTGTTGCAAGGATTTCCAGAATTTTTCTGGATATCCGAGGAAGATCTTTAAGATTTAAAATGTCTTTTAAACAATAATACATTTCACGCACAATCAATTACCTAAATTGCAGTTATCTTGGGCCTCTTCGCATCGTGAAACCACCCTGATGATCGCCCGACCAGCCAGTTGCACGCAAACTGCCATCGCGACATTCCTCTCGCCTTGCTCCTGCGAGATCTGCTGCACCTCTTCTTCGTTATACGGCGGCCTCATGGTTCTTTAACACTTCGTTCTTACAAGGAATTGCAACTTACAGCGGACAGGCGCGCGAATGTAAATCTTTCGAGTTTGTGATGTCGAAAATCAGCAACGATCTTCGCGCATTCGCCAAGAAACTACTTCTGGCAGTAACTTCTCTTATTCGATTTCTATTATAATCGTTAGAAAAACATCATACAAGCTTAAACAGCTGTTATTCTTCTTATGAATTTTACACCCCTTGGTCACTGGCAAAGCTCTAAACCGTATCCGGTAAGTCCGCGTACTGAAGATAGAAAGACTTCGGCTATAGAAATCTAGATCTGGTGTACTTTGAATTCAGTTAATCCAATTTCTTCTGCGTAGAAAATTTTGCCTGCAGGATGAAAATCCGCGCAGATCGGATCCCAAGGAGTATTCTTCTTTGTGAAAACTTCTTTCGAAAGTCGAACTTAACTCGAATAACCAGAGCGTTCCTCAAAGAATCATCCAAATAAAAAAAAGACGCAGATTTTCGATTTTTTTCACGTCCTTTAGGCTTTCGCGTGATTTCAGGATGGAGTCTGGGACCACAAAGTCCACTTCGAGCGTGACTCTCAAGGGATCCTCGTTGTCGCGAGTGAACTTCAGTGGGACGCAGGTCCGGCCGACTTCCTGCGCAACTTTAGGACTTTACAAGTCCTCGGTCCTCGGAGTACCTGAAGATTGTCACGGCGACCGAGGCCCGTTTCAGGTGACTCCGTTCAACACTGCCTGCACAAGTGTTCGCGGTGCTATTTAAGCCTTCGCCACTTCCCCCGCCATCGGGGAAGCGTCTCAAACAGCTGACTACTCTGTATGTGTGTGTGTATCCACTCTCCCTCTCTTTGTTTGAAAACAAACGCAGCCAGATGCACCGCGCGACATGCAAGCTGTCAAATTCGGCGTCGGGATTTCCGCGTTAGAAACACGTTTGTTCAAGGTTTTCCTGCTGTTTCAGGGTTTCTTCGGAAATCTCTCCAGGTCTCTTTTGTTTCGAGACTAAAAGAAAAATGTCAATTAATAAATTGTTTTAAGATCTTGCGACTTTTTAAATAATTTAAATTGAATGTGTTTTGCGTTGAATGTTTTCTTCGCTTCTTAATTTTCTATTGTTTTAAGATTTCTTCAGGGTTTTCTTGAGTTTTTAGATTTAGATTCTTCTAAAATTTCCATTGAGATTTTTGCGTTAAAATTATATCTTCGCCGTGACTGTTCTGTAGTTTTTTCAAAAAGAAGAACCCTCGACGATACAACTGGACAAACGTTAAAATTGTACAAAATTCATCAATCGTTAATTTCGAATTTTATGCTAATTACTGAAATTATATTATAATATAAAATTATAACATAATTTTCAAAGAAAAAAATCTGTATATTTAAGGATCAAGTTCAAGGATTGAGGCTTAACAATTCGACGGATTCAATTTTGATTCCATTAGATTATGATTTATCTCACAGCATTACAAGCTAACGAAGTATCATTGAAGATAAAATAGAGATTACATATCGAAATGGAAAAGCTTCAATGTCAGTGTTGATGCGCGTCGAGCTTTCTGACTGCGCAGTTTTTTCAAACAAAGAAGTTTAAACAAGATATATCCTTTGTTACTTCGCTAGAACTTTACTTTTTGTGTCGTTAAAGATATCTTTAAATATACCTCTTTCCATTGTAAAAACATTGTGCTCAATTATTGTTTAAGTACATTAAATACAATCGTTATACAAATAATGAGTGTAATTCTTAAAAAAAAAAAAAAATACGTAAATGACGTCAGAGGAAGATCGCAATGAGCGTTGACTCAGATTTCTCGAATAAATAGGAAGATACATTCGTATACACGGAACAGCGCATCCGGTTTTTCCACGTGTATGTGCAAAATTTGTTCACTCAAACTGACATGCGAAATGAAGATCGATATAATATTGTGTAAACTCCGTTGCGGCGGGGCAAAATACCCACTGCGCCATATTCCGGATTCCATTATCTACGCTAAAACACAGAATTTTATCTTTACATATTCAACAAAATTATTATAGAAAACATAATACCTGAAATATTAATATAAAATTAATATGAATCATATTTTCATCATATTTCTCCGTCGATATTATTCTTTCGTAAAAATAAAATTGGTTCGCAAAAAAATAATTCAAAACGCGCAATAAATATTTACCGCTTTTACCACGTGCTAGACAGTTTACTATGCGCAATTCAGCGTAACATTTGGGAAATCGCGGCATAGATGTGCGTCACTATTTCGCTGTAATAGTGAATTATCACGCGAATGTCCAAAGAAACTTGCTAAATTGCCAAAAGTGAGAACGCGTCTTCACAGCACAAAGCGACGCGAATACGCAGTCACGTTTAATTTTGGCCAAGATCGCGAAGAAGCGAAAAAATCGGTCGCCTTTAGATCTCTTTTGTGAATCCATTGGAAAGCTATTTTTTTCTTATTTGTAAAAGATAAATCATTTTTATAAGAGCATGTTTTTATTTTTTGTCAATCAAAAACGTCAACGATGCATTCGGCTTGTTATAAAATAGAATATATTTTGTTTTATCTTCCCTTTGCAAATGTTTTATTCGTGATTGAAGTCTCGCATGTTTCTTGAAGAGAACGACAAAGACGCGTTGGCGAGACGAATTTCGCCACTGTCTGCAACCCCCCACGCGAGCGCTTCTTCTTCCTTCGCGTTAGAGGAGACTTTGCTCTCCATTCATCGTGAAGCTCAGTGCTCAACAGGGACAAAATGTTTATACGGTTCCGCGGTATGCTTGGCCCGCGGCCAGAGGATACTGCGCGTACATCTTGCCGACAAAAATAGACAGCCGCGGACCAAAATCCCCCATGACTTCTCTTTCGTCGTTTTCGCCTCTTCGTGCGACGTAGGGCACGAAATGACGAAGACCAGAGGAGCCGAGGATGCGTGGCTCCGATCTGTGGTAGTTGATATTGGTACAACATTCTTGAATCCTTAGATAAAATTTTGAATCTCCTATATTTTCTGGATTTTTAGATTCCCGAATATTTGTAATTTATCTATGCGAGGGTCATTAATCTTGATATATCTCAAAACCATCGGATTCTCAAGCCTTTAAATTTCAAGTCCTTGAAGATCTCGAACATATTCAAATTCTGCATTCTCCAATTATTTATATATTTTCCAATCATTTAGAAATGTTTAGATTGCTATTTAATTTAATTCTTTTAATTGCATTATATAAATTCATATAGATTTTTCAGCATCTATTGGCACGTTGATAGATGCAGAAGGAAGTGAGTATCTTCGCAGCTTCTGCGTTGACTGTGGCCGGCTTCCGCTCTCATCTCTTTTCTTCTTTAACAGAGAAGAAACGTTGGGGGAGAACACCTTGGCACGCACCCTCGCCAAGCAGCGTACATTGGCCCTGCGGCATCGTCGCCGCTGACGTCTGTCCCGTTCTTTGTAACACGCGACCGCGTGTTCTCTCTACTGCGTCTTCAGTTTTCGATGTTTACTGGGAAATCGTCTACGCGAGCGGCGATGATTTCACAAAAACAGCCGGACGTACGAGGGTGAGCACGTGCCTCTCTTGATTGACGTTCTTTCCTGGTGGAAAAATCTCACAGAATTTGTCATGTTATTAATCAGAATTTTTATGCAAATTGTAAGACTTTCTCAGAATGCTAAGAATTTTTCAGACTTTTTATACGAAATAATAAAATATTTCATATTTTTCCCGCTAACACATTATAGAAATCTGGGGCTATATAAGAAAATCTGCACAATTTATAAAAAATTTTTATACCTTTATCTCTAATCGCAATTTTGCAGATTGAATCCTTATTGCAATTTGTTTCAAGCTTTTCGTAAATATTAATCAAATTAATTTTTTTTTTCGACGTTGAGGGATGGAAGTCAGACAAAAGCCTCCTCAAAAATCTAAGGAAAGAGTACAAGTAAATAATATACATAAAAGAGTACAAATAGATATAACTAATACAAGATTAGTTGATTATGAAAGGTTTAATATATCTTTAGCAAGGACGTGCGAAACCGCGACAGAAATGTCGTTCGCGACGCGCGTGACGCGCGTTCACGCGACCTCGATTTTCGCGAATGTCTATTTTTCATCGTGGAATTTTCCCGGCGCGAAGCAACACGATCCGACGACGCGTCCTGTCTCGATGACTTTTATTGCGACTTCTGTATATCTTTTGAACAGGCGCCGAGCTCTCTCGTTGCACGTGTGCCTTTATACAAGGGTGAATTAAAAAGCAAAGACACAAAAGCCTCTCAGCGCAAACAAAATGCAGTCCCCAATGTGTTCGTTAGAGGAACTCGATAGATACGGTGAACCGCGTTCTGCTACTCGCTCGCTTTTAAAATTGCCAAACTTTTGCGAAGAATATATTATTCAACTTATAAATAAATTTCAATTTGCGGCATGACATACGAGCTGCATTGATATACGATCTACAATTAATTCCCAGATGAGAATTCCAATTAGAAATCCAGTGGTTTTATAAATCGCAATTGCATTCTCAAGTGTCAATAGATCAGTTAGAAGGTACATACTAGGGCGTATAAACAGTGTGAGATTTACGACGAGATTAACAATCTATATTCACCTTTATATCCACTTTATGTATAATAACAATGAGCGATAATACATCGGTTTGCAATCGCGAGACGCGCAACACCTTAAATTACGGCCACACAAAAATGCTTATGGATGGATTTCGCTAATACGAAGCTGTGTCTCGTACGTCTATTAAATGCACTGTGAACAATTAAGTTAAATACAGTCAAAATTTGCATAGCTTCTTCGCCGGTCGTCATATCAATATCGTCGATTTAGGCCAAAGCGGTAAAATTCTTTGATTATATTTTCAACAGTCAAAGATCTGTATTCATTCAGTGCACTTAGCGTTACACGTGACCATCCAATTGCCATCACAGGCCTAAGCCAAATGCATTTTTTACGTAAATAGAGATCGGAACCGCAGAATCATATCTAATGCTAAATATAATGCCAACTCTTTCAACTCTCTAAATGCACGCTCTTTCTCTCTCTCTCTTTCTCTCTTTGTCTTTAATGTACGAATATATAGTTTAATGCCATTCGGTATAATTGTTCCAGTTCATAGATATGTTCTGTGTTGAGGTTTAAGTTATTTGGCACCATCTGCGATTCTTAAGTAAGACACTGAAAAATGTCAAGTTATGGCATCTGTTTTCATTTCCTTTGTACGATTATAATCCGAAAGTGAATTATTTAATGAATAAAGAGTAGACGTACTGTAATTTAATAGGGACATAGAAAGCAGAATAGACATTAAAATACCTTCTGTCCAAATATTTTTTGAATGATCCATTAAGATCGCAAATTGGTTTAAATAGCTTTGTCAAAAGAGACGTGAGGTCTGAAAATGTTATTAAAAACGTGCAAGATATCCTCTTATCACACGTATTTTGGCGCAATGCACAACCGTGCACCGTATTCAACAACCATCCAGTACAGATCATCACCTACGATCGCGACAGATCGTCACCTCAATCTATAAATAGTCTTACAAATTCGCACGTTATTGTATGTTCATCACACGTTACATTTGCGAATCTAATATCGCATAAAATTGTTATCAGATAAAATGTAATTATTAGGCATTTGGGGAATCGCACTGTTTTACGGAAAGCCTTTTTTAGACAATGTGCATCGTTTCACAAACGAAAGCATTCTCTTGTGTGAATACACACGCACCTTCCTACGTACATTGCAATAATTATTATAACAATCTATTAATACTAACTTTAACGAGTTTGGTGTTCTCTCTTGGTGAACGTCTCTGAGTATTATCTAGCTACATATGTAATGCAAATTATAACACGCAAATCGCGATAAAATTATTAAAAGTCCTTAGACAAAATTATATTATTTGCGTGTGTAATTTACGTACGTATTATTTATATACATGCGTAACACATACGCAGAATTTTGATTAATCCTGTACAGTGCGAATAATTACGTATTTGTTTGCAGAATTTAAGTTATTAAATTCTGTAAATTAAAGAAGATATAAAAAATAATCTCTTAAAAAAAGATTTTAAAAGAAAAATATAATTGTCCAATATTTAATGTCATTAAAGATTTGCTATTACGGAATTGAATTTGGACTAGTAAATTAATACTTATATTTTACCATCTCTATTTTCTTACCGACATTCGTGTGAATAGTGTTAAAGATCAATCAATTGACTAATGTAGAATAGGCTTTGGAACAGCTATGGCATAATATGTATTCAAAAACAAACACACACACGCACACACATTTTTTTCTCTTTCTCTCTGTAACTTTATAATATATATGTATAATATTTATATAACGTTACATCAACGTTAAATTTTGAAAAATGTATCGTCACGTAACGTTATAGTAATGCTACGTAAATAAGGTTTTCTAAAATATTATACGGTAAATAGTAGAAACGAGAAAAAGTGACACATATAAGATATAATTGTGATTCTGATATCTGCACTAATGGAATGTTTATAAATTGGAATGTTATCTGGAATCTGAACCGATGGAATGTTAGATATTTGCTCCCTATTTATCTGTGCATAGTAATATAAATATTTCTGTGCATTTTATACAGCCTGATGTAACATTACAATTTTAATAATTAATCCATATTAAGTCAATATTAAAAAACGGCAATATCATCATAAAATTGATGTAACGTCGCATTAATGTCACGCAGTCGTTGCTCATTACGAAATAAATTGCGAAAGCAAACCATTATTATCCATTATCAGATATCCTTACATTTTCCATGTTCATTGTTTATAGAGAGAGGCGGTAAATGCGATTTTCTCTTAAAGCTGCCGCGTTTATTGGATGCTTTCCTGTTAAGATTCCTTGCTGGCTTGTGGTCGGTCCACCGCCTCCTGCGCGTGTTGCAATCCGGCGCAGTAGTGCAAAAGCAGCACGCTTAGTGCCTGTACTCGCAGATCACTCTGCGCAATCAGTTTCACGCTGTCTGCATCCCCGTTCTGAGACAGGTCCAATCTTGAGGTAGTTTCGGCGTCTAGCGCGTTCTTCAATTTTCCCATCTACAAAAGACACATATCCGTTTAGCAGAACGCATTTTCGTTACATTTTTATATTGATCCTACAAGAAATTTTATTGTTGTTAATCAGAGTGATTCAAAGTTCGAATATTCTTGAACTGGATTGGGAAATTTTTGGGTTTTTGAATACCTCAAATCAGTAATCCATGGATTTCTAGATTCGTGGAACGAATCTCTTGAGTTATCTACTTCGAAATTACTTGTGCAGTATATGAAAAGGACTTGTCTCGCGTACCATGGTGTTGATCTTCTCGACACGCTCCTGCGGCTCCAGGTACTTGTACAAGAATTTGCCGGTGTCCCTGGCCCTTGACATAAGACCGTCGTCCAAGTCGCCGGCCATAAGTGGAGCTGCAACACTTGGCTCAGCACCCTCCAAGAGGTCAGGACTTATTCCCAGACCTCCAGCCAATGAACTCTAAACGTTTCAACAATTCGATCAGATTGATTAATCATCGCCGTGCGATCTCAGCGAGGGGCATCCTCGTTCGATGTTATGCAGATTCGGAAAGTGAAACATAATCAAGCGGTCGAGCCGATCATGCGTGTGAGTCACATTGATCTTCCTACATCTATAATATGATCACCGTATGTAAGCCTTGCCTCCAGTGTTAAGGTGCAATTGCAATGCAATCAGTGCCGTGTTCATCGTGTTGTTGAAAATCCTCGTCAATGAGAAAACTTGCAACAGTTTCGGGCAAACGATGGAAACAACATCTTATGACAGAAATAATAATTTGTGTAAATGACATAGTGATCACTGAGCATTGAGGGATCAAAGAATCTAGTTATTTATAAATAGACGATAAAAAAATTAGTATAATGATTAAATTGGACCAACATTATCTCAAAATCCATCATTTATCGCTAGTATGCAGTTACCAATCTCTTTATCTTGCACTCTTGCGTGCGAGAGTATCTTAATGTATCTTCGATGATGATTGTAACGCGTGATTGATGAAGGAATGATTGAAGATGAATAAACACACAAGCATGAGAACTGCAAGATATAAAAATTCTTCCAAAGAGCGTATTATTTTCTTTTGTTTCGGTTTGAGAAGACAAGTGGAAAAAAGTGAAGCGGAGAAGGTTTGATGCGGCTCTGATAAGAAAGCTATGGTGATTAAATTAAAAGTCGCATAATTAGTCACTATTAAGAAGAAAGAACGTTTTACTTAAATTACCGCAGCTCCTCTTATTTAAGATTTAATGCAATTTTTGAAATTGCGAAACATACTTGCTGAATATAGACAAATTCAGATTAAATCTAATTATGATATATTATGTTTCAACATACTTTTAATATAATCTTTTGTAATTAAAAGTAATACAAACTGTAATTATTTATATTCGGATTGTAATGTTACCGCCTTGAATTCTTCCATTCTGTCCTCTGGGTATCGGAATCGCAATGCTAACGAATAAAGCCTGTTTAAAATTTACGTTAGATAAAATTTTTGTGAAATCGAGCACATGCGATCCTTCTCCGCTTCGGGCGAACAAATGTGTGTTGTTATTCTACCTTGCGGGATGCACAGGGACTTGGGGGGAGACTTCGAGATGCCAGACCAATACCGGAAGCCGGTGGGGCCAAGCAACTGGTACTTCCAGCCTTCTTCAGGCCAAACAGAGTGTTAGCTATACTAGCCTTCACGGCCATCATACTTGCGCCCTGATTAATCGATCAATGGATTTCAAATAGATTAATACCTTTTCACCATTCACGGTAACAAGTTATCCGTAAAATAATAAATCAAAAGTGCAAAATTGGTTGCGCGTCGTAAAGCGTACATTGTTTTACCAATAAAGTATAGAGTCTATGTATAATTTCAAAATGCTTAGTATCTGTCAATTTATTGCCAGCCAAATTCTGAAACACATTAGACCGAAATGAAATATAAGTAGATATGTGTGGATACACTGTGTGTATATTTATTTCACAGAAATCTGTGTCAAAAATTAAAAGAATATATTTAGAATAATAATTTTAAAATATTTTATTTCGCAGATTTTTCAGAATTCACGTATATGTAGATTGTATACTTTATCGATAATTTATCAATAACTCCTCGTACGAATAAAGTTTCATACGAGAAAGGAAATTAAACTTATTTTTCTACTCGTGTGTAATTCATTGAGAACAAAGGCAAGGTCAAGAGGTGCAAGCTTTACAAAGAACCTTCACCTCCCCGTGCATATGTTCAGTTCGTTTTATTGCCAACAACAGAATGCAAGTCACGCATAACAATCTCTGCTTTCTATATACAAAATATCAAGATAAATGCATTTAAAGACACACGTGAGTTCTCAAATATTGTACAGTTCCTTAACTATGTGACATGTCATCAAGCACTCCTATATCTCATTGATATGTGATAATGATAATTACTTGTTGCTCTGTCCGCGTGATCAGTGCTTAAAATGATATGTCGACAAAATAAATATCACATTTAAAAAATCGATCTTTTTCGTATCGTAGAAAAAGCAATAAATAAATAAAAACAGTCTCGGAAAAAACTGAATATGTTCCAAATACGGAGCAAAGTCTATTATTGCAACATCTAAAAATACTTTTAAACAAATAAGTATTGTAAATATGTATACATAATTTTTAAAGATTATTATATTATATATTATACAATATTATATAATATTATATAATGATATTATATATAATACTACATAATATTTTTATATTGTTTTTAAATATTCCTTATTTACATTAAGATATAAATATTAGGCAGTATCTATATAATTTAGATAACATAGAGTATGATCTTTAAAAAATGATAAATCGTACAACACTTGCAAAATAGTTGATGATTTGACGTCGCGATACGATTATAAATTGCACATTTGTGTAAACGTAAAGAAACATTGCATTGGTGTACAAGTTATAATATAAACATTCAAAATAATATTAATGACACTAATTATTTAATTATCATAAGATTCACAACATCGGACTAGAAGGTAAAATATTATATTGCTTTCAACTTAATTATTAAAAAATACTGACAAGAAAAAATTTCTCAAAATAAATAAGTAAATGTTTTCTAGATTCCAATATCGAAGATTAAGCATTTTTTTCCTTTCGGTCCGAATTTGCTGTCCCGTATGGAAGCATCATATATCGCAATGCAAAATTCGAAACGATTACGCTCGCGTATAACAAAATGCCCTAACTACGTCTTGAGTACCTGTACGTTATCTTCGCATCCTGTCAGAGAGATCTCCGGGCTAGAGATATCCCCGACGTTTGGCTCGATCTCGTCGGCCTCCAACGCCAGAGTTGCTAGACTCTCCGCGCCGCATGTGCCAGATGCCTGACAACGCGCCTCGCACTTTTTGTGACACGCCATGCCGCAATCACGACACTGTACTGCATCCTTTAACCAAATCTGCGCAGAAAGTAATCCGAATAATCTCCAGGTAGAATAAAATAGAGATAAAATAAGTTTAGTAAAAGAAAATAAAAATTGTCCTATTTTTAAAGCTTAAATTACACAGATATATCTTACATTCCACAGATTTTCCTTTCTCTCTCTTTCTCCTCTAAATATCACAAATTTTTACAAAGCAGCGTAATTTTATTGATCTTTTCTTGCACATATAGGCAATTCGACAAACTATAAATGAATTATTAGTTTGTAATGCCATACCTTTTTCGTACAAAAATCGCAAAGTGTCGCTCTGTGGAAGTGCGTCCTGATAAAATCGTGTATTTTTCTATCAGTGATTTCCTCGCTTGGAATCGGTTGAGTTTTGGCAGTTTCTGCGTTTTCCTTCTTCCCGAAATCATTAACCCCTTGATCGCTCGGCCGACAAGATTCCCATACGTACGATAGCAGAATGTCGCCGTAACAGAGCGTCGGATCGAATCCCGAGTAACCTTGCAGTCTTACGTAGGACGTCGCTAAAGAAGCTTTAAAAGAAATTCTATAATTAATTTTTTAAATTTACTTTTAATTAATTTTTTTCTGAATCCGAATAAAATCCGATAGAATTCCAATGAGAAACTTATTCCCTTATTATAAATCAATTCCACTTAAAAAGATTTGTCGAAATTATTATTTACAATTTTATATATTTTTATATATTTTATATAAAATCCGATAGAATTCCAATGAGAAACTTATTCCCTTATTATAAATCAATTCCACTTAAAAAGATTTATCGAAACTATTATTTACAATTTCATATACTTTTATATATTTTATATACATATATATTATATATATTACAATATAAATATTTTTAAAACAGACAAAAGAGGAAAAGATAATTTTCGAAACTTACCACTATCGGGAGGCAATAAAGCATGACATTTTAGGTAATGCCCAGTCGTGGAAGTGCAGCACTGCGCCAGGATTAATTTCACAGGCGCGTTTATGTAGCCTAGCAATCTCGGTGGTGTTTCACCGCCCTTCACCCGGCCCCATACGCCCACATTTAAATATTGCGATTCAGAATCGATGCGGAAGCTCTTGGTCTCCTCGAAGGTGATCAGAGAGGCGTACGGCTTCTCCTTCGTGTTGTGGTACAGATCGGCGATGTTGGTCGTGTTACTGTCGTCCGGAAGATAAAATTGAACATTGGTGGATGACGCCGACGACGTGGAAATCACCGAGATTCGTCGAGACGGCGTAGTGTCGGGCGTCTGGGCGACTTCTTCTGTCTGGCTGCTGCTCTTTCTTCTCTTGAATAGCTTACTGCTGTCCGATCGGGTGTCCGCGAGATCATTTTCAGAATCTCGTAGATCGGAAAACTTGATCTGCGCCTCAAACTTGATCTTCCCGGCGTCTTCCGCGCTCGGACTGTCCAGCCTGCCCACGGAATCGCTTTTCGACGCTTTCCTTTCTGCAAAGGGCGTCCTCTCGTTATCCGTTTTCTGTCCTCTTTCGCTCGAGTACCGTCTCTCCACCCTGATAATGAAACGTCGCTGTACAGCGGATTTGACAAACTTCGCTACTTGGTTCATGCTCGACACTTTTTTGCCATCCACCGCTACCAAAATGTCGCCTTTCCTCATCTCGGCGATCGCCGCCGGACTCCCAGACACTATGGTCTCGACTAGCACGCACATCTGGCCGATCTCCGGCACAACCTCCTGCTTGAACACCACGCCCAACTGCTGGGAGCCCGTCTTACTGATGATCAGGTCTAGCACCATGTACGGAACGCCACTGTACTGCGTCAAATAAATCCATGGCGTAGAATCTATGCTCATGGTGCAGTACACTTCCACCTGCGACACGTCTTCGCCATTATTGAAGACGATAGACGCGAGGTTTAATCTGCTGATATCCAATAATACGACCTCCAAGTATCCTGGAGTGAGCTGAGTACTTGCGACCTAAAAAAGTATGGATCGATATTGCGCGAAGATAAATCAAAATTAAAATTAGCTAATTTTTATTTCTCGAAATTGAAATTTTCGCAAACCCACAAGTAAATTGTAATGTAAAGCTAAATATAAATTTAAAGAAAGCGCATTTTACCTCTGAAAGATCCACGGCCTCGTCGTTCAATCTTCGGAAAAACGGCTTGTAGCGCATCTTATAACGAGGTAGAGTATGCTTCCGTTTCACTGCCCTCCTAATCTGACTGGTGATGATCGAGATTATCTGCGGCTGTAACTGACGGCCTTGGAACTGCGACTGCACTTCCAGCTCCAAGATTGGATCCGAATAGAAGCTCAACGACCAGTGCGTGTACGGTACACGAGTAAACTGTAGCCTAGCTTTACCGCTGATACGCTTCACTGTAAAAATTGATAAGTACGATATAACACATCCTGTTTTCTTATTTTTCTGTTTAATATACCGTTATATGCGATGATACCTTGCAACGCCATGTAGGCTGTTTTACCGAGCAGCATCTTAACATCTATAGACAATTGAAAGTTTCCTGAGTAATGTAAATCTAAGGCCAAGTCCAGAGACTCCAGCAAACCCGTGTCGGCGTCGATTTTTGAGTCGGCGACTTCCAGACCCTTTATCGTCGGAAATTGCGTACCGAGATTCAAGTCTCTCAACTGGAAACAATTATGGAAGATTATCACACGGAAATGCTCCCTTACGCTATTCCAAAATTGTCCCCGGTCAAATCTTACTTTCACACTGTCTAACAACTTGGCGGTGGTCGACTGCGTAAGAAGCTCCTTGAACTCGTTATTCAATTTCCTGTAAAGCCATAGACGCACACGCTCGGCGTTCCGCAGCTCGTTGAAGAGGAACTGCAGCGTAAGGTTTATGGCCAGGTTCTCGTTGCCCTGGGACATCACCTGACGAGACATGCTGTTGTTGGAGTTCGCCCGTTCCTCCTGCACCTGTTCCACCAGCTCCTTAGGCAACTGCGCCTTGCCATGCTGCAGCTGCCTCTGCGGCGGAGTGGCCTGAGGTCCCGAATCCAAATACCTCTTAAACAGGTAAAACTGCACCGCCAGGGTACATATTACACCACAGACGAATGTAAAGACGGCTACCAGAGCCAGCTGCAAACTGTCCATATTAAATTCACTGCTGTTGAAGGATACCAGTCTCTCCCTCGATTATCAAATGCAGGACACAACGCAAACAGTGACACCCAGATGCGGATTATTATGTATAAGTGGTAACGTTACACTGTATACACACGTGAAAGAAAGTCTCCAATGTCCATGCTAAAGGCGCAGAGTTGTCAAAGAGAAACCATTTTTCTCTGATGAATATCAATAACAGGACACATTGAAGTTACACGTTGTTACGTATCACCCTGCATGCAGCGAGAGAAAACGTTCCAAGTACGCATATTAGAACCACAGCTGTCGAAAGAATCCAGTCTCTCCTTCACAAGTGTCGGCAAATTCCAAACAAAAAAAAAACAAGCTGCAGGAAGAATCATGCTAATTAAGACACGTACAAAAGTGAGGATTTAATTGCAGCTATGAACAAACTTTTATATGGATAGAAAAATGTAGATTGTCAAAGTTAAACAAAGCTTCTTATTCTCAATCGTTTTATATCATAAAAAAACCAATTTTCTTAAACTGCATCAATTGCAATTATAAAACGGAAACTTCACTCTTGCTTAGAAAAATTCTCTATTATCGTCAATTGAGAGGAGAAGCTGTCGTACAATTTGTTTTCGTCGCAGCACCGCAGGAGTGAGCAAAAACACGAGTGAGAGAAAGAGAGAGAGAGAGAGAGAGAGAGAGAGAGAGAGAGGGCGGAGGAGGACACTTCTAATTGTTCTTGAGGAAAAGTCGACCTCCGGCGGCTCCGCGGCTCTCGCACCGTAATCACCGTATTGTCGCTAACTACCTAACAACGTTGCATTAGGAACTTTCGGTACGGCCGAACGTCACCACCACACCACCTCGCGCCCGACAACGCGCTGCGCACGGGAACGGGGTCTCGCGGTCTTCACGGCTCGACAGGTATTCGGAGCACTTTCACTCGTCGACCCGCGGATCAGCTGAACGACGCGCCGCGCGCGCGCACCAGAGAACGAGTCCCCCGCGTCGCTGCGTCCAGCTGCGCCGCATCCGGGGTGATCCAGGGTGATGGCGGGGACGACGTTCCACGAGCGGCGACCGCGAGGACCGTCACTGCCGCGCGGCACAGGACGGAATAAATTCGATTCCCCACGCATTTCTATCGATCTCCTCCTCCGACGAGTCCGGCGACCATGCATGTTCGCGCTTTCCCCAGAGCACAAAGAACAATTGTTAATCTTCTGATCGTCCTGAGGGAAAAATGTCTCAGAATTTTTTATATATTATTAATTATATATTATAAATAAATATATTATATAAATAAGATTTTCTTAGATTTTTTATACAAATTTATACGAACATTTTTTCGAAAAAACTCAGACAAAATAATAAATGAAATATTTCAGATTTTTCCCGCCAACACACATCATGTGTATCTTTGTAGAAATCTAAAATAAATATGAGAAAATCCGCGCAGTGTTTAACAGAAATTTTTATATACAACTTAATTTTTTTGATTCTGGAGTGTAAAAATTACCTCAGGCTAAGATTAAGATACCGCGTGAAAGTTTGAGAAAGAGTAAATAGAAACTAAACGGGAATAAGCGCGAGACTTCCATCTGAAATTTCCGCGCTTATTTCGTTCGGTCGGTAAGATAGACCCACAAGGCTGGTGAGCCATCGACTATACGCGTGATTAGATGCGACGACGCGGCGACACGTGCGCGGTGATCTCACGCCGAAGCTGCCAACTTGGCGGCGATCGACCGGCATGGCGGGGCACAGGCAGGGGCGGCCAATAACAACGGCCATGGTGGAAGAACACAGGTGTGCTTTATACTCGTGACGAATTTCATACGGTTCTGCGCAGATGCCAGATGCAACCATTTTTAAGGTGATCCTAAAGCCGTTCAATGGACGCGTTCAGCAGACACAACTGTTGAGTTCGTCTTATCAACACTCTGCGTCGATTGGTTGGTTCTAAAAGTAAGAGCCAATCATGTTCGACCGCTACTGAGCGGCTTGGTTTGCTGAATGCGACCAATGTGGGGAGCAACATCCGCGCGGCGCGGCGCGGCGCGCTCGGAATACCTACTGCCACCTCCTCGCTTATCATGCTTTGCTGATACATCAGGAGTAAATTTCCGTGGTTTCGCACCGCGAAATTTTACTCCTGATGTATCAGCAAAGCATGATGAGCGAGGAGGTGGCAGTAGGTATTCCGAGCGCGCCGCGCCGCGCGGGTGTTGTCTCCCCACATTGCCTCCTCGTAATCACGCTGTTATTGGTCAGAGCGTGGGAGCCTACTGCCCCTCCTATGCATACCTGCCAACGCTCTGATTGGCCGTAGGCTGGGCATCCTCGTCGCGTGCCCGGCGCGCCGCGCCGTTCCAATGGCGATGGGTAATAGTGGGGGTAGACGTGCCGCTGCTCGAATACCTCTACTAAAACCTCCTCGCTCAACATGCTTCCCGCGTAACAGGAGCGATTTCTGAGGAATAATTCTCGCTTTCCTCATATAACCTAGAATTCTTTTCATAATTTTTATGATCTTTCAAACGTCTTAACGAATGCATAATACATTCTTCGCTATTACTTATTAATAATTTAATATTAAATTAATATGTGTTTATTAAATTAGTAATGTAATTATATTAATTGCTTTTTCTTAAATGATATATGTATGAATAAACTGCGAATGCATCGCAGTGCTCGTGCTTGTCGCTGCGGAAAAGTAAATGCTCTAAAATGCGACAAAGCGACACGGATATATCTCGAGAAATACGTTTATTTTAACATTGTAACGTATTCTTTAATGCGAGGCATGCTCTCTCGAACAATATTAGACACTGAAAAGTTTTTAAATGCTGCTGCATAATGTTAGACAACGAGAAAAAGGTATTGTCGTTGGACGACAAATTCGGAGCTTCGAAATACGATAACTAAATGAATCGCGAAAAATACGTTTATTTTAATATGGTTATGTATTCTTTAATGCGAGGCATGCTCTCTCGAATGTGATTAGACGATAAATAATTATAAAATGCTGCTGCATAATGTTAGACAACAGAAAAAAGGTAGCGGCGAATGCCGACGGGCAACGTTGGACGACAAAGTCGGAGCTTCGAAATACGATACCTAAATGAATCGTGAGAAATACGTTTGTTTTAATATTGTTATGTATTCTTTAATGCGAGGCATGCTCTCTCGAATGTGATTAAACGATAAATAATTATAAAATGCTGCTGCATAATGTTAGACAACAGAAAAAAGGTAGCGGCGAATGCCGACGGGCAGCGTTGGACGACAAAGTCGGAGCTTCGAAATACGATACCTAAATGAATCGCGAGAAATACGTTTGTTTTAATATTGTTATGTATTCTTTAATGCGAGGCATGCTCTCTCGAATGTGATTAGACGATAATAATTATTAAATTAATTTGGTGCCAACAGATATCGAACGTTTCCCGACTCCCGTTGCATTGCTTTTCTGCAGTCACGCGTTTAAACGCGTTATAAAACTCAATTCAACATTTTTTTAATTGGAATGCAAAGCAGAATTTAAACACGTAAAATTCAATAAATATATTGAGACAAACATGCAAAAAAAGAGAAACAAAAAAACTTGGCAATAATAAACTAGAAATAATTTTTATAAATTATTAAACAATTTATTTTTAACTTTAAATTATGAAAAGAATTTTATATTATAAAATTTTATAATTTAATTTTTTAAATAAAAATTATATATTATATTATAAAATAAAATGGAGTAAGAAAGGAAGAGGTGTGGTATTATAACAAATATGCAACCACTTTTTTTGTACAAATATATTTATTGTAACCCAATGTATGCAGGGCTATGTCTGATTATCCAAAGAGTGTGCATTTGTAGGAGTCTGTTCCTAGTGAATAATAAACCTTTCTGTGAATCAATGCCAACACACAAAAGCGAGGCAATTGTAAAGTGTAAAATATTATTTAACCTTCAGTGATCTCATATATATATATATATATCCAACTCGTCTTCAGACTCGTTTTGATCATTGCACTCATTAGACGTAAGAACGGTTTCAGGGGCTTCAGAATCAAAATACTTTTATTCTTCATCTTGATTTCGTAATTCTACATTATCATAAGCTTCATTGTCATCTACAGTGCTGAAAACAAATAATAATAAAAGTATATAATATAAAGTAACTGTTGTATTTAAATTTCTGAGAAATATCATAGCTTTCCATTACTTTTATAGTTGTTATCAGAAATTGTAAAACAATACATATGGTATAAATATCTTTAATTTAAATTTATTTTAAAAATTATTATTTAATTTCTATCTATTATATTTGTGTATTAAGAGATATACGTATATTTTAGTATTTAATCATATAAATTTATTATAAAAATATTGTGTTGATAATAATCTAGGCGATAAATACGTATCAAGGTTAATACGCGAATGATCAGCTTCCTCAAACGACGTTATAAATAAAAAGTACCTTAGCGTTATGTAGCACAGCCCTCACTAAGCAGAATATTTGTCTCTGACCGGCCCTGAGATTACTGCCACCTTCGTGACAACGGCAATAAAATAGTACTAGTCCGACAACTTCACGTCGCACGACTCCGCACGACTGTCAACGGAGGTTTCGAAAATGCGCTGGGAGACGCGCGCCGATTTCGTCGTCCTGTGCGTGTGACTCCGGTCCGGTTGCGGGAGAAGTCGCGGAATCATGTGGCCGATGCGGCCGGAGATGACTCGCGACGAGTGCAGGAAGTGCCTACGATGCCTCGGTAAGGTTATGTGAGCCGAATTAATAGCCTCGTTTCGCGAGCGAGCGAGCCTCGTCGATGTGCCGCTGCTCCTCGCTCGCGACCCTCGCGCACTTTCCGTAAAAATCTGGTCACGGACGCGTGGCCGGGCTCTCCAGGGTCGCGTTTCCCACGCCGCGGCGACGGCGACGTTGCCGAGATCGCGGTCCTCGCATCCTGCATTTCTGACGAAGCGAGAGCTCGAGCTCGTGATAAAATCTCAGTGGTCCAATAACGCGTTCAGCAGCAGCGGATATGGCTTGGCATGGAAGCCGAGCTCACGTTTTATATTTAGTTATTAGATGCAGCGGCTTGGTCCTCGTGTCGGATGGACACATCGGGGGATAATCTGCATTTGTGAGACAGAAAGCTGAAAGACGCAGGCCCAACGTCTGCATTCTTCTGGCAATGGCTTAGAATCCAGACGCCGTGGTTCTTATTTCGTGTTAATATTAGAAAATGACCTTTGTATTGTGTAGAATTGTAGATAACGCGCGTGGAGCTAGACAACACGTTTAACAGTCAATTATAGCCTGAATACTTAGCTCTTGTTTCTCTAAGCTCATGCTCCACTGTCTAGAAGATGGTCATGTATATAAATAAAAAAATACATGTTTTTTTTTTTTCAATGGAATATCAAGTATCGATAATTTACATTTACATACATTCAATAATGTATATGCTTATAATATAAATTATTTTAGAAATTAATATGTAAAAAAAGATATATATGTATATTTATAGTATATAATATTTTAGTACGCAAAGAGCTATACATGTGATTACATAATACTAAATTAGATGATTAGATTAGATCAAATATATATCGCAAAGAATAATATAAAATTATATTCTTCATGATAGAGCACACTCAATTTTGAGTGTTCCGTGTTTGTTAGAACACAATTTGTTCCTCTGATACAAATTTTAGTTTGAAATAAATGCGTTTTATAAAATTAGTAGGATTTGCATATATATCATAAGAGTAGCTTGGTGTAATTTTTGTACAATAATATATTCTAATATACGGGGACACTTTTTGTGCTACAGAATTAGACGCTTATGGAAGTATGGTCTCTGTCCTACGAGCTCAAGGCCCTTTCACCAACGAAAAGCAGAAGTTGTTGCAAGAACTTGCTAAAGTATTACATATCTCCAATGAAAGACATCGTGCCGAAGTACGGAGAGCTGTGAACGACGAGAAACTTGCAACAATTGCAGAACAGTATGTATTCTATGCGACATTGAATTTGAGAACTCGCAGGAGAATAAAAAGATATTAATTGTATATATAACAGTGTTGTATGTGAAATTCAGTGAAATAGAAGGAAGCTTGGTGTATTACTGACAAAAACTAGAGACCCTATAACAAGAGTCTGGCCATAAGGTGATCTTGTCTAAATCCTGCGAGAGAGAAGGATGTATATTCACTATCGCTTTCTCTTTCTCTCTCATATCTCTTTCTCTGTCCGTTTCTCTTGCTTTTGACGAGAAATGGCGAACCAATCAAAAGTTGCTACCGTATGGCTAGACTCTTATTACAAGGTCTCTAACAAAAACAATACTCTAGAAAACTGAGATTCATTTGTTTAATGTGAACTTATTGTTGTCCAGACTTAATGGTCCGAATACTGGTATAGATTGGGCTCTCGAAGGTCGCCGAACTATTCCTCTCTTGCCAAGATTGAAGGCACGGTCTGCATTTACGACGTTAGCAAATAGCCTGTCTTTTACAACTGCGATTGCAAACGAGAGAAAACCTGATAGATGCGTTACTGTTAGACAATCTGGAAACTCAACAGGTTTATTAAATGATAATTGTAGTAGTGACTTATATAAGTTGTATTATTTGAAATATACATATACATTTTTATTAACAGCTGCTGAAACTGAATCTCATCCTGATGTAAAAATAAAAGAAGATTTATCTATTGATACAAGATTAAATAGCTTTGAAAATGAGCTTGATAACTGCAAAACCTCAGAGGAAGTAAGTAAACATATAATAAATTTATCTAATGGCAATTTTTTAAATATAAAAGTTTGTATTATATTCACATGTTACGGTGTATATCTTCAGTTTTATTGATCATGTTACTTGCATAATTTGTAGAATTCAAATTTGAGCGAAGATGAGAGGGCAGATGATAAAGATAGGCTTAATAAAATTAATGAAAAGCCCAAGGAGTTCCCTCAAAAACGCAAATCTCCTTCCCCGTTGCCGACGGCACCACCGAATAAAGTTCTAGTAGTGTCTGAACCACCAAACCATACTTTGCGGACTTCTGAAAATAAGCAAGCGCCGCAAGTACTACAAGTAACCAAGCGTCAAAATTTTGCATTAATTACGGTTACTAGTAATGAGATCTCAGGTTTGTGTCTTTTTTTTTCTCTATTTTCATGTAAATTCCTTGGAAATAAAACTAATCATCCCTGTGTGCAATGGACATGATTGAGAAGGAATTACTTAACGTAGAAAGTTGTTCATTGTTTTAGAATTAAAATATCAAGCCTCAGAAATTACTGTGTTTGAAAGAAAGAAATATATCCATAATATTTAAAAATTGCTTTTTCTAAATCATAGATTTTGTAATAAATTCGAAGATGTGCTTTTTTTCGAACAAAAAGTTTTGTACATTTCGCAATATATAAGACATACTAAAGTTTTGTACATCATATATTTTTTTAATAGAGTGCTAATTAAGTTTCAATTATTTTGATAAACTCAGATTCTAAAGAGAGCACTACAGTGTCAGGACATCCGAGTGAGTGCACCGCAGTTACGTTAAATAAACATGTAGTTGCTACAACTTCCATGTGCACGAGCAACGCCAACAATCCTAAGACGGTAGTAAGCACTGAGCAGAATAAAATTAGTACAAAAGTAGTACCGGCAGTATCGAGCTGTGTATTGAGCATAAACAAAGTGCATTCAAGCAAAGACACACAATCTCAAGATAGCACAAGTACGCACCTGCATCAAATTTAGATCGAGTTTAGTTTGATGAAAATGTACGACGTACAGTCGATTTCTGTGCAACATCAGTCTTTTTTTATTATTGCAGATGGTGCACAGAAAGCCCAGATGTCTGACAATACTACTAGCTCAAATCCATCATCTGTAAAGAGCTCTATGACACCAATTATACAAAGTACTACAGTCTCAAGTAAGTATCAAACATTTATTCGTGTTGTTAATAAAAATCCTCATAAAAATGATGCGTGAAACGATACTTCATAATTATTTTTATATGTCACGTAGATAATATAAATAAATCCTTAGGTCCCCGACTTACGCAATCAATGCCTGTGTATCCTGGAACAACAGTATCAAGTGGCCCCGGGCCGCCTCAAGTTAAACAAGTTCCCACAACATTAATGTGTAAGACACTGCCATCCGAAAAAATTGCAACCTTTGATCATCAATCCACTGCCAAAACGGTAAATCTAAATACAATTATTCCTACTTATTTGGGTTTGTATTAAAACTTGTTATTTTCTTGTTGCTGCAACAAGAAAATTATAAAAATAATAAAATGTAGAAACATCTTATCAAGAATATATTAAATTGTATCATATATATGTATTTTTTTTTTCAGGGTATTTTTCCCAAGAAAGTTATAAATATGCCTCATTATAACACTAAATTAAATAAGACTAAAGTGATCGTCATCCAGAAGGCAAAAGGCGTAACACTATCACACGCAGGCAAGGTATTCTAATAAGTACCAAAAATACAAAGATGAATCAAAGAACAAAAATAAAAGTTGAGTATACAGAGATTTCATTGCATTGACTGCTCTACTGACTATTTCAGGAAGTGCTAGGCAAAGTAATAATGGGAGGAAAGAATCTATGCGTTACGAGCCAACATAATGCAAATTCGATCAATGTTCAACCCCATCATATCTCTCTGAACAATGGAGATAAAACAAAGACTATGCTGCCGACTGCAAACTCGCCACAGAATACAGAATTTATCAAAACGAATATAAAGGTGATTTATATCTTCCCTACTGCTATTATTCCGTTTGATTTGTTGTCTTGACGCTTTATACTTATAAATTTATAATTATATTTTGCAGTCTGGAAAAGCAGCGGTTGTGTCTTTGGTCACACATTTACGACATGATGGTCCGGAGACCAAGGTTCTCTCGCAGCTTTTCGATTCGCCGGCCATTCTCAACGTTGAACCTAAGACTGTGATACAGGATGTAAATGCGCGCTTGTCAAAGGAAGAATGCAATAGCGACAAAAATATAATCGATCGGGAGTCATCTCTGAAAACAGATTCCATGATTACCTCCACATTGGAAGAAAAACAGCACAGGTCAGAGTTGTAGTAATATTGAGTGTAGATATAACAATTAATGAATCTTAAAGACGTTTTGATGAATTTGGTTTGCTCTTGCAGAAAAAACAATGATGTTAGCGCGAGCACGAATTCTCAGGTCACGAATCTGCTAGAATCCTCAAAACCGTTAGGAAGCAAGGAAATACGCGTCAAGCCGAAGCAAGTGCACGGTATGTTGCACAAGTGTATAAGAAGATATGCATAATATATCTCATTAAATTTAATCTTTGAGAGATGAGATGCGTCATCCAAATCAAAAGAGCTGTTGCAAAAAGTTCATGTTCAATTATATCCTTTACAGATGATGAAGACGATATTCGGATACCAGAAAAACCTGACGAAGACATGGATGCATTTGATGCGACGCTAGAATCGACAAATAAGAATTTGCAGAGCTTCCAGTACCGAGTGGACAACGATGAGAATCACGATTTAGAAAAGTCGTCAAGGTCGAAGGTGACCGTAAATCAAATGGACAAGCATGACGACTCGTAACAACTAAAGATCTCGCGTTACGCGTGTCGTAATCATCATTACACGATGGCAAGGCTGATACTTTCGTTTCGAAAGCGTACTGATGTATTTATCATGTATACGTATATAAGCGTATGTTTCTATTTATATATGTATGTCTATTTTAACGAGGTTTATATACATATGTCTATGTTCGTTCCTCGGAAAATTTCGACGATCTCAAAAGGATTAAAAATGACCGATGCCAATCTTTTTCATTATTACATATGCAGAATGAATAAGATAATTTGTAAAAATATGATTCTGACATTCAAACATATTAATTGATATTAGTATTGTATATAAGTGCCAAATTATAAAATCTGCCATTAATTTATACTTTTGTACAGAAACGACCATGCGGGTTTGTTCATTTAATTTTTCGTAATCCCAGTTTGCAATGGTTTGCAATACAAATTACTCCTTCATGACTCCAGCTTTTAGTTCTGCCACTATTCTCTGTAGAAAAGAAGGGAACTAAAACTCGATTCGCATTTAGTGCTAAATGTAACTGTACTGATTACCATCCTATGGTGCTTATACTTTGAATGTATTCACTATTAAATATGAAGCAGTTATATTAGTGCTAAATGCAGCTTATTAATTCAAAGATTTGTATTCTCATTGTATATTTAGCAAATACGACTATTTCAAAAATTATCGAGAAATTATTGAATAAATGCAATTACTATAAATTTTACATGGTAAAAGGAGAAGTAATTGGATGTGTCAAATTGCATGCACACTCGAAAATCATTTTATGTACTTTTGTTTGTAAATATGTAAGACTAAATTTTTGTAAATGTGATATTATGATGTTAAGTATTAGAAGTTTGGTTTTATGAATCTGTCACTTGCTCATACTACTGTTGCAGCGGCGTTGTAAATATTTTGTAAATGTATCCACGTACTCAGGCTACTCTGAGAAAAGACGTTGGGTGGACGCATACTTTCTTCCGCCCTATCGCCATTAATAAAGTGCGAATGTTAATAGAAGTTCAACGATAGCATTAATTATCAATAGCGAAAAAGAGAGGTATTGTTTTTTGCTATTTTTCAATAAAACTTGCTCGTATAGGGCAACAGTCTGTTCTCAACTAAGAGAGTGCAACAGGAAAAGGCTATATTTTTTGTAAGCGAAATGACACTGCCCTTCAAATTGCAATATCGCGGTATTCTATTACTCCGACTTTACTGTGTCTTAAGCAGTATTTTCGTCAAGTTGCAGCATGCTGCATGCTTTCGCCTAAATTCTTATTGTATGAATTTGTAAGCTGATCTGCATGATTGCAATCTTCATCAATATGTAAATTGAGATAACTGCGTTTTTTCTCGTATATATTCGATATGAGTGTCTCGGATTTCTCGTATCAAGAAACGCGGTAGCTTATCGCGCCAAATATGTACAGAAATATAGAAAATGACGCTAAGCGTATACTTCGCCGGAGTGACTTTTTCAAATGTAATTTAATATAATACGCTATATTATTACATAAATGATTTTAAAAATATGTTAAAAGCGAACAATTTTATTAATCAATTTTTTAAAATTAATTTTGTTAAGTTAAAGCGGGTCTTATTTTAACAATCTCAATGCAAATGCAAATTTGTTATCCGAGATAATATTGTATATTAAGAAATTTATAAAAAAAATGTGCATGTACAGCATCCATTCAATGGCAATACTCTCATTTAGAAATAAAATTTATAGATGAGAATTGATGCAATAAATCAGAGATACTTTGTTCTATATATATATAATACTAGTGCAAACTGTGTACAGATACGAATAACGATATTTATAGCTAATTGCAAAGAAATAAAAATATTTAAACGTGAATAAATCGATCGTTCGTTGTATCTTTGAATTTAATAATATTACATATGTTTGTCGGAACACTATCTAAGGAGACTTTATGCTGGGCTAAAGATTACATTGCTCTTAGAAAAGATTCATCTCAAAGTAGAAAATCCATTGTCAAACATCACAAATTTATTTTTAATCGATTAATTAATTGAAAGACCTGCACAAGTTACGAGTTTTCGAATACTACTAATATATTAATTTTCTTCAAGTACAAATAATGGATGTTACCTGAGCAGACTTTATTATTTGTTATGAATCTTGAGTTTATAAAACTGTTATACATTGACACAAGAGTTTCGTGAGGATTAAAGAGTACAGTATATTAATTTTACAAAAGAATTTCTTATCCCTAATTATATTATTATATCAAATATCTCTTAATAATCCAGTTTGCTAGTACGGACGAGGTGGGCCGCCGCGCATCAAACCTGGAGGCGGACCTCTCATACCAGGTGGTCCCATCGGTGGACCACCACGTCCTAGAGGCGGCATTCCGGGTGGCATACCTATAAGACAGCGAAATACATAAATTTCGTAACTATTTCCGTAATTATATAAGTTTCTAGATTTTTTAAAATTAATACACGTAAAATGTTACTAATACTAATAGGACCATTCCTATAAATTTTATTGTGATTAAGAACTCAGAAAGATGATAGATTTACATCAGACATATATTGTGTAATTGTTGTATTTGACAGAAGAACAAGGTCATAAAGTTTCTTTTAAATATTACGTCACAAAATAAATCTAATATGTAAAGAGTATTAAATAAAAATATATACGCTAAATATTAGAATGTAAATCTGAAAAAGGAGAAAGAAACATTCGTATATCGAGTTATTCGTAAGATATACAAGAGAAGAACATAGAAAAAAAAAAAAAAATAACGACGTTTCAACGGACATTCAGATCAGGAAAAAGATCATACCCATCATTCCAGCTGGCGGTCCCATCATGCCTGGTGGCGGTCCACCGACTGGCATACGCGGCGGACCACCAGGATGTATTTGAGGTGGTGCCGAGACTTGACCTCTGCTGCCTGGTGTCATGATCTGTTGGGAGGGACCTCCGACACCTCTGACCGGTCCTTGCAATCCAGCCGGCACTCCCGCAACGTTCGCTGGCATACCTCTACCAGCAGCGCGAGCCATACCTGGCCCTGGTGCCGCTCCCGGGATCGGTACTCTGGGCAGTCCCTCTTCGGGAGGTGGTGGGCCCTCCACCGTCAACGAAACAATATTCTCGCCGCGCAGAAGCACAAAGCCCAGCACGCGCTTCTCTTCTCTTTCCGGCTGTTTTGTGTTCTTTGGCTTGATCTTGCGGAACTCTTCGCAGTCACCAAGTATCAGATTCATATGCTTGTCGAAAGCCTTGAATGTACCTATGAACGTTCTAGAATCCTGTAGGATGATCCTAACTCGATAGTTGATATGCTGTAGCATCTTATTGTTCTTGCCAATCGTCTGAAAAATAATAATTTGTTAATCAAAAATATATATCTCCATATTAACAATCTTATATCCATAACATGTTTAAAATTATAAATTACTTATATGCGTACAATTTATTTACATCCTCATGCATGTTTACACATTCATGAATATGTTTACGTTACTTATATCTCAAGTTGAATAAATACTGACAAAATAAATCTTTTAAAAATAAAAACGTTTTGCTATTTCTCCCTATCTTCATGCTTTAAACAAAGAAAATTTCTTTCCTAATTTCGCTTTATTAATGTAAACCCTATTAATGTGAAACCTTTGTTAAAACAAGCGGATATTCATATTCTTGAAAGTACAAAAAAGATTTGTTAAGTTATATACTTCTCAAGAGTATACCGTTTATTCATTATCTTGATTTTTGTATATAAAGTATCATAATTTTTATTTATTAAAGAAAATTGTTTCGTGCGGAAAATTAACCCGGCATTCATCGTTTTCTTTTTTAGGTTAGAAACGCCAGTTTAAGTTTCAAGTGCAAAAAGATTGAAGCGGATAACAAATTGGGAAGATTTTAAAAGATTGTTACATTATAAATAACTCAATAATAATTATTCTCGCTGCTTACCATCTTGGCTGATTGTTTTTAACGCAGAGCACAAAAATTCGTCACGAAAAATTCGCAGGGAGACTTCACCACATAACCTCTTCTAACGCGAAGACGACGAAGAAGCCAATGGAGCAATGGCGCCAACCGCGCCAAATGTATGTACCCGGCATCCAATTGTGCACTTCCGGTGCGCGTTACTCCGCCGGTTTAGGAAAAATATGAAATTTATGATTCACACAACTCAAAACAATAGATCGATTATTAAAATCTTGACATAAATATACAATAAATTATATATGTAAATTAAGAAATAAATAATATATAACATTATTATATAAAAAATAAAAATAAATAATAATATATAATAATATATATATATATACACATATATATATATATATATACAATAATAATATTGATATTAATATTAAATAAAACAATAAAAATCAGAAACTAGAAGTTTCATAGTCTTTGTAAATTTCGATCAAACTTATTCGGCGATTAATTATAACTTGTCGAGTAATATTATTTTGTTACTAGAATTTATTGTATTGATTTTTGATCATTTAACTGGTTCAATGGAAAAAACATATGGAAAAACGATTCAATCAGAGGCAACAAATTATATTTATATTAATAATATTATTATTAATTAAAATTCAGAAATTTACATATGCTTAGTGCTAAATACGCTCAATAATTCCTCTAAATAGAATTTTATAGCTGTTCCATGGTGGAAGAACACAGGTGTGCTCATACTCGTGACGAATTTCATACGGTTCTGCGCAGATGCCAGATGCAACCATTTTTAAGTGTCAGTTTCAAAACATTTAAGGTTGTACTAAGTGATATTGTGACATATCATCATGAGTACGTGTTCAATAAAAACGTGTAAAAACGATTCTCGAAAGAATTCAAAAAATATTCATTTTTTTCGGAACCCCAACAGAATTATTGATTAATCCAGATAACGACTGGTTTAATCATATTTCTAGAGGAAGAATAATCAGCCCTTGTGTCGAATTATTTGAAACAGCGAAAATTATGGAAAAGTTATTTCAAGATTATCATGGTTCTTCTATTTGTAAGACAAAAATAAATAAGTGAAACATAAAAATAAATAAGTAAGGCTGCGGTCCACTTGACGCTACAAATTCTTTGGAGCGTTCTTCTTCTCTTTCTCATAGACTAACAGGTTTTTCATGTAATTGTTGGAATCTAGTTTTTTACCGTCTGCACTCTCTCTCTCTACACTGGTTGTGCATTGTCGCTCTCATAAACAACGAGACATAATATAAGCCCATAGACTTGTATACATTAGTTATTCTGTTCTTACATCAGAAAAGAGACATTTTAGGCCGGTATTAACACAAGAGGTGCTTTGGCTTTAATTCTTAATAGTTTCATTGTCGTTATATTTTCCCACGCTCTGACGTATGAATAACAGCGTGATTACGAGGGAGGCAATGGACGCGTTCAGCAGACACAACTGTTGAGTTCGTCTTATCAACACTCTGCGTCGATTGGTTGGTTCTAAAAGTAAGAGCCAATCATGTTCGACCGCTACTGAGCGGCTTGGTTTGCTGAACGCGACCAATGTGGGGAGCAACATCCGCGCGGCGCGGCGCGGCGCGCTCGGAATACCTACTGCCACCTCCTCGCTTATCATGCTTTGCTGATACATCAGGAGTAAATTTCCGTGGTTTCGCACCGCGAAATTTACTCCTGATGTATCAGCAAAGCATGATGAGCGAGGAGGTGGCAGTAGGTATTCCGAGCGCGCCGCGCCGCGCGGGTGTTGTCACCCCACATTGCCTCCTCGTAATCACGCTGTTATTGGTCAGAGCGTGGGAGCCTACTGCCCCTCCTATGCATACCTGCCAACGCTCTGATTGGCCGTAGGCTGGGCATCCTCGTCGCGTGCCCGGCGCGCCGCGCCGTTCCAATGGCGATGGGTAATAGTGGGGGTAGTGACGTGCCGCTGCTCGAATACCTCTACTAAAACCTCCTCGCTCAACATGCTTCCCGCGTAACAGGAGCGATTTCTGACGAATAATTCTCGCTTTCCTCATATAACCTAGAATTCTTTTCATAATTTTTATGATCTTTCAAACGTCTTAACGAATGCATAATACATTCTTCGCTATTACTTATTAATAATTTAATATTAAATTAATATGTGTTTATTAAATTAGTAATGTAATTATATTAATTGCTTTTTCTTAAATGATATATGTATGTATGAATAAACTGCGAATGCATCGCAGTGCTCGTGCTTGTCGCCGCGGAAAAGTAAATGCTCTAAAATGCGACAAACGACACGGATATATCTCGAGAAATACGTTTATTTTAACATTGTAACGTATTCTTTAATGCGAGGCATGCTCTCTCGAACAATATTAGACACTAAAAAGTTTTTAAATGCTGCTGCATAATGTTTAGACAACGAGAAAAAGGTATAGCCGCGAATGCCGACGGGCGGCGTTGGACGACAAATTCGGAGCTTCGAAATACGATAACTAAATGAATCGCGAAAAATACGTTTATTTTAATATGGTTATGTATTCTTTAATGCGAGGCATGCTCTCTCGAATGTGATTAGACGATAAATAATTATAAAATGCTGTTGCATAATGCTAGCCAATGAGAAAAAGGTATAATAGCTGCGAATGCCGACGGGCACGTTGGACGACAAAGTCGGAGCTTTGAAATACGATAACTAAGAATCGCAAAAAATACGTTTATTTTAATATTGTTATGTATTCTTTAATGCGAGGCATGCTCTCTCGAATGTGATTAAACGATAAATAATTATAAAATGCTGCTGCATAATGTTAGACAACAGAAAAAAGGTAGCGGCGAATGCCGACGGGCAACGTTGGACGACAAAGTCGAAGCTTCGAAATACGATACCTAAATGAATCGCGAGAAATACGTTTGTTTTAATATTGTTATGTATTCTTTAATGCGAGGCATGCTCTCTCGAATGTGATTAAACAATAAATAATTATAAAATGCTGCTGCATAATGTTAGACAACAGAAAAAAGGTAAAAAGAAAAAAAGGTAAATGTAATCGATGCAGCTAAAAGAATAACTTATCCACGATAACTTCACATTTTTCGCGCAAACATATGCTGCATTCATGATCTATAGAGAGATGATGTTTGATAAATTTGATAAATCCACTCGGCTTCGCTATCACGCCTATCACGATAATCCTTCTGTATGTAAAACTTTATAAACATACTGTAAATAATTCATAAATTTTGCGAGTATGCACATCGAAGAAAAGCAGACCGTCCAAGTTATAGCTGCTCCCTGCAAATTAAACCCCATTAGTCCTACTGTTAAACATGAACGATCTCAACGAGCAGACAATTCTGACTTGTGTAGAAAAGTAAAGTAAAAGATATGAGATAGTATATTCGAAAATTCATTACGCAAGATATAAAGATATAATAATATAAAGTATTATAGTAACACGATATAGACGAATCATTTCATTATCAGATCTTGGATGAGCCCAGGTGCATTAGTAGACAGAATTTGTCTCTTCAATCAATGCGTGTGATCAATGCGGAAAAGGTTCCAAATACATCAAGTGAGACTGAAAATTTAGATATCGGGAAATATGATGATATATCCACATCTGAAAGCAATGTGATTCAACAACTTGAATACGTCTCATGGAAATATAAAAATCCGCATAGCGTCTCTATCAATAGTCATATGGATTATAAAAAATCCACTCATTTATTAGGTAAATGTACAATTATATAAACACAATAATTATAATATAGTATTATTTTCTTATATATTAATAATTAATTATTTTGTGAGATTTTAATAATCTTAATTTTATGATAAGTAGTACGCTAGTCGAGTAATTAATTTCTTTGCTTGCTATATTATAAAGATGTTACAAATCTTTATTCAACAAAAATTTTGCTTACAGCATCAGTTCTTGCGCTAAACAGATGTGATTAAAATCTTATATTAATATGGATTAAATTGATATAATGTACATAAAAAATTATATTTTTTTGAAAAGTGTCAATCTAAAGAACATATAGGTAATCGAATCGAATCATGTATTGTAATATTGCAGAGAATGTTCTCAAAGAGGATGAACCCCAAGAAGGTAGAGCAAAGCGAAGTATTCTTTTCAATTGTCGAGAGTATTTAGCTACCCATCAGGAATCTTACGGTACACCACGTACCGAATATTCCTTCGCTGCTTTGATCGTAGTAATGGCTCAGGCTACAGTACGATCTCTGTTGGCGCTGATATACGTGATCGTTAATATCGTTCCCGTTATCCAGGTGATTATATAAGCGCGTTTATAAATTCTCTGCATTGACAAACCGAAAGGATTAAATGTGTATCTCTTTAAACGTGAGTTCCAGATGTTTTCCTTCATATTGAGATTCGTATTGGATAAGATAATCGATATTCGCAGGACTAAGAATGTTCAGCAAATTACTGTGAAACTCACGATTTTCGTCGTACAACTGCTCAGCGTGTACGTTTGCCTTATATTTATATTTGGCTTCATCGTTTTGCCGATCATACAAATGGCAATTGCTATTGTAACTAAATTCGTGATGCGCAATTAAATTGCAGCATTGTAAAATGCGAATAAAATCATGACAGCGTTACAAAATTATCGTTACAAAAATTTTTTAATCTTTCTTTGTACAAATTTATGAGCATGCATGATAATTTATAATATAGTTAATAATTTCTTTGTGACACCTGTCTGGTATGATAAAATTCGCAAATTAGTTTGGGAATATTGAATAGAAGGCAACCCAGGAAACAATCTGCAGTATGACAATAGATTGGCAGCAGATTATTCGCTCAAATATCGCAATCCGATATCATCTGTGTCCGCATTAAACTCGTGTTTTGCAGATAGAGCCTGCCGATATAATAATCTGACAGCAGATTGTCGACAGAAACTGAGCAGAATCTGTCATTTTGTAAACATTTAAATGGAATACATTATTTAAATAGCACATTTTGCGCTCAGTTTCTGCATTCAATCTGCGATTATATTCTGTTAGCAGAATATATGTATTATATCCTGCTGGCATTCTATCGAGAAAATTTGCAGCAGACATTTTCAAAATCTGTTCTCGACAGATTTGGCTGTCCGGGAATAAAGTCGAGAACGAGACGCTTAATAAATGACAGTTAAGACGATCGAGAACGCCAAGAAAACGATACTGTTCAGCTTGATGTAACTCGCCGCGCTCCATCCACATTCCAGTTCCGTTTTTAACAATTTCGACAACGATACATTGTTTTTGTTCAGACAGAACGTCTCGCGGAGATCATCGTCCCATCCGTTGTCCCAACAATTGAATTCGTCGCCTTCTTCTCGCTCGTTATTCTGGAACTCGTCGTAAGACATACATCTGTCCTCTTGATATTGTCTGTGCTTTCTCTGCCATACTTCTATCCACCTGTGTGAAAGAAAAAAGAAATGTTTATTGTTCGTTAGCCTTAGTAGATCAATATATCGATATTTTGCGAATGAAGAGTTGCATATAACGGAAAATTAAGTCAAAAGAATAAAGCATTAATAAAACTTCATAAATTTTAGAATCCAAGTAAATAATATATATTAATTTGCCTTCTCTGTATCATCACATTATAAATAATTCATGTTATTGAGATAATTACAGCTTACTGCTGTATAATTTTGTTCTCTTTAAATTTATCAGTATTTAAGTATTCTGCTATGACAATTCAATTTTATTATGCCATACCCGATATCGCAATCGCAATTGAGATGACTGTCCGCTAATCGAAGCTTCATGAGGAATCGCTCGCCCGGTACTCCAGGCTTGTAACCGGATGATGGATTATATACTGTTCGAGTATCGCTATTGCGAATTTCCACAGTTACGTTGCGCACACGCTGCGCATTTCTGAATATTTCTCGCGGCACGGTCGTCACGCTGGTATTGTACAAGCCGAAATGAAGATGGGGGTTTTGCATACCCTAAAATGTTTCTTTCTCAATGCATACTTCAAAACCAACACCTAGTAAATTATTTAAAGTACGAATTACGAATTATAAGGAACGAGAACTTACGCGCAGTATCTCTGAATGTATATTCTTTAAAGCTCTACCAGTCAGTGTAATGTTGTACAATTTGGAGGGTAATTTCCCTCTCATTTCCTTCTCTAGATTGGTGTCATTCTGAACCTGTTACAAATAGCTTCAGTAAATCTAATTTTCATGATACGTAATATTCATTCAGTACTCACATCAATGAGCAAATGTTTTAAGCCGTCATTGTATTTCAGCATGTTGGGAAAGTTAAAGTTCTTTATACCATTGTATGCAGTAATGTGCAATTTGCGGAGTTTGGTGGCTTTGCAGAGTGCACCTGCCTGCAAAAGTCGATTCATGTTCTACGGTGAGATCTCACAAAATTCGTGATGTGCAAATTCGAAATGTGAACAATAAACCTCAAGTTACCTCAAAGACTGACAGCGCGAGTCTTCGTATGTCGAGCTCTTCGAGACTGTCAGCCACACCCAGAAAGCTCGTATTTGTAATAGTAGTAATAGGATTGTCCGCCAAGTTGAAAGTTTTTAATTCTGGCAATGTGTGAGTGATCAGTGGTACCACTGTCAAATCGTTGTAACTTAAATCTAAATGGTGAAGAGATGTCAGATTCGACGACATTTCCGGGGGAATCGATGCCAGTTCGTTATGTGTCAGATATAAGGTTTGCAATCGTCGCAGAGGTAACTCTGGAACCTAATATAGTATTCATTACAGGCTGTGTTCTACATATCTCACTCGCTTAATAAAGTACTTACACTTAAGAGAGAAATATTGCTCAGACTCAGATACAGAAGTGTGTCCTCCAAACCGTAGAACGTCCTTCCGCGGCTTTCCAGAATGAGTTGCTTGTTGTGACTTAGGTCGAGATGAGCCAGATACGGTAGATCGGAAAATACACCGTCGTCTAGTCTAACGAGTCGATTATACGATAGGTCTAACCACACGAGACCCTATTGAAAAGTATATTGAAAAATAAGTAAATATAATGTATAATATATATTATTTAGCAGTGTACAATTACGAAGTAGCTAACAGAAAAAAACAACTAGCTATAATTTCGATTCATTGCAATGTAATCTCGGAGTATTCTCAGAGAAATAAACTTACTCTAAGTCTAAATATCATGTCGGTGCTGTGGATCCCCGACAGGACGTTCCAGGACATGTCCAGATTTGCTAATCTCGCGATAGAAGTCAACGACATGCTCTTGATAGGCAGCCTCGTGAATTGATTATGTGAGAGATCAAGACTCTCTATGTTGGAATCAATGAACATATTGTCCGGCAGTGTTCTTAGCTTGTTATGAGACAAATCCACGATGCGCAGTTTCTTCAGAGGTCTCATAGTCTCCGCCGGGATGTCCATAATCTGGTTCCAGGAGAGAAATAACACTTGCAGGTTTTTTGTGTTCTTGAAGCAGTCAAAGTCTGGCTCCATCAGCTCGTTATGTCTCAAGTCGAGCCATTGCAAGTGAGGCATGTTGCCAAAGACACCCTGGGTGATATTCCTCAGTTGATTGTTAGACAGATATAGATGAGTAAGCGAGTACTCGACCGGCTTGAAATAATATCTTGCGATATCAGAAATATTATTGTAACTCAAGTCCAAAACCCTAATGTTGGACTGCACATTGCCGCTAACTGGAAGTAGAAATTTGGAAATTAAGAATATTAGTTTAAAAATGTTAACGGCTATAAATAAAAACAGCGTAATAGAAAAGTAAATAATATATTAAATTATTTAAATAAAACAAAACAAGATAAAATAATTAAAAATTGAATTTTATTCATTATTTATTATTTATTATTTCTAAATCGAAGTTAAAGTTAAAGTTTTACTTCTGAGAGATTATGAGAGATTATTAAACACACGATCTCAATAGACAAACTCACCGACAGACGGATATGCGAAAATGGTGCTATTTACCCTCAATCTTGAAATTTCATTGTGACTAACGTTGACTTTAAATGACGATAATGTCCCCACTTGATCGAACGAGGCAAAGTCAAATTCATTAAGATCATTATATGCGAGATCAAGAAACTCGAGATCTGGTAAATTCTGAAACATCAGTAATGTATACAGTGCCTTTTCAAACCATCAATTTATCATCGAATTTACTTACTTATAGAATAATGCTTACAAAATTATTTAACTTAATTTACTTAATGTTAATTTTATACGTTGACTTAACAAAGATTTAATTTCGGACTTAATTTTGAAGATACATGGAAAATTTTAAATACGTAATAAATAATACTTTTATGTAAAATGTTTACTAAGAAACAATCGGCTTTAAAAGCACATTCAAACAATTTATAAAACCTAGTGTAAACACCCTGTGTTTACTAAGAATCACGCATGTATATATATATTAAATTACCTGGAAGGCTTCATCGGTGATGTCCCTAATCTTGTTGCCGCGCAAGTTAACGTACTTAAGTCGGTTCATATTCATAAAGGCTCGTCTTTCGATCCTCTCGATGGCGTTGTCCTCTAGATTGATCGTCATTAAGGCCGACAGATCAACAAATGTATGAGTTTGCAAATTCCTCACTTGATTAAACGCAAAATTGACTTCTTCCAGTGTTGAATGGATGTCACCCTAATCAAACAGTTTTCTTGTCACATAGGACACACGTAGTATAAATAAGTAACTTACCTGAAAGGTACCCTTCGGTATGTTGTCAATTTCATTATCCTGAAACTCAATGCGTTTAATTCTTTTCAAAAAATGGAAAGATGTAGCAGGTAAAGATCGTATCTTGTTATTACTAAAATCAAGATGCTGCAAATTCGTCAACGATTTAAACGGCCGATTTGGTATTTCAGAAATTGTGGAGGAGAGACCGTGAGATATCCTTAACGTCAACAGAGAATGGCCCACCTACGTGTAAAGTTTAAAAAAATTTTCAAGCAACTTTGTATTGTTTATATAATTTTCTTATTGCACATAGAACACTTAATTATTAAGGGGGAATATACACTTAGAAACGAAAAAAAAAGGTAATTTTCGGGAATTTTTTTCAGGGGAACTATTGGAATTGTCGGGTCGGGGTTTTTTGTAGTTAAAAATACACACTTTCAAGAATGTTTTAAATTTTTTTTATTAAAAAATGTTGCAAATTCACGGAGTACTGGAGTCGTCTACGGAGTGCCGTAAAAAAAGACGATACCCAGCGGCGCTTCGTCAAAAATCATCTAAAACAAAAAAATCAAACAGGAAATGAAAATAGATACTATTATCTTTGGCGTGTCATAGCCAATTTTAAAAATATTGATTTTTTTCAAAATGGCGGACGCTTGAACTCAACGTAGCGATTTTCAAGATCGCTACGTTGAGTTCAAGCGCCCGACACGCCAAAGATAATAGTATCTATTTTCATTTCCTGCTTGATTTTTTTGTTTTAGATGATTTTTGACGAAGCGCCGCTGGGTACCGTCTTTTTTTACGGCACTCCGTAGACGACTCCAGTACCTACTCCGTGAATTTGCAACATTTTTTAATAAAAAAAATTCAAAACATTCTTGAAAGTGTGTATTTTTAACTACAAAAAACCCCGACCCGACAATTCCAATAGTTCCCCTGAAAAAAATTCCCGAAAATTATTTTTTTTTCGTTTCTAGGTGTACAGTCCCCCTTAAATTTGCTTATTAAATTATCTTTATTTATAAAATTTTAATTACTCTAACTTTATATCAAGTTTAAGCTAAGAAGATTTAAAAAGTTGAATAAGAGTTTACCTCTGAGAAAACCTCATCATCTATCGTCGATATCGAATTCTCAGAAAAGTCAAGGTGCTTGATTCCGCGAACGTGCATGAAAGTATGACCCTTGATCGTGTTTAGATTACTATTGACTATCCGTAATTCTTTGATGTCCATACCAAATTCTAAGAAATCATTCGCCGATAATGTCGCCTGTGGCATTCGGGAGATCGAGAGGAAACGCAGATTTCTCATTTGTCGTAGATCTTGAAGAGAAATCATGCTATTCTGCTTGCCGCTGAGGTCCAAATTATATAAAGAATATTGGAAGCCATTAAAAACTTCAACTGAAAGCATACATCGTGAGGATAATACTTGTTTTGTGTCTACCAATTGCGAAAAATGTGCAGTATTTACTTGGCGAAAATGTGTCAATACGATTCTCACGGAAGACGAGCGTACGCAGAAAATCGAACTCTTGGAACAGATGATGAGGAAGCATAGTTAAATTATTTCCTGATACGTCTAATAGCTCAAGCGACGATTCCAAACCGGCTAAGTTGGGTGAGCTGATCTCCAGCAGATCGCAGTCGCTCAAATATAACTCACGAATGCGCGAGTCTCTGAACGTGCCCTCCTTTAATCGCAAATATTCGATATATATATATATATATATATATATATATATATATATATATCGAATATTTGTTATATATATAATGTTATATATTGTTATATATATAATGTATCAATTGCTGTTATTTAACTACTACTATATATTAATATAAGATCTCAATTTTCAAGTATTTTTTAAACATTCTTTCAACTTTGCTCTGTTTGATTTGAATCATATTAAAATGTGATCCTAAATTTATCATTGTACCTCAATAGTCATCAGAGGATTGCCTCTGAGATATGTGCGGTTGACTTTGAAGAAGTGTTGAAAATCACCAGACGCGAGACTCTCGATCTGATTATAGTCCAGCTGTAACACATCCAGGGACATCTGTATACCTCTGATCTCCGGTTCCTGTTGGGCCTGCAGCATCTTCGATATCCTGTTGTAACGGAGATCAAGGACCTTCATGCGTTTCAAAAAGGACAATTGGGCGTACGGCACATATGTCAGCTGATTATCATTCAGATAAAGATGCGTCAGATGAGCCATTCCGTCTCTGAACACCGAAGGATCGATCTCCTCCAGGCTGTTCTCTCGAAGATCAAGAATCTCCAAGTACGTGAGGCCGACGAAGGCATCGGGTGGCAGTTTCTCGATTGCGTTTCTTCCCAAACGTAGAGTCTGAAGAGAGTTTTCCAAACCACGCCAGTTTTCCGACATAATGCGAGATATCTTATTGCCTGCGTACGAAATTGCGCATACGATAATGCTACACAGTTTTCAACTTACGTTACTGCAGTTTTTCTGCGTAATATTTTTAAAACTATAATATATATAAATATTAATACAGCTATCTCTGCTGCTCAATTTGAAATATTCTAATTGCTGGACTTATATGCTAAGAAAATAATTGCATTTTTATTTAAAAACTTATGTAATTAAAATTATATATGCAAAATTATTAAAAATATTAATGATCTTCTATATAACATTATTTTAGACTATTATAGTCAATGTAGAGGAGAATATTAAATGTCAATAAAGAATTTTTTAGAACTATTAAATCCCTAATTTAATACAGTTGTAATTTATTTAACTTGCTAAAAGCGAATAGTGAGTACCTGTGAGTTCAAGAAGTCGTAGTTTTTGTAAATGTCTAAATGATTTACTCGGTACGCTTGTGAGTTGATTATAGGACAAGTCAAGCTCCCATAGTGATCTCTCGAGACCTAGAAAGGCTTCTTCTGGAATGTCCGCCAGGGGATTATGCTTAATCTGTAGCTTATAGAGACCTAAAGTACGAAACAATCATTTTAGAAACATCACTGTTGTAGATTCTTCATAATCTATCAATGGCTCAAATGCGTTCACAAGTGGAAACGCATTTAATGTAACGTTTTAAAAAATAACAGAAATAAATATATTTTAATAGAACAATGTAATACGTACAATATATATTGTTTCAAAAATAAAAAATCCGTATGTATATAGATATTTCATTAAAATGCAATTAGTTTTGTAATAAAAATTAAAAGAAAATATAAAACGAGGCATACAGTATAATTCTTTGTCACAGTATTATGATTCCATCGTAATATTAATTCAATTGCGTACCAGTGTTCATGAGGTACTGTGGCTGCAGAAACCTCAGCCCATTGTTCTCCAGTTGCAGCATGAACACTTTGGACGAATTAATCGACTGCGGTATTCGCGGCATCGGCACATTGTAGCACGCCACTATGCCGAGATCCGGTATGGCCTTCGAGCAAGTGCAGAGCGGATTAAAGAAACACGGCGGATATTGGACTGGTAGCTCGTGCATTCGCACTACGGACGCCCACATCATCAGCAGCAGGGTGATCACCAACATAGCGTACGCGACCTTTACCAAAGTAAAGAGCTTCTGCAAATCATCGATTACGCACATCGGATTCGCTTCGAAAACGACTTCGTGTAAAGACAGAAAACTCTTTTCTGACATAAGTAAAACCTCCATCAAATATGTGTAAAGTTTTTGACACAAAACAATAATCGTTTAAGAATAATGTGATACGAGTAAATTATAGTGACACATCACCTCAGCATTGGACGAATTATATTATTTAGAGATACTTATAATTGGCGCAATTAATCACGTTAAGCGTATCATTATTACAATCATTATCATTTTTAACGCTTGAAGATTGTGTTCCTATAAATATCTGTTCACGTTAGATATCATGCACGTAATTTTAATTATTTTAAATTATTTAACCGTTAAAATCTACCATAACTTTGCAATTCTATTTTTCTTCCTTTAAAAGTTCAATAAACTTTTCTTATATAAAAATAGCAGGATTCAAAGTTTATTGGTCTTTTTATGACCTCTCTCTCAGAGAAGATATTTTATGTCACACGTGCATGGAAAGTGGCCCATTACGCACGCGACGCGTGCGTGATAGACCACTTTCCACGCACTTGCAACATAAAATAGGGTGTGTAACACGTGTGTTAAGTTGAAAATTGGACGTGCGTCCACTCCGCACGTCCAATTTCCATCTTACAGCACTTGTTACACAAATAACTATTAAGCTTCCATAATAATGCGCCTTATCTGTAAATTATCCTCTTTGTCTTAAATAATGATCACTCGACTCTATGCAAAGTACAGACAAAATCTTCAATAGTTTCAACACGGTTAATGAAGACTGCATTTCAAGTATAAATTATAGAGGTTTTACCATGCTCTTTTGGATTGTTCTTTGCCTCTTTCCGCGTGTTGTATTCTTCCTGCCATCGAACAACGAAACACTAACTGACTGTTCGCGGTGGTCAGACGTGCTCGCGCGTCGTTGCTCGCGCGATAGGGCTTCGCGTGCACGCTAACAGTCTCAGTGCTTCTGTTTACCCAGTTACAACCATGATATTCCATTAGACAACGATCGAATAAAGATGTGTGCGCAAAGCCATTTAAGAGTCCACTCGTCGCAGTCTGTAATTATATTTAAACTGCACGGTCAGAATAACCCAAGCTTCGCGGTCGCTACGATAGTGTTCCAATAACATCACTTAAATCTTTCTTGAGACTAATAATTTTTATGTTCCGGTATTATCTGTCTTTGCATAAAAGCTTCAATTTAACTTTTTTTTTTCATTTAGATACAATGGCGCATGGTGATACAAAAACGAATGGAAGATTGATAAAGTCGTAAATAAAACAGCCATATATTTAGGCGAATTATAAAATTTTTCTTATCTGTTATTATATGTAAAAACGATACGTAGTTTCGATAATGTTTTACACAAATGTAACGTGCATAAAGCACATTATCGATAGACTTTCACATTTGTAATGCATTGTAACAAGAAATATTGTATATAGGTACACTTATACATATACATATATATTAAATATTTATATATATATGTACAATAAAAACATTCATAAAAAATATCTGTCTTTCCTAACGTCGCGACCAGAAGACTACATTATTTTGTGTGCGTTTCCGTTGCTGACTGCTTCGGAGAGATCAGTCTCGATCTTTGCGGCCGACTGCTTGTGCGTCTTTCGCGACAGCCCCAGGCGGGGTGGAAGTAGTATCGCGATCAAAGCCAATAAATGCGGGAGCAGGTACAAGTACCTGACAACAAAAAGAAATGCGTTAATCAAAGTCAGGCTTTTGGTAATTACGAACGTATCCTTCGACAATATAAATTCGAAGTTTCGATATATCGAAGAATATCATTTCTACAATCCTAGTTAACGATAAAAGACTTACAGGTACACTTTGATGCTTGGTACCAATTCTAATAATACAAAGCTGAACGTCAGGTAGGCCATTACAATTCTCGTCGTGATGAACGTTAAGACATCGTAAAAAGTCTTCTTTCGTTGAGATTCTAGGAACAACGGCCGGATATGGCGACGGACCTATTGCAAGAGTACGGGAAATTAAAAATCACCTGATTCGTTCGCAGTCCTTAAAATACAGCACAAGTATACTAACCGAACGTGCCGCTACAGTGAAGAACGCTGCGCTCGCGAATGTGAGGTAATAGCCGGGATAAAAACCGTGCCATAGAGCGGACAAGGCGTACGTGTAGATTACTTTGTTACGACCAACTCGTTCGTACATGATCGATCGTAGCCACAAATTTGTGCCTTTGTTCCAACTGTCGATACTTTCCCTAAGATTAAGTGACGTCTGAAAATCAATCAAACGATAAATTGCAACATTAACTTTAGATAAACGTGGGTCTCGCTATGTATATTGGCGACAAGAAAATGAGTTCAAGCATCTCCTATTTATAGTCACCAGTAATGCTACGAAATTTTAATTACTTTTATCTATACATTATAATAAACAGTAGACATATCGCACCTCGAACTTATAAACGTCGACGTTCGAGGTTAAATCCCAACGCGCGTTGCCTCGTTCATCATAACCGTTGAATCCAAGGCCGGAATTGTTACATATGGCATCGGCGAACAACCACGCGTGATAGTATTTAAAGCGCGCGAGCATAGTCGTTAGCATTAAGTACCATATTTTGTAAAGCATACTTGTGTTCTCTAGGAATTCGTCCTCTGGAAAAGAAATGTATCATTAATCACAGAGATATATACATACTATACGCGATAAGATTGAAGACAAAAGATTCAAACGAACCTTTTACACGCTGTATTGGGAAGACCGGGATAAATGTGATAAATATAATAGCGCATGCTAAACTCGCTACGACTTTCTTGATAACGACCAGAGTCGGTGAGGGCTCCAAAACGATTTCCTTTTCTTGACTATTTTTGTCATAAAAGCCCTAAAACATTTGTCATTACTATTAATGTTTCTCCTTTTATTTCTATTATATAGTAATTCTTTGTTAAATTGTGAAACCGACAAATCTATGATTTGCAACATCATATTAAAAAATAATGCTTTAATTTTTATTTTAAAACAAAGATGACATAAATTCTAGAATTGTAACAGGCATTATAAGGTTTTATATCCACGTCAATATCCTTACGGCTAAAGATTTGGCACCAGGCAAGTGATGGCCATGTATAAAATCGATGTAGTCGCGATAGAATATCACTGGGCCAGCCATTAGAGCTTGAAAGTGAAAGATGTAGCTGAAGAATTCCAAAGTAGTTGGCATCTTCCTGTAACATTAAGAGAATATCTTTTTACGGTAACGTAAACAATAAAGTTCGAAGATATTCTTCCATTCGCGTTTCATTAACAATTCGTTTCTATTAATAAATTTGTCAAAATTTAGTGAAACTGGAAAAGTCTTATCTTCTTTTCTAAACGCATGTTTACATTATAATTATTACAAGTATTGCGATTTTAAACGTATAAATACATTTATATGTAAAAATATATTTTACCAATACAGTTCATAAGTAATACGATTTTAACGTCATAAAACAATTATCAGGACTGCTTTTTATATGCATTACGTTCTTGATATTTCTTGTGCTCGATATAAATAACAACGCGCACGGGGCCTGTTAAAAGAGCACGTGCACTCACTGTACTGCCTGATGACGTTGCATCGGTGTTAGTTCCTCTTCGCGTCGCATTAGCCCATCGTGAATGTTGAACGCTAGACTAGTTACTTTCTGCGTTATAACCATGAGAGGGCCTGAAAAGAACATTCATATATGTTATAAAAGCACGAGAATAATGATGAGACTTATCGTCGAAAACATTTGCGAACGAGATGTATTGGCGTGTGCATAATAGCGAGACACAATAAACGCTCAATATCATACACATACTGCTCAATAATCAATATATCACGCTGAATGTGGTTCAATTTATAAAACGCCGTTTGTAAAGAACAAAGGAAGCAGACTTATAAGGGCAACGATAGAAGGATTTAAGCGTACGAAATTGATATCGGAAATCACGTTTGTCTTCTTAGGAATAGATCTAAATAAACAGATACGTTACATTTTCGCAGTGTGAAACTTACATAATTGCAGGCAGTAAGAAGTGTGACAACATCGCGAAGATGTCATTACTATTTTAATAAACGCGGTCACGCTTATAAGAGAGCGTAAAATGCTGTTGCAGTTGCATTTAAGGAAATTTGTGGATGAATAAAAGTATAAATATAATTAAAAAATTTTACAAAAAAATCTGCGTCTCTTCCAAAATTATTAACTTCTCAATATCAATTTAACAAAAAATTCTTTTACGTATAAATTAAATGTAAAAGAGCTAGGAATCTTCTACAAATAAGCCGGATGAAATTGTGAGTTGAACGTACCAGTGATGTCGAGCGTGTACGAGCCATAATCGTAGATCTGCCGGTGAAAGTGAATGCACGATAAATAGATTAACGCAATTGCGAGGACGACCCTGAAACACATTCAGATGCACATGTCAAGTTCGTGCGGCCATCGTCTTTGCTCGCGTGATTTCGCTCGCAAGATCAAACGTTATAGTTAATTCGACAATAAGCACGCGATTCATTACGTCATAAGTGCAAACGGTTGCGTTAAGTGTACTTCACGCTGCGAATAAACGATTCATTGTTATCGATGACGTGCGCAATCTTTCCTCGTTAGTCTCGGGAGAGGGAGTATATGATACTGCATAACGATAATTGCATTAGGATATTTAGGATTAATTATGCATAAGAACGTATTGTCCGATAAAGCTCGCAAATCCGACTTTTTTATTATAATAATAAGCGCGATAATATTATCACTATTATGGTAAACATTGCCATGACTAACTAGAATTGATAAACATGTCTTGACTAGAAATATTGATATAGTATTCCTGATACTGAAATATATATTTATTAACAAGTTTATTAACACACAAATAAAAGATGGGCTTTAAGAGTACAACGCAGTTAACAGTGCGTAAGTTAACGTTATAATAATCTTATATATGTATATTTATATTCAGCTTACCTCTGCATATTGCGAGGATTTTGTGTGCGCATCGCTACGTAACATAACGCGGGAAGAATAGCGAGATGAATCGCTTGCCTGAAAAAGAACACTGATTAGTGAGTTTCTCTGTTAAAACAGATACTGATATTCGATAACGCGCTGGCAAAACAGTTGCAACTGAAAGAATTAATCTTGGATTATAAGAGTAACTTAAAATTGAGTTATGTATTGCTTACCGATACTTTGCGGTAGCTCCTTGTCTCGATATCGAATTGACACAAGATGAAGATAGAATCTCAAAGAAAATTATATCTTAGAATGAAACTAATCTAACTCTAATCTATATTGTTTGTCTAATACTAAACTAAATATTATTTGGCTAAGCAATAGGAATATAAAAAAAAAAATTATCATAAATTGGAATTTCTTTAAATGGCATATACTTAATATTTCGAGTTACAACCATTTTGCAACAAGCAAAAATTCTCATACATTACTTTTACATGGAACGGATGGAACGTAAGCTTACCTGCCAAAGCAAAAATATCCAAGAGCAAGACCAATGGTAAGGCCATAAACATGTCTGGCAGCTGGAGTAGTAGCGATGGGGCTCAAAGATGATCTTAATAATGCGGCTAATATGAGGGCTGTGAATTGCGTCAAGACAAAATTTACCTATACAAACAGAAGAGAAACAGATTTATTAAGATTCAATCTTGTCAGACATCTTTCTTAATATATAATTTATAACACACACACATACATACAATTTAATCTCTTCATAAGTTTATCAATTAAATTAAACAAGATTTTTCTAATAACGAGGCATCTTTTAATAGATTATTAAATAATAAAGTAACAATAGCTCCTGCAAATTTTAATCCTAATCGCGTCCATTAAAATGTTACTAAATTATACGTAGGTATCTTGCATGTAAAAATATCAAGTGCAACGGTGCTTTGTGTTAAGAGGTGTATATTGTTTCCTTTCCACTATCGTAAAAAGATACATTCGTGGAAATGTCAAACTCCTTTTGAATCCATCCTAACGGTACACAGGTGCTAGATTCATTCGACTTCGCGAACAACGCTGCAGATACACGGACGAGGTCGTTGATCTCTGCGCCAGTGGTTACTGCACTCACCATACTAAATTGAAGTAGATGTATCCGGTGTGTTTTGTCATTCACAGTAAATTGCTTTGTTTGCAAAACTATATACATCTTTTTTTTCTAGTAAAAACTTATCATTATCTTTCTAGTAGAAACTTATCATCTTACTTATAAGTGAGAATACCCCATCTTGCACGTTTTTAACCAATAAAGTTTATACCAGTTTGAAAGAATTAGATATCGTAATAAATAATGTAAAAATTGTATTTCTTTAAAAATAATAAAAAATTTTAGCTTTGTTTTTTTTTTTAATTTTAAGATTCTTATATAATTCCTCTAAGATGCGTTATTTACAAAACGGAATTATAATAATAAATTAAAAATAATACATACATATAATTTATATTATATTATATATATTATAACAAATATAGAAATATGTTGGAAGAAGCTATATAAAAAGATTACTAGATAATCCAGATAAAAGAATCTAGATAATATATATATCTTATAAATAAATTAACACTGAATGTGTTAAAGTAATGAATATAAATCAATAGTGATTAATTTGTATTCATTAATATAATAAAATCACTGACAAAAGATCAACGTTAGGTTCATTCTGCAAGGCTTATTTCAAAAGACTTTTTTCTCTCAAGTACATATGTATGTATATATCTATATATATACATATATATCTTCATTGTTACGATCAATAAATAGAAATTATATCCTCCCGTTTGCCTTCTTTTCTAATCTCGTTTTTATTTTTAAGCACATATTTCTTTAAACAGCTGATCTCATTTTCTGCTAGTGGTACGCACTGCTAAGAATAGCAAGACAAAGATTTCTCGCTAAAAATAGAAGACGAAATGGCGCGCAGCACGTCGATCATATTCTAAGGAGCGGGCGTATTGTAAAATGATCCGGCCGCTCGTTACGAGCTCTTTACAGCTGGTGCAATTGCCACCGTTTTCCCTCGCAGCAAGAAAATAATATAGCTCTACCATCCGTCTTTAGCCTTGGGAGGCGATTAGTAAAAAAAACTGTGCAACACGGCGTAACACAAATGTCTTCATTACCTGTTGCGTCTGCTTGGAATTCTATTACGCTCAATGGAAAATTTGAACTTCTTTGACCTCCTAGAGGGTCAGAAATTATAATACAATAAGAGCCTTCTTATTAAGCAGCAATAGATATCAAAGAAGCATTTTTTTATTAGAACTGATTTCACCCACATTATGGAAGATTCTAAAAGTCATGAACAATCTTCAAACATTGATTCAGGTCTATATAGAAATTTATATCGTAAAGTACAATTAAACTGAACAGATTAAAGTTAAGTGATCTCTTTCTTTTCCCTCGAGATCAGCTATATTTACATACCTTTTCTAGACGTATATCAATTACGTTTGTTTTGCAAGGAATATTTTAGGAAAATTATATCGAATATAAACGTTATATTTTTACAAAATCACTTTTCGTTTTTCTAACGGAGAACTTAAATTCTTCTTCCTCAATTCTCTCCACGGTTTTAAGCTCAGCATTAACCCGGAAACGGACGCTTGATTTTTTTTTGCATAAATGGTCACTTAGGGTGATTTTTACACCCCAATCAAAAGTCATTATTAATTACATATTGCGTATTTTTTTTCTTGTTCTATATTTTCTCAACATTTCCTGGGAAAAAAAATCAATAAAATATATATAAAAAACAGAAAGAAAAACATTAAAATTATATGACGTGAGCTTCATCATTTTTTCGATACTGGGAGGGTAAAAATCACCTCAGGCGTCCGTTTCTAAGTTAATAAATAGGAAGGCACGACCGCACGACAGAGCTTCTCTACGAAGAGAACGCCAACGTCACCGCGCTTCTCACGAACGTCCCGCTTCAATGAAGATTGTGCACGTGTGATTCGATCGCGCTTCAATCAGGTCAAATTGATAGTTCAGAGGTGCGGTCGAATGCGGAGTCGCAATCTGTCCAAGGTGAGGCTTTCATTGGCAATCGGAATAATCCAGTTTCACTCGCGATATAGCTTTGTCATCGCGCGAATCAACCTGTTTTAATAGATAACACGCATTTCCTTATCTCTTCTGCGCTCTGCCATTGTTTCCTTTTTCCTCGTCTCTTCCCTCTTGCGCTTTTTCTATTTCTTTCGAGATAATACTCACGACGCTCACGACTTTGAAAAAAGATATAAGCCGTTATATCGGCGACGAGACAATCGCGAAGCTTTACGAAGAACGAACAACGAAAAATATATTTTCGAACAAAATTGTCCATCGATTTTTTTTGTTTCAAAACACTGAAGCGTAATTAAAGCGGCGGCGGAACGAATTTGCGAGCGGCCTTGTCGCGTGAAGTTACACCGGATTTCGGCGCGCCTGCGTCTGGATATTCGTGCGTCGTGATTTGGAACGATTCGCGGGGATTTCAACGAACCCCAATTCATTTGATCGGTGATTAACTTATCTAGCGACATCAACAAAGCATATTGTTCTACCACATTAACAAAATATTATACGTAACCTTCATCACTTGACTTTTAATTTTTAGAACAGAGAGAAAGATAGAAGTTAAACCGAGATAAAAATTAATCTGCATTGGTAGAAATGAGCGTTAGAACTAGAAAAATATAGAAAAGGAGTTAAACCGAGATTAAAGTTAACCTACGTCGGTAGAAATGGACACTGGCAGCTCATACGATCAATATTTTATTTATTTATTTTTTTTCAATATTTATCACATTTCCTCTTTTCTAGACGAGATGCTAATGGCCCCCTCCCGAATCTGGCCGCCGAAATCCGGACCGCAGCTTCACGCGCCAAAGCGCGGCGCGCGCGGGTTGGAATTGAAAAAGCCGGAGGCGTGTATCCGAACGACAGGGAAATTCACGGTTGTCCGTCTTGGATTTGACAATTGACGGTGTTACAAGACAGGGGGATACAATCTGCGGGGTTGTGAATATACATCTTCCGATTTTGCGGCTTACGTCATCGGCTACTTGGAGGTTTACGACGCAATTTTACAACGCGTCGCACCCAACCCGCAGGGAATCGAGCACGTAATTTCACGCGGAACTTTACACTTTTCGCTCTATCCATTCCGCGTGAATTTATTTTTTTTGTTTTATTATTATTGACGAGATCACGTTTCCAGGTTTCCTCGTGTTATATGATCACATAAATCACAAGTTTACGTGAAACTTTTCACCGTTCACGCCCTAGGGGGAAAGTTACGTGATCGCTGCGAAGAGAAATAGCTTTTACCGCTTTTCATCCTTTCTTTCCGTGTTGGAGAAAACGATGTATCACATAATTCTGAATTAACTATATAAGATACATAAGGAAAAAAAAATGTGGAGAAGGACATCTAGTTCTAAAAGTCATCGCGCGGGAATCTCATTAAAGTCGATTATTCAAATCAGTAGAATTCAAAATTAAATCGACGAAGAACTTAATGTGAGGGAAAAGATCACGTTGTTGAGCAATTATGCAAAAGGGAACTTCATAATTTGCTGCGTTACATAAGCTGCAGTTCTTTTTCAGCTTTGTCTCTCCGGCAATTACAAATTTGATTATCGAGGAAAACTCGGGAAAACCCGACCGACAGTCGAGAGCCATCAATCAACTAAAATCGCCATAAAAAAAAACGTAACAAGTAAACAGACCGGAAATTCTTATTCAATCGCATCCAGCGAATTTCTTTTCGAATACGAATTCCTCGCGCGTAAGTAAATATACCAATGCATGATGGACACGTACCTAGATGTCTGGACATTTTTATCATTTTAATCCTTAGATAAGTGATAACGCGATTAAAATCAAAGAATCAAAAATAAAAATATTTTTTTTGTTTATAACTTTTATCTTTGATTTCAATTCGCGCATTATATTTATAGGTGTCCACAGTGTCCCGGCGCATTGGTACAGCACTTCAATTTGTTTACTTCATACCGACTCGTCGCTTGTTTTTTTTTTTATTCTCATCTCGTTTCCCACGCATAATTTCAGCACTAAAAACACCGGATCGACGCGCACAACGGGCGAGAGGAAGAGATTCATTCCAAAATTTGACCGTATATACAAATTCGAGATTGTGCGAATCCAAACTGCAATTCGCGAGATGCACAATAACACGCGCGGAAAGGCGCGTCGCGACGCGTCGCGATCCTCCCGACGATCGATATCTCCCTGTTGCCGCCCAGGAATCCGCCGGAGGACAGTGGCACCGGCCGGCCGCCCCCTAACCCCGGAATGCCCAGCGACGATGCTCGTCGGCGCTCTCACCTGGTCGATCGGTAATCCGACGAGATCCGCGAGCCAGGAGAAAGTGCGAAAGCCGTCGTAGTAATCCTGGTCCATGGCCGCGGCCATTGTCACGGAAATTCGCCGAGAGCCGGGTCCAAAGTCGTGGTCGCGACCCCGGCGAGCCACACGGAGGGGGGCTGGCAAACCAGACGAACAAGCTATAGTGGTCCGCACCAGTCCGCACTCCACAGGTCGATCTTCCGACAGTCTTCCGGTTCCGGGCAGAGCGTCTCACCGATGTACGGTGTACGGCTGTCAGTTGACGCGTCCAAGCGCGAGCGCGACGTGCACCTGCGGACGGTCGACTGCGAACTAAACCCTGACTAAACCGGAGCACGCGCCACGCGTGACGCGCCAACTATCCGCGAATCTGCGCTGCCGCGGGCCGGGCCGGCACATTCATATACGCTCATACGGGTGCTGGTGCTCGTGACGGCTCGCGTCGCTCGTCACGCGGTCGTCGTGGACCAATCGGCGGTTCACGGCACGGGACAATAACAGATCTATCGGTGGCGGGGTGACCGGCGCGGCGGGGGATGAAACCGATGAAATCGAACTGTCATCGGGGTTCCGACGTTCCGGGGAATTTATCAAGGTCCCAATCGCGCGACTGATTGCGATTTGTTATCGATAACGAGACCGTTTGATCGCTCGCGCAGTCGAATGATGTCATTGCAGTCTCTATTTTTTTTTCTCTTCCATATATATATGTGTATATATAAATATATACCTATTGTTTGCGCGCGCAAAGTTTACACGCACGTTAGATTCCTCTTTTTATGATAGATAAAATGATTTATTGTAACAGAATAATTTATGACTTGCGGCAAACGTTGAAACTGAAAGCCTCTGTTTTTGCTAGCGATTTTTTTCAGGTTTAGTAATATCATATCCTCTTCTAATCGTTTAAAAAATGCATACTCACTTCACGCGCGGTCTCGATTTTAATTAATACGTTGTCAAGTCAGTCAAGTGTCTCTTCGAGCATTGCAAATGCGTATTAGTTTGTAATGTTATGTAAACCTGATATCCTTTTCATAGGCGTGCCCGTGATACCGAGATCATTTTTTAAATGGTTTTTTCCGTCAATTAGATTTCCTTTTTCTATTATTATTGGTATAAAATAGAAGTAAACCGCGAGTCTCTCTCTGTAATTAATTGATACAAATTGAAATCACTGTCTTTAAAATGTCAAAAAGATTCTTCGCACAGCAGAGTTTTTCTATGTATTATATACATTTCATATACATATATATTTATATATTTGCTTTTATTTCTTATGTATTTGCGACAAGTTTTAAATGTGTGTTTGAAAAATAATTTACATTCAATCTTATTTTTATCGCACAGGTACTATTCTTCTCATAATACATACTCTATCTCGTAATACATACAGTATTTACATATATCTTCAAGTATGTTGTGCAATTATATAATTATACACACATTTCAAATACATTAAAATGTTTGCGAAAATATATCGCAAGTTGTCAGATTACATGAGAATGAGAGTCAATTATCCGGAATGTATTTATAAAATTTATTAAAGCTTTAATAGAAATTTATGTTGATTTTTCAACATAGTCCCCTTGCTTTCAAAACTACATTTGAAGCATCTAGCGTTCCACAAGTTGGTTTATGCCTTTTAGTGGCAAATCGACAATTTCTATCTTTAAATTTGGATCAAATACATGGTGATCGTTCACTAATCAATTTGTCACTGAGTAGGATATAAAAAAAGTAGTGCATGTGTAGCTGAAAGATTAATAAAAAATATTCTTTTTTGAGCGTAAATAAATTTACGGGATGCTAGGTGCGTTGAAAAGCAAGAGGAATATGTTGAAAAATATCTGTTTGCGCTTTAATAAATTTTATAAATAGATTCCAGATAATTATTGACTCACCCTCTTACATAGCCTTAGAGTATATATGACGATTGATCTTCTTATCATTAACGAAGCTCAACGAATATATATTCGTTCAAATAGGTACTACCACGAATCGGTAGTTACAAAATTGATGCAAGATAATATACAAAATAGAATGTTCTCCATTCATAACAATAATAAAATCTTGCTACAACATTCGGAAAACATCAAAATTTTTAATTTAAAACTAAAAAAGCACTTTCTTGAGGGAAGTTCTTCTTGCGTAGTTTATCGAGCCCTTATTATTGCTATAAATTTTTAATATTTACACTGTACATTGAATAGATTCCAAACACTTTACATATCTCATTAAGTGTAAGAATTATTTTTATACAGTTTTTAGTATTCAATATAATAGGCTAACAGTGATAAAGCAATAATATGCAACAACTCGGAAAAAAGGCTCATTTAGGCTAAAGTTCTGTTCTACAGCATACAATAAATGTATTGCCTTGTCAAATGTGTGCGTTAAGTGATTTAACTACGTATGAGATGAGTCAACAATTATTCGGAAATAGAACAGTAGAAAACCTACAATAATGTCATTATATAGTTTTGCTTTTCATTGTACAAACAGAATATTAGATTAAATCAAGTGCGTCAGAAAGCAAGGAGACTACGTTACAAATTGACACATGGATTTTCTACCGTTGTTCTAATAAATTTTATAAACATTTGAATAATTTATTGACTCGCCTTTATATTATAATTTTTGTACCACTAAATTAGTCGGCCATGAAATCAGTTTAATATTCATTAGTCTATTAATATCAGCAACACGAATGAAGTAGTCGTGTAGCAAAGAGTTAAAATCATATGCTTTTCAATCTCTTCAACGAATTTGAAATAAATTTTTCTCTTAAATAAAAATTTCATTATAAATTATGTCATAATTACGTAGTTTTTTCAATTTGGAATATATTGAGTAGGTATTAGGCTAAATTGTCATTAATGTGACTAGCTAAATAAGATTTTGTTACTTACAGTCTCGAAGTTGAATAAGCTAAAGCACCTAAAATTAACTAAGTATAATTAAGCCAAGCAATTTTCGCTGATAGATTTTCAAATCCAGTAAACATCCGAGATTAACAGAGGGTACGTGATTTCTTCCATTACTTCTCGTATTTCTTTATTTGATTTTTATTTTATGCAGTTTCAGCTTGAAACCGAGCAATTCCGAAAGCACGCCTGAGAGTGCTGACAGTAGCACCACTTTAGTAATGGTGTACAGATACGGATTAGCCGAGAGTCCAGAGATTTTGAACGGACTCTCCAATTCCTGTAAAACATCCCTTTGAATTAATTAATTTATTTATATTGGTCCTTTATTAAACTTGCAAAAACGCCATACCTTTATCAAGTCAGCCGCCAATTTCAATACGCTATTTGCAACCATAAGCTCTTCTTTCTTATGTGGCTTTTGCTCAATTTGCAAGTATAAGTTGATCTGAAAATTACATCGAAAAGTAAGAAAGCTTTCAGGTATAGAAGTTCAAGCATATTATATAAGGAAGTTTACCTGTTCAGTTATCAAAATTGAGAGATTTCTGTACTTTTTGTTGATCTTTGTTCCTAACGTCATAAATCGTAATATAAATATCCCAAGCGAGAAGCACCAGAATAATGCCTCGACATTGTATCGTGAGTGCAAACTTTCGAGATCCTAAAATAAAATTTGCACTGTCAAGAGAAATAAAAAAGTAAAAATAGATATATAAAAAAAAATATATAAAATGTACTTACTTTAATTAATTCCAGACTCACGAGTGACAGCAATAATAACGTAACAAGAAATACTGCTGAAACAATTACGTCTACAGATCGTTGCGGGCCTCTTCGCTGTAATACAAAATTGGAAAAAGCATAAGACATACAAATCTAATTTTCAAATTGTCGAGCGTATTAACGTTTGATGTTAACGACGTTGAAGTTCTTACTTTCAAATAAGATCTGACGCTCAACCATGTCTTTATGTTGCGCACTTTGTTCAAGCGGAAGTGCGGCAAATCGGACTTACGCGCGCGTCTGGATGAAGTCAAGTGAGAAAATAATTTTGCATACAAAAGCCTCTGTTTATACGTTCGTTCCGCTACTGCAAGCAAGAAAAATAGACAGCATGACAGCGTGAATCTTTCAAATATTGAAATTAACACCATCGTTCGTTCCCTGAAAAAGGAAGAGTCGGTTAAAAAAAAAAACTACTAATCTGCAAATATTTTAAAATGTAAACCGGAGAAGTATTCTCTTACCAAAAAGTACTTCCGAATGCTATGCCAATTATTCTGCACAAGTCATCGGTGTAGGTTTCAAAGTTCACCTGGATCATGTCACTTGGTAACAGACTAACAGATGCATTACCGATGTTATCTGATCCCACATGATCACTCAGCCGTTTTATTGATGGTATCAGACATAACGCGGCACTAAGTATCAAACCGCCGTAAAAATAATTCATGCCCTCTGGCATGGATTCGACTCTGGCAATAATTGCTGAACTGATATCAAGCACTGATAATTCAGCCTTCTTGATGTCACGCCGCGTCCAAATCGTACACGAAACTATAAACAAAACGATACAAAGTAGATATTATTAAATCTACATCTGTTTATTTTGTTGGATAGTTGGGTATAGATAGCTGCTTAAAATAAATCTATACTTATATGCAAAAAACTTATCATACTAACCACGATCAGACGATGTGCAAGTAGAATTAAATAATATCGGAGGTGGTAATTCAAATTCCCATAAGAAAGGATGCTCCACGAATTCTCCATAATTAGCCTCGCTGGCTATATCAGATTCCCCAAGTTCCGAACTGTAACAATTTTGTTTTACGAAAAGCTATGATTTATTAAGATATGTACGTCTTACCTGTAACTACACTCGTCACTGTTGGTTGTTACTCCCATCCATTCCGTGGCGGAAGTTGTTGCCTCCGTGAGATGATGCGTTGTAGCCTCCTCACACTCGCCTTCCTCTTCGCTCTCGCACTGCTGCCGTGTATTTCTTGATCCCAATATTTTTGATGACGTATCTTTATCCTTCAATTAACAAGATCACCAGAGTTGACAGATTAATATAAGATGCATTAAATATGAATCTTCTAATTATCTCTTGTTCTTAATAGGGTAAAAGAATATTTAAGAATATCTAAGAAAAATTAGCCTCCGGAAGAGATAAGCGCAATCATTAAAAAAATAGAGATTTTCTTCAGTTATAAATCCGGAAAAAAAATAAGTGAAACTTGTAAGTGATAGTACCTTAATATGGCCGTGAATGTTGCTTTTGCTATCCATAAAATTGTCATCATTTTTTAACGGGTCAGGTGCTGCGTGGAAAGTGGAAAACGATGATTTAGCTATTACTCCATTTTATACCTTTCCAACAAAGATTAAAGCGTGTTAGCGGTTGGAAATGCAACCACAAACATAAAAACAAATAAAAAAAAAGAGTGATTACTTTCATACAGCTTGAGTCATATTGGAAGAATTTTCAATATTTTTAAAAAATTATTTTTACACTCAAAAAATTACGATTATCTTTACAAAGACTTATAAAAGACTTAATCTTTGCAAAATTGTTAACCGTCTACAAACTATTTTACAAGCGTGTACTTGTAAATCAAACCTGAGTTCTTTGATGAAATTGACTTTGATGAAACCTGAATGGTACTGTCTTCCGACCATGACCTGTGAGCTTTATTCTGTCGTGGCAGACCTAGTCGTGATTTATTTCCTTGCACCAGGGCACGGCCTATCACTTTGTCATTATCACTAGAAACATTACCATTTAAACTTTCAAAGCCATCATCGTCTTGATGTATATTTGCTACATGTTCCTCTGGTACATCATCTGTCGCATGTAGAGAGAAATATATATTAAGCTCTAAAATTATACGAATGTGCAGTAAATAAGTAGCACCTCTTTACCTTGCTGTTCGCGATTAGCTACATTCTCGTTTGAGGGATCAGAATTTTCTCCAGTTGTACTTAATGATTCTTTGTCATATACTACTTGAGCGCTTGCCGGTTCCTGTTACATCAACAATTTTTAAATGCATATATACAATATTTTGATAAATATTGTAAATTAAAATATTTACCTGAGATTGGCTGCCATTCTGAATCACTACTTTCTTAGCAAATCTTACTGCAGTGAGTACTTCTTCACTTCCTGTACTCGCTTTCTCAGAAGCTATATCTTGAGAGGATTTTGAATCCTTATGTACACCTTTAGTAAAGATTGTATATTATACCTTTAGTAAAGATGTATATTATAAAGTGAATATTATAAAGTCTTTGTACTATAGCACACTTACGTAAATTTTGTCTAGGCCTTGATTTCCCATTTCTGGATCTAACGTGTCGAGAGCGTCTTGTTATTCGTTGCCTGGATTGATTGTACGTCATAGTAGGACCCGAATGTGTCGATACAATATGGGAATGAACAGTGCACAGGACCAACATCATAACAACAGGTACTAATACTTCTGACATTGACACAATCTGTAAACAGACATGACAGTCAAGATGGATAGCAACGCAACATATTCCAGAAGATGAACAAATTTCTCATACTTCCGCCTCATTTTCCCTGCTTGCATAAATGTAATACAGGAATATGTTGATCGTTTGCAAGCTGTACAGTAACAAGAAAAGCACAAAGATGCGATAACTTGTCTGCTGTATCCACCACTTTTTGTACAATGGAAGGAACATGAGTCGCTGAAACGCTAGGCAAGCTACTGTCATCAAACCATGCTTCGGCTTAGCTTTTGGAAATGAAGATCCTATATACATTGAAATATTATGAATAAATATACATGCCTATCAAGAGGAACACTAATAATATTTTATATGTACAACGTATTAGTTTATATATATGTATACACAGCTGTGTTAATATTTTTACAGCATACCACGAACGAGATCCACATCAATTAGCTCCGTTTTAAGTTTCGTTGTTCTCATTGGAACATGCGTAAGTCCATCAAGAATATGTTGCTCTATTGTTCTCTCCCATTGCTGCTTATCATACGTTCCAATCTTTTTTTGATACCTGAAAAAATTTACTTCTCATTACTCCAGTTATCATTTACGTCATTTTTATAGTCTCTTATCGTCGCCATATCGTTTTCTAATTAACATTAACGCCCAAATTAAATGTCCGAATTTGGAGTGTCACACGTCACTGACAAATGTCAAATTTTAGATAGTATTAAATTCCATGGGATTCTCCTTACCAGTGCACCAGTTCGTTGAGACCCATATGGATCAAACGCATCACAGTACCAGCTCCCAACTGAAATGATGCTCTTTTGGTCGCGACGAAAGGATAACGGAGAAAAACAACTCACGAGAAAACGGAGTATGTACAACTTTCCGCAAAATTCTATACACGAACGATTAGGAGACAGTCAGAGTAATATTATTATATCATATCGTATCTACGAGCGATGTGTTAAAATAAATTTTTCTTCTCATTTAGCACTCGTCCATGGAGAGAATTATCTTAATAATTTCGTATCATCAGCATCGAGCGATGCGTCGAACCGACTGGACTTGACCGCAAGAGAGATGGGAAAGACGATTTGACGCAGAACAAAGCACAATCCATGAACCTAAGCGGACGGAACGTATATTCGAGGCATCATGATCGCCCGGTTTGGATCCGAGATCCGAGATCCGAGGTGGCGATTTTGCTATCGCGATTCTTCCATCCTTTGAATAAGCATCAGCGGGGAAGCGGTTTTAGGTGGCGGTACCGACAGCAGGCCTGGAAATGCGGCGGCAAAACAAAGCTGTCGGTCGGTTACAAGCTGGCTTAAGACGGATTATCCGAGGATCAAACGAGGATCAAACGAGGATCAAACGAGGATGAAACATCCGAATTCGTAGTATATAGTAGTATATTTGTATATTTGTATATTTGTATATTTGTATATTTGTATATTTGTATATTTTGTTATTATTAGTATATTTCTGAAAGTAGCAGTTTGTAATATTAAACAAATTAATATTAACCAGTTTTTATTTGTTAGTAAAATATACGTTAAGACATCTCAAAGTTGTGAAACGGACGAAACGATCACTAAAATTGACGATTATTGGTTAACGATTAACAGCGAGATTCACAGGTCCAGGGTCCAGGTACATATATAATACGCGTGGCCGAAGCCGCGACAGGATAGCAGAGAGAGATCGGTCCCTGGACCGCGCACAAAGCCGCCGGAAACCATGCCGACGAATAGCCCGTAGATTCATAGATCATCCTCCTCCTCCTCCTCCTCTTCCTCATCTTCTGAAAAAAAAAAAAACATAGGCTGGTATTAGTGGTATTCATATTATGGCCATTTTAAAGTAAACGATTTTTTTTTGTCAACCGCGACAGTATTGAATTTTAGATAAGATAATAAGATAATCCAATATGACAAAGAAACGATATTACCAATGTGGTAATATATCGCTTTTTTCATAGATCGGTGAAAAAGCGATATTACCACAGCGTGGTTTCTTCGTCACTGGATTGCCGATAGCTGATAAAAAACATCCTTATCTAAAATTCAATATTACTGTCGCGGCTGACAGTATTAAATTTTATCAACTATCGGCAATCGTGATAATATCGCGCTTTTTCACCGCGCGAGCTATGAAAAAGCGATATTACCACCCAGCTCGCGCGGTGAAAAAGCGCGATATTATCACGCTTTTAATCTTTTTTCGTTTCCGATATGAAATCGTATAACGCGATGTAGATTTTTGTGCGTACTTTAATTCTAGACCAAAAACTTGCAATTCTGTAAAGCCAATTCAAAGATTCCTTAAAATGAAAAAATGTCGAAATCGTCCCCTTAAGGGGATCCTATAGTGGCGGTAGTTACCGACATTTTTTCATTTTAAGGAATTTTTGAATTGGCTTTACAGAATTGCAAGTTTTTGGTCTAGAATTAAAGTACGCACAAAAATCTACATCGCGTTGTACGATTTCATATCGGAAACGAAAAAAAATTAAAAATTTTACTAATTTGGGCACATACAACTGTCATCTGACGACAATAACAAAATTACTGCAGTTTATATATATATAATGACACCAACCCTTATAGAAATTTAATACTGTAAGTGATTTTTTGGCTAGTAATTAATCACTTAAAAACGCTATTAAAAGCACTGTTAATAGTGCTTTTAATAGTGCTTTTAAATGATTAATCACTAGCCAAAAAATCACTTACAGTATTAAATTTCTATAAGGGAAGGCGACGTAGGGACAACATGTAGGAACAATATCGTGTAAATAAAACTAAGATTCAACGTCTAGAAAAAAAGATTTTACAAATTTTACAAATTTACCTTCTGTCTCCTGCTCCTCGTTTTTTCCAAGACATTTCTTCCAAAGATAAAAGAGAAGCTCAAAAGCGCCATCATAATTCGGTACGCCGTGGTTGTTTTCGTTAACTATCCACCACATGTAAAACACAACTAAAAAACCTAAAATTATTACCGAAACAATAAGGATATCATTGTTGTCCAGTTTGCAAATTCCGATATCCATTTTGTTAATTCCGTTTAACTTCCGTTTCGCGCGGCGGTGATTGAAACGGGAATGACAATTTGGCGCTCTGATGCTATATAGCTATATCGACTTCGAGCCGCCCGCGCATGGGCAGACTTGCTCCACTTACACACACAGAGCGTCTCTGTGTGAGTACCCAGTGACAGTGTGCAGTATAATAGACGCTCCCTCAGCCTCCTATCCAACGAGTAACAATAAGCTCGATCTTTTTCCGAGAGTAAATCGGCCACGCGGGATGCTAATTACATCCATCCCACCCTATAGTCCGTGAAACCCCATGGGCTTTCTTACGTGTTAAAAAAGGATATCTTTACCACGCTTATGTGCCTTATTATTTTGAGTTGTTTCTATTTCCATCGTATATTGTGTCATAATATTGTATTTTTAATAAAAATATGTAAGGAATACTTTTTTTCAATGTCGTCAAATGCTTCTTAAAAATGGGATGCGATATTATGCACAGTTCCCCTACGTAAATAAATCTTTTACGTATATTAAAATTTATTATCCTATGTATGTAAAAGATATAAATTAAAGTATACACGTATAATACATTTTAAGCGTAGGAAGTAAATAATCGCGTAAAACACTACAATATTTTGATATAAATCATATTTCACCGGGCCTAGACCGTCTACATTAAAACCGTACATGTAAAATAAAAAATTTCATTTTTTTCAGTTATTCTCTAAATGTCAAACTGAAAAGATCGAGAAAAGAGAATCGTAAATATATGAACCTGTACGATATATCCTTTCAGTGGTTACGTAACAGGTGATCCAAAGACAAATGATCCGCAACTTTTGAATATTGATCTGGAGAAGAAAAAACCAATTAAATCCGCGACAAAACGCGCCCGTCAAAAATAACTTTATCGAATATTTCGAATGTCATATGGATCAAATGTCGCGGTCAAATATTGCGGATCATTTGTCCTGCTCGGACCAGCAGTCGTGTTACCCCTTTCAGTGATTTCAGATTTTTGCGAAAAAGAACATTTGATCGTAGTTGAAAAAAGTAAACTCACAAAGCACTTAGTTACTAATAAAACTCTGATATCTGATGCTCATTATTATGATTTACTAGCTTAAAATACCCGGCGTTGCCCGGGCTTCTTTTATCTGGAACAACTGCGGTAACAATTTGTGGTAATGTGATAATCAAACAATAACATATTGAAATTGATTCATAGTGATATTTATTTTTTTAAATTCATCAAGAATTTCTCTTTATTTTGCTATACTAAGGACATACATATATTAATCAATTATTGCAACATGACAACTAATTTATTATTCTAATGCTTTGCGATATACAATATTTTTGGTTTTCTGATCGATAGACTAATGTAGGTACAGGAAGTCGGCAAATTGAATCCGTAACTTCGGAATAAAGATTGATGGATTGAGATTCAG